>NC_069368.1:18750000-20000000 GCF_021730395.1 Mercenaria mercenaria
TAACTGTTCACACGAAAATATAAACACATAGTTAAGAATGATATTTTGACAAAAGTTTATATACAGAAACAGTAAAAAGGTAAGACAATATGGTGAACTCTTCCGTGCCAAACAACAAGGTGAATCATATTGCATGTAGAGTTTACTTGCCTGACTTACCCATTTTACTATTGAAAATATTTCGTATATAAACAATGATTTCAACACCCTTTTTCAACAGTCGGAGTCATATGAGGCGGGCAGTTCACCTAACCATCGTTCCTGGGAAGTACCAGTATACTGGACTCCCATCCTCCGTAAACAACTGCATACTTTCTCACATTAAGATACATAGTCGGTAGCTGGGGCTCGAACCTACGGTCCTCTATCAATGAGAGGTTACAGTGGTTTGAAGTCAGCGACCTTAACCGCTCGACCACGGAGGCAGGTCATTGTAGATAAGTATAATGGAGTGTCCTTTATCACTAACAAAGTAGAAGACAATCAAAATATTGGTAAAATTATGTCTGTTAGATCATTTTAAGAGAAGTTCCTTGGACAGTTCACTTACTTCATAACAAACAATTTTATTCTTAATTTGTTTGATAATTTCTTTGGAGCCTTATTTCCTGCAATGGTCTTGTTAGAATGAATGTAGGCGCTTACAAAACCAACACAAAAAACAAAAGCTATGACCGTATATAATGACGGATATTATCTCACAACAGACCATGGACGAACTCTTCTAAAATCATAAACTGAAATTTTAATAATCAAGAAATGTAATTGATTGAGTGTTTCTTTAAAAATATTTGGCTGTACTTTTAGCGATAGACGCGCTACATATTGGTTTTGTAAGCGCCTACATTCATTCTAACAAGACTGCGCCCTCGTGATATAATTCCTTTGCATCTGAATTGCAAACAATGATTTATTCAGCGACAAATCACTGGATGAGATATATTATTTCTTAAGTAGGTTAGCGACTCTGATGAAATGACTCCATGTGTTACGTGTGTGGTATGAATTTAATAGCAGTTTTTTACATGCACTACCGCAGGTGCTTTACTTTCGTTCGAGGGATTGAAGCCCTTTCTTTATGCTTGAAAAGTGGTTTGAACTACAACCCTGTAGTAGTAGTAATTTGTGTTGTTTCAAACAATAAATACCATTTTAGCTGCAACTAACCACGAACTAGGTGAGCAGCGGAATTAATATTTACAATGGAGCATCCAAGGCTACGATATATGCTCTACACTATATTGTCACACATACTGCCCTTTAAAACTACCTTAGGGACACTGATTCAATTGCGTGTTTATGAAAAACGTTGTTTATGCATCAAGATAAAAAAAAACACTTCAACACAACTGAAGGAGATTGGAAATAACTTTTTCATAAATTTTACTTCAAACATATATCAGAGTTTTAACGTTTATTCTAGCATAAAACTGCTGTTATTGTCACTTTTCGGGGGTGTTTTAACAGGCGAGAAAACGTGTGTTAACAGAGAGATTCTCGCGCTCACGTGCTGTTATAACACCTTTTTATATATGCACGTTCAATGGCAGAGCGTAAACGCATTACCTGATTACAGTTTACTCCCACACATAGCATAAATTTAGCGGCACCCACACATAGCATTTTTTATTTATTTAAAAAACGAGAGGAATACGCTATATTTCTTAACGATCATTTTGCAACTGTCAAACAAGGTAAAAATACATTCTAGGTTCCATTTGCCCTGTCGTTGAACGCATTTTTAAGAGTTTTATAAACGAATTTAACAGAATGCACCCACACATAGCACGTCGGCAATCTGACTGAAAAATGCGCGGTTGCACTTTTCGACAAAAATACGAATTTATTCTTCTCAAACTGATGGGCCTTGATTGTATCTTTCTTATGACCGGGCCCTCGTCTTTATTTGAATAAAATTGGTGCAGGATTAAGAAAGTTATCATGAAAAATGTTACCTGAACCGACGGTTGTTTATGGTTTATGGTTTTTATACCCACACATAGCCATAAAAGTCACGTGGTACAGGCACCGTGTTGATATGATAATTTTAACAAAACAAAACAAGTTTATTTTTTCCCCTTTATTTAACCTGATGATATTGAAAATAGAAATTTAATGTTAGAACTGTAGGATGGACGTTAGTGTTTTCATTGTTTTTGTGTTAATTGTAGTTTCAAATCCCACTGTAAAACATCACCAATCAAACTGGTGTATACTAAGATCGCATATTTTAACGGAAGTACATAATTCATTTATTAATTTATTTGATTTATTTATCATTCTGTCGAACTGGTCATATCTACTACTGCTTTTTTCATTTTCGATATAACCAAGGGTTACGTAATAGTTTTTATGTTTATTTTAGCTTCTAATACTACTTTAAAACATTACCAGTCAAACTGGAGTATACTGAAAGTGCATATCTTAACGGACACAAACACTTTACTGTAAGGTAGATGACCCGTTATGGCATTCGGCATTTTCCGTTCCATTACGTATTCTGTGTTTGTGATTTCGGCATTCTCCGGTTATTATGAAAAAAAAAGAAGCAGACGAGAAAACGTATTCGCACGGAAATTGCCGAATATAGTTACGAGTTTTCTATCTTAATACAGTGAGACTGCTATTTTCATCCAAATCTATGACATATTCAAAAGAATTTATATTCTACAGTTGGACCAGACATATGTGATCCATGTGATCTTGCAATATCTTCATGTGACCCCAGCCTTGTATGCAACCCGGATACCTACAGATGTGAATGTCCAACTGATCAAGTACAGATCATGGACACGTGTTGTAAGCGTTATGCGTATTTACTATTCTTTTTACTGTTGATATGACATAAGTGCATCTAAGACATTATTTAATTGACATTCTATCCCTGTCAAATGATATGATATGATATGATAAATCTATAAGAAGATCCTTTGGGATCATAGAACACAATCAAGCAAATTAATAGCAGACTTGGTTTGATGCAGTCTGTTTATGAAAAGTAATGAAATGTGCATCACCTCTCATGTCCCCTAGCAACGGTTTAAGAGAGATTCGTCTATAGTAAAACTGAGCATACTCTACGATCCAAAAGGACCAGAAAATACCATCTAATGATACCATTTCAATAGTGAACAGGTTGATCAATACCTTGAAGGAAACTCCACAGTATTCCCTTGTGAAAATTGTCAAACCCCATGTTTTCAGTATGACAAGTACAATGTCTGGTATCATGTTGACTGCAAGAACATTGATGACTCTATGTATGACAAATTCAGAAATACCAGCTGGGGTAGGGTTTGGAAATGCATTTTCTGTGAAAGCATTAATATCACCATGAATCCAGTAACAAACCTGGACACCCTTGAAGCACAAAATCTTCTTTTAAATGCTTTAACCAACCGAAATCCAGTGATCGCTCTTTTTTCCGTGACGTACACTTCATCGCACACCCAAACTAGCAAGTGAAATAATAAAGATCTAGTTATCAACTGCAGTTTGTCAACAAGAAACACGAATAAGTAATAGGCCTATAGATTCCTTTACCAAATATGGTACCATGATAAGTTAATATGGGGGTGAATCTGAATCTTGACTAAAACCCAAATATCACACAAGTGAATTTTTTTAAAAAGACCTAAGTTACGCTATATTTAGAAGATACCGTGTCGCTTGGGCACCTGGCGGTGGTTTCTCAGCAGTTACAGATTGCTCAAGACACAAATAGCTCGAAAGAATTTGCACAGTGTTTTGTTAAAGTTAACAGACTCTTCTTAAATGTTTGTATGGTTAGAGATCTTAATCTAAATGATCAATATTAGTCTATATTTATTCCGAAGTCACCATTAACCCGTAGCCTGCTGTTGGCAACTGATTCTGCCTTTGCGACCAGTGCAGACCAAGATCAGCTGATCATGGCCTGCACTGTTCGCTATTCAATCAGTACATTTTCAGTGAACACCCCTTTGAATAATAAGTGGTACTGTCTGAATTGAATGATGGACGAATTCACTTTAGACATTTAGCAGGGTAAAGGTTAAACTGGGTATAAAAAAGTCCAACAACCTTAATACATATCCATTGAGGTCATTGACAATATTCACTGGGCATTAACCCTTAACCTCCCTGCTAAATTTCTAAAATGGACTGGTCCATCATTCAGTTTGGGCAGTACCACTTATTATTCAAAGGGGTGTTCACTGAAAATTTATTGACTGAATAGCGAACAGTGCAGACCATGATCAGCCTACACGGACGTGCAGGCTGATCTTGGTCTGCACTGGTCGCAAAGGCAGAATCACTTGCGGCCAGCAAGCTAAGGGTTAATGCATATATCAATTATAATAAATTTATAAGTAAAGCTCATTCGAAGTGCCTATATATCTAATAGTTACATTAAATTCTTGAATTTCTTATACCAGTAAACATCATGGAAATACATAAGAACATGTACACTCTGCCCTGGATATTCACAAACCTTGGCCAAGATTGTTTGAACAAAATTTGTCTATAAGTTCGGGTGCCTCGTGAAACTTGTTTCAACGCAGTTACACTATTATCATAAGATTTTAGAATGGGAGATTGAGTTCATTCTCCGCTTGGAGACAATGAACGTGTTTCAACGCAGTTACACTATTTTCATAAGATTTTAGAATGGGAGATTGAGTGCATTCACCGCTTGGAAACAATGAACCTTTATTATGATCTACTTCTATTGTTTTATTTTTTTTTGTGGGGGGGGGTGGGGTGGGGGTGTTTTTTTTTCAAAACACAATGCATATCTATTGTGAAATAAGCACCTTTGAAAATCAGTTTCAAAGACATGCCTGACAAGTTTGTTCATTTTCTATTTGAATAACATTTTCATTTAAGATGGAACGCGTGTAACTGAGCCATGCACATCAAGTCTTGACACGTGTGTTGACAAATATGCTGATTGTAATGGAACAATATGTGACTGTGTGGCAGGATTCATGTGGAATGGTTCTAAATGCGGTAATTCACATTGATTTGCCAGAGAAGTGTTTGATATTGATGTTTATTATACCTGATGTAAAACACCTAATGCTTATCCCTATCTCTCAAAATGTACTAATTTTAATGTCTCTCACGCCGATCCGCGTTTTCGAATAATCCCCGGGTAATAATTTGAACAACACCTGCGCAGAGGTGTCCTTTGCGCAGGTGTTATTAAAATTTCAGTTGCTATTAATATTTTTCTTGTTTTGGTTGCTTCGGTATAATAAAATAAATAACACATGTCAGTGAGGGTGTTATTGATATTGTCAACCCTCAAAATGTATTAACACCCTCAGTGCTATCGGCTCTGGTGTTAATACATTTTGAGGGTTGACAATATCCATAACACCCTCAGTGCTATCGGCTCGGGTGTTAATACATTTTGAGGGTTAACAATATCAATAACACCCTCACTGCTATCGGCTCGGGTGTTAATACATTTTGAGGGTTGACAATATCAATAACACCCTCACTGCCATCGGCTCGGGCGTTAATACATTTTGAGGGTTGACAATATCAATAGCACCCTCACTCACTGCCATGTGTTATTTATATAATATGCTTTACTTTTAGCTTTTGTATCTTACAAAATCAGTTGGATGTATTGCATGTTTTAATGCATATATTACATAGATACTTCCCTTCAAAGCTACATGAGGATTCCATTTTTCCGGTTTGCATCATATCATTGGTCAGTGAAATAATTTTAAAAATTTTGAAGGTCGGCCAGTTCATTTTTTTTTTGTTTAGCGTTCTGTCTTTTCCTAGACGACAGTCATTACTTTTCCTTGAGGACAGTGCACTGCGTCACAAATATTGTATCAATAAAATAATTATATTTATGTATATCTGCGTTTTGACTTACAGTTGGATTGGACCTATGTGACCCATGTGATCCTTCCACACCTTCGTGTGACCCCAGTCTTGTATGCAGTTCAGACACATACAGATGTGAATGTCCAACGGACAGAGTTCAAATCGGAAATTCATGCTGTAATTATATTATTTATTCTGCTTTAGTATTTACCTACTAAATATATTTTGATCTACGTGAGACATAGCGGTCTTTCCTACTAATCAGTAAATACAACCCTAATTGAATGAAATATACCCCTGACTCATAATCTGGAAGTCATTCCAAGCAGCTCGCAATAAAAGTCACTTGTTGGTCAACGATCGTATTAAAGATGTAGATTTACAGTAAATTAAACATGGTACGTGTAAAATAGATAGCTACTTTGAATCGAACTGGGATAATGATATGTTTAATCAACTTAACTATAACCTTTTTTAAGATTTAGTGTATATTTCTGCACTGTTATACATATATACTTCTGATCGCACACCTGTCATGGAAGCACTACAAATGTACTGAGCACGTGCATCTAGAGTTAGTATACTAATACTTAACAAATCATTTTGTTTATATTTTCAAAAAAATAACATTTTTGAAAGTTCGAAATAAGTTCTAAAAATATATTAAACTTTCAACAATATTAAGATGTGTCCTCATATAATTTTGTTTATTTTACAAACTTAATCCCTTCCTTAAAAAAGTCACACATATAAAAAGCGTAATTTTTCTTTATGTATATGTTAATGTCGTTTATAAGAATGTGATAAGGTCATTTAAAGAACAACATAATAAATACTATTTCATGCTGCTATTAAAAGAATATTATTCGCAGCATTTCTTTTTAATATTGTGAAAAAATTCAAAGGTGCTCCATACACGACTACGAACTAAGTGCAGTGCATTGAATCAACATCTTTATTTAAAAAAGTATTTCTCCTACACCATTATGCCAGTGTGGACAGATGGAAACTAATTTCCATTTCTTTTTTGAATGCAGAAATTTCGATCTTTGTCGCAACGATCTTCTTAATAATCTGCGGAATTTCGAAATTGACTTGGATACTATTTTGTTTGGAAACCCAGACCTATCTGATCAGAATAACATGACTATATTTACTCATGTACAGGCATATATTTCCGAAAGTAAGAGATTTGGTCAGCAACCCTGAGACATTCCCATTTCTTCCCACTTTCTCTCTTCTATTCTACTTTTGACTTGTTCTAATCTCTACATTTATGGAAATACTTTCCTTCTACCATATACATTGTCCCCTTTCCATTTTTTACATTCACAGCGATTAATATTTTTTTTTCATGTATCTATTTTTTCATATCTTAAGACTATATTCCTAGCCCCATTACAGATTAAAGCTCGATATGCCCATACTGTTATATTTTGTCCGCAAAAGGGGAAGAATTCTATAACACTTGCCTTTCATGCTTATCCTTTCCTGTTTTGTCTTCACTACAGTATGTCATACGTATAAATATATGTACACTATTTTGGGAATAAATATGTTTAAACTAAGTGTATTTTCAGAAATTTGTAAGATATTGGCTAAAATCAGGTGTTGCATTAGGAAATTTGTTACGTTATTATTGTGTAACAATATATGAAACACGTACGGTATGTGCATTCAAGCATTTTGGTTTCCGAATTACAGATGGAACACGTGTGACGGAACCATGTACAACGAGTCTACCCACATGTATTGACTGCAGTGCTGAATGTAATGGCACAATATGCGACTGTAAACCCGGATATGTTTGGAATGGCACAAAATGCCGTAAATTGCTTTATTCTTAGATGAAAATATCAAACTTTTTACATTTGATGTTTGAAAGCAATAATCGAATTTTTCATTTATCTCTCACTTTCTGACGATCTTGGTAATTTAAAAGATGAAACCCTGCAATATTTTAACATTTCTATAATCAGTTTGGGAAATGGGTTATCCACTAATACAGAATTTATTTATTTGTTACAAGGAATGGGATAATTAATTGTTGGCCATTCTCTTAGATGATTACATCTTATATCACTTGAGATAACAAAATTTTATTATTTTACAAACCAAAATTACAAACTCGACTTGCAACATTGTCATGCTTATTAGGACAAATAAGCGTAGTACGCAAGTTATACCTCATCTTGTAGTCTGCCCAAAAGACATTTGGCTTATATTTTTTGCATTATCACTTCCCTTGGGAAGTATGGGATATGATATAAAATACATGTCACTCAATCAGACGTCTTTTTATGCAAGTTAAGTTATACTTGACAGATAAGCAGAGGCATTTTGATAAGCAAAGTAAAGAAAAACAGATGAAAATTAATTTAAAATAAGAGCTACAATGACTGGGGTAGTCATTTTGGATAAATATCAACAAAAAAAAAATCATTTGAATGTGTATGAAATTGATATTGATTAATAATAAACCAAAGTTTAAATTGATTTCATGTAAACATTGTTTTAACAGTTGGAACCGACCCATGTGACCCATGTGACCTTTCGACACCATCTTGTGGAACAGGTCTTGTATGCAATCCAAGCACATATAGGTGTGAATGTCCCACCGACCAAGTGCAAATTGGAGGCAAATGCTGTAAATATGCATTTATTTTGTTTGCAGTTATGACATTCACATAGATTTTATATGTATGTAGTTGAAATGTTCTGTACAAAAAGAACATACTTACATTGAAACAATTAACAAATGCGGCCCATGTATATATTTACAATTTCAAATAAACTCACAAGGCTATAACGTCACGCAGAGACGGAATGGAACATTAAAGTGGTCACAACGCTTTCAAGACGGACTAAATATATTTACAATTGTCACGTAATGATATAGGATGCATGCATTTAAATGTACATTTCTTATACCGTATGTAGCGTGCGTTCAGACGCGAAGTAAGAACGTGTACACCAGTCGCAGTTAGTTGTTTTGTTGTTTTCAAAAAAGAACAAAACTGTTTAGAATTAAACGAATGTAAAAGTGAGGGATTCCATTTGGGTATTAAATACATAGTTGCTTTTTATAGAACGCGACACAGAGGTCTCCCACTTCTACGCACTAGAAACGCGAGTAAATGTAGGTCTTATCCAAAATTTCTATTTCAAGTGTTTTGGATCGAGTCTATAATTTATTGAAACTCCTTTGAAACAATTGTACAAAAATTTTCACAGCTATTTTCATACAAATGTTTCCTAAACCTCATTGTTTTTTAAAACCCTTAGCCTGCTGGCGGCAAGTGATTTTGCCTTTGCGACCAGTGCAGACCAAGATCAGCCTGTACCCCTTCGAATAATAAATGGTACTGCCCAAATTGAATGATGGACCAGTCCGTTTTAGAAGTTTAGCAGGCTAAGGGTTAAAATGTACTCTAGAAACGAACTGATGATTCACATTAGAACTTTGTTTTGTTTATTTTTGAACTGCTCAGAAGCCTGACATAAGCTTTTTTATAACTCAAATCTAGATGGAACACTTATTGGTGAGCCATGCACGACAAGCCTTCCTACGTGCATTGACAAATTTGCCGGATGCAATGGAACAGTATGTGATTGCGTAGCTGGATATATCTGGAATGGTTCTAAATGCCGTAATTTATTTTGTTATATCTTGTTTTATATTATGGTATTTTTTTTTTTTTTTTTTTTGATTTAACGTCGCACCGACATATGATAGGTCATATGGCGACTTTCCAGCTTTTTATGTTTTTATGGTGGAGGAAGACCCCAGGTGCCCCTCCGTGCATTATTTCATCACGAGCGGGCACCTGGGTAGAACCACCGACCTTCCGTAAGCCAGCTGGATGGCTTCCTCACATGAAGAATTCAACGCCCCGAGTGAGGCTCGAACCCACATCGATGAGGGGCAAGTGATTAGAAGTCAGCGACCGTAACCACTCGGCCACGGAGGCCCCCATACATAATGTGATAATGTATCTGGTTTTAGGGAAGTTGTTTATCTTGCACTAATATCTAAGTTACACACTGTTACATCATCTGTTACATTGCTTTTGATGTGATTTAAGGTTGAACTTTATTTTACTAGAATGTAAATAAATACCTTTTGTCATAAATGTCATCTAATCCAAGGCTATATGTATTAATTTTACCCAGAATGACACACTATTCAGTGATTTAAATGTGGTTACAAATTGTTTTAATAATACAGTTTGACACTGTTTGTTACCTCCATTTGTAGGAAATTTATAACACTAATATACAAAGGCATTCTGTAGATAATCAGAAATTTTTTATCTGACTACCTCTTACATCTTCTTTTTTTTTTTGGTTTAACATGTTTAAACGTTTCTGTAATGTTACAGTGAAATACTTACGACTTTCGGGATTTTAAGTACGAATATTGCATTAAATATTGTTTAATATAGTACAATGTTATTATACAGTTGGAGAAGATCTGTGCGACCCATGTGACCCATTGACGCCATCATGTGATCCTTCATTAGTATGCAGCTCAGACACATATAGATGCGAGTGTCCAGAAGATCAAGTACAATACGGAGATACGTGCTGTAAGTATGAAATATAGCCGGTATTTTTTTTACAATTATGTTGCCAATAACACATACACCATTTTCCAGCCGTTTATACCTAACTATTTGTAAACAGCGTAAGCGCAAACCATTCTCATCCATCAGAGGTTCGTCAAAATCACGAGTTCGTCCGGGGAACCATGTTAGACCTCTGGTATGCGAGAATGGCACAAACATGCCATGGGTTGATTTTAACATAATAATACTGTTGTTAGTATTACATCACAAAATTTCATAATAAACAATATGACTTTTTTCTTCTGTAAAACCTGAGAAAGAAGTTTAAATTTGGATTGATATTTGACCAAATATCATGGAAAATCAACACATACACCTCGGAATCCTTATAAATGATATAATCTCACACACAAAAAAAACCCCATAATTTTCGCGTGATTTTGTGAACTTAAAGTAGCCGTAAAATAAATGAAATTCTACTGTTGCATTGTTCGACTTTGTTAGAATTTGAAAATGTTATCAAACAGGTATATTCTAAACATGTGAGAAATGTCATAAATCGTATCTTTCACATGTTTGACGTTGTAGGAGTGAAGTAAAGCCATTACATAGTTTTAGGTATTACATTAGTTTAATAAAGCTTTGACTTTTACGTCGTTCTAAGTATAGGTGGCGTTGGTTGAATTGACTTTGTCTGTATTAGGTAAAGGAAAGAAGAAGCAGGAAAAGCTTACCTGTGATTAAAAGAATATTACATTTGTGTCTTTACGCATTGAAGTTATTAAACTTGTTAAATAAAATTAATAAAATGCTCAGCAGAGCCTCGTTTTTTATTGTTTTTATTGTTTTATTCAACTCGTCTGGTAAGTTCAATGTCTATATACACTAATACCCTCTGAAAAATTGACAAAGTATGGTCGCGTTAGAATATCATATTTTGCTTTGTTTATATGTTTGTCGTGTGACTGCGCATGCGTACATTGTTGTCGGGTTGTAGTTTGGGGAGCCGTGGCTTTTCCTGTTGGATATTTATCCATGTTTATTCTTTGTAAGGTGTATTAAGACGGACCTTTTAGCTTGGATGAGCATATCATTACAGAATTCATTCAAATTAAGATATTGTTACGTAGTCTGTATAAAACATGCTTTTTGAATCATATCATCTTATAGAATATCTGTACTACGATCTTGATACATTCTACTTCGGAATCCATTATTTCAGATGGAACACGTGTCACTGAACCATGCACAAACAGTCTATCAACGTGCAGTGACAATAATTCTATATGTAATGGCACAATATGCGTCTGTGAGCCAGGATTCATTTGGAATGGTTCTCATTGTCGTAAGAAAAAATATTACATATTCTAAACATATAAATTATAAAATATTTCATCTCAAGTAATGAATATATTTTCAACAAGATGTAAAACTGTCTGTTGCACAATGATTTTAACCCTTATCATGCTGGACACGATTGATTCTGGCAGATCATGATCAGCCTGCCCATCCGTGCAATCTGTGCATGATCTGCACTGTTCGCCATTCAGCTAGTGTCTTCTTGGTATGTACCCCTTTTAACAGTTAATGGTACTGTCCAAATTGAAAGATGGACTAGTTCATTATAGAAATTAAGCAGGGTATGAAACTTCAGTTTCCTGAAGATGCTGCTATATTGAAAAATGTCTGCGGTGTACCATACTATGTCTTAACTTTATCAATCTCATAATTAATTACAATTGTGTAAAGTTTCTTAAAACAAAGGAACCTACTTGTCTAATTTAGTATTCCAAACAAAGAAAATAAAAGATAAAGGCATTTGCACTTAGAAACCTTTACTGCAAGCGAACAAAATCCTATAAATATTGCGCCTACGCAAATATTGCAAGAAGGCAAGTGTTACACCCAGGTGTAAATATTTCGTCATGTCAGCAGAATTTATGATATCATCACCACGTAACTTATCTTTGTTTTCTTTCAGTTGGACCGAACCTATGTGATCCATGCGATCCTGCAACACTTTCGTGTGATTCCAGTCTTGTGTGCAACCCGGATACATACAGATGTGAATGTCCGACAGATCAAGTACAATATGGGGACAGTTGTTGTAAGTTTGCCTGAGGATATGCTGTTAATTACATGCTGTGCGCGGGGTGTGTTTTCCCGTAAATGGCCTTAAAATCTAATTGTAAACTACAAGAGTGTCACTTTAACAATGCTTATCGGTTTCATTATAATAGTGAATACAGGTACAATGATGATGCTAAAAGGAATAAGCATGGTATAAGGGAAGTCGCTGAAGAAAGCATTCTTTTAATTTCTATGAAGAGTATACTGTTTTTAAGTGCAAAAAATAATATTATTAACGCTTTTGATTATCTGTTTCGAAACATGATGTGTATTGAATGTTTTTTTGACTTCCAGAAGCTGGACAGTTCTTTTTGTCCTGTTCTTATTTTTTATTAAATATAAAGCCCTTTGCAAAACAGAAAAATATGTTGTCGCAATTAGATGTTGATATATTTCACATCCAGTGGATTGTCTCGAATTACTTACATTTGTAAATACACGTAAGATTTCGTTTTAATTTCGATGTACTTCGGTAAAACGGCACTTGAGTTGCCGAGAAACGGCAAAAGCGCGATTCACTATACAATTTTAACACGTGATACTGGGTTTTATTGAAGATGGGACACGTGTAACAGAAGAATGCACAACTGAGTTGAACACGTGTTCTGATAACTACGCGGCATGTAATGGAACAATATGTGACTGTCTTCCAGGATTTACGTGGAATGGTACCCATTGCCGTAAGTATTGAACTGTTTCTTTCTTTACTTGTTTGATAAAATCTAAAAGAATATCCTTTTAAAAATTGCAGGACGCATCCAAGCAAAATAATAGTTTACTTCTTTTGATAGAGTCAATGAAATGTGCAACAACCCCCACGACCCCTAGCGCCGCCTTAAGTAGAAATCTTTTATGTATTCCAAGATTCGAAAATATATTAACACTAGTACGGGGAGACTTTCAACAGTCGCCAAATGGCACGAAAACTGCTGTTCTAATGGTTAATAAAATTTATAAGATCCTGTGGAAACATAGAAAGCAACCAAGCAAAATAATATCACACATGGGTTGATTGAGCCTGTTTATGAGAGATAATGTAATGTGCAAACCCCTCACGCCCTTAGGACCGACTTAAGCCAGATTCCATTATTGTAAAATTGAATATATGATCCTTTATTTGTTTAATTTGTCCTCCATTTGTTTATCTGTTTCAGTGCACATATCAGTTTTGTAGACATCAGTACGACATACTACTGTAAGGCTCTGTGTTATGGGTCTGCGTTCCAGTAACGTGACTTTAGCTATTGGATATTGTCTATGTAATTTAGCGTGTTGATTTTCCCAAAAACGCAGTGCTATGCTACATATGATATGAAATTGATGGCGACATTCTTTTCTTCTAAAATATTGTTTTGCCTATTGGTCTTACAAGCAGCCTTGTAAAATCATTTTTGCTGTTATGGTTAGAGACTTGTACCAAACTTTCCTCTGCTAACCAAGATTTATTACCTCCAGATTCATACAGATAGCTTATATCTGATCGTGCAAAACTCCAGAGCAGTCAAACACCGGATTACTGTTGTCGGACTTGTACAAATCGTAATTGTTTTATAGCAGATTTCAAAATACCAAAATGGACCGAAAGTTTAACCTTTATCAATAATGACAACTTAACTTCGAATTATCTTTCCTTTACAGTTGGCAATGATCTCTGCGATCCATGTGATCCTTCGACATCTACATGTAATTCGCCGCTTGTATGCAGTCCAACCACTCACACATGTGAATGCCCATCTGACCAAGTTCAGATTGGAGACAACTGCTGTAATAAAATTATTTCCCATAATGATATTTAAATTTATCAAAATAATCAGTCTCTTTCCAGTATAGGTTTAAAACATAGATAGATAACTATCTCTCTTTGTAGAAACAAAGTGCGGTCTAAACTCAACTTAAGACATCAAAATCTGTGCATAATGCTAATTCATTCATTAAAATGTTTAAACATCAAACACATTGTCTTGGCCTGACATATGTCACTGTCAGTTTGTACTTGTATTTCACTTTTTTATCATGCAATTCGTGTATAATTACCATCATTGAAATACAAAAGAATACGTTTATTCTGTGGTGGGTCTTGAAGTACTGTACAAACTTGTATTGAGACATTTTGTTAAAATGTTAAATGTTCAATGGTAAGATAATTGTCATGTTGTTAAAGTAGTTACAAGTTCAAGTGATAGTCACTGTCATTTTTTCATAGTACAACTTCAAAGTTGCATGCTCACAGATGTATGTCAAAAATCGAAAGTTTTAGAATCAGATAGAACCTATTAAGTATAATAAAATCTGAGTAATACTTTTTTATTTATATCATGTTCCCTGTCAATTTTCACAATTTTAAGACTATGTTTATGTTTTATGTTATTGCAACACTTACTCTTTTTTGTTTTACATCTTTATTGTGTTTATCAACTTTATGGTTGATTTAATTATAAGTGTTTTTGCAAAACAACCAATCTGATAAGTAATGTTATAATTACGTCCTACGCTTTAGGTATTTTGAAGAGACGTTCTTATGAATGAAGGCCTTGTACTGATAGACCCTTCCTATCCGCGCATAAGAGCCTTTTTTACAACATTTTGTAAATCTATATTTAGCCTGGGTTTTTCATATTTACAATTCTTACGACGACCACATCGCGACTACGCCCTCTTGTTTTGAAAGAAATCATATGTCATGGTATACGTAAAGTGTCAGACAGCCGGTTAGCTCAGTCGGTAGGGCAGTCGCGCTGTAAGCGAGAGGTCCCGGGTTCGAGCCCTGGACTGACTGCACATTTTTCTTAGTTTTGACATTTGGCACTATTTTGATGGCTCAGCCAAATGCTTGTTGATACAAGTCGTCTGATTTGTTCAAATAAAAATAGATTTGCGAAAATAAAAATAGCAATATTGGAAATCCAAAATATACAGAAGACGAATGTGAATGGGTCATTCTCAGATCTTCGTTTAGAAGATCAAGTACTTTAGTCAGATTGGCCAACAACTTACTATCATTTTTTTTCTGTCTACAAATTTTGATTTACATGTATATGCATTTCCCATCAAGTTTTATCTGGTTGATTATGTATAAGTGTTATTTAATAGAAAAACTAGTGCAGTAATTAATGATTAATAATGTACGTCCATATTTTACTGTAAGTTTGATATTGAATTACTTAATACATTTTCATGAATGAAGTCGGAACACGTGTGACGGAGGTATGTACACCTGTCTATCCGACGTGCATTGACGACAATGCTGGTTGCAACGGAACGATCTGTGACTGTTTACCCGGATTCGTTTGGAACGGGTCAATTTGTGGTAAGGATCAGTTATTTCACATTTGTTTAGATATATCTACAATGATTACACAGCAGCATGATTATGGCCACAAACTTACTTAAACCTTATTTCTGTTGGTTAAATCCCTAATCGGGTAGACTTATTTATGTGTGAACGTTTTACAGTTTCTCGGAAGATTGATGGTTCTACCATTGCGACTGCTTGTGTCTTAAATAATGTCCAGAGGGGCATAAGGGTCTTCCGCCTCCATCAAAAGCATAGAAGCCGCCGTATTTTACATACAAAAGTTGCTAAAAAGTCTTGCTGTAAAACGCATCCAATTTTCGCATTAGCACAGGAACAAAAGGTATTCACGCATGCGCACAATACATTATATGTATCGATTGCTTTTACTGTGTGGGGATAACCTAGAGAACATATTTCTACTTACAGTTGGAGAAGATCCATGTGACCCATGTGATCCTTCAACACCATCGTGTGGACCAGGACTTGTGTGCAGTCCGGATACATACAGATGTGAATGTCCGACAGATCGCGTACAATATGGAGATGAATGCTGTAATGTTATAATTTTGTCATTTACATAATTTGACCAAGTGCTTTTAGGCGATTACTGGTGTAAAGCTATTTATGCGATTTTATATTTTCATATTTTTGACGTAATTGTATTGTATAATTTGCAAAATTTCATGTTTTTTGGTCAAATTATCATTAAAAAATAATCAAATGTTTTGAGTAAAACAGACCGATAGTTAACTTCTGGGGAAGAGTTTTATAGTTTTAAGGAAATAAATTTGGAGGACATTAAGACTAGAATTTTTTATGAGAAGTGACTATATATAACCGAATTTATGCAGATGGGACCCTCGTTACTGAGCCATGCACAACTTTGTTGGATACGTGTACCGACTGTTATGCCATTTGCAACGGAACAGTGTGTGACTGTAAACCAGGATTTGTCTGGAATGGTTCTAAATGCGGTAATAATATGTTATTAGCATAATGTCGTTAAAATAGTTAGGTCTCTATTTGAACATAATATTAGAACGCTGTCTTTAGAGTTTCTTAAATTCAATAAAGCTACCTTACCATAGACAGCGTCATTTTCTTGAAGCGCAGTTTGTAAGAGTCTGTGTCAATAATTATTAGTAGGCTCACATAATCTTCATTTTCATAATTCAAACGCCGTCTAATGGGGGACTAATTAAAAACAAATTCTGTCAATTAGATTGTATCATTATCAAAAATTACTTCTAGATACCTTGAAGTACCTTGAAAGCATTCATTTTCGTTGAAACTAAGTCTCGTGGTCTTTATGGTTGCGTCAGTCTACGGAATTTAATTCTAACGAACAAAACAATACAGTTATCTTACCTATAAACTTTGAAATACAAATATTAATGTCCTCCTGAAAAAGTCGTTTTACCACAACGACGACATTTTATAACAACGTCGTTAAATGATTTCACAGTGTAAAATTGATGTTTTTTTCTAAAACCGTTTTGAACAAAAGAGGTTAGTGTGTCTCGGTATTAATTCAACGTTTGAAAAATAACATGATAACAATAATACACAGCATTTAGATGAACAGCTATATGTCTCAGACAGTGAATTTCAAAGAAGTAAGATATTTGATTAGTGTATGATAAGACAACTGTAAAAAATGTGTATAATACACTTTTCATCATTTAATAAAATTAACGCGACCCACTTAAAATTCACATTATTAAGTAAAATGTAGATATTTTCGGGAATCAAATGTGCATACACATGCTAATAACGGCTAGAAAATAGCCAGTTAAGCCACTGTATAGAATAAGTTATCAGTACATGTCCCTCGAAGACGTGTAACAACACCGCTGTGATAGTTCAGCATGTATCATCATTTGTTTTAGTTGGAGAAGACCTTTGTGATCCATGCGATCCTGCAACACCATCGTGTGACGCCAGTCTTGTTTGCAGTCCGTACACATACAGATGTGAATGTCCGACAGATCAAATACAATACGGAGATGACTGCTGTAATTATCAAATATTGTCTCGCAATATTCGAAGCATTTGATCTATCAATTAGTGTGTAGACAAACCTTTCGTATAAACACAAGCACTGGATTTCCCAAATCCGACTGCCCGTTGTTCTTTGTATATTTCTGAACTGTTGTGATTTAACAATACAATTTCATTAATATCGCTAAGTATCAGTCCTTAAAGGTGTTATGTATACATGATTGCGTTTTATACATTAAATATCTTAAATAAATGAAATATATATTTTGAAAGAATAACCATTCATATGCAGTTATACTTAAGTGTTTAGAGAAATGTCAGAGAGAGAGAGAGAGAGAGAGAGAAAGAGAGAGTCTCAGAGTAATATGCCAAAGGAACCAACTTTCCCAGAAATAGTCAATTATTTATTATTAGTAGCATGGTTTGTTTGTGACTGTATATAAATTGTCAAGGAAATTCGTATCTGGCGTGAAATTATTTAGAACTTGATACGAAAAAGAGTATGCGTGGTCACTTTCAAATCATGTGGTGATCTTATCTTGTCGGCGACTACTTTGTACTTTAACTACCTTGTACTTTAGTAGCCTGGTTAACTTGACACCACTACAAAGTCTATTTCAGAAGGTTACCTACCCGATATGGTATTGAATATATTGGACCAGCACGTGACGTCTCTTAACTAATAGAAATGCCAGAAACTTGTAGGGTTGGAGGCTAGATAATGTCACATGCCTTGTAACGTTTATCAACACAAAATACAACGACTATGCAATGTTGTTATTTCATTTCAATTAACAAGCAAACTATTTGGGGGTTTTGAACATATTGACACGCTGTTATTTATTTTTTTCAAAGATGGGACACGTGTAACTGAACCATGCACAACTAAATTGGACACGTGCATTGACAACTTTGCCGACTGTAACGGTACAATATGTGATTGTATCATGGGATACATCTGGAACGGTTCTCGTTGTCGTAAGTGGCTACACACACTAATTTGAAGACTTGCAAAAACTGATATTTAATTACACAAATGACAAAAAAAACGACATTTAGTTTAATAAAATGGCCGAATTATTTGTCTCGCACTAATCATAAACTTTGCCCCGTACTTTGACTCATTGTTGCAATTATTTCTGATTCTATTGGATTATGGATCCCGATCAATGTTATAATACAGTTCGGTTTAACGTATCCAACTATCTGTACTAAACGCTCATACTAATATGCTCTGTTTGAAAAATCGATAATTTTGTAGTTTTGATTGTTTTCTCCGAAATTAAACGGGGGCCATAAATAATGTTTGGTGTGATAGCGCACCTTCATTGACTTTACAGACCAATAATTCCACTATAATTTCGTTGCCTTAAAGGGGCATTATGCGCATTTACAGCACTTTATGTTTTTGGAATGTTTAAAAAGCAAGTTTTCGTTGCTGGCATTTAATGTTTTAATTACAATAATGCGCATAAGTATTTGAAATGTTGCTTAGAATAAGAAATCGGACTTTAAAAAATTCATTCTTCAGTCTTGTACGCATGATCTCCTTCCTATAAGTAGATTTCTGAGGTTGAAGGGAAGCAACTCATGCAAGCAGTTTGACTTTCCTAAAGACTGCCCATCAAATAGAAAATTCATATTAAAAGTTATTATTTCGTAATGGTAACGGAAGAGTTTCTTATACTGGTAAAAAACTATAATTTTCTCACCTTTTTCACACATATTATTTGTGCTGTATTTTTACTTGAAAAATGCGTATAATTCCACTTTAAATGCTTCCAAATTTTTTCTTTTGAGATTTGATTAATCTGAATTATAGCGCATATAGACATTGAATATAATAGCATTTTTGCGACTTTTACACTAGTGTTTATGAAACATTTCTGTTTAAAGTTGTTCTTTAAAAGTGTATTGATAAGATATGGTATATTAATCAACATTGTTTTCCATTTCCATTGTAATTGATATGCTTATTTTAATGTTTTCATAGTTGGAGATGATCTTTGTGACCCATGTGATCCGTCAACACCTTCGTGCGCATCGGATCTTGTATGTAGCTCTGACACATATAGATGTGAATGTCCAGCAGATCAAGTTCAAATTGGAGACGAATGTTGTAAGTATAGCTTTTGCATGATACCTATATTGATTGTACACTAGGGGCATCCGTGGCTCGGAATGACTATCGGGGTTTAACCAGTATGGGTTTTGAATTTCGCTTGGGGTGTAGAATTCTTCATGTGAGGAAGCTGGCTTAAGGAAGGTCGTTGGATCAGTCCAAATGCCCGATTCTGCTTGAAACAGTGCCCGGAGGGTTCAAAACCAATTCAAATATCCGAAAACTTGCTTCGGATGTAGAATTCATCTTTACGAAGAAACCATCCGGTTGCTACACGGAAGTTCTACACAGGTGCCCAGCCATGATAAAAACAATGCCTGGGAGGGCACCTTGGGTCTTCCTGCATCATCATAAGCTGGAAAAGTCGCAATATGACCTTAATTGTGTCGGTGTAAACCCACCGAAACCAAAACAAAAAGACTCTTTTTAAGGACATGGTTAAGATAATTAGTCTCTTCTGTCTTCTTAACTTTCTATGATGTTAATATCCTGTCTTAGGTTTTTGAAAGAAAACATTCTACGTAACCATGAAATGAGCCGCACCATGAGAAAACCAACATAGTGCATGTGCGATCAGCATGGATCCTGACCAGCCTGCGCATCCGCGCAGTCTGGTCAGGATCCATGCTGTTCGCTTTCAAACCCTATTGCAATTAGAGAAACCGTTAGCGAACAGCATGGATCCTGACCAGACTGCGCGGATGCGCAGGCTGGTCTGGATCCATGCTGATCGCAAATGCACTGTGTTGGTTTTCTCATGGTGCGGCTCAAATAATCTCCAAATTAGTCTAGTTAACTTAGTATCGGTACCAAAACCAAACTAAATATGCGGATTTTCGTGTTACAATAAAAATCGCTTTAGGCGGTTCGTTCTACCGGAGCTTTTTTGTTAGTTTTACTTATATAAGCTGGTCATTTTAACTTTTGGGGTTGAACTGATTCCAACATAAATGTTTTGGTTGGAATAAGTAGTATGTGAGGAAGTGAAACACAGAAAAAAAAGTCCTCAAAAATATCATGTCACATTTTTGAGATATTGTTTTCTTTTCATATCAGAAAAATGTATTTTAAGATTTCTGTCAAGCACGCGTAGGATACGATTAGTATTTTACCATCTTTGTCAAAAAGCGTCGGGGTGGCAGAATTCGGAACATAGAATTTCTAACAAATTTATTCATAAAGATTTCTAAAAGAAACTCGTCGGCTTTGGAGCTAAAAGGGATTGAACTCTAAAATGTGTATCTCAAAGTCAGAAACAAGAAAAAAAAGACATCCAAAGGGACTCGTGAAATAAACATGTAAACGCAATGATACTGTAGATGGGTGGGGTACTTGATAACATCAATATTTGTTCGAAATTCATAAACAGCTACAGTAATTATTTCTAAAATGTTTCTTGAACTGCTTTATTATGTATTGCATGCATGTGAATAAAGAAATTAATATTTCGTTAAATGGATTTTATTTTAGATAAATTTGCAGTACTAAAATTAAAATGTAATGGAAGCTGCCCTTAGATATCACCTAATTTTCAGAGTTTGGCTAGGATTTCTTTTGAGGACATTTTACCTGCGGTGCATAAATAACTAAAGATTATAACTCATCAATAAAACTTTATGTTGGAATTAGTTTTAGGTTCTGACATTATTTCTAGAAATATAACCGACCTAATAACTAATTGACACTAAAATGACTATCCAGAAAGTTGTGCAAACTTGAACCATATTAGTAATAACTGTTTGTATTAACATTAAACTAGTCGTACGCTCATCATGCTACAAAATATTTGCGAATCTTACCTATACACCTATAGTAGAAATAAGCCACCATACTATTCAAGTTCCATAGTAGTGTTTACCTTATATCATTTAACTATTTTAATAACAATTGCATGATTTTCACGAGTATGTAATATCGTTATATTCTATAACGGTCCGTCTATCTGATTTATAGTGCGAGTACAGTGCTTATTTTACTTTTTATTTAAAGTTTGGCGTAAAATTTGCTATCAATTCTAGCTTTCTAGTTGTGTTTCCGAAAAAAGTTTTATGATTTGTAATTATAAATGAATGATATAATCCTAGATATCTCATAAATCATCAAATGCTATTGTTGGCTACGTGTAGTGCAATATGTTTAACTTTATTCTCTCTTTTTTTTTAAGATGGAACGCTTGTAACTGAACGTTGTACCACTTCCCTACCCACTTGCGTCGACTTGTACGCTGAATGTAACGGCACAGTCTGTGATTGCCGAGAAGACTTTATCTGGAATGGTACACGTTGCCGTAAGTAATTTTCCAAAGCTTTTTTCTTTTGTTATGAATCAGAAAATGTCTTTGAGAATGGAGACCTTCTGAGTTTGTTTTCAACCCAGTCAGATATGTACGATATTGCCAATGGTCAAAATGGGTGTTCAGTGGTTGCATATTGTATGATGAGTAGTGTGTCTGCTTCTTAACTAGAAGGCGGTGGCTTAGGGCCTATTGGGCGGGTAAAATCGTAATCTTTAAATTCCGTATTTCTGTTTTGCAATACAGCTGCTGATATGAATTAGATCGTAAAACTCTTGTGAGAGTATATTTCTACAGAATCTCTAGCATGTATGAGCAGTGTGTCCGCTCTGTTTATGTGTCCCTTTGTTGGACTTCGCGGCGGATGGGGCTTGAGTGTGAAGAATCTCAGTTATTTAAATGCAGACAAAAAATATGAAAATGAGTGATCGCACACCGAAACAGACCCTGACAGCACAGAAGGTGAGAATTCTTCTCCACGGCCGAATTCTCACCGGTCAGTCACAGGAAACATGGCATTTTTCATGGGTTCTGCTGATTCAGCCTACTGACGACACTTTCAAAATGACAAACATCTTTTTTTATTGAAAAAAAAAACATTCAGTAGTATAGCTGGTGTACAGACCTTTGTTAGGCAAATGCATACAAGAGTTCACCTAATTAATTAGAAAACGCAGGACATGCACGTAATCTACTGTAGATAACGCCTTTCTCAGTGCATTGCATACCATACCAGGGATCATCCGTTGTACTGATCGTGCTGGTGTATCAGAGACGGACGTTGTGCAAGAGCTTGCTGGACATGATTCTGCTGCAAGGCGCATGAGAAAAATACGACTGGGAAAAAATCTTTACAACCACCCCGTCTTACTTATAGCGCTCCATTTCTTTTCTCATTTATAAAAGTTGGCTGTCTGCATACAAAAGTCACCATATAGATACCAAATCATCTTCATTGCTACACTTCATGTACAAAGGAGATAACACGTATCCAAATTGCAACCAGAGTGGCTATTGTCATGAAAGTAGAACCTATACTCGTTCACTGAGTGTATGAATTGCGTTGAGCAACACTCAGCCTAGTTTTTGTGTGACTGCAAGACATGGAAGATCGAAATTATTCATGTCTAAGTGACACAGCGAAGAACTGGATTTCCAGACGGTAGGCCAAAAGCTAATACAACACTTCACAAACACGCAGCATCAGATTCGTCATCGACAAAATCTTAATCAAACAAAGAACACATATTATGATGCGTTCACTCAAACAGATCTTTAGTCTGCCCCAAGCGTGCATCCTCCAGTTTCGGTAGTCAGAAAACAGTCAGCAGTTATGTCTAACAAACGTCAAGCAAAAATATATTTGCCCAATAATAAACATGAAAACAGTGTACTTACTAGCAATTCAACAGACACAAAAAATAAAAGGCTTAAACAAAATACTGAACTGAATATCGGTGGTGCGGGGACTGTATTTAATGGTCCCATTAACCGCTACCGCAATTTTATATAATAACCACTTAAAGTGGCATTATGCGCATCTTACAGCACGTAGTGTGTTTTTGGTGAATGTTTTATAAAAGCAAGTTTTCGGTTGCTGTGCATTTAAATGTGTTTAATTAACAATAATGCCGCATAAGTATTTGAAAGTGATGCTTTAGAAATGAAGAAATCGGACTTATAAAAAATAGTTCATTTCTTCAGTCGTGTACGCAATGATCTCCCTTACCTATAAGTAGAGATTTTTGAGGTTGAAGGGAAGCAACTCATGCAAGCAGTTTGACTTTTCTTAAAAAGACTGCCCCAGTCAAAATAAGAAAAGTCATATTTAAAAAGTTATTATTTCGTAATGGTAACAGGAAGAGTTTGGTATACTGGGTTAAAAACTATAATTTCCTCCACCCTTTTTACACACATATCTATTTGTGCTGTATTTTTACTTTAAAAATGCGTATAATTCCACTTTAATGTCGAGTAAAAAATAACCTGAATATAACATGTTAAGCACCATTTACTCTTGGACATGTTTAATTGCTGCGTGGACGTGTATCTATCTTTTGTGAAATCTGAAAATGATGATATATTCATTACAATATTATTAGGTTTACACTGAACTAATAATTATAACACAGAAGTTTTTATATACGATAATGAGCATGTTTTCAGTTGTTGTTTTTTCAGTTTAATTCTTTTTTGCTGTAGATTCCAACTTGCTCATTCATTAATTCGGCGGTAAAGGGTTCGTATCCCTCTTTGACGGAATTTGACCAAAGGCGTCATAAGTGCGAGTATTGGTTGATTTTCACAGAAGCAGTATTCGAGGAAAAAATTGTTTTATGAGAATTTCTAAATTCAATTAAGCATAAACAAACTGGAAATGTTACAGTAGCTTTGTTACTTTTTTTAATCAGATGATATCTGTTACAGTTGGACCTGACCTTTGTGACCCC
Source organism: Mercenaria mercenaria (assembly GCF_021730395.1). Taxonomy (NCBI): domain Eukaryota; kingdom Metazoa; phylum Mollusca; class Bivalvia; order Venerida; family Veneridae; genus Mercenaria; species Mercenaria mercenaria. The sequence continues at coordinate 18,774,692 of NC_069368.1, forward strand.
TGTGATCCTGGAACAGATTCATGTGATTCCAGCCTTGTGTGCAGCCCATACACATACAGATGTGAATGTCCATCCGACCAAGTTCAGGTTGGAGATGCATGCTGTAAGTATCAGCTGGAGAATGCCATAACAAAACATCCCTAGTATTTACAACACCTTGCGTAAATCAATTACTGTCGTTCCAAATTTCACGTTACGATGGTACTAGTAAATGAAATGAAGTATGTTAATGTATAGTTGTTTTATCACCTATATAAACACTGTTTCTCTGAAAACAATTTCTTAAAAACGTTAAATACACAAGAAAGGATTCTGCTGTATAATGGTTTTGATAGCTTGTGTGTCTTCACTGATTGTAGAAAAAAGTGAATACAAATATAGCGCAATAAATATTACGCATTGCATTTTTTCCTTGACAACAACTGGATAAGTTCTGTAAAATTAACACCAAGAACTTAATTCGTTCTACAATTTTGCATTAAACATTAGAAAACTGATATTGAAATGAAGCCGTCCTGTTGTATGTGAAATATTTACTATTTTGAAGGTACGATAGCAGAATATCTATTATGAAAATTGTAGTCATCATCTATTGATCCTCTAAATCACATCATTAACGGACCACTGTAGTAAATCAAATACATGTCACTGCTAGCAGCGATATTGTATGTCCACGTCTTTGTTGTATGTTAATATGTTCATGAAAGCATTACTCAGCATATTCCTTCAGTGCTTGCTATCATCTGACAAAGAAACTAACACAATTTTTAACACTGATTGGATTGACTGTACAGTATGGAACTGAAACAGTATTGAAGTGTTATATCTAACAAAAAAGTTAATTAAGGCATTGGGCATGTATTGGCTGTCGGCCATTTTCGTGCAGTTACGTAATTTCCGTATCCCACTCAGGTGTTATACGACTGTTGATGTAGCTCAAAACAAGCCAGCAGTGAAATTACGAAATTCCGAAATAGGATGCGGAAATGCGTTATCAAACGGAAAATTCTGATTGTCACTATGGGTCCACTATCTTAAGTTATTTTTGGTTTGCTTTTTTGTCATCTTCTCTCTTAAAACATTTTTATTTTATATGTGAAGATGGAACACGTGTGACGGAGGTGTGTACAAATGTTATCAATACCTGTACAGACAAATTTGCTGTATGCAATGGTACCGTTTGCGACTGCAAAGATGGTTTCTTTTGGAATGGTTCAATATGCGGTAACTGTTACTTTATGTTTAATATTTATGTTATTTTATATCGGGAATACATGCAGATCAACAATGTTTCGTTCATAGTGAGCAACAACCAAAGAATAAAATGCAGTTTGAGCTCTTTATATATACGCAAATAAAGCATGCAGAACAAGAACGGTATAGCTCTTAATGTACAGAGCTCTGTAGATGTAACTAATATATAGAATAACAACACAGTTATTGGAGCAACTAGAACATGATGAGCAACACAAATATAACAGTTTAGGTGAAACAATATGATGCATAACAACATTACTGTTGCGCGTAGATGCAATTCGAACAAAGAAAGCAACAAATATATAGTTCTATAGATAAAACTAGAGCATGCAGGGTGACTCCGTGTCGAGTTGTCTAGATCGTTGACTTCATATTACTTGCCCCTCTACGCTGTGGGCTCAAAATTTCGCCCGCGATGTAGAGTTCTTTGATGTGATGAAACAACTTGCTGCCTGACGGAATTTTAGTGATTTTATCCAGGTGTCCGCTTTTACGACAAATAATGCTCGGAGAGGAACACTTGTGTCTTTCTCTATCTTCAAAAGCTGGAAAGTCGCAACATGGCCTATAATTTCGCATGTGTGACGTTTCACGCATCAATAATAAATCAAAAACAGCATGCAGAGCAGTAACTATATAGCGATTTATGTAGAACTAGAGCAAGACGAGCTGTAACATATAGTGATTTATGTTGAACTAAAACATGAAGAGCTGTATAAATATATCGATTTACAAAGAAGTTACGATAAAGGTCTTCAGATGGAACTAAAGGATGCAGAGAAGTAAAAATAAAGCTCCTTTGGTAGAAATAGAACTAGACCATACAGAGAAGTAAAAATAGGTCTACAGATAACACTAGAACATGCAGAGCGGTAAAATATAGTTCTTCGGGTAGCACTAGCGCAATTTATAATTTATCTATGAATGTATCAGAAGTTAGAATAAAATGACATATATATGAGAGACACTTTGTAAAAAGCTTACCAGCTCTAATTATTTTCAGTTATTTTTACAACATTACATATTCATACTTTGTGCAGTATTTTAAATTAAAAACACTGTTATATAGACAAAGTCGTAATATGTAATGTTTAGTGTGTAGTAATATAGCCGCACTCGACCGGGAGGTCCTCTGCATGCTGTAGTTTTATTTGATATTGCTTTTAATGTTCTAGTTGCACCAAGGAGCAATAATTTTGTTTGTTCTGCATTTAAACATTATTTTGCGTATATTGTATTTTTAAATTATTAATTACAAATACATGAATTTGCCTGCCTTAATTACAAGAAGTTCTTGCTTTCCCGCAGTCGGACAGTATCTATGTGACCCATGTGATCCTTCAACACCTTCGTGTGACTCCAGTCTTGTATGCAGCCCGGATACATACAGATGTGAATGTCCAACAGACCAAGTACAGTATGGGGATAATTGCTGTAAATATGATTGAATTAATATAATTAAATTATTCTGCTCAAATAGTGCTTTCATGGTAACTACATATTTCGTGATTTTTGAAAGTTAACGATCGCACTCTTTTCATTGTTAGTTCTTAATAACCATGTCACTGCAAATCTGCTTAGGCATTTTGATTTTGACCGGTAGTCGCTCTGTTCCGTAGCTTTTCCACAGTTGAACGACTTATAAGGTATTTGGCAAACATATGCAGTTTTTTTCCCTCTTCGAATGCAAATCTTCTAAACTATTGCAAGATTAGCAATTGTAAGCCATTCCTATCACAAGATCAGTGTAATGCAGTGACATCAAAGATACTTTAGGTAGAATATTTACTATTCGACTTTATTACTTCAATGTTCAACTGTTACAATTATTCAACAAGCAATAAATATTTCGTAGGTAAAAATGTTTTATCTATTTCTTTTGTACATGAACTAATCATATTTTTATATTAAGGATAAATTTGATTGTTTATTCATTTAATCAAGATGGGACCCTTGTCACGGAGGTATGTACAACACTGTTGGATACATGCACTGACAAGAATGCTAATTGTAATGGGACTGTATGTGATTGTGTGGACGGATTCTTTTGGAATGGTTCAGTGTGCGGTAATACATATTTCTGTTATGTTCCTTAACCTTTACCCTGCTAAATTTCTATTATGAACTTGTCTATCTTTTAATTTGAACCGTACCACTTATTATTCAAAGGGGTCTTCATTGAAAATTTTCTGACAGAATAGCGAACAGTGCAGACTACGAACATCCTGTACAATAGTTTGCACAGGTCTCAGAGACAGAATCACTTACCGCCGGCAGGCTAAATGATAAAGGAAATTTAATGAGTATTAATACAAGTCAGTTAAATTGAAGGGCGTCATTATTATTACATAGTTTGGCAAGATACATAGCTATTTCAGCATCTTTAAATATTTTCATACGAAACACAAATCTACTTATTGTAAGCATAATGTTCTGCTGTTCCGCAGACGTGTTTTCCTCCTTTTGCACTGTGCCTTTTTTACCATTTTGGTAACAAGTTTTCATATCTATCGAAAATGAAGTATTTTTCTTTATCAAATGGTCTGTTGTGTCTGTTCATTTTATCAACATGTATGTTTCCTCGTTATTTACGCTATATTCTTTTTAACGTCAGGATCCAGTTGTTCCAGACTTTATCAGGTGATTAATTTAACGGTTGATTTATTTCTAGGGTTAGAAAAACAAATATGTGAGTTAAGGATAATGGACAATAAAATGTTTTTACAATGAAAAAATCAAATTACTATACCAATGTTTTCCACCAAGACTGATATTTTAGATAAAAAAAAGTTGAACCGGCGGTTAATTAAACAGCCGGTAAAAGTTTCGAACAACTGCGCCCTGCACTATTTCCTTTTCATCAAAAGTTTTAATTTTACATTTTCAAAGTGTCTTTTTCTTTTTATCAACGAGACTATTTCTCTTTTAACGCTGAATTTTAGTTTTTATAAGCAGTGTCAGATTTTGCGATTGAAGAGTTTTATTGCCCTTTTCATCAAAAGTGTTGTTTTTTCTCCATTTTATCATGTCTATTTCCTCTTTATCAACAATTCATTTTTCTCTCTATCAACAGTGGGAACTCAACCCTGTGAGCCATGTGATCCTTCAGACGATACATGTGCCTCACCACTTGTGTGTAGTTCAAACACTTACACGTGTGAATGTCCGTCTGACCGAGTACAAATTGGGAATAACTGCTGTAATTATGACCATTCTTTATTATATTTCCATGTACCGAACTCAAGTTTACAAGCCATTTTAGTTAGAACATTTTTAGCTCACCTGAGCACGAAGTGCTCAAAGGTGAACTTTTGTGATCGCCCTGTGTCCTGTGTCCGTCGTCGTCGGCGTCGGCGTCAACAATTTGACTGTTAACACTCTGGAGGTCACAAATTTGAGCCAATATTAATGAAACTTGGTCAGAATGTTACCCTCAATTAAATCTTAGATGAGTTCGATATTGGGTCATCTGGGGTCAAAAACTAGGTCACCAGGTCAGATCAAAGGAAAAGCATGTTAACACTCTAGAGGTCACATTTTGGCCAATCTTAATGAAACTTGGTCAGAATGTTACCCTCAATAAAATCCTGGACGAGTTTGATATTGGGTCATCTGGGGGCAAAAACTAGGTGACCAGGTCAAATCAAAGAAAAAGCTTGTTAACACTCTAGAGTTCACAATTTGGGCCCAATCTTAATGAAACTTGGTCATAATGTTACCCTCAATAAAGTTTTGGACAAGTTCGATATTGGGTCAAAAACTAGGTCACCAGGTCAAATCAAAGGAAAAGTTTGTTAACACTGTAGAGGCCACATTTATGACTGTATCTTCATGAAACTTTGTCAGAATGTTAATCATGATGATTTCAATGTCCAGTTTGAATCTGGGTCATGTGGAGTCAAAAACTAGGTCACCAAGTTAGATCAAAGGAAAAGCTAGTTTACTCTGTAGAGGCCACATTTATGACCATATCTTAATGAAACTTGATTAGAATGTTAGTCTTGAGGCTGTATAGGTCAAGTTTAAATCTGGGTCAGGTGGGGTCAAAAACTAGGTCACTAGGTCAAATCAAAGGAAAAGCTTGTTAACACTGTAGAGGCCACATTTATGACTGTATCTTTATGAAACTTTGTCAGAATGTTAATCTTGATAATCTTTAGGTCAAGTTTGAACCTGGGTTATGTCGGGTCAAAAACTAGGTCACCGAGTCAAATCAATGGTAAAGCTTGTTAACACTGTAGAGGCCACATTTATGACTGTATCTTTATGAAACTTGGTCAAAATGATAATCTTGATATTGTCAAGGTCCTTTTTGAATCTGGGTTAAGTAGGATCAAAAACTAGGTCACCAGGTCAAATCAAAGGAAAAGCTAGTTTACACTGTAGAGGCCACATTTATCACCATATCTTAATGAAACTATGTCAGAATGTTAATCTTGAAGATCTATAGGTCAAATTCAAAACTGGGTCAGGTGGGGTCAAAAACTAGGTCACTAGGTCAAATCAAAGGAAAAGCTTGTTAACACTCTAGAGGCCACATTTATGACTGTATCTTCATGAAACTTGGTCAGAATGGTAATCTTAATGATTTCAAGGTCCAGTTTGAATCTGGGTCATGTGACTCATGTCGGGTCAAAAAATAGGTCACTAGGTCAAATTAAAAGAAAAGCTAGTTTACACTTTAGAGGCCGCATTTATACCATATCTTAATGAAACTTGGTCAGAATGTTAATCTTGATGGTCTTTAGGTCAACAGGTCAGGTGAGCGATACAGGGCCTTCATGGCCCTCTTGTTCTTATTTTGCCTATATTCAAGAAGTCAAAGTAAAAAGTATTTGTACAAAAAGTTTGAAATTTGCATTTTTCTATCTGAATATTGTAAAAAGTTATAGCAGCCATTTTTATTGAAAATATAAATTTGTCTTTCTGTATAATCTTTTAGGGTAAAGGCTTTATCTGTATTATTTTCACGAATAGAAAACCTTTGGTTTCAATCAAGAGATTATTCAAGAAGTTCCAATACACGAACCATAATCTGTTTTAAGTTTAAATTGAGATGCTGTATGGGGCAATCAGAAAATCGTTTCGGTTCCCATGGCAACTGAAACAGAATTGTTTGTAACTGGTGTCATTTCTGTAGGTTTCGCCGATTTATAATTTAATTAAAAATGGAAGCAAAATGAAATTTGAAAACCCCGTCACGCATCTAATATTGATACATACGTAGCTAGGACTCATATTAATAATATAGACGAACAAAGCGAAGGAGAAATGAAATTTACTTTGTGGTAAAAATATATTAACTTTCTATTATTACCTTACCGCAAGATGGAACACGTGTTACCGAGGATTGTACCAGTATCCTGAATACATGTGTAGACGACTATGCTGTATGCAATGGTACAATTTGCGACTGTATGGCTGGATATCATTGGAATGGGTCTCGATGTCGTAAGTTGTATAGCATTTTCACTCTGCTAACAAGTTTATGATAGGAAAGTAGACTTGCCTCATTGGTAGAGTCTTAATAGAGCAAACACTTGTAACACACTGCAGATAAAACTAAACATTGAAACACAGTTTGCAAATATATTTCTTGATTTTAGTTTTAACTTTGTATTTGTTTCTTGTCATATTTTAGATCCGTTTGCCACGATTGTTATGATTTTCCCTGGGCAAAAACAAGTCTGATCCGCTGAATACATGTTCATCAAAAGACTGTAACCAAAAAAAAAATGTTTATCTTCCCAGTCATAGACAGTTGATCTAAGAGCATCTGTCGTGCGACTTCCTACAGTCTTTAAGTTATATATTAACGATAACACTTTTAATAGAAATGCAAAAATGTCTTATCTATTTGTTTCACAAAGTTCATTTAAATGTGTTCCAACACTCTTACATATCCGTTACAGTTGGATCCAATCTCTGTGATGCCTGCGATCCATCACAGAATACTTGTGACTCCAGTCTTGTATGCAGTTCAGACACTTACAGATGTGAATGTCCACCTGAGGAAGTTCAAATTGGAGATGAATGCTGTAAATATAACATAATTCTCCTCTCTTTAATCTCTTCGAAATGATTGATATTTAAATGCATAAATAGAAAGACAAATCGAGGGCTTAGAGCGAAACTGGTCTATCTATTTATAGAAATAGAAGCAGATAGACCAGTTTTGCTCTAAGCCCTCAAAATTTACTTCTGCTCTCACCCCTCGGCCTATTTGTAGATATTATTTGTTAGTATTCCAAACGTTTGGAAAGAAAGTGTTAAGAATGCGCAGAAAGAAAACAGTCATCACAATTTTAGATTGTTCAAATGAATTGATTATTCTAAACAGTCGTTGCAAACACCAAATGATGTGATTTTATTTTTAAACCACGGTAAGATTGATTTAGTAGTTTTTATATACACAATTGAAAAACAGTTTGTGTTGTTTTTTTTTAAGATGGAACACGCGTTTCCGAGCCGTGCACAACTTCCCTGCCGACCTGTGTTGATAATTTCGCAGAATGCAATGGTACAGTGTGTGACTGCGAACCGGGATATGTCTGGAACGGGACATATTGCCGTAAGTGATAAGTTTAAATGTGACAAAGTATTTTCAACTTCAGAAGGAGCCAGTATAATGTTATTCATAGTTTAATCGTGTAATAAACTAATTCAGACACAAGAAAGCTAAATACATACCCCTTACCTCTGTGTGTTTGAGCCCTGATCTAGTCATTACGGTGGTTTTTACCAGGTACCTGCCAGTGCAATAATTTCCGGAGGGGCACTTGCTGGTCTTGGCCTGTCATTAGAGCTGGAAAGTCGTCGTACATGTATGACTAAAATAAGTGTGTGTGAACTAAACCGTACGAAACAATAAAGTGTCATCAAACTTCTACACGGATCAGTATATGTGGTTATATACACACACACATATATATATATATATATATACACACAGATTTTGGGAAAATAAATGTTCAAACAGTGTCAAAAATTTAAAAATAAACCCGAGCGCTTTCCGCTGTATGAACAATTGTTTTCTCAAACTCTATCATATTCTTGTATTCTTTTGGGATCCACTGTGTTTGAAAAGTATTTTGTTGATGTTTCTATCTTATTTTCCCACTTTCCCACTATATATTCTAAAATAACACAATTTCTGAGATTTTCGAAAATTCTGTGCAATATACGGAGGCATATCTAACAATCTTGGCATCAGAATAATTTTTATGTCATTCTTTAAATATACTGTCTACATCAACAAGCATAGAATATCAGTATTTTGCCAGTGTGTCCTAGTGTGACAGATGAGAATGCAAGCACAATAACATAAATGTCTGCTGCTGATTTTCAGAAAAATTAATTGAAAAGTTATACATTAATCTTTATTATTTTGGCGTGGTACTAGTAGTAGGATCAGTTCGATATTTTTAAAGATATCTTAAATACTATGATTTGTATTGCCCCTCCTTTGTTAAATTCTAGTCCATGAAAAAAAAAAAGAATGACAAAAAAAATCTCGAAAGTTTACAAAATTTTTTTCTCTCTTGAAGTTTAATAACAATATAGCAATAAAAATTAGGCCAACTACTATATTTCTAAACTTTCCGGTATGCAAAAAAGTTCACATATACTATGGAAGTACCTTGTCAAACGCGTTTCTAACGATAAGTTCAAAATTAATCAAGTCATTTTGAAATTTGAATAATTCCCACTACTACTCTAAGAGATTATTTTGATTGATATTCTAATGTTTCAAGAGAAATCAAAGGAAGCCCTTGTTACGGGAAAAGTGGATCAACTAGTTATTCCCTATTCCAAACATACAAGGGTCACGTACGGTTTCGCACAAAAAAAAACAACAAAAAAAAACAACAAAAAACAACGAAAGCGGCCTGTGTACAGAAATGAGCTTTAGGCTTTCGTTAGGAGCAAATAAAAATTAAATAGTTAAACATTTCTTTTTATTGTAACTTAACTAAACACAGTAACTGTCATAGATGCGTAGCCAATATTACAATAAACACCACAGTTTCGCCTTTTTCAAATATTATTCAGTGTATATTTTCTCCCTTACAGTTGGAGAAGACCTTTGCGACCCGTGTGACCCTTCAGACTCTACATGTGGGCCTGGTCTTGTATGCAGTTCAGACACATATAGATGCGAATGTCCATCAGGTTTCGTGCAATATGGAAATGCGTGTTGTAAGTACAAACAAATAATTCTCATTATTTACAAACACTATTAACTTTTGATGCTAGTCAGCTATCGTGGCGGCTGTGTATACTTTAAATATATTTATTTTTGTTCTTCTTTTGACATTTATATTTTGAATCGAGTGTTCAGTGTATGAAAGACCTGTCCATCAGCTACAGCACTATGCGCGTTCGAGGTTTCATGAAGCTTGTTTGCAGGGCTTTCTTACACAAAAAGACCTCGTCCCTGGTCTATACACCGTTGTACTACTCGTCAGTTCATTCCTGAAGAACAGGAAGCTAATAAAATTAGTCTAACGTGCTTGTTTATTATGCATATTTTGAACTATCGGGATTATAATTATGGTATAGTCACATTAGATGCTGCTTCAATTTTTTTTCAATAGTCATAATGACGGTACATGTATTATAGATGGGGAGCTTCTGAGTAGCTGGAAATTTAGCTTTTTAGCTCACCTGTCACATAGTGACAGGGTGAGGTTTTGTGATCACCCTTCGTCCGTCGTCCGTCCGTCCGTCCACAATTTCTTGTGAACAAGATAGATACCCTCGTGGCGATGGATTCCATCAGGAATGAGGTGTCGAGAGTGATTAATATAAGTTGTAGAACTTCCTTCACAATCGACCTAAAATAAATTATGTATAAACAAGATAGAGACCACATTTTGCAAGCAATTTTGATCAAACTTGTACAAAACATTATTGGCATGATATCTCAGTTCCTTTCAAAAACTGGCCAGATCCCATCATGAGTTCTAGAGTTATTGCCCCTTAAAGGGCCAGAATTTGCTATTTTTGTGCGTCAACAATTTCTTGTCTGCACAATAGAGGTTTCATTTATGATTTTATTTTAGCCAAACTTGAACACAACTTGAATCACCATAAGATCACGGTTCCTTTCTTGAACGCCAGATCCCATTATGGGTTCCAGAGTTATGGCCCCTGAAAGGGCCAAAATTAGCTATTTTGACCTTGTCTGTACAATAGCGGCTTCATTTATGATTTTATTTTAACCAAACTGGCTCACAACTTGTATCACCATAAGATCTCGGTTCCTTTCTTGAACTTGCGAGATTCCGTTATGGGTTCCAGAGTGATGGCCCCTGATAGGGCCAGAATTAGCTATTTTGACCTTGTCTGCACAATAGCAGCTTCATTTATGATTTGAATTCAATCAAACTTGCACAATACTTGTGTCATAATAAGATCTTGGTTCCTTTCTTGAACCGGCCAGATCCATAATGGGTTCCAGAGTTATGGCCCCTGAAAGGGCCAAAATGAGCTATTTTGACCTTGTTTGCACAATAGCAGCTTCATTTATGATTTGATTTTAACTAAACTTGCACACAACTTGTATCACCACAAGATCTTGCTTCCTTTCTTGAACTGGCCAGATTCCGTCATGGGTTCCAGAGTTATGGCCCCTTAAATGTCCAAAATTTGTTATTTTGGCTTTTGCAGCCATATAGAGACTTCATTTATAGTTGTTTTTTTTTATACAAACTTCCAAAATATCTTCAACAACAATAAATCTTGGATTCCATGACAAATCAGATCCAATCGTAGGTTCCAGAGTTATTTTATATCTGATTACCTCCCCTGATTGTAATCAAAATGGATTTATATCAGTAAGTACTTATAGGACTTATTTGAAATTTCATTATTGTTATTAGTTGGACTGAGACAATCAGGGTAGATAACTATGGACTGATTTTATGTCAAATTGTCTCCCTTTATTTCAATTTAAAATTGCTATATCTCCATAACTAATGAAGATACTGATCTGAAATTTCATTTATGTCAACAGATTTATTTGGCAGATCCTTCTTTTGTTCACTTACAATATGTATTTTTTTTAATTACTTCCCTTTTACGTTACTATAAATAGCTTATTTTTAGTAACTTTTTTATTATTGGCCGTACAGAAAAACCGAGACCACTTTTCTGTGGTACAACATAGATTGTACCTCCCAATTTTTAGGTGTATTTTGACATATCTGTACCTTATAAGATTTTTTTTTTCTTTTTGGTTAAATTTCTTCCCTTTGTTGTTCCTGTCCTTTGGACTTAGATATTTTTTCCGAGGACCTTCTTCTCCTCAAGTGCAATGATAACAGGTGAGCGATATAGGGCCATCATGGCCCTCTTGTTTAGCTATTTAGATGATTTGATAATTAAATACCATGAAGTGTTAGAAGATTTTATTTCTTTCTTCAATAAAGAAAGATTAAAATGAAATACATTAACAGTTTGCTTTGGAGATGTTCGGGATCTATATCAGTAGACTCAATAGAAATAAAATAACACACATAATAAATTTAAGTTACCTTTGTAGACAAGACGATGTCAGTTTATGATAGTATTTTATGCAATCGGTGCCGAATATCCGGAAGAAGTGTCCGTCCGTCCCTTATTCCATATGTCCGTCATATATTGATTTGAGTGGCCATGATCTTAACTACTAAACCATGAATCACCTAAATTAGAAATTAAATGAAGTTATTAATGTGTGATTTTATTCTTGGAGACCGCACTTTTGTTTAGTGAATGAAGTATGAACTTGAAACTGTGACATGTATAGAGACAATGATTTAGAATTTAGTGAAGTTATTTACGAAATATGATATTGAGTCATTAAATAAAATCGTTGTTTCGAGTTCAGATGCGAAGGAATTACATTACAGTTATAAACACTTATTTTATTCAAGACTGTTAAGATAAATGTGTTTCGAATCGAACATGATATGAGCCGCGCCATGTGAAAACCAACATAGTGGCTTTGCGACCAGCATGGATCCAGACCAGCCTGCGCATCCGCGCAGTCTGGTCAGGATCCATCCTGTTCGCTAACAGTTTCTCCAATTCCAATAGGCTTTAAAAGCGAACAGCATGGAGCCTGGCCAGACTGCGCGGATGCGCAGGCTGGTCTGGATCCATGCTGGTCGCATACCCACTATGTTGGTTTTCCCATGGCACGGCTCATATGTAGTATTACTCGTACATACTTGACGATATCCGTCAAATATATGCAGTTAATATGGTTTGGCGCCATGACGTAACAATTCGAATTGCATTAAAACGTAACAATTTCAGTTTTCCTTGTTTAACTGGAATAAAAAGTAGATCCGGCTGGACTATGTTGTTAATTCCTTCGCAGTTGGGAGACGGGTGACTGAAGTATAAACTAGGAATTTTGACACGGTCTTGTGCAAACGATATTTAGAGTTTTATGAAGTTTTATTATGCAACTTCATTCTTGCAGATGGGAGACGTGTGAACGAAGTATGTACTACGGAGCGTGACACTTGTATAGACGATAATGCATTTTGTAATGATACAGTATGCGGCTGTCTTCCCGGATTTACCTGGACTGGATTCTTCTGTGGTAAAAAAAATCTTAAATGACTTTGTTTGATAAATCTGAAAATGGTAAACAGCGTTCTTGCTTTCATATGTGAGCCATGCCACGGGAAAACCAACATAGTGGTTTTGCGACCAGCATGGATCCAGACCAGCCTGCGCATCCGCGCAGTCTGGTCAGGATCCATGCTGTTCGCTAACAGTGTGTCTAATTGAAATAGGCTTTGAAACCGAACAGCATTTATCCTGACCAGACTGCGCGGTTGGTCTGGATCCATGCTGGTCGCAAACACAATGTGTTGGTTTTCTCGTGGCGCGGCTCATGTATTTTGTTTCTTTTATCAATATGATACATCCGCCTTAAGAAAATGCAAAGGTGTTTAAATGTGACCAAAATGGAAATGTTCGATTGGCTATATTGGATGATATCTTGTAATAAAACTATTGTAGCTTTTGATTTCACTATAATTGTCTCTATTTATTTAACAATTAACATGTACAGTATCTAAAAATAATATATCTAATCTAAAAAACTTCTCTATATAGGACCTGGTATTAAAAAAACTGAATTCCACACAATAAATTTACAATATCATGTACTATTTACATTCAATTTAGACGTTGTATTTGGCAAAAGTGTGTTTTAATGAATATAAACACTACTACGACGTTACACAGATAAAGGTGATGCGTCATATAGGAATAACTAGCATATTCAATGTTTTAATCAAATTTAGATACAAAACAGTCAAATATATATTTTCTTATATTTAAATATCTAAAACATGTCATTGTTTTTAAGTTGCTGGCAATGTTGGCGAACCATGTTCTCCTGCAAACCCATGCTCAGGAAACCTGGTGTGTCTAAACTCATCAGTATGTGGATGCCCCGCCGATCAAGTACAAATTGAAGATACATGTTGTAAGTAGGAGAATACTTTGCCTTAATTTGCCTCTTTGGAGTTATATTATAGACCTGTACGCCATTCATCACGTACGTATGTTCCGAAATACTAGTTTGTTGAACTTTTCTCACATTAATACATTAATTTAAGTCCAGACCTGAGTTCTTAATTGTTAGCATGACCAACAGTTACCAACGTTCTCATCATTTCTGTAAATCATTTATTGACACATTGTTAATTTTTAGACGACATTCCTGTCCAGTAAACATAATATGTTTCTAGTTTCTGTTTATACATCATGCTTTCATTAATAGGTAATTAAACGGGGGTACTTAGCATGCTTACATTTACGTTTAAATTACAGCTCCTTATGAAGGAATGGCAACCTGTTATCAGCATAATGCGTATCGTAAATGTAGTGAACTTGGTATTTTAGAAGAAAATTTAAAGCATATTTTAGCCCACTTAGCTTAGCAAATAAAGGATTTAGACGAAGTTCAGGGGTCCCATGCCCGAGCACTGGAATTCAAGTGCTGCAAATTTGTGCAAGTACAGTGAAATTTGAAGTCCTCTACATCTTTCTGATGGCCTAACATGATGCTTCAGTGACAGTTATACCCGTTTTGTGTCTATCACAATCACAGAAAGCCCATGATAATTTTAATCATTTCAGAAAAGGTGTGTCTTAGTACATTGTTAGGAAGAAACATGTGTAAACAGTTCAGAAAGCTTAGTCGCCAAACACTTATTTGCTATTCTTTAGCCCGAAAATCCTCATCTCGTTTCTTTTTAGTCGCTTATTATTCAGTTGCTTTTCTTAGGCCATAGAGTCCACTTCTCGTTCGTTCTTAGTCGCTATTCACTCAGTTGCTATTCTTAGTCCTTAGAGTCCCATTCTCGTTTGTTCTTAGTCGCCAATCATTCGGTTGCTAGCCTTGGGGCCTACAATCTACTTGTCGCCAATATTCGGTTGCTAGCCTTGGGGCCTACAATCGACTTGTCGCCAATCATTCGGTTGCTAGCCTTGGGGCCTACAATTCACTTGTCGCCAATATTCGGTTGCTCTTCTCAGCCTTAGCATCCTCTTCTCGTTGCTATTAATCGACAATAATCCCAAATTTCACCTTCCGCTTATATTTTGTTCTCTGATAGTCTAAAAGATATATATCTTTCTATTGACCTAGAGTTCCCTACTCGTTTATTCGTTTATTCTATTATAGTAAATTTTAAAGTGGCATTATGCGTATCTTACTGTACATAATGTGTTTTAGGTAACTTTTATATAAAAGCAAGTTTTGGTTGCTGTGCATTTAAATGTGTTAAATTAACGATAATGCTGCATAAGTATTTGAAGTTGATACTTTAGAAATAAAGAAATCGGACTAATAAAATAATAGTTCTTTTCTTCAGTCTCTTACGCAGTGATCTCCCTTTCCTATAGGTAGAAATTTCTGAAGTGGAAGGGAAGCAACTCCTGCATGTAGTTTGACTTTTCTTGAAAAGGCTGCCCCAGTCAAAATAAGAAAAGTCGTATTTGGGAAGGTTTTATCGCGTACTGGTAACAGGAAGAGTTTGGTATATTGGGTTAAAAGATATTATTTTAGATTTTGGCTAGAAAATTATGCATAATTCCACATAAATTTTTCTATGGAAATATACAAGTTGATTACATGTAAGTTTACTCGAACGAGGTGATATTTATTAAACAAACTCCTACATGCAGATGGAACACTAGTGACTGAACCATGCACAACTGCTCTTGACACGTGTGTTGACAAATATGCTGACTGCAATGGCACTATATGTGACTGTGTGGAGGGCTTTGTCTGGAATGGTTCAATGTGTGGTAAAGTTTGTGCTGTTTTTCTTTTTCTTTGATTTTATTTAGAAGAAACAAACCATACAAACCTATATTCCAACACTTAGAAGCCTTTCACTGCAAACTTTTATCGATCTAATCTTGACATTTAAAATCGTTATGATATTATTTTTTCTGTCTACAGTAGAGACAATATGAATACCAACAAGTTATTTACATTTTTCGCTTTTAAATTTCTTACAGGAGGACAATTTCTTTGTGAACCATGTGACCCGTTATCAAATACGTGTCTTCCGGAACTCGTTTGTAGTCCAGACACGTACAGATGTGAGTGCCCAACAGATCAAGCTCAAGTCGGAGACACATGCGGTAAATATGTTCATATTGCATAGATAAAGACCCAGTTTATATATTCATTTTACATAGTTTCAAAGACAAATGCGGTAAATGTGTTCATATTGCATATATAAAGACACAGTTTATATATTCATTTTGCATAATTTCAAAGACAAATGCGGTAAATATGTATATTGCATAGATAAAGACTTAGTTTATATATTCAATTTGCATAATTTCAAAGACAAATGCGGTAAATATGTTCATATTGCATAGATAAAGACTCAGTTATATATTCATTTTGCATAATTTCAAAGACAAGTGCCAAGATAGATGTCTTAAATATGTTGCATAAAAAAAGTTTATAACCACGACTTCAAAACGAAGTGTGAAAAATTAAGTAGGTTTATTTTTTACAAAGTTAATATGTTAACAAGTATCGTATGTTTGGTATTGTTCTAACAAAAACAAAAATTTATATAAAATCTGATTATCGACATATGTATTTAGGGATAGACCCTAAAATTTTCAATGATAGTAATACATTAAATAAAGTCTAGAAATTGATTTCCAAGTCCTTGAAATAACCAAAAATGATTTCAGAAATGTGAAGTTCATGATAGTTTTGTTAATATCAATAACAGAAGTTTTAATTTTAAATATAAAGTTGTGATCCACAAAGAATGACAACTCTTGCCTTGGGCTAGTACTTTTAAGCAGAGATATCTATTAGTTTACTTCCCTTTCAATTACACAATTGAATTGAAAATGAAAACTGTTTTAGACACAATATCATACTTTTTTGCACAACAAAAACATTTAGGATTTATTCATTTGTGTTTGATTTACCCCTCAAAACATGGTCCCTATGATTCTGTCAACTTACAAATAGTAAAAAATTAACTTTCAACAAGCCAATAATGAAACGAAGAACCAGTAAGTAACTAATAGTGCAGATAATACAGTTTTGCTTGTATCAAAATGTCACAATACAAAGAAGCACTTTTGTAATACAGAACACCTGGTAGGATTAGTAAGGGTGCAATTATATTGATCTCTATTTCCTATGCCTAATGTATTGCTTTAAACTTTATTGTCAAATTTATAAATTTTGCATGAAAATGAAAACGAAAATCTTAGATATTTGAAGAATTGACTTTACATGTTCACATAGTTTTTAGCTGAAAGAACTGGCTGTTTTTACGCTGATTTCAAAATGACTCCTTTTTTTTCTGACTGTTTTTCATGTTTGATGTTCATAGGTTTACTTGGGAAAAATGTTTTGATAAACAATAAAAGAATTCTGTTTGTAGTTTTTTGTGAAATAAATATTATTTGGAGAACACTTTAAGTGTACTTCATGTCAGTCAGTCAAATTAAATAATAATAATAATAATAATAATAATCCCAATGAAAAGTTGACAGTCCACTTTATTTTATCATTTAAATTTGAAAAACACGAATAGCCGTTTAGACCGACATACGTTATTTTATGGAAAAGAAATAAAATGATTCCATCATGTTCATGTGTATTTGCTGACGCATTTTAACTTTATGTAGCCTAATTTTAGGTTATAAATTAGGCGTATTATATCGTTATTCACGCATTACCAATTTATGTATGTGTGACATATGTTCAACTATTATCGACACACAAGTTGACGATTTTCATTGAATCAAAACTATGGTCGAAGTTGGAACACGTGCGACAGATGAGTTCTGAACTATTATCGAAACATCTAGTGAAGATTTTTATTGAAATAATTGATCCCATTTTATGTTATAAGTTGGCACACGCGTGACAGAGGAGTGTTCAACTGTGATTGACACATGTGTTGACGAGTATGCTAATTGTAATGGGACAGTCTGCGACTGTGTAGCAGGATTCACGTGGAATGGTTCCAGATGTGGTAAAATATTTAACCATTTACATATCCTTTACAACTGAGAATTCATTTGTTATAAGATGGGGCCAGATTATTAACAAGACCATTTTAATTATCAGTTTTACACTAGTAATACTATACTACCTTATCAAATTGAATCTTTTTAATTAAGTAGTCTTCCTGACTGTAACTGAAACTTGGCTATTGCATACTGGTTTGAAATCAATTTTGGATTTAGATTAATCCTTACACTGCTAAATTTCTATACAGAACTTGTCCATCTTTCAATTTGGACAGTACCATTAACTGTTAAAAGGAGTGCTTACAAAAGATATACTGACTGAATGGCGAACAGTGCAGATCATGATCACTCTGCTTGGATATGCAGGCTGACCATGATCTACACTGATCGCAAAGGCCAAAGGCAGAATCAATTAGTTATCAATTAGTATAATTAGGGTTAAAAAGCACTATTGAATTTTGTCAGCCAAACGATGGGAGTAAATTTGTTTGCACCAAGGACCTTTTACTTTTAAGTATATTTTCGCCTACGCAGATTTTACAGCAGAGTGTAAATACTACGTATTATTCTATACCTATTTTATCTATCCAATCGCGAACGTTCATTTGCAACACGTGACCGTACAATATATTACGGTATTTTGATGCACGTGCGTTCAAAAATCCTGTATTTTCTGTATTTGGACGCACGCGCGTACAAAAAAATCCTGTATTTTCTGTATTTGGACGGTTCAACAGTCCCATATTAAACATACGATAAAGCCCGAAACGCGTGAAAATGTTCCGAATGTAAATCGGATGAAGTAGGCGCTCTATGTACAGAGTTTGATTATGCGTCTTGAAATCTGGATTTAATTTGAGTTTTTTTGTTTACAACACACAAAAAAAAACCGATTCAAGGGATAACAATGCTATCTGATTTAGATATTAAAACGTTCGTTAATAATCAAAAACTTAAAAATACAGTAAAAAGGATCATCAGATGTTGGAATATTTGAAAAGTCGCTAGAAGAAGCCGTTCCGGACGAAACCTAGAAATTGGTATCAGCCCTGACTGTCTGAATAGCTACCTCAGCAGTTTTTATTTAATGGTTAAGAAACAAAATGGAGAAGAATATGAATGGCAGCGGACGGGCGGTCAGCATCCAAAACATGTCTGCTCTATTTATTTTGTTGGATTTAACGTCGCACCGACACATGATAGGTCATATGGCGACTTTCCAGCTTTTAATGGTGGAGGAAGACCCCAGGTGCCCCTTCGTGCATTATTTCATCACGAGCGGGCACCCGGGTAGAACCACCGACCTTCCGTAAGCCAGCTGGATGGCTTCCTCACATGAAGAATTCAACGCCCCGAGTGAGGCTCGAATATGTCTGCTCTATAATTCAGTTTTCGTCGGATCTTCACCAAACTTGCTGACAATATATGTGGGCATTACATCTCGGCCAATTTCGATAACCAGCCAAATTGTACCAGGCACTCTTTGATTATAGTCCTTGAATTACTCGAAAAACGGGGAATTTAGCCTTGTCCGCTCTTTTAAGTCGATCAGTTTTCATCCGATCTTCACCAAACTTGTTGACAATGTTTGTGGGCATAATATCTCAGCCAAGTATTATTACCACACAAATCGCCAAATGGCTGTTGTAGGGAGGTTTCACCATATACTTTTTTTCATGATGATACGCAGAAAAAACAACATTCAATGAATTACGTATATTACGTATGAAGTGAAATAAATATAGAATAAAAAGGTTATTTAAGGTCTAACATTGTTCTGTATAATATATATTTGCACTCATACCAAGCTGGGAAAAACTAGGAAAAGGCAGGAATACAATATTCAGTGAAACATTTTTAATTTAAACTATTATTACAGTAAGATAAAATAGATATAGAATAAAAAGGTTATTTAACATTGTACTGTACAATACGAGATATATTTGGACTCGTACCAAGCTGAGAAAACCATATTGAACTCGCCTAGCGGCTCGTCCAATATGGTTTTCTCAGCTGGGTACTCGTCCAAATATATCTCCGTATTGTACAGAACAATGTTAAATAACCTAATAATATTATGAACAGGACCTACGATCACATTATAACATATCTATTGTTATTTTCAGTTGGACTATTACTGTGTGAACCGTGTGATCCTACCACCACACCTTCGTGTGACCCCAGTCTTGTGTGTAGTTCAGACACTTACAGATGTGAATGTCCATCTGACCAAGTGCAAATTTCTGATGCATGCTGTAAGTGCCCGTATTTTACAACTGTCATATCTTACGTGCTTTAGTTCATTATTTATACTTACGTAAATTGCTGAAAACGTATCATTACATGCACAAATTCTATGTAGTAAGTTCTGGGCAAACCAAATTTCTTATAGGTTTTCCATAAGTTCTGGTTTATTAGTCCCCTATTGGTTGAAACCCAGTCTCGAGGACTATAGGAATGCGCTTTTCCGTCATTCCGTCGCATTCTGCCATTCCGTCATTCCGTCCGTCCGCAATTTGTGTCCGGTCCATAACTCTTTTATCCATGAAGGGATTTTAATATTTCTTGGCACAAATGTTTCCCATGATGTGACGACGTGTCTTGCGCAAAACCCGGACCCCTAGCTTAAAGGTCAAGGTCACAATTGGAGGGCAAAGGTCAACAGGGCTTTTTTCCTGTCCGATCCATAACTCTCCCATCCATAAAGGGATTTTAATATCACTTGGCACAGTTGTACCTCATAATGAGATGATGTGTCAAACACAACTTTCAGACCCCTAGCTCAAAGGTCAAGGTCACACTTAGCAGTCAAGTGTTAACAAGGCATGAACAGGGTCTGTTTCCTGTCCGGTCCAGAACTCTGCCTTCCATCAAGGGATTACAATATTACTTGGCATAAATGTTCCCCATGATGAGACGACGTGTCATGCGCAACACACAGAACCCTAGCTTAAAGGTCAAGGTCACACTTTGAGATCAAAGGTCAGTAGGATTTTTTTCCTGTCCGGTCTATAACTTTGTCATGCAAAACAGGATTTAAGTATCAGTTGGCACAAACATTTCCCTTGATCAGACAACATGTTGTGCGCAAAGCCCCGGCTCTAGGTCTAAGGTCAAGGTCATACTTAGAGGTCAAAGGTCAAATTCAAGAATGACTTTGTCTGGAGCATTTCTTCTTTATGCATAGAGGGATTTTAATGTAAGTTGGCACAAATGCTCACCACCATGAGACGAATTGTCGCGCGCCAGATTCAGGTCCCTAGGTCTAAGGTCAATGTCATACTTAGAGGTTAAATGTCAAATTCAAGAATGACTTTGTCCGGAGCATTTCTTCTTGGATGCATGGAGGGATTTTGATGTAACTTTGCACAAATGTTCACCACTATGGGGCACACTTTTTTAGAATTATGTCCCTTTGTTGTTACTATAAATAAATTATATTGTAACTTTTTTTATTACTGGCCGTAGGGGAAAATCGAGACCACTTTTTTGTGCATGGTACATCCAAATTTTAGGTGTATTCTATAAATAACTTTTATGTTAACTTTTTATATAATCGGCAAAAAAAAAATACAAATGAAAACAACTGTACGTTTTTATATATGCAAATTTTAATCCAAGTGCTTTGTTATATTATATTGTATATATAGTACAATATTGTTTATACATCATTGACAGATATCAGTTCATTATGTTATACTGCAGTAGAGAAAATTAGGTGCCTTCCAGTAGGGGACTTTGTTTTGCATGGCAATATTCATTCACTTGTTTCATTTGGCAAGATCTAGATACATCTTATTCAGCATTCTTAAAGGCAATGATCTTTAGAATTTGGCTACAAAAATTATCTTTCTTTCAAATTGAAGTTTTGTCATATTATGAATATTAGCCTGAATATGAGTTTTTGTTTCTAAACTATTTTAAAAATGCAAAATCAAGAAAAAAGATGACCGCGTCGGGAATCGAACCCGGACCGCCGTGGCAATAAAGAAGTTTTCCGCTGTCGTTACCAATATCACTATAGAGGATTTATTGTTCACTGCGCGTTAAATATAGATATTTATATTCGAGGCAATTTACCTCGAGTAAAGCGTTACAAACGCTTTTCGATTTTCATCGTAAAAAGTAGTAAAACAACTAATTCCCATGTGTTTCCGTAACATATATCTGTCAGTAATTAAGTTTCAAAGCATTCTTAAGAAATACAACATTAATTTCCAGATGTCTGAAAAACTTCTTTTTTCGTTTTCGAACAATCAGCCAGTGACAATACAGAGGTGATAGAGGTGATAGTAGAATTTTTTTTAATTTATAGATTATCTTATGTCAATTTCAGGGCTAAGAATATTGTTCCATGTATAAAATTCTCAAACTATTTTAGGGATAATCCCTTTTCCTAAATGAAACAAAACTTTCAGACGAAATTTCCTACGCTAACTAAAATATCGTGACAGTTTTATAACTATCAGTGAACAAAGAAAGTCAAAGTCAATATTTCAAAACTTTCTAAGTCCGTAATGACTGTCCCTGTCACAATATGTTGACGCTAAATTTAGAAATAATCAATACATTTTGAAACTATAAATAGTTCCAATTACCCCCCCCCCCTTGAAGTACTTTATATTGATGTACATATATATTGTGAATAGTATTGTCTTTTACCTAAAGGGAAATTTTTAAAATATCGTTCTTATGGTTACGATGGAACAGATGTAAACTTGCTACGGTCATTCTTGTTTTACACTATATTTTTGACGCTCATTTTGTTATGGCGCTTACGCATAGCCTGTACGTTTAAAGCAAATCTCTGACAACTGCGTCAGGGAGTCGACTCTTTGGCTCAGTGGTTAGATCTTTGGACTAGCACCCGAGTGACCCGGGTTCTAATCCCGTCACAGGCATTTGGGATTTTTCGTCATAAAATGCTATGGTCTTTGATTAAGTCGTAAGGTGGGGGCTCATCCGGGATACATACTTTATCTCTTGACAAAAATGGCTTAAATGTCATCATAAATGATGACTTTTTTGAAAAGGGGAAGTGTTGCCATAGCTTACGCATAGCATGTGCGTTTAAAGCCAATCTCTAACAACTGCGCCAGGGATTCGACTCTTTGGCTGAGTGTTTAGAGCATTGCACTAACAGCTGAGCGACACGGGTTTGAAACCCGCCACAGGCAGTTTGGATTTTTTTCGTCATAAAATGCTATCCTCGTTGATTTATTACGGCTAAAAATAGTAAGAATTTCTACATGCAACAGTAAAATATACATATTTCTCCATTAAGCAATAATTCTAGAAAATTTTGAGGTAGACATTCTAAAGTCAACAGGAACTTGATGCCTTTAATGGTTGTCTATTTAACTAGATAATGTCAAATTTCTCATTTATATCTTAAAATTATACTTGAAGATGGAACACGTGTAACTGAGCCATGCACGGCCAATCTCGATACATGCACAGACGATAATGCCGGATGTAATGGTACAGTCTGTGACTGTGACCCTGGATTTTCTTGGAATGGTCTGATTTGCGGTAAGATATTCAGACTAGGCAGAGCACTTATAATGACTTTCTCGTGCTTACACTTGATAAGTGTTTGCCTATGTAAACTAACATCTTATTCATTAGTAAAACGCTTTTTTCATCACCCTACAATATAGGTACTTGTGTTACAACTATAAAACTAAATGAATTACGTATAAAACCTAAGAATTCAGAGGTTAAAGAATTCAAATTTCATTTAGACAAAAATTTACCTTTTCTAATGATTTTTGTTTTTTTTGCAGTTGGAACAGATTTGTGTGAGCCCTGTGACCCGTCAGATTCTACTTGTAGTTCTCCACTTGTATGCAGCAATTCTACATCTAGATGCGAATGTCCCCCTGATCAAGTACAAATTGGAGATGATTGCTGTAAATATGAATGAATATCTTATTTTCAAGCCTAAAGGTGGTCTACCAGATTTTGAACTTGTCTTTGCTATCTGGAAGGAACTTAAGCAAATTATATGAATTCTCAAAGCATTAGGATAACGATTAAAAGATAAAGGAAATTTGTATGTAAATTCTGGGTTTTCAAACATTTTTCATCAATCAAGATATACCATTTCAAACATAAGTGTAAACATAAGAAACATAGTTTTTTGCAACATGTAACCAATAAAATGGAAAATTACGAAAACAAAGAGCAACTCACTTTTCATTATCTTGGATGTTCTGTTGCTGTTGCTATAAAATGTGGATTTTTATGGTTGGTTGTTTATTCAGTTAGAATGGAACAGTACAACATTAAATTTTGCTGAGGTAAACTTTTACTAGGGTTAACGAGAAATAAATAGTAGTTACAAAGATTATTTTAAAAGGGAGATAATAGCGAGATTTTATAAAAAATAGATGTAACTTACAGTCACAGCCATACTGTTTGTTCAACATATCCTTACAGTAAACAGAATGTGCGAAGCAAAAATGCGATTTATCACCTTAAGTATGTGAAATAAATTGCTTTTTTCACCACATATATCATTGTTACAAAGTATAAACAGATACAGACGAAATAAGGCAAGTAAATATAACGATAGCGTAAACTTGGCGAATGAATATGGCATTATATGACACACAGGTGGAAGAATATAGCATGCATTATTGTATTTGAATATCACACAATGCACCCTATTTCAATTTTAAGATGGTACACTTGTCACTGAACCGTGCACAAGTTCATTGGACACGTGTGTTGACAAACAGGCCGCGTGCAATGGTACTGTATGTGACTGTGTAGCAGGATTCATATGGAATGGATCAAAATGTGGTAAAATATGCATTTTTGTTTGTTTTGGAATTAAAAATACTCGACATTCCCAAAATATTTTTTCTCACTATTTTGATTTATTACTTTGACAGGAACAAGAAACAAGAGTTATAATAGCGTATTGTGTTCGTTTGATAATACTTTCAGCTATATGTTGGCCCTTTCTGATTTTTTAGGACAACTGTTTACTTTTGATAAACCAAAGGAGCAAAAGCGGGACCTAAACAGACATAAACTTCATTAGATTTTGTCACATGAAATTGTTCCGAAATTGAAAAACATTTCATACAATCTTATCATGTCAAATGATTAAAATACAAACTAATAGGTTAATAGATAGAATCGTTAATTTAGATATTTACACATTATATACATTATAATCTGAGTCGCACCATGAGAAAACGAACATGCATGGAAGCAGACAGTTCAGGATCCATGCTGTTCACTAACCATTTCTCTAACTGCAAAAGGCTTGAAAGCGAACAGCATGGATCCTGACCAGGATTCATGCTGTTCGCTAACAATTTCTCTAATTGCAAAAGGCTTTGAAAGCAAACAGCATGGATCCTGACCAGGATTCATGCTGTTCGCTAACGGTTTCTTTAATTGCAAAAGGCTTTGAAAGCGAACAGCGTGGATCCTGACCAGACTGCGCAGATGCGCAGGCTGGTCTTGATCCATGCTGGTCGCAAATGCATAATGTTGGTTTTCTCATGGTGCGGGTCAAAATTTCATTATATTTGTTTCAGAATTTCTTGTAAAGTTTGACTCCATTTTATAGATGCACAGCCAATATCACAATAAACACCATCGTTCATTTTTCCGCGTCTCGCAGTTTTTATATAAGATTCGGTGTATCTTTTCTCCTTTACAGTTGGAGAAGACCTTTGCGATCCCTGTGATCCTTTAACACCTTCATGTGACGGCAGTCTTGTGTGCAGCGCGGACACATACAGGTGTGAATGTCCATCGGGCCAAGTACAGTATGGAGATGCATGCTGTATGTATATATCAGTAACTTGCAAATATTAGTGAAATAAAATCATCACAAAAGTCTTCATTAATTTAATTTTAGTTGGACGTAAAGCAGATCTTGAAAATACATCGTGACTGCTGAATTGTGTTCATTCCATTGTGTGAAATTTGGGATGAAAATTTAAAGATTCCTGTTTTTACAACGTCTATTGTACTCGGACACTGTAAATACTTCAATGTATTTCTTATCAGCTACATACAATTAGGTCAACACTTAACTAGTTTGAATGGAAATAACTGCTAAACTTTTTATGTTCTGTTTGTAGATGGAAAACTTGTTACCGAGGTATGCACAACACTGTTGGACACGTGTATTGATGACTATGCAGAATGTAATGGAACGGTTTGTGATTGTATGGCAGGTTTTGTCTGGAATGGTTCATATTGCGGTAATTAAGTTTTCATTAGATAGTTCATAGTCCATGATATAAAACTACTGACAATAAATTGATGAAACTACTGACTTCAAATCACTTGCCCCTCATCGATGTGGGTTCGAGCCTCACTCGGGGCGTTGAATTCTTCATGTGAGGAAGCCATCCAGCTGGCTTACGGAAGGTCGGTGGTTCTACCCAGGTGCCCGCTCGTGATGAAATAATGCACGGAGGGGCACCTGGGGTCTTCCTCCACCATTAAAGTTGGAAAGTCGCCATATGACCTATCATGTGTCGGTGCGACGTTAAATCCAACAAAAAAAAATTGACTCTGAGTACTAAATGTAGCACGAAGCTCTATTAGAAACTTCATTTAGTGGTACACTGTTTCGTATGGTGTGTAATGCATGAACTACCCTGTTATGTTTAATAACAGGTTTAAAAACAGCAAACTCTTCGTCACTTAATATTATGTGAAGTTATATTGGAATCTCGTATCAAAGAATAATTTGATCAACTTTACACTCATATGGAAACATTATGGCTATCTTATTGTTGTTTTTACCGTTGTGAACCTTGCTGCAACTTTAGTAGTAACCTTTGACCCGAAGCGACGTGTATGAATAGCGTGTCGATCAGGTACAAAACGAAAAAAAAACATTCAAGAAATTTTAACCCCGAAATTAAATACAGTTTTAGATAATTCAGTTTACATTTTTCCTTGCAGGTGGGACTGACCTGTGTGACCCGTGTGATCCTTACACACTTTCATGTGATCCCAGTCTTGTTTGCAGCCCGAACACATACAGATGTGAATGTCCAACAGGCGAAGTACAAATCGACGGCAGCTGCTGTAAGTTTATGCTTTACTTTTTTGGAAAGTTCACGCTTCTCGATTCATGTCGAAAAGAAGAAAGTACTGTCTATATAGTATTTATTTATTTCTAGCAACACATTCACATATAATAGGTAGAAAGGCTGTCAAAAGCGGTAATACGCAAGAAAAATATATGTAATTATTATAGGAAGAAGAATTTTATTTTATATTTCTCACTGAAATATCATCTTGGCGATTTCCATCTTTTATAACGCTGTATTTTAGGAGATACTAATATTTGTCTCTTATAAAACCGCTTTTGGGCTAAAAACCTATACTAATTACAATTTGTCCGTGAAAGAGCAGTATCACGTAATTTAGTAACCATTAACATGAACTTATTTTAATTTGTTACACGTACATCTGTACTTGTAATCCCAGTGCGGAACCATTTTCATATCTCTAAGGTCAAGGATTGGATATATCAAAGAATTGTAAATAATATTCTTTCTTGTCTGGTTCGTAACTTTGTAATCCTGATTTTATCTAAAGCTATAAAGAGAACAAAAGAACTTAATGATCTAAGATATGGTAATTATTAGGTCCAGACTATATATTTATTCGATTAGATTTTGATATTCAAGATATGAGCCGTACCATGGGAAAACCAACATAGTGGCTTTGCGACCAGCGTGGATCCAGACCAGCCTGCGCATCCGCGCAGTCTGGTCAGGATCCATGCTGTTCGCTAACAGTTTCTCCAATTCCAATAGGCTTTAAAAGCGAACAGCATGGAGCCTGACCAGACTGCGCGGATGCGCAGGCTGGTCTGGATCCATGCTGGTCGCACACCCACTATGTTGGTTTTCTCATGGCACGGCTCATATATGAACCACGACACCTATGACTACTCCGATGTTTATAAGATAAAGTTAAAAGCATATCACATTAAGCCTACTGTATAGCTCTTATATTTGATAATCCGCTTTTTATTTTGACCCATACGGTATTGAAATAGTGTAAAAAAATTGCTGTTAGAGGCCCTGTTATCCCAGACTTGTGTCTATCCCATAACCTATGTGGGAATACAGCTCTGTCCGTAGGCTAGTTTGTCAGCTGCTATATTATGTTGAGCCCCATGTGGTTCTGGGACGATCTGTGTATGAAAAGAATTGGAACCACTGCCTTACGCTTGCATGATCGTAAGAGGCGACTCATAGGGTCTTAACACTTGGTTTTGCTGTAACTCTGTGATTCCAGCAGGTATTCAAATTTTGATTCCATACCTCATGTTTTTATTTCGATGTAAATGAGATGTGGAACCGAAATTTGTAGTCCTGTTTGGCGCTAATACATCCTATACTGTGTTGGTGCGCCGTAAAACCCAAATAAATAAATAATTTTAAAATAAATAAATATTATGTGGGTGCTCTTATTTTATAATGTTAGATGGAAGACTTGTAACGGAAGTATGCACGCCTGGTACGGACACCTGTATTGATGATAATGCTGAGTGCAATGGTACAATTTGCGACTGTATACCTGGATTCTTCTGGAATGGTTCTAGCTGCGGTAAACGTTATATTTTCCACACTCACACTGTAAAGTTTTGAAAAAGATATAGGTATCTTAGTATCTACAAGTACATAAATGTGCCAAATGCAAATTCACTATTCAAGACATTTGAGCATTTTTGTTTCCACTGAACTGAAATTTAACTTTAAGTTAAATCATATCTGTAACTTTCCGGAGCGTTTTCTTTTCTTTCCAATAAAGGCGGACAGTACCTATGTGAACCATGTGATCCTTCCGCATCTACGTGTGACTCCAGTCTTGTGTGTAGCCCATTAACATACAGATGTGAATGTCCGTCGGACCAAGTTCAGTATGGAAATGCATGCTGTATGTACTAAATGCATTTTCTTTTCTTAGTAAATTAAGTAAGACAAGGCGTGTATGTACATAACGACATGGATAAAACAGAAATATATCTTATCTTACATGTAAAACAAACAACGTCTTTTACCAGTTTTTGTAAAAATGATATCTTTCACCCCGTGAAAACATATTTAATTTTTTTCAGTGTGACGTAATTTGATACATTTCAATCCAGTTTCGATAATTCAAAGAACAAGAAGTAATACAACTTTGTTTAAAGTTTTGATATGAAATAGCTTTATGTTCTTTCTTTGCAATAACAGGCACATTCTGATAAGACGAAACAAAAACATCGTATAGTGATCCGTCCTTTATAATATTATATGCTTGATTAAGTACTAAAACTAATTTTTTAATGTTAGTAACAGTTACCTTTTCGTAAATCAGTCCGCAGTTGTACAATCAAAACTAACATAATAAATGACGTTTAAACGCTATTTGCCGTTTATTTCACGATTCACTGGTTTACCTGTTGAATTCGACACACTTAAAGAGGTTATTTTTGTTTAAAGGATAGGAGTTGTATGGGATGTTTATATAAAGGCGCCTGTTTTTTTTTAATTCCCCGCCACAAGTGGTGGGGGGTTAAAGGAATGGTCTCCGTCCGTCCTTCCGTCTGTCCTTCCGTCCGTCTGTCCGTAACACTTTCGTGTCCGCTCCATATCTCCTAAACCCCTTGAAGGATTTTCATGAAACTTGGGTCAAATGATCACCTCATCAAGACAATGTGCAGAACTCATAAGTCAGCCTTGTCCGCTCAAGGTCAAGGTCACAACTCAAGGTCAAGGTCACAACATAGGGTCAAAGGTTTGAGCCTTCCATTTTGTGTCCGCTCTATATCTCCTAAACCCCTTGAAGGATTTTCATCAAACTTGGGTCAAATGATCACCTTATCAAGGCAATGTGCAGAACTCATGAGTCAGCCATGCCGACTCAAGGTCAAGGTCACAACTGAAGGTGAAAGGTTTGAGCCTTCCATTTTGTGTCTGCTCTGTATCTCCTAATTCCCTTGAAGGATTCATTTGAAACTTGGGACAAATGATCACCTCATCAAGGCGATGTGCATAACTCATGAGTCAGCCATGCTCGCTCAAGTTCAAAGGTCTGAGCCTTCCATTTTGTGTCCACTCTGTATCTCTTAAACCCCTTGAAGGAATTTTATAAAACTTGGATCAAATGATCACCTCATCAAAACAATGTGCAGAAGTTATGAGTCAGCCATGCCAGCTCAAGGTCAATGTCATAACTTAGGGTCAAAGGTTTGAGCCTTCCATTTTGTGTCCACTCTGTATATCCTAAACGCCTT
Organism: Mercenaria mercenaria; assembly: GCF_021730395.1. Taxonomy (NCBI): domain Eukaryota; kingdom Metazoa; phylum Mollusca; class Bivalvia; order Venerida; family Veneridae; genus Mercenaria; species Mercenaria mercenaria. Next base: position 18,804,765 of record NC_069368.1, read on the forward strand.
CAGAGTTGAAGGATTTTCATCAAATTTGGGTCAAATCATCACCTCATCAAGAACTCAAGAGTCAGCCATGTCAACTCAAGGTCAAGGTCACAACTCAAGTTCAAAGGTTTGAGCTCTGTATCTCCTAAACCTCTTGAAGGATTTTTTATAAAACTTTGGTCAAATGATCACCTCATCAAGACTTTGTGCAGAATTCATGAGTCAGCCATGTCAGTTCAAGGTCAAGGTCACAGCTAAAGGTCAAAGGTTTACCCTATTACTATCCATAGCAGTGGCGGGGGATTTAGCTGTCTTTCAGACTGCCTTGTTTTATATAGTTTTTAATTGTAATGAAATTCTCGTTGAAAACGATTTTCAAATTAGCTTCATTTTAAAGATGGGACTCTTGTGACTGAGCCATGCACAACAAGTCTTCCAACGTGTGTTGACAAATATGCCGAGTGTAACGGAACAATATGTGACTGTGTACCAGACTTTATATGGAATGGTTCCAGATGTGGTAAGATTATTTTGGTGTTTTTTTTTCTTTCTTTCAATATAACGTTAAAGTTTTGTTGTAATTATTGAAATTCTATTAAATACATATTTATACATGTTAAACAAACTTAAGTTTGAGATCGTAACTTTTGTTTGAAAAACGGGGTTTCAAAGCACCTTACATATAAACTCGAAGATAATTAACTGAAAACCAGTTTTAGGACAGAAGTATTACAATATTATGCGTTACATGTACCCTAGCTTGTTTAAAAGTTTAAGGTCACATTAGAGTTTAATGAGCTTAAACACTAGTTAATTTCCAGACGTTGTGATCAATTTTTAAACTTCTATAACTCATAATGTGAAATGATTGTTATATAAGCAAAACAGAAATAATGCATATATATATATGTATTGATACAAAATGTTGGGTTTACTCATAACCCAAAGGCGTAACATGCCATAAGGATTTGTACTATTCAGGGTAATCCCAATTCATAACTCGTGTTATATCTCGTAGCCATTCATACATTTTTATTTGTGTCCCTACAATTTTTGTTACGGGCATTTACATTAGAATTTGTCCGCCTGTCTGTCCGCCCTTACATCTGTCTGAATTTCCGTCCGTCAGTCCGAATCTGTGTCAAGCATACCTCAAAAAGTATTTGACAAAGAGTTATCAAATAAATATCGTAGGATTATTGTTAAGAATGCGAAGATGTGCACCTGGTGTTTTGTTTGGGATTTCTGTCTGAAAGATCGTAAGCGTGTCCCGTGCCATAGTCAAAAATATGCATACAAGATTAAAATGTTATGTCACACATATCTCAGTAAGTTGGAATATTATTCAGCATTTGAAATTGTGCTGTAGTGGTTTTATTTAGAATTACCTGCCCCATCCCAACTTACAAACCTTTTTTTTTCAAACCTTCAGTTGCTTTTATCTTAAAATTTTCATTTCTCGATGATGTTGTATAGTACCCTTACCCAAACTCCTTAACCAGGCTGGCACCGAACCGCAAGGGTATATGAAAGCTTTTAATATTTAGCCTTGCATTGTCAAGAAGTAACATATGACATAACAGTAGTAGTAAGTTTGCACTTATTTATTTTTTTTTTATCAATATTTTACAAGAAAATAATATTTCAGCTGCAATTTTGTCTTGTTCCTGTACATTAGTTTATGATTCACTGTACGCACAAGTAATCTATACCTTGGAAATTCATCACTTTACAGTTGGACCTAAATTAGGCGACCCATGTGATCCTTCGACACCGTCATGCGAATCAGGTCTCGTGTGCAGTCCAAATTCATACGTATGTGAATGTCCGTCGAATCAAGTACAGATAGGAGACAACTGCTGTAATTACGACATATTTGCTTTTTATACTGTTACAGTCTACATTGTATGTTGATCTTGAACTCATGATACTTTTTATGGTGTAGGTGTTTCGTTTCCATTAGTAATTCCTCAGAGCTTTGACAAAGCCTTTTTGATTAACAGCATACCTTATATACATTTGTTTAATTACAACTTAAATATCATAGTGATTTGATTTAACCGAGCAATGTAGTATTTAGACTCAAAATAGTGTTACCCGCCCGCTTAGCTAAATAAGAAGAGCACAAATCTACGCATCGCGGGGCCGTGAGTTCGATCCCCTGGCGGGACGATTTGATAAAGGACATTGTATCTTAAATAGTTCGTCCTCCAACTTTGATTTATATGGGAAAGTTGTCAGTTATTTGCGGAGAAAAGGTTTGTACTAGTACAGAATCCAAAAACACTAGTAAGGTTAACATCCCGCCGTCACATTATTGTAATACTATAAAAAACGGCGTTAAACCCAAAACAAATAAATAAAACATCCAAAACATTGTTATAATGCGCCAATGCTATTTCTGTATATTCAAGATGGTACGCTGGTAACTGAATCATGTACAACTTTCTTGGATACTTGTATTGATGATTTTGCTGGATGCAATGGCACAGTTTGCGACTGTCTTGCCGGATACGCATGGAATGGTTCCAAATGTGGTATATATTTTCCTTTTTTTTGCGGATATTTGCTTCAATTAATTATGAAGTCTAGGAGTATGGCAGGCAACAAAACCCATTGAACGGACAAATAATTATGAAGCCTTTGAATATGGCAAGCATTAAAACCCATTGTATATGACACATTTGAATAGTGCAAGCATAAAAACCATTGTGATTCACAAATAATTACAAAGTCTTTGAATATGTCAAGCATCAAAACCCATTGTATATGACAAATAATTACGAAGCTTTTGAATATGGCAAGCAAGGAAACCCATTGTATATGACAATTAATTACCAAGTCTTTGAATATGGCAAGTATTAAAACCCATTGTATATGATAAATAATTACGAAGCTTTTAAGTATGGCAAGCAACGAAACGCATTGTATATGACAATTAATTACGAAGTTTTTAAATATGACAAGCAACGAAACCAATTGTATATGACAATTAATTACGAAGTCTTTGAATATGGCAAGCAACACAACCTATTGAACAGACAAATGATTACGAAGCCTTTGAATATGGCAAGCAACAAAACCCATTATATATGACTAATAATTACGAAGTCTTTGAATATGGCAAGCAACATAACCCATTGTATATGACAATTAATTAAGTATCATTTGAATATGGCAAGCAACAAAACCCATTGTGTATGACAAATGATTACGAAGCCTTTGAATATGACAATCATCAAAACTCATTGTTTATGACAAATAGTTTCAAAGTCTTTGAATATGGCAAGCAACAAAACCCCATGTAATTCACAAATAAACACAAAGTCTTTGAATATGGCAAAAATAATTACGAAGCCTTTGCATTTAGCAAGCAACAAAACCCATTTTATAAAACAAAAATTACGAATCATTTGGATATGGCAAGCATCAAACCCATTGTATCTGACAAATAATTTCAGCGTCAAAACCCATTGTATATGACAAATAATTACGAAGCCTATGAATATGGCAAGCATCAAAACCTATCGTATATGACAAATAACTGAAGCTTCAAAACTTATTGTATATGACAAATAATTACGAAGCATTTGGATATGGCAAGCAACAAAACCCATTGTATATGACAAATAATTACGAAGCCTATGAATATGGCAAGCATCAAAACCTATTATATATGACAAATAACTGAAGCTTCAAAACTTATTGCATATGACAAATAATTACGAAGCATTTGGATATGGCAAGCAACAAAACCCATTGTATATGACAAATAATTACGAAGCCTTTGAATATGGCAGTCATCAAAACTCATTGTTTATGACAATTAATTACAAAATCTTTGAATATGGCAAGCAACAGAACCCATTGACAATTAATTACGAAGTCTTTGAATATGGCAAGCAACAAAATTCATTGTAATTGCCAAATAATTTCGAAGTCTTTGAATATGGCAATGATCAAAACTCATTGTATATGACAATTAATTACGAAGCTTTTGAATATGGTAATGATCAAAACTCATTGTTTATGACAAATAAGTACGAATGCTTTGAATAAGACAACCAACAAACCCCGTTGTATATGACAAATAATTACGAAGCCTTTGAATATGACGATCATCAAACAGTTTCAGACTCTTTGAATATGGCAAGCAACAAAACCCCTTGTAATTCACAAATAATCACAAAGTCTTTGAATATGGCAATCATCACAACTCATTGTCTATGACAAATAATTACAAAGTCTTTGAATATGGCAAGCAACAAAACCCATTGCAATTCACAAATAATTACAAAGTCTTTGAATATAGCAATAATCAAAACTCATTGTTTATGACAAATAATTACGAAGCCTTGTAATATGGTAAGCATCAAAACCCACTGTAATTGACAAGTATGACTAATAATTACAAATCCATCCTTTGAATATGACAATCAGCAAAACCAGCTGTATGCAACAAACATCACCATATCACTCTGTGTTTTAAAAACATTTATGCTTCATTTATTTGTGTATACCAAGACGAAAGGATACATAGAAGTTTGAACGAGAAAGAAAACTTGGGCATCTCCTTCTTTACTAAATATGAATTTCGACGGTTTGCTGCCACTCATTCGACATGATACAGAGTAACTATCATATACATCAGGTTTATATGTTTACAATGTGTGTCTCTTAAACAAGGATACACATTGTATAACATTATGTGTTCAGAGAGGACGAAGTTGTCCAGTGGAAACATTGCCTTCTGTTACTTAAGTCACTAAAATTTGAATAAGATTCCCGAATTTGAGTGCTTTTACACCTGAAGCGTTTAAGAACCAGGAAAGTTTTCTTGAAATTGAGGCGTCTGCTGTATCTTTAACTTTCATCGAACAGTCTTCTATGGGTGTTGTCTATATAGACTCGATACACATGCTTGATAGTTTACATCAGAATATCTCTTTTTACCAGTCGGAGACGAACTATGTGATCCATGTGATCCATCAACATTGCCATGTGTATCGCCGTTGGTGTGCAGCACGGAATCATACCATTGTGAATGTCCAGCTGGTCAAGTACAGATTGATGGCGCATGCTGTAAGCGATGCTATTTTAGACTTATTTATCCAGTAAACATATAATGTAGTAAATCGTGCTAAACAAACAGTTTTGTAGATTCAGCTGTATCTTATAAACGTATGATGTACTTGCTGCGAATAATTACTAGTCATGTTTCTGTATTCAGACTTTATTTTGAAATTCATTAACCTCTTTTTAAAGTTAATGGTACTGTCCAAATTGAAAGATGGACAAGTTCATTATAGACATTTAGCAGTGTAAGGGTTAAAATCCAATACAGCAAAACACCGATGGTCCGTAGCACTTGCGAGGGGATGACAGAATGTTTGAGTTATCCAGAGTTTGGATCGATCCAGTCATAAAATATATAAGAAAAGCTGTCGGGGACCGTGAAAAGTGCTTGATGCAGTCCTGCTGCTCGAGTCACCGGTGTTTTATTGTACTTTTAATTTCGGGGATGTAGGTTTGAATCCGTGAAGCGGTGTATTTATTTATTTACTTTGCTGTAATCAATACTCCTATGATAATTCATCTATCACCTGATTCATGTTTGTTATATACAACTGAAAACAAATGGAATTAAGGAGTAAATAATCTGGGAAGGCTTGTAAGGTTACTTGATCGTCGTATGCTAAATGAAAAACGGCATTAGCGCCGGAAATTCGGTTAAGTGGGTCACATATGAAACTTCCGAATATTAAGTGAAAACACATTAAAATAATTGACATTCTTTGTTATTATGGGTCTTTTATCGGAAATTTTATGGGAAAAAATGAAGTTATCCTGCCAACTGTAAAAATTGTACGTTTGGATGACATGCAGACAAGTGCGTATAACTGAGTCAAATTTATCAGGGTATTTAAACGTATCTGCTTATTGAAAATACATACTTTATCTATTTATGTACATGTATTTATAGCAAAAGTACATTATGTTGTTATATTTTGTGAAAATGAAGATGATTTTACCAATGTTAAAGTGCTGATAGGAGATAACTAAATTATTATTTAAAAAATCCTTTAAAGCAATGCTCGTTTCATTTACAGTAATGTGACCAATAAAACCATATTTTATTTTCAGAAACTGACTTGTCATTTTATATCTAATCATACTTTATAAAAGTATTTTATCTTGAAAGCAAACTATTTCTGTTGTTACCCCGCGAACGGGTGACATATAGTAATCGGACCGTTCGTCTGTCTATCTTTTCGTCTGTCCCCTCGGTTTCCGAGTGATAACTGGAAAATACACGAACCTCAAAATTAGTAGGCACGTTAAATAATATTATGATCGGCAGATGACCTCAGATGATTTTGATATTAGTTACTTAGATATAAAGGTCGTTGTGATGTTGAGCTGAAAATCTGTTTCCGATCGGTAATTGAAGAACACTTTGATATGCAACCGTTAAACTTCATGGGGTGATTATGCTTGTGGCCAGTACCTGACCTTTTTTGCTTTTTATACGCCCGAAGGGACGTTTTATGTTATACCCCCGGTGTCCGTCCGTCCGTTAGCAATTTCGTCTCCGCTCTGTAACTCTTGAACCCCTTCAAGGATTTCAAAGAAACTTGACGCAAATGTTCACCACACCAAGACGACGTGCAGAGTGCATGCTTTGGATGACTCGCTTCAAGGTCAAGGTCACACATAGGGGTCAAAGGTCATATCAGTTTGTTTCGTGTCCGCTCTGTACCTCTTTAACTGCTTGAGGGATTTCAAAGAAACTTGGCACAAATGTTCACCACCCCGAGACAACGTACAGAGCGCATGTTTCGGATGACTCGCTTCAAGGTCAAGGTCACACTTAAGGGTCAAAGGTCATATATGACTATGACTTTGCTTTGTGTATATTGCTCTGCATTGCATTGCTCTGGTTTTTATTTGGCAGATCCCTTTTGTTCACTTGCAATAATTTTTTTTTAATTTCTTCCATTTTAATTTACTATAAAGAGCTTATTTTGAAACTTATTTATCATTGGCCATAGGGAAAAACCGAGATCACTTTTCTGTGGTACAACATGGATGGTACCTCCAATTTTTAGGTGTATTTTGACATACCTGTACCTGGTAAGGATTTTTTTGTGGACTTTGAATATTTTTTATGGATTTTTTTTTAAATTTCTTCCTTTGTTATTCCTGTCCTTTGGGCTTCAACAGTCAAGTTCTTTAAATTTTTCTCCCATTCTCTGATGTAACCCTTCGGGCGTATATTGCCCCGCTTGACGGAGCTCTTGTTGAGTTCAGTAGTTCAAAGTTCAATGACACAGTTACCTTTTGCTGGAAGTCAGTTTCCGATTTATGTCTGAAGAATCTATAGAGACAAACTTCATAGAATAACTTCAATAACTAGAAAATGCATTGGCTTGTAGTCGATCGCCAGACTGCAATCATGAGATAACCCCTATTGTTTTGGGTCAGTATCTCAAAGGTCAAGTTCACACTGACCGCGATACGAAAAAAGCTTCCGCTCAATAACTGCAGAAAACTTTGGCTTACAGTCCACAAACTTCATATTATTGCCGGTGGTAAGTAGGTGACCCTTATTGCTTTAGGAGTCAGTTGGTCAAAAGGCAAGGTCAAAGTTATCTCATGACTGAAAATAGGAAAGGTCATCATAGGAGCATTCTTGTTTAATCCAAAGGCAAAAAGAAATAATAATTTGCTAAGTTGAATGTTTTTCCACCGTAGAAATCAGAGAGTAAATTTATTTATAGTCCATGACTATAGACTGGGATAAGAGAATTATAAAGGTAAGAACAAACCAATTTAAATTAGAGAGAGAAAATAAAACGCTAGAAGAAATTGTCATCTGATATATCTGCTTCAAATATTATGAAATGTTTGTTATATATCAATCGTGTAGCTCTAAAAACAGGATTCAGGTAGATGTTACTGATATTTCGTGCAAAATATTTGAAATACAATATAATTCCAGAAATATCTAGAAGACAATTAAAAAACTTCTCGAGTATTTCAGTTAATATTAAAATCTTATATTTGAAGACGGGACACTTGTAACGGAAGCATGTACAACAGCACTGGACTCTTGTACCGACCATTATGCTGAATGCAATGGCACAATATGTGATTGTGAACCTGGATTTGTTTATAATGGCTCTATCTGCCGTAATACATTTTTATTACATCAAATATTTACAAATTTTCCTTTCCAAACCTTTCAAATTTGTAGAGCTGCAGAAAAATATTGTGGTAGTCAGAAAATATGTCGTAGCTCTCAAGTAGTTTGATTTCCGTAATAATTTTGTTTAATAATATTTTAAGTTGTAACCTAAATTTTGACTTACTATTTTCAATTTGAATAAGTTAAATGGTGTGCATTTTTGAAAAAAAAAATACTTCAGTGCAAAATCATTATTCTGATAGTTTAATATATAAAAATTGGATTATATATACATCTAGTGTTATTAGAAAAAAATCTCATTGATATTGTAGTATATTTATTTATAGAGTTAAAAAATTTCATGCCGTCCTATGATCTTTATTTACACTGATATATTTTCTTAAAGTTGGACATGATTTGTGTCACCCATGTGACCCATCAACTTCTTCGTGTGACCCCGGTCTTGTGTGTAGTTCCGACACATACAGATGTGAATGTCCACAGGGCTTTGTACAAGTTAGCGACGCTTGCTGTAAATATCTGTTTTATATATGATATGATATGCGTTCTGCGTTTTAATCCATAGTTGAATAAGTAAATTGTTTGTCTATATTTTGCACTATGCTCTAAAAATGTTTAAATCTAGTACTGTTTATTTGGAAAATTTAGTATGGCATTTTCGACTAAGTTTGCGATGGAAAAAAATAAATACGTAAAATTGACAGATATAACTTAATGAAAGGTTCATCTTTTCACTGTTAAAGTATAACAATCTTGCCATTTATTGCATTCATGTATAATTTGAAATTTAAAGATAAAAATAAGAAGTTTACTTTATAGTAAGTAAGTAAATACACATTTCGTCTACCTTTTATACTGAAGATGGGAGACTTGTAACAGAAGTTTGTACAAATTCCCCCGACACGTGTATTGATGACAATGCTGGATGTAACGGCACGATCTGTGATTGCTTAGCTGGATATATTTGGAACGGATCAAAATGTGGTAAAATATTGTCACACTTTAAACCTTTATTCTCCATGACAGGCCTGCAGCGAACGCTATTTTTGACAAATGACCAAACACCCAAAGAAAGATAATCAGATGCAAACTTCCATACTTTAAAATAAGGCCTGTTAAGATAAACATGTTCATCCCGTTTTACAATACTTTAAAGCAGATAATTGCAATATTTACTTTGCTGGCTGGATGAAGTTTACATTTAGTTCTTTTTTTTCGCGGCAAACGCAAATTCGAAACTCGATATTTGAATAATAAGGTAAAATTGTTAACGTTTCAAACAATCACAAACTGAGAAAAGAAAAAATTGATTTTGTGATTTTAAGAATTGAAAACGACGTTTTGCAGTTGGTTCCGACTTGGGTGCTCCATGTGATCCTTCAACGCCTTCGTGTCTATCCCCGCTTGTGTGCAACCCGACCACATATGTTTGTGAATGTCCATCTGGTCAAGTTCAAGTCGGTGACGTGTGCGGTAAGTCTAAAATATGTATATTTAGCATCGTTTCTTGCGTAAGCGCTTATGTTAACTCGGTAAGCAGAGCTTTTGATTTTTCTGTGAAAAAATGTGGTTGAGCTGATTATCTATCGAGATGAATTTTTTTTTTTAAATGTAACCATTTGTTATTATTTTCAGTCTTTTTATCACGTTTTAATTATTTTGTTAGTCATGTAAAGATGCAATATTATGCCAACAATCATTACGCTTCAGAGAAGAATATTTGAAGCTTTAAAACAGAAAAAGTGTACAACTAAGATAAATATCTTCCTTTTTATGTATCAGATGAAACTAAAATTTAGGTGTACTTCAATTGATTTCGTGGTATGTTGTATGCAATGCAATAAAGGTATACAAATGGTGTCAACCCGCCCGCTAAGCTAACTATGGAGAACGCCGATCTACGGATCACGGGGTCGTGAGTTCGATCTCCGGGCGGGCCGTATGTTCTCCGTGACGATTTGATAAAAAATATTGTGTCTGAAATCATTCGTCCTCCACCTCTGATTCATGTGGGAAAGTTGGCAGCTACCTGCGGAGAACAGCTTTGAACTGGTACAGAATTCAGGAACAGTGGTTAGGTTACTGCCCGTCGTTTACTGTTGAAAACAAAAACGGCGTTTAACCCAAAACAAAAGAAAAAAACAATAAAAAAAAAATGGTGTCACGTATTATTCGACATCCTGTGTATTAAGTAGTCCTAAATATTTGGGAAAAAAAATGAAACGAACGTTAAATTTTATTTCTTCTACAAAGTCGGCACCCTTGTAACGGAGGTTTGCACGGTAATACTGGACACTTGCGTTGACGATAATGCCGGTTGCAATGGAACAGTGTGTGACTGTGATCCGGGCTTTCATTGGAACGGCTCTTTATGCGGTAACAAAATTCATTCTGTGTCTAAATAGTTTTGCATATACGCTCTTGTAGTACACATGATTGAACAGAACCTGTATGGCATACTCGACATATGCGTACACTCTAAAAAATATGCATATATGCACTTACAGTGGAACACGTTAGGCTTACTGGATGTAGACATTCGGTTTTTAAATGTCTTGATACAATATTTTTGTACTTGCGTGTTCATTAGAATTAAATGAAAACTGAGGGTTATATTCATTTATATTTATATTTATTTATTTATTTATTTATTTATTTATTTATTTATTATACCAGATTTATAGACATTTCATGCATAAAATGTTATCAGTCAGACAAACCGCTGTAAAAATAGCTAAAGATGGCATTTGAAGTTGCAAGATGTAAAGTTTTAGAACAGAACTTTGTACTACCTTAAACATAAGAATGATTTAACAAACAGTATTGACAATATACAATACAGAGCTAATACTACAAATGCAAAATACGAAGTATATCGTAGATTGTGTGCTATATTATCTAGCGCACAATACAGGACTAATACAAGTGCTAACTACGAAGTATACCGTAGATGGTGTGCTATCTTTTCCAACGTACTGAACTCACTCTCAGACGCCTGTAAAATTCACTTTAAGTATATTAAGCTCATAATTGTTGTTGAGGACACGGTTTCTAAGATAGTCACGAAGAGAAACTTGTAGCATTTACGATGCAAGTAGTGTATTTTTCTTCTTTTTTTTTCATTTTTAGACTGTTGTAAAAGTAATGATCAACAAGTTGGAAGATATTCAAAATTAAAACTGAAAATGGAAGATTTGTAATAAGTGTCTAGTTTATTCCAAAACGGCACTTTATACCCTTTCGAACAAATGTGTTTTGTAAAGAAGTTTAACTTTAAATATCTGGAATTCTTACTATTCATCTGTTTCCATTTTTAGTTGGTATGAATCCTTGTGAGCCATGTGACCCTTCAACGCTTCCTTGTGGACCTGGTTTGGTTTGTGGTCCAGACACCTACAGATGTGAATGTCCATCTGACCGAGTTCAGATAGGAGATGCTTGCTGTAAATATGACACTTTTCGTAAATTCCGAAATGAAGTGATTTCAATATCTAAGAAACAAAATATTGTAGTAAAACTGATGAAATATTGCAGTGAAACTGTTGTTTGAAATTATAAAATATTTTAATCAAAAGTAAATATATGCTAATGAATATACTTTAAAATCTTCATGTTGATAACGAGACCTTGGGGTATTTGAAAAATATTATTGTCAATACACTGATTGTTTTAATTATATTATTTTTGTTATTTTTAGCTGGTTTGGGCAAGATTACTTTTAATGTTTGAATTTTAATGTATTTGAAGATGGGACACTGGTCACTGAAGAATGTACAACGTCTTTGCCTACATGTGTAGATGACTATGCCGAATGTAATGGAACAGTGTGCGACTGTTTGCCAGATTTCATTTGGAACGGATCTAGTTGTGGTAATGTTTATCATTGTTGAAAGGTGCACGGCCATAGTGTTTTTCTGATTTGTAAAGGATAAAGATAGGCCATAGCAGGTTTTATAGTTGTAAAAGATAAAGATTTGAATAAGAACGTGCAGGCCATAACATGTTTTATGGTTTTGTAAAAGATAAAGATTTGGATACGAAAATGTACGCACATAGCGTGTTTTATAGTTTTGTAAATGATGAAGTTTTGAATAAGAACGTGCGCGGCCATAGCGTGTTCTTTAGTTATTTTAAAGGATAATAATTTGTTTAAGAAAACGCACGACCATGGTGTGTTTTATAGTTTCGTAAAGGATAAAGATATGAATAAAATTTTGCATGGTCATAGCAGTTTTCAAAATCTTGTAAAGGGTTGAAATTTGAAAAAGAAAGTGCAACTCCGTATCATTTTTAAAGTATGTGCACAGCCATAGCATGTTTTATAGTTGTGTAAAAGATAAATTTTGAATAAGAAAGTTCAAGGCCAAAACTTATTATATATTTCTATAAAGATTAAAAATTTTAATAAGAAAGTGTGTAAAATATAAACTAAAATCCCATGATTTGAAACAGTGAAAGTTTTGAATATAATCCATCGTTATTTTTCGATAAACTACCAAAAATATGTAAAAGACAATGGCTCGATTTCACTCTTCAACGTCAAACATTAGCTTAATATTAAATAAATATTATCTTTGATCTCATGAAAATCAACGGTTTTCCTTGGATTCTTCAATGCTTATATCTTTGTTGCTAAAGATAGATATACAAAGTCTCGAGAGAGAGTTTTGAATAATCAAATTTACAGAAATATAACGCATTTTTCATACAAAATACGAATTCTGTTTAAGGGAGATTTTTCAACTCGGATTGAGGAATAGTAAAGTAGTTTGTATTTTCATTTTTCACATATATCTTCACAGTTGGATTCGATCTCTGTCATCCGTGCGATCCTTCGGCATCTACTTGTCAAGGTAACCTGGTATGCAGTTCAAACACGTACAGGTGTCAATGCCCACCAGACGAAGTTCAAATCGGAAACGATTGCTGTAAGTTCTGACAGTCATTTTTAGTTGACAATTCTTTTTTTCAAAGAATACATGTTCACTCGTATATCTGCGCTAGATTTTCACAGAGAATAATGTATAAAGTTTACGTATTTTGTAATTTTTACAGATAATCTGAAAAACCTGTATGTCATTTAGGATGTTTATGTTAATATACAGTTTCACAAGTAATGTAAAATTGGATTAAAACATTGTAGTTTTGAAAACAGTTCATATTGTACTATTATAATCAATATTCATTTTCAAGTGTTGCCGCTTCAATTAATTAACACTAAGGCAGCATTCAGTATGAAGCAATATTTTGTGACCGTATTTGAGTCTAGGCTTTACGGCATTCATTCATAACTTCTTATCTACACACATGAAGCAATTGGCTTTGTATCCAGTCTGATAAGCAGATGTTTTATTTTGATACCGATAAAATCAGTTAAAAACAAGGACAACAATCTAACAGGAGAAACCACGTTCCAAGAACGCAGCCGCCGGTACGGCACTTTGTTTACTGCATTTAGTTATATCTTCTAAATTATCTGCACGCAGATAAGCCTGTGAATCCAGTTTGCAAGCTGCAGCTCAGTCAATTTCACTTAAAGTTAAGTTCTGTATGTTCAACAGCTCCATACATTAAGCGTTTTGGTATTTGCATTTAATATATTTTAAACTTCCGGACAGCGTTTTATATGATGCACATGCTGTTTCTTTGAGGTAAGCATTGATTCTCTTTGATTTTAGATGGTACCCATGTTACTGATTCATGTACGCCAACATTGGACACGTGCATAGATAAATTTGCTGAATGCAACGGCACAGTATGTGATTGTAAGGAGGACTTTATCTGGAATGGTTCAATATGTGGTAATATATCAGTTTTAGTAAAAATTTCTTGATCTAAGATGTTTGTTCGATTTCATTTGTCTTCTTATTTCAAGTTTTGATGGGAGCACAAACCTGTGTTCTACCTACTCCGGATTCGTTTTTCGAATACTTTGTAAAATACTAATAGTTAATTAACACCAATCAAAAGAATTTCAACACACTGGTCATAGCTTTATCAGATCAAGTAGTTCCAACGTTGTTTGAGCGGTGAATTTTACGCAGATCAGATGGAGAAATGTGGCCGATACTATAAATTTCCGGTCTTGTAAGTATGATTTAAAGAAAATTCTACCGGTTAGATAACGAATCAAATGAAAACGATGGGTGCACCAGAAGCGCAAATGTGTCCATTTTTCAGCACATATGTCCATTTAGCTGAGATTTGTGCCGTTTATGGACACATGTGCTAAAAAATGGACACATTTGCGCTTCAGGTGCACCCATCGTTTTCATTTGATTCGTTTTCTAACAGGTAAAAATTTCTTTAAATTATACTTACAAGACCGGAAATTTATAGTATCGGCCATCTGATTTCCTCCACCATTTTTACACACTCCTCTATTTCATCTGGATTTTTACTTGAAAAATGCACAGAATTCTTGATATAAAAACACTTTCAAAATCAAGAATTTGTACTAACAAACCATGGATAATTATCAAAATTTCATAAAGTTTTTATCTGCTGTATGCAAGTTATATAGAATTATATATAATTTTTTATCAGATGTTGCTCTTCATTTTAATTATGATAATCATTTGTTAGATGAGTTTTGATTTTGTTTCTGATGGTTTTCACAGACTTTTAAAAGAAACATATTGGATTCACCAACTTGATACATGTACACTGTATTCAAAAGGTTTAAATACCAAAGTGGTTTATAAATAGTTTGAATAGAACCCTCTGTATTTATTTTTATAATACTTATTTTTATCAGCTGTTATTTTCCACTTTAATTTATACATGTACTAGATTAGTTTTACAGTGGAAAACATTTGCATCTTTTTGATCCAGTTAATAAGAATACTAAAAATCATTATACAAAAATTGTAATACATTGATAATTGGTACAATTTAAAAAAAAACATTAGTTAATTTTGTGCCAAAATATGTAACGTCATTTGGCGACGTCGTTTTGGCATGACGTCATTTCCTGTATCATTTATGTTGTTACTGATGAAGGCATAGAGCCGAAAACATGTTTAAGCAATAGATATAAATTGAAATATTAGTTTTAGTTTTGTTTTGGATTATTTAAATAGAACTATAAAGTATTAAGATATTATCTCATATCGTTTTTGATATATCAAATACGATAAATCTGCAACATGTCCGTCTGTTTGTAATGTTTATAAATAAATTTCTGGCCCAAAAAGAACTGTTTCATATACTGAATTTTATTTGACAAATGTAATAAATGTATTAACAGGTAAGTGAAAAACCAATGCAAAATTAAAAAAAAGACTTAAAAAATCTAATAAAGGTAATTATTTACAGTTGGGCATTGGCTTTGTCACCCATGTGACCCTTCAACAACTTCATGTGACTCCAGTCTTGAATGCAGTCCGGATACATACAGATGCGAATGTCCGTCTGGCCAAGTACAAATTGGAGATGGTTGCTGTAAATATGAAAAGTTTTCTTCTTGAAACTGTTGATTATTACCCAGGAAAAAATATCTGATACGCGAGTAAACATTAACATCATATTTTCTTTCTATTATTTGCGAGAAATTACACATTCATATCACTTCTACTTTCCAGAATACGCATGTAAACGGTAAAATAAATTCTTCTTACTAGAATGCAGGTATCATGTCTTCTTTCCAAAATACGCAAGAAAAGATAAACACCATCACTTTTTTTCTAGAATAGACGAAAAAAGAACAAAAGTATTTACTTTCAAGAATATACGAATAAAATAAAAAACATTAGCTTTCCTTTCTAGAATATGTGAGTAAACCTTAACACCAGGTCTACTTTCTAAAATACGCGAGTAAACATATAAAAATGTAATATGACTGTCATTGTTTATCGAACGAAATTTATATCTATTTGACAATGTATTCCGATTACTTGAATAGCTTACATATAACTTACATAATAATCAAACTTGCTTTGTAAAAACCTGTTTGTGTAGAGCCTATACCAGTTGCGTTTACATAGACCTACTTAATAAAATAGAAATGTCCATCTCAACACAGTGTTCGTTGTGTGTGAACATGTATGTTTATATATTTTAAAACAAATGGATAACTTAACAATTCGGAAAAGACCCAAAATTATGTTTTGTACAGGGAGAGAATTGATTAATGTGAAACAATTTCATTATATATCAATAATTTCATTTATTTTTGAAATGTCACATATAAAATTGTTTTTCTTCTAAAGATGGAACACGAGTGACTGAGGTGTGCACTACTGTTGTAGACACGTGTGTTGATATATATGCTGCATGCAACGGAACTATTTGCGACTGTATAGCGGGTTTTATCTGGAACGGATCTAAATGTCGTAAGTAATAAACCTCCATTTGAAACTGAGTAAATGTGAAATCGGTATCCCCATCATCCTTCAAAAGTCGGACTTGTTCCTTTCCCATGTCAAAAACAGTCAAGTTCGTCTTGTACGATTGTAAGGCAGAGCACAATATTGCTAGTTCACAAATCTTGTTTACAATACACAGGCCAGATTTTCTGTTTGTTGTTCAGAAGACCTGGTCAAAACGTGTGTCTTTATGAATATAGGGGACGTTAGGTAAGTTGAACTTTCCATTACCTCTCCTAAACAGACTCAGTCAAGCCGACTCTGCTATCATATTGCTTATTTGTGTTATCTATGCTTCTAAAGGACCTTCTTGTAGATTTTATCAGCCATCACATAAGCAGTTTATCAAGTGCCGTGTGGCGGGTTTTACTATTAACGAAGTTAAGGTCAATTTTGAAACTGGGTCACAAAACTAAGTCGCTAGGTCAAATCATATGAAAACTTTGCTAGCATTGTACTTGATCTACACGAAATTATGTCAAAATATTTTCCAAATTAATTTTAGATCGAGTTCGAAACTTGTTGATAATGGGTTACAAATGAGGTTAAGTATAACATCTTATAAATGTAACATTTTGTGAGCTCTAGCTTACACTATGAGAAATGCAGACACTTCTATATAAATCTCTACCATCGTCGAAAATACTCAACTTAAAAAATAACCATTGTTGTAAATGTTCTATATATTTTCCTGATACTTTTTTCAGAATACAACCCGCTCCTGAAACTGCAACAGCCATTTGTTATAGTAAAAATTGAATACTTGTTTATTTTAAGTGATTGTTGGTACTGAAATTAGTTATAGTATGGCTGGATGTATCTAAATCTGCGATATTCAAGTTTTTCTTTAGAAGTTTTGTTAAATTATTTATACATGTCTACTTTTATGCACTTAATAATTTCAAAGTTTTAATCTACAGTATAACGCTCAACCATATTTTATGTCATTAAGTCGATAATTACTATATATAACGTGTAATAACCTTTCTTTAGACGGAATTAAATATTTTGTATGGAACTCGTTCTGTGCTGAGTTGTGTTACACCATTTGACTGACTGAAAGTCTTGTAAGGATTTCACTGTTACCATTTAAAACATACTTAGTTCCAATAATTCGGCATATATATGCAGTTTTACTTGTTAGTAATATTCACTGTAAGTTTAACATGTATGTTAATTTTTTGTTCGTGTGTTGTCGAACTATTGTATGATGATATACACACGCAATTTAAAAATATGCGAGTAAATATTTACTAGAATTCTTATGTTAGAAGTTACGAATCTAAAAAGCCATAATATGTCAAGGAATATGATTACAACTTCTATTGTAATCAGTTTTGCTTTGTTTGGACAAAAGTGCATGGAAAGAATGATTCCGAACCATCACTTCGCTTATTCACTATGATATTATATATAACACAATTTCAGGCCCAGAAACTGTGACTTCATTAAAAATATTTATAGTTTTTACATAGTTACTGAAGCTGATTTTTTAATTTACAGTTGGAGAAGATCTGTGTAATCCATGCAATCCCTTAATGCCTACGTGTGGACCAGGCCTCGTTTGCAACCCGAACACATACAGATGTGAATGTCCGACGGATCAAGTACAAGTGGGAGAAAACTGCTGTAATTATAAAATATATTTACAAAACAATAATGTTTTGTTCCTGTAACAATAGTTTTGTAAAGCGTTTGTTGAATAAAAAGAAATAACCTTATTTTAAGTTTATTAATATTGTCAAAAGCCCAGTCTTAATACAGTTTATTAACGGAATAAATGCCAAATAGTGTTATTTGTTTTCATACAAGCCGATCCATAGAAATTGGTACATTCTTATATGTTAACGTTGTCAATAAACACTTTCACATATAGCATGTAATCACATAGCTTTTTATGTCAGTATTTAAGATGCTAAATGTTTTTGAAATATGAGATTGAATAGAAACTGCTCTAAAAGACGTCCATTCGTTAATTTCGACTTACCGCTCTGAGTGTTGTCCTGTACATATTTCTTTCTTTAGCCATTGGAATCATACATGACTGAAAACTTGTAGACATAACTACAGAAAGAGGTACATCTGAAGTCAGAAATATCTAAAGTGGGGTATTGTAATAATGAAAAGGGACGTCCGTTTTAGACTATTCTTTAAAACCACGTTTATATTTATTTATTTTTCAAGATGGAACCCGTGTAACTGAACCGTGCACACTCAATCCCGACACATGCACCGACAAAAACGCGGACTGTAATGGGACAATATGTGACTGTTTACCAGGATTTATTTGGAATGACACAATTTGTGGTAGGAGATTTGTTTTTATATACATGTAATGAATAATGCTATAATGTTTGGTTATAGCGGTCATCACTTTTTTTAACGATATGACATATTTCTTAAATGTAGTATAGTCACTATATAGGAACAGACAATATTTCTTCCGTTGTTTTGCTTGCAAGTGACAGTATTTTGTCCGTTTTGGTGTAGGTCCAGGTGTTTCGAGGGTAACGATGTGTGAAGGGCTGTTTTGTGCCCCCCCCCCCATGAGTGGTGGGGGCATATAGATTTGGTCTTGTCCGTGTGTCCGTGCGTCCGTCCGAAGTTCGTGACGCGTCTAGCTCAAAAAGTATTTGATATAAATTGATGAAACCTTGCTTGAGTCTTTATCGTGATATGAACTTGCGCAACTCCTGTTTTTTGTCTGGCTCCGCCCCCTTTTTCCAGAGTTATGGCCCCTGAAATAGTCATAAATGCACATTTTCACCTTGTGACACGCCTAGCTCAAAAAGTATTTGATGTAGATTCATGAAACATTGCATGAGTCTTAATCATGATATGAACTTGCGCACTTCCTATTTTTTTTCATCTGGGTCTGCCCCCTATTTTCAGAGTTATTGCCCCTGAAATAGTCAAAAATGCACATTTTCACCTTGTGACGCGCCTAACTCAAAAAGTATTACATATAAATTGATTAAACCTTGCATGAGTCTTTATCATGATATGAACTTACGCACCTCATATTTTTTGCCTGCCTCCGCCCCCTATTTTCAGAGTTATGGCCCTGAAATAGTCAAAAATGCACATGTTCACCTTGTGACGCGCCTAACTCAAAAAGTATTACATATGAATTGATTAAACCTTGCACGAGTCTTTAACATGATATGAACTTGCGCACCTCCTATTTTTTGTCTGCCTTCAACCCCTATTTTCAGAGTTATGGCCCCTGAAATAGTCAAAAATGCACATTTTCACCTTGTGATGCACCTAGCTCAAAAAGTATATGATATAAATGGATGAAAACTTGCATGAGTCTTTATCATGATATAAACGTGCACACCTCTTATTTCTTGGCTGGCTCCTTTCCCTATTTTTAAAGTTATGGCCCCTGAAATAGTCAAAGAATGCACATTTTCACCTAATTATGTGCCTAGCTGAAAAAGTATTTGATGTAAATTCATGAAACCTTACTAGAGTCTTTATCATAATGTTACCTTGCACACTTGGCATTCTTCTTGAGAATCTTAGCGCTTATTACAGAGTTATGGCCCTTGAAATAGCCAAAATAGTGGATTTTTTGTTTGTGATGCTCATAGCTCAAAAAATATATGGCCAAGAATAATGAATCCTTTTCATAAAATGTTTGTTTAGGCTATACCCCATTAAGACTGCAAATATTTGAATTATTTCCCCTTATTTGTGACAAATGTACCAGTGTGTGTGTGTGGGGGTGGGGGTGTGGGGGCGGGCACACCCTGTGTTCTAAGGACACATTCTAGTTAATGTTGATGTCACTTGACGGCCAACTCGTATTCTACTTTTCGTGTTCATATATGATATATATCTTTATTTTTTAATGGAATGTACATGCTTTGAAATGAAAATATACGTTACATAGAATAAAAGTAAACAATGTAAATTCAGATTGACTTCATTTTGACTTGATGAATTTCTTCTATACAAGAGCAGATTATAACTGTTTTTTAACACATTGCTTTAGTATGTCAAGCTGTAGATACGTGGTGAAATATTAGTTTTTTGTATAAAGTTTGCTGCCCATATAAAATACATGAATACGAGCCAGCAAAGTATAGTGTTGACAATAGACTGGTCAATAGCACAGACTATGGACCGGCGTTTTATATAAAGAATCATGTCATAGTTCTGACTATGAAATTGGAATTTAAAGTTGTGTGTATCGGTTGTGGAGGCTGCACTTCTCATGCAGCGTGATAGCATTATTCCATCAAATCACTGGACCTCCTTCACTGGTAAATTTGATCATTAGCTAAAAATGTTTTTTGTTGACAGTTGGATTTGAACTGTGTGATCCATGTGACCCTTCAACACTTCCATGTGGATCTGGTCTCGTATGCGACCCAGACACATACAGATGTGAATGTCCATCTGACCGAGTTCAGATAGCAGGTGCCTGTTGTAAGTATCAGCCGAGGACTTTATGCTTGACCGATACTATAAGTTACATTGAAAGTATGATTAAGCTAGAGATGACTGTAGTAACGAAATGATAGAGGAAACTCCCTTTTGGAAAATCACCTGTTACTATATTTAGTTACAGCTTTCCAGTTTTGGACGTACTGAAACTCGTGATTTTTAAAACGGGAAGTTTCCCCATACTGTAAAAGGTTAACATTGTATAAGTTTATTGAATCTACTCTGCTTCATATACATTGAATGAAGGTTTACCGGAGCTTAGAGAAAGCGTAGTTATGCTTGGATTTCAAAACAATTTACTGGAAAACGTATCTGATAATTGCATAAAGATTTTTATATGTATCCACATTTTTTTTTAAATGTGAAGTGTAACGGCTTACAGCTGTCAAATTCCTTTTCTATACCAAACTTCTTGTGCATACGTTTGTATAATGGCTGATTTTTTCCACTTCTATAGTAAACATCGACGGCCTACATCTGTATAATGACTAATTATGTGGACCACTTCTAATGCAAACTTCGAGTGCATACATCTCTATAATGACTAGTTAGGTGGATTGTATACATCACTTTGGTGACTGTTTAGGTGGATTACATGCATCTGTCGTGATTCGTTTAAATGTTTCAAATGCGCGAACTATTATTTTTCACGTGCATTACATACATGTATTTAATGACGATTTATGTGGATACATTTTTAATACTTTAAGATGGAACACTTGTGACTCAGCCATGTACACAGGGTTTGAACACATGTATTGACAATTATGCTGAATGCAACGGCACTATTTGTGATTGTATAGCAGGATTCATATGGAATGGTTCCTTTTGTGGTAAATATTTAAAAAAATATACTGCATTGAGGCATAATTAAACAGAACCAGTCTTTAAGTTCCAGTCATGTTCTTCAATGTAAAGCTAATAGTAAAAATATAAGCATGTAGATATTTTTAAAAAGAGAACTTTTTTAAAACCCTGAATACACTGGTTCTTGCTTGATACCGCGATACAGTGTACCCGCGACACAGTGTACCCGTTTAAAGTCATTTTTGATACATAAGTACACACTTAAGTAAACGGATGTCTACATAATCATAAAACATATGCCAAAATGAATTGTAGTTACAATTTAACATTTTGACAGCATTATGGCCTTTCCTGACATTAAAATTTGCAAAATGTCTATTCCAAATCGATAACTTATGACATGATGTATGGATTGAATTCATGTATGCAAAACATGTATATAATTATAAAATACAGGCCCATTTCGATTTCAATTACACTCTACATTTTTTTGGAACTTTCAAAACTTTTGAAATGATGACTTAATCAAAACATCAGTTATAAAAGTGTTTACGTTTTTGTTGTTTTACAGTTAGTTCCAGCATTTGTGACCCATGTGATCCTAACACACTGTCATGTGAACAAGGCCTAGTATGTAGCAGTAACACATACAGATGTGAATGTCCGTCTGGATATGTTCAGATCGAAGATCAGTGCTGTAAGTAGGGCAGCCTGTTTAAACAACTTATTTTGTTTACGTTTTGTTGACTGACAGGCGGTAAGTCAGGCTTTACTGACGATATTCTAAAATATTTGTCTTCGTTCCAGCATAACATGCAACTTTCCAACTATTCTCATTTGAAAGGAAAATGATAGTAGGCCATCCGGGCATTAGTTCAGTTACAGTCAGCACTTTACTCAGAGACCTAGTGTAAACCACCTGGACAGTTTCTTTGCTTACAAGAAATCGACCCGCCAGCATCTACACAAGCAGCGGAAATCATTAAAGTCAGGCATTAGGCACACGATTACCTCGTTTGTACAAATTTTGAATTTAATCACAAAGTCTGATTTGTCTATGTGAGGAAAGTATGTGTAATATATTATTTTTTTCAGAGCCTCCATAGTAGTTATGTCGCTGACTTTTAAAAAGTTTCTCTTCATCGCTCGGAATTGATTCGAGACCTTGTTTTGGGTTTTGAATTTTTCATGTGAGGAAGTCGTCCATCTGGTTTACGGAAGGGCCATGGTTCTATCCAAGTGCCCGCCCGTCTTGAATTAATGCCCGAAGAGTCACCTTTGACAGATCCTTCACCATCAAAAGCGAAAGAGTCGCCAAACGATATATAACTGTGTCGGCATGACTTTAAACCCAACACTAATGTGACTTTTATATATCAATACCTTTAAGAACAAATGAGCCGCGTCATGTGAAAACCAACATAGTGGGTTTGCAACCAGCATGGATCCAGACCAGCCTGCGCATCCGCAGGATCCATGCTATTCGCCTACAATTGCTCTACTTGCAATTAGGCTTTGAAAGCGAACAGAATGGATCCTGACCAGACTGCGCGGATGCGCAGGCTAGTCTGGATCCATGCTGGTCGCAAACCCACTATGTTGGTTTTCTCATAGTACGGCTCATATATATGTCAGAACTACTTGTAAAATTAATTGAAGGTATTTTTTTAATACTCAAGCCAGTTAAGAATAATACGATCGTTGATTTGAAACTTATCGTCCCAATATCTTATTTTGCGAGCAGGAATTATCTTTATAAATTCGTTGATTGCAAATTTTGAAGAAAACTAATCGGAATTTAATTTGTTTGATGGTATTTAATTTTTTTTTTATTTAACTCGATCACAAAATTGAAGAAAGTTCGTAACCGTTGATATGAATGGCTGACACTGTTATCGAAAACTGGTGCAATGAAATGAAAAGTTACTTTTTAGCAATTTTTGTAGTTGTTGTTGTATTTTGCCATGAGGAAGAAATACTTGTTTTATTTAAGATGGCAGACTTATAGGAGAAGATTGTACAACAGCACTAGATACATGTATTGATGACAATGCTGAGTGTAATGGAGGGACCTGCGCCTGTTCGTCACCATTCACGTATAATGCTACACTAGATAAATGCGGTAATACATACATTTAACAATTTACATTCATCATTGAAACATCACCATTTATGTATAATGTTACACTAGGACAATGCGATGATTCATACATTTAGGGTTTACATCCATCATCGAAATATCACTGTTTACGTATATTGCTACACCAGAAAATGATGTAATACTACACTTTAACAATTTATATTCATCATTGAAACATCACCATTTATTTATGTTAAGTGCTATAATACTAAAATTCAATAATTCATGCATTTAAGGATTTACATTCGTAATTGAAATATCGCCGTTAACGTATATTGTTATACTAGGAAAATGCTGAAATACATAATTTAACCTTTACCCTGCTAAATTTCTAAAATGGACTGGTCCATTATTCAATTTGGACAATACCATTTATTATTCAAAGGGGTGTTCACTAAAATTTTGCTGACTGAATAGTGAACAGTGCAGATCATGGTCACACGGGCAGAATCATTTGCCTCCAGCAGGTTAAAGGTTAAGAATTTACATCCGTCATTGAACGAAGAAGAAAACGTTTATGAAAAATGCTATACTAGAAAAATATGGTAATACATACATTTAAAAGATTTACACCCATCATTGAAATCAGTGTTTTCGTATATTGTTGCAATAGGAAATGCTGTAATATAGACATGTAATGGTTTATATCTATCATTGAAAACCTTTTTTAGATATTCTTATTTAGTCAAAAATGCCATTGACTATTTTGAATTCATATATATAATTGACTTATAAGATAACTTTTCTTTGAAATATACTGACGTCATGGGCATGCCTATACAAAATGGAGACCTGCACGGATTGATGTCCAAATTACACTTTTTCCAAACGATAATTACGTAATTGTGAGCTGAGGTGTTTTATAGACCTCCGTATAAATAGGATTTTTTCTATATTTCACCATCATATCTGTTTTAAATAGGTAAAACGTTCTTTGTTTTCAGTTGGACCTAACTTGGACGACCCTTGTGACGCCAATTCATGTGGCCCTGGACTCGCTTGTGGCTCCACTAGTCAGAGATGTGAATGCGAAACCCCACCGGTCCAAATTGACCACGTGTGCTGTGAGTTTAATGCAGAAATATTTAATACACATACAATTTTACATTTTGTTTACGAGATTAGATTTTATTTTTGTTAATATAGTTTTGTTAGCTCGACGCCGCCATTGTTTAAGTTTTTGATAAAGTCAAATAAACCTGTTACTAACAAAGCTTTTGACTTGAAACTTAAAGTATTATTTACTATTAAAGACTACACCAGGAGAAAGAATCCCCATAACTCTGATCAGAATTTCGACAAAGCTATGCTCCTTTTTAACTAAGAATTATTTGGTCAAAGTTTTTTAATAAAATCAAATATCTCTGTTTCTATCAACGATTTTCGCTTGAAACTTAAAATAGTTATATTCACTATCGAAGTCTACACCAGAAGAAACAATCCCTATAACTCTGATTAGAATTTTGACAGAATTATGACCCTTTTTAACTTAAAGTTGTTTGGTCTAAGTTTTTTATATAAAGTCATAAATTATCTGTTACTGTCAAAAGCTTTTGACTTGAAACTTAAAATAATTATATTTACTATCGACGTCTACATCAGGAGAAACAATCACAATAACTCTGATCAGAATTTTGACAGAAGTATGCCTCCTTTTAACTTAGAATTGTTTGGTTTAAGGTTTTTATATAAAGTCAATATCTGTGTTATTATCAAAGCTTTTGGTTTGAAACTTAAAATAGTTATTTACTATCAAAGTTTTCACCAGGAGAGAGAAACAGTTACCACAACTCTGGTTTGAATTTTGACAAAGTTATGCCCTTTTTAACATAGAATGTTTTGGTCAAAGTTTATGAAGTTTTTACTGGCAAAGGCCTAATTCAGAGTCAAGCACTGAGAAAAATCGAGCATGTTGTCTTATGAACAGCTCCTGTTTTGTTTTAGAATAAAAAGAAACAGTAGAAGTTCAGGAAATATTTTGAAGCCATAATCTTTACATAACACAGTCTAAAAGGTTCAACATATGCAAACGTCAATGCATGAACTATGGTGTATTGACGCTAATTTTGCATTAGAATATGAAAAATTATTCACAAGCGTCATCCGAGCAGATTATGCTTTCATTTTCAGTTCAAAAACCAGCTCCTTTCAATATCTTTATTCGTTTATTACTTGCAGATGGTACACGCATTGGTGACAACTGCACATCTGTCGCTGACTCGTGCATTGATGACAATGCTGAATGCTCGGCTGGAGTGTGCTCATGTATACCCGATTTTACGTTCAACGGTTATATATGCGGTAATGCATAAAATTCATTTATAGCTTCTTTTTTTTATAGGCAAACATGCTATAAAGCATGCACCTAAAAGTTTCAACAGTATGTGGCTTTTATTTCTTTCTTATAACCTGTATTCAATTGTTTTAATTATAATATTTACTTATTCACCAAATGTTTCGTGATACTAGAAGCGTGACCATTGACCCTTTTGCACGTATAGCTCATGCTGTTATTGACATCATACAAAGTTTAAAGCGCCCATTTACAAATAAAATTTAAATTTAATTATGCAAGTATGACTTGTTTACAACACATGGGCAGCCATTCTTTTCGAAATTTCCCGACTACTATTATTAAAGTTGAAATTGCCATTTCCAGTGATAGGTGTTGCACAAAATCTTTTATTGACGCGATATATAGCGTCAGTAAAAACAGCATTCAATTATAGCGGCAGTTGAAAGTTACAAAAGTTAAGTTCTAGCGGCGTTCCATGGCCAACGTCTACATGTGAACTTTTCACATTATGTCAACGTCATCTTCACTGGCATTTTGCAACGTAAAATTAAAAATCTGCTATCACTTTAAAAAAAAGTCCGATGGATTGTTTCAAAGGCACTGGTCTCCAGATAGTTCGATAACAAACTAAAATGTTTTTAGATATATGAAAAATAGTGCTATATTTCTTAAAAATGCTTTGAAAGTTACCGACAGACTATATGTTACGGAAATACATGAGAATTAGTTGTTTTTACTACTTATTACGATGAAAATCGAAAAGTATTTGTAACGCTTTATTAAATTTACTCGAGGTAAACTGCCTCGATTATTATCCCCCGACGAAAAAAAAAAACAAAGACAAATATCAAACAGGGAATGCCACGTACCAAAATCGCAGCCTCCCCAAAACGAAACCTACAGCACGCAGACGTGAACACCACAAACACACACACATACACGTGCACACACACAAAGCCAACACACGAGAGGAACACACAAACATACACGCGCACACATACAAAGCCTACACAAGAGGACAAAACGAACAAACAAAGGAAAGTCGGAGGGATATAGTTTTGGCGTTGTCCGTCAGTCCGTCCGAGCCAACATTTACATACTTAAGTGGCTATAGGAACAATAGGTAACTGTACTTTTTCTTTGATGTCATTCATTCCGTAAGGCTTTTATGTGGCTATTTTTCTTTTACGTGGCTAAAAGAACAATAGAGAGAACAAAAGAATAGCCACATAAATACCCATATGTAGTCTTTCCGTCCTTCCGTCCGTCCGTCCGTCCTTCCGGAGCCATATCTAGGAAGTGGTTGGAAATACTTAAGTAAAACTTCATATACATGTTCACCACTATGAGGTTATGCGGCCCGTCAAGTTTCAGTCAAATTGCCCAAGTAACACCAGAGTTATGGCCCTTAGAAAATTCTAGTGTTAACTATATAGGGTACTATAAATATGGCAATTTCTGCATCATAACTTTTGATAGATTTGACTAAGAACTATGAAACTTAAACTAATTTAGATCATTGTTGTTATTGTCCTTTGATAGTATAAAAATCCACATATTTGTACATAACAAACTTACCATTTGGTAGAATTTCATTAAATTTCTTTCATTCTTTTCCATTTTTCCATGAACACTTATTATAAACATCTGAAGTTGTGTACCCACACCTGGTCACCCCCTTGCCTTGGTCACATCCCTTCTGCCCCCCCCCCCCCCCCCCCCCCCCCCCCCCCCCCCCCCCCGGAAAAAAATCATTTCTTATTTTAGATTTCTTTTCAAACCTTCCATGAATATTTATCTCAATATGCAAAACATGCAAGTTGTACCATTCCACCACCTCGCTCTTCCACCCAGTCATGCCCACCACCAATCATCATGATCAACAATTAGGTAAAATATGCCGTCTTATCGGTAAAATTATCCCCCTTGAAATATCCTATTGAAGTGTTCGTCATTCTTTTCTCTTTACAAAGATATAAAAAATATTTATCTAAAATGAAGAATTAATGCTTCCCTTGGCGGTTAAAAAACACCACTATCAGTCTCTGTTTTCGGCATACAGTTACCGAATAAAATAAGCAAAAACCTGTGATACGTATCTTATTCTTTCCTCTGTAGCCACTTTATTCATAATTTGAGAATATTTATTATCCTATTGAAGTATTCTACAGACAATAAATTTTTTAAATATGTTTTTATTTTGAAATTATTTTAATGTCTTCTTGCTTCCCTAAGCGTTTAAAAGTTGGTGATTTTCGTATTATTTCTTTATTTGCACATGTCCGTGGTATTTCCGAACGCGTGCGGAAACGCACGAACTCGCTCGGAGATTAGCTGCCGATGATACAGAAACCTGATTGTTACAACAGAGTATTATTATTAATTAGTAATTCTTGCTGCATGCATCAATATAAAAGAAAGATAGATAGATAGAGAGAAGAAAGAAAAGTCATAACAATTTCATGAGGTAAATTTACACAATTAGAAAAGAAGCTAAGTATATAAATGGTCTATACTTTACTGTTTGCTATACACATTTAGAAAAGAAGCTTGAGTATGTAAATTATCTATAATTTCAAATTATTATCTTTTATTAATCTGGTTTAAAGACAACGATATTGTGCAAATGGAGCGGTATGTGATCAATTAACCAGGTGTGCAACTTAGAAAATACGTTTTATTATTGCAGATAATTATAGAAGTGATGATCACAATGCGGGAATAATTTCAGTTATATTAAGGCAAACCATAGTTTTTGGGAATAACTAGCTTTCCGCAAATTAAAATTTTAATGTTACAGGAAAAGATGTTAATAAATAAAAAAGATCATAAGACATGATGCACGTTGCAACTGTATATTATTACCAATCAACAGCTTTTTGCAAGTTTATTGAAATTGAATTGAACTGAATGTACGCACAGCTAATCTCGAGCAGGCATAGCATGCGCTAAAAGATATGAAAAATCTGTAATCTCTTGTTCATATAGTAAAAATATTCGTGATAATTCTTATGAATAACCTTGCCACTACATTATTGTCACATTATCCTAAATCTTTCTTTTTTCTATGATGAGCTTGTTTTGTTCTTAGGTTTTCCACTTCTTATTTTAAAAATCTGACATTTATTAAACCAGTAGTTAGTCCCTTTGAGAAACATTGAGAAGTCATAATTCGCACATACTTTACTACAAAATGACTGGCTCGGGGGCAAATAGGTCACACTTCCAATTAAACAGGATCTAGTGTCATAAAAAGATACCTTTTACATTGTCAAGTATGCTTGTTAGTTTGTTTCTCTGTTCATTTTTCTTTAGTGTTGTGACAATATGTTTTTCAAGTGTTCATTTCATAGCAAAATTTTTTTTGACGAGTTAAATACAATTAATTGATTAATGACTTAAATTTTCATTTCCAATGAATGTTATAAAAAACGTATTTCACATCTGTTAATAATAACTAAAAATGAAACTGTCAAGTTTATAATCACTTTTAAAAAATATATTTTTTTTTTCCTGCTTTCTACCTTTTAAGATAATAGTAGTTTCATGTACATGTATGTTATGCTCACCTAACATACACGATTTTGTGTATTTATATTTGTTTTTATGTCTCAGTTTCTTTAATGTAAAATATAAAGTGTCTTCCTTTTTCCGTTCTGTATTTTTACATTATTGAAAAACAGATTACACCAAGTTGTTACTCTGTATGTAACCTGATAAATATAAAGATGACTATATTTGTCGTTGTTGTTTTACCGGTCCTTAAAATTGGTGTAAAATAAATCACCCTTCCAACTACGTTTTTACAGTAGATCTCTAATCTATAATCCTTGTTTTTTATGATCGGCACCTCCCGTGATACGATAAGCGGAGATAGCCGAACCATAACGATCTGCAACACTCGCTAAAAAAATATCCGATAGTGATCGATATTTAGCTAGACAGTCTAAGGGAGACAACAAGGTATAGCGTTGATCTCGATAAACAAGGAAAGATAACAGAATCGATTTTTGCCCAATTCTTCAGTATGCTTCCACCCAGTCATGCCCACCACCAATCATGTATCCCCTCCCCTCAATTTTTTTTTAATTTTTAATTTTCCATCAATATTTATAATCAACATTTAATAAATACTTAGTTTTATATTTCCATTCCTTTTTTTTTCAAAACGTGTTCAGACCTTTAACATGTGAAGTTGTAACCGCACCCACCTTGTCCTAAGCCATGTTCAAGATATCTTACTTGATTGTGTTCTCCTAAGGACATCTGTTCTGTT
The DNA here is from genome assembly GCF_021730395.1 of Mercenaria mercenaria. Lineage (NCBI taxonomy): Eukaryota > Metazoa > Mollusca > Bivalvia > Venerida > Veneridae > Mercenaria > Mercenaria mercenaria. The sequence continues at coordinate 18,835,293 of NC_069368.1, forward strand.
AAGTTCAAATGTAAATGAATTGTTAAACAGAAACACTTGGTGCCAAACCACTCAAAGACAATATTTCGTTCCAGTTAAACTTCAAGCTCACATTTCAAACAACTCCATTTAATTTTGAAAGCTAAGCTTATTGCAGTAAGCATATTCCATTCAAAATAATTTCTTTAGTCAGGATCAACGTATCGTACATTTATTATGTACACTTTATACTATGTATTCTGTTAAATTGATTTCGACTTATGAAATTATTTGCTTCATAGTAACATCCTTAACTTTATGCCGGATAAATTTTTTGCCATTCCTCACCACAAACTCTTTCGGCGGGGGATACCAATTTATCGAATTTGCTTGTAAATATCTAAATTTAATGCGCTTAAACACAAAATCCTCCATAGCGGTATTGGTAACGACAGCGGGAAACTTCTTTACTGCGGCGGCGGTCCGGGTTCGATTCTCGACGGGGTACTTTTTTTTTTTTTATTTGGCATTTTTAAAATAGTTTAGAAACAAACAGTCATATTCTAATGTTTATAATATGACCAAACTTCAACTTGAAAGAAAGATCATTTTTAGCCAAAATCTGGAGGTCAGTGTCTTTAACGTTTTAAGGTGTAACATCATAAACAGACATTCCATATACTTTTCTTTCTGACGACAACAACCGAATCTCTATATAGATCTATCTGAATAGACACTAATCCGAATCTCTGTATAGATCTATCTGAATAGACACTAATCCGAATCTCTGTATAGTCCGAATCTCTGTATAGATCTGTCTGAATAGACACTAATCCGAGCATTAGCTTTTGTATCTGTATATGAACATTTCTTGATTTTACTTCATTCATTTGAAACGCTCGCGATGAACGCTCAATAGCAAAACGTTTAATTATAGTGTTTAACATTGTTTAAAAATCTTCAAACTGCTGTAAGTTTGCAAGTCATTTTCTAGTCATATGGACTATTAAATTGCAAGACATTTTTTTACATTTTACTCCACTGAACATGTTAACTTCATTTTTATATATTTAAAGTATCGGTTTAAGTTTTACACTTAATACAGAGTAACAATCGTCATCGCTATAACATTATGTCTTGCTTTGCTCAAGAAATGATATATCTCAAACCGTTACAATGATTTGTCGTTGAATTGAAACATTGTATTGAGTTTAGATGTGAAGGAATAATATCACGAGGGTATAGCCAGAGTGATATAACAACATCCTAACGACAAATAATGATTTTATTCGAGGGCAAACCAATGTTTGAGGTATATTATTTCGAGAGATACTCAGCAAATATTTGATTTGCCTAATTTATGTGGTTTTCTTTTCCCGGGCTATGAAGTCTGACGCTTTGACGTAATAATTGTGACGTATAAACAGTATGTCGCATAATAACACCTGTTTCAGTCTTTTTTGTTTAAAAGGAAAATAAGTCATGGCCGTGTTAGAATTTTAAAAATAAGGCCTCTCTTTGCATTGTAGTTGGCGATGAGCTTGATGACCCATGTGATAACTCTAGCAGTTCATGTAGCGGAAATGGTCTGGTTTGCGGCCCCGGGGGAAAGTGTGAATGTCCTGATGGCGAAGTACAAGTTAACAATACTTGTTGTAAGTTTACACATTTTCAAATTTAGTTCTGAAGTTTTTTTAGCTCGCCTGTCACATAGTGACAAGGTGAGCTTTTATGATCACCCTTCGTCCGTCGTCTGTGCGTCCGTGCGTCAACAATTTCTTGTCTGCACGATAGTGGTTTCATTTATGATTTTATTTTAACCAAACTTGCACACAACTTGTATCACCATAAGACCTCGATTCCTTTCTTGAAGTGTCCAGATCCCATTATGGGGTATAGAGTTATTGCCCCTGAAAGGGCCAAAATTAGATATTTTGACCTTGTCTGCACAATAGCAACTTTATTTATGATTTTATTTTTACCAAACTGGCACACAACTTGTATCCCCATAAGATCTTGGTTCCTTTCTTGAACTGGCCAGATTCCATTATGGGTTCCAGAGTTATGGCCCCCGAAAGGGCCAGAATTAGATATTTTGACCTTGTCTGCACAATAGCAGCTTCATTTATGATTTTATTTTAACCAAACTTGCACACAGCTTGTATCACCATAAGATCTTAGTTCCTTTCTTGAACTTGCGAGATTCCATTATGGGTTCTAGAGTTATGGCCCCTGAAAGGGCCAAAAATAGCTATTTTGACCTTGTCTGCACAATAGCAGCTTCATTTATGATTTGAATTTAATCAAACTTGCACAAAACTTGTGTCACCATAAGATCTCAATTCCTTTCTTGAACCGGCTAGATCCCGTAATGGGTTCCAGAGTTATGGCCCCTGAAAGGGCCAAAATTAGCTATTTTGACCTTGTCTGCACAATAGCAGCTTCATTTATGATTTGATTTTAACCAAACTTACACACAACTTGTATCACCACAAGGTCTTGGTTTCTTTGTTGAACTGGCCAAATTCCATCATGGGGTCCAGAGTTATGGCCCCTTAAAGGTCCAAAATTGGCTATTTTGGCTTTTGTAGCCATATAGAGACTTCATTTATGGTTTTATTTTGATACAAACTTCCAAAATATCTTCAACAACAATAAATCTTAGATTCCATGACAAATCAGATCCAATCGTAGGTTCCAGACTTATTTTTTTCTGATTACCTCCCCTGATTGTAATCAAAATGGATTTATATCAGTAAGTACTTACAGGACTTATTTGAAATTTCATAATTGTCATTAGTTGGACTGAGACAATCAGGGTAGATAACTATGGACTGATTTTATGTCAAATTACCTCCCTTTATTTCAAATTAAAATGGGTATATCTCCGTAACTAATGAAGATACTGATCTGAAATTTCATTTATGTCAACAGATTTATTTGGCAGAGCCTTCTTTTGTTCACTTACAATTTTTTTTTAATTACTTCCCTTTCACGTTACTATACATAGCTTATTTTTAGTAACTTTTTTATTAGCGGCCGTAGGGAAAAACCAAGACCACTTTTCTGTGGTACAACATGGATGGTACTTCCAATTTTTAGGTGCATTTTGACATATCTGTACCTTGTAAGAATTGTATTTTCTTTTTGGTTAAATTTCTTCCCTTTGTTGTTCCTGTCCTTTTGACTTAAATATTTTTACTGAGGACCTTCTTGTCCTCAATTGCAATGATAACAGGTGAGCGATATAGGGCCATCATGGCCCTCTTGTATAATATCTCATTTCTGATATTAGATAGTCTTAGTTTTAAGGCTTTAGTAATGAATAAGGCTAGCTTATTAAGCACTGACTTGTTTGAACAATTTAACAATTCGATAAATTTGTATACACTTGCATTTCTATAGTAATACATATTAATGTATTTTTTGTTAAGTCATAATACAATGTACATTTTAAAATGAAATGAGCCATGTCATGAGAAAACCAACATAGTGCGTTTGCGACCAGCATGGATCAAGACCAGCCTGCGCATCCGCGCAGTCTTGTCAGGATCCATGCTGTTCGCTTTGAAAGCCTATTGGAATTGGAGAAACTGTTAGCGAACAGTATGGATCCCGACCAGACTGGTCTGGAACCATGCTGGTCGCAAACCCACTATATTGGTATTCTCATGGCGCGGCTCATTTATCAGTATGAACTTAGCAATGCAATACTAACGGTTTAGGACAGATTAACAAAGCCTTTGATGAGAGGTTCTATCAGTGGCAGATTTGCGATATAGTTCTGCTGAAGAATTACAGGTTGACAGTAGTTGAAGAGAGTTTGAATCAGTAGCAAGTTAGCAATAAAGTAATGATTGTAAAGCACATGTTGAAAATAGTTAAAAAAGGGTTTTCATTAGTAGCAAATTACTAATTTTCTAATTGTAAAGTAAGTTACCAGTATTTGAAGAAAAGTAAAACCTGCTTTAGCGGTCACCTCTGTTAAGCAGCCAGCATGTCCTAAGCAGCCATTGTCTCATTTTCCAAAATGGTCATTCATTCTATAAATTACCTGCTGTAAGCAGCCACTTTTTCCCACTTCCTTGGTTGGCTGCTTAAGACAGGTTATACTGTAGTTGACAATTATTGAAAAGAGTTTTCATTAGTAGGAAATTACCAATATAATTCTGCGGTGACGATCAGATTGCAAATTGTTTGAAAACATTTTTTTTTTATCATTAGCAAGTTAACATATTTGTCTGATTGTGACATGAAGGTTGACAATAATAGAAGAGAGTTTTCATGAGTAGCAAATTACCAAAATAAATCTGTTGGTGAAGTACAAGTTGATATTAGTTGGGAAAAAAATGTATATCAGAAACAAATTAGTGTTATAATTCTGTTGGTGAAGTGTTGCTTGAGAATAGCAGAAAAAGGGCTGCCATCATTAACAAATGGGCCGTGCCATGGGAAAACCAACATAGTGGGTATGCGAACAGCATGGATCCAGACCAGCCTGCGCATCCGCGCAGTCTGGTCAGGATCCATGCTGTTCGCTAATAGTTTCTCCAATTCCAATAGGCTTTAAAAGCGAACAGCATGGAGCCTGACCAGACTGCGCGGATGCGCAGGCTGGTCTGGATCCATGCTGGTCGCATCCCACTATGTTGGTTTTCTCATGGCACGGCTCAAATAAGCATCATAATTCTGTTAGTAAAGTAAGGATTAAGAGTACTTGAAATCGCATTTGCACAGCTATTTTGATGACGAAGTACAAGGTGATAAAACTTCTTGTTAATTCACACAAGTTGTGAATCAGATGGTGAAATATACGTTTTAAGAGTGTTTAGACGGTTCAGGTCTTTTTTGGTTTTTTTTTTTTCATTTGGTTCCGTTTGACTGTAATTAAAGGTCGCCAAATGAAAACATAAAATAGAAATAACTCCAGAAAGACTTCTCATGAACCGCAAGATGGAAGTTCAATTGTTTGGACAGACACATTCTTGTATGAACCGTTCTGAATTGTATTTATATATTTTCGATTGAATGTATTCATTGTCCGCTAGAGCTAATACACAACAGTCTATGAACATTCTCCCATTTTCAGTTGACCAGATTCCTCTTGACTACAGTAAAATGTGACCAGCGCTGAAATAGGCAAAAGACCTCTTTAAACGTCCACTTTTCAAGGGTCTCCTCATTACTGCAGACCAAAACATTTTCAGAAGTATATAATCGAAATGCAGAATTTTTGTGCTCCCCGTGCGTGGTGGGGCATATAGATTTGGTTTTGTCCGTGCGTCTGTGCGTCCGTCCGAAGTTCGTGACGCACCTAGTTAAAAAAGTATTTGATATAAATTTATGAAACCCTGCATGAGTCTTTATCATGATATGAACTTGCGCACCTTCTATTTTTTGTCTGTATTTCCAGAGTTATGGGCCTGAAATAGTCAAAAATGCACATTTTCACCTTGTGAAACGCCTAGCTCAAAAAGTATTTGATGTAATTCATGAAACCTTGTATGAGTCTTAATCATGATATGAACTTGCGCAGCTTCTATTTTTCATCTGGCTCCGACCCCTATTTTCAGAGTTATGGCCCCTGAAATAGTCAAAAAAGCACATTTTCACCTTGTGACGCACCTAGCTCAAAAAGTATTTAATAAGAATTGATTAAACCTTGCATGAGTCTTTATCATGATATGAACTAGCGCACCTCCTATTTTTCATGTGGATCCGCCCCTATTTCTAGAGTTATGGCCCCTGAAATAGTTAAAAGATGCACATTTTCACCTTGTGACACGCCTAGCTCAAAAAGTATTTGATATAAATGGATGAAACCTTGCATGAGTCTTTATCATGATATGAACTTGCGCACCTTCTTTTTTTTCTGCCTCCACCCCCTATTTCCAGAGTCATTGCCCATGAAATAGTTCAAAATGCACATTTTCACCTTGTCGTGTAGGAGTTATGGCCCCTGACTTTGTAAAAATTGGTCATTTTAGTGTTGTGTCGCGCCTAGCTCCAAACGTATTTGACCTAGAGTCACCAAAGTTTACAGGAATGTTGGTCAGCATGTGCAGTTATGCACCAGGGGTTTCGCGTCCGGATTCATTCAGTCGTGTAGGAGTTATGGCCCCTGACTTAGCTAAAAGCTGGTCATTTTAATGTTGTGTCGCGCGTAGCTCCAAAAGTATTTGATCTAGAGTCACCAAAGTTTACAGGAATGTTGGTCAGCATGTGCAGTTGTGCACCTGGGGTTTCGCGTCCGGATTCATTCAGTATTGTAGGAGTTATAGCCCCTGACCTAGGAAAAAAATGTCATTTTAATGTTTTGTCGCGCGTAGCTCCGAAAATATTTACCTACAGTCATTACGAAGAGAAATTAGTTTTTTACAGCATCAGCATAAATACACACAAGAGAAATTGCATTTTTTTTTAAATAGCAACATATTGTTTTCCCAAAGTTGATCTGTGTCATGTAGTGGGGGGGGGGGGGCATCTGTGTCCCATGGACACATTTCTAGTTAATAATATTAGGTTATTTAACATTGTTCTGTACAATACGGAGACATATTTGGACGAGTACCCAGCTGAGCAAACCATATTGGACGAGCCGCTAGGCGAGTTCAATATAGTTTTCTCAGCTGGGTACGAGTCCAAATATATCTCGTATTGTACAGTACAATGTTAAATAACCTTTTTTATTCTATATCTATTTTATCTTACTATATTAATACTTTAAATTAAAAAGTTTCACTGAATATTGTATTCCTGCCTTTTCTAGTTTTTCCCAGCTTGGTATGAGTGCAAATATATATTATACAATGTTTGACCTTAAATAACCTTTTTATTATATATTTATTTCACTTCATACGTAATATACGTAATTCATTGAATGTGTTTTTTTTTCTACGTATCATCATGAAAAAAGGTATATGGTGCAACATCCCTACAACAGCCATTTGGCGATTTGGGTGGTAATAATACTTGGCTGAGATATTATGCCCACCGACATTGTCAGTTTGGTGAAGATCGGATGAAAACTGTTCGACTTTTAAGAGCGGACAAGGCTAAATTCCCTGTTTTTCGAGTAATTCAAGGACTATTATAATCAAAGAGTGCGTGGTACAATTTGGCTAGTTATCGAAATTGGCCGAGATGTAATGCTCACAAACATTGTCAGCAAGTCTGGTGAAGATCCAGCGAAAACTGAGTTATAGAGCAGACATGTTTTGGATGCTGACCGCCCGTCCGTTGCCATTCATAATCTTCTCCATTTTGTTTCTTAACCCGTAAATATAAATTGCTGAGGTAGCTACTCAGACAGTCATGGCTGATACCATTTTCTAGGTTTCGTCCGGAACGGCTTCTTTTATCGACTTTTCAAATATTCCAACACCTGATGATCCTTTTTACTGTATTTTTAAGTTTTTGATTATTAACAAACGTTTTAATATCTTAATCAGATAGCATTGTTATCCCTTGAATCATTTTTGTGTGTTGTAAACAAAAAGAAAGAGAAAAAAACTCAAATTAAATCAAGATTTCAAAGCGCATAATCAAACTCTGTACATAGAGCGCCTACTTCATCCGATTTGCATTCGGAACATTTTCACGCGTTTCGGGCTTTATCGTATGTTTAACACGGGACTGTTGAACCATCCAAATACAGAAAATACAGGATTTTTGTACGCGCGTGCGTCCAAATACAGAAAATACAGGATTTTTGTACGCACGTGCATCCAAATACTGTAATATATTGTACGGTCACGTGTTGCAAATGAACGTTCGCGATTGGATAGATAAAATAAGTATAGAATAAATGGTTTTATTTGATTACACTTATGATGTGTCACAGCTAAAAAAAGATATTTTACAACCTGAACCGCTTGATATGTGTTTACCAAACTTGGTCAGAAACATCTTTGTATTTTAAGTTTTGTTAAAATGTTTCTGCTTTGTGGCAGTTAGGGGTTTCAAGAGCTACAGATAGAAAATCTTGTTAATGATTTATTTTTATTAATTCGACCTTGTTGATCAGAAGTCAGGTCAAGACTCCAGGCCCCTCATCTGGTGAATGGTTTGTTTCTCTGCAGATTTACTTTCATGAATAAAAGAAAAAACGTAGTTGGTTTTGATTCCACTGGAAATAACTGCAAAATGTACATGATATAGAATGTTTTGCGCGTAAAGGCGTGCGAAAAGCAGATTTTGATGTCAGTTTGAATACGTTAGTATCTGCTAGTATGAATTATTTAACGATTTGAACATAGTCCCATTTTTGTTAGAAGATACAGGTAGGTATATAGTGTCTCCGTGTATTTCAGACTCTCTTATCTGCGGTAATTGTACATCTGATGACGATTGCCTCGGTGCTAACCAAGTTTGTATTCACTCAGAATGCCGGTGTGACACAAATTATTACCTTGACAACTGTAGCATCTGTCAGCCAAGTAATGTATTTTCACTTTACATTTAAGTTTGGTTAACTTGTTCTGAACTATAAATACCAACGGTAGCATCCGTCAGCAAAGTAAAGTATTTACACTAAACATTTATGTATGGTTAAACTTTTATTTAAACATGTTAAAACTTACTGAAACAAACGACATCCTTGCTATAAGGACTAGTTTATCATATTTACAGTTTTTTTTTGTAAGGCTGGGATTAACAACAATCTGCAAATAGAGACTTTTGCCAGACATTTCCGCTATATCGCTTTATATCGAATTTTAGGCAAAATGCCACTAATATTCGACCTCGGATTTCTAGAAGCTAAGAGACAGCAGAATAATTGTACAAGATATGTTTTAACATTAACCAGAAACATGAAAATTGTTTCCCCATTGCTAACATTCAGGTAAAAGATCTCACAAGAGGATAATGCTTATCACATTAAGCAGTAATCCTAAATCGTTTCCCATTGCTAACATTCATTTACAAGCGCCTTTACTCACCAGAGCCCGCCCGCTTAGCTCAGTAGGTAGAGTGTTGGTCTACGGATCGCGGGGCCGTGAGTTCGATCCTCGGGCGGGGCGTATGTTCTCCGTGACGATTTGATAAAAGACATTGTGTCTGAAATCAGTCGTCTTCCACCTCTGATAATTTATGTGGGGAAGTTTGCAGTTACTTGCGGAGAACAAGTTTGTACTGGTACATAATCCATGAGCACTCGTTAGGTTAACTGCCCGCCGTTACATGACTGAAATACTGTTAAAAAAACGGCGTTAAACACAAAACAAACAAACAAACAAAATTAATCGCACAGGCCTTCGGCCTTCGTGGTTAGATTAATACACATCTGAACTCAAAACCGTGTTTTATCTGCTAACAAAGCACGCGAAACTAAAATCTATTTAAAGTATGTATACAGTCAGGGATCAAGAGGATTTCAACAAAAACATTTTGACCATTTTTAACTCGCCTTATTTCTAACAAAATTTAGTTAAAAATATTGATTTTTTTTCAGAATTAAAAGAAATACTTTATCTTTCCGCTGAGGCCTAGGTCTCCTAAATTAATCTATATGCTTTCGATCTATGCTTTCGTCGTTAAAATATACGGTCGTTAAACACATTAAGTTGATTAACGTCAATTGAGAAACTGATTTTTTTCTTCCAGTTTTCTATTACCCGTAAATATCTATCCTTGTATTGTATTGCAATGCGTTTTCTTCCACAGTCGACAGAATTGTTCTACTAAATTGACATATGTATAATAGTATTTGGAATTGTTGTCTCTGGAAATACTGTATACTGATTAAATATTTATTTATTTATTTGGGTTTTACGGCACACCAACACAATATAGGTTATATGGCGCCAAACAAGACTACAAATTTTGGTTCCACATCTCATTTAAATTGAAATAAAAACATGAGGTATGGAATCAAAATTTGCATACCTGCTGGAATCACATAGTTACAACAAAATCAAGTGTTAAGACCCTATTAGTCGCCTCTTACGATCATGCAAGGGTAAGGCAGTGGTTCCAATTCTTTTCATACACAGATCGTCCCAGAACCACATGGGGCGTATACTGATTAAAAGTTAATATGTAAAACAAATTCTACCAGACTGTCGTTTTATCAAGATGTCTTTATTACACTCATTAAGCTATTTGCTTTTAAAATTCGTTATACAGAAGGGACCGGTTCATGCGAAGCAGATGAACAATGTGTTTCTGGTATATGCGCATGTGGCGCATGCGTAGATTCTCTTGACGACGACTGTTGCGAAGGTATGTGTATTCAATTATTTCATTTACGTTTAGCATTTAAGAGTAGCATTCCAAAACTGTTTTTAAACGATAAAGTTATGTTCTAATCTCTTTCCGATTCCGTTTTTGTCTGCACCCATACTGGGTAAAACCCAGGACACGGCTTTTTCATTGTAGATATCACTCGTCATGTGACTTTTCTGACTGTACCAAGTTTCTATGCTCCCTGAAGAGGAAGCATATAGTCGCCGCTTCGTTCGTCCGTCCTATATTTCTTGACCGGGATATTTCTCAACAATCACTGGCTGTAATGTTGCGAAACTTCATAGGAAGCTTCATTATCTAGAGGAAATGCGCATAGTGTCGTCTTCTTTTTTCGGTCGAATGGCCGGAGTATTTCTCAGTAAACACTGTTTGAAATTTGTTAAAACTTAATTAGAAGCTTCACTCTTAACAGGAGATGCGCATATTGTCCTCGTGTTCCGATCGGATGATTTTACACCCAGTTATTCAATAATAGTATATGTACTATAGTACAGTTCGAGGACTTAGAGCGAAACTGGTCTATCTGCATCTATTTCTATCAATCTGACTAAAGTACTTGATCTTCTATACGAAGATCTGAGAACGACCCATTCACATTCGTCTTCTGTATATTTTGGATTTCCAGTATTGCTATTTTTATTTTTGCAAATCTATTTTTATTTTAACCAATCAGACAACTTGTTCGAATGTCAAAGAGTAAGAAAAAATTGCAGGGCTCGAACCTGGGACCTCTCACTTACAGAGCAAGTGCTCTACCGACTGAGCTAACCGGCTATCTGACATCTTTCGACATAAAAATTGTAGATATCAAAATCCAAGGTTTTTTAAAGCTTGCAGAATTTTGTAAGTTAGCTTTTGGTTGGCTAGAGGAAGGGTTGTCAGAACGAGGCTATCAATAGCTCGTTGTCAGATCCTATGCGTAGCGTAATAGGATATGTACTTTAGTCAGATTGCTATTTCTGTATACAGATAGACCAGTTTTGCTCTAAGCCCTCGAATTTTTGTCCGGAGTATTTCTCAGCATTCACTGGTTGGAATTTAGGCACACGTAATAGGACGGCTCAATATCAAGAGGAGATGCGCCTACTTTTTTCGTATTCCTATCAGACGATTTTATACCGAGTTAGTGCCCTTTGATAAGTAGTAGTATATTATAGTAAAATTTTATAGTATTTCTCAGCAACCACTGCTTAGAATTTAACCATACTTCATAGGAAGCTTTACTATTAAGAGGAGATATGTATATTACCTTTCTTGTTTCAGTTGGATTATTTTTCACTGATTTATTGCAATTTGAATATAATTCATTATTAAACTATAGCGCCATCATAGTCATGAGTACCTATCAGCAATCACTACTGGAATTCAGCAAATATTCATAGGACGCTGCACTCTCAAGAGGAGATGCACTGTTTTTCTTCATTGCAAATTTCGGAGAGCATCTTTCGGTTTTACCGATATTTCTTGTTAAGAATTGTTTGCATGTATAATTCATGCCAAAACATTGTTCTGCTTTATCCCGTAGATTTAGATTGTGCACATAGTTCTTGAATACAAAGTTTTTAAGCACACCTGAGCTAAGAGTGTTCAGGGTGAGCAATTGTGATCACTCACCGTCCGACGTCCGTCCGTCAAAACTTCTTTAAATGACATCTACTTTGAAATCATGTGTTGGAAGTTGATGAAACTCGGCATGATTGTATGCATCTTAAAGAATTGTTCAAGCGGCTCCGCTTGGTTGCATATAGGCACCGCTAGCTTTAAAAATAAAAAACACTTCAAACGGACCGCGGGGTCGTGAGTTCTATCCTCCGGCGGGGCGTATGTTCTCCTTGACGATTTGATAAAAGACATTTTGTCTGAAATCATTCGTCCTGCACCTTTGATTCATGTGGGGAAGTTGGCAGTTACTTGCGGAGAACAGGTTTGTACTGGTACAGAATCCAGGAACACGGGTTAGGTTAACTGCCCGCCGTTACATGACTGAATTACTGTTGTTAACGCTTCCTAAAACGCTAGTCCGATTTTGAAGCAAATTTGCACAGATCCTTCTGTGACCCTCTGCCAAGATTGTTGAAATATTTCGATTTATTCAAACGTATGGCATTCAGAGGGTGTGGTCACTTTTCCATATCTGTATAAAGGGGAAATTTTAAAAATCTTGTTTTGTGAAACTGCTGGCCCGATTTTAAAGCATTTTCACACAAAATGGTCCTTTTGTAATCCTTTAACAAGGTTGTTCCTTAGAAGAACATCGCCACCGGCTGTGGTCACATTTCCCTACATGTATATAGTGGAAATTTAAAAAAATCTTTTGTGAAACTGCTAGCTCGATTGTAAAACAATTTCACACAAATAGTGCGTATGTGATCCTCTACCAAGCTTGTTCAAATTATTCCGATTCGTCAAAAACATGGCCACCAGAGTGCGTGGTGACTTTTCCCTGTATGTATATAGTTGAAAATCTTCTAGCATGAAACTGCTGGCCCGATTTTAAGATAATTTCACAGTCCTTCTGTGTTTCCTTTTACCAAGCTTGGTCAAATTATTCTTTTTCGTCAAAAACATATATGTATATGTACAATTATTGTGGAAACTTAAAAAAACTCATTGTAAGAAACTGCTGGTCGTTTTTTTTCCACAAATGTTCTAGGTTGACACTAAGATTATACAAATTGTTCCGTTTCGACAATTAACACGGTCGCCCGGAAGTGTGGTTTCTTTCTCTTATGTATATGCAGTTGAGACTTTAAAATTTTTTTTTTTAATATTGTCTCTTGGTATCCTATGTCAGCATTCCCCCAATCTCTTTACCCACCTACCCACCCCCTCCTTCCACACCCGCACGCACGCTAGCACGCACGAACGCACGCACGTACGTACACCGTACGTATTTATTAAGCAGGATCTTTTAAAATATTCTTGTCAGGAAACACTGGCAGTATTTTAAAGTAATTTCACAGACATTTCCGTCGTATAATCACCTACCAAATCTGTTTATGCATGCGGGGTTTCTCACGTGAGCGATCTAGGGTAACTAAGGCCCTATTGTTCAAGACTGGTATTTCTAATGTGTCCAAATGTTGTGACAAGCTTCATACCAGTATCGCATTATATTTGAGCCGTGCCATGAGAAAACCAACATAGTGGCCTTGCGACCAGCATGGATCCAGACCAGCCTGCGCATCCGCGCAGTCTGGTCAGGATCCATGCTGTTCGCTTTCAAAGCCTATTGCAAGTAGAGAAACTGTTAGCGAACAGCATGGATCCTGACCAGACTGCGCGGATGCGCAGGCTTGTCTGGATCCATGCTGGTCGCAAACCCACTATGTTGGTTTTGTCATGGCACGGCTCATTTTATTCAAGAATAAGCATATTGTAGACTCCTTGTAGTCCAAATATATTTGTAATATCAGTTGATTTACGCTTCAAACTAGTATAAAAGTTTTTAAAGCGATGATAAATCTATTTATAAGTCTTTGTAGATCTACAATACTATATGACTGTTCCTTTGTTCTACAGATTGTGAAGATCTGGAGGCAGACATTATAATCATCACAGATGCTTCTGGTACTTCTACAACATTCCCCAAAATTCAAGGTTTTGCAAATACTCTTGTCAATGCATTTCTCGTGTCTCCGACGGATATCCAGATTGGAATTGTCGATTTTGCGGGTGGTATCGACTCTGGAGATACATTCAACATGGATGTAGAGACAAATAATTTTGACGTCACCCAAAGGGTTGTAATCAACAAGTAAGGTGTTCTTTTTCTTTTAAATGCTTGCTCACGTTTTGTCTGACTCTAAGTTTAATGTTTTAACCGCAAAATTTATTTTTGAAAAATGTAATACAAAATTGAGGTTCGCAATTCTAGGGTCAATACTAAAATTACCTTAAATAGATAAGTTTTATATCGGCATATAACAAATTTAGAGAGAAGATCGTCGAAGGGAAGTAATGAATCATTTTGTTTTTGGGTTCATTCGATTGGAGTGGTCGATTTTGCAGGTAGTTTAATTTACGGCCAAATAACTTAACCCCGTGTCCAACAAGCAATGTCGTCTAAGCCGCAAAGACTTTCAAAAAACTAAAATAAATTATTTAGTTCATCAATATGACGTGTAGAGTGTCAAGATCACACTTTGAAATCAAATGTCAAATAGCTTACGTGTGTGCTCATTCCATATCGTTTTGACTTCATAAAGCTAGTACCAACAATAAACCCGATCAAGACGGCGTTCAAGGGCCTGATCGCATTAAGATTTTGGGAAATATGTGATAGGTCAAGTCAATGTCACAAAGTCCCAACAATATCTTGAGAACCCTTTGACCAACAACCTTCAAACGTCATAGAGGTATATGAGGTAGGAAGGAGATTTTTCTTTATTTTTGGATCAAACTCTCAGAGGTCCAAGGTAACCGGGGCCTGAACTTTGGAAAACATTTCAGCTAAATTACTTAAGAATCCTTCAGACTAATATGACCACTGGCCTTGGTCGGTCGATAATACCTATTGTTTTTTGAAGGTCTAGTCGATATTTTGTAATAATAACGAGACAATTTTCTTGTAATTGTGAGTTTTTAGCGATTACCCTTCGTCCGTCTTCAGTCCATGCGTCCGTCCGTCAACAATTTCATGTATGCACGATAGTGGTTTCATTTATGATTTTATTTTAACCAAAATTGCACACAATTTGTATCACGATAAAATCTTGGTTTCATCCTTTAACTGGCCAGATCCTGTCATTGGTTCCAGAGTTATGACCCCTGAAAGGGCCAGAAATAGCTATTTCAACCTTGTCTGCACAATAGCACCTTCTTTTATGATTTGATTTTTGCCAATCTTGCACACAACTTGTATCACTATAAGATCTTGGTTCCTTTCTTGAACTGGCCAGGTACCTTTATTGGTTCCAGAGTTATGCTCCCTTAAAGGCCCAAAATTAGCTATTTTGACCTTGTCTGCACCATAGCAGCTTCATTTACAATTTAAATTTAATCTTACTTGCACATAACTTGTATAACCTTAAGATCGTGCTTCCTTTTTTGAACCAGACATATCCCATTATGTATTTCAGAGTATAGCCCCTGAAAAGGCCAGAAATAGTTATTTCAACCTTGTCTGCAAAATAGCAGCTTCATTTATGGTTTGAATTTAACCAAACTTTCACTGAACTTGTATAACTATGAGATCTCGGTTCCTATCTTGAACTGGGATAATCGCAGCATGGATTCTATAGTTATGGCCCCTGACTGTGATGTTGGGCATGTTTTCCCTATATAGCTATATAGAAAACAGATTTCAAAAACAATTTTTAAACAAGACTAGTGTTCCTTAGGTGACCCTCTACTATATTCCTTCAAATAGTTTTGATTCAGCGAAAAACATGGCCCCAAGGGGTTTTGCTTATTTTCCCTATATGCTTATATACAAAATATTTTTTATCAGAAACTGCTGGTCCGTTTTCAAAATAATTTTACACAAATGTTTCTTGGGCGACCCTCTAACAAATTCCTTCAAATGATTTTGATTCATTGAAAAAGTGGCCGCCTAGGGGAGGGCTCATTTTCCAGTATGGCTATACAGAAAACTTCTTGTATAAAACTACTGGCCTGATTTGAAAATAATTTTATTTGAAGAAACTTTAGGAAAATTTTAATTATATTTTTCGTTATTCTTTTGATTGATCTTGATTATGCTTTTTGACGTTCTTGTCCTTAAGTGCAATGATAGCAGGTGAGCGATATAGGGCCATCATGGCCCTCTTGGGTTTTTTTACGTTATTAACACATCTTTTCTCGTTATTTCGCGTACATTATTTCGTTATTACCGGGGATAAAAGTTTCCATAAATACATCTTATGTGACAAAACTCGGATTTCGTGGTTTCCTTTGATAGGAACAATTTATCTAAAACTGCGTCCAGTATTGAAAATTAATTGTCGTTTATTCTTCCTTACAAAAAACAGCAAAGGTTTAATGTAACAGCAAAAGAAAAAACCTGTACCACGAAAAGGACTGGAGGGATACAGCATGATGGGGTTTTCCTTTATATGTATCTCATACAAATTACGTAATTACGTAATTTCTATTTCAAGCCGCAACGGTGGAAGAAGAAGGACACATCTTGGTCTAGAAAAAGCGACAGAATTTTTTCAGTCGGGAGCAAACCGGGCCGGAGTACCTGACTACGCCATTCTACTCACAGACGGAGACACGTATTCATCCAGTTCTGACTTTAACGCTGCCATTACTGATTTACATGCCATTTCGGGCATAGAGGTATGGTATTTTATGTCCTTGCTTGACAAATTACATATATAGACTAAACTCTGTCGTATCCAGATTTAGAGCCGCACCATGAGAAAACCAACTTAGTGCATTTGCGACTAGCATCCGCGCAGTTTGGTCAGGATCCATACTGTTCGCTTTCGAAGCCGATAAGAGAAAGCGTCAGCGAACAGCATGGATCCTGAACAGACTGCGCGGATTTTTTATCATGCTGCGGCTCAATTATATATTAAAGATGTGTTAAACAAAAACAAGCTTCTTTATTCCACTTCTTGTAAATAAAATAAAAAAAAAACAGTGATACAGAGAGTTTTAGGCTTATTTGAAAGATTAGCACTTTCTTAAAATCTTTAGTTTGATATTCACGGGGTCACATGTGGAAGGACAAGTGGAATTCAGTATAGAAATGATTTTAATTTCTTTGATTGTAATACTCTCCTGACTTACTGGTCTATTTTGAAAATGAGAATATTTTGACGCCCGTATGGTGCTAAGTCCTTTCATAAATTTGTCAGCTGACAACTGCATTAATGACAAAAATAAATTTAAAAATAAAACTGGAAATTCGAAGATTAAATCGAATTTAAATGTATATGATTTTAGGCATCAAAAACCTGTTTTTTAACACTTAAGTATTACTGTGGAAAAATTCTTATGTAAATCTCACGAAATTATAGTGAGCAAGCATTGCATTACAAACGCATGCGACTTTTCCGACTTCATGAAAATAGACAGGGAACGGCCATGCATGAATTATCTGTGTCAGAATGTCCCCGGACATATATTATCAGAAAGACACCGAGTAAGTTTATGGAATAGTCATAACAAAAACGAATTTCCTTACAGGAAAATATTTTTGTATCGCAGTGATAGAACGTTTTGCATGAAAGTGTTACATGTCGACAATACAGGTCACACTACATGAAATAGTATTCCCTATACATTTTATATAATATTGACATTTTTAAAGAACTAAGAAACATAGCTAGGCCCATTTCAGAGAACAAAGCCTTACCTCATTTTAAAGAGTTATGATTGTACTGATATAAAATGATGAGAAAAGTAGGGGTCATATATCTTCTAAGAGAGATTTCTCTTGTGACATTTGCTTACTGTAAAATCACATCAAAATCACACTGCTCTGATCTGGAAGTACTACTCATGCTAAAATTGAGTTTAACTTCAACAAATTCAACCTTCTCTCCCATTTTCTCTATCAAAATGTCAAACATACATCAACAATGAAATTTAAACAGAAAACAGCTTTAATTTAGACCTCTGCGGCAATGCCAAGTGAAAAATTAGTGTTTACCTGTCCGTCATTACGCGACTAGACCAGATGGCTTCCACGCTGGTACATTTACTATAATTAGGCCTACACATGTTCAATGACGTTCTTTTCGTCTATCTTTTAATTTGTTTTAAGTTCGATGCAAATTGATTAATCAGTGATATTAGATAATTAAGAGCATAAGATTAATTTTAAAAATCTCTACTATTTCTTTCATTGATAATGGAGGTTTCTTTTACGATCGAGTTGCAGCATTACTCATAATGTCTTCCTTGTTAACTGAGTAATAATAGTTTTAAAGATTTAAGGCTAATGCTTGTGATTTATTGAAAAATTAAGTCAATTTCTTTTCAACAGTCGTGTTGTTTCCTTAGTCAAATAATAGTTTTGGAGACGGCAGTGGTTGATGTAGCGCTGGAAGTGTGTGGGTGGGGCTGGTGGTGGGGGTGGGTGGTGGTGGGCACCGCTGCTCGGAGTTTGCAATAAGCTCAGTACTAAATGATATCTTCAGTGTGCTAAATTATACCCCCACAAAACTATGTTCGAAAGGCAAGGTGTCGGTCTGTTCATTGGATTAAAATATTGCTTGAATTATTTCCATCCATTTTAAAAGGAGCGACTTCAGTTTCTTGCACTTTCATCCTTGTAAAGTTACTGACAGTCTTCAGCAGGAGTATCCTATGAGATTAGATAACGAAATTTGTTGAATAACAAACTTCAGTATTATTAAGCTCGGCAGAACCTCACCACTTCCAGCCAATATCAGCGTTGTCCAGACAAATTGATATCAAAAGACAGTAGCCTTAATCTCAGAATAGGCCCTATCTACAAAAGTATGATATTTAAGCAAAAATGCAAAAATAATCGGAATTGAATAATATCTAACACCTTTTCACATTACACTGTGATAAAAACCCCAATTTGTCTTCTACAGAATACGAAATAGCTTTATCATGCATATTTTCAAAATATAGATCTAGATCTAGGCCGTTATAACCTAGTATTTATTTATGAGAGTCATCCATATGTTTCCCACTATCGTCACAATTTACTTAAAAAAGTGTCGTCAACAACATCAACGTTAAGTTGAGGACCGACGGCTATAAATTTCTTAATGTCGGATTAGAATAATATTATTTTTCGTTTAAAATCCTAAAATGAAGCTGCGTCACATCATTGTGACGTCATCATTTTCCATCTGAAAATCAAAGTACCAAGTGGTTACCAAAGAAAACAAGCAGATACTGAAAGTTCTCCACATTAACGGTGGCAACAGGGTAGGAATAATCATATTTAAATAGCATACGAATAATAAAGAAAATGTAGATCTATACATGAAAAGAAAGTAATTATAGGTATATGCTTTTCCCCAGTTCCAATATTTCTGATAATATTAATACTGAATCCTTCGAATCAGGTATTTGCTGTTGGAATCGACGGCCTAGCACCGCTCAGTGAATTACAGGCAGTTGCTACTGACAACGCTTTCGCATTTTCTGATGACACTTTGACAGCACTCAACACAATAGTGACGGAAATCATTGATAACTCTTGTAGTAAGTACATTATTTTAATTCTTGTTATGTTTTAAAACGTTGCTCTGAACCTTTACTCTGCTAAGTTTCTAAAATGAACGAGTCTGTTCAATTTGCGCAGTAACATTCGATGAGGTAACTGACTTAAATAGCGAATAGTGCAGAACAAGATCAGCCTACACGGATCTTTGTCTGCACTGGCCGCAAAGGCAAAATCACTTAAATGATCACCATAATAAGATGACATTTCATGCGCAAGACCAAGACCCCTAGCTCCAAGGTCAGGGTCACACTTAGGGGTCAAAGGTTAACAAGGTCTGTTTCGTGTCCGGTCCATAACACTGCTATCCATGGAGGGATTCTGGGTTACCGTATGAGAACATTTTTTAGGTCTGGTCACGAAATGATTCAAACCTAATCTATTCTGGCATATTTTGCACAGACAACTGGCATTCTTGAGCACATTTCGGGGGCATTTGTCACTTACGTTGACAGCTCTTGTTCGGGGGCATTTGTCACTTACGTTGACAGCTCTTGTTTCAACTATGATACTACTTTTTGATTGAAACAACAGTAGTTGTTCATGTTCGTTCAAGACCAATGACCCTTTGACTTAAACTAACATAATGTTTCTTTAATATGCTTCTAATCGTCCATTGGCCTTTCAACATAAATCTTCATAGAAGGTAGTTTGTCCTGTTCAAATAAGATCAATAAACGTTAGTTTTAAGCAAACATTAAGGCAGTGCATCATGTTTATGAAAGATCATGGACCATTTGACTAACATAGTTTATCATTCAAATAAAAATCCAGTGCCCATTTAGGTTGAACTAAATTATTTAGATAGTTTATGATGTTTAATGAAAAGATAGTGACATTTTGACAATAAGTAACTTAAACGTAGTTATCGCGCCATTGAAATTCCAGAAAACGTTCGACTTAATCTGATAAAAAAGTAGTTTATCATACGAACGGAAGTCGAGCTACCTTTACCTTAAAGCAACCTGAAGGTAATATAACATATTTATGAAGACCAGTTCCTATGACAGAAAGGTAGTTTATCTTATTCATGGAATACAAGTGAGCCGTGCCATGAGAAAACCAACATAGTGGTTTTGCGACCAGCATGGAGCCAGAACAGCCTGCGCATCCGCGCAGTCTGGTCAGGATCCATGCTGTTCGCTAACAGTTTCTCTAATTTCAATAGGCTTTAAAAGCGAACAGCATGGATCCTGACCAGTCTGCGCGGATGCCCCTATCTTGGTTTTCTCATGGCGCGGCTCAAGTGACCTTTTGACTTACATTGTTATAAAGGTGATCTGACTGTTCAGTTAAAACTAATGACCCTTTGAGTAAGACCAACAAAAAGGTAGTAATGCCATGTAGTGATAGACGTAATTGAGTTAGTGCTGTCTGTCAGTCTGTCTGTCTGTCCACGCAAATACTCAGATTTACACCGAACTTCGCAAGAGTAATAGTTGCTTAGCCTAATTGTGTATATCGTCGGGATTTTATATGTCAAATGTTATGATATTTTTACCACTTCTGTATTATAAGACGAATTTCCATTAAACCTTGAAGAAATTATCAGTCAGTATCAAGCCTAGATTTGCATATTTACGGCATTTTTAGTTCAGTTCAGTGACTTTTCAAGAGAAATATGGTCCTTGATTCGTCAAATTTTATGATGTTTTAGTCGCCTGTCTTATATGACAGGGTACATTTCCACCAAACCTCACACGACTGATCAGTGCCAAATCTTTATAATTATGCATATCATCGGCATGTTCTGGTTCAATGAACTTCAGGAGAGTTATGGCACTTTATTTGTCAAATAACATGATAGTTTGGCACTTCACTTACACCGTTGGGCAGATTTCCACCAAACCTTACAGGAGTTGCCAGTGCCAATCCTAGTTATGCATATGATCAGCATGTTCTGGTTCAGTGATTTTCATTAGAGTTATTGGGCTTGATTTGTCATATTTTACCATGTTTACACTACCTTTTGTATACAGTTAAGCAGCAGAGTTTCACCAAACTTCACCAGTGATTAGTGTGAAGCATAGACGTGCATATTATCGTCAGGTTCTGATTAATTGATTTACAACGGAGTCATTACCTTTCATTCGTTAAAATCTTTTAAATGTATTACTTCACCTACACCACTGCTTGGAATTCCACCAAACTCCACAGGAGTTACCACTGGCAAGCCTAATTGTGTATATCGTTGGAATGTTATGGTTCAATGATTTTTCCTGATTATGGCCTTTTATTTGTGGCATTTTGCAATTTCTGCGTGGTAAGAAGTGGGAGACATACCTTTTACGAGAAGAACAATCTTTAGTTGATCATGTGTTTCAAGATCAGGGACCCTCTGACTTAAAACTAACATAAGAGTAGTGTATCTTGTTTTCCAAGACAAGTAACACTTTGACTTAAACTAACATAAAAGGGGATTTATCATGTTCCTTCAAGGTCAGTAAAAGATAAAAAGTTAATCATATTGATGAAAGACCAATGACTGTTTGACTTAAACTCACACAGTTGTAGTTTATCATGCAAATGAATATCCAGCAACCTTTAACTAACTTAAATTTAGTTCTTTATGTAAGCTCAATGACCCTTTGGCTTACACATTCATAAAGGTCGTTTATCATGTTAGTGAATGGCTAGTGCCCTTTCGACTTAAACCAACATAAAACGGATTAACAGGCTTATAAAAGTGCAGTGACGTTTTGACTTTAACTGACCAAAAGGTATAGTTTAATATGTTTATAAAAGACCAATGACCCTTTTTCTTATACGAACATAAAGATTGTTGAACATGTTTATTCAAAATCAGTGACGTTTTGACTTAAACTAACATGTAGGCAGTTAACATGCTTATTCAAAACGAGTGACCGTTTGCGTGAATCTAACATAAAAGGTAGTTAATTATGTCCAAGATGAAAGACCTTTGACTGAAACAAATTTGAAGTTAGTTGCACAT
This sequence comes from Mercenaria mercenaria, assembly GCF_021730395.1. NCBI lineage: Eukaryota > Metazoa > Mollusca > Bivalvia > Venerida > Veneridae > Mercenaria > Mercenaria mercenaria. Next base: position 18,857,612 of record NC_069368.1, read on the forward strand.
GTCTGTAAAAACAGTGTTCCTTTTGACTTTAACTAACATAAATGTATAGTTTATCATGTTTTAAAGGTAATTGATCCTTTGCCTATAAGGAAATAACGGTAGTGTGTCAAGTTTGACCCATTGACTTAAACTAACTTAAATATAGCTGATCATGTTCGTTCAAGAGCAGTGAGTTTTGACTTAAACTAACGTAAGGTAAAAGTGAATACGCATGCACGCAATTATCATTAGTGCATCTATATTATTTAGAAATATACATCCATTTACGTGTGTTCTTCCATAAAAGCAAGCGCTACATAATTACTTCGTGTACGTATATATATATATATATATTTAGTGCTCGCTTAATTATGAAGGTGCTTGCTTATATGGATAAATAGGCGTAAATACACATATAAAAGTATGTGTGCACGCGTATATATGTATATATGTATATTTTTATATTTTAAAATAATTGCACAGAAATGATCCTTGGTGACCCTCTATCAAGACTGTTCTTTTTTTTTGTCAATTTTCTCAAAAACATCCAATGCCAGGTCTCGTTTATAATTCTGTTGTTAGAAACTGCCTGTCTGATTTTGAAATAATAAGACACAAAGGTTTTTAGGTGATTCTTTATCAAGATTGTTCAGATTATTCCTTTTTGTCATAAACAGAGCCGCCAGAGCTTAATGTAAACAAATCTCATAAACAACATTTTGTCCCTAACTGTTGGTACGATCTTGAAATAATTTTATGGATTTGAACTGATCACTGTTTCACCGAACAGTCTACTAAGAATGTTCATATATTCCAGATTTTCAAAAAAGCATGACCGCCAGAGCTAAAGAAAAAATAGAAAAAAAACGTCAAATGACCATTGATCTGCTTTAGAAATAGAAATACAAATGTTGTTTAATCGACACGTTCATTGGGTGACCCACTACTAAATTTATTAAAGGCCATATTGAATTGCCTAGAATAAACCTTTGCAGACGGGAGTGTGATGTTAACTTGCCAAAGCAGTGTCTTATTATGTTAACTGTTCATATTGTCTTGTCAAAGTGTGGTATTAACTCGTCGAAACAGTGTCCCATAATGTTAAAAACTATGTGCAACGTTAATTTGCACATATACTTTCTTATTATATTAACGAGCTATTTTATCATGTCATTCAAGGATCTTGTCGGCAGGGGCGTGCTATTATGTCAAAACGCTAAGTTATCTTGTGCAAGTGCCGTGAGATCTTGTCTACAGAGCTTGTTTTTAAGCTAGGTTTTCTTGTAAAAATGTGGTGTTAACTTGTCAAGACAGTGTCTTATTTTGTTAACTGGTCATGTGGCTATGTCAAAGAATGTGTTAACAATTTCTAATTATGTTAAAAAGCTATGTTATCTTGTTTAGGTACCGTGTTATCTTGTAAACCTGGGTGTTATTATTGTAAAAATTATGTCATCTTGTTAAAGTATTGTATGATCTTCTCTACAGAGCTTGTTGTAATGTTTAAAAGCTATGTTATCTTGTTAAAGTATCATGTGATTTTGTCTACGGAACGTACTTTCATGCAAAAAGGGCTAGACAAGATCAAATGATACTTGAACAGGATAAAATAGCTTTTTAACAACAACGCACGCTCATAGACAAGATCATAAGAAAACAGGTTTTTTAACATAAAAACACGATACGTAGACAAGATCACAAGGTATCTTAACAAGATAGCATAGCTTTTTAACATAAAAAAGCTATTTGGACAAGTTAATACAACAAGACATGTTACATGAAGTGTCCCGAGGTAAGAAAGCTGCGGCGTTCCAAACAATGCCAATCTTTGCGTATTTGTATTTTTTTCTCTCAAATAGAAAAATGTGTGTGCGTATGTGTATGTCCCTCATTTTCTTATAATTCTGATAAATATTAATCCTTTTCAATCTTATTTTGTAGGTGATGATTAAAAGAAGAAAAGGGATATGTAATGACGACAATGCACAGGCATACCGTGACCCAACAACAAACAAATGACTCATTTTAGTATATATTGCTAATTTTGACAAAAACTTATACTGTGTAAAAAGTTATCGTGACAGTTTTGTTTAAACTTTACGTTTCAGTTTATCTTTATCTTAAATATCACTTACAGCTGTGATGATTGTGTATTGTTGTTTCTATCCTCTGTCTTCCCATTACCCCGTCCACTGAGAGAAACATTTTCATATGTCATTTTTTTTTAAAATGTAGGCCAAGATGGTCGCACAGCTAAGCTGTTCTACTCTTGTATTTCATTTGAAAGTGTATAGAATTCGTATTAAGCATTACGATTCGTAGGTACCAGTTTGCGTGAATTGCATCAACCACACAAGAACGTTATAACAAATGACTACTTACACCTTATGGATTACGTCCCCTTAATCCTAAGGCGATTTGGATAAAAATTTCCTTTGGTGAATTCCAGTGGTTGAATTTCATTAGATGGATTTCATTAGGCAGTTCAGAAAAATATGTATTTTAAGGCCACATTACTAATTACAACTATATTGCCACGCACCCAGTGTACCTAGGGACTTAAAGAGCAACCTCTAGCACAAATTTAAATCCCTAATTCACGAAGATTCTTCGAACAAAAATGGTTCAGTTATGTCGTGGATGTGTATTCTTAAAGACGCTACCTGCTAAGTTTTAAGTTCTGCGGCATCGGCTCATTCTAAAATCGATGAATATCAAGAAACCATTTACAGCAAAATGCCACGTCGCCATGTAGTTATGAAATTGGTTGAATTTCATTAAATCGGTAAGGAGCCTTTTATAGCCATTATTAAGGTCCATAATTTATTTTATTTTCCTTTGTGTAAAAGTAATTTATCTGATGTCGTGCCTATTAGAGAAGAGCGATTGTGAATATTGGTATACATGAAAATAATATTTCTTCATTCAAAACAAAGAAGTCCGTAGAATTAAAAAAAAAAATAGTGCCCTAATATTCTGAAATTTCAAAAGTCAATGACAAATGTTTTAGTATACTGCTGCTTTATCCAATAAAAGTATCACATAAAGCATATAAAATTCTTAGTTACATAAATCATTTTCGCCATTTTTTTGTGTACAAAATTCACCAAATTTCAAGTTTATTTAAAAGAAACCTAAACTAGCGAAATTTGAAGGCAGTTTATGTAACTGTAGCTATTTTTGTGCTTTATGTAACATTCTTAGATGCTAAATCAATGTTATGATAAACTAAGCAAATTATTTTACAACTAATTCGAAATTGCCATTTTTAAGTAAATCTTCCGTATCTCCACCATACGTACTGCGACTTATCTGACTATATGTAGCCATATCTTCGTTAATTGTCCACATTCGGCAAAAGTTGAAACTAATCAAAAATTGAAACTGAGATTTCGAATGAAGTAGTGTGACGTCACTGACTTGCCACCAGAGGAGTAAATAGAAAACTTAAGGTAGTGGACACATGATGACCATCTGCAATTTCCGTTCGATTATATATTATCTCATGCTAGTTTTAGAAGCCTTCAGCCATTGATATAGGTTAAACGAGCAAGTGTTTTTTCCGTACCAACCGGAAAAGTCCGAAATAGCATACGGAGAACAAGAAATCAAACGGAAATTGCCGATATTCATTACGTGACCTTGACCTTTATGTAAACAAGTACCAGCATTTGTAGACTTCTGAATCTGTATCTATGGCCAACAAAGCTGTAGGCGTTAAAATAGAAATCATCCATTGCACTTTAGGGAATTAGTCACCACTAGAGGCTATGCTTCAGCGCCAGTATTCATTCAACGATTCATGCCTGTCTTATGCAACCCTTGTTGAACAGAGTCTGAACTCTTCGTTATATAAAGCTAATTGCTGGCGGATTATTTATGTAATCCCGCATTACTGAATGAATATGAATTAATTAATATATATGGACCATAATTTCATAAAAAACATGTTGGGGCTTATGGTGTTTAGATTCAGCCTATGGAAGCCATGGTAAGGCTTCTAAAATCAATACTTCTTAGTCCTAACTTAGTTCCAGCTTCCTGACTTTTCAGTTCCATATACTATAAGCGATATGATTTATTTAGCCTTATTCAAGATATTTTTTACCAATTTTGACTCCTTGTTCAGACCAAATTTTTACAGTTTCTTTATATTAATGTTGAAGTGAAAAATAATATCTTTGAATTTTTACTGTCTTTTTATTCACAAAATTTTATATCTCGATCAAGTGTACGTATGGTCTGTGGGCCAGTTTCTGTAAGTCCTATAGTTTTCCGATTTCGCAGTCATTCTAAATAATTATAAGATGTTAGAATGGTCATGACGGAAAATCTATAAGGCTTGTCTTTCATTATATTTTTTTTTAATTTCTGTCTGTTTGGATATAATAGAACCGACATTTGAATATATTAAATAAGGAAGTCTGAACACACACATGATAAAGAATATGATTCCAACATAGAACAATACGGAATTTATTTTCTGCCTGTTCGTATTTACTTGTAAATACAATTTGTATTTTTACAGAATTTATATAAATATATAATAAAGGCATATTCCTCTAGAAGCGATTCACAACGTTTTAAATAGAGGATATTACACATTGAATTTATTAAACGAGTTGAATAAAATAATAAAATGCCGAGAGTTTAATAAATTCAACGTGGAAATATACAAATGTAATATTGTGTTTAACACATGCAAGCTTTTCCTACTGAAGCATCAAAATTTCTTATTTTTTCCCTATCATAGACCACGTAATTTAGTCCAACGTCTCCTATACTTACAACGACGTCAACGTTAAAGCTTTATTACACTAGTGTAATACTTAAGACCAGTTCTCTTTAAGGGACGAAAAAAGAAGCACCCTTTTTAGTATTCAAGCCATATATCAAGAATTAAGAGTGAAAAGATATGAATCAGCTCTGGTTACCATGGAAACGGGAATAAGATACTTTTTGCGAAAAATGGCAATTTCTGAGCGTCAAATTTTTCTAAAATGTTACAATTTTCTTTACACAAAGTGGTCTCTATGTCTGAAATAGAGCACTAATTTTCATATTTGCCTGAAATACGTACCTAAAGTAAATATTTAAAACAAACATTGTCTTTCAACATTTTCACAGTTTTAGAAGCAACAGTTTTCTAAATACCCCACTTTAAGATTTTACATTATCTTTAAAAATTGGTCTGCCTATATATTTTTTAACTTCTCATTGAAACAAAAGTGCACACATCTGAATATCTTACTTGTATGGAATCAGTAGAGCAATGATATCCATTTCAATATAAGGAGGACTTTTAGTGGGTCATTCATATTTGAGCTTTTTAGAGAGTTTTGAAAATGGACAAAAAAAGAATGAGTTTTCAGCAAACTCTTTTATGCCTAAATTACAGAATAACCTGAAGTATTATTACATTGCCAGATACAGAATTATAGCAAAACAAAAGTATTTCATGTATAATCATTCTACAAAGTTATACTGTCCAAAACATTTACTAGAATTTAAAAAGAATGCTCCGTTACCATGGCAACGTACAAGAAAATTATAATTCAGACCTTTTTAAGCACCTTCTGTATTAATTTTGTATTCTATAACACAAGAAAAGTTCATCTGCAAGCTGTCAATGTATCTAAGGCACCTAAAGCATATTCTGGGCAGAATTAAGAAAAATACAACCATAATAATGATCTATGAAACTTAAAGCATTTTCACAAGGTCAGTTCTCAAAAGCCTTGTATGCACTTTTATTTCTTTTGGGTAAACTAATTTTGAGTTTAAAAGCAGTTGGAATACTCATAACAACTTTACTGCCTAGTAATGTATGGTACGAATCAGCTGTCAAACTTTAAGCATGGTCACATTCATTTTTCATTAAGGAACTTTAATCTGCTATTTTTAGTTTGACGCTGTTCGTCGTCATTTCGGTCTGTCATCTGTGGCTGTCCCATTTCGTTTCGTCATATCTTTGCATCGATGGATGGATTTTCAAATAACTTGGCATTATGTGTACACAGTAGACACGTTGTCCGACGCAAGACCAGGTTCCTAGCTCAAAGTCAAGGTCACACTTTAGACATTAAAGTTATTGCATTGATGGCGTGTTGGTCCATATCTTTGTCATCAATGGTGGATTTTCAAATACTGGATAATGTGTACCAACAGCAAACGACGTGTGCGCACAAGACCATCTTTAGCTCAATGGTCAAGTCACAACTTAGACATTATAGGATAGTGCATTGATGGCTGTACCGGTCATATCTTTGTCACGAGGATGGATTTTCAAATATATTGGCATGAATGTAGTACCACATAGACGACGTGTCGCTGCGCTAAACCAGGTACCGTAGCTTCTAGTCAAGGTCATAACTTAACATTAAGAAGATTAGATGCATTGATGGGGTGTTGGTCCATTTTCTTGTCATCGATGTTGGATTTTCAAAATTAATTGCGAATGTGTACCACAGTAAGACGACGTGTCATGCGCAAGACCCAGGTCCGTAGCTCAAAGGTCAAGGTCACACTTAGATGTTAAAGGTCTTTTTTCATGATAGTGCATTGATGGGCGTGTCCGGTCCATATCTTTGTCATTCATGCATGGATTTTAAAATAACTACGCATAAATGTGTGACACAGTAAGACGATGTGTCGCGCGCAAGACCCAGCTCCGTAGGTCAAAGGTCCTAAACTCGAACATCGGCCATAACTATTCATTTAAAGTGCCATCGGGGGCATGTGTCATCCTATGGAGACAGCTCTTGTTTTTTGCTGCAGTTACTATAAAGCTATATATATTAAATGACATTTTTGGATAAAATAACAAAAAATTCTATGTGTGTTTGTGTAAAGACAGTGTCCTTTCACCTTTGGAAATCACTTTATTGCCCTGGAAACAAATGGTAGTAAAAGCAAAATCATGTTTATTTCGCCATTTAATTTAATATGTACATTTTAAATACAATTCAAAATTATGAACAAATAACAGTGTATATCCAAGACTGAAAAATATCATATTTAAAATATACAGTATATATATATATGTATGTTCATGTAATAACAATCTAGGAAAGTTTATTAGGTTTAAATACTTTCAATGGTAAAATGAACGTTTCTGTTATCAATTTACATTAACTTAATCATGTAACGAAATTACAATGCTCAATTATTGGGATTTGAAATACAAATATTCCAGCCATTTCCATCCAGCCGATTTGTTGGAGAATATTTTAAAAATTGATATTTCTGGACCAAGATACACATTCTTCCTTTAACAATCAAATTAAATCAAATGATCTTACAGAACAGTTTAGTTAATATTTTGCTACATACAAATTTAGATGTATATAATTCTTTCAAACTATCAAGACAATGACCAGACTTTTTAAGGATAGCTATATAGATAATGTAGATTAAGACTTGACTAAGTTTATTCAGAAAACCCCTAATCATGCACATTCCAGTGCCAGTAAATACTCTGTAAATACAAACTGCAGTTGCAGACATATCTCCTAATTCTTTCCAAAATTTATCAAAATACACAAATAAATCTACTTTATTTATTAAAGTAAATACATGCGGGTAAATTAGGATGTTACTTAGAATGAAACCTGTTTTACAGATGACAATTTTACTGAATTTCTGAAGATTAATAGATGTTGTTACATGAATGAGGTCTTAAATTAGTCAGAGAGTCAGCTAGGAACTCGGATGTTCTCTTTAATCATTGGCCAGTTAGTATATATACCTAACACAATATAGGTAACTTTACAAATGTATGAATATTCATTAAAATCTACATTGCAGACATTTTTTAAGAATAAATTTCATCAGAAAATATGATTTTATGATACAGTCTTAAGAGTGAAAAAGAATTGTAATGTTATAACAATCTCACAAAATCAAGTATACTAATTCAACCATTATTTTGCTATGTTTTCTCAGTATTTTTTAAAGATTTAAAAAATCCATATAAAATAAAATTATCTATGGTAGAAAATATACCATTAGATCTGCATATGTTTGTGAGTAATAAGCCTTCATGTATAATTATGCTGTAAACTGGTAACCAGATCTAATGAGAGCTGCAAAACATGCGTTTTTTTACAAATATTCAAAGACTGCCATGTGTCTATTCCATTTAAATAATTTTTTATGTTCAAGTGCATCTTTTTTAAAATACATTAAATTTTATCAAATTTAAATATAATAAATTTAATGTTATACATGCAAAAGTATTCAAACAACATCAGATTTTTTTAATTTTCATTTAAAGTCAAGAGTTAAGATATTTTTCCATGAAAGGGCCTTTGGTTAAACAACTATCAACATTTTTAAAAAATGACATTCTAAATGTTTTCCATAAATCTGAAAAAGAAACATTCATGCAAACAACATAATTCCATTTTCAGGGTATCCAGTGTGAGTTCTTCTATTTATGTCAGAGACACCAATCACTCTTTTGGTCTGTGGCAATCCAAAAAAAAGGACAGATCTTTACTATTCAGATGTCCATAACTTATTCCAAAAACACTGATTGATGTTTCCCCACTTTCAGCCTCTCTATTTGGAAAACACTATTTTTTAAACATTTTGCCTTCACAGTGACATACTGCATTTCAAACTTGTGTCCTCTACTTTAGATATGAAATGTCATTTTGTCAACACTAAACTACCTAGATCAGACAGTTAAGTCACAGACTGCACATTTGCAAGTTATAGAAAGTCTTTTTAGCAGTCCTTGTTATTTTCATTTGATACAGAATCTTGAGAATTCTGTATGTTCAGGTGATATCAGAGGTCTTTGACTGCATTTACTTTTACCATGTAGCTCTCACTGAAAAATAGAGAAGTGAGACAATAACAATCTGAATGTCTTTTATTTGACTATGGGTGATGGTGGGGTGGGGGTATGCTCTCCAGTTATACTATTTGTGACATCATGTTACTGGGTAGAACTACTGATCTTCTACAAGCCAGCTAGAGGTTTCCTCTCACAAACTTGTAAATGAGTAAAATTTACATATACTATTTCAGTCATTTAATAAATTTTATTTAAGTAAATGTATAATATATACATCTTTCCTTTATTCTTTTAGTGAAAATAATTTATCACATAGACCTCCCCCTCCTTGAAATGATTTTAAAAGGAACAATTGTATGAAATACATTAAATAATTTTGACTTTGCTACACTTTGATTAAAGATACATGAAATTCTAAACAAAGTTCATAAATATTCTGTCAAAAAATAACATTTAATCAAGCATTTATAAAGATTTGAAATCAGACCTGGGGCCGTATTCATAAAGCATCTTAAGTATAAGTTTTGACTTAAGTTGAAGATTTTACTTAAGTTTGTACATGTGGTGATTTCAGCTTAAGTCTAAGTAAAAAACTTAAGTCCTATTCATAAAACAGCTTAAACTTAAGATACGTAAGAAATGACTTAAGACATTGAATGTGAGAGTGCTAGCTAGCAAATCGTAATCTGCCGAGCACAATTCAATGCACGATCTGTGGTGCCATATCGGACAGCCATCACATGTTATACCGTCTAGATGCTCTCAAGTGACTGGCATTTCACAAAGATCACAGGGATATATACGTGAATCATCAGATGGTCTAGGGTTTGTCTGAATATCACCACTCAGTAACAATAAGCAAGCAAAAAGTGTTAAGTTTTTGTTTTCAGTGGAGATGTTTTTAGGCGACCAAAATCTATTTTTCAAAGTTGTCACACAAATTCCGACGGACACTGGTGGTGTTTTGGATTCATCATTGACATTGATCAACTTCAAGCAGAGCAAAGTCCACAAAAGCAGGTGGAGTAACATTCTCATTTTGAACCGGGTGGGTGGGGTACAAGGTGGCTTCCGGGCAGAGGTACGGTGGCAGGCAGATACACTACACAATCCTCACGGGGCTACTATTTTTGAACAAACCAATGTTAATGGAGGTGAACTGCACTGGATGGTACAAAATGTGCTTCTAAATTATCACCAATTTGTTTAGAAAAAGGATTTTTATTCCAAAATTTTAATTTCCGCGACTTGTATTTTCGCGCATGCGTACTCCTCATGTCAGATTAAAACAAAATATTCTTAAACTCACCTGTTTTCATTGTAATGTTATCCTTTAACATTGATCCTTCAATCAGTTGATACACACTTCACTTATGGAGATACACGGATTGTTATCCACACTTTAGACTCATTTCTGCTAGAGAAATTTTCCCAAACAATGTCGCTATTCAGCAAATTTCAAACGTGGACTTAGTTTGAAGGGACACATCCAAGCATCACATGCCCATTTAGCATAAAATCTCTGACTGTAATTGCACTAATATACTAAATATTTGCAAAATCCGAGTAGAAATCTGATTTCAGCATAATCCAGGAAGTAAACTTAGTTAAGCTCTTTGTGGTTTCCTAAATGAAGAACATCAAGGGGAGGTAATAAAGATAGGAAAAATACCCCAAATCATAAACTTTGGCCCAAATCTTCAAGAATGTGTCTGAATGATCCACTACAATTTATGTCTCTTTTTGAAATATCATTCTCTCTTTATACAAACAAATATACTTTTCTACTGAGACCTGTGCACTTTTCAAGATGTAGAGCACAATATAAACGTATGTCTTGCTCCATAAATATATTTTTTCTTGCAAAAGAAAGTCTAGATCAGACAAGAATCAAATAAATATTTGGAAATATTAGTTTGGTATGAAACATTGTTCATTTGCCTTTAAAATTTGCAAGTACGAAAATAAAGGACACTTTCTAGTACTTTCAAGATAACAAAATAGGCATGCACCCCTGATTTTTTGAAAATTAAGCAAGTTGGGGATTTGCATCCTCGTTTCCATGGTAACCGGGACATATATTGAAAAAATGAAAAACATGATTTTCTTAATTTTGCATCCTCTTCAAGAAAAAATCGGTTTAAAGGAAATCTATGACTGAGTTTCCAACTTTTTTGGTTCTTACAGAGAATTGGTCTTAATTTATGTTAAGGCTTTATTTCACTTTCACGACGCCAAACATGTGATAATATATATTATTGAATTACCACGCATAAAATGCATAATCAACTGTAGCAACGTCTCGTAGCAGCACTTTATATTTTATAAAAAAAATGTGGGCAACAAAGGTGATACGCTTGATCTCTGATATCATGGTTCATAAACGATGAAATATTCCAACAAGAAAATGTAAGGTCGCCTTGGGTCAAAGGTATGCATATATATCATTATAAGTCAATAGAGATCAGACTTGCTCTTTTTTGCCACGCCTCTTAGTAATGAATGTGCATTGTCATAATAGCCCGATGCATGTCGATCTATGACGCACATTTCTTCAATGGAAGTAAAATTAGTAAAGTATGCGCAAGTAAAGACATTTTTATATAATTTTAACGGTTTATCATCAAACAACAGCAAACACTGAAATAAATGTCTGATTAACTTGCTGTCTGATTAACTTAATGTCTGATTAACTTGCTGCGATTTCTTTTACACTTACATCTGAAATAACCGTACCGGTTCAGTAACAAACCCATTAAGTAATGAAAGGATAAATCTTGCAACAACCGATTTTCTTTTAAAATTGACGGGACATTCATTTTTTGAAATTGTAGTTTACAATAAAAACATGTAGTTTTCTAATCAATCCAACGATTTTTGTTCGGTTTAAAATCACGCCGATACAAATTTGTTATATGGCTAGATTTCAAGCTTGTGATGGCGGAGGAAGCCTCCGGGTGCATCTCTGTGCATTATTTGAGGCACCGGCGGGCACCTTGCATACAGCCACCGACTATCCTTAAGTCACATGGGTTGCTTCCTGATATGAATGAATTGTACACCTACACCAAGGAGCCGAACCCAAATCGGCGAGGGAAAAGTGAATTTAAGTCAGTGACGGAGGCCCAAAACATTCCAATGGAGTTCGATCAATGTTGTCATAATTGCAGTTCGATGCATTGGCATTTTTCAGCTTTTGTCTAGTTTTCATGACTCGTGACTGTATACAATTTGTTGTATACAGTTTGAAATGTTGCTGTAAAGCCCTTGGTCCAGTCTTCTAAGTAGTAACTGCATAAAGTATAGAATCATGTTCTTTTAGAGGTCGTTGTCTGATGTCTTTAATCGCAGCTGTATATAGCTTGCAATCATGTGGTTCTTAACCTCGTTATCGAGATTAATTATTTGTAAAAAGATAGTTTAAAATCAAGTTTTTAAAAGCTATCTCTGTTCGTATCTAGTTTTATTAGTTAGTACAATACCTACTGTTTGGCTCATCTGGCTTTAAACTTAGTATGGTAAATGTTTTTCGCGCAGTCAATGCTGGTTCAAGCTGGTTCTCACACACACTGCGCGATGAATATTTACCGTACGAAGCTGAAAGCCACAGATTTTGAAAAGCTTTTGTAAATGGAGCGAAATGTTTGTCAATTGTAAACATTCTCGCATATTCTGTTGACAGCAGTGACGATAAAGTACTATTATGAACATTGTCGTTAAGAATAATATGTACTGCATTGAAGGACACCAGAAATACATGGGAAACTGCAAAAATAGTAAAACACGAGGTTATTATGAAGATGGCTACACGAAAATTTCCGGCGACCATTTTTTGTCTTGTGTGAATTTAAACAGTGAGATATGATTTTTTAGAACTAGCTTAGATAAATTTTACCTCTGTTGTATGATTTGTATCCACCTCGGGGGTAAACAATGATGCTAAAAAATGTTATACAGGTGTGTAACACATGGGGGTGGGAAGGGGAGAAGGGCGGGGTTGCAGGCAGGTGTTACACATCTTAAGTGTCTGTGCTTTCCATTGAACAGGCTCAATCATTCCGAATCTGCTTATATTTTTGCTTGATTACATTCTATACTTCAAAAGGATCTTCCTGTAGATTTTATTATATAAGCAGTCTTGTAATAATAGTGGACATGTTTATTTACACTGTATGGACTTCTCAACTTCTACTGCTTTGTTTCCGATTCAATTTCACTATTATTATCTTTGCACATTTCCAATTAAGCTCGATTATCAACCTACACATCTAAGTAGTGTTTACTAACTCGTATTGAGATAAGTCTGTCTTTTGTCTTCGGTTGTAGCGCTGTAACATTAAACATACGTCTGGATATCAGTCATGTAACTGTGTATATTTGGATTCAGGTGAATTCAGGTTTCGGAGCCCTGTGTCTGACTTTATTGATTGTTCTTGAATTCAAGACATCTGGAAATCTTTCTTTCTGATTTAGATTTTCTTAACACTAAATACAGCTGATTCTAAAGTTTAGTTTCATGTCTCTGATTTCACTTTTCAAGTGCATTTTACGCTCCTGTGTTTCTTATTAACAAGTTCTTTCTCTTTTGTCAACTGCAGTAGATGTACTAAGTTTCGATTCTGGTTCAACTAAAGTTTTATCTCCAGTCTTACTAACAATAACATTTGATATATTTTCTATTAGCTCCCCATCTTCTTGTACAACTTCATCCAGTACATCTAACTCTATGACTTGGGTGTGTGGTATATTAGATCTTCTCCGATTATCTTCTAACGTCATCACCGTTATGTCACTGAAAAAGAGTATTTAGTTATTCCTTGTTTCCCTATTATAATACCTCATTGAAAATGTAACAAATGTTCGATATTGAAACAAAAAATATCCGTATGCTTGTACATTGTCAGTACATAGAAATTTTGTCCGTGGACTTTTATTTGAAAACAACTGTGCAAGTACTTTGATAATTTTTAGTGTCAGCGTTAAACATTTTTGACTACATTGTATCTAGTCGTTATCCTCCTCACAAAGGTGGTACATGCAGTCTAGTTTCTCAACTACTTGACACAAAGTCCAGACAGGTTACACCACCCTGACTTACATTTTGCAAAACTTGTCGCAATTTACATGTAAGATGGTTTCTCAGCAACTACATTGTACTAGATATATGCTTTCAAACTACAAATTTGCCTTTGGCATTATGAATTAATCTCACAGTGCCAAGTTGGACAAATTCGCTTACATTTCTATACAGTTTACCCTTTTTTAGATTAGGAAAGCTTTGATCAAGCTTTTTGTACCTAAGTAAGTTCTCTTCAAGCATAGAAGGGTGTTGTTATATTTTCAATAAGTCGAGTTGACTGTCATAGAAAGTTTATTATGAAGCAACTAGTAGTTGAGTAATTTTGCTTCCTTTGAGGTATTCAAAAGCGACAATATAACATTTGGCATTTTCATACTGTGCACCAGAGTAGAACAATCGAGGCACATGGTTTTCACAGCATATACGTGTCCTTTCTTGAATTTTAACCTACATTGAAACGCAATATATGGTATTTATACTCAGTCTGTCAAAGGTATATACGTACGTATATATTCTTCTTGTTTTTGCCATGAGGCAGTATCCTATTCTTACATGGGAAACCCTCTTTGTGTTCTTTATACTGTCTTACAAAATGCTTCCTGATCATTGTTGTATGAATAGGTAGCAGATATCTTATTTATATACTTACACATGTTCATTCTGCTTTTGTTCGGTTGAACGGTCCGGTGATACCTTATTCTTACAACGAAACACTCTACATGCAGCTTCTTTGAATCTGTCACAGACTGTGCTGTAAATAATGGGATTGATTACACAGTTGAGCTTCGCAAACATGGTTGGTAAAACTTGTACACTTGCGGGCACCGGTGTAGTTATAAGATTCCAGAACGTCAAAATTGTGTATGGCGTCCATATCAAAACAAATGCGCACACCAGTGCCAGACATATCTGAAAAATATGTATAAACATTAGAAAACGCACTGGTCTTATAAGTCATGAGTTCAATCACACGCTCCAACTAAGATTATTAACTCTTGGAAAAGAGACCCGTGAATGGGTGCTTTACACTTGGCAAGCTAAATAACCAAAAAAGTTCCGGGAAGTGGAAATTGTTTTGTAGTTTTCCCTCTCCTTGGACTCAAATTAGTAAAGATTCTTCCGACGGAGTCGCCTATATGGGTTTCCCTTGGCAACTGTAAATAATCTTAGGCAAGAAAAGATTGATTGCGAAAATTAAGAAGTACACTAGGCAATGTATCGATCTGAGAACAAGTAACCGATATGATTTTAAAGATAGATGTTTCTACATTGTAAGAATTAAAACAATTTAAATTATTATATATTGATTGACCTCGTAAATCCTGTTATAAATCCAGCTACTGTCTAAGGTAGTGACATAGTTAGACAGAGGGAGGGTTCCTACTTACAGACATAAAATGCTTAAAGGTTAAAGGCGAATAAAAGAGCCGAAGCATGGTGGTTATACCTTTACGGTAGTTGCAAGTTTTTGATATTGTGTAGCAAGGAGTCAGAATAGATATATTGTAGAAAGACATAGACTGAGCATTCATACAATATGATTCGTATATTATAATATTAAAGCATCGTGTCGACATAGTTCGAGCATATAGAAGGCTAAGCTGAACATGAATAGTTGTCTGTTGTAAGTTAAAAAGATTAAGTGATTTTCATTGGTCAGTGAAATTATTAAGTTCATTATAAAAATCATTTGAAAATCATTTGTTTATGAATCATAAGTGAGAGGTAGCCTGAAGAAAAAAAAATCAGTGGTTATATATTTGAAATACAATGATAACACCAGCTCTGTGGTTTAGCAAAGGGCACGAAACATGGTTTCTTAGCAGTCTAAGACATCGCAACATCAGAGATACCATTTCATTGCTCATGGTATAAAGGCGTAGGCTCAGGCCTATTCCATACATCTAATATCTTGACATTAGACAGTTCAAATCAATTCAGTGATGTGTCACACAGAAATTAAAAGCAGCGCAGATTCGGAACAGGGAAACGGGGAGCAATGAAACTACTTTCGGTCACGCCAAACTACCAAGCCCCAAATGTTCAACTCCCGGCAACGCTCAACTGCAAAACCTTAGACATGACAACTTGTCGACAATGCCCCCTAGGTCACAAACACGAGAAACAGACCCTTAGATTTGCCAACATTACTTATTTCACTTTGTAATTACGTTATAGGTACTTGGCTACATTTCTTGAACAAGTTTTAGATTGTATATTGACAAGAAACCTCTGTCAAGTTTGACAATAAGTAAAATTCCATTAATAATACCATAGTTACGGTCATTGAATTATAAACTGGTTGTTATAAGTCTTACTATCTTTCCAATAAAAAACAATATCTTTTCTTTACTATAACTGACTTACAAAATCAGCTTGTGAAACATAAAGGGGTTCAAGCACTACTTGCGCTTATATTACAGGTTCTGATTATACCATAAAATATAAACTTATTTGACAAAGTTGCGCGTTTATATCTAAAAGCAATAAATACAGATACTATGGTGGCAAGTTTCTTCCACGAGCCCTAGGTAGCTATCACGATAATATTGTAAACTTTCTAAGAAATGTGTGCGTTATTTCTGAAAACATTTCAGCAAAACATAATATTTTCCAGGTATTTTATTTCTTTCCTGAAAGTATTTTAGCGCAGAATTTCGCATTAGTGCGAGTTACATGGTAGCTATCACGATAATATTATAAACTGAAGTTGTGCAATTATCTAAAACATTATCGCAATAAATTACTTTTTCTAGATGGGCTTTTTATTTCCAGGAAACTTTAGGCTATTCAAAAACGTTTCAGAAAGGTTCGAAATAACAAGATAATTACTGACAGTATCGAGATAGCTATCCAGCTAATTAATGGCAACTGTGGGCACTTACGAAAAATATCGAGATACTAATGTAAATTATCGTAATAATATTTCCAGGAAACTTTCGACAATTGAGATAATCTATTCAGAAAACTGCGTTTTAAAAAGATAACTTTTTTAAGCATCGCGATAGCTACCTATCTATATCATGGCAGGTATATGCCACCATAAGATAGCATGCGCCGAAGTGGTCTAGGATTTTGAACGGGAACCTGTTGTCCATGGCGATTATTCTGATGACCGAATATATAATATATATATATACTTAAGCCTGGAAGTCATTGTACCTATTAAGTTCCAAACATATTTATTTCATCAATGCGATACGCAGAACACTTTTTGCAAGGTATATGTAGAACATTTCTACGTTCTTCTCTTTATCACAAATACAGACTGGTATCTGGTGGGAGCCTTTGAAAGATCTATGATAATCACTGGTTTCCAGTCAAATGTGGCAGCATTACAATAATATGCAAATTAGTCGAATAAATTTTCACTGGATCTTTGACCTTGTGTAGATGCAAAATACAACAGAGAAGATCAATGCCATATCAAAAACTGTCTGCAATCACACTTTCGTATGAACTGATAATCATTTCTTATGTGAACGTGATGTCATGTAGCATGTGTACAGCCAAGAAAAACTATTTTAATGATCATCCATACACGTTAGTCTTAGAAAAGTAAATCATGGATAATCTAGAAGTATATCATCAAAACACAGAAATATTTGGTAAATAAACAACTTTACCAACAATCTACCTGTCCACTTAATGTTCTACCGTACTGTCCCGTACGACTTGATACTTAAAATACTAGTATTCTGATAAAGTTGGCTGCTTTCAAGAATGAATTTCATTTATAAAGAAATATAAATAAAATATTCCTGAACTAGTTATGTGAAATTTCAGCACTGGGACATTATTGCAAATGCATGCATCAAAATGAAGATATGTAACATTTCTTTGAAAATAGTAAGCTTCTAAAGGTGCCGAACGGTCCGAAATTGTGGTCCATTTACGCAGTCCTTTTCCGGAATTCAATGTATATATATATATATATATATATATATATATATATATATATATATATATATATATCAGTAAATTGACAATTGTTTTATAAAGTGATATACATGTTTTATATGCTGTTCAAATTTCATGATAAAACCCCACTTTTATTCTATAATTTGATATTGCTTGATTTTTTTTCTCAAAATATGATGCTAATCGTTAACTACCTTTATTATATAATCATATTGTTAAATATTATTATGACTTACATATGTCGTGTGTCTTGATGCCCGTATTTTTGTGTTTCGTGTCATTTCTTCTATCACACTGTCCTTATCTGGTCTGTTACTTGAAGAGTCAGGAACAGGGGCATTTCTACAGAAAAAAATAAAGACATATCTATTATCTAAATATATGATGATTATGCTTTTCTATAATATCAGGCCAGAGTCAACTCAGTCAAAGACAAAATATTATATAAATGACATGTACGATAAGTTACGCATATATTATTAGCTGCATATTTATCTTCATGTATTTAACAGTCTGTGCTAACTAAATAACTTAAGGTTAAGCATGATTTTTACAACAACAGCAGTTCGTACATTGTTTCACGCATGGGCGGGCACATGGTTAAGAACTCTACACCCAAGGAGAGATTTCGAACCCATGTCGGGGCCAAATGATTCAAAGTCAGCTACCCTAGCCACTTGGCGGCGGAGGCCCCAGAAACAGATAGAGATACATGTGTATAATAAAAAGGTTATAAAAGAGCATATTGAACTAGAATTCTAGAAGAAATATTTTTAATGGGAATATAAAAAACACTAGACCTGATGAGGCATTTCTTCAGCACGTTGTAGTAACAGAATATATATATCGCAAGTGGGAGGCAATAGCAAAACACAATGCATAAAGAGTTGTATGTCACGTCAGATGTACTTTTGCCGTACCAATTCACTGTACATGATGTTTGAAATGGCTCGTGTCCATAACTACTCCAGCCGACTAAAGGGGAACCCGTCCAAAATAAAGCATAAAGGCCGATCCCTATGAGCCAGAATGCAATACGCCGTCCACGTATGTAATACTCTGAAAGTGATAGTTAAGAAATAAGGTATCCCAAACCGTGATTTTAACGTTGAATAAAATCAATCTTTAAATTTCAGATGCGAAAAAAATCGGTATATCAGGACGGCACAGCCTGAGTGATTCAATAATAATTTTGTATCTGGACGTCAAACAATGCTCTAGATAACGATAAAATCACGGTTGAAACATACATTTATTCGTTTCGATTCTTCCACAACATCACGGGTAACTGTTGTTTTCAATTTCAGCGTGCCGCTATGACACTTGACGCTATGACGTACAAACACTGATTTTATCGCATGATAACCTAACAATTTAATTTGGTTCCTTCACTCATATATAAGATATCTGCTGTGGTTGGAGAGCGCAGCTCGAATCCGAATATAGTATCCGATTATCGTCACACTTTGTAATGACGGTATCTTGTTAACTACATTAATGTCAGTACTTGCTGCGGGTGACATTATTAGACATTAGAAACCAAAAAAAAACAACTTAAATGCCGACTTTGGTTGTCCAGGGAAACTTTTGGATGATTGGCACGTATCATTAACACCTTGTGGGTTCAGGCCATAAAGTTAACAAATTATCTTGGTGTGAATTCCAGGGATTGATAACATCTGTAGACATTTCTGTGGTTAGCTCAGGTCATCTCAGGATTTTGCAAAAATTTTGTAAGAAGGAAAGAATCAAAATAAAGGAACCATACATCAGCACTGTACTTTAACATAACCTAACATATTACAAAATGTTTATTGGTACAGTAATATAATACTACAATTCCTATAAACATCAATTTCATTCAATTCAATTTCTTCATATATATAGATATATGAACACCCATTACATAAAACATTGAAATACAATGCTCAAATAAAAAGATAAATATATATCTTATATGACAAAAAGAATCAGTATTACTAAATCATGGTCTTCTTTTTACATGTGCATGCAAGTGACAAACTCATATAAGAAACTCAGTGAGTACAATTTTAGTTAGCTGCTTTAAAAGAATGTAAACTTTATATGAGCCATGCCATGAGAAAACCAACATAGTGGGTTTGCGACCAGCATGGATCCAGACCAGCCTGCGCATCCGCGCAGTCTGGTCAGGCTCCATGCTGTTCGCTTTTAAAGTCTATTGGAATTGGAGAAACTGTTAGCGAACAGCATGGATCCTGACCAGACTGCGCGGATGCGCAGGCTGGTCTGGATCCATGCTGGTCGCAAAGCCACTATGTTGGTTTTCTCATGGCACGGCTCATATCATAATTATATTCATATGGTCTAGTTCAGTAATAGTATTTCATGTTTATATGTTTAGTAGTTTAGTTTATAGTACTGACTTTTCTGATTGACTTATTCATTATACTAAAATTATACAGTTATTTCTTTTAATATCAAAACACTTTCTTTTCATTATTTACATACAAATAAAACATGTTCTATTCACTTTATTCATCATAATGGTCTATGCAATTACATTCCTGTCAAATGCACCGATGCCATGAAAATTTTGTCCATCCTTTTTGTGCCCCCCCCCCCCCCGTTTCTTTATTTGGGGGGGGGGGGGGGGGGGGCACTTAGAGTTGCCCTTATCCGTCCGTTCGTCCATCCATCCGTTCAACTTTTTGAACCCTCTGGTTCAGAAATGTATTTATAAACGGTTTTGGAGAGTTAATCGATAATTTAGGAGGATAGAATTTACTACCTTACCAGAACAAGGAAAAAAAAGAGAACATAAGAGAGCGTAAGAATGTTGTGTACTGCAGATGTGAAGTAATGCCTGAATTTATGTTATCATTCACTTGAGGATTATATCAAAACCCTGATGAAATTCATACATGTATATGGGCCTTGATTGGAGTAATTTGTATGCCCGTTTCTGTGTCTGTGTGTGTGTCTGTTTGTATGTCAGTCCTTCTGCATGTCTGTCAACAATAATAACAACAATTGGTAAAATCTGATAACAATATATATGTGCTTTACAGTAGGTGATTTTCACTGCTTGGCAAATGTCTTTTTAGCTAAAATGTGCCGTATACTGTATCCTGAGTATTGCTGGAAAATATCATGAAGCCCAAATGCAATGAGTACACCAAAACTATTATTTTAATTGGTTTATTATTCTATTTTTTTTTTCCATAAAGATTTCCAAACATAATGCTTTTGCTTTCAATTAATATTATTGCTGCAATTAAAACGTTTATAAAGAAAATTAACATAGAGAAAGTCAAATTCAAAATATATTCCTTGTATTGATTAAAAGATTTTCAACAAATAAGCAATGTGTTTTATGTTTATCAAACATTCAGAGGAATCTTTTAGAATTCCTTGAAACTTAGACATTTCACACCCTACTGGCGATAATCCTTGTAGTCAGATTGCTGGGTCAGTGAGCCATTAGTTAGCAATAAATTTCAATCATCCGAAAGTTCCCCTGGACAACCAAAGTCGACCTTTAACATTATCTTATTGCCTGTTAAGGAATTGCTTTCCCGATCAGGAATATACAAGGTTACCGTGTGACGCCTCTAATCAATAGAAATGTGGGCAGATTTCCACCAAACATTTCAGGAGTTGAGTAATATATATTTCGTCGGCATATTTTGGTCGGTTCAGTCATTTTCAGTGGAGTTATGGCCTCTGGTTTATTGTATTTTACCTAGACCGGGCATCTGCTTCGATAAAACCAGGAGGAATTACACTTAACTGCATAAAAGTGACCGTTACCCATGGTTACCAAGCCAAGTTTTGCATATCGAGTGTATGTTCCGGTTCGGTGATTTCAGCAGAGTTATGGCCCTTGATGTGTCAAATTTTATTATGGTTTAGCCTGTTCCCTTATCTCAGGGCAGATTTCCACCAAACTTTACAGGAGTGACCAGTGTCAAGTCTTATTACGCTTATTATCGGCATGTTCTGGTTCAATGATTTTCAGGGGAGTTTTGGCCCTTTCTTTTTCGAACTTTATGATATTTTGGCAACTTCTCTTACACCATTGGGCAGATAACTACCAAACCTTATAAGAGTCATCAGTGACAAGCCTAGTTTTACATATCATCGGCATATTCCGGTTCATTGATTTTCAGCAGAATTACGGCCCTTGATTTGTCACTTTTTACGGTGTTTACACTACTTGCTGTATACAATTTTGGCCGAATTTCACCAAACCTCTCAAGTGATTACTGTAAAGCGTAGTTGTGCATATTATCGTAATGTTCTAATTAAACGATTTTCAGCGGACTCATGATTACCTTTGATTTGCCAAATCCTTTGATTTGTGCTACTTCTCCTATACTACTGAAACTTCACAGCAAATACCGCTACCAAGTCTAGCTGTGTATTCGCTGGAGTTATAGCCCAGAATTTGGGGTATTTATTATTTTATAATTTCTGCGTAGTAAGTGGTGAGAGACATACTTTTTTCATGAAAAACAATCTAGTTGTAGTCAATAAAGTTATGAAGTAGCATTAATAATTTTAAATTGTTATTATTAATTCTTATCTAATGGATATTTTTCAATAACATTTACCTAATTCTGGTCTGCATACGATGAAGTATCTGCAAATTGCCATAACGCAAAGCGAGTTTATCGTGCACATTGTGCAGAAATACACAATGAAGGCGGATGCTTTACATGTAAATTCGTCAAAATACCATCTGAAAAGAAGATTTCATTTCATAATAAGGTTTATTTACATTCAGTTATCGTCGTTAAAATTATTTCGAAATCATTATAGTTTCTTGTTGCTGTAAAATTGTATTTGTCTATGTAAAAAAAAAAAATTATTTTCTATTCAAACTTTATCACAAGATCTATAAACGAACGAATTTGCAGTGGTCAAAGGTGTTGCCTTTCACAGAAAATAAATGTTATTTTCAACCCTTATATCTGTACCAAAACACAGCTTACATGGATGTTGTGACAACCCAAAATCGAAAATTGCAAATGGACCGAAGTTATGAAAGTGTTATGCATAACTTATAATATCATATCGAATAAAGATTACCTTAAAATACAGACTTAATCAAACAATTTGATACAAAACCTAGTATAATCATAAATTCACTGTGGTTTTGAACCAGTACCACCCTAGTAGGCTGGTTTGACGGACTACGTTTTAAGTACTAAATGTAAAGCTACGATGATGAACAAAATCAAACCGGATAGGCTATTATGTTGATTGGTTGCGCTCTATCCTTTCAATGTATCTTTTCACATATTTTATTGATATTTGAATTTTGTATCACATCTCGTTTCTTGTGTTACTTTTCTTATGGCCCGAGTTTTAACAAAAACTGGTACAGATACAAACATCCAGATCAACGAACTAGTAATATTTCCCCTATTTAACAAAATAAAAAGTTTTTAAAAAATGTTTTCAAAACGGTTTTGTACAAAGATCGCAACCTGTATAAATCAGATTGTTGTTTTGTTTTAATATACATGCTTATCACCGTCTCCATGTACCTTTTGTAATAACCGGAAATAGCTGTAAGAGGATATGCCACTCCGGACACCGTCAGGTCTGACACTGCTATTACAAACATAAGGGCTGTGTGGATTTTGATGAAATTTGGACGACCCCATATCAATACAACAAGCACCAGGCTATTTCCTATAACAGCAAGAACTCCTGAAAATTTGAAAAAAAAGATAGTTTATGACTTTTTGGCACATAAATCGATCGTTAGAATTATAAGCATAAGATTCTTTACCATCAGTCAACTATATGTGCAAGATTTATGACGTTTGACTAGTCTAGGCTAAATCAAATAATAAGAGGTCATGATGACCCTATATCGCTCACCTGTTAAACTTGGTCTTGGAATCATCAAGATAAACATTCTGACCAAGTTTCATGAAAATAGGGTCATAAATGTGGTCTCTACGGTTTTAACAAGCTTTTCCTTTGATTTGAGTGGTGACCTAGTTTTTGACCCAACATGACCCAGTTTCAAACGTGGCCTATGTATCATCAAGATAAACATTCTCACTAAGTTTCATGAAGATATGATCAAAAATATGGCCTCTAGAGTGTTAACAAGCTTTTTCTCTGATTTCAGCGGGTGATCTAGTTTTTGACCCCACATAACCCAGTTTCAAACTTGGCCTAGAAATTATCAAGATAAACATTCTGACCAAGTTACATGAGGATAGGGTCATAAATGTGGCCTCAAGAGTGTTAAAAAGCTTTTCCTTTGATTTGAGCGGGTGATCTAGTTTTTGACCCCATATAACCCAGTTTTAAACTTGGCATAGGAATCATCAGATAAACATTCTGACCAAGTTTCATGAAGATAGGTCATAAATGTGGCCGCTAGGGCGTTAACAAGCTTTCCGTCTGATTTGACCTGGCGACCTAGTTTTTGACCCCACATGACCCAGTTTCGAAACTGGCCTAGAGATCATCAAGATGAACATTCTATGCAATTTTGTATCAAATCAAAGCATAAAGGAAACCTCTATATGGCTTAAAGGGCCAGAATAGAAAATTTTGCCCCAGTAACTATATTGGATCTGGCCGGTTGTCAAAAGGAATTGAGATCTTATTGTGAATTGAGTTGTGTGTAAGTGTGTTTAAAATGGAATGTAAAATGTTACTTCTATCGCGTTCACAAGGTAAAAAATAACAAATTATGGCTCTTTCAGGGGTCAATCAGGGGTCGTAACTCCGGAACCTATGATTGGATCTGACGGATTCATTATGGAATCCAAGATCTATTGTTGTTAAAGATATTTTGCAAGTTTGTATCAAATCAAACCATAAATGAAGTCTCTATATGGCTGCCAAAAGCCAAAATAGCAAATGTTGGCCCTTTAAGGGGCCATAACTCTGGAACCCATGGTGGGATCTTGCCAGTTTTCGAAAGGAACGAGATATTATGCCAATACAAGTTGTGTGCAAGTTTGATTAAAATCTATTGCAAAATGTGGTCTCTATCGTGTTCACAAGCCAAAATATCAAATGTTGACCCTTTAAGAGGCCATAACTCTGGAATCAATAATGGTATCTGGCCAGTATTTGAAAGAACCGAGATATTATGCCAAAACAAGTTGTGTGCAAGTTTAATAAAAATCGGTTGCAGAATGTGGTCTCTGTCGTGTTCACAAGAAATTGTGAACGGACGACGGACGAAGGGCGATCACTAAAGCTCACCTTGTCACTACGTGACAGTTGAGCTAAAAATTCATGAAATATATTTCCTTCATATTAGAATTATGTAATTATTTAACAGTAGAAGTATTTTATGTGAACAGGACATGAAAGTACGATATTTACTTGTTTGCCTGAGATGTGATAGGTTTATTTATAGTGGGTGTTTTGCAGATTCTTTATACGCAAGTACATTTGAACTAAAGAATACACAGAATCTGTTCCGTGTTAAGTGTGTGTAGGGCTTTCTTACGGAAAATTTAATGTAGGCTTAGGCATGTTCTAAAACAGACGTCAATGAAAACAGGGAGTTAACTGAGGTGTAAACTTTTCATCTTGAGCTGGAATCCATCATTAATTCGGCTTTTTAAAAGTGAACTAGCTGGCATGTTAAAACGAAGTTTATTTTTGTTTCTGCTGTTGTCAATTCTAAGTAATACTTTATCAAATATCAAAGGAAGTAAGTAACACGCACACGACTATTTCCCTTCGAACATTTTACCTCACAACGTTTATGATGACACACCCCTAAAATGATCAAACACTGTCTGTTAATAGACAAGGCCTTTGATATTTGTTTTATTATATCGGGAAATTCATTCGCTTTATGACAAAATGAAAACGTTTAACTTACATAATAAAATGATTATTGGGAAAACCAAATACCCATATTTTCAGACTAATGATGTGTTTGATTATGCATACGTAATAAATACACATGTGAAAAAGTTGTTGGAAATTTGGGGGGGGGGGGGGGGGGGGGGAATCTCAGCTTTTTCCTAACTTTGAAAGTCAAAGGTACATGACTGTTTGTGTAATCTCTAAATAATCGTTTCATATATGAAGACAACCTATATTTATATGACATGTTTCCGCTATATTTATGTATTATATATTATAACATTGCACTTATAGTTCTTCTTGTATAACTGTTTCTTGTAACATTCTGAAAAAAAATCTAAATAAAATAAGATAAAATGAATCGAACAGTAAAACAAAGATATAACATTTAAGATCTCCAAGTGTAAAATGATTAGGATTCATGTTTCTACTAAATTAAATGTTATTTACGCCAGTATTTATGGAAGTAGGTCGTAACAGGTGTAGTAAGCGTCAAGACCGGCGTTACATATCTTGTCAGGTTTTATGGCGCTCGAATTGTATCAGAATTTTTAAGTGCGAAATATTTCCTACTTTCTTGGAAACGGAATATGGCGACATAAATCATAAAGAATAATCATGCAAAGTGGTACAGTACATGTATTGTAATTTGATAAGTAATTTAGGCTAACCAAAATAATGTTTTTGTTATCTTGAATAATCACTACCTGAAATATGAAACCATCAACAATGTTT
Organism: Mercenaria mercenaria; assembly: GCF_021730395.1. Taxonomy (NCBI): domain Eukaryota; kingdom Metazoa; phylum Mollusca; class Bivalvia; order Venerida; family Veneridae; genus Mercenaria; species Mercenaria mercenaria. The sequence continues at coordinate 18,883,972 of NC_069368.1, forward strand.
AATACATATGAACATTTACACATAACAGCTGCATCTTACAACCCGTCACCCTTGCTAATTTTGCACGAGAATTTCGGTGTTTTATACTGTCCGTGCATTGTTCAGTTGTACGAAAAAGATTGATGATGCATAAGAAAGCACTCATTTGACACAGATTAAAGTGGCATTATGCGCATCTTACAGCACGTAGTGTGTTTTTGGTGAATGTTTTATAAAAGCAAGTTTTCGGTTGCTGTGCATTTAAATGTGTTTAATTAACAATAATGCCGCATAAGTATTTAAAAGTGATGCTTTAGAAATGAAGAAATCGGACTTATAAAAAATAGTTCATTTCTTCAGTCTTGTACGCAATGATCTCCCTTACCTATAAGTAGAGATTTCTGAGGTTGAAGGGAAGCAACTCCTGCAAGCAGTTTGACTTTTCTTAAAAAGACTGCCCCAGTCAAAATAAGAAAAGTCATATTTTAAAAGTTATTATTTCGTAATGGTAACAGGAAGAGTTTGGTATACTGGGTTAAAAACTATAATTTCCTCCACCCTTTTTACACACATATCTATATTTGCTGTATTTTTACTTGAAAAATGCGTATAATTCCACTTTAACATTAGGTTATAACGAAGCGTCCTAAATATTCAGACAAGCGGTATGGAGAAATGATTTGATAGGCTAAGCAGGGAAGTCTTTAGTTTAATCATATTTTATTGCATATCTTCATTATATACATAATATACACATATCTAATACAAAAGTATGAAAATAGCAAATGGGTTGGACTTTAAGTTATACCAACATTATAAGCAGCCCGTCCCACTGCGTCAAATAATTGTAGATTAAATTTTTGGCGGTTTTTACAATTTAAAAAACTGAAGAAAAACACATAGAAAAATGTTTCAATCACACAAACAAAAAGAAAAGAAAAAGTGAAAACAAAAAAGGGAAAAAATACTATACAAAAACTATAGTTGTACTTCTGTTGCAATGCCACCGACACGACCGACCGACACCCCCCCCCCCACCCCCCCACACACAAACCCGATTCTCGACCCTGTTGAACTAGATACTACATGTATTCTGTGACCAGGAAGCACTATAATTATACTCGTTAAAGGAATCGTCCTGTATTTTTTATGTATACCTGTACGTCATTAAAGATCTTTTCATTTTGTGAGCCAGTCAAATTATCCGCACCAAAAAGAAGTTTGCGTGGGCTTAATGGATGGACAGAGCGAGTACTTTGAAAGAGTTGTAGTCTTGCATTTCGAAACTGGGTACATTTGAAAAAGAAGTGTTCTGTATCTTCAATTCCATCTCCACATGCGCAAATAGGATCATGGTTGGTAAAAAGGTCAAAATTTAAATTGCTGCACCTGTTTCTCATGCGTGCGTGATGAACTGAATGTAATCTTTCTCCGTATAAGAAGTATTTAAGTACGTTTGGTGGTTTGAACATATTTTTAACTGGGATTTGAAAGAAGCAAGCGTCGGTGATTCATGGATACTATTATCGAGTTCATTCCTTAGATTCAGTGATGACGGGACGACAGATTTAGAGTACATTTCAGTACGTCTTGATAGCGTGACAAAGTCAGAATTGTTTCTTAAGTTGTATGGAGTCGAATCTTCAACAGAGTTGGGAAAAAGTTCCCTAAGGTATTCTGGCAAAAGACCATTCTTATATTTGTAAATCAGATTCAGTTTTTGAATTTTTCTACGATCTGACAAGGAGACCCAACCTATTTCTTGTGTAAGACGTTCTATTGATACGGAACGCGTGAGACCTGTCACTATTCTGGCAGCTTCATATTGAATTTTGTCCAGAGAGTTATTTTCATATTCCGTGCAACTGGCCCAAACAATTGATGCGTATTCAATAAGAGGTCTTAAGTAAGCTATATAGATTTGATTAAGTGTAACGCGTTTCAGTTTGTATTTTAACTGATGCATAGATCCGAGCACTTTCGATGCTGATACCAAAATATTATTGATATGGTCATGCCATTTGCCATCTTGGCTGAAAGTTATTCCTAAATGTTTATGATGGTCGACCTAACTAAGCGGTGTATTTTCAAAAATAAGGAATGGTTTCGTGGAATTAGATAGCCCGAAGAAAATCACTTCTGTTTTATCTGGGTTAAACTTAATCAGCCATTGCTTTGCCCAGAAAGAAATTTTATTCGAGGTCAGAATTTAACATTTCTTCTATGAGAGGAATGTCTTTGGTAGAAACTGCAACTGAGCTGTCGTCGGCAAATAGACGAGTAGTACTTATAAGTGACTCAGCAATATCATTAACGTAAACTAAAAATAGTAAGGGATTAAGCATTGATCCTTGAGGAACCTCAGCATCCACATATTTTGTATCGGAAAATGATTGTCTGACGAATACACTTTGAGAACGGTCTTTTAAGTATTTAACTATCCAGTTGAGAATATTGCCCGAGATACCATACTGTCTAAGTTTGAATATTAATCCCTTATGCCAAACTCTATCAAATGCCTTAGATATGTCACAAAATACCATACATGTCGGTTGTTGGATTTACATATTTGATTATAGATATCGATAAGTTGGTAGACTGTGGAATGGCCATGCAGGTAGAAAGCAGACTGATGTTTGTATATAAGGTTGTTGGAATGGAGATGATTATATATATTCTTGAACATGATTCTTTCCATTACTTTACCTAAGCAGCTTAATAAGGAAATGGGTCTATAGTTGGAAGGCGAAGATTTTTCGCCCTTTTTAAAGATTGACATAACATTTGCTAGTTTCCATTGATTCGGATAGATTTGTTCAGATAGTGATCGATTAAATAAGATTTTTAACGGGAAACATACTGACTTTGACGTCTGTCTTAACATTTGGTGGCTTATTTCATCCGGGCCGCTAGCCTTATTAATAGCTAAATTCGGAAGTTTTTAGTTTAATCATATTTTATTGTATATATATACATATTCAATACACACATACAACAAGCAAACATAAATACATCAATGTAAATATACAAAAGGGTTGGGCCAGAAGTTATAACAATATTATCGGGGGCCCTCCGGAAGTTTTTTAGGTGTAAGCGCATCATTTATTACTTGCTAAATCATATAAACGGGTAGATGGCTTCCACGTACATTTCAGTTTTCAGGACGACCTAACCACTTAGAGTAGAAAACTGTTTAAAGGGTCGCAATAGTTCTATAAAACTGAAAACTGTTTCAGATGAAGAAATCATTAATATTTCCTGGAAAATAAACAAGCTAGTTGTAAAGCCTTCTAAATTTCATTTGTTTAGTTCTGCCCATTGTTTTCTCGTTTAGGGCAACCCCATTGTTTTAACTGGGGACCATACGCCGCTTTTCATGGAATTACACGCTAGTGTATCATTCCATGTGCAGCGCCGTATGAATACATCTGCGGATGTTTTTAATTGATTTTTGTACCTGTAGCATGTGTAAATGTTGAGTTCTGCTCAACCCGGGGCTAGAGGGCGTGGACGGTAGCATGCATTTCCACTACCGTCCATGAACAGGCTCAATCAAACCAAGCCTGCAACATTTTCGTTTTTGTCGTGTTGAGCTACCTGTGGAGTTTCCACTTTTTCTGTTCCACTGTTATGTGATTTCTGAATTGTTGCAAACACGGCATGTGTGTAAATTGATGTCTTATTTGACAGACTTAGTGAGAGAAACTCAATATGTGCTTTAATTTGATACCATACAAAATGTCATTCAATTTCAATTTTATTTATTTCTCTCAGGTCACAATACATGACAACATGAGATATAACATAATATTACTTAAACATGTGAGGCAACAAAAAAGGCATAGAAACAAATAATCGTTATCGTATACAATAGTAGATAATAAAAACATGATTAATGATATATAGTTGATATATGATTATCGGGAGAGAACAACATTTTACTTAAGTCTAACTTATATGTAGCATATAGAATATATAAATATGGTATTAATATTCTCACTGTGACATCTACATAACTTTAGCAATTATTTCCTTTACAAAGAGGCATAGTTTATTGTATTCAGGCACATTTATTTTTGCAATATTCATTACACTGTTGATCTTGTTTACATTTGGTCGTGTATAATATTCCGATTTAAGAAAATTTCTCCTTCTTAACCTAAAATACTAACATTCAAATAAATAATGGAACTCATCTCCGATACTGGTGTTACATAACTTACATATTCTAAAATTATAATCAACTGCATTCCAGCTTCAAGTTTCAACTGGCATCTGATGATTTCTAGTTCTAAATTTATCATAAACTTTAATAGTTTTGACGGTGTTTTTAACAAATAGTCTTCGAATTTAGATTCAGTTTTAAATAATTTATAAATTTTACACTTACTTGAGCTGTCTACATCGGAATACCACTTGTTTAAAAAAACAAATCTGACAATTTTGCATGATGGTGGCTGACAACCAGGTGTAATTTACAAAATCATGAGTGTCCCATATGTTGTATAATCCGCATTTTATAAAAATATTTCTAACATTTTTAATCCATTCAAACATGCGTGCTGGAACAGGATTAGTGTACCTAAAATAACTTAGCATAATATTATAAGACAAACTAGATAATTTTGGATAAACAGGTTTGACCAAATAAGCCCAGTATGTAATAATTCTAGATTCCATATCTTTACTAAGCGGTTTAACACCTGTCTCACCATTTGGGTGTTGATGACTAAAGTTCGGGAATATATTTCAAAAAGTTCAACTGAACTCTCTCAATTACCTCAATATTACCCAAATCCCCAAATTTCACAGCCGTATAGTAAAACGGGTTTGACAGTTTTGTTAAAAAGAGTTATTTGCATGTCAATAGGTAGGTAGAGAGACTTTGCCTTCTTCATGAGACTATATATTGCCTTTGTTCCTTGTTTAGCAATTAACTTTTTTGCATTGAAAAAAGAACCGCTTCTGCTGAATAAAATACCAAAATATTTATATTCATTAACAATTTCTAACTGTTGTCCATTAAAACTAAAAGTATAATTCATATGTCTTCCCTTCGAAAATACTACAATTTTGGTTTTAGCAGTATTCAGTTTTAACAAAAAGATAACAGGTAATATATACGCTGCTCTTGTTTTCCCCTGACAATAAATGGTACTGTCAAAATTGATTGATAGACCAGTCCTTTTTTTTAATTTAGCAGGCTAAGAGTTAAGAATTTTGGTAATTTTAGCTGCTTTTACGATTGACAAATGCTATTTTATCAATTAGAAATGATAAAAAGTCCGTGTATGTATCAAACTGCAGGTTTTATTCTAGAAACACAAGAAAATTCAAACAATTTCTTTACATAGTCTTAAACTAAATCTTAACAGTTTCTAGGTTGTTAAAATGACATTTAGTTCAATCCGATTGTCTATTTTATCCTTGATCAATGTCAATATTTAGAAAATCTTGTCAAGTTAAGTGTTATGGTACACGAGGTTGTGTGCAAGGGTCTGATGGCTTAAAGTTCAACATATCTGTTACAATATTTTCAGCCAAAAATCCATGTCTTCTCAATAATTAAAGTTTGTATCAATACCTTTCAGAAGCTTGTACCAAGATCAAGATCATTTGAATTTATGTCAATGGGTCAGGGTCAGTGTCAATGTTACTAAATTAGAAAAAAATGTGCCGGTTCAAGATGTAGCCCTCATTTATACCAAGCTTAGTTATGCTAATGAGATAAAATTCAGTGTTTTTAAGCATAAAAAGGGTTTGCTAGTTACAGTGTAATACGAATAGTTACCACATCGTATTTATATACATGTATAAACATACAATAAACATATAAGTCTGTATTTATAGGTAATTAGCTTTGTATTCGGGAAATATGCACGAGTTCTGCAGCGGAAATATTGCGCGACTTTAGGATCGACATATTCTTCCGCTAAAGAACGAGTGCATATTACCTGATGCAAAGATAATAACCTTTTTTATTACATACGTATCTACACGTATAAATATAATGTAAATATTATGAATTTGTTCAGTAGACTGAATAAGATTGACAATACTGAACTAAATAAAGAATTACTACAACGACACACATTGAATTACGTCACGCACCCGATATGAAATTCAGGCGTCAATGTATGGAAAAATATTGACGTTTCCGGTACCATTATAACTTAACGGATAATAGAAATGAGTATGTAACAAATACTGTATTGTGTTTAATGCTGATTTATTTATTTATAGGTTAATGTAACATGAAACTTTATGTGTAATGCCGCAGAAAATACTGAAAGTATTTTAATAAATGATTGTTACAAATTTTGATGGCAAATCTAGATACACATTAGTTTATATGTTCGATGAGGGTGTTTAGATTTAAAGTAATATCTAATGATAAAATATTTCAGTGAAAGACTAGCGCATTTGCGAAAAATCTTTTCAGGGAATCTCACACCATCACGTTTAGTTTACGTAAAATAAACGCAACATTCAGTTATATAACAATAGACGTGGAATTATTGCACTGCGAAAAAGCGATATAAGGTGACTTTGTGAAATTTTAGTATGGATTAACTGAGGCGCCAAACGAGCTGTGAATATTTTTCAGATTGTTCTTTGATTTTTTTTTTTCAAAAATAATATAAAGTCGCTGTTTAACCAAAATTAGTAAAAATTTCATGTCACACCTATAGCAATAAAGATGCTCAGCCAATTTCTGCCAATCAATAGTTTTAACTTCTAAAATATATACGGTAAACCCAAAGAAGAGATAGGTAATCAAGGCAAGACAGCTGATGCCGCTGTCGTTTCCATAGTTACGAACGGAAAACAATATGTTTGTTTTCCCGCAAATAAAAAAACGTGGTTGAATAAGGGGAATATTTAAAACTGTTACACGATCGCCTTCTGTGACTACGCTATTGTACGTATCAGCAGTCAATGTTCGTTAGTTAGAACTGCTTGCTGTCTCAAAATTTATTGCATACTCCTGTAATATCTATATGGTTGCCATTGTAAAGCACGAATTTGCCATTAGACTCGAATCCAATATTGACCCTACGCCAGTTTAACTACCATATATGTAAATTTGTTGACACATTCGACAAAGCCATGCAATATTTTGGTTGGTGCATTCTATGTGTTTCCAAAAGATCTTAGTACAGATTTTGTTCAGTGTACAATTTGTCTTTACAAAGCACGAGTTTTGATTTTACATGTATAAGATTGTAACCTGTCAACATCAGAAGCTAATTATAACATCAACTTTCTATAAAGAGAAAACTATGAGTGTTCATAATTAGACGGAGGATGTCAAATGTTTCAGCCCCATCCCGTAGGAAAATAAAGCTAGCTTGTCAATATTTATGGAGATAAAGAAGGATCCACATGATTTACATTATTGCATAATTTTCTTCCTTCCGTATTCAGTGTGGCTGGCATTGTTGCTATACCATTATTTCAGGACAGAAACGTATGTTTGTATTCCTCTAACTACGGATAAAAGCTGTTCGGTCCTTCTGTTTGGGAGTACATTATTTTGTAAAACTGGTTGTTGAAAGCATGACCCCCTGCAAAGGATAAGTTTGGATGGCCATCAGGCATTTGTAGTCACAATATGTAAAATATGTTACTGCCACTATTGCTTTATGTCTGGACCTTAAATAAAGTACAATTCCTTTTCAAAATTTAACTACAATGCGATTTGTCTCATACTTTTTCGCAAACCCCTATGTCGGCTAAATTAGGATCACCCTGAACGGCATATATTGTTTTTGCAAAAGAAGCATATTTGTATTAGATGGACTGAAGTGATATATCATTTAAAAATGGCCAATATTCAAAACAATTTATTGATCCCAAATTCTAACTGAGAAACATAAAAACGTTAAACGGCAGAAAACATAATATACTAACTCGTTCTGCTTGTGACTGGTGCAATCCTTACATAACAAAGAGCATTGATCAATGGATAAGATCATATTGAAAGTAGGCTAAAACAGCATTAACATTATTTAAAGAGTGGAACATTATTACACTTCTACTCTGGCATGTGAAATAAAATTCCGAAAAGCTGCTCCGTTGAATCTGTTGAACCATTGCCCAACATCAGTTACACAATTTCTCTAATCAAGTTGGGAGCACTGTATTATGCACTTTATTTTAACTTTGATTTACCAAATGAATGTTACTTCTGTTATGTTAAGGGCAAACATACTAGATAAAAATCAAATCATTTAAGGAATCAAAATTTATGCAAGTTTCTTGAAGAAATACAATATTACATGATAAAGAACCGTCGTAGTATATTTCAGGTTTCATCTTGAGGTCAGTTCTTTGACAATCAACCTTACTAAAACATATGAATACTTTGATCTTTATATCAGCCCTTACGAAATTGCCTTTATGGTACCCAGTGCATGTTACTTCCATTATGAAAAAGGCAAACATACTAAAATTATGGAATTTCTGAAAGAAATTGAACCAACTGGAGAATGTGTTTATAGTTTGATCTTTAGATCGGCATTTATGGCAATCCATTTAGTCCAGTATATGTTACTTTGGTTCTTAAAAGCACACATAAACTGGATCCAAAATTAATGCAAATTTAAAAAAGCATGGCATTATATTTCATAGTTTTATCTTTGAGATCAGTTACTGCAGTTTACCCTTATGAGAGCTTATGCAAAAACTAGATAAAGGTTTAAATAGTATAAAAAGTAAATATTCTAGAAAAAAATTGGAACAACGTCATAGTATGTTTTCCAGTTTAGTTTATACTAATTTGTTTTAGCTCGATTGTGATGAAAGCTTCAAGCTTATTGTAACCACTCTCGAGTCCGCTTCCTGGAAAAACCAGTAATGGTATCATATGAGAAGCCATGATCGTGACCCCAGTGGGGCTCGAACCCACGCCAGTTTGATGTTTCATTATCACAACAACACTCTTTAAGTGCCGTTTGACGGCCGTAAGAAGTCTCCTCGTACTTGGATTCAGTGTTGTTATGCTTTGGGATCATGGAATTCGTTAATATCTATGTAATAGAGTTCCGCCTAGCAAGTGCTAAGGCGCGTTGAGGATGTTGCACTTCCCATTACCTCTCATGAACAGACTCAATCAATCCGAGTCTGCTATTATTTTGCTTGGTTGCATTCTATGCTTCCAAAGGATCTTCATATAGATTTTATTATTTCATAAGACTTGGCCAATTGCCCTTAGAGTTGTGCATTGTTACAGCCCTGAGGGAAAGCACGCACATACTTGATGTCATTTCTAAAAATATTTGCCATTTTCAACACTTTTCACTTACTTAAAAAAACAGTGTAACTATAGTAATATAGTTCACCTTAAGATCAATGCATATTTTCATTAATCTTCTTACCTGCAAATTCATATTGTCATAAAAACAGGACACATCAGTAACTGATGAACATAATCTCAGATTGATTTACTGATAAATTCCACACGCTTAAAAGCGTGTACGTACCGCCCTATTTCGCCAGTATCAGTTAAGAGAACTCTTAAATTATCCACGGTGGATCAAATGAAAACAAAATAAAAGGATATATTCGTCAACAGTGGCGCCTGTAACAACTAGGTCAGCCATTTACCGAGAAAATTCTGTACGTATTTATCCGTAATATAATATTTTCGCCAACCATAGCGGCAAGTTTAACAATTATGTCAACAACTTGCCGAGAAATTTCAGTACGTGTTTATCCGTAATGAGACAGGCGACTGTTACAATCAGGTCAACAGTTTACCGAGAAATTCCAGCATGCATCTTATCCCTAATAGGTGGCATCTGTGAATTAAGGTTAATTATTTACCAAAACAATTCGATATTTATTTATCTCTAATAGGATATCCAGTAACATTTAGGTTAACTATGTACCAAAATATTTCGGTATGTATTTGTCCCTAACAGAGATTTTCAGCTTACTTCGACGCGTACTGCGGACCACGGACTACGGACTTACTATAGGGGTTTTCTCAAACTGTATATGAGGAAGTTTTGCATAACTGAACAGATGCATATTTAGCATCCGGTTCTAATGCCGTAATACTGTTTTCATTTAAAATATCTGAGAAAAGACAGCTATAAGATTTATCAATATCCGTTTTATTGTATATGAATTACCAATATATTTTCTTAACAGTGTGAGGAAATTTTTTAAATTTTTTCACCCTTTTACCTTTTATATCGCTTTTTGATTAATGTATATTCAAATCTTTCGACTACCTTATTTATGAACAAGAAGCTAGAGGATCTGCATCGCAAACTTCTTTTTTATTTGAAGTGCTGCAACTTATTTATATGCTTGCTGTCAATTTCGTGAGGTTCTAGCTAGTATTCGCTAGCAGTGAAAACGGCTGTTGATTCAACGATCAACATACCCTGTAAACCAGAATTTGAACCTATGACCTTCTGGTGAGGAGAAAGACAACTTCCCCTGCGCCGCAAGAGGTTCACCGACCCTTACGGTAGGGGATCACAACAACATTTTTGGTATCAAAAATGTATATAGTGTATATGGAGCATGGGCTTTCGTATTTATTTATAGCACGCGCGGCGCTGAAATGCTATTGTATGACGCACAATTTTGAATATGCACGGTACGATGCGTGACATTGTAATGCATCGCGGTAAAAATATGCCGCGCGTGGTATTATTATATTCTGAACCATTTCAAACCCTACAAATTCAGTTTTATACGATACTGAATTCATTCAGTATTCCTGGTCACTCTACCATGATATACGTGATGGCTACATAGTGAATTTTAAACCAATATAGACCTCGAGTTTTCATGAGTTTAAATCTTTGTTCAAGTTCCCTGAAGACAAGTATCTATATATAGCCACTTGAAAATAGTCATGAATTTAAATCTTAAATTTTAACATGCAATATTGATATCAATGACAATGTTTCATTATCAAACTTAACTGAGACCCAAAATGTTTTGAAAACAGAAGCCCAGGAATTCAGTCTTGGCGTGATCTCAGTAATCAAGATCGAGCCTGTCTCGATCATTTTTCAAAATCTGATATCAGATTATGTTAATATGAAGTGGATATTCTTTCTTTTTAATTTTCAAACATGCTGATACATAACTAATTCAGGATGTTGCCGCTAAATTATGGTAATATATCGGATCTCGTTTCGACAGGGGTGAAAGATGCATGTATGAGAACTTCCCGTATGTTTTGACAAAGTGTTGAACTAAATCATTTAAGATATTTCATTAAACTTCTCATGATTTTATGTAACATTCTACAGTTATCAAAATTAATGAAAAACAATGACTTTTTCAGTACAGAAGTCTACGAGAACACGGTATTTATACTATGCAACAAAAATTAAACGGACGTTTGTTTTATTCAAAATGTATCTTTTTTTTTCACAATAATATTTTGTACTGCTTTTTTCTTATGTTGTTGCTAGGAAATACAAGTCTAGGAACCGTATGGACGGACACAAATTAAACCCAAACTGTTGTTTTTTTATAGGAATCGCCGTTATCTTCAAATCCACGTTTCAAGTTGACTTTTTAAATGCATGAACATATTAAGATGAAGTATTATCCTTGCACTGGGGGTTCGAAGTCGTTAGTGTCGCGCAGAAGAAATGTCTCAATATCAAAACAAATGTTAAAGCATACGGATATTTGAAGAACATGCTAAAGACAAGTAAAATGCGACGGAGTACCGGTATTAAGCTGAATCTAGAGACGCTCTACATGAAGACATTTATGTAGTCGACTCGTTTAAATGTGACATGAACTAAAAATAATAGAGTATGACATTTGAAAATTGCGATTACGAGTGTTAAATGTAGCCTGTTTACTATCCATATATTTTCAAACGTATGTATTGTATTAGCAGATAATTATATCACAATACACTAATTGAGAAGGCAAAAGTAACTACACATATAGGTAAAAGAAACATATATACCATAGGTATCTTTTTTCTTGCGAACCTTTAAATATTTTGAGAAAACCCCTACTGTAAGTACGCAGTCCGCTGTCCGCAGTTCGCGTCGAAGTAAGTTGAAAATCTCTAACAGGATATCGTTTTCCTGCCATAAATACGGAAATTGTTTAAAAGAATTTCGTTTTATCCATTTCAAAATCATTTTGTCCTTTTATTTAAACTTTCTTTCATTCTGTGACTTTAGCATAGGGCTTGAATGTGTTGCTAATGAATCTGCACTGACCACATGCTGAGAATAAGTCGACTTCTCTCTGTGTGTGAGGTCCAAAAGGGATAATGCAATTAATAAAAAATCTTTAAACTTTATTAAACGTTGACCCTTACTGTGCCAATTACCATACAGTTAAAACCTATTACATGATCGCAGGATGCAAATAAGGTTAAAGGTGTTTATTGGATTTATGGGGGACGAGCAGATGGGTTGGCAGTTATATAGCAGTTACTCTAGGTCTGAAAAGCTGCTTTAAATACCAGTACCAATTTGCACATCGTCATAAATTTTAGACAAAAATCTGTGACAAAAATAATGTAACTATATAACTGGATAACCTGATATCTGTTTAACAAATAATCAAGGCCTTCGAGTGGTTTGCCGTCTAATTTATTACGGTTCAGAGTTCAGATGCGCAGGAATTGAACCACGAGGGCGATAGCCCGAGACGATGAACCGTGGTAAATTAGACAACAAACCACAAAAAGGCATTGATTGTTTTCATTCTTACATGGCCATTGAAACAGTTTGATAAAAAATATGCTGGGTTTCTTTTATCCAAGTAGTAATGAACCGAACGTCTTGCATCAATATGACGTCATAATTGACGTCATAATGTTCTCTTACCAGTCCGTTGTCAACCGTTGTTTATCGCAGATTCTAACATAGCTCGATTTGTCTGCCAGTTAAACAAAGAAGAAGTTCAAGCTCTGTATATTTAAGAAATAATTTATAGCTAAAGATTGCTTCATGTAACGGTAAACAGAGTATGAAGTCATGTGCGAGTTTTCTCCGGGATTATTTTTTTTCCGGAAATAAAACATTGTGCTTGGATAATTTTTATACTAAACTGGATCTGAAGTGTTAAGTATTAATGTCACAGGAAAAGTTTTTAACTAAAGGCCAAAGAAAACGACAAAAAAGGGCTGGAAAGAGAAAGGCTAGTAGTTCACCAGGTACGGATATCGGCCATTACACACCTGGACATATAGGGTAAAATGGGGTAACTGGGACACTTAAAGAAACACTGTTGAGTAATATTTTAGAAAGACAAAATATAAACTGGATTTATTGATATTTCAGTATGCGTAACCTATATAATAAATGACGAATATAAACTTTTACAAATACCTGATAACCTGTGATTAACTATAAATTAATTAAACATTGGTCGAGTGTCCAAGTTATCCCACCAGTTGGGGTAACTTCGGACATTTTAGTTGTATTAAAATAGTGTATATTACAGTCGCATTTATGACAAATGAATCATTCAGGTCCACAGATCAAAAAAGAATTCTAAACTGAAAATATAGCTCAGTATTAATTACAATTTATGACTGTTTTGTAAAACAAGGATGCATAAAGAAATCAGTATGTCCAATTTTTGCCCAAATAATGTCATTATTGTTTCAATACATGGTTACATATAAAATCGTATTTAATAAAAAATGTATTAAGTGTAAATAACTATGTGTGAATTAAACATAAACTTGACATAATCCATTATGTATTTGTATTATATTATGTGATTTTTACTCTTGAAACTGATCAAAATTTTAAACAGTCTTAAAACTATAGTTTTTTCAAATATTAACGGGACAATTAAAATGTGCGTCTTTTTTCACAAAGAAATAAGGACAATAACTAGCTTTTTGCGTACATGAAGACTCAGGGTGGCGGGGTGGGATATGTGGGGAATTAAGGCAGGGTTTAGGAGAGTAGAGATCTAGAGGGACACATGATCATATGCTCTCGGAAACTGTTGGCAACTGTACCTAAAATTGTGTTGTCTGGCCAATATTTGGTGTTTGCTTAAGCCTGAATATTTGATACAACGTCATCTTTTAAAGGAGTAGCGTCTAATTAACGAAAAGAACTACCCAGTTGGCTTGACTGTCATGTTGGTTCCTTCGCTTCACTAGTATAAATACTATTTATTTATATAAGATTTGTCGACAATTTTCTTTACAAATGAAAGAAATATCAGTATTAGCCTATCAGGCTATTAAACATTCTAAAACTCACCAGATTTTACGCGGAATAAGTGGGAGGGGTTCGATCACGGTACGATCGCGCTTTAGATAAACCTGTTGTGACTAAACAGTGACTTCGATCATGATAAACTTGGTATCAGGTAGAAAATGTTCAGTAATTGCACCCAAGTTATATACATGTAAGCTAATATAGGTAATGACCACGCCTGTGAAGTAGTTGACAGGTATACTTACAAAATATCAGAGTTTCATCATTACTAGACTTACTTTCTTTTTTTCATTTCGTTCGTGGAAAAAGATTAAACGTTGACAATTTATGGGGTTTATGTCCAGTTATATGTACACCATTTTGCGTACTATCCATTGGAGCATATCCCCTTTTTCTTCCAGCATCCAGTTTGTTCAAAAATAAATCATGGAGAACTTTGTTTTAACAACAGTTGTCCCACTTACCCTAATACATTTGTGTAAGTGGGACACTTTGAAAAGGAACGTTCAAACAAAGTATGTTGTAATTTCTCAAAAAAAAATCTCATTTGTATGAAATAGTAATGTGATACCTACGTTTTGCAACTCTTCCTATAACTTAAGGTATCAACACATACTAAGATGAATATTTTGGACATGCCGTATTTCACAAACAAGCACCTGTTTTATAACGTCGTTGTCTGACGTCAACGCAACGGTTCATGACAGGCCACTTTATTATTTAAAATGAAAGTCATTAAAACAAAATTGTTATACTTTTTGACAGAATTTTAAAAGAATAATGCCATGTCCTTGATTTGCAATGATACATAATACTCTTCAATATTTCAAACAAGTTTAATCCGATATTACATATATACAAGAATCAGCTTCTTGCGTCAAAAATTATCATGACGTCACATTTATGACCAAGCCGTATCGAAATTAAATATCTTTAAGATCTTATCGATATACCGATCACGTATAAGCAAATATATCTATAAAGTCAGGCGACTGCTTCTACTGTGTGTTTCACTAGACAGGAACATAACAAGGGTATTTTAATGCACCATCTGAAAACAATAGGCATAATTGTTTACAGCGTGTAATTTTATGTTTTCTTATTTTTTATTTAATTAGTAATACTCTCAACATATGTCTAAGTAAATCGATTCTTAAAATATTTCCCAATTCCATCGGCAGAAAACTTTTGTCCTAATAGGCTTTAACACTGAATGTTCTTTTTCAACATATGATCTTATTTAGGGAACGTAACCCATATTTACCCCAATTTACTGAAAAGTGTAAAGTGTCCCATTTTACCCTATTATTGAGTTCATCAGGCGGAACGTTAGCGGATAGTTTAGCGGGTAGTTTTGTGGACAGTACGGATTATGTACAATCTGTGATGCAATCCAACTCCCCAGTTATGAGTATGAACGGTCAATACCCGGTCGGTGTCCCGGGCATGATGAATGTGCAAGGAATGCATGTGCCTCCGTTGTCGCAATCACAAGGGGTATTTACACATAGTACTTCTGTGCCTCCGAGTTGGGCCGTGTCCCTTAAAGAGATTGTTAAACAAATCAAGGCCGCGCTTCCAAAAAATTATCAGATCGAGCAGGCTGTCAAACTAATTAACCTCAAAATATCAGAAATAGAAACAAAGGTGTCAAACTTAGAAACTAAAACCGTTGAAACTGACCAGTCAATAACATTTATGAACAATGAACATGAGGCACAGAGAAAGGATCTAAAAAAATCTCAGAAAGACATTAATAAATTACAATCCATGTGTTTGGAGCTAGAATCTGATATATATAATTACCAGGAACGTGAAGAAAAAATCCTGGACAAACTACTGGACCTTGAAGCAAGGTCGATGCGGGAAAATCTAATCTTTTATGGTGTTAACTTACAAATTGTTAACTTACAAGTTATAAAACAAAGAATACTTGACATATACAAACAAAGCTGGTACTCAAACATAAATAATTCGAGCAGGTTGTCATCATATAGCTTATTTAAACATGAATTTGAACAAGAAAAATATTTAAATACTATAAATATCAATAAATATAGAATAGCGCTAAGTTAATTCCGTATGTCATCTCATAATTTGGAAATAGAAAAAGGTAGGCATGAAAATGTCCAAAGGGAAAAAAGAAAGTGCCGAAATTGTTCTATGGATTCGATAGAGGACGAATACCATTTTTATTAGTATGTCCAAAATACTATCAGTTGCGTCGAAAATTCTTCAAGCCGTATTTTTTTAGGTGGCCTACGCTATAGGAATTTGAAACCCTCATGTCTGCTACAAATAATAAAGTACTGATCAATCTAGCAAAATATTTGTACTATGCATTAAAAGAAAGATTGTGATTTTGCATTTTCATTGCGAATCCATTTTATATTTTTTATGCAATTGCCATTTTTGAATAAGTATATGTTTTGCCTATTCATTCATTTACTCATTGTTCGAAACAACTTCTATGCAATGTACTTTTTTTCAACATTGTCACCACATTTATTTCCTAGTAGCGCTGTATCCGAGGTAAATGTGTCTCAAATAATGATATTCATTCATTTACTCATTTTTCAAAACAATGTCTACACAATGTACGTTTCTTTTTTTACATTGTCATTACACTTATTTACTAGTAGCGTTTTATACGAGGCAAATTTGTCTCAAATATTGATACTTCTAATAATGTTTTATTAACGGCTATTAGAATAATGTCACATTTTTTCACACTTTGTACTTGTTAAGGTGTACAATATTTCTCTGGGAAAAAATCTCACGTTTCATACTTTGTACTGGAATTGATTATCGACTATGAATTGAATGTACAATTTTATGTCGAATAAACTATATGTTATGTTATGTTATGTTATGTTATGTTATGTTATGCTTTAACACTATTTATGCACGATGAGCGGTTATACGTCGGGCGTAATAATTGCACGAGGGCGCAGCCCGAGTGAAATTGTTTGTACGTATGACCGCCCGAGGGTATAAATAGTGTTAAAATACTCTTTTGCTATAAATTATTTCTATTCTAATATGCCCTTAATCTAAACAGTAGATAAAATATAGAAGCGCTCTTTCTTGGTCGCAACAAAAATTTTGAAGGCCTTGATTATTTGTTAGATATACAGAGCTTGAACTTCTTCTTTGTTTAACTAGCAGACAAATCGAGCTATGTTAGAATATAAGTTTAAGATATTATTTCAATATGTAATGGAAACAAAAAAAGTCGAACCGACTCAATTTAGGTCATACGACGACCTACACCAGCTTTTGGTAATTAATTAAGGGTGACCCTAAAATGACTCCAATTGAGCATCTGTAAGGGCCAGCCAAGTGATTCGAAGTCAACGACCTTGATCACTCGGCAACGGTGGCCCATGTACTGCATGTTGCAGAGTGAGAATTCTGGATAAGTATTTCAATTATAAAAAAGAAAAAAGAGAAAAAACATACCTATAACAGTTAGATAAATTCCAGTACAGATGTATGCCTCATCCGAAAGTAATTGTGTGTCCATTTTTTGTTTCAATCTATGACATCTGAATACTTTAGACGCTAACCACACAATAACATTTCTGGTTTAGCACCATAGGTTTTCTAACGTATATGTGATAAATGAATATGATCTGATTACTTTCTGATTATTATGTGTCCGCTATAAGAAGATAATGCCCCCAATCAGCATCCGTTTTTCAAAAGGTAATAATTTCTTTTGCCACCAACAGAAACCATACAGAATTTTAGCATAGTTTTAGCCAAGTATTGACGTAGAAACAGCCGCGCTTTTTGCGTTGTTTAGACAACTGACTCATGATTGTATTTACACATTTAAACTGACTTTATTTCAACATCAGATTTTTACGACTCATGAAAATGGCAGCAAATTACTTGATACAAGAAAATGTACTTAAATAATGAGTAGCAGATACATCCAACAACAGAGTTTCCTTAAGACAATGTTTTCGTTTTCAAATGTAATAAATATACTCTAAAACTTAAGGTAATGAGCCCGTCATGTCAATCGGAATTTTCCGTTTGATTACGTAGTTCGGCATTCTCCGGCAGGAACGGAAAGCCAGGTGCCCGGATGAGCTGCTATACCTTGAGCTGTCAATTAACCCCCTCCCTATCCCTATGGATTGTTCTACGCTATTATTTTCTGAGAGTGCGTAGCTAGAGGCATCATTCCAGGAATTCAACCATCTGGCGTTCGGGTTCTTTGCACGTTACAGTCTATTTATACGTTACCGTTAATATGTCTACGGAAAATACTAACTGGCACTTTTTGTTCGTCACAAATGGTTTACACAATATGTATTGTATATAGAGAAAATACCATGAAATCCCGAAAATAAGCCGGTTTTGAAAATAAGCCGGTCTCGAAAATAAGCCACCATTTCACTACAGGCAAAAAGGGCTCGTAAATTAGCCGCACTCAAAAATAAGCCGTACATATTTTTTGTATCAGTAATAGTATCAATGACTTTGTCAGGACACCTTTTAAGATAGCAAAAGTTACCAACGTGTACATAGCAGATTTATTTCCAAATAGCAATAAAACATACCTTGGAATAAAAAAAAACTTAAAACAATGCAAGTTGTGCTGATTTAAAAAAAAAAACATGGACAGATTGAAACTTTAAAAGCAATAAAATTCCTGTCCCAAAAACTTTTTGGTCACGTCAGTTCTATTAATCAAAACGACCAGTCTTTATAACACAATGCAGTGTTTATCACGTATTGTGAAAGTTATTCAACAACAACAACAACAACAACAATAAATTTATTGCATTAAACATTTACAATGTTTATAGCAAACTGACAACTCCAACACGAACATAGCTTTTCGGAAGATCTTACATATACTTAGTTTCTGATTTTACTTGCATGGTATAAAAATTTGGACAAATTTATTAACACATTTCTAGACTTTATTGACAAAAGGTTATATAGTTTTTGAAGCGTAGGCCATGTATAACAATATTTCTTATTCATACTTGTTGAGTGATTAAATCATAGGTGTATAATGTTTGTTAGGCCAGACAAAACTTTTTAATGAATAATTATCTGTTAGCATCGGATTATTTTAAGAAGAAATTGTAACAAAACAGATATGTCAGAAGTATAAGTATTTACCGACGTCGATGTTTTTACTAAAAAGCAAAAATATGACATCCGTATCTTCAGTATTTCGGTACTCGAAAATAAGCTAATTTTTAAACCGTTACTGAACATATGTAGAGACCGTACCATAGCTCTTTGCATACTTTGATTTTTCAAACTAAAGTGATTTTTACAAGTGCACCGGTTACGATAAAAATGTAAACAACGGACTCTGTCTATGAAACTTTGAAACTGAATGAATGACAGTCGATCTTAGTCATAATACTGATTGACAGTGAATGCTAATGACTCCATGTGTTGCAGAAAGGTATTTAGTTTGTAACTGTAATTTCTCATCAATTGAAATCCTTTCAAAACTGGTAAAATAATTACTTATATTTGGACAAAACTCACCGTCTTTGCCGTTCGACAGCTGCAAAAAGGGCACATATAAAAGATTCAGTGTAAGTAATATTTCACTGGTACTGCCAGTTAGTACGTTCATACTCTGAACAACACGTCAGAGAAATTTGGGCAGATTTGACCGATTATGACGTTGGCAGCTTTAGATTATATTTTTTCTTTACACAAAAATTGCCGTTAGGTAACAAAGCGAGTACGCCGATATTCCGGAGTTCACCGATTATTGTTCCAGTTCACGCAATGTAATCCAGCAATTAAACTGCATAGCTATTAGCTACTGCTGTTATAGGGAAGTGGTAGAGTGTCTGCCTTAGGTGTGAGAGGTCCTGGGTTCGAGTCCCAGTTAGAGCTTAACTATTTAGATTCTGCTAAAGCATAGTTTTGCTGTTAATAGACTGTTCCAGATGTTCTAAATTTTTAGCACACAGTATCATGGATCATTATTTAGCAATCCAGATCAAAGTTGAATGTTAAATCAAATGCACCCAATTAGAAAATATTTACTATATTATGTCCCTTTGATGTTTATGCTCTCCATGTTCAAGAAGAGTTACATTTCCTTGATCACAAAATTTTCGTTAACATGAAAATATTAAATGCTCATAAGTCCGCACTTCTGGTGAAAATATTGTCTATATTTCTGTTTTTGAGAAATATATGGACATTTGTCTTCATTTCAAAGCTTTTTAACTTCAAACCTATGATATGAAAAACTTAGGTACTATCTCTAACATATGTACTCAAAGTTCGCCGGACTCAAAAATAAGCCGGTCTCGATAATAAGCCACCAAATCCTTACGAAAAATTAAAATAAGCCGCGGCTTATTTTCGGGATTTTAGGGTATACAGATTTATATTTAGTCACAAAAGATACCACTTGTGAGTTATAAAAATTTAGACTACCAGGTGCAAGTTACCAAAATACTGTTATTAAATCATCATTAAATTTGAATGTATATTTCGACCGGAATTCTTCTGCACTATCAATTTTAAAAAGTATATAGCTGGAGGTATCATTCAAAGAAGCTGCTGTCTGGCGGTCAGATTATTTGTTGGTTACAGTCTGTCTTATACGTTTCCGTTAACATGTTTATGATTGGCACTATTGTTCGTAATCATTAACATAATATGTCATGTACATTATATATAGATGTATATCTAATCACCAACAATACATCTAATGGGTATGTAATTTACACTACAAAGTGTACGTTACCAAACTGGTCAAGTGGTTATTGTATAATAATTTAGTTTTTAATGTCTACTTTGTTAAGTGTTTTATATCAAAATTGTTAAGAGGCAGAAATTGTTGTTACATCAGATGATTAAATAAATAGCATTATTGCAATATGTCTAATGGTTATAAAAAAAAAGAAAATAAATTGTATAATTAAAAAGGATAACTTATAGAGTGTTGATTACCAGTTTTCTCAGAATTTACTATGTTTAAAAGAAATCAATTAATTATAGGATTGTCGCGAAACAGGTAGATATGTTGTGTTTTTTTTTTTCAACCCTGGTATGAATGCTGGTGAAAGAGTAATTTCTTCACTAGTGGAGATGGGGTCAAAGTTCACCCAAATGTACAGCTTTATTCTATATAAGCAGAAAGGGGCAGGCACATTCTACACTGCTTATAAATTAATGTGAGTACAACTGAAAGGACTACAAACACAGTAAAATGCCCTGATAAAGACTGACAATTGTACTAGTGAAATAAGCTTTGGAAATGCTCGATACTTTTTTGTCTTAAACTGGTATAGGCAACAAGAGGCGCCTTCTGATTGTAGAGAATATTTTTCAAAGCAAAGGAGAAAGCATCGATTGACTTTTTGCGGTAACACGTGCACAAACATTGCATTTGTTTATATAGGAAACATAGCACTGCTGAAACTAGAAGAGGAAAACCAGGGTACGTCAAGTTAAGCCATATACATCAGCGCTCTGTTGAATTCTATAATAGCACTGAGAGGCTTGTTTGCGAAATCTGTGGACATGCAGCATACAGTGACATCAACAAACTAAAGCATAACATGCATGCTTCTGGGCAAATATAAAGTTTATTCTGCAAAAGCTCTGAACGGACATGAGCTTACTGCCACCATGCCGATCATCAATTAAAATGCATGTAAATGTTGTGAAGTTTTTTGTCACCGAGTTGATACTATATACATGAAACACACAGTGATTGAGAAACGTTTAAACCGATTAAGCAAACTTTCTATAGAAATTCATTGTATTTAGTAAAGGGTTGACTATTGTATCTTTTTACAATGAAGTGTAAAAATGTTCTACGTTACATTACCAGCTAATCATTTGCCACCGCAGATCATATCTTTATTATATACATACAAAATACTAAGTGAATTGAAGTATCTAAAATTATAAACAGATGTTGACCTGCTTAAGCAGATACAATTGTCATGCAAAGATTACTTAATCACTAAACATATATTTGGTAACGTATAGTAATGTAAGCTAGCAACGGGGAGCTGCATTCATTTTTATATTAAATTTGGTCATATTTTCTATTCTCTAAGTCTGAACATCCTTATAAGGATAGTATATTCAATCTATTAATTGAGAACTGAATAAAGTTATATTTTAGGTTTAAGTAATGTATATAGTAATTCATTGACGTGCTTGTTTCACAACTGTTACGTACTAACTAATTTAAAGTTCCAAAAGGCTCTTAATTTTATGTTAAACACAGATAATGCTGCTGTCCAAATAGAGACTACTCATAATTGAATAGTTAGGAAAATGCTACTTTCAATATTACACATGAAATTAAGAAGTCAATGTCACAAAGGGAGATAATCAAAACAGTGCATTTTATAGTATTTTCTATTACGTTAATCATATAGTCAAACCTATGACAGAGAACATTGGATTTAACAAAAAATAATATAATCTATGTTCAGCAGCCACATTTTAATCAAAGGCATTATGACCCTTTGAAATCTGTTAAAATACATGTACAACATTTAATATTTTTGGATATTTCTGTTGACTTGTTGTCAATTAGACCTGTTGAAATACCTTGCATCTGTATTTATAAAACATATTGTGACATTAATTACAACATTTACTGACAGATTTAGAGTTCAGAAACAAAAGCATCAGTGTTGACAATTATACTTTCTACAAATCATTGATCAAAACTCATGAGTTCAGTTGTTTCTTCCGTAAATGCATGCCTTTTGATTTTTATCAAAATTATCTTTTAGGTAACGCATAAAACATGTAAATTATCAAAAACCCGATCGCCAGATGACGGAATTCAGAAATATGCTCTACAGACATTGTGCTTTTAGCAATGTAGTAGAGACCGTACCATAGCTCTTTGCATACTTTGATTTTTCAAACTAAAGTGATTTTTACAAGTGCACCGGTTACGATAAAAATGTAAACAACGGACTCTGTCTATGAAACTTTGAAACTGAATGAATGACAGTCGATCTTAGTCATAATACTGATTGACAGTGAATGCTAATGACTCCATGTGTTGCAGAAAGGTATTTAGTTTGTAACTGTAATTTCTCATCAATTGAAATCCTTTCAAAACTGGTAAAATAATTACTTATATTTGGACAAAACTCACCGTCTTTGCCGTTCGACAGCTGCAAAAAGGGCACATATAAAAGATTCAGTGTAAGTAATATTTCATTGGTACTGCCAGTTAGTAAGTTCATACTCTGAACAACACGTCAGAGAAATTTGGGCAGATTTGACCGATTATGACGTTGGCAGCTTTAGATTATATTTTTTCTTTACACAAAAATTGCCGTTAGGTAACAAAGCGAGTACGCCGATATTCCGGAGTTCACCGATTATTGTTCCAGTTCACGCAATGTAATCCAGCAATTAAACTGCATAGCTATTAGCTACTGCTGTTATAGGGAAGTGGTAGAGTGTCTGCCTTAGGTGTGAGAGGTCCTGGGTTCGAGTCCCAGTTAGAGCTTAACTATTTAGATTCTGCTAAAGCATAGTTTTGCTGTTAATAGACTGTTCCAGATGTTCTAAATTTTTAGCACACAGTATCATGGATCATTATTTAGCAATCCAGATCAAAGTTGAATGTTAAATCAAATGCACCCAATTAGAAAATATTTACTATATTATGTCCCTTTGATGTTTATGCTCTCCATGTTCAAGAAGAGTTACATTTCCTTGATCACAAAATTTTCGTTAACATGAAAATATTAAATGCTCATAAGTCCGCACTTCTGGTGAAAATATTGTCTATATTTCTGTTTTTGAGAAATATATGGACATTTGTCTTCATTTCAAAGCTTTTTAACTTCAAACCTATGATATGAAAAACTTAGGTACTATCTCTAAATGTAGGGTCTTCAAAAATCCCTAGAGGGAGGGAGGGTTTCCCCTTCCAGCTCAGAACCTATGCCCTTTCGTCCGAAAAATGCTGAAACGTCAAACGTAATCAGACGGAAAGTAACGATTGTCATTCCGGGTCAACTTTACGATTCATTAATATAACTACTATAAGTAAGACATAAATATATTCCTCGATATTATATAAGGTTAGAGACCACCAATTGTTTTCCCATAGACTTACATTGTAACATTATGGCGTGTACGGCCTTCCATACATCGAAACATGTATATCTAATTACAAGTTTTTCAAGAACTATCTTAGTTCTACCAAAATATCGGAAGAAAAAACATATGAATAGTGATACTTTATTTAAGTAATTTTCGTGTGAATGAGATGACCCCCTGTTTACATCATTGACATGGCGGGAGAAATTTGTTTGATAAAACTTTTTTTCAATACACATTAAATGTAGCAAATTTTGTCAAAATGTATAATAAAATACTGTAAATGCAGTGAAAAAATATCAATTTTGAAAAAATAATCACTTCCTGGGTTTGTTTACATGACTGACCAATCAGAACGCACAGACGTTACCTTATTCCCAGGTATACACTTATCTCATTCCCAGTAAGTCCCCTGTACTTTTTTGAATTGGTGGTCTCTGACCATAAGCGTTATAATAAATGGCTGTTGACGGTGTTATATTGGGACAGAACGGACGCAGTGGTCCAGTGGTAACACTGTCTGACTACGAAACCAGGGGACTTACATTACTAACAGTCTTCTGGAGGAGTCGGCCATATGGGTTCCCGATGGCGACTATAAATAAGCTTACAAATGAACAAACTTGCAAATCCATGAATCGCGCTAACGATTCTTTGATGACTTGCAAGAAGTCCCAATGTGGTTTATTCCCGTATTAACGAACAAAAATAGTATTCGATTCTTATATTTACATGTTTTAGTAGCTTGCTACAAAATAAATTGTTTGCTTTCCACGAGTACCAGAAAGTAAAAATATATGTCAGGATTATCTAAATAGAACGGCCAAAAAGACTCGACCACGCCCATTTGTAATTCGTCTTCCAATACAAATACAGTTCCTGCTTTTACTAGTATTTAAACTATTGTTAAATCCAGTGAAAACTCAAAAAGTCGTGTCGATTCAACGTTGATCTTTATCGTAAGAAATTTTGTTTTAGCTATAATTTGCATTTTGTCCATGTTTTCTTTGTAATTGACGTCAGACTGCGCGTGAAATCTCGCGGAAAGGGGCATCCTTGATATCGTTACGCCAATTTTGTTTGCACGAAAATAAACCCTCGGGACAGCTTGGATAAAAAACCTCGCTCGGTTCTTCATTCCACACTGTCCCTCGGGTAGGGAAATACCTGACTTACACAGGCAGGCATGTAAGATCCTTATATTCCCTACCCGAAGGACAGTGTGGAATGAAAAACCGAGCGTTAGCGAGGGTTGGGAAAAGGCTGTCTTAAACAGGCAGGCATGTTAGATCATTTTTCTTGACTATCACGTTCAAAATAGATAGTGGTGATAAATAGATCTGGGTATTTTCTAGCATTATTTTTATAGTTTATGACGTCAGAATAGCGTCAGTACTATGTAATGTCACCTAAGTGCGTGCTATTTTCCCTAGGGAAAGACAGAAGTATCTATCCCTGGCGTGTGCTTGCACAAATGTATACTTTCTCCGCTAGGTAGGCAAGAAAATAAGAGTTTAATATAAGGCTTAGTTGTGCCTTCTTGTCATAATGTCATACCTAGTGCCATAATGCCTGAAACTAGGTTTGCCAATTAGGCTAGGAGACACACACGAGCCATGTATCGACCTTTTTAATATATATCTTTGCTTCATATTCATTTTACATATGTTCCATAATTTCTAAGCATCATTTGTATTGCTTTTTTCATCAATAAAACGATCATTATTTGAGAATCAGCACCCTTTCACCCGCCATAATGACGTTACTTCATGACGTGAACGTCAGAACGCACTGGTGCTCTGGTTACCCGGGGCCATGATGATTATGGGCGTGAGGCAAACTACGCCAATCATGATGGATTCGTCAGTGGCGGCCGTAATGATCGTTTTAAGCGCCTTCTTTGTTACTATTTATAGTAATGTATATAATAATGCATTAGTATAACTGGCCCAAGGGCCATTATGGATAATGGCCTTGGCGTTAGGGTGGGAACATTACGTCCGTAAACAGAAATGACGTCAGGACTTTTCAAGCGAAAAGAAAGATAATAATTCAGTTTTAGATTTATTATCTGAATCGCAACGTCATGTACCAACGCCTTGCAAAACAACGCTGGTGTGTTTAAAACAGTAGTTTGGCAAGAATGCTCACACTCTATATCCAACCATATTCCAATGTGATAGAACAGATATATAAAATTAAGCCCCCGACAACAGCCGAATGTCTTATTCACGCAAGGGATACTAAATACACGATATGTGAAACACAAAAATGATGGGGCAAATAATTATATGAAAAAGCTCTGGTCATTTAGTATTATGGAGTTAATTTAATATTATCATAATAGAATTCCACTTAAGCTGGTGCTAGAGGGCGTGAGAGGTATATCACCTTTCTAAACCTCTCATGAACAAACTCAGTCAAACCAAGTCTACTATTATTTTGATTAGTTGTGTTCTATACTTTCAATGGAACGCCTTAAAGCTTTTAGCAAACCATTTATACATGTTCCCCATGCCGTTGCAGAAAGCAGAACAAAGCAGAACATTATTAAAGATCCGACGAATCAGGAAAGCAGAAATATATCAAACAGCTCAGTACCAGTGGGCTTTAAGAACTACCTAACACGATAAAAGAGGAAAGTGCAGCATTCAGCTGACAAAGGACTGGACACCAAATATGCAATATGTCTCCAAATAAGCGGGCCAGAACCGCATATACTAAAACATTTTATCATTTTAGCATTTGGGAAAATTTCCATTTAATTTGATAAATAACTACTGTGTTGATACACTTTGTAAAAGAAAGCCCGCCCGCTTAGCTCAATAGGGAGAGCGCAGATCTACGGATCTCGGGGTCGTGAGTTCGAGCCCTGGGCGAGGCGTATGTTCTCCGTGAGGATTTGATAAAAGACATTGTGTCTGAAATTATTCGTCCTCCACCTCTGATTCATGTGGGGAAGTTGGCAGTTACTTGCGGAGAACAGGTTTGTACTGGTACAGAATCCAGGAACACCGGTTAGGTTAACTTAAATACGGTTGAAAAACGGCGTTAAACCCAAAACAAACAAACAAACTTTGTAACAGAAGTGTTTTAAATTGCTAAAATTTTGTTTAAAAAAAAACACGACAAGTTCGAATTACGATAGTGACATTTAGTAGAATATTCTCGCAGTTGATAATAGCGGTAGTTCTGCACAAGAACATATTGATAACGTTCATTGAATTCTTGAAAGTCGCTCTTTCAAAGATGTATTGACGATTATATAACGGTAAAGGAAAAGGCATTTTTAACGTTGCATGTAACCGATAGACAACATGACCTACAAAGATATTGTGCGATAAACCAGGTATCTAGTTACCTGGGCTGATTGTACAGGAAACATCCCCACTCCCCATCTAAATAGAGAGAAAACCTTGAGTAAATCTGTGTACTTAAATCTATTTTAAATGTGGAGATATGTCAGTCGTAAGCGATGCAGTATTGTAGTCTTTGAATAGTTAGTTTCATTTAATAACTGCACCTCCCTAGCATAAAAATATCAACTATTCGAGAAACAACTGATTGTCCGTATTTGAAAACATCATCAAGAATGCGTGAATTATTGTTAATATAATGACCACACCTGACTGTGTATAACGTTTTATAAATCATACGAAAACATCTGCAACAAGCAAGGCAGAAATAGGTATCACGGAATGCTAATTACCTCTCTAACTGGACATTAATGTTGTTCAATAAAAAGGAGAAGGTTTTACAAACTGCCTCACAGGTAGTATCTATGAAACGAGCTTAATGTGATTGTATATGCAGTTAAGGAATCCAACATAATCTTACTAATCATCTATGCGAAATTTGAAAATACGAACTTCAGGGATGTGTTTAGTGACCAAATACTGTTCATTGGAAGGACTCATTGTGTTGGTTTTATAAAGTTCTTTATGTAAAACGTAAATATACTGTAAGCGTTAAACGATGATGGCATCATAGACCACCTAATATGCTGGACTAAAATATAATAGAAGAAACTTCTGATGATTCCTTTCGGAGATGTCTTTAACTCAGGTTTACGGGGAAGTATGTATTAATTGGATTTATCAATTTTAATAGGAGAATAGACACTATAAAATAGTTTACGTTTTTAAGCTGTTTATACATTAGAAACAGCATTCTCGAGATTGCACAATGTAACAGATTTTCCCCCTTGATTTTTGCGTTCTGACCACAGTGTCGGGGCATTAACCTGATCTGACACACTCATACAAATAACAAGGGTATATAGATATATAAAATTATGCTATTCGACTATGGAAGTGAAAGATAATCAGACTATTTCTATTTTTAATCGATCATACTGCGCCAATAAACAGAAATTTGTTCATTTAATATCGTTATTTAATCATTTGCTGACATTAATGGATATGTTTCAATTTAAGCATAATAAATTCCATCTTCTTTTTTATAAAAGTATTTGATCTGCTAGAATAAACATTACATTTACTAAATATATAATTTTTACCATTATAATATAGTTTTTTCAAGGACGTTGTCACATGTAATTATTCAGCAGTCACATATTTTCTGTCTTTCTAATTTTCTCTTTAGCCATCATCTTTATGACGTCATAACGTTTTCCAGTCGCGTGCCCGGAAAGAGATACATGGAAAATTGCGATAAGTCACTTCAATCTACAATGTGGTATAGGTCTCTATATTTCTCAATATTTTTCTAACGGCGGCCCATATCCCCACAAATCGCAATGTACTAAGTGATTTTATTCAACGACAAATCACAAAATGAGATATATTATCTCTTAAAAATACTAACTGTAATACTTGAACCAACTATAAAGGCTGTAAAATTATTCTGTGAGGAAATGCTGGTACATGTACATATAAAATGGCATACTAAACGTTTCTTACCATATGAAAGGTAAAACATGTAATAAACATATAAATACATGGGAGCTCGGGCTAATATTGTTATCACCTTTCCATGGCCATTATCACTCAAAGGCACCGTTCTCCTATTTTAATCTACACGTTATAACATTTTGACATTTACGTTTGACATTGTCTATAATAGACATGAAAAAAAGAAATTTCGATGTTTCATAAAAATAGCTAACTTGAAAAAAAAGAGTATTACATTTGTGTCTTTACACAATGAATTTCTTAAATTTATTGAATAAAATATTCTAAACATGTTGAAATGCTTTGCAGAGCCTCTCTTTTATTACTTTATGCAATTCTTTCGATAATTCAGTATGAACAAAAAAATCACTTTATACAATATTATGTGCCGACTGTATGAGGGCTTGAGCATAGAATTGTTTTATTAAATGAAAGGCTTGAAACGAAAAGTTGATATTCATTTCAGCAGTAATGAGACGGATGGTTTCAAAGGCAAAACAGACTAAACATGAGATGCTATTCCTTATACAAAATCAATATTATTATATATACAAATCGGCTTACTGATTAAAAAAAATAATCTTCTTTGTCATACGAAAATATTACACCTGTGTCCTTATTTGGTTGAGACCTTTTGATCTTACACTTTAAAAGCAAACACAATGACGTTCTCTAATACTGATCAAGGATAAATTTGTTAATTAGTTCAACTATCATGTTTCTCGTGTGAGTTGGAATGTTGAAAAATACGTAAATATTGATTTAAGAGTAGAAACTTACAGCATTTCAACATTTTTTACCGTCCATACACCTTTGAAGACATAGAATGCTTTCATTTACGACATTTTCTTATTTCCCTTACCAAAATATCAGGCTTCTGGCGAACGTTGCGGCAAATTTGCCGCAAACGTTTTGGTGAATTTGCCGCAAACATTCTTTTGGCAAACTTTTACCATGCAAATGAGTTTGCGGCAAATTTGCCGCAAACAATTTATGCAAATGAATATGCAAATGATGTTTGCAGCAAATTTGCGGCAAACCTAATTTGCATGGTAAAAGTTTGCTGCAAATTCGCCAAAACCTTTCTGGCAATGTTCTGGCGAGCTTTTGGCAAACTATTTATGCAAATTAGTTTGCGGCGACTTTGCAGCAAACAATTATGCAAATTTGTTTGCCGCAAATTTGCTGCAAACTTTTGGCGCTAAAGTAACAGACCTTTTTGTTTTTGAAGAACAAAGGTGTATTTTTCAAGAAAAGTAAGAAAGGTCTATTTAAATTAGCAAAATATCATCTGCTAATAATGATTTAATGATACAAATTATTGTATTGTATTGTATTGTATTTTCAAAATAATTATAAAGAAAAAATACAAATGCACGAGATCATTATGATAAAGTATGTCGTTAGTAAATATATTTTATGCTTACATGGGTTTGAAACTCTTTAAATATTTCAAAGGAACCGTTGTGAAAGCTGAAAACTGATTTGCAAAAATTTCCTCCGTGTGCAAATGTCTTAATAAATTTGCAGATTCACTAAATTATTGCAATCTATTAATTGTATCTAATGGTATTTAGGTGACACATGTCTGAAATAAACAAAGGCTAACCGTATAAAAATCATTCTGGTTTTGCATGCGTAATAATGTGAAAACTAACCTTACATCGCAACATTTATCCACGGAATTAAACACAGTTTACTCCGGTGATTTATCCATCTTTTTGTGGAAGTTTTTGTTTAGTAAAGAAACATAAATAATTCATGTTAATACATCGATGTTCAACTACTGTTTGGCAGTTTGAAAATGGAGCCAAACTCTATGCAGCCAATAAAAATAAAGAAGAAGTAATGTGATACTGTTCTGGCAATCCTCTGGCGAACTTTAACATCTGGTCAGATAATTAAAAGATCATATGGCGAATGTTTTGGAGAAGAAAATATAGATAAAAGATTCTGGTGACGTTTTGGTGAACAAAATCATATGATAAAGTTTCTGGCGATGTTATGGCAAACTCTTAATTCAGTAAAGTCTGTGGTGAGTTTGCAGCAAAGTCACCGAAACGTTTGCCGAAAGGTCGCCGCTACCGGCGAACTCCTGCAAACATTTATTACTCTGTTCCGGTGAACTAAAATGTTTGCGGCAAATTTACCGCAACGTTGCGGCAAATTTGCCGCAAACTTTTCATTTTGGTAAGGGTTATTGTACATTTAAAGTGACAATATGCGCATCTTACTGTATAGTGTGTTTTTGTTGAATGTTTTATAGTTTTATAAAAGCAATCTCCGGTTGCTACATGCATTTAAATGTGTTAAATTAACGATAATGGCGCATAAGTATTGGAAGTTGATGCTTTAGAAATAAAGAAATCGGACTAATAAAATAATAGTTCTTTTCTTCAATCTTCTACGCAGTGATATCCCTATAGGTACATTCTCATCCATCAGATGTTCGTCAAAATCCCGAGACGTCCGGGGAACCACGGTAGACCTCTGGTATGCGAGAATGTATAAGTAGAGATTTCTGAAGTTGAAGGGAAGCAACTCTTGCGTGCTGTTTGACTTTTCTTAAAAAGACTGCCCCAGCCAAAATAAAAAAAGTCATATTTGGAAAGTTATTATTTTGTACTGGTAACAGATTAAAAACTGGGTTAAAATCTATAATTTCCTCCACCCCTTTTTGCACATACAGCTATTTCAGCCGGAATTTTACTTGAAAAATGTGCATAATTCCACTTTAAGAATTTGGTACTGTCAATTATCTTGATATCATGACAGTTAGTGTGAACTTCTAGTTATTAAAGAGATTGTGTAAGCTCTGATTATGTTATGGCCGACTTGTAAGTCAGAAAGAGGATAACCAGAATGTTTCTGATATTCTTTATAGGAATAAAAAGCATTCTTACGTCAATAGAATTTGCCAGACGTTTCTGCGACGACTTTTGATAGATATAGACAAGTTTAGTATGCCATTTTATATGTACATGTACCAACATTTCCTCACATTTGGTTGCATTTGACTTGCAATTGATTATGTAATTTGTTGAAAACGTTAGTACATGTACTTTAATTCATTATATATTTTGCTTTTGTTTGTTGACTTTACCTAGCCTATGAGTTTAACTAGATTTCATTTAGGTTGTTGTTGTTGTTGTTGTTTTGTTTTGTTTTTTTTTTATTGTTTGTTGTATGAGTAAATGATATTTACAGCGCTTGGCCTCAGATTTTTGTCTGAAAATACTACTCTAGTAATTACTGGTAACTCGGTTAGAAACATGGTCTCAAAATAATCATCACATTTTTATTGTTTTGGTTTTTTTTTACAACTTTATTCTTTAGGTTTATTAAGACTTTTGTAAAATATTAGCTTAATAAGAAAAGTAAAAACAGTTGGTGGCCGTAGATAGTCTCCCCATACTTTGATTCAGTGTTGTATAGTCTCTGGTCGTTTTGGATCATGGATGTGTCTATGTAATCGAAGTCCGCTTAAACCGGCGCTAGAGGGCATGAGGGGTGTTGCACTTTCCATTACCTCCCATGAACAGGCACAGTCAAACCGAGTCTGTTGTTATTAAGCTTTGTTGCATTCTGTCCTTCCAAAAGATCTTCTTACAAATTTTATTATTCAGTACAATTGTTTTTATTTACTCTTTCTTAGTAAAGGGCGGTGTAATCCTGACGTGTCGGTTATAATTACTTGATAGTTTTTTGTTAGCTTAGTTTGGTTTCTATGTCAAATACAGACTAAGTAATTACATTTTAATGAAAATTTTCTGAAGAGGTTGTTTGTAGAATAAATGTAAAAGATCCGTTTTGTCCTGCTTGTGCGTATTTTCTTTGCGCTTTGTGGCTTTTGGTAGCAAGAAATTCTGAAATTCACATACTTTATATACGAAATCGAATGGAAATTGCAGATATCATTACAAAGCCATTGCCTTGATTTGATGTTGAGAATTTGACATTTCTGTAACATCTTTTCCATAGTATGCCTTAATGTTTCTCAGAATTGAGCTAACCTGCACAGAATCTGGAAAAAAAATCTTTAATTTGTTCAACATATTTGAGATTATATTACTGTCAAAGTAAATCACGATAATTTGTTCATTATTTTCTCTCCCTTCGTAACAAACTGCTATTAGCTTCAGCAAAAGTGTAGAAGACAAAAGAAGTGTTTCATATATGAGTCGTGCCATGAGAAAACCAACATAGTGGCTTTGCGACCAGCATGGATCCAGACCAGCCTGCGCATCCGCGCAGTCTGGTCATGACCCATGCTGTTCGCTAACAGTTTCTCTAATGGCAATAGGCTTTGAAAGCGAACAGCATGGATCCTGACCAGACTGCGCTGATGCGCAGGCTGGTCTGGATCCATGCTGGTCGCAAAGCCACTATGTTGGTTTTCTCATGGCGCGGCTCATATAATAGCTCTTAGTCATTAAAGTGGAACCTTGTTGCGTTTTAAATGTAGAACAGAAGGATATTACCCTGATTGTCTTTCAAAGTTGGCTTATTTTCATCTGGGGAAAGGCTGTAATTGGCCGTTTATTTTCATAATTGGAATAAAAGACTAAAGTATATTCAAAATAAGCTGATTTCTGCAAAAGTCAATGAATAAACTATTCTGCTTGACTGAGATGGATATTTATTTCTAGAGTTTTGTATATTCATAGATTATTAGAAATGTGCACGAATTTTGCAGCGAAAATAATGCGCAATATTATTCCGCTACAGAACGAGTACGTATTTCGCGATGCTTTTATAACAAATGTATCTATATATATAAATGTTATGAATTTGTTCTCCACACACGACTCGTGAAATTATGACGTAATCTTGGATGGAAAACTATTGACGTTTCCGTTGCCATTGTAACTTCATGGGGAGTAAAAACTAGTACGTAATATAAACCTTTATTGCAAAAGTCATTGCCACCATTCCGTTGCAGTTAGACGTCTGTTGAACGTTTAATCCAAATTCTAATATGCTTGTCTCTGTTAAAACACTCACGCTAGAATGACGTCATGTTAACGTGCAGTGAGGTCAAAGTTTTTGTTGCGACCAAGAAAGAGCGCTTCTATATTTTATCTACTGTTTCAGATTAACAGCAAATTAGAATCGAAATAATGTATAGCAAAACAGTGTTTTAACACTATTTATACACTCGGGCAGTAGTACGTCATACAAATAATTTATTACGCCCGACGTATAACTGCCCATCGTGCATAAATAATGTTAAAACACTCTTTTGCTATAAATTATTTCTTAAATAAACGAAACCCATTGAAAACAATATACTTTGGTCTGAAAATCATAAACAATTCACAAATGAATTGTGCAACTAGCGGGACATTTAATTTAGATCATTTTTCTCAACTATGGTGAATTTACAAATTGTACAAAATACAATGATAGTAGGTATTTGTCACGCCAACGAACTTGTCTTTGCAAAGTCTGAGTTTCATATCACATCACTAAGCTCCTTCAAATTTCATAGAAGATAAACATCCAGCATTGGCATATGCATTTTAATTGAGTGTGTAATAAGAACAGGAGTGTCATAACTGCACCATTCAGTTCTAAATGTAACTAACTAACGTTTCGAAATCTTGCAATGCAAACTTGCACGTTTTGTAATTTGTTCTCTTTTTTCTTCTTCTTCTTGTTTGAAGTTCTCGTCTGATAGTATTACACTTTCAATACTTTCGAAGTTAATGTCATACGCAGTTTGAACCGCCATTTAATCTCAAAGAAAGTTGACGCACTAAATATTACGTATATTTATGTTTTGTATAATATAACAAAATCACAACGCTTTACAAACAATTCAACACGACTTGAACGACTTTGTTAGAGGGTCACTCCAGGTTAGACTGGTCCCCTGCGAACTTCTAAAAAGTACGTAATGGGAAGCCATTGTGATGGGTACCATTAAAGAAAGTGAACCAGATTAACTCCAGGTACATTTCAGTGAAATTATTTTGGAATCGGAAGTGGTTTCAGAGGAGATTTTTAAAGTATTTCCATATGGCCATGCAGAGAAAACTAGCCCCGCACCCTAGCGACCACATTTTAAGCTAATCATTATGACTTGGAGGAATTTAGCATAAGGATCATCCAGGGACATTTCTTTGGAAAAAACTCTCCATGTAGCTGTGGTAAGTTCACATCGAAGCTCTAGGAAAGGGTAGGCTGTTGTATAAATGATACTTACTCCCACCAGTAAAGTAACCGACCAACCTGGAAATATGTAAAACTTTTTTACCTGAACATTGAGCGCTGTGATGAAAAGCAAGAAACCAGTAAACCCTACCTCGCCGTGGGGTTTGCAGAGTTCATCTCTTCAACAGGGAGGCTACGATTTGTGTACTTACTTGTACCGTTCAAGTGGGTTCGGTCTCTGCTCTACCCTAGAGCTTCGATGTGAACTTCTGAAAACTAATCTCCTGCCCCCGGCGGCCACTTTTTTCGGCGTAGCTGTCTTAGCCAACTTTTGACAAAGGAACCAATAGAAGTTATAGATTCATAATTCTTCGACCAATAAAAACAGCGGGACTGGACAGAAATGAATTCATGCAAACTTTTAACTGGCTGAAATTAATAATATTATAAAGTTTCGTTATACTTCAACAGATTATAACATAGATACAGTAGATGCCGTCTCTAATGACGTTTATCGGAAAAGCACAAAAGATGTAGAAAGGATATCTATATACGTAAATTTGAAGTTTTACCTGAATGATGATTGTTTTTTTAGTACACGAATCTTGAAATTCAAAATTTGTATTACTGTTTATGTATAGTGTAGTTGACGGTCGCGGCGAGCTCAGCTATCTACGTAACCTCTGTTATGTATCCATTGCTTGATTAAACTGGTAGTAATTAATGCAAGTGTTTGAAATGACTTTGAATCACAAAATGCCGTCCTGCTGAAAAGTGTCAGAAATGCAGTTTTAATTCAAAATTGCACAGGAATATTCGTACTTTTGTAGAGAGTCATAATTTTTCAGGAAGTAATGCATTTGGAGTGATGGAGTGTCACACGAAACAGTTATAACTTCACATGGTTAAAGAGGACATTACAAGAAAGTATGAAAGAATGACTTTATTATACTTCTTTGTCCAACATTTTCAATACATTAAATCCCCAACAACGCCGAATATCTTTTTCAAATATACATGTATTTCTTGTTTAAAAATCAACATGGCTTAAAGGAATTTGGTAGACAACGTTATCAAACGAAAGTCAATGACTGAATGATTCATTTATCCACTGATATATTCAGCTCTTTATTTGAGGAAGGATTTGGCATCAGAAATCTAAGCCAATCTGCTGGCTTACTGGCAAAATTGTCTCCCTTGAAAATAGTAAGGTTTCAAATTAAGCAGTTAACAATTTAATGGAATTAATCATTTGACAATTAAAGTATGTTAGTCAATATTTGACATTAAGTATTTGGTGAATAGCATATGCACTAAGAATTTTCATTGAGCATTTGACAATTAACACGGCGTACTACCTTCCCATATACATTTAAACACTTGGCAAAGAATATGAGGATCACCTGTAAATTAGTGGATTTAAATAAATTCTTTTCAGGGCAGTCTAATTGTAGAATATATAGCCAAGTGCATAACTATACACTGGTACCATCTAAACATAATATCTTTCTATAAAGGGGTCTTTTGCTAATTGACAAGGGTGCATAACTCTCTCTTCCTCCGCCCCCTATCCCGTTTTTACGCCCAGTATCTTGTAGCGTTTAGTGTGGCAATAAAAAGAAGCTACATGTATTTTGTTTTCCTAGTCAGGCCATTTGTGGTTTGCTTTTTGTCGACACAACAACTTTGACAAGCATGACGCAGTCTTGTTCATTTTTGGCAGAAATAACGGATTGTTGGCACAAACAATAAGTCCGTATCTGAAAGGTCAAAGACGCACTTAAAGGTCAAAAATCATGTAAATCTTATCCGGGTTGTAACAATACGAGTGGAGCAATATTCTTTTTATATGTCAGAAAAATTTGCCACAAACGGGGAGTGTCGCACACAAATTTCAAGCCTCTGCATCTAGGTCAGGGTCGCACTTAGGTCAAAAGTTATTTTAGAGCCTGTTTGAATCAACTTTTGACATGCTTAATTTTGTTTGGCAGAAATGTTTGCCTCAAAGACGGAATAGCACACGCATACTCAAGGTCGCCCCTTTTACTAGTAAAAGGATCAAGGTCACATTTTGGGGTCAAAGATCATTTTTTGGTTTGTCCGAGCCGTAACATTTTATGCATGCAGCAGGATTTTTGGGGCAGGAATGTTTGCTTCAGTGTCACTGAGTGTCGTGTGCAAATTCCAAGTCCCTATCTCAAAGGTCTATGTCATTTTAAGGGTCAAAAGTCATTTTAGACTTTGTGTAGGCCGTAACTCAGACATTGTGAAATCCATGCTGTTTGATTTCAAAGCATGTTGCAATTAGAGAAACCGTTAGCGAACAGCATGGATCCTGACCAGACTGGGCGGATGCGCAGGCTGGTCTGGATCCATGCTGGTCGCAAATGCACTATGCTGGTTTTCCCATGGTGCAGCTCATTTGACTTTTTGTGTCTTATTCATTCTCAGTGAGCAACAATGATGTCTGACACTATGACATAGTAACAGCGATTTTGTTTCATATTAAATTCACTCTTTCAGTCATTTTTGTTTAATAGGGAAAGCTAGATGTGTGCTCCTAGAAAACTGGTGCCCCCACTTGCTGCCACTGTATATGGTTTCATGACACTAGCTGAATTATTTTAAAAATATATGCAACACAAACTTTTAAGCACTTTACGTGTCAAGGACCATAACTCTGTTCTGGCCGAGTGTAATTCCAAACAGAACACCAGGTGCAAAACTTCACACGCTATATAGCAATCCTCTTTTTTTACAATTCTATGTAAAGTACCTTTTGAAATACATGGGGGGAACTTTTATGCCTTTAATGCATTATTTTGACTACCAGTAAATCAAGAGCCATAACTCTGCATAATCCAAATTTAAACACCAGGTGCACAACTTCGCATGCTGAATGACAAACCTGGAAGTTTGATGACTCTGGGTGATATGCTCAACACAAATTTGGATGTATAGACAGCTATGATGGACAGATGTACAGACAAGGGATGACAAGAGATGAAAACAAAAGCAAAACACTTTAAATCAGAACATATATACTTTCTTTCTTTACAGTAACATTTTTCAACATAATTTTAAATAGGATAACTCATAAATCTAAAATGTATGGAATGAACTGTGAAGGTTCTTTCCATAAATTCAATACGTAAAAGGAAAAGCAATACTAAATAAAATAAAAGATCACTTAGTTACAATGAGCAATATCAATTTTGGGAAAAAATGCTCAAACAAGAGATAATCATGATTCAATATTATTATGACAGGCACAAAATTTCAATTAAAACATACATAAAATTAGCAATAAATATGCTGCATTGACAATTAACAAACTAGTACAAGTATTCAAACAAGGCCGAAAATTGTGGAGATCTGTCGACCTTGGATGATGAATGGAAAAAGTGACGTAATGCACTGATATGCAATAAGGCGTATGAGATCAGTTTTTTTTGATGACAGTTAACTCAAGTACTAGCTTCAACAAGAGCTGTCACAGGAGACAGCGCGCTTGAGTATTTCAGTGCTGGATAGTGAAATTATGCACATCTAAGGAAGCCGGAGCTGTCACTGGAGTGTTTAATCACTCAAATGTGGATATTGGGAGATAGCTTAAGTCTGTGTCAAATGGATTTAGTAATAATAGAAATAAAGTGTATCAAAACATTAAATAAGTATAAAAGGGACATATTTCATGGAAAACTTCTGCAAAAGTAATACACCATGTGTCATATCATTTGACTAATAATGTGGAACAACTATTTTTAAGTAATAACTGAGACAGAGCAAAAGTGTATTACAACTTGAACCTGAAATTCTATTGGAAGTGGCTATTCTTACGGTCCCGTAGGAATAGCCTCCCAGGCTATTCTTATGGCTCTCCCATAAGAATAGTGAAAAGCCCGCCGCTGGCTATTCCTACGGCTCTCCCGTACGAATTATGAAAAGCCCGCAGGTGGTTATTCCTACGGCAGTTTTGTGTTACACATCGTACTGAATTTATTCGACTGATAAAATTTCACCCAATTTCTTTGCTTTTCTGTAAGAAATCCAGAGAAGACAATTTATTTATTTATTTGGGTTTTACGGCGCACCAACACAGTATAGGTTATATGGCGCCAAACAGGACTACAAATTTTGGTTTCACATCTCATTTACATCGAAATAAAAACATGAGGTATGGAAACCAGAGAAGACAAAAAACAAAAAAGGGAAGTTATTTCCCCTAGTATAACCATGGAGGTAAAATCTCTATATTACCTCCATGGTATAACACATTTTATTACTTCCATTTGTTACATAAACAGACAATTTTAATACAACAAATTTATCTTAAGTGTAAAATACTTATTTAACAGAAATTTATCTTCTAAATAAATCAGAAAACGATTGTTGGTTGTACAGTTGTACTGTAGATGTAAATACATACGTTATTAATATTGAAACACTAAAAAATATTGACCAAGTGTTTTCAACTAAACCAGTTAGAGTATTATTGATCTATGTTTCGTGTACATACATGCAAGTTTTTCACAACAGTACAAACAGTCTCTTACCACTCTAAAGATGTTTATTGCCCTTTAATTTAGTTTTATACTTGACGTTTGTCACACATCAGCTTGATATGTTTGCATCAATTCAGACCTGACATTTTATTTGTAACACAATGACCAAGTTGAAAATATATCAGTTGAATGACTTCAGTACAATGTATTGTAGTACAAAACTGCCATAGGAATAACCACCTGCAAGCTTTTCACTATTCTTATGGGAGAGTCGTAAGAATAGCCTGCGAGGCTATTCCTACGGGACCGTAAGAATAATCACTTCCAATTCTTTTAGTAAAAAGGGGGCATACCTCATAACATATTGGTGCCAGCATAATGGACCTTGTGTTGTATTATGTGGATGAAGATGTGGAACAATCATTTTCCGTTTAATGAAATCCATTTAGTAACAATAGAGATATGGCGGAAAAGCATCAAAATTAAACTAAAATTCTAAGCAAAAAAGGGATATAATTTATGAAATATTTCCACCAGTTAATGACCTTGTGCCATATGATGAGGATGATGTGGAAGAACTTATTTAAAATCTAATCAAATTCATTAATCCTTTTCATGCTGGACACGATTGATTCTGCCTTTGTGACCAGTGTAGATCCATGCAGTCTGATCATGATCTGCACTGTAGGCCATTCAGTCAGTATCTTTTTGATAAGCATCCCCTTAACAGTTAATGGCACTGTCCAAATTGAAAGATGGACAAGTTCATTATAGAAATTTAGCAGGGTAAGTGTTAAGTAATAACTTATTACTTAACCCTTACCCTGCTAAATTTCTATGAGGCGTAAAAAAATTGTTTGTTCCCGGTATCCCGACCTACCCTAAATTTCTGACCCGACCCTAAATGTTTTTATGGCCTTGGAGAAATCTTTTTTCAACTTTTTAACGAAAGGTTACAAAACTGCACTTTTTATGCTTTAAACATGGTCAGTGATGTTAGAAATCAACTTACTGACGCAAAAATGATTTCCGAAAAGTCCCACTTAATAAAAAATATTCCACAAAAAAAAAATTTTACTCATCTACCTACCCTAATTATTTTGAGCATGTTACTGGAAACAAATAAGTTTTTTATGCCTAATGAACATGTCCATCTGATTATAACAAAGACATAGTGAAAGTGCACGACAATAAAACTGAAATGCTAAGTAAAAAGGGGGCATAAGTCATGAAATATTGGTGCAAGAGTTACGGCCCTTGTGTCATATGATGTGGGTGGTGATATTGTACAAAGATTTTAAGTATGAATCAAATCTGTTTGGAAATAACAGAGATGCAGTGAAAGTGCATCAAAACTTTAACCTGAAATGTTAAGTAAAAAGGGGGATAATTCATAAAGTATTGGTGTGAGAGTTATTGTCCTTTTGTCATTTGATGTGGGTGATGATGTTTAAAGTTTGAATCAAATCTGTTTGGTAATAATAAAGATAGAGTGTAAGTGCATCAAAACTTTAACCTGAAATTTTAAGTAAAAAAGGTGGATAACTCATTAAATATAGGTTTCAAAGTTATTGCCCTTGTGTCAAATGATGTAGGTGATGATGCTGAACAATTATTTTAAGTTTGAATCAAATCCCTTTTGTAAAAACACAGATATAGTGAAAATACATCAAAATTAACCTAAAATTCTAAGTAAAAAGGGGCATAATTCATGAAAAATTGGTGCCAGAGTTAGAGTTATGGACCTTGTGTCATATGATGTGGTAGATGATGTGGAACACCTATTTTAAGCTAGAATCAAATCCATTTAGTAATAACTGAGATTGTGTGAAAGTGCACCAAAACTTTAACCTAAAATTCTAAGTGAAATATTGGTGCAAGAATTATGCCCCTTGTGTCATATGATGTGGGTGATGATGAGGAATAACTATTTTAAGTTTGAAACAAATCTGTCAAGTAATTACAGAGATAAAGAAAAAGTGCATCAAAACTTTAACCAAGGTGCAGAAGGTAAAGGACGCCAATGCCGGGTCAAGTCGGACATCTCCCCATACTTCGTATAGTCAAGCTAAAAATCATCCAACCAGAATATGAAGAAAATATGCCCAACTCATCTAGTAAATGAAGCTTCGTACAAAGTTTCCATGAATTCCAGAAAGCGGCTGCTGAGGAATACTACAAACAAGAAATGGTACTATAGTATTCTATATTCTAATTCTGTTAAAACCCACTTATGCTAAAATGACGTCACATTAACATGCAATGACTTCAATGTTTTTGTTGCGACCAAGAAAGAGCACTACTATATTTTATCTACTGTTTTAGATTAAGGGCATATTAGAATCGAAATAATGTATAGCAAAATCGTGTTCTACCTAAATCAGTACACTCAAAATCGGTTATAAGGCACCAGAATAATTCACTCGGGCTACACCTTTGTGAAATTATTTCGCAGACGAATAACCTCTTTCCGTGTATTAATAATTATAATTTTAAAACTTGGTTTTTCTGTACATTATTTCTTACTTAAATAATCAAAGGAAAATAACTCAGTGAAAATCAAAGGACCGAAACAAGAAGATATGTGCATCTCCTCTTGATAGTGAAGCTTCCTGTGAAAGTTAACTAAATTCCAGCAAGTGGTTGTTGAGGAATACTGCAGACAAGAAATGGTACTTTAATATACTAATGTAGAATAATCAAAGCGCAGTAACTCATTGAAAATTCATCCGAACGTAACATGGAGATAAAGTGCTCATGTCCTCTTGACAGTGAAGCTTCCTATGAATTTCGCTAAGTTCCAAACTGGTTGTTCAGAAATACTACGGACAAGAATTGCAGGATGGACAGAGAAAAGATGAAGAGGTGACTATATGCTTCCACTTCGGGGAGCTAAAAATATATATTAGACATAAGGAATTTAGTTGTACTTTATATCACATATAAAAATAAACTACCACATCTAAAATAATACTGTTAAAGGCACTGACTTCCAGATTTGGCTAAAAAAATAATCTTTCTTTCAAATTGAAGTTTGGTCATATTATGAACATTAGAATATGAATTTTTGTTTCTAAAATATCTTAAAAATTCCAAATCAAGAAAAAAAGATGACCGCGTCGGGAATCGAACCCTGGACCGCCGCGGCAATAAAGACATTTTCCCGTCTCCGTAACCAATAGCGCTATAGCTGAAGAAGTGAATAATGACTTCAAAATATAGATATTTATAATGGAGACAGTTTAGCTGGAGTAAAAGCGTGACAAACGATAAAATGGGATATTGTAACGTACATCACCAGACAAACAACTTTAACACTTAGCCTGCTAAATTTCTAAAATGGAATGGTCCATCATTCAATTTGGCCAATACCATTTATTATTCAAAAGGATGTGCACTGAAAATTTTCTGACTGAATAGCGAACAGTGCAGACCATGATTGATCTTGGTCTGTACTGGTCGCAAAGGCAGAATAACTTGCCGCCAGCTGGCTAAAGGTTCGAACATCTACCAGTGGGATTCTTCGCTGTAAAACTTATTCTAAACAGAAAAGGAACAAAATATCATTAAGCATAGAGGCATATAATACTCTGACATGTTATCATCCAAATGTTTTGTCCAATGAGCTGTCACAACCAAAGAAATTTGCTCTCAGTTTCAAATTTTGAACAATTAGTTGAACATACTCATCATTGATCACTCAAAAACTCGTGAAAGTTTTCTCCAAAACTGACTTTTTGGGTCATCGGCATAATGCACTCCAGTGAATATACTAAGAGCCATTGGCAAGTCATCAATATTCAGATCTGGAAGGTAAATTGGTACAACTCTATCCTGGCGAACACTGTTAATGTGGTGATACAATGTTGTTTCCATCTGTTTATCCCACCATCCATCCTTTATAGACTCCATAGAAATTAACAGAAGAACAAATCTTGAATTCTTCAAGGCATACTCAAAATTTTTGAAAACACTCTGTCCTGGTGTGCCATTCCGAGTCTCCATATATCCCTTTAAATTATGTTCACTTTCCAAATATTCTACAATCTTGTCAGCGTACCTTGTATCTTGGCCGTTATTTTCCTCAAACAGAATAAAGAAGTCAAAAGTATATGCATTTTGGTTACCATTTTGATTCATGTCTAACAGTGTAAAAGTATGTTTTCATGCAGGTATTGTGTTCTATCTACCTTCCTGCTTGTTGGGACGTAGACAGTTGTTTGCTCACATC
This sequence comes from Mercenaria mercenaria, assembly GCF_021730395.1. Taxonomy (NCBI): domain Eukaryota; kingdom Metazoa; phylum Mollusca; class Bivalvia; order Venerida; family Veneridae; genus Mercenaria; species Mercenaria mercenaria. Next base: position 18,928,043 of record NC_069368.1, read on the forward strand.
TTCAATCTTAATGAACATTTTTATTTTATTTCAGTCGTAAAATCCTTTCATCATGGTTCTATTATATTCTTGTCATATTCCAGAGACAGTCTGAAATTAGATATATTTCATAATTATAAAGGAAGCATAAATGAATAGTATTCTACTTGTTCAGACCAGGACTGACAAAGCAAAATACAATTATGTTATATTCCATGATTCCCCCCCCCCCCCACACACACATTTTAAAGAGCTTCATTTATGTGAATTTCCAAGTACAAGTATCCTATTTTTTTCCACAAATAACTCTCATAATTATGCATATTATTCACCATCATAATTCATCACCCAAATGTCATTATTATCATCATTCATCATATTTAATCATTACTACACATCATACGTCAGCAACATTATCATTAACAACATTATTTATCACTCATCAGCATCATTATTTTCATTCATCTACAATTATCATTCATTACAAAATATTCATCATTTAAAATCATATTATTTATTATAATCATCATCATCATCATCACTCATGGCATCATCATTTTTTGTCACCAACATCATCATCATTCATCTTTATCACCATTGTCATTAACAATTGATATTAATCATCATTATTCATCATTATGCATCACCATTATCATCATCATTTATCAGCAATATCTATATCATTTACAATTTTCAATACCATTTAACATCAACATTAACATTCATCATCATCTAACCTTATATTTATCATCATTCCTCAGTATACATTCTTTTATCAGCACTGTTCAATTATTCATCATCATAATCACCTTCAATCATCATTTACCATCATTATCCTCATCATCCATATATAACACCATCCATGAATAATCATTCATCATTTATAAAAACTAATGAATTTTGATATGAAGATAACAGTCTGATAATACTGGAAGTACACTGATTCCTTATTTTGAACAAAGTCAATGTGTTAATATCAAAGAACCAACATAAGTCAAGCTTCTGTGCAAGGCTTATAATATTATGGGCATTTTTGTGACTGTCGTGTATTATTATATACTGCCTTACTTGCTTGGCTTATTGGTATGGACTGCAATTTTATAGTTACCATCCCTCTAGTTTTACTCATTTAGCTTATAAATTGGGATGGCTTATTTTATGATCTGATTTTTAGTACATGTTGTAGTTGCCAACCCTCTAATGCCTCATCTGTCAATTTTGACAGTTAAAATTATCATGCAGGTTCTAAACGTCCTATTATTTAGACTTCTTGGTTGTAGGAGTGTTTCATAATGTCTGGTAGCCTTACATTGATTGGCTTAATCAAAATTGTTTATTTTACGATTGGATTTTTGTAGTTATCATCCCTCTTACACCTCATCTCTGTCATCTCTGACAGGGCAACAACAGTCAGTAGTTATCACACTGCATCAAAACGTCCTATTTTTTTTGGCTGTAAAAAGTAGGGCAATTAATATGATTGAAAATTTTCTTTTATGAAACATTGCCATTTACAAGATAATTATGAAAAGCTTTCAATCACATATAAAGTAGATGGTGCTGGATGCTTTAAATAAAACAAAGCATAAGAACCATGTTAATAGGTAGCCTTATTCGTTCGGCTAACCCTTAGCCTGCTGGTGGTAAGTGATTCTGCCTTTGCGACCAGTGCAGACCAAGATCAGCCTGCACATCCGTGCAGTCTGATCATGGTCTGCACTGTTTGCCATTCAGTCAGTACCTTTTTGGTAAGCACCCCTTTGAACAGTTAATGGTACTGTCCAAACTGAAAGATGGACAAGTTCATTACAGAAACTTAGCAGGGTAAGGGCTAATTGGTATGCCTAATTTTACAATCCTATTCCTCTTAGCTTAACCAGTATCAGCATTTTACTGTTAGGAAAACGAAGACATTACAATATTTAAACAAGAGGACCATGATGGTCCTGAATCGCTCACCTCTTCCCACATGACACAGTTTTGAGTATGACGTCGTTTTTTCTATTATTTGACATAGTGACCTAGTTTTTGAGCTCATGTGACCCAGTTTTGAACCTGACCTAGATATTATCAAGATAAAAATTCTGACCAATTTTCATGAAAATCCATTGAAAAATATGGTCTCTAGAGAGGTCACAAGGTTTTTCTATTATTTGACCTATTGACCTAGTTTTCGAAGGTACGTGACCCTGTTTTGAACTTTACCTAGATATCATCAAGGTGAACATTCTCACTAATTTTCATGAAGATCTCATGAAAAATATGGCCTCTAGAGAGGTCACAAGGTTTTTCTATTTTTATACCTACTGGCCTAGTTTTTGACCGCACGTGACCCAGTTTCGAACCTGACCTAGATATCATCAAGGTGAACATTCAGATCAATTTTCATGAAGATCCATTGAAAAATATGGCCTCTAGAGAGGTCAAAAGATTTTAATAATTTTAGACCTACTGACCTAGTTTTTGACCGCAGTTGTCCCAGTTTCGAACTTGACCTAGATATCATCAATACAAACATTCAGACCAACTTTCATACAGATCCCATGAAAAGTATGGCCTCAAGAGAGGTCAAAAGATTTTTTTATTATTTGACCTACTGACCTAGTTTTTTAAGGCACGTGACCCAGTTTCGATCCTGACCTAGATATCATCAAGGTGAACATTCTGACCAATTTTTATGGAGATCCATTCACAAGTATGGCCTCTAGAGAGGTCACAAGGTTTTTCTATTATTTGACCTACTGACCTAGTTTTTGAAGGCACGTGACCCACTTTCGAACTTGATCTAGATATCATCAAGATGATCATTCAGACCAACTTTCATACAGATCCCATGAAAAATATGGCCTCTAGAGAGGTCACAAGGTTTTTCTATTATTTGACCTACTGACCTAGTTTTTGAAGGCACGTGACCCACTTTCAAACCTGACCTAGATATCATCAAGGTGAACATTCTGACTTATTTTCATGAAGATCTCATGAAATATATGGCCTCTAGAGAGGTCACAAGGTTTTTCTATTTTTAGACCTACTGACCTAGTTTTTGACCGCACGTGACCCAGTTTCGAACTTGACCTAGATATCATCAAGATGAACGTTCAGACCAACTTTCATACAGATCCCATGAAAAATATGGCCTTTAGAGAGGTCACAAGGTTTTTCTATTATTTGACCTACTGACCTAGTTTTTGATGGCATGTGACCCACTTTCGAACTTGACCTAGATATCATCAAGGTGAACGTTCTGACCAATTTTCATGAAGATCATATGAAATATATGGCCTCTAGAGAGGTCACAAGGTTTTTCTATTTTTAGACCTACTGACCTATTTTTTGATGGCACGTGACCCAGTTTCGAACTTGACCTAGATATCATCAAGGTGAACATTCTGACTAATTTTCATGAAGATCTTTTGAAATATATGGCCTCTAGAGAGGTCACAAGGTTTTTCTATTTTTAGACCTACTGACCTAGTTTTTGATGGCACGTGACTTAGTTTCGAACTTGACCTAGATATCATCAAGATGAACATTCTGACCAACTTTCATAAAGATCCCATGAAAAATGTGACCTCAAGCAAAAGTTTACGGACGGACGCACGGACGCACGGACGGACGACGGACGACGGACACCGCGCGATCACAAAAGCTCACCTTGTCACTTTGTGACAGGTGAGCTAAAAAGTCATAAAGTATTGGTCAGATTAACCTGCTCCAATAAATTAAACACTAATATTCATGTAGAAATCTCAAATGAGTTGAATATAACTAAGGGTGTAATGATATATCGAAATTCACAATATCACGATACATTAGTCTGGCAATATGCGTATCGTATCAGACCTATTTCATGATACAGTAAAAACAGTAAAAAGTAGAATCATTGACAATCAGTCTTAAAGATAGTAACAAAACAAATGTATCATTTATAATAGTTTTAACTTTAATGCAAAATTTCAAGTACTTTTCAAGTGTAGGAACATCATTTATTTTTTCATTTTTTCATAAAAATGCTGACTTAATTATGTTACTCAATTTGTATTGCGATATGTACGTATCATTGCATCTGCATCTGTATCCTGATGTATATTGTATCGTTACACTGCTAAATAATTAACACACAATTGAATTTTAAATAATATACTTAAAATCTATGAACAGATGTGAGGGGATAACTACCACAACACCGGTTTCAATACACAACGGACTGTAGATGAGATTAAATTGCAGAAACAAATCTCGAAAATAAACATTAAAACAAGAGCTTGTAGAACACGAAATGCCCCCCTTGATGCATTCAGTAATTGCACAAGGAACAGAAATTATTTGCTCACTGTAAACAAAAGTTCTACTGTTCTGGTTCAATGAGACCTTGACCTTTGACCTAATACCTCAAAATCAACTGGTCATCTGCTGGTCATGATAAGCCTCCCTATTAAGTTTCGTGATCCTAGACCCAAGCGTTCTCAAGTTATCGTCCGGAAAGGGTTTAATTGTTCTGGATCAATGTCACCTTGACCTTTGGCCTACTGACCTCAAAATCTGTAGGGGTCATGACCAATCTCCCTATCAAGTTTCGTGATCCTAGGCCCAGGCGTTCTTAAGTTATCATCTGGAAACGGTTTAACTGTTGCGAGGCACTGTAACCTTGACCTTTGACCTACTGATTTCAAAATCAATAGGGGTCATCTACTGGCCATAATTAACCTCTCTATCAACTTTCATGATCCTTGGCCCAAGCGTTCATGAGTTATCGTCCGGAAACCGTTTAACTGTTCCTGGCCAATGTGACCTTGAACTTTGACCTACTTATCTCAAAATCAATAGGGGTCATCTGTCGGTGATAACCAACCTCCCTATCAATTTTCATGATTCTAGGCCCAAGCGCCCGGAAAACGTTTAACTGTTCTGGGTCACTGTGACCTTGATCTTTGACATACTGATCTCAAAATCAATAGGGGTCATCTGCTAGTGATGACCAACCTCCTTATCAACTTTCATGATCCTAGGCCCAAGCGTTTTCGAGTTATCATCCGTAAACGGATTGGTCTACATACAGACCGACCAACCGACCTACAGACCGACTGACATCTGCAAAACAATATACCCCTTCTTCTTTGAAGGGGGGCATAAAAAGATCAACGTTCAGATTGTTTTATATTTGTGACTGGAAATCTAATGTCAATACTTTGAAGGACCAAAATAATGGAGGATGAATCACAGTAAACAGTCAGGTACAGTTATTGGTTTTATCGCTTGCGCATATATTGGCGTGTATACACTAAACATTAATTGTGTACAGTACATACATGTGTTTAAATCACCAGGAAGTTTGTAATTTTGGATATTATTTGATAATTTTTACATAAATCAATGAGGAATTGAATCCCCTTTTGATACATGTAAGTTTTATGGCAGTGGCTAGGTAGCCGGTTCCGGCTACCTAGACCTTTAGTCTACGTAGCCGGTTCCGGCTACCTAGATTAAAGGTCTAGGTAGCCGTCTCTATATACATATCGTATATGAAACATGTAAGTAAAGGTAGCCGGCTTTAATAAATTGTATCTATAAAGGATTATAAGGATCATTATATTAGTTAAATAAAATACATTTCTTGTGATTTATTGTTTATTAGTTGTGTTAAATACCTGTTAATTTGCCGTATTTACGCACTTATATCATATTGGCGGAAATTTTGTTATGTTAGAATGTACTCAATTAATAAACATGCCCTTTAAACACGCCGACGACGATAACGACACTTTGATCATTTAATGATAACATAACATAATATCGGCCGATATCATATGAGTGCGTAAATACGGCGAAATAAACAGGTAAATCACATATTTTTCACACAAAAGTCACAAAATTGTAAATTTATTTAACTTATATAATGATCCTTTATAACAAAGTTTATTAAAGCCGGCTACCTTGACTTCTGTGTTCATATATGATATGTACATATATAATAGAACCGGCTACCTAGACCTTTAGTCTAGGTAGCCGGAACCGGCTACGTAGACCTTTGGTCTAGGTAGCCGGAACCGGCTACCTAGCCACTGCCAAGTTTTATTTGAATTTATGGCCAAATCGTGAAATAATCGGCATCTAAACCTAAAGCATGTAAAGCGTCGGCAGCGATGAAAACTTCATCGGAAATTGTTTCAACTATTTTGGTCTTTCGAGTGTTTGACGCGAGTGGGGATATTGCCCAATTATGAAAAAATTATCTCAATATTTCATGGGATCCATCAAATTAGTTGGACTAGGGTAATTTCATGCTTTATAATGTCAACATAAATTCATTATCTGGTGACAGAACATTTTACCTCGGTCAATATCACTTTTTGTCCGTGAATATTAGATAATACCGTGAATATTAGATAATAATATTCGACTGTTCACTCTAACGTAGGATTAATTAGCCCCATCATTTTTTATCTTTACACAAGTACACTGGTACATTTCGTGAAAATCTTATATTTAGCAGTAATTATGGAATGACATCGCATGCCAAAAGCATTTTGTCGTTAAAGTCATATATATTTACCTGTCATGAAGAAATATACTTATTGTTCTTAAACATGTATTCAAATTTGTCTCAAAATATTTCCAACGACATTTACTTCGACACCGGTTAGAAATCACTTCCGGGTTTGATTATCTTTTTGTTTTGGTCCTTTTGTTTTTAGGAATAATTTGTTGTCAGTGTAAGGACATTTATTTTTTTATTTTTTTTTTATGTGTTATTTTATACACTAAGATATGATTTTTTTTTTACAAAAACATGTCATCACTCAAATTTGTTAATTAGTTACTGCCAATTCCATAAGTTACCGTGTAAACGGGTATGTTGAAATTCGGAATCGGATACGTAATTGAGGAGACACGTTGGTTGGGTGTATTTATTTTGTCAGACATTTTGTCATCCTTGGTAACAAACAGCTCGGATTTCAGATTCGATTTTTGTGGAGCCTGCTTGCGGAAGCGAATACAAAATTGTCCAAATGGCTGTTTGGTGTATGTGCGTGTGTCTGTCCGGATTTGTTTGTCCGGACCATAACTTTGACATGCATGGAGCAATCTGGTTTATATTTGGCATGAATGTTAACCTCAGTGCGACGGAGTGTCATGCGCAAACCGCAGGTTCCTATCTTAAAGATCAAGGTCACACCTGGAGGTCAAAGGTTAAATTCAATAATGGCTTTGTCCGGAGCATTTCTTCTTCATGCATGGAAGGATTTTGATATAACTTGGCACAAATGTTCACAACCATGTGACGGAGTGTCCTGCGCAAAAACCAGGACTCTGGGTCTAAGGTCAAGGTCACACTTAGAGGTCAAAGGTCAGATACAAGAATGACTGTCCAGAGCATTTCTTTTTCATGCATGGAGGGATTTTGATGTAACTTGGCACAATTGTTCACCATCATGAGACGGAGTGTCATGTGCAAGAACTTAGAATTACTTCTCTTTGTTGTTACTATAAATAGCTTATATTGTAACTTTTTTATTACTGGTCGTACGGAAAAATCAAGACCACTTTTCTGTAGTACAATATACATGTTACATCCAATTTTGAGGTGTATTTTGACCTATCTCTACTGGTAAGGATTTTTATTTGGCATGAATCTTTGTCTCAATGAGACAGGGTGTCATGTGCAACTCCTAGTCCTTTTGACAGCTGGCGGGCTTGACATGTTGCCCGGTGGCATCTAGTTTATTTAAGTTGCCATTCTACATGTACAGACTTTGTAAACTAACATGCAGGGACAATCCTTTGCGATCAGTGCAGACCGACAGCCTATCATGCTATTCAGTCAGTAATTTTTCAGTGGACACCCCTTTGAATAATAAATAGCATTGCCCAAATTGAATGACAAAATAGTCCATTTTAGAAATTTAGCAGGGTAAAGGTTAATTTTGTAGAACAGTGTTTTTTAACTCCATTGAAATTGTTTTAATGAAATAGATAAGTAAGCTATTCTACTTTCAGTCGTTGGTACTAGTTATGTATATTGTGAGTACTGACTATTCACAGTTGAAATGAGACATAAATCATTTTAATGACTCTAACTTTAAGGTAAAAAAGTACACATAATTAAAATTAACAACTAAAGAACAACATATAGTGAGTTGCAAAATGTTTGTTTGACAAGCAAGGCATCTAGGAAAAGATATGTACCAGTTTTTATTTTTCCAGCTGGGATGACCCCATTTATATACTGAGTGCCAAGAAAGGGTGTCAACAAGACCATTTTTAAAGGTGAAGGTAAAATTTAACATCGCTTTGTGAAACAATGAACATAAGCTGCTCTATAGAGCTTTTGAGTGACCCTATTTTAAGAGCACAGTTAAAACCAATTAAACCTTTACCTCAGCAATTTGCTGGTACCCATTTACAGCTAGGTCAGCTGAGGCAATTGTGATAAAGTGCCTTGCCGAAAGACACACCGCAATAGGCGTGATAGGAGTAGCCAGGAGTTAGATCAACTGTTTGAATTTTTTCAAGTATTATTAAATGTAAGAGCTTTTGTTGTCACCCTTTCATCGATGTTGGTGGCCACATCATTTTCATAGGCGTAGGAGTAATGGGGGTCAATAGAGGTCAGGCCTCCCAACTCTGAGAGTGGGGAAAAGCAAAAGCTGATAGTTGAGCTCATTGTCATTATACAGGTCTTTGTTATGTCTTTTACACTGCCAGAACACTCCACAATTTTAATTTACTCCACCTACTTAAATTTTGTACAGAAACTTGTAGTTCTCAATATGCAGTTTATTTAAGTCCTTGCTTGTAATTTGAAATTTCAGATTATTTTGATTCATCTGAGGCTTGGAAATGTCTGTATTTAAGAGACTATGGAGTGGAACTGAGAGAGGCGGGAGTAAATCAGTATGTAAAAGAAACTTTTATCTGCTAATTGTTTTAATTAATATGTCTGTGTATTTAATCGGAGACATACTGTCTTTGCCTTCTGTCTAGGGGTGTAACGATATGCTAGTCTCAAAATAAAATACATATCGGGTTATAGATGAAACGGTACATATCGTGATACAAATTGAGTACTTTATCATAAGTAAGCATTCATTGACAAAATGAAAAAAAACCATGTTCCTACACTTGGAAAGTATTTGAAATTTTGCTTAAAAGTGAAAGAAACTGTTAGAAATGATACATTTGTTTAGCTACTATCTTTAACATTGATTGTATGAAAGTTTTCATTCAATGTTTCTACTTTTCACTGTATCGTGAAACAGGCCTATGATACGATACGTGTATCACCAGACTTATGCATCGTAATACAGCAAATTTCGATATATCGTTACACCCTTACTTCTGTCCGCATTTAGCTTAACCATGGATTTCAATGAAACTTCACAGCAGTGATTTGTATAAAGCTTAGTTGTGCATGTCATCAGCACATCCAACTTGGATTACTTTTTGCCTCTGATTAATAATTGTTTTTATAGAATTTATCAGGAATACTTCTCCCATTCACTTAGTGGGATTTAATTGGAACTTCTTAGAATGATCAATACTAAGGTTTGTTGTGCTAGTAGCATGTGGTTTATTAAGGTTGAATGTATTTTAACTGAGTTGAGGTCCTTTGGTTATTATACAAAAAAGTCTGTTTAGAGATTTTTGTTCGCACTACTCAATAACCACTGGCTCAATTTTATTGAACATTCACAGGAGCCATTGGTATGAAGTTTGTTATGTTTGTTATTATCGAGGTTATTTTTTGCAGATTAATGGCTGGCTAAAGGTCATTTTAAATAAAGTTTCTTCTACTTCTTCTCCAAAGAAATGTTCAGTACCAAGCTGTTATCCTTATATTACTGGTTGTATGGTTAGATGATTTTCAACTGCAGAGTTATGGCTCCTTCATTTTTATACATGAATTCTATGTAGTGATTCTTGTCCACCCTTACTCTCCAAAACTTCTTTTAAGATTCCAATGAAACTTCACAGGAGTGGTTCATATAAAGTCAAGTAATGCATATAACTGAAACTTCCTGTTTGGATGTGGAGTTAGAGTTATTGCCCCTTATATGTCATTTTTTAATAAAATTTGTCCTGATTACTTCTCCTGTGCTGTTGGTGGTATTTGAATGAAACTTCATAGACATGATCAGTAGCAAGCCTTTTTGCACATTATTGATTTTACATTTGAATAATTTTAGAGTTATAGCCTTTTGATTTTTATACATAAAATCTATATACATGTAGCACCATTCATAATTTTTAGTATGTTTCTATGTAATAAGTGAACATTTACTACCATGTTTTGTTCATAAAAGAAACCTGACTTAAATGTTTAGCTTTAGGAGATGTATGGTCTTTTCAAAAACAACAATCTTGATTTTTAGCTCACCTGTCACAAAGTGACAAGGTGAGCTTTTGTGATCGCGCAGCGTCCGTCGTCCGTGCGTGCGTGCGTCAGTCCGTAAACTTTTGCTTGTGACCACTCTAGAGGTCACATTTTTCATGGGATCTTTATGAAAGTTGGTCAGAATGTTCATCTTGATGATATCTAGGTCAAGTTCGAAACTGGGTCATGTGCGGTCAAAAACTAGGTCAGTAGGTCTAAAAATAGAAAAACCTTGTGACCTCTCTAGAGACCATATATTTCATAAGAACTTCATGAAAATTGGTCAGAATGTTCACCTTGATAATATCTAGGTCAAGTTCGAAACTGGGTCACGTGCCATCAAAAGCTAGGTCAGTAGGTCTAAAAATAGAAAAACCTTGTGACCTCTCTAGAGGCCATATATTTCAAAAGATCTTCATGAAAATTGGTTAGAACGTTCACCTTGATGATATCTAGGTCAAGTTCGAAACTGGGTCACGTGCCTTCAAAAACTAGGTCAGTAGGTCAAATAATAGAGAAACCTTGTGACCTCTCTAAAGACCATATTTTTCATGGGATCTGTATGAAAGTTGGTCTGAATGTTCATCTTGATGATATCTAGGTCAAGTTCGAAAATGGGTCATGTGGGGTCAAAAACTAGGTCAGTAGGTCAAATAATAGAAAAACCTTGTGACCTCTCTAAAGGCCATATTTTTCACTGGATCTGTATGAAAGTTGGTCTGAATGTTCATCTTGATGATATCTAGGTCAGGTTCGAAACTGGGTCACGTGCGGTCAAAAACTAGGTCAGTAGGTCTAAAAATAGGAAAACCTTGTGACCTCTCTAGAGGCCATATATTTCATGAGATCTTCATGAAAATTGGTCAGAATGTTCACCTTGATGATATCTAGGTCAAGTTCGAAAGTGGGTCACGTGCCTTTAAAACCTAGGTCAGTAGGTCAAATAATAGAAAAACATTGTGACCTCTCTAGAGGCCATACTTTTCATGGGATCTGTATGAAAGTTGGTCAGAATGTTCATCTTGATGATATCTAGGTCAAGTTCGAAAGTGGGCCACGTGCCCTCAAAAACTAGGTCAGTAGGTCAAATAATAGAAAAACCTTGTGACCTCTCTAAAGGCCATATTTTTCATGGGATCTGTATGAAAGTTGGTCTGAATGCTTATCTTGATGATATCTAGGTCAAGACCGAATCAGAGTCATGTGCGGTCAAAAACTAGGTCAGTAGGTCTAAAAATAGAAAAACCTTGTGACCTCTCTAGAGGCCATACCCTTGAATGTTCACCTTGATGATATCTAGGTCAAGTTTGAAACTGGGTCAACTGCGGAAAAATCTTTTGACCTCTCTAGAGGCCATATTTTTCAATGGATCTTCATGAAAATTGATCTGAATGTTCACCTTGATGATATCTAGGTCAGTTTTGAAACTGGGTCATGTGCGGTCAAAAACTAGGCCAGTAGGTATAAAAATTGAAAAACCTTGTGACCTCTCTAGAGGCCATATTTTTCATGAGATCTTCATGAAAATTAGTGAGAATGTTCACCTTGATGATATATAGGTAAAATTCAAAACAGGGTCACGTACCTTCGAAAACTAGGTCAGTAGGTCAAATAATAGAAAAACGTTGTGACCTCTCTAGAGACCATATTTTTCAATAGATCTTCATGAAAATTGGTCAGAATTTTTATCTTGATGATATCTAGGTCAAGTTCAAAACTGGGTCACATGAGCTCAGAAAGTAGGTCACTATGTCAAATAATAGAAAAAAACGACGTCATACTCAAAACTGGGTCATGTGGGAAGAGGTGAGCGATTCAGGACCATCATGGTCCTCTTGTTTGAGTTCATGATCAAGTCATCTTGGACGAAATAATCATATGATAAAGACACTTAAAAGGTAAGTAACAAATAGAAATACTGAATGCTGGAGAAACCCTGAAACACAAAGAATCAAAGAAAGATTCAGTATTTTATGATATCAACATGATAATGATGACAAAAAATAAATGCAAGTCAAGGTTATATCATTATCATTATTCTGTAATATTTATAGTTATTCTTTATTACATCACTTCCGGAACTAGATATAGTTGATAAGACGTAATACATGTATCTTTATTTTAATTTTTCAATATTTATAACCTGTGCCATTGCTTTTGCTAATATTCACCAATAACTTATGTAAATATTCACCAATAACTTATGTAAATATTCACTGATAACTTATGCAAATATTCACTGATAACTTATGCAAGTATTCACTGATAACTTATGCTAATATTCACTGATAACTTATGTTAATATTCATTGATAACATATGTAAATATTCACTGATAACTTATGTAAATATTCACTGATAACATATGTAAATATTCACTGATAACTTATGCAAATATTCACTGATAACTTATGCAAAATAATTCCATTTCAGAAAGTCGAAGTAGTGGATGAGATATCAGAATTTCAGCCTTACAACCCATTTACAGAACTTCTGTTTCTAGAGCAGCACAATGATATTGTACGACTTTTACTCAGGATAGATCCTAAAAGGTGCAGTAACTTTCTAAAAATTGTAGATTTATTCTAAAAAAAAGGTACATTAAAATTATAAAAGGTGTAATAAGATTCTAAAAAGGTGATGTTAGATTATGAAAGGTGCAGTAAGGTTTTAACAAGGTGCAGTAATATTCTAAACGGTGCAGTACATAAGATTCTAAACATTACAGTAAGATTGCGAAAGGTGCAGTAAAATTATGAAAGGTGCAATGAGGTTAAAAAATGGTGCAGTAAGATTCTAAACGATGCAGTTGCATACAAAAGGTGCAGTAAGATTGGTAAAGGTGCAGTAAGATTCAGAAAGGTGCAGTAAGATTCTGAATCAGCTAGATGAAAGATCTGAAGTCTCATAAAAATATGCAGGTCTACAGAAATCTCACTAAAAATTTTGATAGCCAAATGGAATGTTAGAAAGCTTTGAATAAGCTTTGATCCAATGAATAGAAGCAATTGTGTCATGCTGTGCCAATAAATTGAGTGTATCTAATGTTTTATATATTTAAGATGTGTGTCTGCAGCAGATGATAACCTAGCTGTTGTTTGGGATATACAGTTTGGATACAAGCTGGTCACCTTGAGTGGACACACCAGACCTATTACATGTATGTTAAACCTTTGCTCAAAGGGAGACAATCCAAAACAATTGGTCACGGGATCTTCAGATAAACAAATCAGGGTAATTTTCTTTAATCGCGCAACTTTGAACAAGACTAATTTTGTTTACCTAGATTAATGACAGGGTAAAGTTGTTATATAAGTCAAAGTTTAGGTGCAATGGCAACAGTGATATGATTTCAATTGGTTGTGAACATGACCCGGATGTTTGTAATGGTCAGTGACATACCTGCAGAGAAACACAAGGATTGGGCTTATATAGGAAACTTGTAGTATTTTTCATATAGAAGGACTATTTTGGACCCCCACCCCCACCCCCACCCTTTAATCCCCACCACCACCATCACCACTGATGATGAAATAATGGCCGGAGGGGCACCTAGGGTCTTCCTCCACCATGAATAGCTGGAAAGTTACCTTATAATCTATGATTGTGTCTGTGTGACCTTAAACTCAACAAAATAAAAAATAAAAATAAAACACAGATTACTCAAGGTCAAGGGATGAGCAAAATTCTCATGTTTCAAGAGATCCCAAAACTTGAGCCATTGTGCTTATATTGTTGTATTTACAAGTTGTGCTCTTTCTCATTCAAGTGTGATTCCTTAATAGTGAAGGTGTCATTTTGATAATCTCTCTGTCTTAAACTTTGAAAGTACAAAGGTAATCTACCATAATATTTTATTGAATTACTGAAAAATATGAAATAAATATAAATATTTTCAGATATGGGATGTGGATACCGGTGATTGTCTGAATGTTCTCACTCAACATGAGTCCTCAGTAAAGGTTGGATATTTTCTGAAATAAGTTTTTTCCTATGGCAGATGATAGGAATTTAATGTGACCACTACTACATCTCAATAGCCATTAAATTATGAATGAAACTTTTTGCATCAGTATTCTTTTGTTATCTAACCAGTTTCTCTTCGCATCTTTTTTTGACATGTATGTCGGTGAACTACACAGTGATGTCAGATTGTGAAAATTTTCATTACATCTGTGAATAGTAAACATTTCGAATATTGAACAGTCACTCCATCTGTGAATATTAAGAATGTGTGAAGATTTTAACACCATCAGAACATTGAAAAAATAACTATATATTTTAAATATTGAATATTGAGAATGTTGAAGATTTTCACTCCATTTGTGAATATTGAAAATACTGAGAAAGAAGAGTGAAAATTTTCACTCCATTTATTGAAAAATTGAAATTAAGAATATTGAAATTTTCACTCAATCTGTGAATATTGAAAATTGATAATAGTGAAAATTTTCACCCCATTTGTGAACATTGGGAATAATGAAAAATTTAACTTGATCTGTGAATATTAAAAATACTTATTGAAAATGCTCACTCCATTTGCAAATAAAAAAAAAAATACATCTGTGAATATCAAATATTGAGAATATTGAAAATGTTCAGTCCCTCCTGAATTGTGAAGCTTTAAACTCAAGAAGACAAAAATATAAAATAGAGAGAAAAAATATTTCAGTGTTTGCTGTTATTTGGTGTCAATGGAAGTTTCTGTTCTGGAGGAGAAGTTGTATGTCTCTGGTCAAAGAAAGGTCAACTCCTAGCATCCTACCTACCTGAGGAAACTGAAAGTAAGCATTTTTCTTTGACGGTTTCAAATTTTTGTAAGAGCTACCTTTCTTGACAAAACTGGTGGCCATTCTAGGGTCTAAGTACCATACATTGTCAGTGTACCCTCTTATGTACTCTTTGCCAATTTGCTAAAGACATTGTGTCTGAAATCACTGTCCTCCACCTCTGATTTTTTTGGGTGGAAATTGGCAGTTACTTACAGAGAACATAAGTACTGGAACAGAATCAAGGGGGATGGCTAGGTTAACTGCACACCATTACATAACTGAAATACTGTGTAGTTGGAAAATGATGTTGAACACAGAACAGACAAAACCGTACATTGAAAGTTAAGAAAATTAATAATGCGTAATGTTCATCATATGTAGTTTGTTAGACTTTGTTTACAGCACAAGAGTCATCGTACATCTCAGTGTGTTATTTGGAGTTTTCTAGCACTGATGAAATTTATGTTGTTTCTTATTATGCCAACGGCACATGTATTCCACAAGAAGTTATTTCACTGATTGGCCCTAGATGAAAAACATACAATATGTACATTGTTACTATTTTCCAGGTGACATTAGTAAGATGATTACAATAAGAAATGAAAGAATTGTCGCTTCCATGGATAAATATTTAGGTAGGTTTCATTTCAGCTCAAAGATGCTGTAAAATCACTAAAGATATATATCTGTAGCTGTATGAAACTTCTTTCATATTTCCTTTCATGATTCTTTTTCTGACTTTTGAACACCATTATCAATTTAATTTTTTAGAGGACTAATTTTCATGGTTGCAGCAATCCAGGAATAAATACCCATCAAAAGTATAATTCATTTATTTTGTCTTTAAAATTCACTATGTTTTGTCCTAATGAAACATTAAATAGTGCCATATTTTGTGTTATATTAAACTGGTACAGAAACGGAGAAGACGAAGAAAAAAACACCTTTAAAGCCTGGTACATGTGTTACTGTAATATTGACAGTGATATTTGCCATTATTTGCAAAGTTTAAAGGGCAAAATAATTCTAAAAATGGGAACACACATTTAGCATAAACTACAAAAACTATAGCAACACTTTAGAAACAAGAGAAGTCACCAGCATCAGTCAAAGGTTGAAAAAAGATGAAAATACATATGTAAGTTACTATACTTTCAGCTGTATATACAATACAGCAGGTGAAAGGAGAGGATGCTAATATTTCTCTCGTGAAGAAGCTTCCACCTCACAGGGAACCAGTCAGATGTCTTATCAATATAGCAGGTCAGTGTAGACTGTGACTTCTTTCTCTGTTGATGTAGAACCAGTCAGATGTCTTATCATAGCAGGTCAGTGTAGACTGTGTCTTGTTCCTCTGTTGATGTAGAACCAATCAGATGTCTTATCAATATAGCAGGTCAGTGTAGACTGCATCCTGTTCCTCTGTTGATGTAGAACCAGTCAGATGTCTGATCAATATAGCAGGTCAGTGTAGACTGTGTCTTGTTTCTCTGTTGATGTAGAACCAGTCAGATGTCTAATCAATATAACAGGTCAGTGTAGACTGTGTCTTGTTCCTCTGTTGATGTAGAACCAGTGTCAGATGTCTGATCAATATAGCAGGTCAGTGTAGACTGTGTCTTGTTCCTCTGTTGATGTAGAACCAGTGTCAGATGTCTGATCAATATAGCAGGTCAGTGTAGACTGTGTCTTGTTCCTCTGTTGATGTAGAACCAGTCAGATGTCTGATCAATATAGCAGGTCAGTGTAAACTGTGTCTTGTTCCTCTGTTGAAGTAGAACCAGTCAGATGTCTGATCAGTATAGCAGGTCAGTGTAGACTGTGTCTTGTTCCTCTGTTGATGTAGAACCAGTCAGATGTCTGATCAATATAGCAGGTCAGTGTAAACTGTGTCTTGTTCCTCTGTTGAAGTAGAACCAGTCAGATGTCTGATCAGTAAAGCAGGTCAGTGTAGACTGTGTCTTCTTTCTCTGTTGATGTAGAACCAGTCAGATGTCTTATCAGCAAAGCAGGTCGGTGTAGACTGTGTCTTCTTAGTGTAGACTGTGTCTTGTTTATCCCCCGGCCAAAGGCAAAGGGGATATTAGAAATGCTCTCCGTCCGTGCGTGCGTGCTTGCGTCCGCAACGATCTTTGTCCGGAGCATAACTCCAAAAGTACTGGAGGGATTTTCTTCAAACTTCATACACTGATAGAACACATTGGGAGGAAGTGCAGTGTGCAAGAACAATAACTCTACCTTGCCTATTTTTTGAGTTATTCCCCTTTATCTTATTTTCTTAAAAAATTTTGTCCGGAGCATAACTCCAAAAGTACTGGAGGGATTTTCTTCAGACTTCATACACTGATAGAACACATTGGGAGGAAGTGCAGTGTGCAAGAACAATAACTCTACCTTGCCTATTTTTTGAGTTACTCCCCTTTATCTTATTTTCTTAAAAAATTTTGTCTGGAGCATAACTCCAAAAGTACTGGAGGGATTTTCTTCAAACATCATACACTGATAGAACACATTGGGAGGAAGTGCAGTGTGCAAGAACAATAACTCTGCCTTGCCTATTTTTTGAGTTATTCCCCTTTATCATATTTTCTTAAAAAAATTGTCCGGAGCATTTCTTCTTCATGCATAGAGGGATTTTGATATAACTTGGCACAAATGTTCACCACCACGAGACAGAATGTCATGCGCAAGATCCAGGTCCCTAGGTCTAAGGTCAAGGTCACACTTAGAGGCCAAAGGTCAGATACAAGAATGACATTGTCCGAAGCATTTCTTCTTCATGCATGGAGGGATTTTGATGTAACTTGGCACAATTATACACCATCATGAGACGAAGTGTCATGCGCAGTTCCCTTCTTTAGAATTACCTCCCTTTGTTGTTACTTTAAATAGCTTTTATTGTAACTTTTTCATTACTAGTCGTAGGGAAAAATCGAGACCACTTTTCTGTAGTAAAACATGCATGCTACTTCCAATTTTGAGGTGTTTTTTGACCAATCTCTACCTGGTAAAGATTCTTTTGTGGACTTGCAATTTTTTTTTTTTTTTTTTTTTTTTCAAGATTAACTTCCCTTAGTTGTTACTATAAATAACTTATATTGTAACATTTTTATAGTTGACCATAGGGAAAAAACAAGACCACTTTTCTGTGGTACAACATGGATGTTACTTTCCAATTTTACGTGTATTTTAAGATATCTCTACCTGGTAAGGAGTTTTTTGTGGACTAAGAAAAACAAAAGACTTACAATGATTACTAAACAACCACAAAATTAAAATTCCATTTGCAAATACAGCTGCAAGAGTAAAGAAATTTGCTGTGACGGGCATATATTGTGACATTCTGGCACTCGTGTTCCCTGTTAGCTTTCCATTCCTTCTTTTTACAGTAGCCATATAGAAAAACATCATAGCTATACTGTTCATGAAAATTAATAAAATTTAGCAGTAAACTACCTCACCACTGACTTATTCTTTCTTCCACATCTTTAAAACCCCTGATGCGGACCACAACTAAATGGTTCTTCAAAGCTTTCCCCAAAATTACTACTTTCAGACACTAACTTGCCAGGAACTTTAGCCTTCAGTTATAATATGCCCAGCGGGGGGATTGGCCATGTCTAACATGGCTCTTGTTTCTCTGTTGAATTACATGGTTGAGTTGCCTATATGGGTTAGTTACTGGTGGCGACTACAATTAAGGTTACATACAAACAAAACTATATCTTATTTCTCTGTTATCATACAGCCATTCATGTGTCTTATCAGCATAGCAGGTCAGTGTAGAATGTGTCTTGTTTCTTTGTTATAATAGAAATGTTTAGAGGTCTTTGAGTGGGTATGCAAACACATACATCTCTTTTATCATTGGTGCACATTTTCTGCATATGTAGACAAAATCCTTCAATGTCTCTTTAAGGATTTTATGTATGTACACACAGTTTTGCCTACATTTGCAAACCAAACAGTGATTAAATGTGATCGATTCACTTCCTCACCGATGTGGATTCAAGCCTCACTCAGGATGTTGAATTGTTCATGTGAGGTAGCCATCCATCTGGCTTACGGATGGCTGGTGGTTCTACTCAGGTAGAAGCTTGTGATGAAATAATGCACGGTATGGCACCTTGGGTCTTGCTCCACCATCAAAGCTAGAAAGTCACCATATGACCTATAATTATGTCAATGTGATGTTAAACCCAGTAAAACAAAAACAAAGAATGCTCCTCAAAAATCAAATTTGTGAATTTCTGCAACCAGACACAAAAACTAATTTGGTTGAAAAAGTAGTTCCCTTATAAAACACTTCAATGAAAAAAAATCTGATAAGCTCCCTTTAGTAATTGTAAAATTTTAAAATCTTGGATTCTTACAATTTTTGTTACAGATGACATCTTTGCAAGTGCATCACTTGATGGAACTGTAAAGTTATGGAAAACAGACAGCTTGCTGTCATATCGTTATTTTAACTCTGTGAATGAAGAGTATCAAGGACCAGAAAAGACATTCCCATACAGTGTAGAAACTATGCTCTGTTTAGCAAATGTAAGCTTTGATAGCATTATTTAAAAAAAAAAAAAATATTAAATATTTTTTAGAAATTGCACACTTTTATGCTTTTTAGCTCGGCTTTTCGAAGAGCTGTTGCACTGGCCCCTGCATCGCCATCGCTGTTTGTTAAAGTTTTTGATAAAGTCAAATACCTCTTTGACTATCAGTGCTATTGACTTGAAACTTAAAATAGTTATTAACTATCAAAGTCTGCACCAGGAGAAACAATCCCCATAACTCTGGTTTGAATTTTGACAGAGTTATGCCCCATTTTGTGCCCCCCCACCCCCCCATGAGTGGTGGGGGCATATAGATTTGCTCTTGTCCGTGCGTGCGTCCATCCGAGCACACTATTGGTACCTTAGGTGGTAGGCGGTGTGGCCTAGGACAATAGAAATCCTTTGTATTCATTCTGTAACCACTTAATTCTTTTGTTCCTTAAGTGGTGGGCGTCCGTCCGAAGTTCGTGATGCGCCTAGCTCAAAAAGTATTTGATATAAATTGATGAAACCTTGCATGAGTCTTTATCATGATATGAACTTGCGCAAGTCCTATTTTTCGTCTGGCTCCGCCCCCTATTTCCTGAGTAATGGCCCCTGAAATAGTCAAAAATGCACATTTTCACCTTGTGACACGCGTAGCTCAAAAAGTATTTGATACAGATTCATGAAACCTTGCATGAGTCTTAATCATGATATGAACTTGCGCACCTCCTATTTTTCATCTGGGTCCCCTCCCTATTTTCAGAGTTATGGCCCCTGAAATAGTCAAAAATGCACATTTTCACCTTGTGACGTGCCTAGCTCAAAAAGTATTTAATATAAATTTATTAAACCTTGCTTGAGTCTTTATCATGATATGAACTTGCGCACCTCCTATTTTTTTATCTGGGTCCGCCCCCTATTTTCAGAGTTATGGCCCCTGAAATAGTCAAAAATGCACATTTTCACCTTGTGACGCACCTAGCTCAAAAGTATTTAATATAAATTTATTAAACCTTGCATCAGTCTTTATAATGATATGAACTTGTGCACCTCCTATTTTTCATCTGGGTCCGCCCCCTGTTTTCAGAGTTATGGCCCCTGAAATAGTCAAAAATGCACCTTTTCCCCTTGTGACGCGCCTAACTCAAAAAGTATTGCATGCAAATTGATTAAACCTTGCATGAGTCTTTATAATGATATGAACTTGCGCACCTCCTATTTTTCATCTGGGTCCGCCCCCTATTTTCAGAGTTATGGCCCCTGAAATAGTAAAAAATGCACATTTTCACCTTGTGACACACCTAGCTCAAAAAGTATTACATATAAATTGATTAAACCTTGATTGAGTCTTTATTATGATATGAACTTGCGAACCTCCTTTTTTTCTGTCTGCCTCCGCCCCCTATTTTCAGAGTTATAGCCCCTGAAATAGTCAAAAAATGAACATTTTCACCTAATTATGTGCATAGCTCAAAAAGTATTTGATGTTAATTCATGAAACCTTGTTTGAGTCTTTATTATGATGTGACCTTGGGCACTTGGCATTTTTCTTGAGAATCTTAGCGCTTATTACAGAGTTACAGCCCTTGAAATAGCCAAAATAGTAGATTTTTTATTTGTGATGCTCATAGCTCAAAAAGTATATGACCTAGAATAATGAATCCTTTTCATAAAATGTTTGTTGAGGCTATACCCCATTAAGACTGCAAACATTTAAATTATTTCCCCTTATTTGTGACAAATATACCAGTGGGGGGCACACCCTGTGTCCTACAGACACATTCTAGCTAATGTAGAATTGTTTTGTTAAAGTTTTTGATAGATTCAAATATCTCAGTTTCTATCAAAGCTTTTGACTTGAAACTTAAAATAGTTATTAAAGAATCCCCATAACTCTGATTTTAATTTTTTACAGAGTTATGCCCATTTTTAACTTAGATTTTTTTGGTTAAAGTTTTATAAAGTTTTTACTGGCAAAGCTCTAATTCAGAGTCAAGCACTGAGAAAAGTTGAGTGTGCTGTCTGACGGACAGCTCTTCTTATTTATGGAGACTGTACTTTTTTTGCAAAAAATCATTTTCTGTCAGTAAAACAAAGAAGGAAGTCAGGCATTGTATATTCTTCAATAAACAATGATTGAAGACTGGTGGAAAAATATTATGATGTCTGTTATAATGTCAAATGACTGTATGACGTCTGAATTATTACACAAATGAATGAAGTTTAGAATGCACAATGTCTGAATCATTACACAAATGAATGAAGTGCAGAATGTACGATGTTTGAATCATTACACAAATGAATGAAGTTCAGAATGTACAATGTCTGAATCATTACACAGATAAATGAAGGTCAGCCTGTATGATGTCTGAATCATTACACAAATGAATGAAGTTCAGCATGTATGATGTCTGAATCATTACACAAATGAATGAAGTTCAGCATGTATGATGTTTGAATCATTACACAAATGAATGAAGTTCAGAATGTACAATGTCTGAATCATTACACAGATGAATGAAGTCAGCCTGTATGATGTCTGAATCATTACACAAATGAATGAAGTTCAGCATGTATGATGTCTGAATCATTACACAAATGAATGAAGTTCAGCATAGTTTTTATCATAATATTTCATTGAGCATAAATGTTAGAACGATAATAAACATGACCTTCCTCATCTTTCATGCTAGTATATTTAACTGCTACAGCTATTCCCTTCATGGTTAAAGTCCTGTGCATCTGACCTCTGAACACTGGTAAATCTATTAATATATAATGTGAAGGCTTTGAATATTTGATGATTACATAAAAAAGAAAATTTCACATTCCAGAGATACATAGTGGCTTCTGTGGGTTCAGGGTTTACCTTATACGACACAGAAACTGGTCAGACTTTACTAAGAAAAGAACATGCCCACCTTTCCAAGATTAATGATCTCACTTTCACCTGTGATGGGTAAGTTTTATCAACTATTTGATGGTGATAGTGATGCCTGGGTTTTTAGCTCACCTGAGCACAAAGTGCTCAAGGTGAGCTTTTGTGATCGCCCTGTGTCCGTCGTCAGTCGTCCATCGTCAGTCGTCCGTCGTTGTCAACAATTTGACTGTTAACACTCTAGAGGTCACAATTTTGGCCTTATCTTAATGAAACTTGGTCAGAATGTTACCCTCAATAAAATCTTGGACGAGTTCGATACTGGGTCATCTGGGGTCAAAAACTAGGTCACCAGGTCAAATCAAAGGAAAAGCTTGTTAACACTCTAGAGGTCACAATTTTGCCCCAATCTTAATGAGACTTGATCAGAAAATTACCCTAAACAAAATCTTGGATGAGATTGATATTGGGTCATTTGCGGTCAAAAACTAGGTCACCAGGTCAAATCAAAGGAAAAGCTTTTTAACACTCTAGAAGTCACAATTTTGCCCCAATCTTAATGAAACTTGGTCAGAATGTTACCCTCTATAAAATCATGGACGAGATCGATATTGGGTCATCTGGGGTCAAAAACTAGGTCACCAGGTCAAATCAAAGAAAAAGCTTGTTAACACTCTAGAGGTCACAATTTTGGCCCAGTTTTAATGAAACTTGGTCAGAATGTTACCCTCAATTAAATCTTAGATGAGTTCGATATTGGGTCATCCGGGGTCAAAATCTAGGTCACCAGATCAAATCATAGGAAAAGCTTGTTAACACTGTAGAGGCCACATTTAAGACTATATCTTCATGAAACTTGGTCAGAATGTTAATCATGATGATCTTAAGGTCCAGTTTGAATCTGGGTCATGTAAGATCAAAAACTAGGTCACCAGGTCAAATCAAAGGAAAAGCTAGTTAACACTGTAGAGGACACATTTATGACCATATCTTAATGAAACTTTTTCAGAGTGTTAATCTTGATGATCTATAGGTCAAGTTCAAATCTGGGTCAGGTATGGTCAAAAACTAGGTCACTATGTCAAATCAAAGGAAAAGCTTGTTAACACTCTAGAGGTCAAATTTATGACTGTATCTTTATGAAACTTAGTCAGAATATTAATCTTCATGATCTTTAGGTCTAGTTCGAATCTGGGTCATTTGGGGTCAAAAACTAGGTCACCAGGTCAATTCAAAGGAAAAGCTAGTTGACACTTTAGAGGCCACATTTATGACCATATCTTTATGAAACTTGGTCAGAATGTTAATCTTGATGATCTTCAGGTCAATAGGTCAGGTGAGCAATACAGGGCCTTCATGGCCCTCTTGTTCATGTTAGCAGTTAATTCCTCTTTTCTTGGTTTCAATCAACAGATTTTCTAGTAATGTTTAGTTTTGCCCTTCTGAGGATCACCCTCTCTCTTTAATGCTGCTACTGACTGTTCTGTACTTAATTCTTTGTTACAACTCTTCAGTTGAATTCCTATTTGTCCTATCTACTCAGATTCACCTTAACTATTTCAGCTTGTATTTGGCAACAGCTGCTGTGGATGGGTCTATACGACTGTGGAGTTTTATAGATGTGATCAGAGACAGTATACAAGGAAATTCTAAATCCGGAAGTTTATCCGATGGGTTAGTGGTACTAATTTTGTGTTTTATTTAGTTCATACTAACTTGTTATCCCCCGCCGATGAAATCGGGAGGGGGGTATTGAAATGGCGTTGTCCGTCCGTCAGTCCGTCCGTCCGTCCGTCCGTCAGTCTGTCCGTCCGTCCGTCCGTCCGTCCGCAGCCATTTCTCAGTAACTACTTGGTAGAATTTCATGAAACTTGAAATAAACATGAACCAACATACTGCGATGATGCCCGTCAAGTTTTTTTTTTGATTGGTCAATTTCCCTCAGAGTTATTGCCCTTGATTTAATAAAAAATGTCCGTCTGCAGCTATTTCTCAGTAACTAACAGGTAGAATTTCATCAAATTTGAAGTTGACATGAACCAAGATACTGTGCTGATGCCCGTCAAGTTTTTTTTTTGATAGGTCAATTTCCGTCAGAGTTATTGCCCTTGATTTAATGAAAAATGTCCGTCTGCAGCCATTTCTCAGTAACTAGCAGGTAGAATTTCATCAAACTTGAAACAGACATGAACCAAGATACTGCGACGATGCCCTTCAAGGTTTTTTTCGATTGGTCAATTTTCCATATAGTTATTGCCCTTTAATTGTTTAAAAATCCACAGATCTGTACATAACAAACCAACCAATTGGAAGAATTTCATTAAACTTCTTTCATTCTTTTCCATGAACATTTATTATAAACATGTGATGTTGTGTACCTACACCTGGTCACCACCTTACCTTGGTCCCCCCCACCCCCAACCATTTTTTTTTTTTTTTTTTTTTTTTTTTCATTTTTCATTTTCTATCAATATTTATAATCAACATGTAAACTGTTGTGTCCTCACCCCCCCCCCCCCCCCCCCCCAGCCCCACCCAAACAAACCATTCATTTTCTTTTAATTTGATTTTGACTAATGAAATTATTTGCTTCTTGGTAACATTCTTAACTTTTTGCTGGATATATTTTTTTGCCGTTCCTCAACTCTGACCCTTTCGGCGGGGGATTCCAATTCATCGAATTTGCTTGTTTTAGCTCGATTGTGATGAAAGCTTCAAACTTATTGGAACCACTCTTGAGTCTGCTTCCTGGAAAAACCAGTTCTGGTGTTACCGGTATATGAGAAGTCATGGTCGTGACCCCAGTGGGGCTCGAACCCACGACCCCTGGATTGAGCAGCTGACACCTTATCCAACTAGACCACCACTGTTTTATTTCAATTCTGAAGCTTGAATATAAAATTGTATCAGAAAAAGAAATTCTTCCAGTGCCAGACACATCATTGGCTAGATGTAAAGAAACAAATTAGTGTGCTTCATTCAGATTATCATCCTGGTTTATGTACTGAAAGATAAAAATTAGCAGAGTTTTCTAAAATGGTTAAAACTAGTAATTCTGCAATTGCTAAACACTTTAACCATTAGCCCCGTTAGCCTGCTGGTGGCAAGTGATTTTACCTTTGCGTCCAGTGCAGACCATGATCAGCCTGCATGTTTGTGCAGGCTGATCATGGTCTGCATTGTTCACTATTCATTGAGTTAATTTTCAGTAAACACCCCTTTGAAAAATAAATGGTACTGCCCAAATTGAATGATGGACCAGTCCATTTTAGAAATATAGCAGGGTTAAGGTTAACACAGATTACATCTAAACCTGTTCTAAAGACCATCTGTGAACAGAGACCACCTGACTAAAGGTCACTGAGTACATGATAGACTTTAGACATCTGCGTTATGTTGTAATCTGTATTAAATTAAAGACCTTGCAGACAAAGACATTTCTTCACCTCGCATAAGCTTTGATTTTTCACCCATATATGTATAGGAGAGATCGCCATGACGTCACGCATAAATACCTGTTTATCTGGTGGTGGGTAAAACAAATGTTTTTACATCGTTTGTGTATGGGATCTGAATTTTTAATTTTTAATAACTTTTTCGCTCATTTATGGATTTTAAAAATTCAAAAAGTTTTGAAATGCTTACGATTTTCATATTTTCCCATTTAAATATCTTTTTAAAATGAGTAACCGTTTTAAATGACATAAGATTTTAATAGCGGCGTAGCGATCCTCGAAACTTTTTGAAAAAAAACACTGTAAGTTAAGCGTTCATAATTAATCCATTTAATTTCGAAATTATAATCAAAAGTAATCAATAAATTGCTTGTTTTATACTTTTTCCATTGATCAAAAAATTATTGATATTATTTGTGTTTTAAGAAAGTTTAAGCCGTTAGAAAAACATCACTGTTTACAAAAAAAACATGGACGCTCGGCGTCTGCCACCCGGTCTTTATCTTATCAGTTCTAAAAATAGAAAATATAATGGATTTGTTTACAAACACGATCTCTCCTATACGCTTATCATTTTGTTGGACATACCATTTATTTTTTGACTGATACTATGGGATGCAATACATATATCTAGGGAGCAGATCTAAAGTAATTCATAGGTCTTATTTTGACTGGTAGTTCAAAATACTAAATCTCCTTAATTATAAAAAAAATAATGCACAGTATTGGTGAAAGTACTGGAAATTTGACCCTCATGTTCAGAAATATTCTAGAACATTTCCAGTACTGTAAAATCATTTAATTTCGTGGGCATGAAATTTCGTGGTTTTGGTCAAAACGGTATTTTTGTGGGGATATAAATTCGTGGATTTCAACTTTTGAATATAAAATGAATGGGAATTGTACTTGTTCATTGGGATTAAATTTCGTGGATTGACTCAACCACGAAATCCACGAAAATTAGTCCCCCACGAATATTAATGATTTCACAGTATGTCTCTGTATGAAGTTTAGAAATATTAGAGGAAATACACATTTGTCATTACAGCATGCTAGAAAAGTGGTACACAGCTGACAGTCACAACTTAAAGATGTCATTAGTAGGAGAATGTTTAGCTCATTCTGGATCCGTTCAGGTTTGCATACAGTTTTAATGTTAGTGAATCAGTTCGATTGGATTAGTAGGAGAGTCTTTCGCATACAGTATAGGGGCCACCACCCTGGGCTTGAACCTCACTTCGGGTGTAAAAGTCTTGAATTTGAGACAGCTATCCATCTGGATTGTAGGTCGGTGGTTCTACTAAAGTGTCTGCCCATGCCTGAAATAATGCTTGGATGGGCACCTTGTGACATCCTCCACTGTGAAAAGCAGGATTGTAACCTGATATGACCTTTCATTGTGTTGGTGTGACGTTAAACCCCCAAAAATGCATACAGTGTTTTTAGCTCACCAGAGCACAAAGTGCTCAGGGTGAGCTATTGTGATCGCTCACCGTCCGGCGTCCGTCCGTCGTCCGTCCGTCCGTCCACACTTTCCTTTAAACAACATCTCCTCCTAAACCAACAGGCCAATTTTGATGAAACTTCACAGGGATGTTCCTTGGATGGTCTTCTCTAAAAATTGTTCAAAGAATTGAATTCCATGCAGAACTCTGGTTGCCATGGCAACCGAAAGGAAAAACTTTAAAAATCTTCTTCTCAAAAACCAGAAGCCCTAGAGCTTAGATATTTGGTGTGAAGCATTGCCTAGTGGACCTCTACCAAGTTTTTTCAAATTATGACCCCGGGGTCAAAATTGACCCCGCCCCAGGGGTGACTTGATTTTACATAGAAAAATCTTAAAAAATCTTCTTCTTGAAAACCAGAAGCTCTAGACCTTAGATATTTGACATGTAGCATTGCCTAATGGACCTCTACTTAAGTTGTTCAAATCATGACCCCAGGGTCAAAATTGACCCCGCCCCAGGGGTCACTTGATTTTACATAGGAAAATCTTCAAAAAATTTCTAAAAATAAAGCAGAAGGCCTAGGTCTTAGATATTTCACGTGTAGCATTGCCTAGTGGACCTCTACAAAATTTATTCAAATCAGACCCCCGGGGTCAAAATTGACCCCGTCCCAGGGGTCACTTGTTTTTACATAGGAAAACCTTAAAAAATCTTCTTCTCAAAAAGCAGAAGCTCTAGAGCTTAGATATTTGACATGTAGCATTGCCTAGTGGACCTCTACTAAAGTTGTTCAAATCATGACCCCCGGGGTCAAAATTGACCCCGCCCTAGGGGTCGCTTGATTTTACATATGAAAATCTTCAAAAATTTTCTTAAAATAAACCAGAAGGCCTAGAGCTTAGATATTTCACATGTAGCATTGCATAGTGGACCTCTACAACATTTGTTCAAATCATGACCCCAGGGTCAAAATTGACCCCGCCCCAGGGGTCACTTGATTGTACATAGGAAAATCTTCAAAAAATTTCTAAAAATAAACCAGAAGGCCTAGGACTTAGATATTTGACATGTATTATTGCCTAGTAGACCTCTACAAAATTTCTTCAAATCATGACCCCGGGGTCAAATTGGCCCCGCCCCATGGGGTTACTTGATTGTACATAGAAAAATCTTCAATATTTTCTAAAAATAAACCAGAAGGCCTAGAGCTTAGATATTCAACATGTAGCATTGCTTAGTGGACCTCTACAAAATTTGTTCAAATATTGACCCCCTCAGGGTCAAATTGACCCAGCCCCAGGGGTTACTTTATTGTACATAGGGAAATCTTCATAAATTTGCTTAAAATAATCCAGAAGGCCTAGATCTTAGATATTCGATATGTAACATTGCCTAGTCGACTTCTACAAACTTTGTTCAAATCATGACCCCCGGGGTAAAATTGGCCCCGCCTCAGTGGTTACTTGATTGTACATCGGAAAATTTTCCAAAAAATTTCTAAAAATCATCAGTTTGACATTTGAAACATATTAATCTGGTGAGCGATCCAGGGTCATCATGACCCTCTTGTTTTGAAAGTAAACTAGTTCAAATTACATGAATAACATGGTCAGTAGTTGTCCATGTTGGGCTTGTAGGTAAGTGTTAACAATATTAAAGGCATGCTTTTGCAATATGCTTTCATCGCAAGTCTTTGCTTTATAGCCAAATGCAGACCATATACAAAATGTAATTCTTTAATTACATCAGTTCAGGCATTAAAGTACATTTTAGGTCACTTAAAGAAAATGAGAAGTGTCCATGAACAGAATAATGTCATGGCCTTCCAATGGCAAGTAACCTTAGAATAACATTGTATGTGCTAAAATTTGCTTTTCCATTTTTAAACACCCGTCTCTGAAAGAGTGGGGTGTATTATGTGAACACCCGTGGTGGCGGGGGCAGGCGGGTGGCGTCCAAAAGCATGTCCGCTCTCTAAGTCAAACAGTTTTCATCCGATCTTCACCAAACTTGGTGACAATGTTTGTGGGCATAATATCTCAGCCAAGTTCGAAAACCAGCAAAATTGCCACAGGCAATCTTGGGTTATGACCCTTGAATTACTCAAAATTTGCAAATTTAGCCATGTTCGCCATCTAAGTCAAACAGTTTTTATCTGATTTTTACCAAACTTGCTGACAATGCTTGTGGGCATAATATTTCGGCCAAGTTCGATAACCAGCCACATCGCCCCAGGCACTCATGGATTATGGCCCTTGAATTAGGCCAAATTCGATGACGGGCATATTTTGTGACAGTCTGCCACACTTGTTTGGAAAGGGGACCATTGTTAGAAATATATGTTTATCTATTACTATAAATTTGTCATTTTAACAGGTTTTGCTTGATTGTGACGAAGAAAGCATAGTTTCATGTGGAGTTGATGGACTTGTTATTGTTTGGAAGGTTGAACATTATTATCACAGTTTGGTTTAAACATTAATTTATTTTCAATTACATGTCTGCCTCCATACAAATATAGGATGAATATCTCAGAATTCATGTGTAAGCTGTAATCTTGTATTAAAGTCCTCTTTGTATTTAAGTTTTAATCTAAAGTTAGGGATTCCCTTGGAACTGTGTGTCTGCACAGACTTTATTTCATATAACAATTCCTGCATTTCATATAATTATGTAAGTAAACTTATTAATAACATTCATTCAGTGACATTTGTTGGATTTATGCATATTGTCATTGTATTGAAAACATAATCATTGGGTTATATTAAACTTCATCATTTTACTGTAAATCATTTGACCAGTAAACGGATACATGTAGGTTTGCCATGGCCTGCAGATATGAACAGTCTAGTAACTAGGAAACTGTAACAAACAAAGATCAATTATATCCGCAGAAAGATAAATTAGTTGTCTTCTTTTTTAACCAGCAATATTTTGTCTTGTTTTGGTCAAAATTGATGAGCCCTTCAAAAACCTTGGCTACTACAGTTTTCAGCTCATTTATACAAAGTATGGAGAGCTGTCCTACTCGACCTGGCGTTGGCGTCCTTCCGTGTCCGCACCTTGGTTAAAGTTTTGATTAGCTTTCTCTATCTCTGTAATTACTTGATGGATTTGTTCCAAACTTAAAGTAGTTATTCCTCATCATCATCCACATCATATGGCACAAAGGCCATAGCTCTCACATCAATATTTCATGAATTACCCCTCTTTTTACTTAGAATTTCAGGTTAAAATTTTGATGCTATTTCACTCTATCTCAGTTATTATGTCTCCCACCACACAGTGGTGTGGGAGACATATTGATTTACTCCAGTCTGTCTGTCTGTGTGTGTGTCTGTCACAAAGCTTGTCCGCACTCTAAGTCGAACATTTCTCATCCGATTTTCACCAAACTTGAACAAAATGTGCTTGACCAGAAGACCTTGGCCAAGTTCGATAACTAGCCAAATCGGTCCAGGCGTCTTAGAGTTATGGCCCTTGAATTACCAAAAATCGGTCTTTTTACTCTTGTCCCCACTCTAATTCGAATATTTCTCATCCAATCTTCACCAAACTTAAACAAAACGTGTTTGACCATGAGAGCTCGGCCAAGTTAGATAGCTAGCCAAATCAGTCCAGGCATTTTGGAGTTACGGCCCTTGAATTATCGAAAAATTGGCCTTTTTACCCATGTCCACACTCTTAATCGAACATTTCTCATCTGATCTTCACCAAACTTGAACAAAATGTGTTTGACCATGAGACCTCAGCCAAGTTCGATAACTAGCCAAATCGGTCCAGGCATTTTGGAGTTACGGCCCTTGAATTATCGAAAAATCGGCCTTTTTACTCTTGTCCGCACTCTAAGTCGAACATTTCTCATCCGATCTTCACCAAACTTGAACAAAATGTGTTTGACCATGAGACCTCGGCCAAGTTCGATAACTAGCCAAATCGGTCCAGGCATTTTAGAGTTACGGCCCTTGAATTACCGAAAAAATCCGTCTGTTTACTCTTGTCCGCACTCTAAGTCGAACATTTCTCATCCGATCTTCACCAAACTTGAACAAAATGTGTTTGACCATGAGACCTCGGCCAAGTTCGATAACTAGCCAAATCGGTCCAGGCATTTTAGAGTTACGGCCCTTGAATTACCGAAAAAATCCGTCTGTTTACTCTTGTCCGCTCTCTAAGTCGAACATTTCTCATCCTATCTTCACCAAACTTGAACAAAATGTGTTTTGCCATAAGACCTTACCCAAGTTCGATAACTAGCCAAATCCGCCCAGGCACTGTTCATTTATGGCCCTTGAATTACTGATTGGATCCACTCATCCAGACCATCTAATTGGATCCACTCGTCTAAAACATCTAGAGAAACTAACATTTTTCATCATCTAAGGGGCAGTTGTGGGAGACATGCGCTTTTCTCAAAAGCATCTCTAGTTACTGAATGGATTTGATTCAAACTGAAAGTAGTTGTTTCACATTATCACCCACATCATATGACACAAGGACCAAAACTCTGTCATCTTTTTTCATGAATTATGCCCCCTTTTACTTAGAATTTAAGCTTTAATTTGATGCATTTTCACCACATCTCTGTTATTACAGAGAGGATTTGATTCAGACTTAAAATAGTTGTTCA
Source organism: Mercenaria mercenaria (assembly GCF_021730395.1). Lineage (NCBI taxonomy): Eukaryota > Metazoa > Mollusca > Bivalvia > Venerida > Veneridae > Mercenaria > Mercenaria mercenaria. The sequence continues at coordinate 18,960,114 of NC_069368.1, forward strand.
ACAGCATCACTCACATCATATGACACAAGGGCTATAACTGTTGCACCAATATTTCATGAATTATCCCCCCTTTTAACTTAGGATTTCAAGTTTTGGTGCAGTTTCACTCTATCTCACATATTATCCCCCGATGAAAGTCGGAGGGATATAGTTTTGGTGTTGTCCATCTGTCCGTCTTTCCGTCCGTCCATCCGGAGCCATATCTAGGAAATGGTTTGGAATATTTATATAAAACTTCATGTACGTGTTCACCACTTTAAGTTTTTGCGGCCTGCCAAGTTTCAGTCAGATTGCCCTAGTAACACCAGAGTTATGGCCCTTAAAAGTTTCTAGTGTTAACTATATAGGGTTCTATAAATATGGCTATTTCTGCATCATAACTTTTGATATATTTGACTTAGAACTATTAAACTTAAACAGACTTTAGATAACCATAATGTGGTTGTGTACACACAATTTCGTTCAGATTTATTTTGTAAATTAAGAGTTATTGCCCTTTAATTGTATAAAAATCCACATATTTGTACATAACAAACTTACCATTTGGTAGAATTTCATTAAATTTCTTTCATTCTTTTCCATGAACATTTATTGTAAACATGTGAAGTTGTGTACCCACACCTGGTCACCCCCTTACCTTGATCACACCCCGTCCCCCTCCCTCCCCCCCCCACCAAAAAAAAATAAATATATTTTAGATTTTTTTTCAAACAAACGTCATATACATGTTCACCACTATGAGGTTATGGGGCCCATCAAGTTTCAGTCAGATTGCCCAAGCAACACCAGAGTTATGGCCCTTAGAAGTTTCTAGTGTTAACTATATAGGGTACTATAAATATGGCTATGTCTGCGTCATAACTTCTGATATATTTGACCTAGAACTATGAAACTTAAACAGAATTTAGAGCACTATAATGTGGTTGTGGTTTCATACGGATTTCTTTAGTAACTTCAGAGTTATTGCCCTTTAATTGTCTAAAAATCCACATATTTGTACATAACAAACTTACCATTTGGCAGAATTTCATTAAATTTCTTTCATTTCTTTTCCCTGAACATTTATTATTAACATGTGAAGTTGTTCACCCACACTTGGTCACCCACTTGCCTTGGTCACACCCCCTCCCCCTAACCCCCCTCCCCCGCTAAAAAAAATAAATATAATTATTTTAGATTTTTTTCAAACCTTCTATGAATATTTATCAACATGCAAGTTGTACTATTCCCCCACCTCGCATTTCAATTAACTGCATTTAATTTTAAAAGGTAAGCTTATTTCAGTAAGCATATCCCATTCAAAATAAATTCTTTAGTCAGGATCAAAGTATCATACATTTATTAAATTAAACATTTGTTTTCTGTTAAATTGATTTTGACTAATGAAATTATTTGCTTCTTATTAACATCCTTAACTTTTTGCCGGATATATTTTATTGCCATTGCTCACCACAAAACCCTTTCGGCGGGGGATACCAGTTCATCGAATTTGCTTGTTACTAAACGGATTTGATTCAAACCAAAAGTAGTTGATCCACATCATCACCCACATCATATGACACAAGGTCCATAACTCTGGCACCAATTTTCCTGAATTACGCCCCTCTTTAACTGAGAATTTCAGTTTAATGTTGATGCTTTTTCACTATATCTCTGTTATTACACAGAGGTTTTTATTCAAACTTAAAATAGTTGGTCAGCGTTATCACTCGTAATATTTTGATACATTTATCTTTATCTCTCTTATTACTTAATACTTTTGACACAGGCACAAGCTATTGTCCAATATCTTCATCACAATGGAGTCATCAAACACTCCAGTGACAGCTCCAGCTTCCTTAGATGTGCACAGTTTCACTATCCAGTATTGAAATACTAGTAGTCAAGCGTGCTGTCTCCTGTGACAGCCCTTGTTATTGTTCAGTTATCGCATATGTTATTTTTGTACATCAAAAGTAAATGAATTTTGGTATTTTGATCGTTAAAAGTCTTTATGCGGGTCTATTATGTAATGTTTGCTTCATTGCACCTCATATCAAATACATGAACAACAGTAACAGAACAAGTCCCATGTTTGGTGCTCAGAATTAGAAGGGAAACTGATTTCTCTTTTCATATACACTCAAGGCTATTGATACCAAAAGGAATGAGTTGTTGAGAGTGATTTATTTAAGTTTGAAACTTGTTTCACAATTAACCTCAAGTATATTTTATAAACTATGGACAAGATGATAATGATATTTTAATGTTTTAGTTCAGACCAGTTGCAATAGATACTAGTTTTATTTTAAGTAAGTCATTGATAGCAAAATCCTAGGGTTTCTTGTAGCAATTTTAGTATATAAATCAGGCATACCATTATTTCAAAAATATTTGTGGTAAAAAGAAATAAACCTTTACCTTTTTGTTAATTTCAGAATGAAAATGTACAGATGATGAAAAGAAATCATGTCTTACAAACACTGATGAAGTGTGCTGGAATTGTGTGACATCTCAGGCTGAAAAGTAGGAATTCATTTGGTTTTGATAGAAATGTGACAGTAAAAGCCACCAGAAGAGAAATGTTACCAGGTGAACACTGTTTGGGTGAGGCTGATAAAACTCCCATTCATTCAGATTGAACATAGATCTGCAAATGAGAGTACAGTTGTAATTTGTGGCACAAAGGAAAAGATCATTGTGAAAATTTCAGAATTAATTGAGCTCAACATAATGGCTTGCTGCAGGTGTTGAAGGCTTGTCCCAGGAGTCTTAATTCTTTCATGAGGAAGCCATTTTACTTTCGGCAGGTCAGTGCTCCTTTTTTTGTATGAAGCAATGCCAGTAGGAATATAGAGGTTTTCATTCACCATTAAAGTTGAAGGATATCCAAGTTGCCGTAGCTGCATGTATGATTTAAAATGCAGTTAAAGTGAATAAACAAGTAAGTGGAAGCAAAAAAAACTAGTATTGTGTGATTTAAATGAGAGCAGAAAGTATTGTGACAGATGATTGATTGATGTTCAATAACTAGAGAGGAAATAATGACATTTAAAAAAAAGCTTATTTGGATTGCCATCTTGTTTGTTAAGTATGACTCCTTTCATGACATTATCATAGGACTGGGACGATTACTCGGTTAATCGGATCAGATTCGATTACTAGGTGAAACCGGTTTCAATTTTGCAAAACCGCTAATTGCTGTCAAACTGTAAACATCACGAATCGTAACTTTATCTTTATACATTTCTTTGATCAGCACATAGTTCACAGTAAATTTTCGCAAAAACACATAAACTTGAACATAATCAGTAGTCTTGGATTTGCATGTCGTGATAAATCTAAAATAAAATACACCAAAATATGACTTATTATCACACTGCATCTAAACGATAAAGTTAGTAAGTTCCTAATGAAGTCAGCTGCTGGATGTACCTTGATAGGGTCGTCAGGAAAGAAAACAGCATCTCAAATATGGCGGCCGATTAACCGGTCCGATTCGATTTCATAAAAATGATTAACTGGTTTTCAGAATTTTGAAATCGTCCCAGCCCTACTTTATTATGTATGTTTTTACTGTTAAATGAACTGATCCTACGAAGTATTAATATTTTCTTGCTCATTGTGGTTTTGTTTCTAGACAGTAATTGAAGAATGCTTGGGCCTACAGTGATCAAACTTAATACTAGGATGATCACCAGTCATTGCCAGAAGATGATCCCTATAGTTTTTGGGGTAATTAAGTTGAAGGGAAAGGTCACAATGGCATTGACACTGAAAACTGTTCCCCATCAATAACTGGACATTACCAGAGGTTGCACTAGTCAAAAATTAGGATGATTGCATCGTCTTATGATCCCTGCTATACTGAGTCACTATAACCTCAAGACTGAAAACAGCTCCAGATTAATGGTTTAAGAATGCTTTGGTCTATGACTGCCAAATTGTCTGCTGTCTGTAGACGAGTCCTGTTGTTTTAAGAGCCGCTAAGTCAAAGGTCAAAGTCACAGTGGTCTGGATAATAAAACTTTGTTATCTTTGGTCAGTAGATGAAACTTGTTGTTTTGGAGTTTTAAGGTCACAGTGACTTTGAACTTAAATGTTCAGTTAGTTTTAGAACGCTTAGGCATGTAGTTATTTATTTATTTGTGATCAGTAGGGAAACTCCAGTGGGATTGTTTTAGATGGGAGTATTATGTCAAAGGTTCTTCAGACTGAAAATTACAGGCCGTTGTTAGGGTATATGTGTTTTTTAAACAGCTTTTGTTTTTGACATTTCAATGATTTTAGTGACCTTTATGTAACTAAAACATTCCTTTTCAATGATTATTTTTAGCTGTCAGTCTATGGCATTTATTTGTTTTACTACACTGCCTTTCACCAATAGATAAGTACTGCCTTTCACTAATAGAAAACTACTGCCTTTCACCAATAGAAAACTAATATTTTATATGTTTACACATGTAGTATGTTGACTAAACATTCCATGACATTTCCATCTATATTTAGACAAGCCAAGGCCACTTCGTGTTTGTATGTACATTTTTGTATAAACTGTCAATCCCATCATAACATGATCACGTTTTTGATAACATTTTATAGAAAATGATTAAAATAGACAGTTGTTTTTAATATCATAGTGCAATAAACGTGCAATTCTTTTCATGTTTCACTGCTTTTGTTCATTGATAAATAAATAATAGAAAGAGCATTGAAACTTGAGGGTAAATTACCCGAGGGTTTTAATGTTCTTTCTGTTTTGTATCATAGCCATCCATATATGGTAGTTGTAGGCGTTCCACACTGCCATATACAGCAGTTCAGTGAGTACTTAAAATCCTTGCTTTACAAATGTGTAAAGCCCAGGTAAAATAAACCAATGCTAGAGCAGAAAATCAATAAAATACACCTCGCTGTCTACTGTTCCAGACAGGCTGGCATACTTTCCTATCCAACAGTGCGGTAACTAGCGTGCGGGTATTAAATACCTGCACACTTTTAGTTACTGCACTCTGTACTCAGAGTATACGAATTACCTGCACCAAAGGGGGGGTCCCAGTTAGGTGTCTGCGCAAAATGTTTTTTGATTTTATTTATACTTTGTGGTAATTTACCTACATGTATTTAGTTTCATTAACAAGTGTTACTGTTACCAGTTTTGACTTACTTTTATAGATATTTACATTTAAAGTGGGTGGGGTAATCTGACATGTGACCAGCCAGGAACACAATTTCTGTTATTTTTTAAAAAATGGTTCTAACTTTTTACCTGAAACTTTCATGATAAAATAACTATGCTATGGACATTCACACAACAGTGGGAAATTTTTTGTTAATTTATCAATCAATGCTGTATTTGATAAAATTAAGATAGTAATAGACAATCTGAGGCCATTTCGTAACAACTGCACAATTTTTGTAGTGTTGCTTCGAATATTTATTTACCCCACCCACTTTTACCCAGTTTGAGAGTGTACCACTCTTCCAATATTAATCAGAATATACTGATATACTGTCATTTTTATGTTTATTTAGTTTACAATATCTGCTGAAAATAACACCTTAATATCTCAACTAATAAAAAATGTTTTAGCTTTTTGGTGAAGTTCGTTCATTGAAAATCAGTAAATTTGATTAGACCACTTTGTGGCTCTGTGCTGAAAAAAGTATTCAGTACAATTTAAAATGCAACATGTTGTGTGAATGTCCTTTGCATAGTTATTTTATCATGAAAGTTTCAGGTAAAAAGTTAGAACCATTTTTAAAAAAATAACAGAAATTGTGTTCCTGGCTGGTCACATGTCAGATTACCCCACCCACTTTAAATGTAAATATCTATAAAAGTAAGTCAAAACTGGTAACAGTAACACTTGTTAATGAAACTTAATACATGTAGGTATATTACCACAAAGAATAAATAAAATCAAAAAACATTTTGCGCAGACACCTAACTGGGACCCCCCCCCCCCCCCCCACTTTGTTAAGAAAAAACACTGAGCTATGATACAAATAAATATTGTATCATAGCTCAGTGTTTTTTCTTAACAAATTTGGTGCATGTAAATCGTATACACTGAGTGCAGGGTGCTGTAACTAAAAGTGTGCAGGTATTAAATACCCGCACGCTAGTTACCGCACTGTTGGATAGGAAAGTATGCCAGCGTGTATGGGCGTGTCTCTAACAGCAGACAGCGGAGGGTATGTTATTGATTTTCTGCGCTCGCATTGGTTTATTTTACCATTTCTGTGACTGATTCGAGGTGCTCGGATGTTCATGCAGACAACCAGTCTGTGGCGTGCACATAAACCGGAACCGGAAAATATCGAAAAAATTGCCTCAGTATATGCAGACAACAAAAACGAATAACTATACGGACGTTACCGTCTTGGGGATTTTCATCCCCGGCGCTTTGCGCCGTGGATAAATCCCCTATAATCACTGAAAACAATAGGTATTCATAAGTTAATGAAAATATGAAAAGAAAATCAATTTTCTAATACTACACCTTTTGAAATATGGCAAAAGAAAGTTTTTGAGTTTCTGCGATTACTAGCTTCTGTAGCCGTTTCCATGGTTACGGCACACTGCGAAATTTCTACGACCTCATTAAAAACCTCCATTTGTTGCCGTATTGTATTTCTATAAAGGTGAAAAAGTTTTGTATGTTGGGTAAATTAAAATCCTTACGGAGAGCCCGTACACAGGAAAGCTTCTTCAATAATATTGTTACATAGGCAAATGAAAACAGCAAATGAAAATTTAAGCGCTAATATAATTAAATTGAATATTTTACAGTGTGGTAAATGACAGAGAAATAGAATTTCCTTTGAACTTTTGAACACGACAATAGTTATACAAAAACTGTTCTGATATTATAACATAACTATTGTCATAAATGAGCACCTTTATTCCTCTTTTACTAGTATAAAAGCCTAACATAAAAAATGTGTGTTTATAGTGCCTGACACTACATAAAGATATGCCAACCACAAATAATTTTTTGTGTTCTCTTTAATCAGAAATATTTTAGTTGTGAGAAAAATAAAATTCATCTCTGTAACACGATATATTAAAAAGCTGGTTAAGTGGCAAGTGATTCTGCCTTTTGCGACCATTCGCCATCCAGTCAGTATCATTTTGGTATACACCCCTTTTAACAGTTAATGGTACTGTCCAAATTGAAAGATGGACGAGTTCATTATAGAAATTTAGCAGGAAAAATGTTAAACATCAGAACAGCAACATACGGATTGCAAAAACACTTATCAGTTGAATGTGTGAAATGAAAAAGATCATGGGATGAGAATGGCAAAATGTGCCATTATATGCAAGGCGTCTTTACTCACAGGTTAAAATAAACTGAACATAGTGATTTGGAAATGAATCAAATTGCCTTAACCCTTATCATTCTGGACACGACTGACTGATGCTGCCTTTGCGATCAGTGTAGATCATGATCAGCCTGCAGTCTGGTCATGATCTGCCTGGTTGGCTATTCAGTCAGTGTCTTTTTTGTAAGCACTCCTGTTAACAGTTAATGGTACTGTCCAAATCGAAAGAAGGACAAGTTCATCGTGGAAATTTAGCAGGATAAGGGCTAAGAACAAGGAAATCCTTGATTTCTAGCACAGATATGACTGTAATGATTGTACTTAATAAGTAAAAAATGTGTACTAAGGAATAGACGATTAATATTGGCTTTTATTAGGGTGACTTAACCCGTCCACTCCCGGTGACGGAGTCAGTGGATGGGATGCTGCCTTACTAATACTGGCTTTTACTTACAACTCACTGCTCCTAATGTAGTTAAAATCCTTATCTTCATCAAAAGACATAACTGTTTCTTCGAATTGACTAGTAACTGTTTAGACAAAAAGGACACACAAATAGTTACAACACCTTAACCATTAGCCTGCTGGCGGGAAGCGATTATGCCTTTCCGACCAGTGCAGACCAAGCTCAGCTTGCACATCCGTGCAGTCTGATCGTAGTCTGCACAGTTCGCTATTCAGTCAGTAAATTTTCAGTTAACACTCCTTGGAATAATAAGTTGTGCTCCCAAATTGAATGATGGACTAGTCTATTTTAGAAAGACAGCAGAGTAAAGGTTAACAATAATCAAGCCCTTATTTCATTCCCTCTTTGCAACATTCCTGTGTCAATTTTGTAAACTTTAAACAGACAGCTCTTGGTTCAAAATATCACCATGCAACACAGATTACTTCCCTTGGACTGTAAAATCTTATTCATACATGAGAGCATTTTTGACAGTTTAACCAATTACGTTTTTTCTGGTCACTTTGTATTAATCTAAAACAACTCCTTGTTTTAGAAAATTTTAAGGCAGCATTTAATAGTGTCACCACCAGTTTCAGTTAAATTCGTAACAATGTTTACGACTTACCTGATCCAAGGATAGAAACACGCAAGTTAGTGCCTCTTAATTCGAGAAAGACCTTAAAAGGTTTCGTAACTCTAACTTATATTTTGTCAAAGTTATGCCCCTATTAAACATTGTGTAAAATTTTCCATATAAAATGTTTCTAGGAGACTACTCGACCAAATGTTTTTAAACGCTACACATACTAAAGTCTTTGGTGTCATAAGATGACCACACATGGCAGGGTTCATAACTCTGGCATGTATTCCAGTAAAACTATGTTCCTTTTTGACAGCAGCTTTTTCAGGATGTATTGTACTTTATGCTTTTATACTCTTCATAAATCTACGGTTGCATGGAATAAACATTCTGAGACAGTTACTTACAGTATAAAGTTATGCCCCTTTTCAACTTTTGTGAAGCGTATGTAAACAAGTGTTATCTCGACGGGCTTCTAATAATCGAGCGCGATGTCAGTAGGCAGCTCTTGTCAAATTTTATTGGGGTTGAGTTGAAGATATATCGACTCCCGGTCGAGGCTTTGCCTTACTTCATATTGACAATGACATACAATAATAATATAGAAAGATAAAAGAATAATCAAATTATAGACGTTTTCTAATACATTTCATAATGAAATAATCTATCTTTGAATTTGGACAGGACCAAAAAGATACTGCATAAATAGCGAACAGTGCAGATCATGATCAGACTGCAACGGATCATGATCTACCCTGATTGCAAAGGCAGAACCAATAGATACTTTTGCATCGGATGAGATATTTTTATAAGCAGGTGCATGATACTTTCGTTCAAGATTTTTTTTGTCAATTCTATGTATATGCGCTGTTAAAAACTGGACAAAGGATCGAATCTTTAAGTTAGTACAGTAGATTCATTGTCTAGCCCAGTCAATTTGTAGACATATAAATAATCTTACCGTCCAGCCACCACCTGCTGTTTCCATATCACAGAAAACTTGTCTTATTTTCTTTGACTTCCATAAGCCTATCTTATACGGTTATAATTCTCGCGAATACCTTTGCAGTCGGTGGCACAGACTGGCCAAACATTGTTTTCTGCAATTAATAAAGAAACCGGACACATTACTATTAATAACTAGAATTGTAGTGACAAATGTCATGTCATCACACTCCATTATATTTTACATAATCATTTTTTGTCGAAACTTATATAACTTTCTATTGTATTATTTGACTTACATCAGATTTTCTTAATAATGGTGAGTAATGGGTATAATGTAATAACAACCTTCGTGGCTGCTTGACTTAGGTCGGGTATGTTTGGTGGCAGGTCGTTATTACTCCAGAATTAAAACGACATCCAATGCACTTGTAGGAATCCGATTGGTAGAAAAAGCTCGCACACATGTCTGTACGGTGACATAGCTTGGCACATTGTACAACAGCAAACACGTTGTCAATTTCAAAGGAAGTTTCTTTAGGTACACGCCTGTATCCGTCTAAATTGGACTCATGATGGTATTTGGTGAAGCTTATATCAGTACACGATATCAAATTCCAGATTTCAACGAAAGTCAAGAGACACACAATCACGGTAGTCCTCCGTTTGTAATCCATGATACCAATCCAAAAAGAAGTCTATACAAATAATTGTAAATAAAAAAAAATCAAATATTTTCAAAGAAAATAAAAATCCCTTCTATACGGAATCCTGTTCGTGCCACTTGAATTGTCGCCTCGCCAACACGCGACAACGCGATAATTATCGCGTTGTCGCCCTGTCCAAAAACATATGTACATGCGACAATTAACAATCCTCGCGAGGTTAAGAGGGCGATAATTATCGTCTTAATTGTCGCATGTCTTTCTTAATTCTCGCATCGTGAACTTGAAATCCAATAGACATAGTTGCGAGAATTAGTAAAGGACGGATTACACCAAACCGGAAGTGACTACTCAGTGTTACATTGTGAAGTAGTCCAAAATGTAATTCCATGCTATGGATGAAATCTGGTATAATGAGTGACATGAGCAGGTGACAGTTAAATTTTCGGCTTATGTTTATTGCTTATAGTATTGAGAATAGATCTATAGGTCACATTCTACCAATTCAATTCCTTATTTATTTCATATTAATAACAAAACATTCAGACCTCATTTTCAGCACTTTAGAGCATTTCAATGATATGAAAACCATATATGGTCATTTAGTATAACATGTATTCTTATCAAAAATAGATAAATATTGACATGTTATGTTGTATATAAGAAAAATAATCTGTTCTGAGAAACATCACCCTCTAAAAATGCCCCCATGAAAACAGCCGTTTAGCAGTTACGCGTAGGTAGACATTTTTCGCAAAGAATAAAACTTATTCCAAGAAATTTACGGTCTAGATCTATTCTCAATACTATAAGCAATAAACATAAGCCAAAAATTTAACTGTCACCTGCTGATAATGGTCTCCCCTTAATTTTGCAAATGGCGTCGGGGAAGGTAGGGGAGGTAACTTTGGATGGGAAAAAAATGGGTCGGTAAGAGTGGCCTCCCCTTAATTTGCAAATAGCGTCGAGAAAGATAGGGGCGGTAACTTTGGATGGGAAAAAATCGGGTCGATTAGAGTGGCCTCTTAATTTTGCAAATGGCGTCGGGGGTAGTAGGGGAGGAAACTTTGGATGGGAAAAGATCGGGTCGGTTAGAGTGGCCTCCCCTTAATTTTGCAAATGGCGTCGGGAAAGATAGGGGAGGTAACTTTGGATAGGAAAAAACGGATCGGTTAGAGTGGCCTCCCCTTAATTTTGCAAATGGCGTCGGGAAAGATAGGGGAAGTAACTTTGTTTTGGGAAAAAATGGGTCGGTTAGAGTGGCCTCCCCTTAATTTTGCAAATGGCGTCAGGGGAGGTAACTTTGGATGGGAAAAAACGGGTCGGTAAGAGTGGCCTCCCCTTAATTTTGCAAATGGCGTCGAGAAAGATGGGGGAGGTAACTTTGGATGGGAAAAAATCGGGTATGTTAAAGTGGCCTCCCTTTAATTTTGCAAATGGCGTCGGGGAAGATAGGGGAGGTAACTTTGGATGGGAAAAAAATGAGTCGGTTAGAGTGGCCTCCCCTTAATTTTGCAAATGGCGTGGGTTGAGGTAGGGGAGATAACTTTGGATGGGAAAAAATCGGGTCGGTTAGAGTGGCCTCCCCTTAATTTTGCAAATGGCGTCGGGAAAGATAGGGGAGGTAACTGTGGATGGGAAAAAAACGGGTCGGTTAGAGTGGCCTCCCCTTAATTTTGCAAATGGCGTCGGGGGAGGTAGGGGAGGTAACATTGGATGGGAAAGAACGGGTCGGTAAGAGTAGCCTCCCCTTAATTTTGCAAATGGCGTCGAGAAAGATAGGGGAGGTAACTTTGGATGGGAAAAAAATCGGGTATGTTAGAGTGGCCTCCCCTTAATTTTGCAAATGGCGTCGGGAAAGATAGGGGAGGTAACTTTGGATGGGAAAAAACGGGTCGGTAGGAGTGGCTTCCCCTTAATTTGCAAATGGCGTAGGTTGAGGTAGGGGAGGTAACTTTGGATGGGAAAAAACGGGTCGGTAAGAGTGGCCTCCCCTTAATTTTGCAAATGGCGTCGAGAAAGATAGGGGAGGTAACTTTGGATGGGAAAAAATCGGGTATGTTAGAGTGGCCTCCCTTTTATTTTGCAAATGGCGTCGGGGAAGATAGGGGAGGTAAGTTTGGATGGGAAAAAAGCGAGTCGGTTAGAGTGGCCTCCCCTTAATTTTGGTAACTTTGGATGGGAAAAAATCGGGTATGTTAGAGTGGCCTCCCTTTAATTTTGCAAATGGCGTCGGGGAAGATAGGGGAGGTAACTTTGGATGGGAAAAAAACGAGTCGGTTAGACTGGCCTCCCCATAATTTTGAAAATGGCGTGGGTTGAGGTAGGGGAGATAACTTTGGATGGGAAAAAATCGGGTCGGTTAGAGTGGCCTCCCCTTAATATTGCAAATGGCGTCGGGAAAGATAGGGGAGGTAACTGTGGATGGGGAAAAAACGGGTCGGTTAGAGTGGCCTCCCCTTAATTTTGCAAATGGCGTTGGGGGAGGTAGGGAAGATAACTTTGGATGGGAAAAAACGGGTCGGTAAGAGTAGCCTCCCCTTAATTTTGCAAATGGCGTCGAGAAAGATAGGGGAGGTAACTTTGGATGGGAAAAAAATCGGGTATGTTAGAGTGGCCTCCACTTAATTTTGCAAATGGCGTCGGGAAAGATAGGGGAGGTAACTTTGGATGGGAAAAAAACGTGTCGGTTAGAGTGTCCTCCCCTTAATTTTGCAAATGGCGTGGGTTGAAGTAGGGGAGGTAACTTTGGATGGGGAAAATTCGGGTCGGTTCGAGTGGCCTCCCCTTAATTTTGCAAATGGCGTGGGTTGAGGTAGGGGAGGTAACTTTGGATGGAGAAAAATCGGGTCGGTTCAAGTGGCCACCCCTTAATTTTGCAAATGGTGTCAGTAAGATAGGGGAGGTAACTTTTGATGGGGAAAAAACGGGTCGGTTAGAGTGGTCTCCCCTTAATTTTGCAAATGGCGTCAGGGGAGGTAGGGGAGGTAACTTTGGATGGGAAAAAACGGGTCGGTAAGAGTGGCTTCCCCTTAATTTTGCAAATGACGTCGAGAAAGATAGGGGAGGTAACTTTGGATGGGAAAAAATCGGATATGTAAGAGTGGCCTCCCCTTAATTTTGCAAATTGCGTCGGGAAAGATATGGGAGGTAACTTTGGATGGGGAAAAATCGGGTCGGTTAGAGTGGCTTCCCCTTAATTTTGCAAATGGCGTGGGTGGAGGTAGGGGAGGTAACTTTGGATGGGAAAAAATCGGGTATGTTAGAGTGGCCTCCCCTTAATTTTGCAAATGGCGTCGGGGAAGATAGGGGAAGTAACTTTGAATGGAAAAAAGTGTCGGTTAGAGTGGCCTCCCCTTAATTTTGCAAATGGCGTCGGGGGTGGTAGGGGAGGAAACTTTGGATGGGAAAAAAACGGGTCGGTTAGAGTGGCTTCCCATTAATTTTGCAAATGGTGTGGGTGGAGGTAGGGGAGGTAACTTTGGATGGGAAAAATTCGGGTCGGTTAGAGTGGCCTCCCCTTTATTTTGCAAATGGCGTCGGGATAGGGGAGGTAACTGGATGGGAAAAAACGGGTCGGTTAGAGTGGCCTCCTCTTAATTTTGCAAATGGCGTCGGGGTGGTAGGGGAGGAAACTTTGGATGGGAAAAAACGGGTCGGTTAGTGGCCTCCCCTTAATTTTGCAAATGGCGTGGGTGGAGGTAGGGGAAGTAACTTTGGATGGGAAAAAACGGGTCGGTTAGAGTGGCCTCCCCTTAATTTTGCAAATGGCGTCGGGATAGTGGAGATAACTTTAGATGGGGAGAAACGGGTCGGTTAGAGTGGCCTCCCCTTAATTTTGGCAATGGCGTCGCGGAAGGTAGTGGAGGTAACTTTGGATGGGAAAAAATCGGGTATGTTAGAGTGGCCTCCCCTTAATTTTGCAAATGGTGTGGGTGGAGGTAGGGGAAGTAACTTTGGATGGGAGAAAACGGGTCGGTTAGGGTGGCGTCAAAGAATTTTGAAAATATAGAAATAAAAATAGTAATCTCACTCAACTTTATTTTGCACCTTGTGTCAAAGGAAGAGTATAGGAGAAGGAACTGGATGGGGAAAATGCCTCGTTATGGTAACCTCCCATTTGTTCTGCAAATGGCGTCATGTAGGGAAATAATTGGATTGGAGAGAATGTGTTCGGTTAGGTTAGTGTCCTGTATTTTGCTAATGCTGACAAGGAAGGACAGATAACTGGATTGAAAATGCAGTCAGTTTTGGTAACCTTGCCATTAATTTGTAGGTGACATCAAGGATGGAAGGGTATCTTTGAATCACAAGCTTATATTCCCTTATGTCGAGGAAGCGGGAATAGCTTTGGATGACAAAGTTCTAGTACTAGTTGTCATTTTACAAATGGCGTCAGATAGGGGAAGTAAATGTTCACTCTATAGAAGATGGCTATGAAAATCAGCCCTTTATTTTGTCAATGGTGCCAAGAGAGTAAGTGAAAGTGACTGGATGAGAAAGTACGTTTCAGACTAACCTCAATGCATTTTGCAATGGTGTCAAGGTGAATTAACATTGGATGAGAAAGTATAAATCGGCATGGTTAAACTCCCCAGTATTTTACAGTAAGTCGGTAAATGATACTCTTTTCCTGTATTTTGTAAATTATTAGAAAGCATGACCAACTGAACATACTTGCATTTTGCAAATGGTATAAAGGATGGAAAGTCATATTTAAAGTCGACATTGTAAAACATAATCAACACAATTGTATGATGTTTTTTATTCATATTTCAAACAGCAATAATAGCACAAATAGTCAAAAATCACATTTTAAAGTATAATTGCAGTGTTAAAGTTTTAATTCCTTTTTTAGAAATTCAATACATTCATTGAATTGAACTATGCTCTCACCTCAAATAGTAAAACTTTTTGGAAAAGGGTAAGCTTACGAATATATTTAAACAGAAATGGTTAATAAGGAAATATATACATAGCTATAATTTTTTTATATAATTAAAAGTTCTGTAAGACATGAGGGAGACAGTTATTTTTAATAAAAATGCCTTCATTTTGGAATTATAAACAAAATAATTTCTAACAGAAAATAAGATTATGACTATCATTTCAAAATAGTATATTTTCAAATACGAAAAGGTATTCTTCTATCTATCTATCTGCCGTTGAAGTCAAACCCCTTGCGGGAACGTAGACGTTTTGCGCGTCAAAATCAAAAAGAGAAAGAATATATGGTTAAAAAAATTTAGCGTGGAAGAAACTAAAAATAAAAATTTGGTGATATAAAAAGGTTAAAACTAGAGTTTGCAGGATAACTAGGGCGATACATGTTGTAGACTGTAAACTGCAGCACTGAACTGCTTTAGGGTAGGGAGGTGGGCGACACTGGGGAAAAGTTAGTTCCAATGGTACACTGTTCCCGGAAAATAAGAAAACTTGTAACAGTCAGTGGTTCCAGTAATTAACCCAGAACTTAGGGAATGGCAAAAGCTGACACAGCGGGTCATTGGGTCAGGTAATTTACGATTGGGATTGCAACCAGATCATGATGAATCTTATAGAAGAGTGATAACCTAGAATCTATACGCTTAAATCCAGTCGACGAAGGTTTAGGGAGTGTAGCATGTTACACTGAATGTACGGCCGTAGTCGGTCTTGATCCAACGGGCGACTCTCCTTTGGACAGCTTGTTCAATTTGATTTTGGGTGTGGGGCGACCATACCTCGGAGGCATATTCGAGCTGGAGTTGGACTAAAGTCTGGTAAGCAATGGTCTTAATGGGTTGGGATTTGACCGTAATGTTTCTTTGGTTAGCTTTTTTTGGTTGGCCTGTTTATGCGATTGTCCCATGATAGATCATTTGAGATATCCACGCATAGGTATTTAGCTGAGCTGGCCGATTCAAGTTGTACTCCATGTAGGTAATACTGGGTAGGGATAGGATGTTTCCTTCTAGTGGCGTGGATCACTTGACGCTTGGAGGGGTTTAACTCCATATCTCACTCAAACTCCCACTTTTCTAGAAGTTTGAGGTCATTTTAGAGAGTGACAGATTGGTATGCAGATGTCAGAGTTTAATATCTTGCCGTGTCATCTGCACACAGACGGGCTTTGGAACTGAAGTTTTGTGGGAGGTCATTTATGTAAGCTAGGAAGAACAAGGGTACAAGTACAGACCCCTGTGGGACACCTGATGATACTGGAATGGCATAAAAGGTAGTGCCATTTGGGACTACTGATTGAATCCTATTATCTAAGAAGCCTTTGACCCATCTTAGTGTGTTACCTCCGACTCTGTATTCGTGCATTTTTAGAAAGACTTTCTCATGGCTAACCTTGTCGAAAGCCTTAATAAAATCTATTCTTCTTTGGACTATGAAACAAAAATAGCCAACAACAGTTATACTGATAATGGGACTCTGTCATTTCAAAATAATAAATGATTCTGTCATTCACCTTATTGTTTCAGCAGTATTTATTCCATAATATTTATGCTTGTTACCTTCTACTGTTTTTAAAAATTTATAGAAAGGGGAAATTTGTTTGTTTCGTTATAAGATCGAAATATCTTTCACCGAGTAAACTTAAATCTGGTGTTCACGAATAAAAGATAATGCAGTAATACACGTTCATTTTAATTCCAAGCTTTCTTACAATTTAAACTAAATTATTCGGTTCATAAGCTTAAAAAAAATAATCTCATCATTTTTTTATCTTATTTTAGAATTAAGATACATTTATCTCATCTTATCTTATCTTAGAGTTAAGATACATTTATCTTTTCTTAACTTTTCTTTTCTTATCTTAGAATTAAAATACATTTATCTTATCTTGTCTTATCTTATCTTATCTTAGAGTTAAGATACATTTATCTTATTTTATCTTAGAGTTAAGACAAAGTTATCTCATCTTGTTTTTGTCTTTTCTATTCCTATCTTATTCAGCCGCGCAGACGACACATTGCTTATGTTGGAAATAAACTTAACAGGTTTACGAGATGTATATTTTTACATTTTAATGGTTTGGTGTGTATTTTAGTGTTTTGTAAACATTATTATACATCGTCATTTTGAAGCAGAAGTATTTTCCGTCCTTACAATTCATATTCTTTCGCGTTCAAGTTTAGTTCTGTCCAAGTGAATATCATATTTGGATTTCTCTCCGTTTGAAACAATGAATTTAGCATGATATAACCGAACGTTATTTTCTAGTAATCCTTTAAATGTTTGAACTAAAAACCTAAAAATTTTCCCACAAACATACTTAACTTTTGCTCAGCGCATCTTTTTTCCCATTATTCCTACATATATCATAGTGTCTAAATTTTAACACATTGTTCCTATTAAGGACAAGGTTGCTTTGAAAGTCATTTCAGCCCCAATGATTAATGTTAGTGCTTGGTGAAGAGTTATGCCAAACAGTGTAAAATTCAGTGTACAAGAAATGAGGCCAAAATGACTTTGAAAGGCTATATCTAAAAGAAACCAACAAAGGACGATAGAATGTGTGTTTGAATACAAGAGCCATTATTTTATCTGTACATTTTGCAGTTACTAGCGTATGGAATTTCATGTCAAGCTTTCAAAAATTACTGAAATATAACGATATATTATACCCTGATAAACCCACTGTTTCAGAAAGTGGGAAATCCAAATACTATTTTCACTTGCACGCAACATCAATTTAACGCGAAAGAATATGAATTACTTATAATCGAATAGTTTTTAACGAAGAAAAAAAACTATATTAAAATGTAAAAAATTCAATCCCGTAAAACTTTATAACTTCCAACATATATATTGCCATAAGATTGTGCATTGCGTCTGACGTTACACTGGTAAAATATGTACAATTTAGAGCACAAAATATTTGAATGCATACAATAAAATTTGTTTTATTTTATATAAAATCGAATTATTTTTTTCAGTTGTGAACACAAGAGGTTACACTTTTCATCAGCTGCATTTATAATGATTCGATAATTCGATCTTATCAGATTTAATCTCCCGTCCCAAAATTTATAATTTGAGAAAATGCCTTTTGTGATCTAATCCACGCACACTTTTATTTTTATTTTTTGAAAACTAACCCTGCCCAGTTTAAAAATAATTATTATAAAGGAGTAAAATTCTGAGACGCTTTAAAATGAAGAGACATATCAGTATTCTATGTGGCTTCAAGCTAAGTTATAAATATTGACTGTCCATGTTTTTATCTATCGTAGTCAAGTGGGCATTTTGCGTTCATGAAAACATTTTTTAATTAACCCAACAAAAATAAAGATATATATTTCCATGACCAATAAGAAATCAAACTAAAAAGATTCGAATTTAACAAAACCTTGTCAAAAATGATACAACTGAGCAAATGTTACACATTACGGCCACAAATATGTTTATGAACACTGAAGGCGATTAATACCCCAAAACGACGCTTTAATAAAGTAAAATGTTGTATGACTTTTGGCCTTCATATGTGACATTGGCCTTGGAGTTAGTGATCTGGGTTGTGCTCGACTATTCAAAGATACTAGCTATTGGGGGAGAGAGTGGGGATAGGGTACAGAATACGAGGGATACTTGGTTCCACGTGAGATACAAGCAAGTGTCAAAGATGTACAAAACTACAAAAAAGCGGGGAAAGGGGGTGAGAGCTGTAGAAGTCTGGATGTGTGGTTGGGGTTTCTGGAATTGTAAGGAATGTATTTAGGTATATGTGTGGTTGCGTTTAAATAAAATTTAAGGAATGTATTTTAGGTATTTGTGGGGTTTGGGGTACAGGATATGTGGGTAGGTCTTAAAAGTGTGGGGTATGATGGATACCAGTGTCAAGAAACACTATGATTTATAAATCAAACTAAAAAGTGTACAAAAAAACTTTAACCAACACAGTAACAAAAATCTGACCCGAGTGACCTTGACGTTTCAGCTAACTGAACCTTAAACAAAAGATTTCTGTCCCTTTGTAAGATCAATTCTTATGTAAGGTTTGAGGATAACAGTGAAGAAGATAAAGCGAAATTGAGAAGCTCGTCATAAAACTTACGCTATTACAATATTTGACACCTATGACATTGACTTTTAGGACGCCTGACCTTAAATAAAAGAATTTCTGCTCCTAACCAAGTTAACTCTTTTGTAAAGTTTGATGTTAATAGGGCAGTAGTTAAGAAGATATAGTGACGCCAATATGAAATTTTAACTTTCAGGCAACGTTGTCAGTGACGCCGACGCCAGGGCGAGTACAATTACCCCGCTAATTCTTCGAACAGTTCAGCTAATTATCATCAAAGCCGTTTAGACAATATGGAGCGGACATCAAGTTAAGCCATTTTACCTTTGACCTCTGACAGTAACCTTGACTTCTGACCTAGTGACCTGGGTTGTGAGCTCTGCTTATCGTCTTGAGATTAATAATAACTGATTCCAGTTTTTTATGAAAATCTTCCCAGCAGGTACGATGGGCGGATAGCCGGACAGACGAATGCGTGACTCCAATATAACCCCATATACTTTGTACTAGGGGGTATGATTATAAACATGTCAGCTTATGTCTATTTTGTTTTAACTTCTGTTTTGATGTCATGCTTATAGGCCTGTGTCGGGTCTGTCGTGGATTCATCATTCTTGGTTCTTCCTTCTGCAGATATTTCTCATATGTGTGTCAATCTGAAAATGAGGATAAATAATTAAGACAAAAAATACTTCAAAATGTAAGGTCAAATCAGATTAAAGTAAATCTTTCATACTTTATTATCTTTCCCATTCCTCTGCAGACGAAAATAAATAAATAAATAAATGGGAATGGAAATATTTGACAAAATGCAGCATAATATTAACAGGTGCTGTCATTGGACAGCGCGCTCGACTATTCTCAGTGATTGATAGTATAATATAAGCAATGAGTAAAACTTTAACATTACAATAAGCATATTCTAAGTCAAAAAGGGCCATAATTCAGTCAAAATGCTTAAAAGAGTTGCCTCCTCCTTTTTACAGACTGGGGTCATGATTGTAAAGAAGTATGCAAAATATGAAAGCAATATCTCAATGGACTTTGAAAATATTTGGGGTGGTACGCAAACTTTAACATTTATTCTAAGTCGAAAAGGGGCCATAATTCAGTCAAAATGCTTGATAGAGTTGACTCCTCCTTTTTACAGACTGGGGTCATGATGGTTAACAAGTATGCAAAATATGAAAGCAATATCTTAATGGACTTTGAAAATATTTGGGGTGGTACGCAAACTTTAACATTTATTCTAAGTCGAAAAGGGGCCATAATTCAGTCAAAATGCTTGATAGAGTTGACTCCTCCTTTTTACAGACTGGGGTCATGATGGTAAACAAGTATGCAAAATATGAAAGCAATATCTCAATGGACTTTGAAAATATTTGGGGTGGTACGCAAACTTTTACATTTGTGTGACGCTCACGCTCACGTCGACGCCGGGGCGAGTAGGATAGCTCCCCTATTCTTCGAATAGTCGAGCTAATAAAAAGTCGTAATCTGACAAAAAGTAAACAACTCAAGTAGACTACAGGTGTGTTTCAATAACCCTGTACGTACTTTTCAATAGCTCTGTACGTACGTTTCAATAGCTCTGTAAAAAGCTATGTACCTACTTGTCAATAGCCATGTACCGTACTTGTGTAATTTCTGCAGGTGTCTTTGCCGACCTTCTTACAAAATGTAGACGAAATTACATTAAAACAGTCTACTGGACAATACACTACAAGGGTAACGATATGTAAAAAGACTTACAACAAGAGCTGTCCGTAGGACAGCGCGCTCGACTTTTCTCAGTGCGTGATTATGAATTAGAGCTTTGCCAGTAAAAACTTTATAAAACTTAAACCAAAAAATCTAAGTTAAACAGGGACATAACTCTGTCAAAATTCAAATCAGAGTTGTGGGGTTTGTTTCTCCTGGTGTAGACTTTGATAGTAAATAACTATTTTAAGTTTCAAGTCAATAGTTTTGATAGTAACAGAGATATTTGACTTTATCAAAAACTTTAACAGAAAATTCTAAGTTAACAAGAGCTGTCCGTAAGACAGCGCGCTCGGCTTTTCTCAGTGCTTGTCTCTGAATTAGAGCTTTGCCAGTAAAAAAAATCCAAGATAAAAAGGGACATTTCTCTGTCAAAATTCAAATCAGAGTTATAGGAATTGTTTCTCCTGGTGTAGACTTTGATAGTAAATAACTATTTTGAGTTTCAAGTCAAAAGCTTTAATAGTGACTGAGATATTTGACTTTATCAAAAATTTTAACCAAAAATTCTAAGTTAAAAAGGGACATAATTCTGTCAAAATTCAATCGGAGTTATGGGGATTGTTTCTTCTGGTGTAGACTTTGATGGTAAACAAGTATTTTAAGTTTCAAGTCAAAAGCTTTGATAGTAACAGAGATATTTGACTTTATAAAAAACTTTAACAAAAAATTCTAAGTTAAAAAGGGGCATAATTCTGTCAAAATTCAACCAGAGTTATGGGAAGTGTGTCTCTTGGTGCAGATTTTGGTAGTAAATAACTATTTTGAGTTTCAAGTCAAAAGCTTTAATAGTAACAGAGATATTTGACTTTATCAAATATTTTAACAAAAAACTCTAAGTTAAAAAGGGGCATAATTCTGTCAAAATTCAAATCAGAGTTATGGGGATTGTTTCTCCTGGTGTAGACTTTGATGGTAAATAAGCATTTTAAGTTTCAAGTCAAAGCTTTGATAGTAACAGAGATATTTGACTTTATCAAAAACTTTAACCAAAAATTCTAAGTTAAAAAGGGGCATAATTCTGTCAAAATTCAAATCAGAGTTATGGGGATTGTTTCTGTTGGTATAGACTTTGATAGTAAATAATTATTTTAAGTTTCAAGTCAATAGCTTTGATAGTATCAGAGATATTTGACTTTATCAAAAACTTTAACCAACGGCGACGCCCACGCCCACGCCGGGGCGAGTACAATAGCTCTACTTTTTCTTCGAAAAGTCGAGCTAAAAAGGGGCATAACTCTGTCAAATAAGAGTTATAGGGATTGTTTCTCCTGGTGTAGACTTTGATGGTAAATAAATATTTAAGTTTCAAGTCAATAGTTTTGACAATAACAGAGATATTTGACTTTATCAAAAACTTTAACAAACAATTCTAAGTTAAAAAGGGGCATCACTCTTTCAAATTCAAATCAAAGTTAAGGGTATTGTTTCTCCTGGTGTAGACTTTGATAGGAAATAACTATTTTAAGTTTCAAGTCACTAGCTTTGATAGTATCAAAGATATTTGACTTTATAAAAAACTTTAATCAAAACTTCTAAGTGAAAAAGGGGCATAACTCCATCAAAATTCAAATCAGAGTTATGGGGATTGTTTCTCCTGGTGTAGACTTTGATAGTAAATAACTATTTTAAGTTTCAAGTCAAAAGCTTAGATAGTTACAAAGATATTTGACTTTATAAAAAACTTTAATCAAAACTTCTAAGTGAAAAAGGGCCATAACTCCATCAAAATTCAAATCAGAGTTATGGGGATTGTTTCTCCTGGTGTAGACTTTGATAATAAATAACTGTTTTAAGTTTCAAGTCAAAAGCTTTGATAGTTACAAAGATATTTGACTTTATAAACAAGAGCTGTCCGTAAGACAGCCAAGCTCGACTATTCGAAATATTGTCACAGAAGCAGGAAATTATTACCCAAAATGTTAAATATCAAAAGAGTATTAAGTTCGAAATAATTTGACCAAAATGCATATCAGAGTTATGGGACTTGATGCTATCAACTAGTTTAATAACCCCGAAGAAACATGTTAAGTTTAAATTCCATATCTGCATTAGTTTTGGAGATAGTAACTTGCATGTAAAACTTTAACCAGAATTTTCTAAGTCCAAAAGGGGGCATAATTTGCTCAAAATACATGTTAAGAGTTATGGAACTTGACCCAGTGAGGTTGGTAACTGACCTAGAAAAAGAATAAATAAGTTTCAAAGCTATATGCCTTTTGGTAATAGCTGTATGTACTTGCACGCAAAACTTGAACCAGGATTTTCTAAGTCCAAAAAGGGGCATAATTTGCCCAAAATACATGTCAGAGTTATGGGACTTGATTCTGTCAACTAGTTTTATAACCCCGAAGACACATGTGAAGTTTCAATTCCATATCTGCATTAGTTTTGGAGATAGTAACTTGCATGTAAAACTTTAACCAGGATTTTCTAAGTCCAAAAGGGGGCATAATTTGCTCAAAATACATGTCAGAGTTATGGGACTTGACCCAGTGAGGTAGGTAATTGATCTAGAAAAAGAAAAAATAAGTTTCAAATCAATATGCCTTTTAGTAAAAGCTGTATGAACCTGCACGCAAAACTTTAACCAGGATTTTCTAAGTCAAAAAAGGGGCATAATTTGCTCAAAATACATGTCAGAGTTATGGGACTTGACCCAGTGAGGTAGGTAATTGATCTAGAAAAAGAAAAAATAAGTTTCAAATCAATATGCCTTTTAGTAATAGCTGTATGTACTTGCATGCAAAACTTTAACCAGAATTTTCTAAGTCCAAAAGGGGGCATAATTTGGCCAAAATACATGTCAGAGTTATGGGACTTGACCCAGTGAGGTAGGTAATTGATCTAGAAAAAGAAAAAATAAGTTTCAAATCTATATGCCTTTTAGTAATTGCTGTATGTACTTGCACGCAAAACTTAAACCAAAATTTTCTAAGTACAAAAGGGGGCATAATTTGCCCAAAATGAAGGTCAGAGTTATGGGACTTGGTGCTATCAACTAGTTTTATAACCCCGAAGACACATGTGAAGTTTCAATTCAATATCTGCATTAGTTTTGGAGATAGTAACTTGCATGTAAAACTTTAACCAGATTTTTCTAAGTCCAAAAGGGGGCATAATTTGCTCAAAATACATGTTAGAGTTATGGAACTTGACCCAGTGAGGTTGGTAATTGACCTAGAAAAAGAATAAATAAGTTTCAAAGCTATATGCCTTTAAATGATAGCTGTATGTACTTGCATGCAAAAACTTAACCAAGGTGTGACGCCGACGCCGACGCCAGGGTGAGTAGAATAGCTAGACTATTCTTCGAATAGTCGAGCTAAAAACTTTAACCAAAATTTCTAAGTGAAAAAGGGGCATAACTCCATCCATCAAAATTCAAATCAGAGTTATGGGGATTGTTTCTCCTGGTGTAGACTTCGATAGTAAATAACTGTTTTAAGTTTCAAGTCAATAGCTTTGATAGTAACAAAGATATTTGACTTTATAAAAAACTTTAACCAACGGCGTCGCCGACGCCGACGCCGACACCGGCGCGAGTGCAATAGCTCTACCTTTTCTTCGAAAAGTCCAGCTAAAAAGCGATGAATGGGTGAATGAAATAGCTCTACCTATTGTTAAAATTGTCGAGCTAACGAATGAACATATTTTCAAAGCTACAGCTTTCATATAATATTCAAGAAAAGTGGATCTAAACAAATAAACTTCAACAACGAAATTCCATTTTTCTATGATTAGGTGCCTTAATTCTGACAAAATGCAAGTGAGAAGAAACAAATGTACAAAGTTTCAAAGGTATAACTCCTATAGCGTTAAAATAGTGGACATAATCCAAGACCTTTCAATTTTCTCAGTACAAAAAAACGGCCAAATTTCTGACACAACGCAAGTGAGAGTGTCCTGGTCTGCTTACTTAACGTATAATGATAAACATATGACGATAAACGTATGCTGATAAACGTATTATGATAAACGTATAATGATAAACATATGATGATAAATGTATGCTGATAAACGTATTATAATAAACGAATGATGATAAATGTATGCTGATAAACGTATTATAATAAACGTATGATGATAAACATATGATGATAAACGTATGCTGATAAACGTATTATAATAAACGTATGATGATAAACAAGTGTAAAATGTTTCAAAGCCAAAGTAAACAAGAACAAGAGCACGCGCCTGCGGATGCCATCACTAGTCTATAAGTGCTGGACAAAATGTCTACTGCAAAATGTTAAAGAGTTTTACTTATAGCTTATATACTATAGGGCCTCTTTTCACTCCAGGGGCATAATTTGAACATTCTTGTTAGAGAACCACTAGGTAATGCTACATACAAAGTATAAAACTTTCAGACAAGATTTTTTTTTTAAATCTTATATAAGTCTATGTAAAACTTGGCCCCCCCTGGGTGGGGCTACTTTTCACTCTAGGGTAATAGTTTGAAAAGTCTTGGTAGAAGACCATAACGCAATGCTACACGCCAAATATCAAAGGCCTGGGTCTTGTGGTTTAAGACAAGAAGATTTTTAAAGTTTTTTCAAACACAGATCTATGTAAAACTTAGGACTCCCGGTGCGGGGCCTCTTTTCACCCCCAGGGTAATAATTTCAAAAGTTTGGTAGAGGACCACCAGGCAATGCTACATATCAAAGGCCTAGGACTTGTGGTTTAAGACAAGAAGATTTTTAAAGTTTTTTCAAACACAAGTCTATGTAAAACTTGGGACCCCCGGGGCGGGGCCTCTTTTCACCCCAGGGGCATAATTTGAATAATCTTGGTAGAGGACCACTAGATGCTGTCACATACCAAATATCAAAGCCCTAGGCCCTGTGGTTTTTGACAAGAAGATTTTCAGTTTTTTTCCCCTATATAAGTCTATGTAAACCATGTGATCCCAACGGCAGGGCCATATTTGACCCTAGGGAATAATTTGAACAATCTTGGTAGAGGACCACTCGATGATGTTACACACCAAATATCAAGCCCAATGACCTGTGGTTTTGGACAAGACGATTTTCAAAGTTTTCCCTATATAAGTCTATATAAATCATGTGACCCCAGGGCGGGGCCATATTTGAGCCTAGGGGGATAATTTGAACACTTTTGGTAAAGGACCACTAGCTGATGCTACATACCAAATATAAAAGCCCTATGAACTGTGGTTTTCGACAAGAAGATTTTTAAAAGTCTTTCCTTTCGGTTGCTATGGCAAGCAGAGTTCTGCATGGAATTAAATTCTTTGAACAATTTTGAAATGGGGCCACTCAAGGATCATTCCTGTGAAGTTTGGTGTAATTCTGCCCAGTGATTTTCAAGAAGACTTTTTTAGAAAATGTTGACCGACGGACGACGGACATTGATCGGTCACAAAAGCTCATCATGAACCTTTGGCTCAGGTAAGCTAAAATGTAATGATTTGTTTGATTGTTTTGGGTTTAACGCCGTTTTTCAACAGTATTTAAGTTATGAAACGCAGGGTAGCTAACCTAACCAGTGTTCCTGGATTCTGTAGCAATACAATCCTATACTCTGCAAGTAAATGCTCGCCCATAGAGCTAAGCGGGCGGGCTCCATTTTATGAATGTAATGATTTTTTTTTAATTACCTGAATGAAGTTTCCGTCTGCCATCATGGCTATGAAGGGTTTTTTGTTTTGTGCACGAGATGTGGAAGAGCCCTCTATCGTCAGCACGACAAGACAAATACAGATGATGTGTCCATCAAGGCTTGAATTCCGCTAATATCACTTTTGCTCACTGAACTGTGCTGAAAATTTATATCCTTCATTAATAACTTTTATTTTTAATATTTGAAATTACAGTATATGACACTTAATTATTTTTTAAAGTCAGTTATTCTTGCGAAGCAGACGTTCCATGAGTTCCTTGGTGATGTACTCTAAGACAGAGCACTCTCTTCAGTTTAAGGTTGCTGTTTTTTAAACTTTCGAAACAAATGTCATATTGATTTGCATCCCCTTTTGGGTCAGTATGTCATAAAAGCACAATGACGCAAATTAAATTCAAATATTTTATCAAGGTCTTCTATTGGAAGGTAACTACAGGCATAACTTACGGCACTGGTGTCGTCTGCTAGAATCAACTGGTGTCGTCTGCTACATATAATTAGCAATTGACTGTCAAGTTATAAATCATCTTATATCTTATGGATATTATCCTTTAGTTACCGAAATTATTTTGTAAAATTTAAATAACTCAGTTATGTTACAAAACTTGAGAAATCTTTTAATATGTTCAGGAAAATAAAGTTATGAACAAGATGTCAGCCTATATCAACAGTGGCTTCCGATGTGCCCGTCACACTTTAAATTGTTTCAGATAAGTCAATAACCTCAGGATGATTGGAATTTAGTTCCTAAACCAGTAGAATTTAGCTCTCCAAGCACACTGCTATGTTAGAAACAGTATGTGCAATACAATTCTGGCTCGAACTCGCGCCGCGTAAATGGCAATTCTTAAGTAATTTAATACCCTACCTTGTAGAAAACAGTTGATAACTATGTTGACATAAGTAGTCCAGCGCACCTCTGATGTCTGGCATCGATAGGGTACCAGTGCACATCAGATACTGGTTATCGGCTTCTTTATGGTACCAACAAGGCAGTCCTACTGCAACTGCAGTTCAATCAACTAACATTTCTTCCTGTTAATACAATCAAAAACAGCCATATTGTTTTTCCAAGGTTTCTCGCAAATACTAACTTTCATTAGTCACGTATGGAGTATTTCAACTTTCTTTAAAAAATAAATAGACACTTTTATCTCTGTTTACTTTTTCCTGACAGAAAATAAAATTTTGTACTAAAATCTCACGTTTGACAAAAACTCAAACTTACATCGATGATCACGGACTCGATCCACGTCTAGCAAACACTTGCCTTATTTAGGCTACAACACTCAAATCACATCAATTATGAAAACCTCTGAAACTCCATAGTGTAAAGAAACTGAATTACCAACTTGTATTCAAGTGCGTTACAAATTAAAAGCAAATCCTTACGTGCATCGTCAAGGAAATTGTTTCTCGTCGGGTTGTTCGTGCATCTCGTTTCTCATCGAATAGTCCGGTACTTCGAGTTTTCTTTTCACCAAAGCCAGAGACTGTATGCACATTTCTGTGGTCTTGAATTACTCCAGGAGTAAAATCGAGTTGTGCTTTCTAAATGTTTAAAGATATAGGCCTACGTTGCTGACAGAATACTGGTAGTCATTATTTAACGATTTACAATGAAGATTTCAAATCAATAAAAGAAAACACTGAAAGAATGAAGGCCTACATTATGACAAGGAAATGCCAACTTTTTAAAAAAATTATTAAAATGAAAATGAATGCGCATAACTTGGTTGCAAACTGCACGCCTAATGTAAAGCTAGCCAAAGAAAGAAACTGATTCAATGTGCAGACAAATTATATACCTCATTGCGCCCGACAAAGGACCAAACTGCTTCGTCCACTAAACCATTGTGAAATCTACAACTTGACGTCCGTGCACGCCCTTGTCAGCATCAGTCACTGTAACTGCACCGCCCATGAAACCATTGTGAAATCTACAACATGATAATATCTTCACACGATCAGCACAATTCTGATCTGCAGAGAAATACATACAAACAAAGCAGTATAAAAATACATATGTATTAAAGTATATATTATTTTTATAGCTCTTTGATACAAAAAAGGATAATATAAGTAGCAATAAACAAACCTGTTCATGATATTGAGAAACGCACAATTTTCGGTATGCATCTCCATATCCGTCTGTGTCTTTATTTTCCAAGTACCCCACACTCTAGCATTAAAGATAACAATACAAAACAAAAAGAACAAAAATCACAAATAAAATATAGAACAAATGCGCGCATTGCCCGGTTGTCGTCTGCACCTTATGTCTGTCGTCAGCACCTTATAATCTGTCGTCTGCATAATTCATGGTATGTCTTTCCAGCTATCTAAAATTGACGGAACATGTAGAATCATTAAAACTCATCTCGGTATTTAAATCATTCTAATAATTGTGTACAAGATTAAATCTAGTAATAATATATTGCTAATGACAGAAAGAAATACACATTGCAACGGAACGAAAAAAACGAAGACCCAATGCGACAAACAGTTCGCAACAACAAAAACCTTTTTTAACAAAACAACATAAATCATATCGTATACGACCAAGAAGACCACATCAAAGACACCAGAAACACCACCACAAACACTAAAACACCGTCACAAACACAACCACCAACACAAAACAAAACAAACATCACCACCAACACACAACAAACACCACCAAGTAGCGACTCACTGTAAACAAACCCCTGACAACAGCAAACACCGAACACACAGTATTACGAAACAAAAACATACCAGGTAAATTGAGTGTTCCGTAAGCGCATCTTTTATCCAGAATTTGGTTTAAATTCAAGACTTGCTCGAATTCATTTTCAGGTATTAGCGAGGCTTAGACTATTTAAAGCTAAGCGTTACCACGTGATAAGTTGCAGGAATTCTCTCTCTGCTGTTTGTAGTCTTGGAAGTCTGTCATCCATTTATACCATTGTCTAGATGTAGATGTACGTTTCCGTGGCAACCCTGTTGAATGAATGTGTAAAAAAACAAATATGTCAAAGTAATGCCAAAAGAAAGAAAAAGTAAATATACACATCCTGTATGTTCAAAACTCTGATCTAAGACTATAACTTTGTACGTCTTAACGCCGGTCATCCAGTTATACGATCGCCCAGATGTAGAGGTTCGTATCCATGGTAACCTGTTGAGTTAAACATACAGAAAAGCATGTGTAGAAAACAGAAACAAATATATCAGTGTTGCCACAAGAAAGAAAAACCATACACACCTTTTGTGCTCCAAAACCTGATCTACAATATAGATCTGAACGTCTGTCATCCATTACACCATTGTCTTGATGTAGAGGTACGTTTCCATGGTAACCCTGTTGAAGCTGAATATATATAGATACAGAAAGGCATGTGTAACAAGAGCTGTCTGTAAGACAGCGCGCCCGACTTTTCACAGTGCTTGACTCTGAATTTGAGCTTCGCCAGTAAAAAAAATCCAAATTAAAAAGGGGCATAACTCTGTTAAAATTCAAATTATAGTTATGAGAATTGTGTCTCCTGGTGTACACTTTGATAGTAAATTACTAGATCTATTTTGAGTTTCAAGTCAAAAGCTTTAATAGTAACAGAGATATTCGACTTTAAAATATCAAAAATATTAACAAAAAAAATCTAAGTTAAAAGGGGCATAATTCTGTCAAAATTCAAATCAGAGTTATGGGGATTGTTTCTCCTGGTGTAGACTTGGATGGTAAATAAGTATTTTAAGTTTCAAGTCAAAAGCTTTGATAGTAACAGAGATATTTGACTTTATCAAAAACTTTAACTAAAAATTCTAAGTTAAAATGGGGCATAATTCTGTCAAAATTCAAACCAGAGTTATAGGAATTGTGTCTCCTGGTGTAGATTTTGATAGTTAATAATTATTTTGAGTTTCAAGTCAAAACTTTAATAGTAACAGAGATATCTGACTTTATCAAAAATTGTAACAAAATTTCTAAGTTAAAAAGAGGCATAATTCTGTCAACATTCAATTCAGTGTTATGGGGATTGTTTCCCCTGGTGTAGACTTTGATAGTAAATAAGTATTTTAAGTTTCAAATCAATAGCTTTGATAGTAACAGAGATATTTGACTTTATCAAAAACTTTAACCAACGGCGACGCCGACGCCGAGTGCAGTAGCTCTACAGTTTCTTCGAAAAGTCGAACTAAAAACAGAAGAAAAAAAACAAGAGCTGTCAGTGGACAGCATGCTCGGCTATTCTCAGTGCTTGATAGTACAATATAAGCAATGAGTAAAACAATAAGCATATTCTAAGTCGAAAAGGGGCCATAATTCAGTCAAAATGCTTGATAGAGTTGCCTCCTCCTTTTTACAGACTGGGGTTATGATGGTAAACAAGTATGCAAAATATTAAAGCAATATCTCAATGGACTTTGAAAATATTTGGGGTGGTACGCAAACTTTAACATTTATTCTAAGTCGAAAAGGGGCCATAATTCAGTCAAAACGGTTGATAGAGTTGCCTCCTCCTTTTAACAGACTGTGGTCATGATGGTAAACAAGTATGCAAAATATGAAAGCAATATCTCAATGGACTTTGAAAGTATTTGGGGTGGTACGCAAACTTTAACATTTGTGTGACGCTCACGCTAACGCTCACGCCGACGCCGGGGGGTGAGTAGGATAGATCCCCTATTCTTCCAATAGTCGAGCTAAAAACATATCATAGTACTTGCACAAGAAAGGAACAAGAGGGTCATGATGGTCATGGATCGCTCACCTGATAGATATGAGCTACATGTTTCAAATGTCAAACTGATGATAAAATATTAAGAAAGTCAGTAGGTCACATTCATGGTCAATGAAAATCAGTTTTTCGATTTGTGTACAAAACTGTGTATGTCATCAAAATTTCAAGACTGTATCTTAAAAAAACAAGAAAGTAGGTCAGTAGGTCAAGGTCACAGTCAGGTGACATCATATTACTTGGGGTCATCAGGTAATGATAATTAAACAGTCTTGGAAATAGGATCAGATGATTTTTTAAGTATTTTTCCTATATAACTCACATAATAACTAAGTGACCCTAGGGCGGGGCCCCTTTTAACCCCAGGGGCATAATTTGAAAACTTTTGGTAGAGGACTACTAGACAATGCATCATACCAAATATCAAAAGCCTAGGTCGTATGGTTTCAGACAAGAAGATTTTTAAAGCTTTTCTTGTATAAGTCTATATAAAACTTAGGACCCCCAGGGCAGAGCCTCTTTTCACCCAAGGGGTACAATTTGAACAATTTTGGCTGAGGACCATAAGACAATGCTACAAACCAAATATCAAAGGTCTAAGTGTTGTGGTTTCAGACAAGATTTTTAAACTTTTTTTCCTACATAAGTCTATGTAAACCACGTGACCCCCGGGGCGGGACCATATTTGACCCTAGGGGGATAATTTGAAAAAGTTTGGTAGAGGACCACTAGATGATGCTACATACCAAATATCAAAGCCCTAGGCCATGTGGTTTTGTACAAGAAGATTTTTAAAGTTTTTCCTTTTGGTTGCCATAGCAACCAGAGTTCTGCATGGAATTCAATTCTTTGAATAACTTTGAAAGGGGGCCACCCAATGATCATTCCTGTGAAGTTTGGATGAAATTGGCCCAGCGGTTTATGAGGAGATGTCGTTTAAAGTAAAAGTTTACGGATGACGGGCGCCGGACGAAAAGCGATCACAGAAGCTCACCTTGTCACTCCGTGACAGGTGAGCTAAAAAATAAACATACATTCCCGATTTTCTCCATATCTTCTGCAGGCCTATATAACTGTAGATCTGAGCATCGGTGATCTATTCATATCATTGCCCAGATGATGTTGCACGTGTCCATGGTATCCCTGTTGGGTGAATAGATACGAAAAGGAATGTTCAAAAAATGAAAAAAGCATATCATAGTGTTGCCTACAGAAAGGAAATATAAACATACACACCTTTTGTGAACGTCTGTCATCTATATCTATCACTGCCTCAAAGATGTAGCTCTAGGTGCGATTCCATAGAAACCCTGTTGAGGCTGAATGTATGTATAGATACAGAAAGGCATATGTAGTATCAGAAAGAACCCTATCATAGTATTTACACAAGAAAAGTACACATACATACCCTATCTGCTGTATAACTTTCTAGATATGAATATCGATCAAACATTTATATCATTGCATAGATGTAGTTACGTTTTCATGGTACCCACGGTGTATGCATTTATAAAGAAACTAATGTGCAAATAAACAAGAGCACCGCCCTGCGGGTGCTGACGCTCATCTGATTTTTTTTGTATAATAGAAATATTGTCCTACCCATGATTTTCTAAGTCTAAAAAGGGCCATCATTCTTGCAAAAAGCAGGATAGAGTTATGTTTCTTGATGTACAGTGTCCACTTATGATGGTGAAAAACTGTTGCAAGTTTTAAAGCAATAGCTTTGATAGTTTATGAGAAAAGTTGACTTAAACATAATACTCAACCAAGAAAATGATTTTCTAAGTCCAAAAGGGGCAATAATTATTGCAAAAAGCAGGATGGAGTTATGTTGCTTGCTGTACAGGGTCAGCTTATGATGGTGAACAAGTGTTGCAAGTTTCAAAGCAATAGCTTTGATAGTTTAAGAGAAAAGGTTGACCTAAACATAAAACTTAACCAAGAAATCTGATATTTTCTAAGTCCAAAAGGGGCCATAAATCTTGCAAAAAGCAGGATGGAGTTATGTTTCTTGCTGTACAGGGTCAGCTTATGATGGTGAACAAGAGTTGCAAGTTTTAAAGCAATAGCTTTGATAGTTTAGGATAAAAGCTGACCTAAACATAAAACTTAACCAAGAAAACTGATTTTCTAAGTCCAAAAGGGGCAATAATTCTTGCAAAAAGCAAGATGGAGTTATGCTTCTTGATGTACAGGGTCTGCTTATGATGGTGAACAAGTATTCTAAGTTTCAAAGCAATAGCTTTGATAGTTTAGGAGAAAAGTTGACCTAAACATAAAACTTAACCAAGAAATCTGATATTTTCTAAGTACAAAAGGGGCCATAAATCTTGCAAAAAGCAAGATGGAGTTATGTTTCTTGCTATACAGGGTCAGCTTATGATGGTGAACAAGTATTCCAAGTTTCAAAGCAATAGCTTTGATAGTTTAGGAGAAAAGCTGACCTAAACATAAAACTTAACCAGGCAACGCCGACGCCGACGCCGACGCCGACAACCGCTCAAGTGATGACAATAACTCATCATTTTTTTTCAAAAAATCAGATGAGCTAAAAATACAAAATCAAACATATCATAGTGTTGCATCAAGAAAGGCAATATAAACATAAACACATTTTATGCCCCAACGTTTGCTTAACAACTTTGTAGATCTGAACTTCTGTCATCTATTTCTTTCATTAACTAAATGTAGAGAAGTGTTTCCATGGAAACCCTGTTGGGATTGAATGTATAGAGGGTAAAAACAGAAAGAAAGATATCAAAGTGTTTACATAAGAAAGGAAAAGTAAACATACATACCCTATATGCTCCAAATCTGCTGTTTAACTTTGTAGATATGAACTTCGGTCACATATTCCTATCTTTGCCTCCTTATAGTAGATATGTGTTTCCATGGTAACCCTGTTGAGGTTGAATGTGTAGATACAGAAAGGCATGCGTAAAACCAAAAAGAAACATACCATAGTGTTTAAACAAACAAGAAAGGAAAAATAAACATACATACCCTATATGCTCAGGAACTGCCGTATCACTAAGTAGATCTAAGCAGTTATGTTTCTTAATGTACAGGGCCAGCTTATGATGGTGAACAACTGTTGCAGGTTTCAAAGCAATAGCTTTGATAGTTGAGAAGAAAAGTTGACCTAAACATAAAACTTAACCAATAAATCTGATATTTTCTAAATCCAAAAGGGGCCATAATTCTTGCAAAAAGCAGGACAGAGTTATGTTCTTGCTGTGCAGGTTCAGCTTATGATGGTAAGCAAGTGTTGCAGGTTTCAAAGCCATATCTTAGATAGTTTAGGAGAAAAGCTGACCTAAACATAAAACTTAACCAGGCAACGCCGACGCCGACGCCTATCAAGTGATGACAATAACTCATCTTTTTTTCCCAAAAAATCATATGAGCTAAAAACAGATAAAAGCGTTTGCACAAGAAAGGAAAAGTAAACATACACACCCTATATGCTCCAAATCCGCTGTTTAACTTTGTAGATCTGAACGTCGTTCATTCATTTATTTCTTTGTGTGGACGTCGATGTATGTTTCCATGGTATCCTTGATGAGTGTTTAAGACACAGTAAGGCATATGAAGAAAAAAACAGAATCAAGTATAAATTAAAGCAGTTCCTTCGTTCATTATGTGTATGTATGTTTTTGATCCGAATACTAAAACACAACGTAAAATTCAATGTACATGAAAAAAGAGAGAGAAAAAACATGACTTTGTTAAACGTAAATGTATCACTTGCCAGTAAAACTATTCAAACAAAGCATGTTTTCATGACAATATCACTTGCATGAGATAAATGACTGAAAATCAGTGAAGGCGATCCATGAACAATATTACAGTCAAGCTACTGATCGTCAGTTATCCGTCTGGCAGATGAAGTTTGAGATCGAATGATATCTGTTCGACTTAGAGAGCGGACATGGCTAAATTGGCAGTTTTTCAAGGGCGTAATCCAAGGGTTCCAAAGACGATTTGGGTGGATATCGAACCTGGCAAAGATATTATGCCCACAAATATTGTCAGCAAATTTGGTAAAGATCGGATGAAAACTGTTCAGCTTACAGAGCGGACATGCTTTTGGACGCCGACCGCCCGCCCGCCGCCGCGGGTTTTCACATAATACGCTCCGCTCTTTCAAAGGCGGGCGTATAACAAGAGCTGTCCGTAAGACAGCGCGCTCCATTATTCCGGGATTTGACAGTAAAATTAATGTGTCTCAGTAAGAGACCTCTACTTTAAAAAGAAGATACATCAAGGGACATAATTATGTCAAGAACACTAATTAGAGTTATTGGGATTGTTACCACACATGCAGATGATGATGGTAAAGATATATTTTGAGTTTCAAGCGCAGGAATATTGTCAATCTACTGAATCGATAAGGGGAAGTAACACTGTGTTAGAGTTGCAAAGTTTTGTCTAGAAAACGAAGTTTGTTAAAAAATTTAAGTATGAACGGGGCATGATTTGGTCAAAAATACAAATCAGAGTTATGGGGATTGTTACCACACATGCAGGTAGGGCTGTCATTGATTGGGTCTTAGGCGTATCGACGATACCGATATATCAGAAGACAAATATCGACGATACATCGATATATTGATTATTAAGTTAGATTAACGACCTATTTGTTCATATAATACTATATACCTTCCTGTAAATGCTATTTTAAGTTTTATTGCCTACTTTCCATATTTCTGTTTGATTGTGTTGTATTTGTATTTATGAAATAAAAGAAATACATAAAAATTAATAACATCTTTCATTTTTATTTTGCCTTCACTCCTTTTTTGCATTCATCCAAATTCACAACTTTGTGAACTTAAGTTGTTTTTTAGGGTCTGAGTGTTTATTTGGGTAGTTTTTTCTCCCTGTAAAATATCGATTTTTGAAAATGGGAATCGATAATCGATCGACAAAAAAAAATCGTTGATACATCGATATCGTTTCTATCGATGACAGCCCTACATGCAGGTGATGATGTTTAAGATACATTTTAAGTTTCAAGTCTTTATCTTATATTGCATTCAATTTATATCCAGAAAGCGAAGATTGCAAAAAAAAAAACTAAGTACAAAAGGGGCATAATTCTGTCAAAAATACAATTAGAGTTCTGGGGTTTGTAACCACACATGAAGATGATGATGATAAAGAAATAGTTTTAATTTCAAGTCATTATCTTTTAAAGTACTAAAGATGTCTATAAACGAAGCTTTCGAAAAAAAAGTTAACATGAAAATAATTCCAAGTATAAGAACTTTGTAACTTTCATCTTGGGTATAATGGGCCCAGCCCCTGCACATACTTTGTTTGTATGCTGGACAATGTGTATGTGAACTTACATAAAACTTTAACCCTTAAAAATATGAAATGAAATGAAAGAGGCATAATTCTGTCAAAAATACAATTACATCCCCAACTTTGAGCGTAAAATATACGAGAACCGCAACTCTTGTCGGTATTGATTTTTTGCCTTGCGCGACCTTTGTAGTTGTTTCCCTTTACACTAAAATATCGATAAACAAGTAAACTAGGCTATCTATCTCCCGATTAGTCAAACCGCTGCTGCAGACCTAGACTTCACGCGCGTCAACCGACAAGAAATTAGTAAGATAAGAAATAAAAAGAAGGAAGCGGGTAACTAAGTGTTTTACGCGTGATGTTTTATGGGCCTTTGCGAATACACAGGATGGAGACGAGATACACCCCAGACTATGCTAATTACCCCAAAATACGTCTGTAATAAAAATCAAGAGTTGCAAGAGACTGTAATGTACATTTGTTAAAAAAAAATAAATTTTATAATAGTCTTAAACAGATATTATCTTACATTTTACAATTAATCTAAAATATCTGTTTGCTCATGATTACAATTATTGTATTATTTTCTTTTTCACATTTATAAAACTTCAATGTTTCACAATATTCGCAGTAAGACCTGTTGTCAAGCATATGGGTAGAGAAGTGTCCCCCACGCTAATCCAATATACAACCTCTGTCTTATCTGCTGCTTATCAGCGATTATGTAATAGTCGCTAATTGATGGACACTTTTGCACAACAGGGGTCCGTCCCTATTAGACCATGAAGATTTGTGGAGTAGGAATTAATTTTCCTTTAATGAATGTAGAATAATAATAATATAATTATAACAATAAAACACAGATATAGTGTAAACTAAAAAAATGTCTTTGTAATATATCAGATAATGAAAAAGGTCATATACCGGTGAAAGTGATTATTGTATTTAATAAATATATACTTGTGTGTGTGGTTTTTCTTTTTTTTTTTAATTATTTAATAATAAGTTGCATAAAGTGCGCGCTTTTTCATCTTCTACTTTATAACACTGAAATGCACGCACGAGTAAATTAATCACATTATCATCACAATTAAAATCACCACCATTCATTAATTTGTAATTCATACTTTTACATTCATGCAGTGATCAGAGAACGTAAAGAAGCTATGGTTGTATGTAACATTTTAGGCACATGTATATATGTGAATCCAACACAAAATTTTCGCGAAATGTTTCAATTAAACGAAGTATGTTTTATTGTAACATCATCAAAAATCATACCGGCACACAGTTTGTGTACAGCTATTACATAGAATTAATTCTAATTGCTTTTTTAATTTTATACGGACTTTTTAAGACTTAAAGTTTGTCAATTCAAAAAAGTTTTACCTTTAATCATAATATCAAACAGAATATATAATTGGCACTAGAGACGGATAAATAAATAAATAAATCGCTCGAACGGATATGCAACACATTGATACACCTGCCTTGTACCGCCGTACCGTCAAGTAAATGTACTAGTATGTGAAAACGTGCTCAAGATTGCGATTACTTCATTTTCAAATTAAAATGGAAGCAATTTGTCATTCTTCAATTTTAAAATAAAACATATCTAGACAATGTTCAGAAAATGGAGAATACTTCACGATGTTATAAAATAATGTCATTTTGACAGAAAATAATTTTAAGCCTTTTAAAACCTGACATATACGGTATTTTCCACATTTTTATATAGAAATACATAGAAACCATAGTCATCAACTTCAAACAAAAATGGAAGCAATAAGTTTTTGTACCACATCGATAAAAAATACATTGAAATAAAGGGCAAAAAATGAAGATTACTTCACGAGGTTATAAAATTTCGTTAAATAACGATAAAAATACGTTTTTAATGTTTGAAATATCTTTTCCTATACAAATCTATGGTAAAACTGTTTATCGATAAACGTTATCGGGTCCGCGATCCGTGTATATTCAATGGAGACTACTTTTGCCGAAACTACTGGTCAGTGTATTGGAATGTTGGCCATGGAGTTTTGGGGATTGTAACCACATATGCAGATGATGATATAAGCAATAGTAACAAAGATATGACAGAAAAAAAGGTTGCCGAAAAACTTTAACCTTAAAAATACCTAAGTATAACACCTTGGTGACCTTGGCCTTGGGTATATTGAGCCGAGCCCCTGCACATACTTTGTTTGCATGCTGAACAATGTTTATGTGAAGTAACAGTAAGATATAAGCAATATTGACAAAGATATGACAAAAAAACAAAGGTTACCGGAAAACTTTAACCAAGAAAGCTCATGCCTGTGCCGGCGCCGGGGTGAGTAGAATAGCAACCCTATTCTCCGAATAGTGGAGCTATAAACAGTCCAAGAAACTACACGCACATAAAGTATAATGATTGCTGCACTCAAATTATATTTCTATTTATTAAAAAAAATATTCATTTTATTTATTTCTTTATTATTTAGCAGATGATGATGATAAAGATACATTCCAAGTTTCAAGTCATTTTCTTATATTGTACTAAAGTTATATCCAGAAAGCGAAGATTGCCAAAAAACTTTAAGTATGAAAGAGGCATAATTCTGTCAAAAATACAAGCAGAGTTTTGGGGATTGTAACCACATATGTAGATGATGATTATAAAAAAATATTTTTAATTTAAAGTCATTATCTTTTTAAGTATCAAAGATATGTCTATAAAAGAAGCTTTCAAAAAAATTAACATGAAAATAATTCCAAGTATAACAACTTGGTGACCTTGACCTTGGGTATAATGGGCCCAGACCATGCACACACTTATTTTGTTTGTATGCTTGACAATGTTTATAAACAAAGATATGACAGAAAAACAAAGGTTGCCGAAAAACTTTAACCTTAATAATAACTTATAAGTATAACACCTTGGTGACCTTGACCTTGGGAATAATGGGCACAGCCCCTGCACATACTTTGTTTGCATGCTGAACAATATTTATGTGAAGTAACAGTAAGATATAAGCACAGAAAAACAAAGGTTGCCGAAAAACTTCAACCAAGAAATCTCACGCCGACGCCGACCGAGCTGGGCGAGTAGAATAGCACCCCTATTCTCTGAATAGTGAAGCTAAAAAGTATCAAACTTGATTTTAAGTCAATATTTTCAAATTAATTTTGATAGTAAAAACCGGAAGTTTGTAAACCACACCAAGCGTCCCGTTTAGCACATGCATGCATGCCAAGTTCAAATGAGACTTGATAATGTTCCCATTTAAAAAAAAAATCTTGTACAAAATATAATAATTTGATCGCGTTTTTTTATATAGACTTGTGTTGGCTTATTGATAGAATTTCAGGTTTCTGTGTTCATATCTATCTTGTATGGGCATAATCATAGCATAGGTCCCTATAAGGAACGAAATTCTCAGAAATAGACTAGTAAAATACATGTAACTATAAATATTCTTTTGTACTGTTCTTTATTATCACTCCAAAAACAGTGGCATTCGCCATGTTAGCTATTTCTCTAGAAATAGTTTCTTGCGTTTTCAGCAATTTGAATGATAATCGGAGGAACACAGAAAAGTTTAAATGAAGAAATGAGAAAATAAAGAACGACAGAAAAAGAAAGAAAACAGAAATGAAAGCAGAGATAGAAAAAAGAAAAAAAAAACATACCATTTTTGACGTGTCCTTCTGAAAATCCACGTTGGCGCCAACAATAACAATATATTTAGTCACGAAATTCACCTGAGAAGTGAACTGAGCATAAACAGTGCCCCGGGACAAACGTGTTGATTAATTCACAAAGGGTGAGTGAATTGTGTAAGATTTTGTGTCAAACATGTTTTGTACGAGTTCAATTCAGTTACCGGGTCATTGCACCGCACCGTTGTTCTGTATAGCAATATAACCTTCCTAAAAGATCATGTTAATTTTTTATGGTCTACCTTTTGTGGAGAAAGTTCAAAAAATGCCGATTAAACTCCATGACTGACATACTTTGACCAGCTGTTGCGCATCGGACTCATATGGCGATACCTTTTATCTGTGCCGGTGGTGACTTGTTTCCGAGGTAGTGACACGCAGCCAAAGGTCACATGATGATACAGATGGTACAGTAACTGGTCCACTTCTCCATTCTTCGGAGTTTCGAACAACTGGGCCCAAATTTTTTTTTCTGTCGCAGCGACACAACGACAAACGTCGTAATGGCCCCTACCGAACGTCGCCCCAACAAACGTCACCTCGCTGAATGTCGCCCCGCCGGACGTCGTCCAAACAATCGGTGCCCGCCAAAAAACCGCCCCGCCGAAAGTCGTCCCAACAATCGTTGCCCCGCCAAAAGGCCGCCCACGAACGTCGTCCTGACAAACGGCACACCGCCGAACGTCATCCCGCCAAACGCCAACATTGTTATGTACTAGGATATGTATTATAAGACTGCTACATTCTTGAAGCATGGCTTATTCTGTGGGATATTTGTCTTTGTGTTTTCGTACGTAACTTGCGCAAATTAATAGTGTGGCAAAAAAGCTGTGTGAATGCTGTTATGGTATAGGGAAAACGCACATTTTTTTCATACTATAATACCTGCAGAATACCGAAAGATTTGTTGGTGTACAAGCCCGTAAGGGCGAGGGTACCAACGTTTCCCCCGAGAGATTCTGAAGATGCCATGACACGTAATGAACATGCGCTAAATATTCTAGCATAATACGCATAAAAAGTAATAACTTAATATATGGCCCACAACGTCATGAAATATACATGAAATGCGCGGGAGCGTCTGCAATGTTTTTTTCACGTTGACGTCATTTCTTTTTGAATTATCCGTTTTGGGGCCATAATACGTTTAAGCCTTACCACGGAACGCGCATATATAAAAAAAAGTGTTTTAAAAGCACGTGAGAGCGCGAGTCTCTCTGTTAAAACACGTTATCTCTCCTGTTAAAACACCATCGAAAAGTGATAAGACTAGAATACTGTTAATCAAACAAAATCTATTTGAGCCGTGCCATGAGAAAACCAGCATAGTGGGTTTGCGACCAGCATTGATCCAGACCAACCTACGCATCCGCGCAGTCTGGTCAGGATCCATGCTGTTCGCTGTCAAAGCTTATTGCAATTACAGAAACCGTTAGCGAACAGCATGGATCCTGACCAGACTGCGCGGATGCGCAGGCTGGTCTGGATCCATGCTGGTCGCAAAGCCAATATGTTGCTTTTCTCATGGCGTGGCTCATTTCTATATTTAACGACATATTACCTCGTGCGCACGGCATCTTTTCTCGTATGCACGACATCTTATCTCGTGCGCTCGACATTTTATCTTGTGCACACGACATCTTATTACGAGTTTATGGCATTTTATCTCGAGCGCTCGACAGGATGCTCCGTGTGATACCAATTCAAATGCCAATTCAACTCCCACCGTTGTTTTGTTTATACGTAAATATCACCGTACGCAAGAAACAAATAACCGACCCAACCAATAGGGAATGAGACGGGTATGCTGGAGGTCGTGTAAAAATAAATCGAGTGACATACTTAATGGTCAAGGCTATTCCAGCATAGGGCTACATTCATTTCAAGTGAACTTAAACCCTAATGAATTGATTTAATTTATACTAATTTGTATTAGCTCGATTGTGATGAAAGCTTCAAGCATATTGGAACCACTTTCGAGTCCGCTTCCTGGAAAAACCAGTACCGGTGTCATATGAGAAGTCATTGTCGTCACCTCAGTGGGGCTCGAACCCACGACCGATATCATATCCACTAGACCACCGCTCCTCTTAAACCTTATTGAGTTGATTTGGGTAAAAATGAAAGAAAACATCTGACACGCGTCATAAATGAGAGAAAACATAAAGTATGGGCCTCAAAATCCAGCTCATACCATAACATGTACAAACACTACCACTCACGTATACGCCCCAGACTTTGACTTTGTGGCCGTTGTAGCGGCATATGTGGTCGCCATTCCGGGAAAATTCTTTTTTGGGAGGAACACGGGGTGAGGTGTGAGGCGGAGGTGGTCTAAAATGCTAAAAGCAGTTAATATGAGGACCCTATAGGACCCTGACTTTGGGACAGGATCCGGGTGGCCTTTGTAGAGGGTGACGGTCTATGGGGGATCAGCATGTCAGCTACTCTGTGAAAACTCTTCTTTACTTTAGTCTGAGGCCGTTTTTGGAAATGTTCACTTTTGAAGGTTGGGCACCCCAAGCTTTGCCACAGACCTTTACTTTTGGATCGGACCGGGTGGCCGTTGTAGACAGGGTTGTCCCCCACCCGGCACGTGTGGCCGCCATTCCGGGAAAACTCTTGTTTGGGCGGAACCCGGGGTGAGATGTGAGGCGGGGGTGGCCTTAAATGCTTACAACAGTTTTATAGGAGGACCCTACGGGACCCAGACTTTGGGACGGGACCGGGTGGTAGTTGTAGAGGGTGACGGTCTATGGGGGGCAGCATGACGGCTACTACAGGAAAACTCCTGTTTACTCGTGAGCGGGTCTCAAACTTGGTCTGGGGCCGTTTGTTTTTTTTTAATTTTCACTTTTTTACAGTTTGGGCACCCTAAGCTCCACCCAGACCTTGCCTTCTGTGTCGGACCGAATACCGGTGTAGAGGGTTGTCCCCCGACCGGCACAGGTGGTCGCCATTCAAGGAATACACTTGTTTTGGAGGAACCCAGGGAGTGGTGTGAGGCAGGGATAGTCTAAAATGCTTACAG
Organism: Mercenaria mercenaria; assembly: GCF_021730395.1. Lineage (NCBI taxonomy): Eukaryota > Metazoa > Mollusca > Bivalvia > Venerida > Veneridae > Mercenaria > Mercenaria mercenaria. The sequence continues at coordinate 19,003,259 of NC_069368.1, forward strand.
CAGTTAATAGGAGGATCCTACGAGACCCTGACTTTGGGACGGGGCCGGATGGCCGTTGTAGAGGGGTAACTGTCTATTGGGTCCAGCATGGCGGCTGCTCCGGGAAAACTTTTGTTTACTCGTGAGTGAGTCTCAAACTTGGTCTGGGCCGTTTTTTGGAAATTTTCACTTTTTGCAGTGTGGACACGCCGAGTGCCGCCCCAGACCTTGACTTTTGGATCGGACCGGGTGGCTGTTGTAGCGAGGGTTGTCCCCTATCCGACCCGGGTGGCCGCAATTCCGAGAAAACTCTTGTTTGAAAGGAACCCATTGGACGTTGCACGTGCGCGATCCAATAGAATTAAATGTAATAAGAACAACTGAATGCGCATTAGACTTGATAAGTTTCAAGTTTCAAGATAAAAATAGATTGAGTCAATGGTTTATAAACGATACGGACAAATGTACAAGCGAGAATGGTAGGTTTGACGGCCTATTACAAATCTATAGAAAGCTGGTAATACTGATTTTAGTAACACTATTTAGTTGCAGTTAACTGGTGTTAGTATATACGATCAATGGCTGTAACTGCTGGTGGTTAACTACGACAAGACAAGCAATTAACTGTTTTAACTGCTTTAACTGCTGTAAATGCTGGCAGTAGCTACAGTTAACTGCTCCTACTTCTGCTACTGCTGTACTGCCAACTTCACGCCGTTGCATTATAGCTTCTTTATAATTTTCACTAGTACATAAGTATGTGAAAATATTGATAAAATGATGATAAGCTGGAGTTGTGTGATCTTGATTCACTTAAAACTTCACCGTTTTTACGCACTATCACCTCCATTTTTACCAGTCCCAGTTAGAGAGTATCAGACTTCCCACAGAGACTTTTCAGATCGTATAATTGGCACGTTTAGAAATGTTTTACGAGAGTTTTAACAAAAATAAAATTTTTTTTTTCTCCAACCCACGTCTACTCTTCGACATCCATACCTTTGATGGTATCCGACACAACAGTTGGAAATGATAGTCACTTAATTAGATAGAGCTACTTGTCTTCTGTCTTGATATGTTGTACTCTTAATTGTTCCGTCTTTTGCAAAGCCATTGAGTACATGACTAGTATAGGTTCGTTAGGTGTGCTTGAGATATTTTGCAGAAGTATTTTTGTGTTTCACATATCCTGTCTTCTGTTACACGTGTAAGAGATTCACCTGGTGGAGATATTTTTGCATTTGTAAGTTGGGAACATGGTAGTCAGGACAGAAGTACCATTAATCCGTTTGGACACACTAGGGGTTTTTTCCCACTGACCATTCCAATGTGATGCCCACATATTTTCCTTTATTTGTTTGTTTTGTATTTATTTACATTGTATTTATATTTGAGCCACACCATGAGAAAACCAACATAGTGCATTTGCGACCAGCATGGATCCAGACCAGTCTGCGTATCCCGCCGTCTGGTCAGGATCCATCCTGTTCGCTAACGGTTTGGCAACAGGCTTTGAAAGTAAACATCATGGATCCTGACCTGGCCTGAATCCATGCTGGTCGCAAATGCACTATGTTGGTTTTCTCATGGCGCGGCTCATTTTACTTCATGATGTACTCATCCATACAAATAACGCTGTATGACTATAGCACAAGAGGACTTCGATTATAGTGAGTTACGACAGTTTTCTGTTCAGCCCTCGGAATTGTTCTACAATTAATATCTCTAATAGACTGGAACTAGACATCTTTAATTACTTACGGTTGTGTCAGTTGCGTCGAATTTTTTTAGTTTTTAAATGAACTTGCAAAACAAAATATACACATTAAAATCTCTAACTTTATATTTTAAAACCACTTTGCTTTACATGGCTCAGATATATATCCAACATTTGGTGAAACACTCACGCCCTGATTGACAGTTTTTCTCCCAATATTTACTGACCCACTAAATCAGTTTAGTTTTTTTATGGTTTTGTTCCAACTTTTGTCATTATTTTTGCGTGTTTTCGCGCTAAATTATTTAAGTAATATATTTTTTTTCCAATAAATAAGATGGCGTCTTTATATAATTTAAGCATTGAAACTACATGTGCAGATGGTCAGGAGAGAGGAACAATTATGAATTAACACGCGTTCAGTCTTTTTCAAGTTTTATTCAGTAAAGGTCTATGTACATGGATTATTTACAGAATATTACAATCATATTATATGGCATCAATGCAAGCTTTAAAGTGGAATTATACGCATTTTTCAAGTAAAAATCCAGCTGAAATAGATATGTGTGTAAAAAGGGTGGGGGAAATTATAGCTTTTAACCCGATATACCAAACTCTTCCTGTTACCAGTACGAAATAATAACAGTCCATATATGACTTTTCTTATTTTGACAGGGGCAGTCCTTTAAAGAAAAGTCAAACTGCACGCAGGAGTTGCTTCCCTTCAACTTCCGAAATCTCTACCTATAGGTAAGGGAGATCATTGCGTAGAAGATTGAAGAAAAGAACTATTATTTTATTAGTCCGATTTCTTTATTTCTAAAACATAAACTTCAAATACTTATGCGACATTGTCATTAATTTAACACATTTAAATGCACAGCAACCGCAAATTGCTTTTATAAAACATTCACCAAAAACACACTATGTACAGTAAGGTGCGCATAATGTCACTTTAACACAACCAATTTCTTTTTGAAATAGTTTAGAACTGAAAAAAAAACAAGTTCATACAAAATGGAACATACTTCTTACAGTACACATGTCATTATTTAAATAGCACATTGCTTTACGGGGGACAGTAAATATTGTAAACATGAAGATACTGTCGACAAACACCGATTCGATTACTAGTTAAAACCGGTTCCAATTTTGCAAAACCGCTAATCGCTCTCAAACAGTAAGCATCACGAATTGTACTTTATATTTATGGCTCTACATTTCTTTGACCGGTACATACTATTTGACAGACCCGCAGTTTATTGCCACAAAAACACATAACTTGAACATAATTGATAGTCTCGGATTAGCCTGTTGTGATATAATATCTAAATTAAAATACACCAAAATAGGACTCGTTATCTAATTACCACACTGCTTGCAACCGATAAAGTCCGTAAGTTCATGATGAAGTCAGCTGCTGGAAGTACCTTATATGGTCGTCAGGAAAGAAAACAGCATTTTAAATATGGCGGCCGATTAACCGGTTCGATTCGATTTCATACAAATGATTAACCGGTTTCTAAATTTTGAAATCGTCCCAGCCCTATTTACTATATCGAAAAGAAAAAGAAATAGATCTATTTCCAATGCACTTATTTCACAAAATATTTGAGTAGATATCTAAATGATCCAAAAACATCGGGCTGGTTCTAGTCTAAGAAAGAAGTCAAATTGACGTTTTAAGAATTTTTTGTGTCAGAAATGGCTGAAACTGACAATGGAAAATACGAACCACTAAAGTTTTTTTTTTTTTAGAACAAAAAATGAAATAAAAACTATTGTACAGGGGAAAACGTATTACGTAAAAGGTTGATCAGACAGTTGACTCGAAAATATCAACTATTCATATTCAATATGCTAAAATGTGTAGTCAGCGTTACCTTTAGAAGGTACATTCATGCAATGTTTCTTTATAATATATCTTTATCTATAAATGTCACAACAAAATGAAAAATAAGCATTTCATAGTCTTAAAGTTCAGACTTAAAAGTTAATGTAAATGGAGACTAAACATTGTCCTGCAATGTTGTATTCACTGTAGAAAAACACAAATTAATAGAAAACTTGGATGGTTTCTTATTCGATGACACTCTGCTGCCATACAAGTCCACGAAAACACGGTAAGCATTGACGTTTAAGAATGCAACTGCTTCGTGCATTATGAGCGTGAGAATGAAGCCTTGTCGAATTTAGGTCTCATTTATCGACCCCAGATTTTAAGACGAATTGAATCAGTTAATCTGAACACTTTGATGTGCATTTTTCAGATCTTAGAAAAACGAATCGACGAATTAACTCTCTTTCTGTCTGACCACTGAGTGAGTGAGTGAGTTGGGTTTTACGGCGAATCGACACAAAATGGTCATATCTCGCCGATTCTCACCACTGCAGAAATTCTGGCAAGGCATTCTTGTAGCATCGAAAATTTGCACTTAATCGTAGATTTAATCCAATCTACAGCGCCTTTTGCACTTCTCGTACGTACGTAATTCTTTTCCAGCTCATTTCCTGCGCAACAATGTTCTGATGAGTTGTCTTAACTTTGACGTTTTCCTCGTCGTTGTTGGAGGTGTCGTTGTTGGAGGTGTGTAAGACGTAGAACATGACGCCCTTGTTGACGATCTTGGTGAATGATCTGCAAGTTATACAATTTTAGCTAATTTAGATAGTCTTAAACATGAACAGAATGGAAATTTAAAAATGGAAGTTTTAGTAAATATATATAGAGGGCGTCATGCTTTTAGTTTGACAGAATAGTTTAGACATACTACATAAATACGAGTACCACTGGCAGGTATAAACTGAGAAATAAACATAAATACAAAGCAGTTAAGTCTCCATTCTTGGAGTCTGGTACCGATGATAACAATTCCAGATCGGGCAAATAAAATGTAAGTAAATTCAGCACGAGTGACACAGACTTACCATAAGGTAGCCATGAATCCGTTTCCTGAACATATTTATACTGTGGTTTAGAGAAAGATCGTTTTATTGTTGGATCCCACCATTCCTGTGCTACATATCTCTGAAATCAAATATATACAAGCTATTGAAGGTTATATATAACCAGTATTTTTACGAACTAGACGCACGCTATTTTTGTGGGAAAAAATACAAACTACATAACTGCTGAAACAAAACAGAAATAGACGAATTACAAAATGTAATTAAACACGAATTACAAAATGTAATTTTTGGAGAAAATTATTCATGTTTACGCTCCTCTTATATTTAACAGACCGATTCAAATGTGAAGTAATACAACATTATACAATATACATATAAAACATTCAATAATATGTTTAAACTTATTTTGCTATTTTTTGCACACAAAAAAACGCAATAAAAAATAGAAGTACATGTACATGTATTACCTTATTTCTTGAAGATCTAGATGGTTTTTCTTTTGGTTTGTCTTCCTTTAGTTTTTCAAGGAAAAGTTTTGTATTCTCTGTCATACGGCCCTCTTTTTCCACTTCCTCAACAAAAGCGTCTAACTGACCCTGATCTGCGTCTTCTTGACCATGATCCGCTTCCCGATAACAAACTGAATTTTTGTTTAAATATATATAATATTTGAAGAATAAAGAATGAAATTATAAGAAACGACATTTTTGCCTACCCTGGTATAAATGATAATAACAGAGCTTTTTGTCTTCTGCAATAATGATCGTCTGCAGGTTCTTTTTCCTCAGAAAAAAATCTTTCAAATCATGAAGTTTTTACCCTACAATTAACTTTACATTCCTCTTTTTTCCAATACCAATGTGTCTTTTTCTTAAATAACAAACCATTTCCTATTTCAATTAAATTTCCAAGCATATATTTTTGCGAAAATTGGAGATGCGATTTCCAAGCTATTCGTTACTTTTTTAGGAAATCTAGATCTAGTTATAAAATAAAGCTATTATATATGAAGCTTTACGTTTAAAAAATCATAGATGAATTGTGAAAAATCTCATTGGTCAAAAGCAAAGTCAGGTGAGACAGTATCTAAATCGCAAAAATGACAGTGTACCTGCTAGAAACATGTCTGTGATCAAGTTGAAATCTTTGAGCTGAAGATAAAAACCGTTCGTTCGCTCTGCGAGTTCTTCGTAAAACGGAGTGGACTCGGTAGCATTCAAAGCTTGCACACCATATACCTAAAATGAGCCATTCACACGTATTAAGTAAAAGCCTTAAAGTAACGAAAAATGTCATCAAAGTATAGCAGCGAAAACCCTGAATTCATTATTAGAATGAGGCAATCATGTTTGTTTTCTAATGTTAATATAATTTTCTGATTGTTCTGAATATTACAGGTACTGCCTCTACAAGCTTGTTTAAAGCAAACGTTGTCAGAAAGGAATGGCAAATTTATTCCAGTTTTGATTTACGTTCAAGTGTATTAACAACGACAGGCTGTCCTCATATTCTAAGTGATCAACAAAGTTGAGAAAACGAAGTTTAAATTTTAATGTCTCCTTATCCTTCCAACTTGTAGTGGGAGCTGGGAGTGGGTAAAAATCTTTTCATCGTCATTAAAACAACAAATACCACAAACGTTACCTTGACACCCATACCAGCCAATACATCAAGTTCGTCCCGCCAAAATAAATTCTGATCAGTGTATGAAGGTGGATGGGGAATTTCATCGCCGATCATTACGAAGGCTTTAGCACTGTCTTCTGACCAATCTAGCTGCTGAGCTTTACGTAAAGCCCATTCATACGCCTGTAAAAGATAAATTAACCATTTTGATAAAGCGACAAATTTTTGTAATGTTTCACGACACCAATATATTGAAATTTACGCGACCATCTCATTATAGCCAACGGTTTTGCATTCATTGAAAACCAAGTATAATCCACGGAGGTCCGAACCCCAATAAGAAATAACACTTTTTCAAGTTCATGGTAATAAATCTGTTTGTTTCTGATATACCTGCTTAACTAAATCAAGTCGAAATTTAAAACTTCGTAAGGAGAAATTGTTCTACGTGATAATTTGATCGCACATTGTGTCTCCAGTCATCGGACCTGACCCTATTACTTGAGTTATCAGTTTCGGTCAGAATCCGGAGACATTACCAATACCAATTAACCAATCAATCACGTCATATATGCGCTTACCTCCCCTCCATTACCCCCTCCTCCTGTCGATTGTACTCCCCGGGCAAAGTTAACCACAGTCTCGGTGTCACTAGTCAAATCTTTGGAGGTTACCACATACACATTATGATCACAATAATCTCCATTTGCCATGATTCCTATACGCATGTTTGGTATATCTCTCAGCAAACGTGTGCATGTCTCACGAAGTTTCTCACGGACCTAAGATTAAAAACGAAGGGGATTAATATGAAAGATTAAGTACTAACCTCTGGTGCGTCCCCTCCCCCAGTTGAAGGAACATTTTCTGCAAAATCGACCAGGCAATCTACGTCTGTTGAGAGATCTATATACCGGGTCACGTATGTCGAATAGTCGCAATAATCCCCGACAGCCATAATACCTATGCGCATGCGTGGAACATCTTGCAATAAACGTTGACATGTCTCACGTAATTTTTGCCTCACCTAAAATTGCCATTATTGTTTCAAGATTTAAATGGATTTTTTGCTGGCGTTACCATTCATGGCCTCGCCAAAATGGCCTTTATTTTTGAGGGTCTTTCTTATAAAAGTAATATACAATGTGCCATTTCTAAATCATTTTAGAAGCTTTATGCAAAACTTTTCTTTCATTTTTGAGGTAACATAAAGTTGTTTTTTTTTAAGTGGCCCTGGATTATATGTTCTAAACGTGGCTATCGGTGAAAAAATATTGAAACAACAGTTTTGCTTTTGCCAAATGGTCAAACGTTTTTTACAAATATTGAACATTAGGCTTTACAGTAAGCACTGACCTGGTATTAATCTCAATAATTATCAGATATACATTTCATATCAAACTCTATGTAAATGAAGACACATCAAACTTGAATACGTATTTTATAAAGCCATGCAGACTTCAAATCATTTTCTATGTAATAACCATAAATGTTACAGAAAAATGTTTCACTTACCCGAGACAGACAACTGTACATGCTGCCTGTTGTATCAAAACAAAATACAACTTCCACATTTCTACCACTGGCATCAAATGTGTTGATTAAATCCTGAAACGGTATAAAATGATATAGATATTGCCAGGAAATTAGACAGGCATCTGCTGTTGTTTTTAGCTCAATGTTGCTGAGTTTGAACTGTCAAGAAATTGCTGTTATGAAACTAAGAAAAAACAAGTGGTCTATTTTTTGTGTTTCAAACATAATCCATTGACACGATACATAAAATACTTCATTTCAAAACTGGTAATCAGTTAAAGAGCGACAATGAAATACACAATTTGAAACCATTAAGCAAACTACCATTAGATTAGAAACAATGATGTCTACCTGTTTCTTTTCCTCGTCGACTTCTTCTGTGATATCAGCATTTCCCTCAACTGAAAGAGTATCATTTCTAGTAAATACTTTCCATTTTAAGATTTGTTTCTAAAAATGGCATATTTCATATACATCAATAAATATTTCGGTTTTAAATTTAAAAGTAATTTTAAACTAAATTTTATTTTTTTTAGGTCCAAGTTTATGAGCAGCCTGAAGTTGCATTACCGTATAAGGGCCAGCATGCTTGGCTCAATAGGGACAGCACAGATCTATGGATCGCACGGTCTGATCGTGGGGCAAGGCCCATCATCTCCGTGACGATTTGATAAAAGACCCTGTGTTTGAAATCATTTGTCCTCCACCTCTCATTCACGTGAAGTTGGAAGTACTTGCGGTCAAGTTGCGGAGAACAGGTAAGTATTAGTACAGAATCAAGGAACAATAGTAAGATTAACTGCCCGCCGTCATATGACGTAGATAGCCTACTATTGAAAAATGGTGCTACACCCAAAGAACAAATTTTAAGACAACCTACACTAACTGCTTCTCATTATGATACAGTAGCACATATCATTTAAAGTGTTAACTGCTTTAAGTGAATTTAATTAGAAATGAATATTTAAACATGAACTACTGCACCTACCTGGGGCTTTCACGGGTTTCTGTTCATGCACGGTGACTACGGCTTCATCCCCCACGCCTACATCACACAATAGGTTCGAATCGCCGCTGATAGTCTGCCCGGCAGACGTCTAAAATTACAAATGATTTTACTGGTTAGATTTGTATTGTGTGCCAACTTCATTAAACAAGGAAACGTGGTGCCTAGATCTACTTGAATCTGTGATAAGATCTATGTATTAGAAAATATATCTTTTATACATGTACAATGGGCAACTACATACCCTTACCCAAGTGATTAGTCCAAATAATTTGACGTCAGAACTGATTCTGAGATATTTTCGTGATAGAGCACATGGGGCAGAATCCCTCAGATATTGACCTAAGCAAAAATTATCACAATATCGCGACTCACGTAGGCCTACAATTAGTTGGACTACCCGGTGAATTGATCACATGAACAATTTAAAGTCTTTTTTAATAGTTATCATAAAATTAGGGTGATTTAGTTAACAGTAATAGGATGTGATTTAAAAGTTCACTTAAAAATGTTCACAAAAGACACTGACCTTTATAACTTGGGTTGAGGGCGACATTCCTTCAGCATCCTGAATTTTTTTCTTCAAAGTCATGACAGTGTCAATATTTTCCAATGTAATAGGATCACATCTACCATCGGGAAAATTCACCATAATACAGATGTCCTTTGGAAATATAACCTGCAAGAAAAGGGAAAATTGTATAGAATCTATAGATAGGCCTACATGTAGGCCAACGCATCGATCGTTTGTGACGTATATATTTTATAAACTGTTTAAATGAATAAATAAATAAACCTTTACTTACCTCTGCCTTTAAAATAGTCTCCGCACAGATGCCCAAATATCCGATCGTTTTCGATTTATCAAGTGTTTTTCCTTGATACTTAAGGCGAATCCTTGCCTCAGCTACGCCCTCGCCCTTAGCAACATGCGCAGCGATTTGTTTGACGTTGTCCGAAGGTAAATGTTGCGACGAAATCGCTTTGCCACTAGGCAGTTTGATATAAACGTCGATTGCACAAGTTGCCATACTGTATATTTTGTGTGTTTAATTTTCTTCCTTTCAAACTCGCCTGAAATTTATCTCGTATTTATTTCATTTCAGCCGCTACTTTCGTTTATATAAAACAACGATGGGTTAAAAATAAACTGACTAAAAATAGCTGTATTTATTTCATTGGTTTTTATAAATAGATTATTTTATTTCATTGGTTCGTATAAATAGATTTTGCACCCGTTGAAATTTCCGCTACTTTTCGTTACTTTCCGGCATATATAGAGGGTTACATACCGTACGCCGTGTATTATTGCGCATGCATTGCTTAAGATCTTAAACTGACCAGTAAAAAAGTGTTTTTTTCTTCATGTGTTTGGTATGTGTACGACACGAGTTCAAAATGTGGAAAATTGTAAACACACTGACTATTCAAATTGCGGAAAATTGTAAACACACTGACTATTTGAAATGGCTTGCAATAAGTAAGTATAAGTATTAAAATTCCTTTTAAAGTCATATGTAATGATTTTATTCAAAGTCCCAGTCTAGTAAATGGAACCAGTAAGATGTCATATGATAGCCTTCACGAGAGTCCTGGACGAAGCATGATGGCAGGAGATCTGGGTTTTCCTTAACGGGAGATTTCGGTACAAGGTAAGTCCCGTTCCAGGAGAGGTCACAAGTCGGAGGGCTGGCATCTTCTATGACTGAAGAGTGAAACGTTAATGACACAGTCTGAAAAAAATCGACATATGTAAAAAGTACATCAATAAATAGTACGACATTTCTTTTCCAAAAAAAAAAAAATAATAATAAAAAATGGACCACTTAAACAAAGACGGTAATTGCCTGATAAAGTATGAATAAAAATGAAAAAAATCTAAGATGCATTTTACAGGGGAGTTAAGATTTGGCAGTAAAATGATGTCCTGATATTTAACTTGGATTCCTTGAAATCCATCGCAAAGTGTACATAAGAATATGATGCACTATCTGACCAAAGTATGCATTTTTCACTTTTAGCCACTGAAGTGTTTCTTTACATAACCAGGCACTTCATACATGCGTGTCGGCAATATCTCCTTGATACACCGACGCGACCATAACTTTATCGATACAGTTTTATATGATTTGTATAGGAAATATATTAACATTAAACGTGTTTTATCGTTATTTAACAAAGTTTATACCTCGTGAAGTATCTTCACTTTTTCTGCCTTATCATTATTTATCGATGTGACAAACTATGCTTCATTTGTTTGAATCTTAGGGATAAATCTGCTGCTGAATACTTACATATTTATTATTGTTCATTCCCGGACTAAGAAATGTATACTCGATCGGTCCGTGGTCACACGAGCCCACCATAATGTTCTCAGACTTATTTACTGGAACTACTGGTGTTGCAATCGTTGCAATACATCTGTAACATGTAACAAATTGTATAAAAGGAAGGAAGCATTCAAGGCAATGAAAGAAATTTCATATCGGCATAAAAAGACAAGTTATAAACATCTCTTTGATTAAAAAATAACAACAATTTTACCCGCCCGCATAGCTCAATAGGGAGAGCACAGATCTATGGATCGCAAGATCGTGAGTTCAATCCACGGGCGTGGCGTATGTTCTTGTTGACGATTTGATAAAAGACATTGCGTCTGAAATCATTCGTCTTCCACCTCTGATTCATATGGGGATGTTACTTGCGGAGAACAGGTTTGCATTGGTACAGAATACAGGAGCACCCGTTAGGTTAACCAGGTGCGGTTTTTTTTTTTTTTTTTTTTTTTTTTTTTTTTGGGAAAAATCATTTCCTCTATACATGTATACTTGCCAACAACGAAAGACACTGCGAGACTTTACATCTTTTAAAAAGTGAAGAAACAATAAAGTAATAAACAGAGATAAAACTAAATTGGCGACCTCCATAGTTAGCCTATTCAAAGTCAGATACTACTTTTGTGTATAACTTTATGAATTCTTTTCTCAGTCGATAAACTGATTGACATGGGGTCAAAACATATGACTTGTACTATTTTGAAGCCATTCCTGACAGTTTTTACGAGCAATTTCATATCAATACATTTTTTTTCCCAAAAAACCCGACATCCATACATCCATACTCACGGTAATGCGCTGAGATAGGTGTATATCACTTGGTCTTGTATTTATTTTACATTGATGTTGATGAAATAATTCTATGCCCCAAGTGCGCGTTTCCAAAACTACAACGCCGGGACTTGAACGGAGGCCCTTGTATCATTTTATATTGAAAACTGTGTGCCTTTTGTTTGGACATTTTGTCAGATTCATTTATAGCATGACGACCACTTTCATTATATCGAAATAAATTGAACGCTTTATTTGCTTTGGGTTTAGACAATTAATTGGCATACTGGAACATAGTTTTCAGTTTAAAAAATGTGTATTTGCTTTGGGTTTAACACCGTTTTTCAATAATGTTTCAGCTATGTACCGGCGGCAGACACGTGTTTACCGCAAGCAATTTTCCAACATACCCGCATGGATCAGAGGTGAAGGACGAATGATATCAGACTAATTGTCTTTTATTATCAAATCGTCACGGAAACCATGCGCCCCGCCTGGAGATTGAACTCACTACCCAGCGATCCATAGATCTGAGCTAATTGAGCTACGTTGACGGGCTTATTTTATATAAAAAATCAATGTAATTCGACTACCAGTAAGTAACGAACTTGAGTTACTGCAGTCAAAGAAATACGCAAAATAACTTACCCGGGAGGATCTGCCCATGTATCATTTACAGTCACAAGAAAGCGAACAAACTGTAATTTTGCGGGTTTGTCTGCACCCAAGCAAATTCCGCCACCGAAGGTGCAGACACAAAATATGGTGGCATATATGCGTAGAGGAAACATTTTCAACACAATATACTAGTAGTAAATAATTTCACTGTAATTTTGGCTTAGATAAGAGCGTACATTTAAATATATTTATTGGAGATAAGGCGACCTTGTTGTTTTACAAACTATTTTCATGGTCGTCAACAAATTAAGGTTAGGACCAATGACCGTAATAGTCTAAATATGGCCGACTCTGGTTAAGAACACAAATACTGACATTGTGGTTTAGAAGAGCAATGCCTGCTGGTGCTCATCTGAAAAGTGCTTACAATTTAGTTGGCAATATGCAAAAACATTGTCTAATTCCCTTATTAAATATGATTTACAATACGAGTAAAACTAGCAAATCATGTTTCAATGATGTTTGCAGAACAACCGAACGTAAACAAAACACCAAATCAAGTACATCATTTTTCTAGATACAGAAGAGTAAATTACATGATGAATTTTCAACATACCGGTAAATGATTTCATAGAAAAAGAAGAGTTATAAAATATGCAATTATGAGTTTATTTCATTCATATACATGGTAGAAGCAAGACGCATGAAAATTACATCGAGAAAGAATGTAACTATACATTATAGCTTTTGGGTGTAACCATTTGCTACAAGATCTCTAAACAAAATTATTTTTGCAAGCAAATTACAGTTTCACATACAATAAACATACACTTTAAAGGTAGGGAAAATAATATGCAGACAGGACATTTTATTAGTAAAAAATTGTCTTCGTACATATATAAATATATTCAAAAGATAGTTAACACAGAAGAGAGTACCCTAGTTTGATAACTTATAATAAATGAGGCACCTACTCGTCAACATTTAAAGCTAAAAGTGCATATAAGTTGTCTCAAAATTCATTATGTAAACTACGGTAGCGCTTTCACTACTAAACTCGCACTGATTAAACGGAAGTAGTGACGTCGGGCTTTACGTTCAAAATGCCCAAAGTTTTAAAAATATTCTTACTGTCCTTATTGATTCTGACATCAGTGCGTTCGTGTGTGCTCGGCGATACAGAGGATATTACCAGAGTAGCTTTTCCTATCCTACAAGCTTAAAAAATAAAATGCGACACTCTTCCTAGCATTTTGTCTTTTATATTATTCAAAGAATTTTAATTGAATCTGAATTGAAAATACACAAAAGTAATATTCTTTTCATCTGGTGTTAGCCATCAAAATTTCTTCTTTCCTTAACATCATCTATGAAGTCAATTTGATCAATCTCTTGATACCTAAAACAACGTCAACGTAAAAATGATATTACACTAGCTGGTGCTATACCAAATTAATATGATGGTGTTGTTTCACTCCCAAGATGTCAAACATGTGATGATACTATACATATAACATTAAAGCTCAGATGAAGTTTGTCAAAGATAACTATTTCTGTAATATGCCAACTTCCACATTTCCATCGACGTACACACAAAAGAGCATACAAAACATTCTGTAAAGTTATGTTACAAATAATTCATTACACAAATGGGACAACATACGTTTTGAAATCAGTATTTGTCTAAACAAGAAACACGCCATTCAACTGCATTACTGGTAATGTATCAAATTATAAATTATATCACACAAAAATACAAAAAAACATACAATGTACTAACAAGACTCTCCTAAAAGACACATTTAAGCAATAAGTATTTTTAACATTTTGACACCTAAGTCTTTGAAAGGCTTCAAACAAGTGACCCTTAGATTTATGATGGCTGTAACAGTCAAGGTAATGAATGTGTAGATGAATTTTGTCAATTTTCACCATAATATAGACAATCCTTCATGTTAAACACCTGAGCTAGTACATATCTAAAAACGCTAAAATTGCATCCATACATCTATATCTAGAGACTCATTTGAGAGCCTTCACGTATACAAGTGTGAAAACCCAACCTCTTACTGTTACCGTGTACAAGCGAATTAATGTTGATACCTAAGGTATAAATATACCAATCCTATTTCAATACTGAACAATGTATACTTTCTGGTCCTTACTATACACGACATGTCGAAATACTTCATTGACAAAAACAACCTTGCACAAATCCCAAATTTTTCTCCACTGTCACAAAAAAGTTCATAGTAATATGGACTTCATTAAATGTCTTCTTTCGTCATCCAAGAACAAGCATGAAGCCTATCACAATAACATTAATGCCAATTAACGGGACTGAAAAAGAAAGAATATACAATACTAGTATCAATAATAATATGAGCCGTGCCATGGGAAAACCAACATAGTGGGTGTGCGACCAGCATGGATCCAGACCAGCCTGCGCATCCGCGCAGTCTGGTCAGGATCCATGCTGTTCGATAACAGTTTCTCCAATTCCAGTAGGCTTTAAAAGCGAACAGCATGGAGCCTGACCAGACTGCGCGGATGCGCATGCTGGTCTGGATCCATGCTGGTCGCATACCCACTATGTTGGTTTTCCCATGGCGCGGCTCATATATATATATAACGTTGTAGCAAACTCACGACAAAAACATGACATTAATATATTAGCACATGATTTTTATATATGCGACATATTTTGCATATGTAACTTGTATAAAGCAAAGAAGCAGCACTGTAGTCTGACATCAGTAGTGAGCAAAAACATAGTCAGAATCATGTTATAGAATAAGTCTGAAAATTAACTGTGTTATTGAAAGTCGAACTTCTATGAAATTCCAAAAGTCTATAATCCACTGTAAATGGTTTAAAAAGAGTTCTTGTTATGTGTAAGCATGTCTCATATCAGAGTTTTGTTACAGTTACCTGGTTCAAAATGTTGCTATTATGCCAATGAGGAACCTTTGAGAGACTACATTACAGCCAAGTTTAATATGGAATATTTTTCTTTTACACTGAAATGACTGAAAACAATATACTCACTTCTCATAACTGTTCGTATTGAGCGTATTAAGTTCATCACTTGTGTTTTCATGCCTGGTTGTTCACCAAAGCCTCTCTGGTCCGCACCCCAGCCAACTAAAAATAAAACAAAGTTCAAAATGAATTATACAAAATATAAAAAGGTTATACCAAAGAAAACATACTGTCACTTGTTACTATTCTCTGATTATCGGATTTATACAATAGTCATTCTGAGGGTTTAAAGACTTAGGATACTTGAGACAATTAATTAACTGTACATGTATTTTGTCCAGAAATTATTACTACCCGTGACTATACTAGAGATGCTGTCTAAAATTCAAAAGCTATTCTTGAATGAAAATTGCTGTTATGTCATTTTGAAAGTGTTTCAACGACCCTGTTTTAGGAAAGTATTATGTGTGCTAACAGAGAGATTCTCACCATAACGATCGGTAAACACACCCTTTTGAATATGAACTAAATGGCAGAACGTAAGTTGAACTGTACTATGGCCAAATAACACAAAATTAAAAAGGAACTTACATCAATATGATTAGACAATGCTAATGTTCATATTCATTTTATGAAAATTTACTGTACATATATATTTGCATTCAACATTTCATATGCACCAACTAGTCCCTTTGGATTCTGAAGATTAATGTTAATACATATCAGAAAAAAACATGCATTACCAGTTTGTCTACCTTTTTACAACATACAGAATATTTCTTTGCAAATAATTGCTTTAATGCTTTAATTTAAAGTTTAAACTAATTAATAGTCATCACCTGGAAGATCAGAATAGGTGGGTGCTGGAAAATTATATACCACCTGACATTGAAAATATGTCAATTTGTAAAAACAAGTAGACATTCAAACATAAATTTCTTATTTCAGATAACCTAAAATTGAAATCGTATCTGCTGTATGATTACTGACCACACTTGGGATCATGATTAAATCTTAATTCTGGCTTGAAGTCAATGAAGAGTCAATTATTAAGCAAATCAGTCTTAAAAGGTTTAATATTCTGTTGTGTAACAGACTTTGTAAAATTGATATTGGGACATGGCTTTAGCATGAAGGTCTCCCTTTTAGCTATCCGTGACTGACTATCCGAACTTAAAACCGTCCAAATACATATCAACTGCATCGTAAAACAAAATACGAGTATTCAACGCACTTATCCAACAAATACCTACTTTTCGATAAGAACCTTTCTTCGTGAAGGACACAAACAGCATTCAAGCATAATATTATCGCTTCTATCAACGAGTACAGCCCAAAAGCCATCTCTTCTTCGGTTTGTTGGCACTTTAGGTATGGTAAAAATATTGACGTTTCTCGTTCGTCCGCTGCAGTAGGTGGGCATCCGAAAGTAACCATATATTTTTATTTTGACCGTGACACAGTTTCAGTAAAAAAAACGTATCAAATGCACATTTATATAAAAAGTTACATATATAATTATATAATTATGATTTTACCAGCAGTGTAACACAAACGATAAACAGTCTCCACCGGAAAAAATCTAGAACATCGAGGGGTCAATAACTCTCATATTCCTGTATAAAACTCAAAACAAGTTTGATCACCTCATACCCAATAAAAATTGGAACTTCCTCATACCCCAGTCTCGAACTCAGTATCAGTATGTTAAAATGCGAGGCGAGGCTCATTTAATAACAATGGGAGTCCTTAGAGCGCAGAAGACAGAACATCCGTCTTAGCCTCTTCCATAAAATACATTATGGGCTTGTTGACATAATACCTTTACAATATATGGATCCACTATTAAGAACATCCAGACATCACCATCAACTAGCATATCATATACCACACTCATCAGTTGACTACATAAAGTACTCATTTTTCCCTAGGACAATAGTTGAATGGAACTCACTGCCGGTGCACTTAGTCAGTGCTGACTCAAACGCTGTGTTTAAGTCGGGACTGACTGTGTTACCACACATCCCCTAGACAGTACATATATGCTTTTATCTTTTAACAGTACTAACTCTCTTGTTTCTTCACCATGTACATAGTAGATTATGCAATGTATAGGCTTTAAGGGCTTGAGTAGGTTTTTGCACTATTTTTTATCACATTGTCAATGTCCTCCTGGGTGGATTGAGTAGCTTGGGAGGCTTGATAATCTTTCACTTTACTAACCCCCACGCATGGCCATTATAGTCCAACAGGACTGCTTGCCATTATCAAAGATGATGATGATGATGATGATGAATAAATCCAATGTGGAAAGACACACGTGTAATATTCTTTTTATCACATGTAAGCTTTTCCTGCTGAAACATCAAAGTTTCTTCGTTCTTTACCTATTATGGACCAATTAAGTAAATTCGACCAATTTAAATTTATGCAATGGCTTTATTTCAGTCCCACGACGTCAATTATGTGATAAATCTAGTTCTGCTTTACCCAAAACAATTTGCTGATACCCATTTACAGATTTGTCTACTGAGGCAATCACAATGAAGTGCCTGCCTAAGGGCAGACCGCAAAGGGAGTAGTAATTCTATGATGAAGGGGTTTTTGTCCTCCTTGTAAAAAACGCTAAGGGGGTTTTGTCCTCCTTGTAAAATTCAGTGAAGGGGGTTTTGTCCTCCTTTGTAAAAAACATGAAGGGGGTTTTGTCCGCCTGTGCAAAAATGAGCGAAGGAGGTTTTGTCCGCAGGGGATTTTGTCCTACACTCGTAAAAATCGAATCTGGGCCTTCATCCCTGTAGGAAAGTAGGAAAGCGTCTAAGCCCTCTCGAAGTCGAGAGATAAAGAACTATGTCTTCCATTTATATCCATTTTATACTCTTTGTTTCCTACTGCAAAGCATACTTTAAAAGGTACTGAAGCAAGAATTATCTAGATAGCCATCACTGACAACAATAGAACAAGCAGATCATAATCCCATTGTTAAACATACCAAGAATATAGCATTTCTGTCTGAGGTTCATATACGAAACATACATTAAGGTTGTTCTGCACGTTCGGATCGAAACTTTTTCTACAAAGTAGAATACATAACTTTATCATGACATCAGGAGTTCTAACTGACCAATCAGAGCACTGCATTTGAAAGTACCGGCCACTTAATTTCCACTTGGATAAAACAAAATATTTTATAAAGAAACATATAGTGATTTTAGAAGCAAATATCGCATTATTTCAGAAGTCAAATTAGAGTTTTGACTTCACATGCCCCAGGTGATGCTACAATCTACAAAACTTTGAGGTTCATTGAAATATTATATGAATTTAATGGTTTGATTTTAGTTTTAATTTTGAGATTTTACACAAGAGTCTATGATAAAGTCCGAGTAAAATGTAATCATTACCCCAAGTGAAATTAGTACCATTCCGCAATGTTTCGGACATGTTGAAATTATGAATTTGATTAAACTAAGACTTTTTCAAAACTTCATATTAGATAGGGCCGTGTGCTTGATTTTTTGCTAGACTGATTTGAAACATTTGGACCACACGTAATTTTTCATTATGAGAGTCTATTAGAAAATCATAACTTTCGTAAAATTTTCGCAAATAGAAAGTTTCTGCAGATTTTAATGAAACTTCTTACAGTTGTAAATAATTTACTAATGGCCTATGATGTGGTGAAATATCTTGAATAGTTCTTAAAATGTGCTCAATGTAGAAATACGATGGCATATTCAACCTTGTTTTGACCTTGACAAATGACCTACTGATCCGCTCTGCATATCATCTTGTTGCCTGAATCGTTATCAAGTTATGCTCCGAACATGAAACAGTGATTGACAGACTTGACCATGACTTTCAACATAAAATAAAATAAAAATATGCCTGGTTTGTTCGCTCTGCATACTGTCATAGCTGCCCACCTACATACCAAGTTTGAAGTCAATACCTTTATTTGTTCTCCTGACACGAAATAAAATAGACAAATCTAACCTTTGAGCATCATTGATGACTTGACCTTTACCCTACCGATCCAGTTCATGCGCTCTGCACATTGTCTTACCATCATCTACATATGTGAAGTTTGAAGTCAATACCTTGAATGGTTATCAAGTTATACTCCAGAAATGAATAAAATGAACAAATCTGACTGCTATTAGTGACCTAGATATTTGACCTACTGCGCATCATCTCATAGCCATTTACCTGTATGCCAAGTTTATTCTGACTCTTATTAAGTTATGCTCCTGACACGAAATTTGATGAACATACAGACAGACGCAATTTACGTCTGGTTTATTTCCAAATTAGTTCGAACTCGATTAAATTCAAAGAACATGTATAAAGAACAATTCTAACCGGTTCAATCAAAACGACCGTTAAAAATGTCAACATCTGAGCAAAACCATATTTTATCAAAAAAGACAGATACTAATGTTTGTTCCCGGTATTTTCAATTAAAAGAACATTTAAAAAGGTAAATCCCCACTTGGAATGACCAAAAAATCAAGGCTTGTTTGCTATAAATTGAAATATTTCATACAGACATTTTCGCACCAGAGATATTTCGTACTCACAGTTTGGAAGTTTTTTTATTTACTTAAAAGGCTGAACACCACTAAATCCAGCTGTTCTTTATTTCATATAAAATCCACTCACTTCATAACGGTGTTTCGACATTTTCTAGCATATCAGATTTTCAGAGACTTATATTCCCATAAAGAACTAGATCGCTACTTTAGAAAAACAAAAAGAAAAGGGGGTGTTAACTTTTATATAAGAAAACTACAGTTCGTTAAATACAACCCGCTGAATTTACTACTTTTCGCTTCTTTCAATTTCTCTTTTCGTGACATTAAATTCTTACGCCGCCATTTTTATCTAGCATGCGATAGGAACATGCCGATTTCATTACAATGCAAAGTGATACATACTGAAACGCGGTAGGGTAAAAGTAAGCACGTTGCTGCCAAGAAAATGCACTAGGAAAGGAAAAAAGATTAGTACTATTTATATTTGGACTACTTGTGACTAGACCTGCGGAGGCTTACATTCTATTTGGTAGTGATCAGCCTATAAGAGAAAATTTTTGTCTGATTTTCCCATGAATTTGCATTCATTCTCAAGGTACACCTATTTTACAATGATTCTGCTTTGTTTTGGTGCAAAATATTGAGAAAATGTAGAGAAATGACAATTCATTACAGGTCACCCCCATCCCCAAAAATATGCAAAATTTAGCCCTGTGCAAGCGATATTTCAATTAATTTTACCTTATTCGTGGAATTTACATTTACCATCCATTTAATCGTTACGATGTTTGTCATTTTCATTCAGAAACATGCTAATTTCAATATTATTTAGACAAATGAAGTGCTAAAATGCGAGAAAAGACATTTACTAGGTCCTAAAATGAACCAAAATAGTGCCACCTGGTCGAAAATTCGATCTAAATTCCAAAAACACAAGAAATTTAAGCGTTTTCAGCCATTTGTTACCGTTTTACATCATAAAGAATAGATTAATGGCATTTCCATTCATTTTCGAGGGCTTTCAGAAAATAACATGTATTGCCCCTTATAGGCTGAACACCACTAAATCCAGCTGTTCTTTATTTCATATAAAATCCACTCACTTCATAACGGTGTTTCGACATTTTCTAGCATATCAGATTTTCAGAGACTTATATTCCCATAAAGAACTAGATCGCTACTTTAGAAAAACAAAAAGAAAAGGGGGTGTTAACTTTTATATAAGAAAACTACAGCTCGTTAAATACAACCCGCTGAATTTACTACTTTTCGCTTCTTTCAATTTCTCTTTTCGTGACATTAAATTCTTACGCCGCCATTTTTATCTAGCATGCGATAGGAACATGCCGATTTCATAACAATGCAAAGTGATACATACTGAAACGCGGTAGGGTAAAAGTAAGCACGTTGCTGCCGAGAAAATGCACTAGGAAAGGAAAAAAGATTAGTACTATTTATATTTGGACTATACTTGTGACTAGACCTGCGGAGGCTTACATTCTACTTGGTAGTGATCAGCCTAAAAGAACATGTAAAGTGTTTTGAAAATGCCCCATCGGAAGATTTTTTACGCCACATAGGCCTTGGTTTTTCATTAAATGTATACTAAACTGTTCAGAATAAGTAGAAGTGTATTGAAGACAAATACAGTCTACAGAGCTTGTTCTGTTTGGAATAATAAATTTTCTCTTGAATCACATGTACTTTGTCTGTCCACATTATTTTTTGTAGAAAATATCAAAACTTGTTTTCAAAAACATTTAACATTATATCTGCAATCATTGTCCATCTGACATATTTGTCTAGGTACTCTCAATATTAAAAAAAAATGTAACAAAACATGTACATTTCAAAACATTGCAAAAATGGCAAAATGAAAGTGAAAGTAGAGATGTCAAAGTGACATAATACTGCTATGTTAACAAAAATATATATGTTAATCATTTTTCATTACTGGGACATTGACTGTCAAAGTACATGTACATTAAACAAAATATAATTGATAATTAATATTAAATTGGTCTATGGTTCAAAATTCACCTGAGGGATGGTCTCTAAACATTTTTGATGAACTTTAAATGGTAAGAAAAAGGTCTTTTTCTTAAATTGTAGTGATGTACATGTATTTTGCATGGCAGTGGCTAGGTGTGTGGTATCATGATAAAAAAGTTGCCTATCTAAGTGATTATGCAATAAAATTAATTAATTTCAGCTATGTCAAATATAACACGTTTTGGTTTGGGTACATTTTGATCTGCACCCGTTTAAATGGTGCCTTTAACTGTTGATATCATTTCTTTAGGTTTTCTGTGAGCTTTTAATTTGTTTTTAATAAAACTTGAATCACATCAACAGACTGTAACATTTTAAATAAGATGTAAATGTTTGACCAGATTGAATAGAAATGTTAATGAAAAGTATTGGTCTATCCTAAACCTCAAATAAATTTGGCTACATGAACTTAATCAAATAGAGCAAGAAGTGTCAGACAGACCTAATTCTTATCAGGAGATTATTTAGGAATGTAAAGATTCTTGGGTATAGTTGATTTTGAATGTACCTTATTTTCCAGTTTCTTTATTATCAATAATACCTTATATTAAGTATTAAAGGTGCAAAAAGACATTTTCTTGATATCATACTGAAACAATATAATACAAACCTTTACTGTAAAAGCCCTTTATGGAGCAGTATTCATGTAAGTTTTAAGTAGCTTGTTTTCCAATCCATCCGATAAAAAATTTCTTTGTTTGTTTGTTTGTATATATAATTTGTGGAAATTAATACAGTTTAAACTAAAGCCCTCTGGTGTCAAAGATTACTGAAGCATAATTTATAGTGGTTGAACTGTCTGTCTGTCTGTCTGTCCTCAAGTCCTACAGTTTCCATCCAATTGAAATGAAAATTTGTACACATTATTAACATGAAAGACATACACATATTCTCGGGACATTCAAGTCTGATTATTTACAGCCCTTTTTCAGACTTTGAAATATTACAACTACACCAAAGCATTGTGTACACAACTCATCCTACAGTTTTGAAACTAGAATTATGGTGCTGCTGTAGACTTCAAGTTCATGTATTATTCTATCAAGACAAAGTGTCATACAATGTTGCCATCATTCTTGTTTTTAATTTTATTGAGTCACATTTCAAAAAAAAAAAGGGACCATGAATGACCTAAATCACTCCTTTGATCTGGTTTTGAACCCAGATGGCCCAGTTTTCTATTGATCTAGATTTCATGAATATAAACTTTCTGACTAGATTTCGTGTACAGTAGATTACATAGAAAGTTTACTTTTTCTGTTGCAGATACCTGATAGCACTGAGACCATGGTCATTTACCGCCAGTTTTACTCCAGTGGCACTAGGCAGCGTCCTTGCATACAAAGCTGTTGGTTATTTTTCCCTGCCAGTCTTCATAACAACATTGTTAACAGCTCTGTCAGTACACGCAGCAGGAAACCTAGTTAACACCTACTTCGACTACTTAAGAGGTATCGATACAAAACAGAGTGATGATCGTACGCTTGTCGACAAAATACTAAACCCAGAAGAAATCCAGTGGCTCGGTATGGTACTCTATTCCGTTGGAATTGGAGGATTTCTTGTGCTATGCTTCCTATCACTGGCTAAAATGGAGCACTTAGCATTGATATTCTTCTGCGGACTATCCAGCAGCTTTCTTTACACCGGCGGACTCGGGCTGAAGTACATCGCTCTTGGCGATATTATTATATTCCTCACATTTGGACCAATCACTGTCATGTTTTCATTTTTGACACAAGCCGGAGAATTGTCTATTGTTACATTGTTATATGCTTTACCATTAGCATTAAATACAATAGCAATTCTTCATGCAAATAACACCCGTGATATGGAATCTGATAACAAAGCAAAAATCGTAACTGTGGCGATTGTTCTTGGATGGTTAGGATCGTATATATTATTCACAGTATTGTTATTTTTGCCATACTTACTGCTTGTGCAAGGAGGCTTACACATATCAAAGTGGATGTTTCTACCTGTCATAACATGCAGAGAAGCTTTTAATATAGAAAGACAGTTCAGAAGTAAACAGCTCCATAAAGTTCCCCAAAGAGTGGCTATGTTAAATTTCCAAATGGGAGTACTGTATGTTTTTGCAGTATTACTTACAAACAAAGCAGATCTGCCAACACTTCTCTGAAGCATTCTATATCAAAGAATCTCGAGGAAAGTTATTAGAAATCCTGCCTTAAATACACTAGTCACATTTTTAATGGGCATGTTATCACTTATTGTTGTAGTTTAACATCATGTCAGATCATTGTATATTAAAGTTACTTTGTTTTAGTTATATCATATAAGAACTACTGACTTGAATGATGCAACTATAAGCTGGATCCATTTCTTGAAAAGATCCCATTATTTTACATAATTTTGAAATTTTAAAATCTGTTATAAATCATGTGTAATCTTGTTTGGCCTCTACTGAAGTCTTTCCAGACTTAAAGACCTGAAAGTATTAGAAGAAAAACAACACCTACAATTTATGTTGTTTTCTGGCACAGACACTTTTGGCCTGGAAGACTTGCCCCTCACCTCCACACCCTCAGCCCCTACTGCTATGCACATGCATTACCAATAATCATCATGTACATGTATATCTTGACCAAGACACTAATTATACATGACTTAGAATTTATATGAGTTACATTGTAGTTTAAAAAAGAAAATCAAATAATGGTGCATAGTAGTTGGGTCGGGAATGGAGATGGGGGGGCAAGTGTTTCAAACCGTAAGTGTCTCACTCTGTTGTTTTTTTATTCATCAAGTATTTATAATGTTATAAATGAAAGCTGATTTTTACTTCCAAACAAAGTTATATTCCACAAATCTTTCATGCATTTTCCAGTCTTTCTTTTTCAACTAGTTTCTTGGGTTATGCTGTAAACATTAGTTGACGTTTTGAGCTGCATTGCTTTTAACATGTTATGTAACATACGTAACATTGTTAATAATAAATACACTTTTTCATGCACATATGCATGTGCCAAGGTAAGAAAAACATCCAGTCAGTCAGGAGCTGGAACCCAGCACCTACATTCTATACAGTGTGTATTCTCTCCATTTTTAGTAATCATATCCTAAACCATGACATATGGGTACAAAAATAAAGGTATAAAAACACAACAGGAAAGTACATCTTTGCTAGAGAGGCAACACTGCAGTGAGTACTAAAATGTATTTATTGTAGAGGTTGGTCTGGAGAGGTAAATTTACTTAGAATTATTTTTAATTATTGAAAACTACTATCTTTCTTTGTAGAGAAGTTCTTGCTCTGTTGATTTCATTAGCTTGAGGTTAAGACTTAGCCTTACATTTTGAAAAAAAATGGAACAACACCAAATCATAGAAAGAAAAAGTTGTTTTGCATGAAAATTGAACAGCATATAAAACATGTATATTACTCTACACAACAACTGTCAGTTTTCAGATGTGTACATTGAATTATGGAAAAGGGCTGCATAAAGTGGTCACACTTTTGGAGAGTTCAGTGCCTTTAAAAACTCACCATTTTCAAAGAACTGTTACATATCTACATTTTGATGCGTTTTCAATAATGTCCCAGTGCTGAAATTTTTTTACATAACTAGGATGAACATTTTTATTTCTTTATCCATTGTACAGGACAGTATGGCAGATGTTGGTAAAGATGTTGTTCATTTATCAAATATTTCTGTGTTTTGAAGATATACTCCTTAACCTTAAACTCTAATCTTCAACTTTGATATTTGTTTGTGTTGTTATGAGGCTATATGTCTGTAAATGTAGATTCCCGGACTCTTAAGTATCTTTGGGTGGTCCCCTTTCAAAAATTTTCAAAGAATTGAATTCCATGCAGAACTCTGATTGCCATGGCAACCGAAAGGAAAAACTTTAAAAATCTTCTTGTCCAAAACCACAGGGCCTAGGGCTTTGATATCTGGTGTGTAGCATCATCTAGTTGTCCTCTACCAAATTTTTTTCAAATTATCCCCCTAGGGTCAAATATGGCCCCGCCCCGGGGGTCACATGGTTTATATAGACTTATATAGGTAAAAATTTGAAAATCTTCTTGTACAAAACCACATGGCTTAGGGCTTTGATATTTGGTATGTAGCATCATCTAGTGGTCCTCTACCAAGAGTGTTCAAATTATCCCCCTAGGGTCAAATATGGCCCCGCCCGGGGGTCCCAAGTTTTACATAGACTTATATAGGAAAAAAAGTTTAAAAATCTTCTTGTCTGATACCACAACACTTAGACCTTTGATATTTGGTTTGTAGCATTGTCTTATGGTCCTCAACCAAAATTGTTCAAATTGTACTCCTTGGATGAAAAGAGGCCCTGCCCTCGGGGTCCCAAGTTTTATATAGACTTATATAGGAAAAAGCTTTAAAAATCTTCTTGTCTGAAACCATACGACCTAGGCTTTTGATACTTGGTATGTTGCATTGTCTAGTAGTCCTCTACCAAAATTGTTCAAATTATGCCCCTGGGGTTAAAAGAGGCCCATCTGATCCTACTTCCAAGACTGTTTAATTATAATTACCTGATGACCCCAAGTAATATGATGTCACTTGACTGTGACCTTGACCTAATGACCTACTTTCTTGTTTTTTAAGATACAGCCTTGAAATTTTGATGACCTACACAGTTTTGCACACAAATCATAAAACTGAATTTCATTGACCATGAATGTGACCTACTGACTTTCTTAATATTTTATCATCATTTTGACATTTAAAACATGTAGCTCATATTACTCAGGTGAGCGATCCAGGGTCATTATGACCCTCTTGTTTACAAATGTTAGTGAAAAAAAGCAATTGTTAATAACACCCAATGTACAGTATCTTAAGACCAAGGTAATGTTTCTGTATCTGTTGTAACTTTGTGTTCATTTGATGTTTAATTTTAGTGAATGCTTGTCGTTTATGTTTGTGATTAATGATAATAAAATTGTCAAATTTGTGGACATATTTCTTTGCTCCTGACAATGGAAAACACCCCCAGTATTAGCTCTACTTCCCAAAGAAAAGTGAGAGCTATATTACTCGACCATGCATCTTGATTAACAATTTGTGTGCAAGGCCATATCTCAGTAGTCGTAACATTTGTTGGGTTCAAACTTCACACAAGGAATCCTAGTCGTCCTATTTACTAAAATAACCAAGTTTGATAACTCGGTTGAGTTTAAGGTAAATAAGAGCTGTTTGTAAAACATGTATTCCCCCCATGATGGGTTGTCACATTTTCAGTCCTGTAATCACTATGACCTTGACCTACTAACCCACAAAACAATAGGACTCGTCTATTTTGAAAGCCCAATCATGTTTTCAAGTTTGAAGATACTGGGTCACCATTTGACCTAGAACCTTCAAACTTCATAGGGTGGCAGGGCATATGGAGTAGATGACCACTATTGTTTTTGGGGTCACTCCATCAAAGGTCTGGGTCACAGGGGCCTGAACATGGAAAACAATTTCCAATCAATAACTTGAGAACCACTTGACCCAGAATGTTGAAACTTCACAAATTGATTGGTCATGCAAAGTAGATGACCCCTATCGATTTTGGTCAAGGTCACAGGGGCTTGTACTTGGGAACCATTTCCGATCAATGACTTGAGAACCACTTGACCCAGAATGTTGAAACTTAATAGGATGATCGGACTTGCTAAGTAGATGACCTCTATTGATTTTTGGGTCACTCTATTTAAGGTCAAGGTCACAGGGGCCTGAACATAGAAAACCATATCCAGTCAGTTACTGAGAACCACTTTACTTAGAATGTTGAAACTTCATAGGATGATTGGACATGCAGAGTAGATGACCCCTATTGATTTTGGGGTCACTCTATTAAAGGTCAAGGTCACAGTGGACAGAACAATGAAATCCATTTCCAGTCAATAACTTGAGAACCATTTGACCCAGAACCTTCAAACTTCATATGGTGATAGGACTTACAGAGTAGATGACCCCTATTGTTTTTGGGGTCACTCCATTAAGGTCAATGCCACAGGGGGTTGAACATAGAAAACCCTTTCCAATTAATAACTTGAGAACCACTTGAACCAGAATGTTGAAACTTAATAGGTTGATTGGACTTCCTGAGTAGATGACCCCTATTGATTTTGGGTTCACTCTATTTACAGTCAAGGTCACAGGGGCCTGAACATGGAAAACCATATCCGGTAAGTTACTTGAGAACTACTTGAACCAGAATGTTGAAACTTCATAGGATGATTTGACATGCAGAGTAGATGACCCCTATTGATTTTGGGGTCACTCTATTGAAGGTCAAGGTCACAGTGGACAGAACATGGAAATCCATTTCCGGTCAATAACTTGAGAACCATTTGACCTAGAACCTTCAAACTTTATATGGTGATAGGACTTTTAGAGTAAATGACACCTATTGTTTTGGGGTCACTCCACCAAAGGTCAAAGGGCTGAACATAGAAAACTCTTTCCAATCAATAACTTGAGAACCACTTGACCCAGAATGTTGAAACTTAATAGGATGATTGGACATGCAGAGTAGATGATCCCTACTGCTTTTGGGGTCACTCGATCAAAGGTCAAGATCACAGGGGCCAGAACATGGAAAACCGTTTCCAGTTCATAACTTGAGAACCACTAGGCCCAGATTGTTGAAACTAAGTGGGATGATTGGACATGCCAAGCAGATGATCCCTATTGCAGCCAACCATCAATGTCTTTTGACTTTTGCTCCAGTTCCCTATTGACTTCTTGCCTATACGACTGTGCATTGGGGGAGACATGCGCTTTTCTACAAAAGCATCTTCTAGTTATTATCAAGGTTCAGACCACTGTGACCTTGATCTTACTAACCATAAAAAGCAATAAGCGTCATGCAATCAAGTTTAAAAGTTCTGGGCCAAATGTTTCGCAAATTACTATGCAGAAATAGTTTCAAGGTTCAGGTCCCAGTAACTTTGATCTATTGACCCTAAATACAACAGGGGTCATCTACTTCATAAGCCCAACCAAGATATTGAGTTTGAATGTTCTAGGTCAAGTGGTTCTCAAGCTATTGAGCAGAAACTGTTTTCAAAGTTGAGGCCTGTGTGACCTTGACCTTAGACTTAATCACCCCCAAAACAATAGGGGTCATATGCCCAATCTTGCTCTCATGTTTGAAGGTTCTGGTTTAAGTGGTTCTCAATTTACGAAAACAAATTGTTTTCAAGGTTAGGTCCCTGTGACCTTGACCTTTGACTTACTGATCCAAAAAAAAGAAAGGCTCATTTACTTTATAAGCCAACCATGCTAAGTTTGAATGTACTGGGTCAAGTGATTCTCAAGTTATTAAGCAGAAACATTTTCCAGGATTCAGGCCCCTGTGACCTTGCCCTTTGATCTTTTGAGCCCAAAAACAGTAGGAGTCATCTACTTCATAAGACCCGACTATGATAGTAAATTTGAATCTTTTTAGTCAAGTCGTTCTCAAGTTATTTGACGAATGTCGTTCACTTTACAGACAGATGGACCGACCAAAGCGACTTGACAGGTGCAAAGCAATATACCCCCACTTCTTCGAAGGAGGGCATAATAATAGCCTGTTTTTGACTTTGAAACTTTGATTAAATGTTTGCATGAAACTGTTAAGCTGAAGCTCGGTGACACCTACATATGTTGGACTGAAACTTCACACAATTGTTCCAGTCATCAGATCTACTTACTTAACGCAGTTATATAACTCTTAACTGATTTTGATAGGAATTACAGCACTTATTCGACTTAGAAAATAAATTTGGTTGAAGTTTTATCTTCAGCTATCGAGCAATATCTTGGTAACAACTACATCACATTAGACAGAATTTTTTGCAAGGCACTCTTTTCATCAGACTTACATAACCAAGCTAGAAAAGTTATGGTTGAAATTCATTAAAATCATGGCCCTTCGTTTGCTAAAATTTTGCATGCAAATTCTTATCTTTGCCAGCCATAATAAAATTTCCAATTTCAATACTTTTAAAATACTGTCAAGTGGTCGAGCATATATATATATGTGGACAGCTCATGGAAATTGACACCATTAAACACATCTATTTATTAACCAAACAATTGTTTTACATCCATTTATTAACTGTTTTTCGTGAACTGTTGGGATATAAGTGGGTTATATATATTTCCACTGGTAATGAAGAAAAGAATGGGTAAAATTTAGTGAAAATATGAAATATAAAGAAAATTCGTTTGTTCTTACATATTTCATATGTGGCTATTTCAATAGTACACTGTCCAAACAAATAAATATATCATCTATTCCTAGAATCCACATATCTGTGTTCACTATAACCTTTCATTGTTGACCGAAACATCTTGCAGTGGACACATGGAAACTTTTTTTTTCAATGGATATATACTCACCAGTCAGAGGTAACATTCATTCCTTACGGCACCATGTGCACTGTCGCACACATTAACTAGACTATTTCTTAAATCTCCAGGATTCCCACGGGTAAGTGTTTTGGTTCACTTCTTTTCCAACCTTTTATCACACATCACTCTAGTCAACTCAACAGATCGTCTCTCCAATGTGCAGACCAATCAGGGGCCAGTAAGACATCAAGCAGCTATAAAATGATCTGTGTGTGTGTTTTCGGGTTTAACATCTTTCTCAACAATTTTTCAGTATATATGAATGACGGTGCTACTTGCAGCAATGAGCACAATGCACAACTTTATAGTGCTGCATCACTGGAATATCACGCCGTAAACACATGACATGATACCCAACCCAGTCACATTATACTGACACCGGGCTGACCAGTCCTAGTACTATCCTCTTAATGCAGAGCGCCAAGCGAGGAAGCTACTAGTACCATTTTTTACGTCTTTGGTATGACGCGGCCAGGGATTGAACCCACGACCTCCCGCACTCGAAGCGGTCGCTCTACCACTAGGCTACCGGGGCTCATGCGATGGTAAATGACGCGTGGCATTTCACCTTGACAACCTTGAATGTACCCTCATTAACCAATAAACGAAACCCAGTTTGTTTCCCATATACTGTCCATGGCACTCGCTGAAATCTAAAGAAATCACGAGTTCTTACAAAAGTCACAAATAACATCACGAGAAAATAGCATTAATGCCCAGAAACATTCTTTAGAAGAAGCAACTGCTTGCAGGACGTACGTTCGTCCCACAGTGGAATATATGCCTCAAAGTACTGCGTGGTCACACAATCAGCCTGCATGTGATAATTCATTGCTTAGCCACCAGGTTACAATCGCACAAGAAGTTCAGTCTAAAAATGTACAGAGTGAACTCCTGTGGAACACACAACAGCACAGACGTAACACAAACGGAGTACGCTATGGTGTATAGAATTAATTAAAGCACAGTTTTGCTGACGTCACTCTTGGTCATCCCTCTACACAGCAAGCGCTAATTGCTGACGTCATATTTAAAACTACCTGGTACATATAATTATTCCACCTGCACACAGATTTAACCTGTTGTTTCATATTCTTATCAGAGTCTATAACATAGCCACAGTTTGCTGATTTTATTACAGAATCACAGATATGTCGGCAATATGTTTGGAGTTCAAGATGCTTTTACGTAAACATCATTACTTCAGATTTATTAATTTGCATTCATCTTCAGCCTGTTGCAGTTCACTTGGGACGAAGTTTGTGAGGCAACCCTCAATACGACGCAACGGATCATTTCTTGCTTTTTTTTAAGAAGGGCAGGTGCAACTGGGGGCCTTCTCAGCTGTCTGTGACGACCATGGTTTTAGCCCACATTATATATCTTTTAGGATGACTTGCCTTTATTCACTATTTCGAGTGTTTGTTTCTGTCATTTGTTTTTGAAAGAAAGAAAAAAATACGCAGAACCAGCTCGGTAACCTAGCTGAAGAGATTCCACTTTGTGTGTTGGAGATCGTATATTCACACGTACCATCATGCGCTGGAAATTACTGTCGATCACAGTCACCAACTGCCACGCGCTCTGGGTATTCGAGCCAGGCGTTCCTAAGCAAAAGAACGTTGTACGAGTTGTGTATACATGTAATTTTATCTAAACGGTACTATTTCCCAGCAATTAAAACAACGAAGCATTTAATATTTTCGTTTGTTGCATTCTATATGCTTCCAAAGGACCGTCTTATAAATTATATCAAATATGTATTTATTAATTAGATATTTACTACCTTTAGCCCTAAACATAATACTTTATATACACACAGACATGTTCAACATCAATTTAAAGATGTAAATCTAGTAACTGTTCGTTTTTCAAATACAAATATGTATGAATTAAATTTGACCTACCTGTCATTAAGATGAAACTCATCTTGGTTCAAGTTTTTATCAGTATTACATAGTAAAAGTTTATAATACATGTACGCACACAATAAGGACGGTGATATTCAAAGTCTTCTGAAGGGTGAACTTCATGTCCTTTTGTTTCCATTCTGTTAAGTGCACTTTTATAGGTATGCACTTCCTCTGCTTTGACCGTTTGCTGAGACAGATTATTCCAATGATTAATAATCCTGTTTAAAAACCTGTTTTGGCTCATGTGACTATGTGCATGATTTTTTGATAACTTGTGACGATGCTCTCTTTTGGCAGTTGGCGATGAAAACTTAATGCCTGTCCTTGCATTATGTTGTAGAGCTGTATGACGCAAAGCACGTTCACGTCGATAATACAACGTAGGCAGACCTAATTTATGGAGTCTTTCTTTATACATTGTATGTTAAATCCTTCATTCCATACACAGATTATGTCGCATTTTCAAATGAAACAATGTCTTTTTTTAATTTTTAGGACCACACGAAACTAGCATATTCAAGATGTCGTCTGATGAAACTTTTATAAAGGGGGAGAAAAATGTCAACATTCAAGGAAGAAAATGCATTGCGATTTATCCCGAATGACTGATAGGCTTTTTTTCACTTTAGTGCAATATGTTTATCTTCGAAAATAACTCGTAAATCTTTTTCATTTTTAGTGCGACTGTTCGAAGAATAGTCTAAGCTATTCTACTCACCATGGCGTCGGCGTCACACTATGTTTAAAGTTTTTCATGCAAGTACAAATAACTATCGTATAACAGAATACAACTTTGAAACTGTTTTTTTTTTCCTTTTCTTTTTTTAGGTCAATAACCAAACTCACTCGGTCAAGTCACATGACTCTGACATTATTTTTTACAAACTTATTTTTCCTTTTGGATATAGAAAATCCTGCAAGGTTAAAGTTTTGCGTGCAAGTACATGATAGCTATTATATAAAGGCATAATGGCTTGGAGCTTATTTTTTCTTTTTCTATGTCAATAACTAACCCTACAGGATCAGGTCAAATAACTCTGACATGTACTTTAGGCAAATTATGCCCCTTTTGGACTTAGAAAATCCAGATTAAAGTTTTGCGTGCAAAAGTACATATTATAGCTATTATTGAAAGGCATATAGATTTGAAACTTATTTTTTTCTTTTTCTAGGTCAATAACCAACCCCACAGGATCAAGTCCCATAATTCTGACATGTAGTTTGGGCAAATTATGCCCCCTTTTAGTCTTAGAAAATACTGGTTAATGTTTTGTTTTTTCTGGATTGAATCTCTATAGATATTCTAACATTTAGGGTAATATTCTTGCTTCTGGGACAACAATTCAAACATTGGCTGTCTTACAGACAGCTGTTGTTATTAATAGTTCTAATAGGGGTATCTTTAGAATTGTTGGACATATAATATGGCGTTACGTTCCCGGCGTTGAAGAGAGGCAACCTCATAACGCACATGACTGAATAACCTTTTCGCTTTATGAGTTAGACTTTACGCGTTTATGTTGCTCGTTGGGTACATTACGTTCGGTTCATTTTCGTTTTTGTCGGCGAAACGAAAACATGTAGGAAGTGAATCGGGCAAGTGACTAGCAACAATTATTTTTGCTTTTAAAGTTTCTGTATGACATTAAGGACAGACTTGGAGCGGCAGAAAGAAATGTCTGATCTGTGATGGAAATTAAGACAGACTCAGTGGATATTAAATATGAAATCGGCGACGATATTGGAAGGTGAATAGAAATCAATTTCAATTATTGATGCATTTTTTTGCAGTTTTTCCTTTTTAAAATTTAGGGTATTCAAGTGATTATCTGACAGTTTTATAATATTGTTAAGTGTGTAGACAGGAATTTATTGAAGTTTGTTTGCATCATATTTCTGAAATTCCTGGTCTTTGTCCCATTAAATTATGGAAGTGGCTATTCCTACGGTCCCGTAGGAATAGCCTCGCAGGCTATTCTTACGGCTCTCCCGTAAGAATAGTGAAAAGCCCGCAGATGTCTATTCCTACGGCAGTTTTGTATTAAAATACATTGTACTGAAGTCATTCAACTGTTATACATTTTCAACTATTCCAGAAATGACATGTGTCATAGACATGTTTAGAGTGGTCAGAGATTTGTACGGAGTGAAAATTTTGCACGTATATACACAAAACATAGATCAATAATTCTCTAACTAGTTTACTTGAAGGGCCAATACTTGCAAACACTTGGTTAGGCCAGCATATTTTTTATTTTCTGGTTTACGGGAGATTTTTAAAAAAATTTGGGTGGGGGGGGGGGGGGGGGAGACAAATAAAAATTAAAAAATGCTGGCCTTAAGTGTTTTCAATATTAATGACGTATGTATTTACATCTACATCTGTACAACCAGCAATCTTTTTCTGATTTATTTAGAAGACAAATTTCAGTCGTTTTTTGTTTTGTTTTTAGTTTTTGAAAATATCAGTTAAATAAATATTTTACAATACATTAAGATAAATTCGTTGTTTTAAGGTTGTTTGTTTATTTAAAAAGGAAAGCAATAAAATGTAACACAGGGCCCTCGTTTGCCGATTTTTGGGGCCGAAATTCGGCCCCGTTCCCCCCTCGAAATAGTATGCTTTTTTCCCCCGAAGTATAGAAAAATTCCCCCTCGAAAGAAAAAAAAATCAAGCAAAAAATCGATACCCGATAGTCTTAGGAGCGTCTCGTAACTTAATGAGCCTGATAAAGTTTTACTCCTTCCTCTTATCAGTCATTTTCTACAGTAAAACTATATCCACGATAAACACGTGTATTCAAAATAAACACACGCGGTCATGCCCTCCTGCCTTTGATCTTCTGCTAAATTCCCGCTCTTTATCATGTGGACATGCCACGCTGATTTTTCTTTATCAGCAAGTTACGTCACGGCGAGTGAACATAGGTAATGAGAATCAATGAAGTGTTAACATTAATTGATAAAGCGGTACCCGTATTGAGCCTGCATACTGTCAAAAAGGCGCCAATTATTAAATTATCGTAATTAAGCGACCAGCTGATTACCGAGATTTCTTCATGCAAACTTTAAATAAGCTCATTGTTTAATGATTGTACCTTTATATCAACCAGAAAATCCACAAATTTAAATGGATTTGGAAAGTAAAAATAAGTTTAGAATGTCCGTTTACGATTCTAATTACACCCGATGACATATGCAATTTTTCCAAAATTCACTAAAAAAACTTGACACACAATGCAATTTTTAATGAAAAGTAGCATCATTATTTGAGGAACTATCTCTGGTTTACCTTAGTGGACCAAGTTTACTGGCAAAAACAACATTTCAGAGGACATTCCAAAAGTGTACCAGTATCCGGATAGTACGTTTTTGGATACATTTTTACAGTGTTTTAGCACTTTTCTGCTAACAAACAAAAATATTGAAGAAAAACCTCATCAAATTAAAATGAATTTTGATAAAAATTTATTTACAATATCAGATTATATGACCTGAAACAGAAATTATTATTATGTTATTATGATGTAACATGTTCTTGGTTTTAGTAGCTATTAATTACTTAGTATTACTTTATAAGAAAATATAGTCAATTGTATCGATGTGTTGGGGCAGGACTCTTGTATTTTGAAAAAGGACCCTTCAAAATTTTGACCCAGGGGTCCTGGGACTCTTGGGTTTCCAGGTCTAGTGGAACCCCTGGTTTTACTGATCCGTATAATACACGCGTTTTTCAGTTCCCGGGATGCGTTTATGCAAAGTTACTTAACTTTGAAAATAAAATGTCGCATAATGCACATCATACCGTAAAAAGATCACGGATGCAACAGGGGCGAAATGCGCAAAAAAGATTTGCTTTTTAAGCAGCATGCTCTCAAAAAAACAAACTACTGTCACAGACACCACTGTTTCATCAGGACCAGACATGCACAATCAGGTAGATACGATGAAGGGAAGCCCTGCTCCGGCTGCTGCTGAGACAATGTCCGTGGATACTGCTAGTGCTACCGATAATGACGACATGTGAACCTCGCTTGGATATCACATAACTGATTTAATAAAAGAGAATAAAAGTTGCCTGTTTTTAATAGATTATGTTCTGTACAATACTTCAGATATATTCACATTAGTTTGATATCTGTAATATTCAATTGACCTTAATTTCATATCTCCAGAATGAATTCCCCCCTCCCTTGAAAACGACGCGAAATTCCCCCCTCCAAGGGCCCCGGCCCCAATCCCCCAAAATGTAGAGAGGGCCCTGTAACAAAAAGTGTCAAACTAGGTGAAATCAATAACCGCCTGCGGACTTTTCATATCTTGTAAGGGAGAGCCGTAGGTATAGACACCTGCAGGTTTTTCACCATTCTTACGGGAGAGCCGTAAGAATAGCCTGCGAGGCTATTCCTACGGGACCGTAAGAATAGCCACTTCCTTAAATTATTAGTTTACCCAGTTGGTTGTCATACAGACATAGATTTTTGAGCAAATTCCTGATAGGTGATGTCTTATTTTCATGTCCTATGACAGGTTGCATTCTTTTGCATAAACATTCTAAATAAAGGTTGTTTGAATGAATAATTGCCTTACCATACAATACCCAAGTTTAAATAATTGAATGTATGCCAACATACATGTCATTAGTTGTACATAATACATTTAACCTGATTTTACTACATTTGTCTGTATATCTAACCAAAGAAGTATAAAATACACAGAATGGCAACTGGCTGTAATCTCGCGTGAGCTCGTGTCAGAGCGTGATTCGGCGTTATCTTACTAAAAACAAACATCGGCGAGCATGGAGTTACAATTTGTACCTTTAAAACTACATTTAAAATACATGTTAGCTTCTAAAACAAAATTAGTTTAATGAGAAATGGTCTTAAGACACGAAGTACAGGGGTTTTTTGCCATCGAAAGAAGCGTGGTCATACGGTGATAATTATTTTACCGATGAATAATTGCTTTCGCATACAAAATGGCGCGTGGAGAAAGCGCCACTTCCGGTAACGAGATCTCGTTTTTCTGTCACGGGAGGTTGGCGAGATTTGCTCTATATGCCTTTCAAGTTGCCAATCTATTTATTTTTATAGCTCTTTGATCTAACACTTTTAACTGTTTTCATTCACACTCTCTCACTTTGGCGTCCCACTGTCAATACTTTTGTAAAAGTCTTTCTCTTGCACTGAATGAGCATCTGTTAATAATACCCAAAAGGGGTAGGGTATTTAAACAGTATTTGGAGAAAGACAGATCTACTGGTACTGATGATAATCTCGAACAGATGATTAAGGCGGCCACCTTCGAATTATTCGATTGCAATCGGTTATTTATACAATTGAACACACCATCTAATAGCAACCACTTACAACACCAACTGGTGTAAACAAGAACAAAATTGGTAAATAAATGACTTACATTTATCAGTTTAAAAAATATTTATCCAAAATTACTGGGGAAGAGGATGTTTATTGGGGTGTGCGCATGCTCACTGTCAACACATGAAGTCCTGACATTGGGTCACTTTTCATTACTTTATCAGGAATGAATGTTGCAGCATTTTTGGGTAAGTTTCAATATAACACTATGGAGAAATTTTTTAAAACGATAAAGTGGTTGAATTAAACATCAGTCAATGTTCGTACAGTCCCCATTTTACATACCCCTTTCAGGGCCTCACTTCGTGCGAGTTTGCTTACTGAATATAAATTTAAATTATGTCAATTTTTTAGCAAATGTTAAACTTTATTTTGATACCAACCATGATAACATTTTGCAGAAATAAAAAAGTAACAGGCAAAAAACCTCATATTCTGTCCGAGTTTATCTTCAGTACCAGTATAGGTGTATATAAATGCGCAACTTGATATGAATCTAAAATAATTGACAAAAAAGCTTTTTGGTCAATCCAGTCACAAAGAAAACAAATGAAATAAAAAACAGTAAAAATGTTAATGTCCACTGATCACATGTACCTCCATTTGATACAGTCTTTAGAAGCACTGAAAATCGGAGTTTAAAGAGTTTTCAGTGCAGCTTATCCGTCAGATGTCCATTTTACAGGAAGTCACCATTTTAATAATAATTTTTATGATGACGTAATGCAAAGTCACAATACTAAAGTATCATTTTAAATCTATTTAAAAGCATTTAAACAGTATAATTTTTGGCGATGTGTTACATATTGAAAGATAGTTAAAATTTATAATTACTACAATCAGTACATGTTTTGGCATAGTTTTTTTAGCTCACCTGTCACAAAGTGACAAGGTGAGCTTTTGTGATCGCGCGGTGTCCGTCGTCTGTCAGTGCGTCCGTGCGTGCGTCCGTAAACTTTTGCTTGTGACCACTCTAGAGGTCACATTTTTCATGGGATCTTTATGAAAGTTGGTCAGAATGTTCATCTTGATGATATCTAGGTCAAGGTCGAAACTGGGTCATGTGCCTTCAAAAACTAGGTCAGTAGGTCTAAAAATAGAAAAACCTTGTGACCTCTCTAGAGGCCATATATTTCACAAGATCTTCATGAAAATTGGTCAGAATGTTCACCTTGATGATATCTAGGTCATGTTCGAAACTGGGTCACGTGCCATCAAAAACTAGGTCAGTAGGTCTAAAAATAGAAAAACCTTGTGACCTCTCTAGAGGCCATATATTTCACAAGATCTTCATGAAAATTGGTCAGAACGTTCACCTTGATGATATCTAGGTCAAGTTCGAAACTGGGTCACGTGCCATTTAAAACTAGGTCAGTAGGTCAAATAATAGAAAAACCTTGTGACCTCTCTAAAGGCCATATTTTTCAGGGGATCTGTATGAAAGTTGGTCTGAATGTTCATCTTGATGATATCTAGGTCAAGATCGAAACTGGGTCACGTGCGGTCAAAAACTAGGTCAGTAGGTCTAAAAATAGAAAAACCTTGTGACCTCTCTAGAGGCCATATATTTCACAAGATCTTCATGAAAATTGGTCAGAATGTTCACCTTGATGATATCTAGGTCAAGATCGAAACTGGGTCACGTGCCATCAAAAACTAGGTCAGTAGGTCAAATAATAGAAAAACCTTGTGACCTCTCTAGAGGCCATATTTTTTATGGGATCTGTATGAAAGTTGGTCTGAATGTTCATCTTGATGATATCTAGGTCAAGTTTGAAAGTGGGTCAAGTGCCATCAAAAACTAGGTCAGTAGGTCAAACAATAGAAAAACCTTGTGACCTCTCTAAAGGCCATATTTTTCATGGGATCTGTATGAAAATTGGTCTGAATGTTCATCTTGATGATATCTAGGTCTAGTTCGAAACGGGGTCATGTGCGGTCAAAAACTAGGTCAGTAGGTCTAAAAATAGAAAAACCTTGTGACCTCTCTAGAGGCCATACTTGTGAATGGATCTCCATAAAAATTGGTCAGAATGTTCACCTTGATGATATCTAGGCCAAATTTGAAACTGGGTCATGGCCTTCAAAAACTAGGTCAGTAGGTCAAATAATAAAAAAAAAAACTTGTGACCTCTCTAGAGGTCATACTTTTCATGGGATCTGTATGAAAGTTGGTCTGAATATTCATCTTGATGATATCTAGGTCAAGTTCGAAACTGGGTCAACTGCGTTCAAAAACTAGGTCAGTAGGTCTAAAATTATTAAAATCTTTTGACCTCTCTAGAGGCCACATTTTTCAATGGATCTTCATGAAAATTGATCTGAATGTTCACCTTGATGATATCTAGGTCAAGTTCGAAACTGGGTCACGTGCGGTCAAAAACAAAGCCAGTAGGTATAAAAATAGAAAAACCTTGTGACCTCTCTAGAGGCCATATATTTCATGAGATCTTCATGAAAATTGGTCAGAATGTTCACCTTGATGATATCTAGGTCAAGATCGAAACTGGGTCACGTGCCATCAAAAACTAGGTCAGTAGGTCAAATAATAGAAAAACCTTACGACCTCTCTAGAGACCATATTTTTCAATGGATCTTCATGAAAATTGGTCAGAATTTTTATCTTGATAATATCTAGGTCAAGTTCAAAACTGGGTCACATGAGCTCAAAAACTAGGTCACTATGTCAGATAATAGAAAGAACGACGTCATACTCAAAACTGGGTCATGTGGGAAGAGGTGAGCGATTCAGGACCATCATGGTCCTCTTGTTTATGTATGTTTTCAACAAAAAAATAATAAAAGGAACTATCAGTGTTACTACAATTTGCTGGTGAAAATAACTTTAGAAATTAGGCACAGGCATATGATAATAAGGGAATATTAATATATCTATATCTGTAAAATGGTTCAACTTCGAACATCAAATATTAATAAAATTCATTAGCACATGTAAACAGTTTAAAACAAAAACTCTTGTGTTTTTCAGGGTAATAAAATGTCAGACTTAATCATATTTTTACTGTACTGACATAAATCTTCCTATGTCATTGTTATACTGATTCTGATTGCAAATATAAGTTATCTTGAATTATCTTCCTTTTTTCACTTAATATTGTTTTACTTGAAAATTCTATGAAAATTGCTGAAAATAAATTTCAAAACCACTTAACAAGAGTAAGCTATATAATATTAACCGATTAGAAAATCTGTACCACCATTGAATCACCAAATGTTTATTTGACATTTACTTTTATCAGACAGATTACAAAAAATATTAGCTCAGTTTTAAAATACATGATAATTTGGTTCCCTGTTGCCTATTGTAATAAGGAGTCCCTTGTTACATTATGAAGCTTTTGAATAGTACTTGACATGATTCAAACCAGTGATTTCCAAGATGGAACACTAACCTTGTTACACGTAGCATAATATAATGACACACGGTAGAGTTCTTCACTAAACTGTTTTGTCAGCAGTCTTTAGATATGTGATAGACGTGTAGAGATGTGTGTGGAAGTGTTGACTTTACCCCAAAAGTGTCTTCTTTCCTTTGAAAAAGCTTTAATCAGTGTTTTTGGGGGTATGAATCAATTAAGATATAGCTCTAGTCTGGAGCAATGATATATTTCTATCTTCTTCCCAGCTCTAGTTTACCTGAAAACTTGTCATTCACAAATACATTTTTTTTTAAAAATTGT
Source organism: Mercenaria mercenaria (assembly GCF_021730395.1). NCBI lineage: Eukaryota > Metazoa > Mollusca > Bivalvia > Venerida > Veneridae > Mercenaria > Mercenaria mercenaria. Next base: position 19,044,709 of record NC_069368.1, read on the forward strand.
GTGAAACACATTTCTTCAAGACACCCCAAAACATCTCTGAAGGGAAAAATCAATCCCAAGAAAAGTTAGAAACTCACTTCAAGAAGAGTGGAAAAAGAAAAAAAAACTAGAATACGATTAAGAAAAATATCAGGGAGATCTTGTGCTATCTATCTCTTCTAAGTATCCACTTGAACATAGATAAATGCTGCTTTTATCTTAAACATTTGGTTTACATTTACTTTCTACACTGGCAGATGGTAAAATTAATGGCATTTCCATCATTTCCTGCAAATACTCAGTTCTTAAAATAAATCATGTTTAATAAACTTCTTTAAATAAATCTGCCACTGAAAAATAGACTGTTTATATATTTTAGAAAAAAATGTGCTCAAGATCAGAATGATTTGATCAATTTTCTGTAAACCAGACATGGAATATTGATTTAAATACAAGATCACAGGCTGAAACTATAAATTCTGATAAAATTTGTTCCAAGTTAACTTTGAAATAATGGTACATGTAGCCCGGTAAAGATGCAACTCCTGGGTGTCCAGAACCAGTGCTTATGTCAGCACATTAGGAGAGGTACCAGTACAGTTTCATTTTGGAACTATCACATAGTATTATGTTAGTATAAAATTATTCCCTTTAAATTATCACTTGGGGTCTGTTTAGCTTTTTTTTGATGATATCTGTCGAGATGACAAACTTTTCCTCCTTTCAGTTACATCAGGGATTAAACATACAGTTGGGTATGAATAGTTTAATTTCTCAAGATTGGTCATTGCAAATTTCTTCTTATTTAATGGAGCAGTATTCATTAAAATACTGGATTTACAGTTTTATTTAGAAACAAAATAAACTACTTCTTAAACAGGTGAAAACACATATTTGGAAAGAGAATTTTTTCCAACTTAAGATAATTATCAAGTGGGATCAATGCAGTATAAAAATGCATTTCCGCTGCTGCTTTATGAAATGTAAATATAGCACAGTAGCCACGCGACTGCTAACAGTTTGTTTTATGAATGGTACAGTGCAACCCGTTTAGAGTGATCGCCTGTGCGAAGGCTGAAATAGTTTTGTTCTACAGAGGTTTTTGCTCTTTGTTACAGTACAACCTCTTTAGATTGAACATCCCAGGAAAAATTGAAATATATTTGTTGTACAGAGGTTTTTGCTCTGGAGAGGTTCATTTATTAAGAATTTTGTGCAGTAGGATTGAAAATATAAATTTGTCTTTATTGGGAGATGGTGTTTGTTTCGTAGAGTTTAGACTGTTATTTATTGCATTTTCATCTACCGGTAGCTAGGGAAAGTAACTGCCTTTTTAAGGAGGTGTCTGCTCTTCACAGGTTTATCTTGTTATTCACATGTTTATATTGTATAACAGTTGATTACAGCTTTTTGCGACTTGTACTTTTATTCTTGGCATACATTGGCATATTAATTTATTTCATTCTGCAAGTCATAAATTCTCGCAAAGAAGAACATTGATTATATATAAAATTGATATTCTCGCAAGCATACATAATACATATTTGCTACAAAATACAGGTCTTCAACAAAAGAATAAAACAACCAGAAATGCGCATATAAACAAAATAATGAATAATAATTCTTCTCTTTCAGTAAACTTATTGCATACGAATGTATTGCAAAAAACTACAACCAATTTTCTTGTTCTAATAGAAATACCATTATTTACCTGCTCACTAAGGTGGGACATTTCTGGTAATGACATACCGTATACTCCAGTATAAATGCCCTCATCAAAATAAATATACTTTTCCTCTATTAGCCCGCCCGCTTAGCTCAGTAGAGAATAGTGCAGATCTACAGATTGTCAGTCCCTGCGCGAGGTGTATGTTCTCCGTGACAATTTAATAAAAGACATTGTGTCTGAAATCATTTTTCCTCCGCTGCTGATTTATATGGGGAAGTTGGCAATTATTTGTGGAAATAAAGGTTTGTACTGGTACAGAATCTAGGAACACTGCTTAGGTGACCTGCCTGCCATTACGTAACTGAAATACTGTTGAAAAATTGCGCTAAACCCAAAACAAACAAACAAAGACAAACTTTCCCTCTTTTTACCCAAAAATAAAATCATAATTTTGTATCATAATGGACTTGTAACTTCAAATTCTGAGAAATTAAAAATGCTGTTTCAAATTAAAATGACAGCTTCTTTTACAAATGGTACTCTACTTCTCTAAGTTCTCCCTTACAAACCGTATTCCCCATCCCAATGGCTTGAAGAATAGCTGCTCAGTGTTAGCGTAAGTGGATTCATTTTTGCGTTTTTTTGCTCCAGGAGAGAGATGTGCATCTGGCTCATGTATGTGTTACCTAATTACAAGAGTCATTTAGTGGCTGCACCATGTGAGGATTACTCACTCACTGCAGAGCTGAAGGAATGACAGGGAATCATGCTAGAAATCTAGATTATTTATCATCTTTTGTATGGCTCTATGTTTGATCAGTTTTCTAGGCAGTTTCGTAAGTGTTTCTTCATTTTCTAAGACATGCACAGGTGTGTGCTACAGATGAAAACTGTCGGCATTTTAATGCCCCTAAAAGTGCGGCATTATCCAGGCATGTAGTAGTCACACTATCTGTTTGTTGGTTAGTTCTTTCATTAAAATATGTTAGTCCGAAATAAGCTTGACTGTTTAAAATTTTTAAAATGTGGGAGATTTTTTGTCACCCTCATGTTGGTGTCAGTAATGTTACAAAAGTTTTGCATGTATAAAAGGTACTAGACTTAATGCTTTCGATTCGGCATCATGAGATTACCTCACAGGACAGGTTTTATGATGCCCCTGTTTTTTTAATGAAGAAATTATCGGTAAAGTTTTACATATAAGCAGGTTTCTCAAAAGCCACTTTGCCAAATGCTTTCAAATTCAATTTTGGCATGAGGTGACCTCACATGTCAGGTTAGATAACTCTAGCTTCTATTTTTTATCAAAATATGCCCCTTTTTAACTAAGAAATTTGTTTAAAAGTGTTGCATGAAGTTTGTAAAGAATTACTGGCCCAAAATGTTAGCAGATTCCCCACACATCTTTTGCATCATGGGATGACCTCATATGACAAGTTTCATAACTCTTCCTTACATTTTGGCAAAATTCTGTTCTTTTTTCAGTTTAGAAAATTTTGTTAAAGCTTTTGTATGTAAGCTAGTATAAAGTGGAGGGCCTTCAGATAATTTTTGGAAAATGGCATTTTAATGAAACGGGGCCTAAAGAGGCCGAACTTTGGGGGCTTCCCAACTTTACTCATTATTTTCTAATTTGTATAGTCTTAAATTTTTTTTTATACATATACAGTGTAAACTGGGAAATTTTCTCTGCCACAAATGAGAAAATAGTCTGGCTACCAACTAGATAATCTTTTTAATATCTTTAACAATATTGTTCTAAATTTTTACTTTCAATTAAACAGCAGTGTTCCTCCTATGTTTTGAGAAGAAAAGGGGAATAATTATGAAAGATTTGAATAAGCCTCAGAAGTTATCTCTTACGAACAAAACATAGGGTCTGAATACAGAATAGGGAAAAAAGACCTTGGGAAGTGGCCAGATATCGAGGGATGATAGTCCTGAATATAGAATAAGCTGATGCGTGTAAAGAGAATTAACAGAATCAAAGAACACTTTGTACATGTATGTTATATATAATTGGAATAAAAATGCTGTATAAAAAGTTTATAGGAACAAATATCATAGGAAGAGGAAGTACGAAAGAGATGATTGGAAGTAACGGTCAAGAAAATCAAAGTTAATAGATGGAAAAAGATATATCTGTTGCTGGTAGTCAATCCTGGGGAAGCCGGAGATTCAAAGGAGAAAAGTGTAAATTCTTAATTGTTATTGACAAGGCCTGCTGGTAACCTGCATGATGATTTAGGGAATATTTCATTGTCTGGCTTAGCTGTTTAGTAGCTATATGGGGAATAAAGAATAAATGGTTGTCAATGTAACATGCACAGTATGTTGATGCATGATGTTAAAAAAAAACATACTAAAATGATGCACACTAATTATGAAACATAGTAACAGTAATTTCATGTAAATATCTCTGTTAATTCATGCAGTCGTCACAAAATATCTCTGTTAATTCTTACAGTCGTCACAACTTGTGATTCTTTGGAAAGGACTCAAAATCGTGGAGAAAAACCTAGTTTCAGTTACGCAATGTTTAACCGAAATCCAGTGCAGGGTAGAGAATTTTCTGGAATTTTCACACGTTTTGATTCTTACTTTTCTATGTATGCCCTGGAATGCATGAAAATGTTGTTCTGTCATTTAGATTACAAAAGTATGTAAGATGGATGCAGAAGCTCTATGTATATGAAAATATATGAGCATCAAAGCTCAGTCATATCCAGTTCTAATCTACCTAAAGTCATAAGTTATCATTTCCTAAATATTTACAGAAATTGTTCCAAAATGATACATTTCTCTAGGCTCGCATCCATTCATGTGAACAGTCAAGAATACATTTTTCTAACTACTACCCTGATGTTTGTTTGTTTTTAAGCATATTTATAGTTGCCACCAATAACCCATATGGGCGACTCCCCCAGAATATTAGTACATGGTAATGATAGTGGGAGGATAGTGCTAGATACAAGAGACATTCCAATTCCAGAACCCTTGTTCTATAGCATGTTAGGTGTTAAGTGCCCATACACGTATGGAAAATTGAGACTTTTATACACATTAAAATGCTAGTCCCAAATATGGCATGCTAGTCCATTAATCATAACAGTAGCCATGGGAGCTATGTAGCCATAACCCTAGACATTTATTGAGCTGTATGTTGAAATACGCACTGACCCCAGCATTCTGTAGAGGCCTGCCCGCTTAGCCAGTAGGTAGAGCGTTTGGTTTATGGATCGCGGGGTCGTGAATTCGAAACCATTGGGCTGGGCGTATGTTCCCCGTGACTGTTTGATAAACAACATTGTGTCTGAAATCATTAGTACTCCACCTCTGATTCATGTGAGGAAGTTGGCAGTTACTTGCGGAGAACAAGTTTGTACTGGTACAGAATCCAGGAACACTGGTTAGGTTAACTGCCCGCCGTTACATGACTGAAATACTGTTGAAAAACGGCGTTAAACCCAAAACAAATAAACAAAAAGCATTCTGTAGAAAGTAACAGAGATTTTCATCATGGAATTTTACTAAAGTTAAAAATAAAACAACCATTCATAAAATCTCAACAAAAAGCTTCAGTAGAACTATAAACTGTATGAATTCCTTGCATTTTTGCTTATTTTAAGGTTCAGGTTAAGTGTTCTTTAATGCTTCTTATGTAGATATAATTTTTTACATACATAATTCATACTAAGTAGGCAAAGCTTTTTAGAGAGGTGTCTGTGTTTAAATGTATTATGGAGCATAAGTCAGTTGGATACAAAATTGAATAGAACAGAATATATTTTATTTAGAAGTTATGGGTCAGTCATTGACATATAAATCAAATGTTAATGCAACAATATGATAATAAAACTGGGTACAAAATCAGCCTACCGAAATAGATGATGCATCAATATAATTGCTATTAATGACAGGCCATAGATCATAGCAACAGGACTTAGTACAGTAACTGTGAAATAATTAATATTTTGTAGGGGACTAATCTTCGTGGATTCCAGGGTTTCGATAATCTATTAAATTAGTCCTCCATCCCCACACCAAAAAACAAACAGACAATGCCCATTTCCTTTTATCTTCAGAAATTCACATCCTCACAAAACAGCTGTTCTGGGAAAGAACACATTTTTTTTTTTTACACACAAAATCATGTACACAATAATATATGATGTAGATTGTTATTTAGTATATTTTCACCTTCTTCAAAAGAAAATTTTTGACATATTGTTTTAAGTCGCACAATCCAGTTTTTGGTCATACTGCAAATTTCAGCTTTTGCTGGTAGAGGAAGACCCGAGTTGCCCATCAGTGTGTTATTATAGGCACAGGTCCCTGGATGGAATCGCCTACATTCTGTAAGCCAGCTAAATATTCTGTTTATCCAGCTAAACTGCCTCTAGCATGAAAGCATTCTATCCCGCAAGCAAGATTTTGAACCTGCAGTGCTGCTGGCAAGTGCTTCGAAGTCAGCAACCTTATCTACTTGACCGAGAGGTTCCCCCATTCCCTCCTCTCTTCCAAGCCCTTTCCCAGAAAAATTTCAAGGTAACCACATGATAGATAATTAATTTTAGATTTCATAGATTGACCTTGTCCACTTTGCTCAATAGGGAGAACACAGATCTATGGATTGCGGGGTCTTGAGTTTGATCCCTTGGCTGGCGTATGTTCTTTGTAACATCTGATTAAGAGATAGTGTCTGAAATCATTTGTCCTCCACCTCTGATTCATGTGAGAAAGTTATTGGTTATTTGTGGAGAACAGGTTTGTACTGGTAACGAATCCAGAAACACTTGTTAGGTAACAAAAAATGCAGAAACTGGCAAGAATGTAAGCCTTTCTAGATTCAACAAAGGAATATAATAATATCATTAGAAAATTTGAAATTGTAATCAAATTCATCTTTTTAGAACATTGATAAATACAGACAAAGATCTCCCTGAATAAAGCTCAATTTTCAGGAGAACTTGATGAAATAAGGTTTCCAGTTAAAGATGACAGGACATGTGTTTTCTCTCATAACACAGAACAGCTGGGTGGATTAGCTTAATCCTAATTGAAGTATCGCTGGCGGATAAATAGCAGATCTACCTGTGATGATTAGGGTTATATCAGCAATAAACACCAGTAATAAACACAGTGTAATATCTTGTTAAGATGATTAATTATGAATCATAAGGTTATTGTCATTAATTAACAGGTCTAGCCACCTCCAAACAATAGGATTATAATGGTATCAAAGTGGCCTGTGCTCTAATGAACTTGGCTATATATTTGAAGACTAAAAGTTAGCCAAAAGGGAGGGTGTATATGAGATACTGCCCACCAAAGGGGAGTGTATGGGATAGTGGGAAGAGGGTGGGGGTCAGTTATTACTTAAATTTAGCTAAAGTGGGGAATGTTTGTTTATGGTGATAAGGGTTCAGTTATGTCTAAGGTAACTGTTGAGAACTTCCTGTTGATTATTTGTCTTGGGTTTTTCAACAGCATTTCAGTTATATAACAGCAAGCATTTAACCTAACCAGTGTTCCTGGATTTTGTACCAGTACAAACCTGTTCTTCGCAAGTAACTGCAAATTCCCCATATGAATCAGAGTTGGAGGACGAATGATTAGAGACAGGCACAATGTCTTTCACCAAATTGTCACGACTGCAGCTTTGGATCAAACTCACAACCCAGTGATTCGTATATCTGCGCTCTCTAAACAGCATAGCGGGCGTGCTACTGCTGTTGATTATGGAGTATGTCTTAAGAGTGAATTGTGAAGTCACAATGATTGTCTACCATTAATTTGTTGGAAAATGACATCAGTAACAAAATGCATTCCAAGATTCAAAATAAGTTGCATTAAACTAAAAGATTATAAATTAAACATTATATCAGCAGTTTTGTTCTTTTTTTGCCATGTCATTTAATAGCATAAAATCTGTATGTTTTACAGTTATAAACAATGTTTCATTGTTTTTCAGAATTGTTTATCAGTTTTTCAGATGAATTATTATTGCCTGTACTTTAATTAAATGGGTATAAATTGCTTGTTAGAAATAAACAAGAAGTTTAGGAGGAATCTTGAAATAAAACTATTTTTCCCAATTTTCTGAAGTATAAGAAAATTGGGTACAAAATATTGAATTATTTCAGGATTGTTATATGTTTTAAATAGAGGTTAAAAGCTCCAGAATGAAAATTCCCTTTCATGAGGTGAGAAAACACCTGACGTTGGACTTTTGTGTCCATTTAAATTGGAATGGGGTGCAGATCAATCTATTTTTTCCTTTCTTGCATTGTGTAATGTGTACAATACAAAAGGTTGGACCTTTCGACTTCTGAAATTCACCAATGTTATAAAGAAGTTAAGGACTGACTGACTGAGTTATAGGCCTTCCATCTCCAGTTTGTTCTAGTTTTCATTATTTTAATCTTCTCACAAATAATTCTGTATAATTCTCAGGCAATGAAATGTTACCATTCTGCTGTAACTCTTATCAGCATGTGAAAATATGCTCTAAATTCTAAAAATTTGAATTTTGATTTTTTTTTGTGGAAGCGCAAGGCCAAATGGATTGCTTTGAAATTTTCTTTGAAACCAATATTTCAGTAATGGGAATTTTATTTTAGTCAGTGAAACTACTGCTTTAGACTAGATTGAAAGCTTTTTTGTTGTTGTTTAGTTTAAAGTTACTGTGATACAGGTTAGATCAAGTGGTTACTTCTTTTTATGCCCCCAAAGGGAGGCATATTAGTTATCAACTGTCCATCCGTTAGTTCGTTCGTTCGTCACAATGTTAACTTTTTGCATGAAGGCACTTTACTCGTGAACCACTGCACCCAGGACCTTCAAACTTCACATGCTGTTAGTACTTATTTAGTACACGACCCCTACTGACTTTGGGGTCACCAGGTAAAAGGTCAAGGTCACAGGGGCCAATGTTAACTTTTTGCATGAAGGCACTTTACTCGTGAACCACTGCACCCAGGACCTTCAAACTTCACATCCTGATAGTACTTATTGAGTACACGACCGCTATTGACTTTGGGGTCACCAGGTCAAAGGTCAAGGCGCTGCGGGGGCATTTGTCACCATTAGTGACAGCTCTTGTTTCCTCCAAGCTTCAGCATTGTAGGATGACCATAGATGCTCTTCTTGGCATTATTTAAAACACAGGTTGCTATATTTCATATCCATCCAGAGAGCTTCCTCACAGATCTTTGACGGTGTTATTTTAAAACATTAACATGCAAAAAAGCAAATGACATCAAAAGTGCTGTACAGTATAACGTTTTTTGTTGCTTTAAAAGATTTGAATTTATATTATAAATTCCAAAGGTAAGAAAATTGGATTTTAAAGCTTACTTTGAAACTTGGGTGAAGTGTTTACCTCATCAAGACGATGTGCAGAACTCGTGAGTTGGCTCAAGGTCAAGGTCACAACTCAAGGTCAAAGGTTTAAGCCTTCCATTTTTTGTTTGCTCTGTATCTTCTTAACCCCTTGAAGAATTTTCATGAAACTTGGGTTAAATGATCACCTCATCAAGCCGATGTGCAGAATTCATGAGTCAGCCATTTGGCTGAAGCTCACGGTCACTACTCAAGGTTAAAGGTTTGAGCCTTCCGTTTTGTGTCAGATCAACCCGTTCACTATCCATAACAGCAGCGGGGGATATAGCTGTCTTTCAGACTGCCGTGTGTTTTTTTAGCTCACCTGAGCACGAAGTGCTCAAAGGTGAGCTTTAGTGATCACCCTGTGTCCGGCGTCCGTCGTCGTCCGTCCGTCCGTCCGTCCGTCCGTCCGTCGTCAACAATTTGACTGTTAACACTCTAGAGGTCACATTTTTGACCCAATCTTAATGAAACTTGGTCAGAATGTTACCCTCAATAAAATCTTGGACGAGTTCGATATTGGGTCATCTGGGATCAAAAACTAGGTCATCAGGTCAAATCAAAGGAAAAGCTTGTTAACACTCTAGAGGTCACATTTTTGGCCCAATCTTAATGAAACTTGGTCAGAATGTTACCCTCAATAAAATCTTGGACGAGTTCCATATTGGATCATCTGGGATCAAAAACTAGGTCATCAGGTCAGATCAAAGGAAAAGCTTGTTAACACTCTAGAGGTCACATTTTTGGCCCAATCTTAATGAAACTTGGTCAGAATGTTACCCTCAATAAAATCTTGGACGAGTTCGATATTGGGTCATCTGGGGTCAAAAACTAGGTCATAAGGTCAAATCAACGGAAAAGCTTGTTAACACTCTAGAGGTCACAATTTTGGCCCAATCTTAATGAAACTTGGTCAGGATGTTACCCTCAATAAAATTTTGGACGAGTTGGATATTGGGTCATCTGGGGTCAAAAACTAGGTCACCAGGTCAAATCAAAGGAAAAGCTTGTTAACACTCTAGAGGTCACATTTTTGGCCCAGTCTTAATGAAACTTGGTCAGAATGTTACCCTTAATAAAATCTTGGACGAGTTCGATATTTGGTTATCTGGGTTCATAAACTAGGTCACCAGGTCAAATCAAAGGAAAAGCTTGTTAACACTGTAGAAGCCGCATTTATGACTGTATCTTCATGAAACTTGGTCAGATTGTTAATATTGATGATCTTAAAGTCCAGTTTGAATCTGGGTCATGTAGGATAAAAAACTAGGTCACCAAGCCAAATCAAATGAAAAGCTAGTTTACACTGTAGAGGCCACATTTATGACCATATCTTAATGAAACTTGGTCAAAATGTTAATCTTGATGATCTATAGCTCAATTTCAAATCTGGGTTAGGTGGGGTCAAAAACTAGGTCACTAGGTCATATCAAAGGAAAAGCTTGTTAACACTCTAGAGGCCACATTTATGACTATATCTTCATGAAACTTAGTCAGAATGTTAAACTTGATGATCTTTAGGACAAATTTGAATCTGCGTCATGTCGGGTCAAAAACTAGGTCACCAGGTCAAATCAAAGGAAAAGCTAATTAACACTGTAGAGGCCACATTTATGACCATATCTTAATGAAACTTGGTCAGAATGTTAATCTTGATGATCTTTAGGTCAAGTTTAAATCTGGGTCAGATGGAGTCAAAAACTAGGTCACTAGGTCATATCAAAGGAAAAGCTTGTTAACACTCTAGAGGCCACATTTATGACTGTATCTTCATGAAACTTAGTCAGAATGTTAAACTTGATGGTCTTTAGGTCAAGTTCGAATCTGGGTCATGTCGGGTCAAAAACTAGGTCACGGGGTCAAATAAAAGGAATAGCTAGTTAACACTTTAGAGGCCACATTTATGACCATATCTTAATGAAACTTGGTCAGAATGTTAATCTTGATGATCTATAGGTCAAGTTTAAATCTGGGTCAGGTGTGTTAAAAAACTAGGTCACTAGGTCAAATCAAAGGAAAAGCTTGTTAACACCCTAGAGGCCACATTTATGACTGTATCTTCTTGAAACTTAATCAGAATGTTAATCTTGGTGATCTTTAGGTCAAGTTTAAATCTGGGTCATGTGGGGGCAAAAACTAGGTCACCTGGTCAAATCAAAGGAAAAGCTAGTTAACACTTTAGAGGCTACATTTATGACCATATCTTAATGAAACTTGGTCAGAATGTTGATCTTGATGATCTTTAGGTCAATAGGTCAGGTGAGCGATACAGGGCCTTCATGGCCCTCTTGTTTTATAGAGAATGCGAGATGATAAAAAATGTGAGAAAGGGTCTTTGTGACATAGACATTTGTGACAGCCTTCTTGGATTGTTATGGAAAGCTGTGTGTTCTTATGTGCTACATTGACAGCCAAATGATAACAAAAAAATAAACAAAAAATTATGTGGAAATTGCCTATTGGTAATGCGGGTCCCATACCATAAGGTATTACACCCATAATAATAATTGGTATTTTACACAATCTTTGTAATAATGCTATTTAGACATTCTGCAGTTTTTATGGAAAGCCATACATTTGTTGAGCTGACAGGTTTGCTGACTGTTCGACTGATGCTTTGGAAAAAAAGACAGGTTAATTGAAAGGGGCAGAATATTGAGGCAACTATTAGATTACATTTAATCATCTTTGATTATTTATCATTAAAAGTGATTTATTATAGGGATGAACTTATTTTCTCTGCTGTTTTTCTGGAGCTTTTTCTTTATCTGTGCCACATTGTTTATTACATTCAAACTTGTCATGCATCAGCCATTCATATCACTGTTACCCTGCTACATTTCTATAATGAACTTATCCAGTTTTCAATTTGGACAGTACCATTAACTGTTAAAAGGGGTGCTAACCAAAAATACAGTTACTGATTAGCGAACAGTGCAGACCATGATCAGACTGCACAGATGTGCAGGCTGATCATGATCACATTGGTCGCAAAAGCAGAATCAGTCATGTTCAGTATGATAAGGGTGAATTAATTACCAGATTTAGATGAAATTGTTAGTGTAGTTTAGCAGTATATCACAAAACAACAGAAATTATTAGTAAAGGAACAACTCGGCGATATATGACCATTTTGTGTCGATTCGCCGTAAAACCCAACTCACTCACTCACATCTTGACAAACAACTTATTTGTCCAATACATGTTTTACTATTCTGTCCCATAGAATTGGATACTTAAAATATTCTAAAGGAGTTGTCCCCCTTTAAACTAGAATTCCATTTGTAAAGAAATAAATGTAAACAATTATAAAAAATGATGTTTTACCTAGTTATGTTAAGTTTAAGGTAATCACGTACACACAATAATGAAACTTATTTCTGAGTTATCATAGGCCAAAAACAAGAGGGGGTGAGGGAGGGGATTTGGAGTATCATGCAAGATGAATGGAATGATTATTCTTTTGATACTGTAAAATCATTTAATTTTGTGGGCATGAGATTTTGTGGTTTTGGTCAGAATCGCAATTTCGTGGGGATACAAATTCGTGGATTTAAACATTTGAACATAAAATGAATGGGAATTTTACTTGTTCGTTAAGATTAAATTTCGTGGATTGACTCAACCACGAAATTCACGAAAATTAGCCCCCCCATGAGTATTAATACAAATTACTGATAATATATTTATATATATTGCATTCAGATACAATCATGTAAAATTGTTTTTATCTCTTATGGTGTATTACTCTGTGATAATTTTTCGTTTTCTGTAGGAGGTAACCAAGCTTCCTTAAAAACAGCTTATTTCTGCAGCTGCTGATGTTTTTTTTGCACCAAATATAGTTTTGTTTACAGAAACGTGTCTTGCGGTTTAATGTTTGTATTGATTAATAATTAGTATTTTGCACAAGGATAGACACTTATTGATATAATTGGAGTAATTTTCCAGCCAAAAACAGGAAGTAAGCCAATAAAGTCTGCTAAGGTTACAAATTACTTAACGATGGCAGATCAGTTTTCAGGAAAAAATTACTACAACTGTCATTCCTTTCCTTTGTGGCAGGAAATGTGAACAAAAACTATATCTTACTTGATAATTTCTAGATTAGTGCATTTTGTTTTTAGTGTGGTTGTTGACCTCTTAAAGCTACACATCCATAGATTGGATGAAAATTTTCGATATATGGTAAAATACTGATGGCTCAAAGTTTTAAGGTGGTATAGTGTCCTGTTGCTGGTGTTACTGATGATGTTGCTGCAGCTGATACAACAGGATCTTGTTCTGTTACTGATGTTTTTACCAACTGCTTCAACTCCATGTACAGCTGTTGCTAACCTCAGTTTGAAACAACCATGAAATTGGTTAATTTATTTCTGCAGAATACACTTTCATTGTTTCTACTGTATGGCTATTTCATGTTAATGGGAGTATGGAGATTTTAAGTCTAACTGATGAATTAGTTAGAAAATTATCCTTAATTTTGTCTGCACACTGGGGGCCTCCGTGGCCGAGTGGTTAAGGTTGCTGACTTCAAATCACTTGTCCTACATCGATCTGGGTTTGAGCCTCACTCGGGGCGTTGAATTCTTCATGTGAAGAAGCCATCCAGCTGGCTTACGGAATGTCGGTGATTCTACACTGGTGACCGCTCATGATGAAATAATGCACGGAGGGGCACCTGGGGTCTTCCTCCACCATCAAAAGCTGGAAAGTCGCCATATGACCAGTTGTGTTCGTGCACATTAAACCCGACAAAAAATATAAAAAAATTTGTCTGCACACTGGGATTTAATTTCATGAAAATAAGATGCCTTTTAGAAGCCAGCCTGGTTGTGTGGAAGGAAGTAAGTTCAACACTGCTGCCCACCCTTGCTTGAAATAATTCACGGAGGGGCACCTTGGGTCTTCCTCATACATATTTAAAAAAAGAAAGATGCAATACAACCTGAACTGTTTTATTTTGACATAAACTCAACAGATAGTCCCCTATGATTAATAATATTTTCAGAAGCAGGTATAATAATTGCTTTGAGCAGTGAAGATGATATTAAAACACCAGGAACATCATTTCATTTGCTTTTCATATTTTATCACCTGTACTGCTAAACATATCAAACAAATCCTGACAATTACGCAGTTTTGCAATAACTCTGCCCTTTTTTTTTTTTTCATGTAAATGCGCATCCAAAACATGATGGTTCAAGCTTGAAGGCGTACGGAATGCTTGCTCCAGGGAAATCATGTTGTAAAGAATATAAGAATAGTTAGAGAACTGTCAAACCTGTGGTAAGCAGCCAGCCAAGGGAGTGCACAGTCTGGTTTTTTAAGGATTTTTCCTGGAAGATGACTGCTTAAGACAAGTTGAAATTAGAACAGAATGTCAGTAAGGGAAGGGAAGGGGACTATTCAGCTTAAGTGTTTATGGTTTTTGCCGCTCAACCTGAGGGGGTTTGGTTTGAGCCTCACAGGGGTCATGAGTACACCTTCTCATATGACACTAGCATTTAATTTATTCAAAGAGATTTGGATAAGCTTTTATGAAGCTTTCATCACAAATGAGCTACTGATAATTATTACAAACTATCAGTTAAATGGGAAGGTAGCTGACACTCTGCTGATACAGACATTCACTAAGGCAGGTTCTACTATGTAAAGCCATCTAACCCCTACAGGGAGCAAATAACTCCTTTTTGATTTAATTAATAGGAAAACAGATTGGATTGTTAGAATTCTTAGCCTGTTGGCAGAAAGAGATTTTGCCTTTGTAACCACTGAAGACCAAGATCAGCCTGCACGGATGCATTGGTCTGCACTGTTAGCTATTCAGTCAGAAAACTTTCAGTGAACACCCCTTTGAATACTAAGTTGTACTGCCCAAACTGAATGATGGACCAGTCCATTTTAGAAATTTAGCAGGGTAAAGGTTAATTAATCCTTATCATGCTGGACATGATTGATTCTGCCTTTGTGTCCAGTGTAGATCATGATCAGCCTGCACATCCATGCAGTCTGATCAAGATCTGCACTGTTTGCCATTCAGTCAGTATCTTTTTGGTAAACACCCTGTTTAACAGTTAAATGTACTGTCGAAATTTAAAGATAGACCAGTTCATTATAGAAATTTTGCAGGGTAAGGGTTAATCTCTTCAGAGCAACACTCGCTTAACAACAGACACATGCTCAACAAATGTTGCAGTCTGTATCAATATGCAGTGGCAACTATATTTTATGTTGATTCATCTTTATGTACAATAGATAATTTTTGCTTTGCTGATGTGTAAGTCATTAATATTATCGTATTATTACCTGCCATAATTCTGTTATCATGGAAAGCGGTTTAAAGTTTGGAATAAAAGATTGATATATATGTTTTCTTTGTCTCTCTCTCCCATTGGTTTTAATAACAGTATTAGCAAGGCTTTTTTTATCAGAGTTTTTAATAAACTACTGGGGAAACTTACTTACATTTTCAAATATGTATTGGAAGTTGTTCAAATTGTAAAAATGTAAAGATCTTGTAGTTTTTTCCCTGGAAATTTCAGCACACCCATAAAGTTTTGTTTGATAAATATCAGGAATAAATGGTGAGGTTTTATAGATGTAAGGAATTTATTCTAATAAATAGCCTGAACAGTCAGGGAAAAGATCTTGTGGTTAGACACATGATATTGATAATGTTTTTTCATTGACAAATAAAAAAATACCAACTGAAAATTAGAAATGTTCCAGAGGTATTTCATTTTGCTGCATCATATTCCCTTACTGTATTCAAAAACTTATTGAGCGTGCCTGAGAAAATAGTGCTTGCGACCACGGTCAGACCACTGGATCCGCACAGTCTGTCGATCCATGCGTCGCTTAAGTATACATAGAGAAACTAGTGACACATGATCTAAAAACTGCGCATGCGCAGTGTCATCATGGTCACAGCCACTATGTTGGTTTTCTCATGGCGCGGCTCAATTATTATTACTTGCAAAAATGCTTTGCTTGATATCAAAGTCCTATATATTTCACAAGATGGCCCTACATTGCGAAAAGTCTACCTATGTATCTTATTCAAATTTAAAAAATATGGAAGTTTTTTCTAGTGAAAAAATCTGACTTACAGTACTTTTAAAGAAGTTCATTCAGGACCATGCTCCATTACTTCCCTTTACATAGAAAAATGTATTGTTACTAAGCCATCAATTTGTTTTATTGATGGTGATCGTAAGAGGCGACTAATACTGGGTCTGAACACTTGGTTTTGCTGTACCTCTGTGATACCAGCAGGTATAAAAGTTTTGATTCCATTCCTCATATGAGATTTTATTTCAATGTAAAAGATGTGAAACCAAAATTTTTAGTCCCGCCATATAACCTATAGTGTGTTGGTGCGCCGTAAAACCCAAGTCAGATATTGATTTTGGGAGCAAACATGTTACCACATCTCTCTTTTCACTGGACTGGTTTTAGTTCTTCTTTCACTTCAAACAACTACGTTTTTCTGTCCGGCCATAGATATATGATCTGACATTGTATCATATTGATTTTTAAAATCCAAGAAAAGTCTTCATTTGGAAGAAACAGAAATGTTTACAGTGTTAAAATGTAAGTTTTCTCTTTTCAGAGGAAAATTTGCCACAGTAAAAAGGTGCCGTGACCGACAGACTGGGAGTGAATATGCCGCCAAGTTCATCAGGAAGAGTCGAGGCACAGGACGCCGTGGTGCCAAGATGGAGAATATCGAAAAGGAGATACAGATATTAAGTGAGACGAACCATCGTAACATAATCAACTTGTACGAGGTGTATGACACCAAGCGGGAAGTTATACTCATCCTTGAACTGTAAGTTTCTCAGTTAATGCGTGCCTCTGCAGCAGAGTGGTTAAGATTGCTGATTATGAATCACTTTCTCCATGCTGATTTAGTTTTGAAATCTTGCATGCAATGTTGAATTCTTCATGTGAGGAAGCCAGGTTTTTTGCCCTTCTATAATAAGGGTCATTTACAGGCCCCTTACCCTCAGAAAATGTCTTTAAATCATGCAGTTTTCCCCAAAAATTGACTTAACATCAGGTTTTTTTCCCCTGTGCCCAAATAACAAGCTATTTTTTCCCCAAAATCACAGGCCTGGGCCCCTTCCCCTCTTGGTAAAAAAAAACCTCTGGAAGCCATCCTGTTGTTATACGAAAGGTCATAGGTTCTACTGAGGGGCGTGAAATAATGCTTTGAGAGGCACCTGGGATCTTCCTCTTCTCAACAAAAAGCTGGAAAAGTCGCCATATGACTTAAAATGTGTTGGTATCATTGATTCTAAGCCCGACAATAACTTGAGAAGTTATAGAGATTTTTTTGTGAAAACTGGTACATAGATAGAGAGCAGTATAGAGTCTTTATTCAGTCTGTCTGTCTGCCTTTTCATCCGTTTGTCTATACATCTGTCACAAAAGATGAATCCTTTCATTACTTTATAACTGTTATGATTATGTTCTTAAATACTTAAGATAGACTGAAACTACCATGTGCTTCAAATAGAAGCTTTACATATAGATATCACTGTGATGCATGAGGCATAGAGGGAAAAAAGTATAATTTGATCCTGGAATTGTTACTTATTCTGGCAGTAGGTCATTAACTAATATACCAGTGCAGTCTGGCATGCTGCACAAGTTTTTGCATATAATTAAGCAAAAGCATTCCAAATTTATGCCACGTTTTAACAATTGAGATCTAGATATTGTGTCAGTATCCATTATGAAGGATTCATTTTTAGCTCGACTAGCTATTCTACTCGCCCTGGCGTCGGCATCGGCGTCATACCTTGGTTAAGTTTTTGCATGCAAGTACATACAGCTAACATTTAAAGGCATATAGCTTTGAAACTTATTTATTCTTTTTCTAGGTCAATTACCAACCTCACTGGATCAAGTTCCATAACTCTAACATGTATTTTGAGCAAATTATGCCCCCTTTTGGACTTAGAAAATTCTGGTTAAAGTTTTACATGCAAGTTACTATCTCCAGAACTAGTGCAGATATTGAATTGAAACTTCACATGTGTCTTCGGGGTCATAAAACTAGTTGATAGCACCGAGTCCCATAACTCTGATATGCATTTTGGTCAAATTATGTCCCCTTTCGAACTTAAAACTCTTTGATATTTAACATTTTGGGTAATATTTTCCTGCTTCTGTGACAATATTTCAAATAGTCGAGCTTGGCTGTCTTACAGACAGCTCTTGTTGAAAAAAAAAATGCCCCCAGAAGTCTTTGAAATAAAGAACTTTTTCTTGCCCTATCTGGTGGGAAGAGTATACATTTGTCTGATCACATATCTGGGATAGATATATTTCTCTTTCTACTATAGATTATTAAATTAATATTAATTCATTTTTTGACCTACATAATGCAGTTCTACTTCTAACTTGTATTCTGGTGCAGTCTGGCATTTCAGAGCATAGACTTTTGTCTTATTGATTAACTGCTACTGTGCTGGGCATAGTTTTCTGACCGCATGAAGTTTTAATTTCATTTACCATCTCCTGCCTGCAGTTTCTGTTACTGACCACAGTAAGGTATTTAAACAAAATCCACCTTTCTTATTTTTGTGTGTTGTCTGACAAATCCCTAAGACTAACATGAAATCTTATTCAAAACTAGCCTGATATGAAGACTAAGCTTTAAGGTTATAAAACAGAATTTGGAGACTTGTTTGAAATGCAGCTTTGCGATTGGTCAATTTTGAAAACTGTGCTTAGAAACAGCCAATCAGAAGTTAGAGTTCAGAGACTGGTCTGCAGTTTCATAATCTGTTCAGTTTATTTTCAAGATGAATTTCTTAGAGTTTCGTTTCTTCATTATTACTGTTGTTGCAGAAAGTGCAAGAGTAGCAGAAAAAATTCGCCTCGTTATGAAGCACAAACATCTTGTGTTCTATGTGTTTTCGATTGGTACCTTTTTACTGACACTTCACATTGTAGCGAAAACACATGGAACATTATATAAACGTCATATCACAAATTGACATCTCCTTTATTTTGGTGTAACTCGTAAAGATTGGTGTATTTTTTTTTTTACTTGAAGTGTTGATGGCGGGGAATTGTTCGAGTACCTGTCGGAGAAAGATAAACTTTGCGAAGAGGAGGCTTCATCGTTTGTAAAACAGATTCTTGAAGGAGTGGAGCACCTGCACTCCCAATATATAGCGCATCTCGATCTCAAGGTAATATACATGATGGACGTAATAAGTGGTTGTGCATGCCTGTTAACAAACGGTTCATTAAGACACGGTTCATTAATATTTTCAAGGTAACTTGGACGTTAGAGCTAACACACCTGTTTGGACATGGCTCATTGACATTTTCAAGGTAACATGGACATTAGGTCTTACACACCTGTTTGGACATGGCTCATTGACATTTTCAAGGTAACATGGACATTAGGTCTTACACACCTGTTCGGACATGGCTCACTTACATTTTCATGGTAATTTGTTGCTAATTGTTCTTCCTAAATTAAAATCGTACCATTCATAACATTGGCAATTGGATTACTTCATGAACTTTATTTTTTATGCCCCTGGCATCTACTGATGCGGGAGGCATATAGTGATTGTCCTGTCCATCCTTCTGTCAGTCCGTTTGTTCGTCTGAGCACATGATTGGTACCTTAGGTGGTAGGAGGTGTGGCCTAGGACAATAGAAATCCTTTGTATTCATTCCGTAACCACTTAATTTTTTTGTTCCTTAAGTGGTCTTTCTATTGTTTTCAAACAATGGATTGACCACCTAATACATGAATCTTATGGGTGTGCATCCGTACAAGGTTAACCATCAATACCCCTTACTAGAATGACTTGATACTAATGCAGATGTAACCTGTGACCATTCCTCATCTTCAGACATCACCTGACCTCAGTTTGACCTTGACCTTGACCTCATTTTGGACTTAGGTTTCTTTATATGGGCCATTTCTTGGTTAACCAAATGGGACCGTTTAGTCTAGCATCAATACCGCTTACAAGAATGAATTGATACTAATACAGATGTAACCTGTGACCATTCCTCATCTTCAAACATCACCTTACCTCAGTTTGACCTTGACCTTGAGCTCATTTTGGACTTAGGTTGCTTTGTATCGAAAAGGATGCCACCGGGGGCATCAAGCGTTTATTGAACGCAGCTCCTTGTTTAATAATCTTTCCTTGTAAGTGGTCGCTATGCATCACATATTTGCAAAACAATGTTTGAACAGTCTGTACACAAAAATAATTCAGTAATGTCTTTCTTAAAGCTGCTCGCCCTCAATTTGGTCGAAAAAATTAAATTTCTCAAAAGCAACATTTTTGTAACAAGAATTTAAAATGAAAAGGTATAATCAACAAAATAAGTGAAAATCTATGTAGCGTTTTGAGAATATGGCTGATGAAAACAAGTTTACGGGTTCACAGCAGTATATGACTATATTGAAAAAAAAAACCGTTTGCAATGCTTTACTTTTTCCTACATAACCATATAGTGCGGTGAATCCGTAAACATTTGTGCGGGTGAGCAGCTTTAAAGGCTGGAAAAACCTCAATTTCGCATTTATATCAATTTAATTGTTTTTAGAAGGTAGACATGTAATTTCTATTTTGTAAAACAGGAGATTAATAGTTAATACCAGGTATCAGAACAGACAGTGATAACAGAAAAGAATGAACAGAAGCTTGCCTGAAGATGTTTATCACAAAATTTAAAGTTTTAGTGTTATATTTTTATATTTGATTTGACATTCATCTGGTGTCTGACCTCCAGATTTTGGCTAAAAAATAATCTTTCTTTAAAATTGAAGTTTGTTCATATTATGAACATTAGAATATGTTGTTTTTTTCTAAACTGTCTTAAAAAATGCCAGATCAAGAAAAAGAAGATGCCCGAGTTGGGAATCAAACCTGGCCCGTGGTTGCAATAAAACTTTCCAAGGGTCTTCACCAATACATAATGGAGGAATACATATGTAATGATTGTTAAATATAAGACAGTGTGCTTTGAGTAAAGTATTACAAAGATTTTCAATTTCCAGTGTAAAGATTAGTAAAAACAACTAATTCTCATGTGTTTCTGTAACATTTAGTCTGTTGGTAATTAAGTTTCAAAGCTTTCTGAAGAAATGTAGCATTAATTTCCTGATACCTTAAAATTTTCTCTTTTCTTGTTGTACGATCTAGAGGCCAGTGCCTTTAATATCACTGAATGCATGTGGAGTAATCTGCAAGCTTTAGCTAGTGGAATATAAAATGCAGAAATATGCATCAATTATTGGAGTAACATATTGTTTTAATTAAGACACTGCCTATTAATTGATGGTTATAGTCATTAATGTCTCTGTAATTTTGGGTGGAGTCTCATCAATGTGATGGTGTTTAGATCCGCTTGCAAAGTTCAATGTTTTCTTACATACATTAAAGTAAAACATTTTCACAAATTTAGCTGAAAATTGTTTTTCTCTCAAAAATCCATAAAATGTGGGTATTGTGAAAGTGAACATTGGTAAAAACTTATTGATGCATGATTTCTGCAAG
Source organism: Mercenaria mercenaria (assembly GCF_021730395.1). Classification (NCBI taxonomy): domain Eukaryota; kingdom Metazoa; phylum Mollusca; class Bivalvia; order Venerida; family Veneridae; genus Mercenaria; species Mercenaria mercenaria. The sequence goes on from NC_069368.1 coordinate 19,066,294, forward strand.
ATATAATAAATTCCCCCAAAAATATGGTACAGAAGGGAGTAAACCATTGCTTTCGAAATAATGTAGAAAATCAACTTTCTTTTTGCTTTTTGATATTAAATTTTATCTAATACTAACTTTCACCTATTCTACCATTTTTCTGTGTAATATATACATTCTATGCCTACTTTGTGGAAATGAACATGTTGAAATATTTTACAAAACTCTGGGCAAGTACCTCTGAAATGCGTGTACTGTGAAGCAATAGATAGAAAATGAGGTGCAAGGAATTTTTTAGGTTATAAACACTAGCTGTATTTATGTCTCCCCCAACTAAAGGAGACATATTGTTTTTGCCCTGTCCATCCATCTGTCCTTCCATCTGTCACACTTCATTTCCGATCAATAATTGGAGAATCATTTGACCTAGAACCTTCTAACTTCATAGGATGGTAGGGGTTATGGAGTAGACGACCCCTATTGTTTTTGGGATCACTCTCGTCAAAGGTCAAGGTCACAGGGGCCTGAACATACCAAACCATTTCCGATCAATAACTTGAGAGTCACTTGACTGAGAATGTTGAAACTTAATAAGATGATTGGACATGCAGAGTAGATGACCCCTATTGATTTTGGGGTCACAATTAAAGGTCAAGGTCACAGGAGCCTGAACATGGAAGACCATTTTGGGTCAGTAACTTGAGAGCCACTTGACCCAGAATGTTGAAACTTCACAGGATGATTGATCATGCAGAGTAGATGACCCCTATTGATTTTGGGTTCACTCTGTTAAAGGTCAAGGTTACAGAGGCCTGAACATGCAAAACCATGTCCGATCAATAACTTGAGAACCACTTGACCCAGAATGTTGAAACTTCATAGGATGATCGGACATTCAGAGTAAATGACTCCTATTGACTTTGGGGTCACTCTATTCAAGTTCAAGGTCACAGGGGCCTGAACCTGGACAACCATTTCCGGTCAGTAACTTGAGAACCACTTGGTGCAGAATGTTGAAGCTTCATAGGATGATTGGACATGCAGAGTAAATGATCCCTATTGATTTTGATTTTGGGGTCCCTCTATTAAAGGTCAAGGTCGCAGTGGACAGAACATGGAAATCCATTTCCAGTCAATAACTTGAGAACTATTTGACCTAGAACCTTCAAATTTCATAGGATGATAGGACTTACAGAGTAGATGACCTGTATTGTTTTTAGGTTCACTCCATCTAAGGTCAAGGTCTCAGGATACTGAACATAGAAAACTCTTTTCAATCAATAACTTGCGAACCACTTGACCCAGAAAGTTGAAACTTAATAGGATGATTGGACATGCAGAGTAGATGACTCCTACTGATTTTGGGGTCACTCGATCATAGGTCAAGGTCACAGGGGATTGAACATGGAAAACCGTTTCCAATTCATAACTTGAGAACCACTACGCCCAGAATGTTGAAACTTAGTGGGATGATTGGACATGCCAAGTAGATGATCCCTATTGCAGCCAACCATCAGTGTCTCTTTCACTTTTGCTCCTGTCCACTATTGACTTCTTGCCTATATGACTATGCATTGGGGGAGACATGCGCTTTTCTACATAAGCATCTTCTAGTTTTATTTCCATATTGCAAAAAAAATGTTATAATGTTATTCACTTTTCAGCCAGAAAATATTCTGTTACAAGACAAGAACAGTACGGCTGTGAAGTTGATAGATTTTGGTCTTTCGAGGAAAATATTACCAAAAGAAGAACATAGGGCTATAATGGGAACAGCAGAGTTTTGTGGTAAGAACTAGTGCCCTACAGGTAGTGATTTTAGTATCTGGTATAAAATAGCAAAAACCCAAGGGTAGTTGGATACGTTTGAATAATAAACAGTGTTGACTTTCCATTACTCTTATAGCTTATATTGAAGGAACTGGAAAGGAAACCAGGCATACATGTGTTAGGATGTATTTCCTAAGAAATTGGACAGTGTGTAGAAGACAACTTTCAGGCATGGTGATGAAAGGTCTTGGCCGTATGGTGTGATAGAATTTCATATTGAAAATATTTACTGTTGGCCAGATATCTTCTCACTCCATTGAAGGATCTTTTGGTAAATTAAGCATAAATGTTTTACACAGTGAGACAATATGCAGATTTTATCTGTCATCCTTGTCTGTTTAAGGTGAAGCTAACATGCTGTTTACTTTTTAACCTTTAGCATCCTAGATAAATTGTCGTCTGCTGGAAATGTCGTCTGCTAAAATTGTAAAGTTCATTCAATTTGCTCCAAAATTGGAAGAAATATTGTCAGAGTAGCAAACAGCTTGGAACCTGATCAGACGCCGATTTAATCGGCGTCTGATCTGGTTCCAAGCTGTTTGCAAAGGCTGTTAATTTCGCCTGCAGCAGGCTAAGGGTTAAAGAGGGAATTTGTTATCGGCTACTGTATATGCAGCAAACTTTGCTAGCATCTGTAAGATTTGCTGCATATTTTACTGCAAGCTTTATGACTCTGTATTAACAGAGTCTACCAAATAATATAAAATCAAATTAATATTTATTTATTGTTTGAAAGTTTTAAATAGTGAATATAATTTTACCGGCTCTTTTTTTCCATGCTTTAAAGTTTCTTTCAGATTATTGAACACGATGCAACTTATATTGCTTTTTTCAAACTATTTAGATGCAGAAGTTTTACATGGGGCAAACTTTCATTGTTTGATCAATCCATAAAATAAAAAAAAAAAAAAAAAAATTCCATTTATTTTATCTCAAAAGTTGAAATAAATTTGTATCACCATGAACTGCAAAATCTGCAAAATCTTATGCTCACAAACTTAAATTTTTTCACAATATAACAATCTTGCTGCAGTAGAAAACAGTTAATTCATAAAGTCCTTTTGTTTTTCAACAGCTCCAGAGGTAATCAGCTTTGAGCCATTGTCTGTGTCAACAGATATGTGGAGTATTGGAGTCATTACTTACGTTCTGTAAGTAAATTTTTATGTCTTTAAAAAAAACCACTTTATTAAAAACTCGTGGCTTCTGTTGCCTAGTGGTTAACCCTTATCATGCTGTACACAATTGATTCTGCTTTTGCGACCAGTGTAGATCATGATCAGCCTGCATCTGTGCAGTCTGATCAAGTTCTGCACTGTTTGCCATTCAATCAGTATCTTTTTGGTAAGCACCCCTTTAAACAGTAAATGGTACTGTCCAAATTGAAAAATGGACAAGTTCATTATAGAAATTTAGCAGGGTAAGGGTTAAAGTTGCAGACTTGAAAACATTTGCATCTCACGTGGTGGGTTCAGAATCCAACTTTGGGTTTATCTTTTATGTAAAAGTTGGGTGTTCTACCTGGACGAGTGTTCATGCTAGAAATAATAATCAAAAGGGAATCTGGGGTCTTCCTTAAAGCTATAAAGTAGCCAGTGTATTTTTCAAATTCATCAAAAAAAAAAAACAACACAATATGTTGAAGACTGAAAAATATGTCTTAACTTGCTGATATTCAAAGTGATTTTTTTCCAGATCAGTATTGTAGTCATTATTTGTGTTTTTAAAGTTTGTAACAAACATCAAGGTCTGTCAAATTTACCAATGTAATTTTGCAACTTCGACTTTTGCTGAAGATTTAATATTTTGCTTAGTCTGGTAGACCATCAGACCATTGCATATTAATTCAAGGATATTTCAGTTTGCCAGACAAATAAATGTTTGTTTGTGCACAGTTTTCCCTGGGAAATATAGTAGATGTATAGTGTAGAAATCAATTTGTCCATCTTCGTTTGGTTCAATAATGTGATACAGACATTGATAATGAAATCAGCAGAAGAAGAATTGAGCCGCTCCATGAGAAAACCAGCATAGTGGGTTTGCGACCAGCATGGATCCAGACCAGCCTGCGCATCCGCGCAGTCTGGTCAGGATCCATGCTGTTTGCTTTTAAAGCCTATTGGAATTGGAGAAACTGTTAGCGAACAGCATGGACCCTGACCAGACTGCGCGGATGCGCAGGCTGGTCTGGATCCATGCTGGTTGCACACCCACTATGTTGGTTTTCTCATGGCATGGCTCAGATGTTTATAACATGTTACATTTATCATGTTGAATCTGCTTCCCAGTGCAAATTGTAGTTTTGCTGGGTTTTGGTATTGGTTTTTTAGCTCATCTGATTTTTGAAAAAAAATCTATGAGGTGTTGCCGTCACTTGATCATTGGCATTGGTTAAAGTTTTTGTTTAGGTCCCCTTTTTCTCAAAAACTAGAGGAGCTACAGCTTTGAAACTTTGCACACTTGTTTATCATCATTAGGTGACTATATAGGCCAAAAATAATAACTCTGATATGCATTTTGTCAGAAATATAGTCCTTTTTTGTACTTAGAAAACTTGAGTTTCTAGGTTAACTTTTTTGTTTAGGTCCACCATTTCTCGGAAACTATAAGAGCTACAGCTTTGAAACTTTGCACACTTGTTCATCTTTAGGTAGGCCAAGAACCATAACTCTAACCTTCATTTTGTCAGCATATGACCCTGTTTGTACTTGGAAAATCTTAACTATAATTCTTCATATTGTCCGGCACTTGCAGACAAGAGATGACACCTGCAGGCAGTGCTCTTGTTCAGCAACTGGTATTATGTGGTTAGTAAACTTGACTAGTTTCCAGTATTCCTTATCAGGGCTTCGGAAATTTGCCGGTTTGTCGGTTTTGGACCGAATTTTGACTTTTCAGACCGATTCGTGAAGTGAAAAAACGAAAAAAATCGGTCCCGTAAAAATGGAGAAAAGTATTTATTTCGGTCTGATATCTCAATACACGATCACCTGCCAAGTAGGAAATTGTTGGCCGCACCTTCAGATAATCAATAAACGTGTCATTCGGTCTGATTGTCACTTTGATAATCGGTCCGTAATTAGCGCGTGACGCAATCAGTGCTCGCGCGGCACATCCTTTAATGTTTGCAGGCAGCCGACTGCGGTGTATTAAACATTTTCGACTGGTTTCCTAACGTTTCTGACTGGATCCAAATCATTTCGACGTGGATCCACTTCTTTTATTTAGAATCCGACGGATGGTTTATTTCAAAAGGCTATGTTTGATCACGGTAACAAACAAATGGTCGCTGCATTTAATCAAAGAGCTATAATTGTACATTATAGGTCATTGATTTAATGAGACATCACAGGGAAAACCGATAAAAATAATTTTTATAATTACTTGATTTGAAAAAATTACATGATTCATTTGTTGGGGCTCCAGTTGAAACAAATGCAGAAAATCGTCTTTGCAACCCGACTGTACAAAAAAGAAAAAAATGGACGGGCAACCACGAATGATAAAGAAAACCGGAGTGGCACTGTTTATCAAATCGGTCTTTTAAAAAACGTTACAAAATGAAATTTTGTTTACATCAGAAGAGCATATAACTTTATAAAATGTAGTTGCTTATTGAAGTACAACGTAAGTGAAATGAAATATCCGTGGCCAACCCGCGTGGACGTTTTGGTACTATACATGCGGAAAATTCGATCTCAGCGTTCAAATAACGTACACATTCGGTCCGCGGCAGAGTATTCTTTAAATACTGAGGCTGTTTAGCAGAGAATATGTGTCGTGTAACTCACTTTGACGCATTGTATTTTATAGAATTCCGTCAAAGAATGAGGAAACATCACAAAGTATCTGCCGTGTATACGGTAGCGAAGTCACGTGCGTTGGCTTTTAGACTAGTTACGCACACGGTGTCAATGCCTCGTATTATCTCGGAAAAACATCGAAATTTAAACAAAGTAACGATCACACATAACACTGAATAACTGTCTTCATTGCATGGTAACGCGTGGTGACTGGTAACTCAGTTTTAATGCATGACATGCTTATTTCTTTACCCTATCACGTTTTACAAAATATGTAATATTGGGAATGCGGTGGGTGGGGTAGCGCCGATGTCAGGATTTTCGTTTCGGACCGATTGAGTTATCAAAATTTCCGAAGCCCTGTTCCTTATACAGTATGAACTTTTTCGCAGCATCTAACTGACCACTTTGCTGTATGAATCAGGGGTAAACATAGAATCACTTTGGACAGGTTACGCTCTGTTAGTTACAAAATACATAATTATGCCTCTCCTGGGATTCGAACGTACAACCTCCTGACTGGAAGTCTGCTGCACTACCTATTGAGCTAACCTGGCGGGCTAAAAATTAATATCTTTTAAAGAACTGATATAATAATAAATACAGTATTAATACAACATATGTTTCAGGCTTCCAGACTTTTCTTTTTTACAGTATGTTTGAAGAGTATCTTTGACCTTTGTTTTTATGCCCCCGAAGGGAGGCATATAGTTTTTGAACTGTCTGTCCGTCTGTCGGTCCGTCGGTCTGTCAGTCTGTCCGCAATTTTCGTGTCCGGTCCATATCTTTGTCATCGATGGATGGATTATCAAATAACTTGGCGTGAATGTGTACCACAGTAAGACGACGTGTCGCGCGCAAAACCCAGGTCCGTAGCTCAAAGGTCAAGGTCACACTTAGACATTAAAGGATAGTGCATTGATGGGCGTGTCTGGTCCATATCTTTGTCATCGATGGATGGATTTTCAAATAACTTGGCATGAATGTGTACCACAGTAAGACGACGTGTCGCGCGCAAGAACCAGGTCCGTAGCTCAAAGGTCAAGGTCACACTTAGACATTAAAGGATAGTGCATTGATGGGCGTGTCCGGTCCATATCTTTGTCATCGATGGATGGATTTTCAAATAACTTGGCATGAATGTGTACCACAGTTAGACGACGTGTCGCGCGCAAAACCCAGGTCCGTAGCTCAAAGGTCAAGGTCACACTTAGACATTAAAGGATAGTGCATTGATGGGCGTGTCCGGTCCATATCTTTGTCATCGATGGATGGATTTTCAAATAACTTGGCATGAATGTGTACAACAGTAAGACGACGTGTCGTGCGCAAGACCCAGGTCCGTAGCTCAAAGGTCAAGGTCACACTTAGACGTTAAAGGTCATTTTTCATGATAGTGCATTGATGGGCGTGTCCGGTCCATATCTTTGTCATTCATGCATGGATTTTAAAATAACTACGCATGAATGTGTGACACAGTAAGTCGACATGTCGCGCGCAAGACCCAGCTCCGTAGGTCAAAGGTCCTAAACTCTAACATCGGTCATAACTATTCATTCAAAGTGCCATCGGGGGCATGTGTCATCCTATGGAGACAGCTCTTGTTTAAAGTATGTTTGCAGTATATATGGCTTTTCTCCAATTTGCAGTATGTTAACAGTTAATCTGGACTTTCTCTAGTGTACAGTTAATCATGAATCACTAGTTTACAATATGTTTACAGTTTATGTGAACTTTCCCCATTTAACATGTTTACAGTTTATGTGTGCTTCCTCCATTTTGCAATATGTTTACAATTTATCTGGTTACACTTCTCCATTTTGCAGTATGTTTACAGTTTATGTGGACTTTCTCCATTTTTGCAGTATGTTTATAGTTTTGGAATTTCTCCATTTTGCAATAAGTTTATGGTTTATGTGGACTTTCTCCATTTTGTAATGTTTAGAGTTTATGCAGACTTTCTCCATTTTCAATATGTTAACAGTTTACTTGGACTTTCTTCAGATAACACTATGTTTACAGTTTATGTGGACTTTCTCCTTTTTTGCAGTATGTTTACAGTTTATGTGGACTTTCTCCATTTTGCAATATGTTTACAATTTATCTGGTTACTCTTCACCATTTTGCAGTATGTTTACAGTTTATGTGGACTTTCTCCTTTTTTGCAGTATGTTTACAGTTTATGTGGACTTCCTCCATTTTGCAATATGTTTACAATTTGTCTGGTTACTCTTCTCCATTTTGCAGTATGTTTACAGTTTATGTGGACTTTCTCCATTTTTGCAGTATGTTTATAGCTTTGGAATTTCTCCATTTTGCAATAAGTTTACGGTTTATGTGGACTTTCTCCATTTTGTAATGTTTAGAGTTTATGCAGACTTTCTCCATTTTCAATATGTTAACAGTTTACTTGGACTTTCTTCAGATAACGCTATGTTTACACTTGATCTGAACTTTCTCCAGATTACAGTATGTTTACAGTTGTTAGAGTTAATGTGGACTTTCTCCATTTTGTAATGTTTAGAGTTTATGTGGACTTTCTCCATTTTCAGTATGTTAACAGTTTACTTGGACTTTCTCCAGATTACAGTATGTTTACAGTTGATCTGAACTTTTTCCAGTTTACAAAATGTTTACTGTTTATCCAGAATTTCTCCATTTTACAGAATGTTTGCAGTTTATTTTGACTTTCTTCATTTTACAATGTGTTAACAGTTTATCCAGGATCTCTCCATTTTACAGAATGTTTGCAGTTTATTTTGACTTTCTTCATTTTACAATGTGTTAACAGTTTATCCAGAATTTCTCCATTTTACAGAATGCTTGCAGTTTATTTTGACTTTCTTTGTTTTACAATGTGTTAACAGTTTATCCAGAATTTCTCCATTTAACAGAATGTTAACAGCTTATGGACCTCCTCCATTACAGTTTACCTGAACTTTCTCCATTTTACAGTATGTTTACAGTTTATCCAGACTATCTCCAGTTTGCAATTTGTTTACAGTTTACCTGGACTTTCTCCATTTTACAGTATGTTTACAGTTTATCCAGACTATATCCAGTTTGCAATTTGTTTACAGTTTACCTGGACTTTCTCCATTTTACAGTATGTTTACAGTTTATCCAGACTATCTCCAGTTTGCAATTTGTTTACAGTTTACCTGGACTTTCTCCTTTTTACAGTATGTTTACAGTTTATCCAGACTATATCCAGTTTGCAATTTGTTTACTTTCTCCATTTTACAGTATGTTTACAGTTTATCCAGACTGTCTCCAGTTTGCATTTGTTTACAGTTTACCTGGACTTTCTCAATTTTACAGTATGTTTACAGTTTATCCAGACTATCTCCAGTTTGCAATTTGTTTACAGTTTACCTGGACTTTCTCCATTTTACAGGATGTTTACAGTTTATCTAGACTATATCCAGTTTGCAATTTGTTTACAGTTTATCTGGACATTCTCCATTTTGCAATTTGTTTACAGTTTATCCAGTGTATCTCCATTTTGCAATTTGTTTCCAGTTTATCCGGACTTTCTCCATTCCTTGGAGACAACCAGCAGGAAACATACCATAATATCACCTCCATAAATTTTGAGTTTGACGAGGAGTATTTCAATGGGACCAGTGATCTTGCCAAGGACTTTATCCAAAAACTTCTAGTCAAAGACACAAGGTTTGCTTTTCATAGTACAGGCTTTACCTCACATTCTTGATAAGAATCATTCTTTCAAAAGTTCATAACTTCTGTAGAAATTGCATTCTTAGGTTGAAAGTATGACCTTTTTAAATTGAGGTAAAATTCCTGAAAAACTTGGTATGCAAGATTCGTCAACAGCTTAACAAATGAGCCGCGCCATGAGAAAATCAACATAGTGGGTTTGCGACCAGCATGGATCCAGACCAGCCTGCGCATCCGCGCAGTCTGGTCAGGATTCATGCTGTTCGCTAACGGTTTCCCTAATTGCAGTAGGCTTTAAAAGCGAACAACATGGATCCTGACCAGACTGCGCGGATGCGCAGGCTGGTCTGGATTCATGCTGGTCGCAAACCCACTATGTTGATTTTCTCATGGCGCGGCTCATATCATAAACTGAGGAACCCACAAACTACCTTGCAATGGAAAACTTAAGAGACAATGTGTAGCAAATACCATCAATAAGATTGGTGTAAAACCTGTATAAAGGGGTATGTTTACATGGGGGTTAGAGGGGGTCGGGGTTGGAGGTGGGGGATGTGATATCTTTGCTTGCACCTCTCCAAAATTTGTTCAGATTGTTTTGCTCGACTTCTCACAGGGTTCTGATTACTCAGGCGAGCAAATATCCCTCTTGCAAAGATTGCAGAGATTCAGAGTCAAAATTAAATCTTTCTTCCAATTTATAGAGATGTAGAGTCGAAATTAAATCTTCCCTCCAATTTATAGAGATGTAGAGTCAAAAATAAATCTAACCTCCAATTTGTAGAGATTTAATGTTAATGTAAATGTTATTCAAAAATGTAGGAGAAAAAAAAGAAGAAAAAACTGAATAATGTCATGTTATTTTTTTCTAGGAAGAGAGCCACTATACACCAGTGCTTGAATCACCCGTGGATAAAGGTACATTTTGTTTTATCATTTTCTGACAATTTATTCTCCTCTTCTACTCTCTCTCTCTTTATTTTTATTCACAATCTTCTGCATTTAGTATAGTCAGCAAATTTTAATCTCTGTGCTGCTTTTACCAGAAAAATTGGATACATTTTGAGCTAGCATTATATAATATTTAGGTTATATATTTTTCTTTTTCATGGGATTTAGAATTAGAAAACTTAGGAATAATCACTCTTCTTTATCTAGATTGGCAAGTTTTCAGATTCCATGACATTAAAGATTTATCTGAAAACTATTATTACAAAGTATTTTCAATTTCCATGTACTTACATAAAGCCAGAGACAATGTCATTGAAATGTACGTTTCATATTGGTTTGTGTCATTTGTGACGTTGCTTTAGGATGTGCCATCACGTGAAAAGTTCATTACTGGCCATACTTTCAATTTTACTTGAGCTAAATAAGAAATCTGTATTAATCATATGATTTTAGTGCTGACAGATTTGCATCATGGAAGAAATATGCATTTGAGCCGTGCCATGAGAAAACCAACATAGTGGGTTTGCGACCAGCATGGATCCAGACCAGCCTGCGCATCCGCGCAGTCTGGTCAGGATCCATGCTGTTCGCTTTTAAAGCCTATTGCAATTAGAGAAAACTTTAGTGAACAGCATGGATCCTGACCTGACTGCGCGGATGCGCAGGCTGGTCTGGTTCCATGCTGGTTGCAAATCCACTATGTTTATTTTCTCATGGCACGGCTCATTTATCTTTCAATGAATAAGATTGTATACATAATCTCGTGCAATTGTTTGGCTAATCAGACAGGTTGCAGTACTCTTCTAAGAACATGTTAACTGTTATCCATGCAAAAAGAACATTTTTGTTAACCAGTGACTGCACTTTAAGGCACCTGTTATTACCTTTTGAAAGGTGTTTTAAGCTTGACTATTTGAAGAATGGCAAGAGCTAAGACACTCAATCAGAAGTCAGTATTGGTGTCATCCTCAGCATCACACCTTCATTTAAATTTTCCATATCCCGTTAACCGAATTAGATTGGATTTAGACTTCATGCAAGAGATTCATAGTTTCCAGACCTAATGGAGTTAGATAACTCTTTGTTTGATTAAGTGTAAATTATAGTCTTTTTTTTCAACTTAGAAAACATTTGTTAAAGTTTTGCAAGTAGCTAAAAAAAAGGGTAAAGTTTCTTGTTTAACATGGGTAGTCGACGAAAGTCACCAGCTGGAATGGATGGAACAACTTATTTCTAGCCGAGCCCACAGCAGGTGTCATATTTACCTCCCTAAAATCCAGTCTAAGCCAATACTGCTGGAAACAGTACCAATTTAAGTAAATCACCCAGCACTAAAAACTGGCGTTGTAGTCCAACCTGCTAACCACTGGGTCGCTGACTCCCTTTGCTAACTATTAAGCTTTATCTTCTATTAGAAACAACTACACATACTGGACTGAAAGTTCACATACGGAATCGCACTTGTTAGACATACTTACATAAATAAGTTAGATAACTCTTGGTTGGAATAAATTCAAATTATGGCCCTTTTATATGTGTTTCTGTTGTTATCATAGTTACAATACTTTTGGAATAGTCAAGTAGGCTGTCATTTGGTCGTCTCTCTTTTCTCAAATACTGTGAAATCATTAATATTTGTGGGTGCCTAATTTTCGTGGATTTTGTGGTTGAGGCAATCCACAAAATCTAATCCCAACGAACAAGTAAAATTCCCATTCATTTTATGTTCAAAAGTTGAAATCCACGAATTCACATCCCCACGAAATTGCAGTTTTGACCAAAACCACGAAATTTCATGCCCACGAAATTAAATGATTTCACAGTAATAAGAGTTTAATGTGATGAAATACAAAAAATTGAAAATCAATGACATAGTTGAAAAATATTACATGCTTGTTACAAAGTTTATCAGTGAGGTATATGTGGCAAAGTAGTGTTAAAACTTTAACATTGCTAAAAATGCAAATAACGCCTGTTTCACAGCAGTTGAAGAGACAACACTTAATATATTTGCAGCCTTTTAGCAGTTGACTATTGTTGTTCATTTTGGTAAGAGGAACGAATTAACCATAGAATTTCAGCCAATCTAACGGTTATGCCACCTGATATGATTGAAATGCTGCATTGATATGTTCATTTCCCTGTAATATTCATCTCGCTGTGATATTCATTTTGTTGTAATGTTCATTTCGCTGCAATGTTCATTTCATTGTAATATTCATTTCGCTGCAATGTTCATTTTGCTGCAATATTCATCTCGCTGTAATGTTCATTTTGCTTTAATTGTCATCTGCTCCATTGAACTAAAGTAATTCTAGACATTTTTATTGTTGTTAAATAACTTAACCCATGTTACATTTCAAAAAATGTTTTTGCCTGCCATTTTGTTTTTTAGCTCACCTGTCACATAGTGACAAGGTGAGCTTTTGTGATCACGCAGCGTCCGTCGTCCGTCCGTGCGTCCGTGCGTAAACTTTTGCTTGTGACCACTCTAGAGGTCACATTTTTTGTGGGATCTTTATGAAAATTGGTCAGAACGTTCATCTTGATGATATCTAGGTCAAGTTCGAAACTGGGTCACGTGCCATCAAAAACTAGGTCAGTAGGTCTTAAAATAGAAAAACCTTGTGACCTATCTAGAGGCCATATATTTCACAAGATCTTCATGAAAATTGGTCAGAATGTTCACCTTGATGATATCTAGGTCAAGTTCGAAACTGGGTCACATGCCATCAAAAACTAGGTCAGTAGGTCTAAAAATAGAAAAACCTTGTGACCTCTCTAGAGGCCATATATTTCACAAGATCTTCATGAAAATTAGTCAGAACGTTCACCTTGATGATATCTAGGTCAAGTCCGAAACTGGGTCACGTGCCATCAAAAACTAGGTCAGTAGGTCAAATAATAGAAAAACCTTGTGACCTCTCTAAAGGCCATATTTTTCATGGAAACTGTATGAAAATTGGTCTGAATGTTCATTTTGATGATATCTAGTTCAAGTTTGAAACTGGGTCACGTGCGGTCAAAAACTAGGTCAGTAGGTCTAAAAATAGAAAAATCTTGTGACCTCTCTAGAGGCCATATATTTCATGAGATCTTCATGAAAATTGGTCAGAATTTTCACCTTGATGATACCTAGGTCATGTTCGAAAGTGGGTCACGTGCCTTGAAAAACTAGGTCAGTAGGTCAAATAGTAGAAAAACCTTGTGACCTCTCTAGAGGCCATATTTTTCATGGGATCTGTATGAAAGTTTGTCTGAATGTTCATCTTGATGATATCTAGGTCAAGTTTGAAAGTGGGTCACGTGCCATCAAAAACTAGGTCAGTAGGTCAAATAATAGAAAAACCTTGTGACCTCTCTAAAGGCCATATTTTTCATGGGATCTGTATGAAAGTTGGTCTGAATGTTCACCTTGATGATATCTAGGTCAAGTTCGAAACAGGGTCATGTGCGGTCAAAAACTAGGTCAGTAGGTCTAAAAATAGAAAAACCTTGTGACCTCTCTAGAGGCCATACTTGTGAATGGATCTCCATAAAAATTGGTCAGAATGTTCATCTTGATGATATCTAGGTCAAGTTTGAAACTGGGTCACGTGCCCTCAAAAAGTAGGTCAGTAGGTCAAATAATGAAAAAACGTTGTGACCTCTCTAGAGGCCATATTTTTCATGGGATCTGTATGAAAGTTGGTCTGAATGTTTATCTTGATGATATATAGGTCAAGTTTGAAACTGGGTCATCTGTGATCAAAAACTAGGTCAGTAGGTCTAGAAATAGAAAAACCTTGTGACCTCTCTAGAGGCCATACCCTTGAATGGATCTTCATGATAATTGGTCAGAATGTTCACCTTGATGATATCTAGGTCAAGTTTGAAACTGGGTCACGTGCCATAAAAAACTAGGTCAGTAGGTCAAATAATAGAAAAAACTTGTGACCTCTCTAGAGGCCATACTTTTCATGGGATCTGTATGAAAGTTGGTCTGAATGTTCACCTTGATGATATCTAGGTCAAGTTTGAAACTGGGTCATGTGCGGTCCAAAACTAGGTCAGTAAGTCTAAAATTATTAAAATCTTTTGACCTCTCTAGAGGCCATATTTTTCAATGGATCTTCATGAAAATTGATCTGAATGTTCACCTTGATGATATCTAGGTCAGTTTCGAAACTGGGTCACGTGCGGTCAAAAACTAGGTCAGTAGGTATAAAAATAGAAAAACCTTGTGACCTCTCTAGAGGCCATATTTTTCATGAGATCTTCATGAAAATTAGTGAGAATGTTCACCTTGATGATATCTAGTTAAAGTTCAAAACAGGGTCACGTACCTTCGAAAACTAGGTCAATAGGTCAAATAATAGAAAAACATTGTGACCTCTAGAGACCATATTTTTCAATGGATCTTCATGAAAATTGGTCAGAATTTTTATCTTGATAATATCGAGGTCAAGTTCAAAACTGGGTCACATGAGCTCAAAAACTAGGTCACTATGTCAAATAATAGAAAAAAACGACGTCATACTCAAAATTAGGTCATGTGGGAAGAGGTGAGCGATTCAGGACCATCATGGTCCTCTTGTTTTGGTTTTAAATTTAGGTTTTAAATATCTTTAGCTAATAGCTGTTCAAATTAAGACAGTTTATCAAATGATCAAATGAATTGAGTAGAGGGCTTTTCTCCTTCTATAACAGGGGCCGAAATTCGGTGGCTTCCCAATCCAAAAACATGCTTTAATTTCCCAATTTTTGGGGATAGTTCCCAAAAATTCCCACTTTCATACAAAATCTTGGTTGAATTTGCCCAGTTTCCAACAAAAACAACACTTGAATTTCCCAAAATAAACGGGCTAAGACTTCTTACCAAAACTGGGAAAAAAAGCCCTGGTATATCATTGTTGCCTAAAACAGGTTCACATGATCTTCTCACTGTTTGCTTATGGAGCCTTGTATATTTCGGCATTCCAAAATGCTGTTGAAATTAAGAGGAAAAATAATTTGAAAGTCAGAAAATGTATTTGTACTTTTTTGTGTTTCCTATTAAAAACAATACTACTGTTTTGAGAAGAGTGACAGACTTGTGTTGTCATGCAGATAGAATTGTTTTCCCCTCAATAAATTTCGTATTTTTAGCTCGACTATTCGAAGAATAGTCTAGCTATTCTACTCACCCTGGCGTCGGCGTCGGCGTCACACCTTGGTTAAGTTTTTGCATGCAAGTACATACAGCCATCAATTAAAGGCATATAGCTTTGAAACTTATTTTTTCTTTTTCTAAGTCAATTACCAACCTCTCTGGGTCAAGTCCCATAACTCTGACATGTATTTTGAGCAAATTATGCCCCCATTTGGACTTAGAAAATTTTGGTTAAAGTTTTACATGCAAGTTACAAGTTTTACATGCAAGTTACTATCTCCAAAACTAATGCAGATATTGTTTTGAAACTTCACATGTGTCTTCGGGGTTATAAAACTAGTTGATAGCAGCAAGTCCCATAACTCTGACTTTCATTTTGGCCAAATTATGCCCCCTTTTGGACTTAGAAAATTCTGGTTAAAGTTTTGCGTGCAAGTACATACAGCTATTTCTAAAAGGCATATAGATTTGAAACTTATTTTTTCTTTTTCTAGATCAATTACCAACCTCACTGGGTCAACTCCCATAACTCTGACATGTATTTTGAGCAAATTATGGCCCCTTTTAGACTTAGAAAATTTTGGTTAAAGTTTTACATGCAAGTTACTATCTCCAAAACTAATGCAGATATTGATTTGAAACTTCACATGTGTCTTTTGGGTTATAAATCTAGTTGATAGCAGCAAGTCCCATAACTCTGACCTTCATTTTGGCCAAATTATGTCCCCTTTTGGACTTAGAAAATTCTGGTTAAAGTTTTGCGTGCAAGTACATACAGCTATTTCTAAAAGGCATATAGATTTGAAACTTATTTTTTCTTTTTCTAGATCAATTACCAACCTCACTGGGTCAACTCCCATAACTCTGACATGTTTTTTGAGCAAATTATGCCCCCTTTTAGACTTAGAAAATTTTGGTTAAAGTTTTACATGCAAGTTATTATCTCCAAAACTAATGCAGATATTGATTTGAAACTTCACATGTGTCTTCGGGGTTATAAAACTAGTTGATAGCAGCAAGTCCCATAACTCTGACCTTCATTTTGGCCAAGTTATTTCCCCTTTTGGACTTAGCAAATTCTGGTTAAAGTTTTGTGTGCAAGTACATACAAATATTACTAAAAGGCATATAGATTTGAAACTTATTTTTTCTTTTTCTAGATCAATTACTTACCTCACTGGATCAAGTCCCTTAACTCTGGCATGTATTTTGGGCAAATTATGCCCCCTTTTGGACTTTGAAAATTCTGGTTAAAGTTTTACATGCAAGTTTCTATCTCCAAAACTAATGCAGATATTGAATTGAAACTTCACATGTGCCTTCGGGGTTATAAAACTAGTTGAATGCAGCAAGTCCCATAACTGATATGCATTTTGGTCAAATTATTCCCCCTTTTGAACTTAAAAATCTTTTGATATTTAACCTTTTTGGGTAATATTTTCCTGCTTCTGGGACAATATTTCGAATAGTCGAGCTTGGCTGTCTTACGGACAGCTCTTGTTTCATTAATCTTCATCAAACTTATGGAAACATATATTATATAGTATTTGGGTCAAGTTCACTAATCAGCTTTGATCAGTGTCCCAGGAGTAAATGTTCCTAAACTTAGTCAGTGGACTAAAAGTATGTTATTAATATAATTTTTAGCTCGACTATTCGAAGAATAGTCTAGCTATTCTACTCACCCTGGCGTCGGCGTCGGCGTCGGCGTCGGCGTCGGCGTCGGCGTCACACCTTGGTTAAGTTTTTGCATGCAAGTACATACAGCTATCATTTAAAGGCATATAGCTTTGAAACTTATTTATTCTTTTTCTAGGTCAATTACCAACCTCACTGGGTCAAGTTCCATAACTCTAACATGTATTTTGAGCAAATTATGCCCCCTTTTGGACTTAGAAAATTCTGGTTAAAGTTTTACATGCAAGTTACTATCTCCAAAACTAATGCAGATATTGAATTGAAACTTCACATGTGTCTTCGGGGTTATAAAACTAGTTGATAGCACCAAGTCCCATAACTCTGACCTTCATTTTGGCTGAATTATGCCCCCTTTTGGACTTAGAAAATTCTGGTTAAAGTTTTGCGTGCAAGTACATACAGCTATTACTAAAAGGCATATAGATTTGAAACTTATTTTTTCTTTTTCTAGATCAATTACCTACCTCACTGGGTCAAGTCCCATAACTCTGACATGTATTTTGGCCAAATTATGCCCCCTTTTGGACTTAGAAAATTCTGGTTAAAGTTTTGCGTGCAAGTACATACAGCTATTACTAAAAGGCATATAGATTTGAAACTTATTTTTTCTTTTTCTAGATCAATTACCTACCTCACTTGGTCAAGTCCCATAACTCTGACATGTATTTTGGGCAAATTATGCCCTCTTTTGGACTTAGAAAATCCTGGTTAAAGTTTTACATGCAAGTAACTATCTCCAAAACTACTACAGATATTAAATTGAAACTTCACATTCGTCTTCGGGGTTATAAAACTAGTTGATAGCACCAAGTCCCATAACTCTGACATGTATTTTGGGCAAATTATGCCCCCTTTTCGACTTAGAAAATCCTGGTTAAAGTTTTGCGTGCAAGTACATACAGCTATTACCAAAAGGCATATAGCTTTGAAACTTATTTATTCTTTTTCTAGGTCAATTACCAACCTCACTGGGTCAAGTTCCATAACTCTTAACATGTATTTTGAGCAAATTATGCGCCCTTTTGGACTTAGAAAATTCTGGTTAAAGTTTTACATGCAAGTTACTATCCCCAAAACTAATGCAGATATTGAATTGAAACTTAACATGTTTCTTCGGGGTTATAAAACTAGTTGATAGCATCAAGTCCCATAACTCTGATATGTATTTTGGACAAATTATGTCCCCTTTCGAACTTAAAACTCTTTTGATATTTAACATTTTGGGTAATAATTTCCTGCTTCTGTGACAATATTTCGAATAGTCGAGCTTGGCTGTCTTACGGACAGCTCTTGTTCTTTTAGAATCTGGCAAATTTTGCAAGTATGTATGTAGTACAATATAAATGTAAAAAAATATTTAAGATAATTTTTATACTGTGAAGGGTTGAGGGTTAATGTATGGTGTATCTATGGATTATATGGGACCTTTGTATCTGTTGTTAATTGTTTGCCTGTGGCTGAGTGGTTTAGGTCGCCATCTTTGATTCACTTGCCCCTGTCCTCTAAAGGTTCAAACCCTACTTGGGTCATCATGTGCAGAAGCCATCCAGCGTTTGTGTGAAAAATTGATGGTTCTTTCCTGATGCCAGCTAGTGGGTGGAATTATGTCTGAAAGGGTACCTAGGGCTTTCCTTTACCAACTGGAAAAGTTGCCTTATGACCTGAATTGTGTTTCCGTGTTTTAAGAACCAGCAAAACAAACCAATTAATCATTTCATCTTAAGACAAGTTACAATCACAGTATAATAATGGTGTCAAAATTATACCTGGAGAATTGTTGCAGCACTTCTAAATTACTTTTAGTTTCAAAATGAATTTGTTTGAAAATATATCAGTGTACTTTCTATACAGTAAAGAAGTGTGAAAACATGCACAAATCCCAGTGACAGGCAACAGTTACAGATCTTCATTTAGGTATTTAAATGATAACAGTCCTGGTTTTTACCTGTGAAATTTTAAGGAGAAATTAAAAAAAATTTTACACTACATTTAATATAAAATTTTCATACACAGATGCAAGAATGGACACCTGCTTTACAATGCGCAGTCCAATTTAAGCTGGGGACACCAAGCAAAAAAAAATTAAATGCTAATGACGTAGTTATAAGGCAAACGTCAGTATGGTAATTTTTAATCATGCTTCGAGACATTTATTTGTTTTAAGGAATTTTAAAATAAATTGTTTAAAAAGATTTAACAAAAGAACCCAAAATCTGAAAGAAAATAGGAAGTGATATGAATCCTTTGCATTGGTGCTCCTTGCACAGCCAATCAATTATTCCTTGCATGACTTTGATATCATTAAAATCTGTTGCTAGGCAACTAACAAAATTGTATGTAAATGTTGCTTAATAGTACTCAGTTTGGGAATAGCATTTATACAGGAATGATATATAAAGTTATATGTAATAAAAATATGCCTACTGTAAGCTTGAGCCAATATTGTCTGCTAAAATAATTGAAATAACAAGATAAAAATGTTTTGAAGTATATAAAATGCAATGCTGACATTTTAAAGAGTTAAAAGATGGAATTTGTGTTATTAGCAATGATTATTTTGAAGTACAACAATTATTTTATTGTATATAATAAAATGCTTTGTTTCTTCTTGCTTAATGTCAATTCATTTCTTTATTCTTACTTTATTCTTACATAGCTTTTTATAGATATTAAATGTAAATATTCCATGAATACTGTGAAATCATTTAACTTCCCTGGCAAATCATTTCATGGTTTCTCTCCTTTGGATTTGAATGATTGGATTTCAAATTTATTAGGTAAAACAAACAGTCAAACCTGTAATAAGCAGCCAGTCAAGGGAATACACAGTCTGACTGCTTAAGGCAGGTGGCTGCTTTAGACAAGTTGAAATTTGAACAAACTGTCAATTTTGGAAGATAGCTGACTGGCTACTAAAAGCTAGAATCTCACTGCCCCGGATGGGCTTGTGGATGAGTACCAGATTGCTCCGGATGTGTAAGAAAAAAACAGGGTTTTGCGAATAATGCAATGGTAACAGAACTTTAATTAATCTTATTAGAACCGTAATAAAACCCTAATAGCTCATATTTTTTTTACCACAGTGATTGTCTTCCAGGCTGTTACGATCTTTAAAGATCTGTTACGATTTTTAGCCCACCATCATCAGATGGTGGGCTATTCAAATCACTCTGCGTCCGTGGTCCGTCGTCCTTCCGTCCGTCCGTCCGTCCGTCATTCCGTCCGTCCTTCCGTTAACAATTTCTCGTTATCGCATCTCCTCAGAAACTACCAGGGGGATTTTGACCAAACTTTGTCAGAATGATGTATTGGTACCCTAGTTGTGTCCCCCTGAAAATCAGACTGGTTCAACAAATTTTTAGTAAGTTATGGCCCTTTGTTTATTTCTATAATTTACATAGATTTATATAGGGAAAAACTTTGAAAATCTTCTTGCCTCAAACCACAGAGCCTAGGGCTTTGATATTTTGTATGTGACATCATCTAGTGGTCTTCAACTAAGATTGTTCAAATTATCCCCCTAGGGTCAAATATGGCCCCGCCCTGGGGGTCACATGGTTTACATAGACTTATATAGGGAAAAACTTCAAAAATCTTCTTGTCCAAACCACAAAGCCTAGGGCTTTGATATTTGTAAAGTAGCATCGTCTAGTGGTTCTCTACCAAGTTTGTTAAAATTATCCCCCTAGGGTCAAATATGGCCCCGCCCTGGGGGTCACATGGTTCATATAGACTTATATAGGGAAAAGCTTATAAAAACTTCTTGTCAATAACCTACAAC
Organism: Mercenaria mercenaria; assembly: GCF_021730395.1. Taxonomy (NCBI): domain Eukaryota; kingdom Metazoa; phylum Mollusca; class Bivalvia; order Venerida; family Veneridae; genus Mercenaria; species Mercenaria mercenaria. The sequence continues at coordinate 19,087,148 of NC_069368.1, forward strand.
ATTCAGATTTGGACCACATGTATGGTTTTGAGTGGCAAGATGAACCTTGACATGAGTTGACCTTGATTTTGACCTAGTGACCTACTTTCACATTTCTGTAGCTACAACCTTCAAATTTGGATCACATGCATAGTTTTGTGCACTGAAATAAACTTTGACCTTTACATCGACCTAGTGACCTACTTTCACATTTTTGAAGGTACAGGCTTCATATTTGGACCACATGCATAGTTACGTATTCCAAAATAAAATTTGACCTTGATTTTGACCTAGTGACCTACTTTCACATTTCTCAAGCTACAGCCTTCAAATTTGGACCACATGCATAGTTTTGTGTACCGAAACAAACTTTGACCTTTACATTGACCTAGTGACCTTCTTTCACATTTTTGAAGGTACAGGCTTCAAATTTGGACCACATGCATAGTTTTGTATTCCGAAATAAAATTTGACCTTGATTTTGACCTAGTGACCTACTTTCACATTTCTCAAGCTACAGCCTTCAAATTTGGACCACTTGCATAGTTTTGTGTACCGAAATGAACTTTGACCTTAAGATTGACCTAGTGACCTACTTTCAGATTTCTGTAGTTATAGGCTTCAAATTTAGACCACAGGAATAGGATTGTGTACCGAAACAAACTTTGATCTTGATATTGACCTAGTGACCTACGTTCACATTTTTGAAGGAACAGGCTTCAAATTTGGACCACATGCATAGATTTGTGTTGTGAAGTGAAATTTGACCTTGATTTTGACCTAGTGACCTACTTTCTCATTTCTCAAGCTACAGCCTTCAAATTTGGACCAATTGCATAGTTTTGTGTACCGAAATAAACTTTGACCTTAAGATTGACCTAGTGACCTACTTTCAAATTTTTCAAACTACAGTCTTCAAAATTGATGCACATGCATAGTTTTGTGTACAAAGAACTTTGTCCTTGAAATTGATCTAGTGACCTACTTTCACATTTCTCAAGTTACAGCTTTCGAATTTAGACCACATGCAGAGTGTTGTGTACGGAAATGAAATTTGACCTTGAGCTAGTCAGTAAGTCTTGAAATTTGGAACACACAAAAATGACACATTGGTGGGCGCCAAGATCACTCTGTGATCTCTTGTTTCAGAACTGTAACGGATTTATTACGGACTCCTTACGGAGATATTATCTGTTGTAAAATTTTGAGCATGTTCAAAACTTCGCACCCTTGCCCCCTGTTGAACGGATACACCGGATGACTTACAAATTAGTTAGGAGTTCTACGGATACTCATCCACAAGCCCATCCAGGGCAGTGTGATTCTAGCTTTAGGCAAAATGTGGTGGTTTAATATCCGGATTACCGCTAAAGCTAGTTCAGCTAGAGATAAGAATTTTACCAGTTTGTTGGAATTTGATATCATAAATGGATGCAAACACAAAGTTTATTACAATTAAACATTCTTGAATAATAATGATGTCACAGTATGCAACATGGTCCAGTGTTATAACTCTGAGTTTGGAGACTAGGCCCAAAGCTTCAGCATCTGATTGGTGGATTTTTGGTTCAGTTTTGAAATAGACCAGTGCCAAGGCTGCATTCTGACGCTACATTCCAAATTCAGTTTTTCAGCCTCAGACACAGAGCATATACCATTTTAGGAAAAACACAGAACTTCGGCCATAACAGTCAGGGGTTTAGGCTCAGTGTTGACAATTCTTTGTTTGCTGTTACAATGTGTGTGGATCTTCCATATCTAAGGGACTCAACTACTGAAATCTGAAAGGTCACCATATGACCACAGCTATTGGCTGAACTTAAAGGGGCATGCCACCAGATTTATGTCTGATTTTTTGACAAATTCCTTGTTAAGTGAGGGACAACATTCCTTAGCTTACATTATACAGTCACAGTTGTCTTGTCTGGTGAAGAGAATGACCAGGAAGCATATTCTTATGTAAAATACAGCAAAACATGTGCAAGTTAAAAAAACTTATTAAAAAATGGAAAGGAAATATTATGTAATTGTGAGAAACAAAGTGAACAACAGAATATGATTGGCAAATTAATCATGAGCTGCAAGCACACTTCATGGATTTTTCATTTATTAATCAAACATAAAAACAAAATGGTTCAGCAATTTGTAGGCAGTATTGATTTATAAAAGCACTTGAGATGTTTGTAGATATATGTAGAAAAGCTATTTACTGTGTTATTGGTGCAGTAAGTGATGTAAAGTAGAAGGATTTTAGCTGTACTTTATATCTTTCTCAGGACATTCCATCTTAAATAATAATGTTTGATATTTTTATAAAGTTTGCGATATGTTTTGTACACCTGGTGCCATGTTCCTTTGAACCCAAACAGCAAACAAACTAAAGTGATAAAAATACTTCTGCCGCTTAAGGAATCTGTTTCATTGGAAGAATGGCAGTCGAGGCCCTGCTCTAAAACGATGCAACAGTTATTTAACCTTTTATCTCTTCTTTTATTTGTCCTTTGTAGCCTGTAGAAAAGCGTGACAAAGTGCTTCGTAGATCCTCCGTTATAAACACAGAACACCTTAAAAAGTTTATTGCTAGACAAAGGTGGAAGGTAAGCCATGTGAATATTTTGTAAACTTAACTGGTCTGCAATGTTGTTTTTAAAAGAACAGAAAAAATAAGTTTAGGAGGTGTAATAAATGTTGGCAATATCTGTGTGATTACATGTTCTCGTGTGTAGTACTGTAAAAGCAGAAATTTTCACAAGGGTTTAATTTCCGCTATATTCATTAAATCGATTTGTTCATTTCCCTTATTTTCACATACCTGTGATGTGGACGAAGGCAAATAGCAACTTTACATTGATAATAAACTAACAACTGTATTAATAAAACTGAATTTCTTATTGTTGGCTATGGGTAAACTCAGATATATCCCTTAACCTTTAGCCTGCTGGCGGCGAATATTTCAGCCTTTGCGACCAGTGCAGACCAAGATCAGCCTGCACATCCGTGCAGTCTGATCATGGTCTGCACTGTTCGCTCTTCAGTTAGTAAATTTTCAGTGAACACCCCTTCGAATAATAAATGGTATTGCCCAAACTGAATGATGGAACAGTCCGTTTTAGAAATTTAGCAGGCTAAGGGTTTAATCACAACTGGTGCATGGAGCTTTCCTCCAAATGGTGCAGAATGATGTTCATGTATTAACAGTTTCTTATTTTCTATCGATTTTATTGTTTATTTAAAGAAGTATATTTCTAGTTTGCATTTTTATTCTTGGCAATATATGACCTTTTTGCATTGAATTGCTGTAAAATCCAACACATTTATTTATTTTATTAACAGACATTTGTCTCATGTGCAGAAGTGCTTAAATACAAGAACAACTATTGTGAACTCATTTAATTTTGTGGTTACGAAGTTTCGTGGTTTTGCCAAAAATCAGCTATTTCGTTAGGATAGGAATTTGTGGATTTTCCACTTCTGATTTACCAAGATAAATGAATGAGAACATTCTTTTCAATGAGGATTTGATTTCATGGATTAATGCAGCCATGAAATCCACGAAAAATTATTCCCCATGATTATTAATGATTTCACAGTAATCACCTGCTAAGAATACTAGGAACATTTTAGAAACTTACTATATACATGCAATTAACTTTTCTGACATGGAAAAATGATGTTGTACTTAACTCAAACCAGAGAAAAAAAAAATCTTTTTATGTGATCAATATTTTATTTGTTTTAGCGCTCCATGAAAGTAGTATCGCTATGTAATCGCTTATCCCGTAGTATGCAGCTTAGACGTATCATGAGCTCTGACACTATTGGCAGCACATCAGAAGAGGTAAGTTTCTTACCTTTACAGGGTTTCAAAAATACCATGTACTTGAACGTGTGATGCCTGGATAAATTTCATGTTCTGCTTACATTTACTACAATAAATCTGTTGAGCCAAGCAGGGCCAACTTAATAGTATGAGCTCTGTGGTCTGGCAATGTTGTCAGCAACAAAGGAGTAATGGATGGCAGGTTGGTCATGTGGTAACACTCTTGACTGTCAATCCATAGGTCCGTGGTTCGAATCATGGTATAGGCACTTGAATTTCTGAGATGCTTTTGAATGTCTCCCACCTAATTAAGAGGCTATTACTGGTTCTTCCAAAGAAAGACAGCTTCGCGTATATTGGTGCTGTACATAGGACATGTTAAAGAACTAGACTATGTTCCCAAAGAGCTCGGCTAAGCAGGACATGCCTGTATCTATAGGATTTCTCTCTCTCTTATGGGGGCATACTCTGTTCATCTGGTCTGATCGCTGTATGTCTGTACTAGCAGAGGATGAATTTGACACCCTGAGTGGCTGCCTTTATTCTATGTAAAGCACCTTTGAATGTGTTTATGACACTATATAAATCTGGTATGATATAATGTAACTCATTTTGTGATATTGTTTGTCAAGTTATAAAGAAGACATATTTCTTCATTGAAGTATAAAGGCTTTGTCTTGTACCTCGGATTGTTCAGTCATATAAAAGTTCCAACTTTTATTGTAAATGTAGCTGATAAAAATATTCTGTGGAAAACAAAAAAACCTTTGTTTCTTGCCTTTAATAAATCTGTCATCAAAGATTGAAGCCAGCATTCAAAATTCACCTCCAGAGATGAATTTTGCGGTGTTTGAGCTGGTGTGTAACCTGTTTCACATTACTGTCACTAATTAGTGCATGTATATTGAACTGTCTGTAGCAATATTGTATCACAAATCCACATTTAGTGCATTCCTTAACTGTACTGTTGACAATTAACTTGGACTTCATGAAAGTCGTGCAAAGTGTGGGTTCTTGCTGATTTATGAAATGTAATTATGGAATCTATATTTACGTATTTACCTACCTTCCTTCTTTGTGAACAGAGTTGTGAATGTATTTGAATACAGCTGAAATGATTATTTGAGGAAATTGCAGAAGAGTACATCTTGAGATAATGTCATAGGAAAAATGTTTTGAATGAATGATGTATGAGAGATCATCCCTGCATTGTTTGGTATATAAGATGCAAGAGTTGCTTACCTTGGATCTAGACTGTTGTTTGAATTTTTTGAAGCTGTTGATAAGTAGTGTGTTTCATACGGACCAAAGTAACAAAAATAGCAAAAATTGGATGTTGAATTCCTGTTATTAGTCTCCTACTGGTGGAACACCAGAAGGGATTATAGGAATGCTGTGCGTCCGTCTGTCTGTCTGCAAATGTGGATCTTCTGATAACTCAAAAAGTATTTAAGCTAGGGTCATAAAATTTGGGATGTGTATAGAGGGTAATGTGTAGATTATGCATGTACATGATCTATGCTTGTTGGTTAAAGGTCAAGGTCACTGTCCAAGGTCAGATAAAAATTTGTTTCTGCTCCATTACTATTAATTGCATTGAAGGATTCTTTTAGTACTAAACAGAAATGTTCCTCATGATTAGACTATATGTCACGCACATGACCCATGGTTGTCAGTTAAAGGTCAAGGTCACTATTGAAGATCAAGTAAAAATTTGTTTCTACTTCAGCACTAGACAGGAATGTTCCCCTTGATTAGACTATGTGTCACACACATGACCCATGGTTGTCGTTCAAAGGTCAAGGTCAAGTAAAAAAAAATTTCACCAGTAGGAGACATCTGTATTGTCACTGCAATACTTGATCCCTTGTTGCCTTTAGGAGCACCTGGGGTTTTCTTCCAGCAGGGTCTTCCTCCATCATTAAAGCTTGAAGTTATTCAACCTTAACAGTCTGAAGGGTGGTACAGTAGTTTAGTTGTCTTCCACTCAACCTGGAGGCTGTGGATACATTCCCCACTGGGGTCATGACAATACCTCCTATTGCATCAGTACTTTCCAGGAAGATGACTTAATAGTGATGTAAACAAACATAAATCTTTCATCATAATTTAGCTAAACAAATTAGCATTAAGTAACGGTAGCCAAAGACAACAAACAGAAATAGGCTCGAGTTTATGAATGAAAACAGAATCAATGCATCTGTGTATTTTCTGTCAGTACTACTATGTACTAGAAACCATATTTCACTTTTCACGTGCATGTTTTGATGTCTATTTTGAGCACCATTGAAGACTCTACTTCAAAGCAATATAAGGAACAGGTATGCACTTTTCCTTACTTTTTTTAATGATATTGTATTTCACTTCTCCATGGTTTTAAATCATTCTACTCATGACATAAAATCAACCATAGTTACATCATACTTACATACAAAAATGTCGCTATTAGATTCATTTTATGTTAATTGCAACTATATTTTTTGGTCAGACATTAATCCTTATAATGCTGGACACGATTGAGTCTGCCTTTGCAACCAGTGTAGATCATGATCAGCCTGCACATTGGTGCAGTCTGATCATAATCTGCACTGTTTGCCATTCAGTCAGGTTCTTTTGGTAATTACCCCTTTAAATGGTACTGTCCAAATTGAAATTACAGAAATTGAGCAGGGTAAAAGTTAAATGTTATTGAAGGGAGACTTTATAGTAACTGCATCATATGTCATTTTTGTCTATTCATGTGTGGATGGCCTTGTTGTTGTTTTTTTTTTTGTCAAGACCATAACCTTGACCATTCATGAAAAGGATTTGGAGAATTCTTGGCACTAACAACATAACATTATGCCATCTCATGATCTAGACAAAAAAAAAACTGGCAGAATGAATGGTGTTTGATGTGATTATTATATACCTCCCTTGGAAGATATTACAGTGTTTGTTAGTGGTAATTCCTCTTTAAGAATATTTATTAATATATATAATGTTATCATCTGAGTAAGATCACTTGCTGAGTTTCACTTTTTGAAACGTTTTCTTTGATTTGTATTCACTGTTTGTACTTATTGTACCCAGCCTTTCCCCATTGTTAAATCTCAATGCTTGCAGTGAATGGTATATAAATCATATCCCTTTGTTCTTACATGTTAACATTACTATGATGTATCACTATTCTTATCACATTTCTTATTTGGTATTAAGGGACAGTTGTGTAATTGGTTTGCTTACAAACTGAAAACTGATTTTCTTTCAGGACACTGATGAGTTAACTGACACAGAAAGACAAGCTAGTGATAGAGAATCGGCTGAAATTCACAACAGTGATAGAGAATCAGCTGAAATTCACAACAGTGGTAAAGAGTCTGATGAAATTCGCAATAGTGACAGAGAATCTGCTGAAATTCACAGCAGTGATAGAGAATCTTATGAAATTCACAACACTGAAAGAGAATCTGCTGAAAGTCAAAACTGTGAAAGAGAATCTGCGGAAATTCAAAGCAGTGATAAAGATGCTGCTGGAATTCTTAGTGAATCTTATGCAAGTCATCCATCAGAAGCTTCTTGTATCAAATTGTTAGATACTTCTGATAAAAACAAGCTTGAGTCAGACTTCCAAAAGACTTTTGGAACTCATATACATGGAAGTGTAGAAACAGGTACTTCAGAAGTGACTGAAATGACTGAGAGATTTGTTACAAAGACTGCTGAACTAGAAAATACGGCATCTGCTGAAAACGATACTGTAGAGGCTGCTGAAGGAGATACACCGGTAACAGAGGAAATTGAAGGTCAGTCTGAGCATATGGAGATTTCTAGGACAAGTGTCTTAGAAGTTGCTGAGGAAAGTCTATGTCAGACTAATGAAAGAAGTACTTCAGACACTCCAATGACACATTTGGCAGTTACAGAATTTCCAAAATCTCAGATGGATAGAACAGCTTTCACAGAGACAGATGTGAGAACTGACTCACATTCAGGCGAAATACCTGAAATAACAACTGGCCTAGCTATATTAGAAACAGCTACCTTTGAAGTTAATGAATTTGAAAACTTTGAACAGGAACTTATGCAACCATCTGCAATAGGCATTGAAACTGAGGGCTTTAAACTAGCATCTAGAAATGTTATTGGAGAATTTGATGATGACATTGGTCAGCTTGTTAATAAAACACATGAAATAGAATGTGACTCTCCACAGTTAACAGAGAAAGGATTAGAAAATTTTGTTGTAGGTTTTGAAACACCTATCTTGAAGAACACTGTTTCATCTGAGACAGAAAAACTTGGTAATGATTCTAACAGGATTATGTGTCATAATGTTGAACAGGAAGGCTTAAATTTTGATCATGAAAAACAAGTAGGAAAGGAACAGAACATTAAGTATTGGAATAAAAATGAAAATACAACCACTGAATCTGGTATATTAGAAGAGTTGAGTGAAGAACTAGAATGTGACTATGGAAATTTTGAACTTGGTGTCACAGATGTTGATGTTATAGCACACAAGATTGTTAAACAGGTAGTTGATAGGTCAGTAGGTTATATTTTAAAAGGGTCATCTGATAAGATAAATGATGATGCTAGTTTCGATCAAACAAAAGCAGAAATAAGTAATGTGTCGAAAGAAAAAGATAGGACAGGGCCAGCTGTTAAATCAGGGGATGATTTCAGTCTGGAAAGTGAACATAAAAGTGCTGCAAAGGAATGCTTGAAAAGTGCTCTAAGGGGAGAAGAAAAATCAAAGAGTCATTTGAAACAATATGACCCATTGAAATTGGTCTGTTTTGAAATATATGAAGAATCAGTAAAAAATGAGAATCAATCAGGCAAGGGAAAGAAATATAAGGAGGTAAAATTGGTTTATTTTGAAATAGATAGTGAAGAAGAAAGTCAAAGAGATGACAAAAAGGATAAACCATTTAGATCACTTACTACTTCAAGGTTAGATTTAGGTGCAAACAAATATTCTGCACAAAGGCAAGTTAGGAGAACAAGAAAGACGAGACCTGAACTAAAAGTGAAGAAGAAAGCAAATAGATTTTGGGAAATGGAAGACTGTCATGAAACAGGCAGATATGAAATGTTTGAAATGCAGGTGCTCAATAACAGTGAATGAGGAACAAGTTATACTGAGAGAAAAAGTCTTAAAACATAGCTGGGTGACAAGTGTTTGGATACAACCTTGCCACTAGTTGATTGGAGTCATTAATGTTTAACCCTTATCATGCTGGACATGATTGATTCTGCCTTTGCGACCAGTATTGATCATAATCAGCTTGCACATCTGTGCAGTCAGATCAAGATCTGCACTGTTTGCATTGCAGTCATTCTCATTTTTTTTATGCACCCCTTTTATACAGAATAGGACTGTCCAAATTGAAAGATGGACAAGTTCATTATAGAAATTTAGCAGGGTAAGGGTTAATGATATTTCCAGAAAAGAAAAATATAATTCCTATATAAAAGAAATTTGTATATTAAAATAACATTTACATATTCTTTTTCAAAGTAAAGAATTTTGGAAATGGGTACTAAATTTCTACTCGGAAACACTTAAAAATGGATGTTACCCATCGGTACATTTCTGAGCCTATTGTAAGATGCAGACTCAGGTGCCATAATCATCACTGATTGAAGGTGCAAATAGAAATATCTGGCACGAGGGTAACTGTTTGGGCTGTGATGAGGCTCTGCCAAGTGACCTTAAAATGGTTGCCTGAGAGCCAGATATTTCCATCTGCACCTTCAACGAGTGATATATTATTTTTCTTGCATACCACAGTATTCAATGAATATAAAAAAATAAAGTAAAGCAAATGCTCTTTTTACGCACTATTTTATTACAATTACTGCAAGTGAGTCGTCTTGCACACTGGGGTGTAAGCAATGGCAAAATCACACAATAATCCTCTCTGGCATGCAAGAACTAAGTGTGATAATCTATCACACTGAAATTAGTTTTAAAATTGACCAGTGGCTTAGTCATCTTGTTAACTCTAATACAATGAAACGTTGATGAAGAGACCAACCTATGGTGTTTGACAGTAATACATCTTATAGCAGATTCTAATGAACATTAGAAAATTTGTGGAACTTTTTAAACTAAACAAACAGAGAAAATTATTAAGAGAAGAATTACTGAAAAGATTGCTGAGAAAACTCCAAGGAAACTGCTAATTACAATCTTTGGAGAATAATTGCCCTTTCTGGTAATTGGTTTCTAAGCAGCATTAATTAAATAGGATTTTACGTTCATTAGGCATGATTTATGTAACTTATATTATTGTTCCACATGCTCATTCTTACAGAATATAAATCTTTTTTTGCATGATATACATCAGTGAAGGGTTTAGTTCTTGCATGATATGTAGCAGTAAAAGTTTTCTCTAAGTGGCCTAATTTCATTACGTTAACTAATGGGTGGCTGACTTGGAATTAAGCCCAGCTTGTTCACATTGTTCACAGAACTTTACAAAGCTCCTGTTTTTCATAACGTACAAATGTTTAACATTTCGTTTACTTAAAGGTGGTCCATCTATTTAGATCCATCTGCAGCCCGCCCGCTTAGCTCAGTAGGTAGAGCGTCGGTCTACGGATCGCGGGGTCGTGAGTTCGATCCTCGGGCGGGGCGTATGTTCTCCGTGACTATTTGATAAACGACATTGTGTCTGAAATCATTAGTCCTCCACCTCTGATTCATGTGGGGAAGTTGGCAGTTACTTGCAGAGAACAGGTTTGTACTGGTACAGAATCCAGGAACACTGGTTAGGTTAACTGCCCGCCGTTACATGACTGAAATACTGTTGAAAAACGGCGTTAAACCCAAAACAAACAAAAACAAAGATCCATCTGCAAATTTAATGACAGAACAGTCAAATTAAAAATGTTATATAGACCAAAGGAGAGCTGATGTCCATATAATTATAAGTTGCATTTATTGTCTGACTGCTGATAAAGTCCATAATCTGCATATGGATGAAAGTCTCAGTTATTTTATTATACCAAACATAGATCATATTTTTATTGTAGTGTAACAAGTTATTACATGAGTACCTATAAATAGTAACAACTTTATGCTAAAAATTCTCACATTATCGCAGCGCGTCATGCATTATCACATTATCATAATAAGCCCCGGGGCCATTATCGATAATTGATGATAGTGCGGGAAATTAATGTCCGTAAACAGAAATGACGTCATGATGCTTCGACAGCAAATATTTTAGTTCTAAATTTATTATCTTGAGCGTAACGTCGTATGTTCTTCATGATAAAACTTATTTCAACCCTAAATTATGCTAATAGCAACATAGAACAACTATCTAGGGTTTTGATTTTAGACAGTATATAGTCTCTTACAAGTCTACTCCTACATATATAATATAGAAACTGAAAAGCTGTTTATTATTATGCAAGTAGATGTCAGTACCCATAAAAATTACACAATAAAGTTTTCTTACTATATTATAGGTAAACATGTAATAAACAGGTAAATACATGGGAGCACGGTGCCTTTGAGTGATAATGGCCCTGGAAGAAGATAATAGCCCTCGGGCTATTATCACCTTGCCAGGGACATTATCACTCAAAGGCACTGCTCTCCCATTCATTAACCTATACTTAATGACCACTTAAAAATGTTATCATGACAGTGTCGTGGAAGTTTTGCACTGGTATAAATTGTGCTCAGGGTCAAAAAAGTGGCAGAGTTACACTATTTTATGCTTAGGATAACTTAAATGAGATGTAACGGAAGTAAATTATTATAAAGTGAATACTGCCTATGGATGCTGTAAGTAGCAGCTGAGATCTTATTTTACATGGAGTTTTACCAGTAATTTATGGGAGTATAAGAACTTTTCTGCACATCATTACATGCTTTATGATCACTATTACAGTGAAAGCATCTTTTTTCAGTTACGTAACCCTGGAGTCATACTGCTTTATGTTGATTTTTGGGATTTATGTAAAAAAATACCTGAATGATCTCATTCCCAGAAAAATTCACTTTTTATGATTTTTATCTTGTTAACATACATTTTTCTGTCAAGAATAGCACTATGGCAGAAAAAAATTATCCCAGTCAAATCAAAAAGATCAGGGGAAAGCCAAAAAACATATTGAAAAGCCATTACATCATGTCTTATCTATGTAGGTAAGTGAGATATACTGCCATTATTTAAGTGTATCATTTGGCACCGAAATAACAAACTTTTTTTTCTGAGGAAAAGTGGAAGATTTCCAAAAGACACAAAGCTGGAAGTCAAACAGCTTGAATGAAGCGGCTGATCTGAAGGATGAATTAATTTAAAAGCTTTGATTGAATTTTAGTCATCCATAAATATTTTCTGATGGAAGATAGGGGAAAGATTTAAGGGATGACACAAAAAAAAAATGAAAAAAAAAGTTCTGAGACCAGTCTAAGATCTCTAGCATCTGATTGGTTGTTTATGTTAACAAATTTAAAATTGACCAATAGAAATGCTGCAGTCTTAGACTGGTTTCCAGACTTTAGTTTTATAATCTAGGAGTCTGGCTCTGATACTTCACATGTTGACTGTGTCCTGGGTAACACTCACACCAACATCCCCAAGTTCTTCATTATGCTGTACATCAACTTGAAATTTAAAAAGAATTGTAACCTTTTTCTTTGTTAAATGATTTACAAAGATACCAATAATATCAGGGTGGGTGAGGGGTGCATTATTTATACCTGGTTTTGAAAGGAAGATTTTCATGAAGCTAGCATGATTTTTTTTAAGTTCAATGTAAAACAAAGCCTGCCATGAGACAACTTATTGTGATCGCAGCAGGATCCGTACGCCTGCGTCCTGCGAGTCTGTCGGATCCAGTGTCGCATTTTTCAAACCTACTCAATTAGAAACCGTTACGACAGCAATGGATCTCTGACAGATATGCTGGTGCCAGTCGATCTGGTCACATGCGGTCCAAAACTATAGTAGATTATTCTCATGTGCACGGCTCTAAAGGCCTTATTTGTTTGATCTTCATGTGGCAGAATTTCTCTTAGAACCTAGGTCATTTCAAACTGGTCACGTGCGTCAAAACATGTCAGTAGATCCATGAAAAAGAAAACCTTGAACGCTCTAAGCATACTTTTTCAAAAAGATCTTATGAAATTTCAAATGCACCTTATATATCTAGGTCAAGTTCGAAACCGGTCAGGGACATAACTTAAGCTCAGTAGTAACTTAGTTAATTTAAAAACCGTTGTCGTACCACTCTAAGCATATTTATATCGGAATTTTGTAAAGGTTGGTTCTGAATGTTCATTGAAATACTCGGAGTGTGGTCAACTGTCGTTAAAAATAGCTCAGTAGTTTACAAAATAGAAAAATGTGGTAACGTCTTAACAATCCCTTCACAAGATCACTTCAGAAGAATCGGTCACATTGTATCACGTTGCTGATGCTAGTTCAAGTATTGACTGGTTGTGACCATTAAAACTAGGTCAGTACGCTCAAATACAATAGAAAAACAATTGTGAACCTTTAAATATTATCTTCATGGTCTGTATAAATTCTGTTGTAACCTTATGCTATCTGAAATATTTAAACTTCCCAGCTGCGATCAAAAACACATTTCTAATGGCTAGTGTGACGCACTAGAGATATTTTAAATGGTTTTGAAATTGTCATAATTTCAATTTAGATCTAGGTAGATTAAAACGTCGACGTGGCCGTAATACTAGTGTCACTAGCAATTTGTAAAGTTGTACCTCCTAGGCTATATTATTTGCATGTAAACTTCAAAATATAGTCTAATGTCCAACTGGAAGAAATCTTGGTTCAAAATAGTCACATGATCAAACTAAAGTTACAACTATTGCAATAATAGAAAAAAAGGTCATATCAAAGGAAGGAGCGATACAGAACCATAAGGTCATCATGTTTAATCTCTGTCAAAGATTTGCTGTTACAATTGCCTCCATAGAACCATTTTGGCGATCAGCATGATCCACATCGCAATTCAAGTCTGGTTCAGATCCATCATTACCTTTTGAATAGATCACTGCTTGAGAAACGTAGCAAACACATGGATCCTGCCAGACTGGAGATCGGGATGTTGGTATGGTGCAAACCAAGTTGATATCACTTTGGCGTCAATGTACTAATTTGTGTTTCTTTTGTAATATTATTAAAACCACCTACCTTGGTAGTTAATGCATACACAACCATGTACTAACCATTGAGCCAAACAAATCAAGGTTTGAAACCACATATGTTGACTCCGATTAAAAAATCACCAGGGATATTAAGATAATGATTAAAACTTAGTCTGGAACTCTATTAGTGTAAGATTGTTTTTGAAATTGCTTTTTTAACAAGAATGACAATATAAGATATTTAATTCAGAACTATTTTATATTCATATATACCAGAAACAATATCTTTGTATATAATCTTTATTTGTCAGAACCATGTGTTGCTTTGATTTGTATGATAATATCACCATATGACAGAATGTTCAATGAAAATCTGTGAGGTAGGTCCATATATTGAATGATAATTTGCTATTAGGGAAATTGTTGAAAAAAAAATGTTTGCACAGCTCTAATCGACCCTGTCCCATTTTTTTTTTATACAGAAATAACAATTTCTCTTCTTTCAGTCAGATTGACTTAATCTGTTGCAGTAATCCTCCAACTTCTGAAAATGTAAGAATTACATCAGCACTGGTACTTGCATAGCTTCAGGGTGCTGTGTATTTCTTGGAAGAAAGAAAAATACAAACCAGTTACTACAATTCTGTGTTAGAATAGGGCAAACAAATAATTTTTAAGGATGGCCTTAGTAATGCATATTTAAAATATGTTACAATGAAACAATACAATTGACAATTTTGATTTGAAAGTAAGATATTTTTAACAGACAAAGAGTAATACATTGCCATTAACCTAAGGAAAATAGTCCTTTCCACAATATTTCAGACATTTTAAAAGCATTAATTTCAGTACTTTTCTAGTGAACATCTTGAAATTTGGCATTCTCGCTTATCCTACTGTGTGAAAATATTGCGTGTTAATCTTTTTATTGATCAGCAATTATTATTCTATAGAAACCACTTTCAGTATCTTTTAAATATATCTTTATACATTATATTATATAAACCATTTTACAGCCACTTGTTATTGATGAAGGTAGATTATAAGAAACAATGAAAATGGTTACTGTAAAAGCAGATATTTTTGCTTGGTCAAAATTTCACGAATTTTAAATTTTGAGTATGTTCGCAAGGTTTTATATTCAAGAAATTGTAAAAATAGGTATCCTACTAGAGTTGTACTAATGTTGAATATTTACACGAGGATCAATTTTCGCGAGATGTAGGGCCTTGCGAATATATCGAAAATTAAACCCTGGCAAAAATTGCTGCTTTTACAGTATGCACTGCTCTTATAAAACAGCACTGTAGCCTTTAATATGTATGTTGTTGGCCTGTTATTGTGTGAAAATGAACATTGTCTTGAAATTTTATTTTCGGTATTATTTTACAGATAAAATATTTTACAGTCAAACTTCATGCGTTCGAACTCAGATAATTTGAACACTGCCCTTTTCTCAAACTCATTGTCAGGTCCTCAGTGGCAAAATCTCTGTATAATGTTGCTAGAACTACTGATAACTCAGACAAATTATGCCAGTCCTATCAAGTGTATGCGAATGAAGTTTGACTGTATATTAATCATTATTATCCTGGTCAAGATGGAGAGTTATAGTTGACATGTTTTTTGTTTGTCAGATTTCATGTCTGCACCATAATCTTCACAGTTCCTTGGATATATATGAGCCGTGCCATGGGAAAACCAACATAGTGGCTTTGCAGCCTGCATGGATCCAGACCAGCCTGCGCATCCGCGCAGTCTGGTCAGGATCCATGCTGTTTGCTTTTAAAGCCTTCAATAAATGTTCTTGTAAAAAAAATATATTCTTGTATCTAGTTTTATCTTTTTATATTATTTCATATTATTTTTGTAAATCTATTCCAACTCTTCAGTGCTGAAGGATTCATATAAACTTTGTAAAGCTAAACTCATGTTTGTTTTGATTTCTCAAGACCACATTCTTTCCTAGTGCAGTATTTTGTGTGATGGATGAAATACTGATGCAGAAATTTGTTTTGTATATAAAGGAAAAACATTGTTTATAATAAAATCTTTAAAATGAGAAGTGTGCAGAGGCTATCAACAATGATTTGTTGGGCTTGATACAGATTTTTAACAGTATAATGCCACTGGTATTGTGGTAGACTGCTGCAGTCAGTTAACCTTGGCTTCCATGGATCCTTTACCAGTAACCTTTCCATTTCTGCAAATGGCGTCTGCCCCACACTGATGTTGGAGGGTAAGGTAAAAGGTGTGATGGCAGCTTCCCTGATGACTACTTCCCAACACTATCGGTGGAGGATAAGTTGAAGGATGTAAGGACAACTTCTCATCACTTGTGGTGGAGGATAAGGGAAATTATGAGGACATCTTCCCCACACTAGTTGTGGAGGACAAGGAGAAGGATGTAATGGCAATTTCCACATACTGTATTATAAAACCTTACAATAAGTGGCAAAAATGTTTAGCTCACCTGAGCACGAAGTGCTCAAAGGTGAGCTTTTGTGATCGCCCTGTGTTCGTCGTCGTCGTTGTCGTCGTCGTCAACAATTTGACAGAACACTCTAGAGATCACAATTTTGGCCCAATCTTAATGAAACTTGGTCAGAATGTTACTCTCAATTAAATCTTGGATGAGTTTGATATTGGGTCATCTGGGGTCAAAAACTAGGTCACCAGGTCAAATCAAAGGAAAAGCTTGTTAACACTCTAGAGGTCACAATTTTGGCCCAATCTTAATGAAACTTGGTCAGAATGTTACCCTCAATAAAATCTTGGACGAGGTTGATATTGGGTCATCTGAGGTCAAAAACTAGGTCACCAGGTCAAATCAAAAGAAAAGCTTGTTAACACTCTAGAGGTCACAATTTTGGCCCAATCTTAATGAAACTTGGTCAGAATGTTACCCTAAATAAAATCTTGGACGAGTTCGATATTGGGTCATCTAAGGTCAAAAACTAGGTCACCAGGTCAGATCAAAGGAAAAGCTTGTTAACACTCTAGAGGTCACAATTTTGGCCCAATCTTAATGAAACTTGGTCAGAATGTTACCCTCAATAAAATCTTGGACGAGTTTGATATTGGGTCGTCTGGGATAAAAAAAACTAGGTCACTAGATCAAATCAAAGGAAAAGCTTGTTAACACTGTAGAGGCCACATTTATGACTGTATCTCCATGAAACCTGGTCAGAATGTTAATCTTGATGATCTCAAGGTCCACTTTGAATCTGGGACATGTAGGGTCAAAATCAAAGGAAAAGCTAGTTAACACTGTAGAGGTCAGATTTATGACCATATCTTAATGAAATTTAGTCAGAATGTTAATCTTGATGATTTAGAGGTCATGTTGAAATCTGGGTCAGATGGGGTCAAAAACTAGGTCACTATGTCAAATCAAAGGAAAAGCTTGTTAACACTGTAGAGGCCACATTTATGACTGTATCTTCATGAAACTTAGTCAGTATGTTAATCTTGTTGTTTATTAGGTCAAGTTCAAATCTGGGTCAGGTGGGGTCAAAAACTAAATCACCGGGTCAAATCAAGGAAAAGTTAGTGAACACTTTAGATGCCACATTTATGACCATATCTTAATGAAACTTGGTCAGAATGTTAATCTTGATGATCTATAGTTCATGTTCAAATCTAGGTCAGGTGGGTTAAAAAACTAGGTCATTAGGTCAAATCAAAGGAAAAGCTTGCTAACACTGTAGAGGCCACATTTATGACTGTATCTTCATGAAACTTGGTCAGAATGTTGATCATTATGATCTTTAGGTCAAGTTTGAATCTGGGTCATGCGGGGTCAAAATCTAGGTCACCAGATCAAATCAAAGGAAAAGCTTGTTAACAGTGTAGAGGCCATATTTTTGATTGTATCTTCATGAAACTTAGTCAGAATGTTAATCTTGATGGTCTTTAGGTCAAGTTCGAATCTGGGTCATGTGGGGTAAAAAACTAGGTCACCGGGTCAAATCGAAGGAAAAGCTAGTTAACACTTTTAAGGCCACATTTATGACCATATCTTAATGAAACTTGGTCAGAATGTTAATCTTGATGATCTTTAGGTCAATAGGTCAGGTGAGCGATACAGGGCCTTCATGGGCCTCTTGTTTAGTTTTTAGAGCTAAATCTATTTTCAGTGGAAGAAGAAAACATATGGAGAGTGCAAAGTGATTTAAATAGCTGTTGTTGCTTGATCCTGATTAAAAGTTCTCCCATTTTAGAAGCAGGCAGTCTATAAATCTTCCTCAATCTAGACAAATGGAGAAAATAAAGCCAACATTGTAATGTCTAATCTGTTTTTAGAATCCCATGTTTTGTTGCCAGAGACTGATCCTATATCCATACAGAAAATATGTCTGTTTCCTTTTCAAAAACTTTTTTGTTAGTGAAAGCCTATAAGGACTGTTTGATTGGCTTGTATTGTGCTTTTTTTGCATTTTCCATTCAATGTATCACATAAATCTTCAAGACAGATTGTTTGGTTTAGACATCAACTTCGGTTCTGTTTTTTCAGGGGTTACCATGGCCAAGCGGCTAAAGTTGTTTTAAGATGTGTATTTGTTTTACAAGTAGAATTTCATTCTGTATTAGATGTTGAAATTTAGAACATTACAAGCATTCACATAATTAGCCATACATGTTCCAACTAAAGTCTGAAGTTTTAAACATTGCCTTCTTGGAGCATCCATGACAACTAAATAATTTTTAGCAGACCCTTATCACTTCCATATTTTGGCATATACATTGGCATTTTAACCATTAGCCTGCTGGCGGCAAGTGATTTTGCCTCTGATCATGGTCTGCACTGTTCGCTATTCAGTCAGTACTTTTTAAGTGAACATGTGATACTGCCGAAATAGAATGATGGACCAGTCCATTTTAGAAATTTAGCAGGGTAAGGGTTAAAATCCAAACCTGTCTAATTTTAGACTTCTGAGCATTCTTGCTGTGAGAATTTGCACTGACAGCCAAAGAGAACATACACTGCTGCAGCTGTTGGAAGATATATGTATAGTGTATTGATAATATTCAATATTTGTATGACAACTCATACAAGTGATGACTACATAATTAATATGAATGTCACTCCAGTGTTTTCAAAATTATCACCATAATTGATTTTGCAGTTTCATCTCTCCTGATAAAGGTCTTTAGGGGTAAAGTATCAAATTGTTACCTCAGCGAAAAAGTGGATATAAAAAAGCATTAATCCACTTTCTTGCTCTGAGCTTGGATGTTTTACATGTAGATAATGTTGGTAAGGATCAAATAAAAACCCCAAATGTTTGAGATTCCTTAACCCCCAAGATGCCATATTTCTCATGCCTTGCCAAAGGTGGTGTGAAGCTTTCTTTTATACAGTTTTTCGAGCTTTTTCTCAAATTGTTATTCTCCAGTGCTGTTTGAAGATATAAGCTAAGAATATATTACCTTTTTCATGTTTTTTTTTTCCTCCATTAAACTAGGTTTTTAGTATGGACTTCTTAGTTTTATTCAAAGGAGAGTTAAAACCACCGCTGCACACTGAGATCCCCAGAATTTAAAAAGAAAAAACTTAACTGATGTATCTCCACCAAACTTGGTCTTTAACATGCTGTTGGAGGTTTTTCTGTTTCCACACCATTACACAGACACTGCCCAAATCCACAACATTTCAAGGAGTTTTTGAGATTGAACTTTATCTGCAGCAGGTCCTATCATGTGTCGGTGTGACGTTAAATCCAAAAAAAAAAAAAAAAAAAAAAAAATTGTCTGCAGCCAGGTTTTTTTCTTATAATAGGCCGTTTATAGGCCCCTCCTCAGAAAATTTCTTTAAAAAAACCCATGCAGTTCCCAAAAATTGAATCTTACATCAGGTTTTTTTATTCCCCTTATTGCAATTTACCGAGGTTTTTTGCCCCAAATAAAGGCCTGTGCCCCTTCCTTCCCTGTAAAAAAACCTGGCAGAGGTACACCTCGTAGAGGCCACCTCATGCAAATAAAATCTTTTTAACACATAAGAATCCTCCCAGTCTTAGAATGTAGCAATATGCTTAGCATTTGTAGTTCTATACATTAATGTTTTATATTTTATTAACTAAACTGAAGGACAATTTTTGGCCATCATGTCTGTCTTGTTTCTAATTGCCCTTCATATTTGTCAGTCTTGTTTCTAATTGCCCTTCATATTTGTCAGCTTGGTTCTAATTGCCCTTCATATTTGTCAGTAGGATGTTTCCTTTTATCAACGCATTTTCAGATTCAGGTGTTTGCCTCTAATCAGATATATTGAGTTTGCATTGACATGTGTCGAAAGTTTCTGTATGTTACAGCTCCTGCATCTTCTTTTTTGGGTTATGTTCCATTGAATCTGAACAAAAGAATATTAATTATAGGTGTTTCACAGGTTTCATGAAGCTTTTTGAGAAGTCGATCACTGTGCTCTATAAATCAGTAGCATAATTATAAATCTTTATGATAAACAAAACAAGAATGGGCCTAATTAGTTTTTTTTCATCAAAATCAAAGGCCTTCATTCAGATTTATAAGAAATACCACAACCTGGAGACACAGCTTGCCTAATAAAAGGAGGGGCCTCTGTGACTGAGTGGTTTATGTTATGTTAATGACTTTGTCTTGCCCCCCACTGATGTGAGTTTGAGCTGTGTTTGGGTCATGAGAGCAGAGCTGGTGGTTATGCTGAGATGCCGCCATACCTGAAATAAGGCCCAGAGGAGCACCTGGGATCTTCCTTCACTATTAAAGGTGGAAACATGAGCTGACTGTGTTTGAATCCAGCGAACAAGCAAACAAAGATCTTACAAGAGTTTCCAAACTTTGGGAAACAGACAGTAGTGGTTTTAAAAAAACACAGATATTTGGAATCAGAACCACAACTTCCTACTATCAGTCTGCATGAAAATGTCAGACATATGTTTGTGGGAAGCCAGCCAGACAGACAGGTTTCTCTAACTACCTGTTCTTAGATGAAAGCTGTCCTAATTATCCTCTAAATGTCTTAATAAATATTCCCTCCTTTAAGTGTATCCATTCTCCACAGTGCATTGATCCTAGAAGAAACATTGGCAGCAATTATAGACCAATTATTGGGCTGATTTGTGTACCTGTAATCCTTTTTATCTTAATTCTTAACATGTTTAGGTACTGCCAGGTTATTGTATTAAAAATATCATGTGAAAAACATGAGCGCCTCAATAGCCTAGTGGTAGAACGCCCAGTTCGAGTGTGAGAGGTTGTGGGTTTGATCCCCAGCTGCGTCATACCAAAGACATGAAAAATGGTACCAGTAGCTCCCTTGCTTGGCGCTCGGCATTAAAAAAGGGAAACTGGCTACTTCTCTCATACCCTCGTGGCAATGGATTCCATCACGAATGACGTGGTGTTGAGAGTGATTAATACAAGTTGTAAAACTTGTTTCACAATCAGCCTAAAATAAATTAGTATAAACTAATAACATAAAAACATAAGTGTTGCAGTTAAGAATGAATATAATTATACCAAGCCTAAAAACTCCTGTCTTTTTAGTGCTTTTGTTCTACATACAGTTGAAACCTGATATCTCGAACTCGCTAAACTCAAATTTGGACTATCTTGAAGACATTTTCAAGTCTTGTCTTGCAAATATTATTTTAAGTTGAATTTTGGTTAAATTGAAGTAAAATGCTTGATCCCTTGGAATTTAGAGATACCAAGGTAAGATATGCTACCAGGGATTTGAGATTTGAGTACATATACAAATGTTGTGTGGATGTGTTGTACAATTACGATGTGCATATAATGCAGTATGGAAACTAGTCTTTTTGGGTTAGTGGACTTGTTGTGGAATATGTACGCTCATTTGTACTGCTAAGAGCTTTGCCATGATTGGTCTGGTATATTGTGATTGGTTCATATAAATTCTCTCTGCATATAGTATTTTATAATGCAAACTTGTATCCTGGTGTTTCTCACTATGGGAAAGTCTACTGTCTAAGCCTTACACATTATCTGGTAAATTCATTCACAAGATTCAGTTAACTTTCAAGAGAGAAAATATAGCTTCTCTGACCCCAGAGAAAAGACTAAAACCTCACTGCTGCATTTAGTCTGTGTTCAGACCTTATGTTTTGTCAAAGAGCTATAAAAATAAATAGATTGGCAACTTGAAAGGCATATAGAGCAAATCTCGCCAACCTCCCGTGACAAAAAAACGAGATCTCGTTTACGGGAGTGGCGCTTTCTCCACGCGCCATTTTGTATGCGAAAGCAAATATTCATCGGTAAAATAATTATCACTGTATGGCCACGCTTCTTTCGATGGCAAAAAACAACGTGTACTTCGTGTCTTAAGACCATTTCAAATTAACTAATTTTGTTTTAGAAGCTAACATGTATTTTAAATGTAGTTTTACAGGTACAAATTGTAACTCTATGCTCGCCGATGTTTGTTTTTAGTAAGATAACGCCGAATCACGCTCTGACACGAGCTCACGCGAGATCACAGCCAGTTGCCATTCTGTGTATTTATACTTCTTTGGTTTTGTTCATAGGAGAGAACTCTTGAGACTGTTCAAATTTTGTATAATTATGTCCCTTTTCTTCTCAAAACATTCAGAGCCAGGACTGATGAAGTCAGAATTATTTACAGATTTTAAAGATTATCTAGTCGGCAGCCAGACTATGCTGCATTGTGAGATTTGAGTAAATATACAAATGTTGGTCTCTATTCAGTACTTTTTATCAGTCTGTTAACAGTTTTTTTCTGGTCTCTGTTAAACATTTTTGATCAGTCTGTGTACAGTGCTTTTGTCAGTTCTCATTTACATCACCTATTTATCATCCTATATACAGTGCTTTTGTCTGATCTCTATTCAGTACTTTCTGTCAGTCTCTGTACTGCTTTGTCTCTTTACAGTACTTATATTGATAAGTCTGTAAACAGTGATGTTGTGTATGTACAGTGCTATTGATCAAACTGTGAACAGTAATGTTGCCAGTTGTGTTTATTATACTATTGTCTGGTCTCTTTACAGTACTATTGATCAATTTGTAAACAGTGATGTTGCCAAGTGTGTGTACAGTGCTATTGATCAGTCTATATACAGTAGTGTTGCTAAGTGCACGTACAGTGCTATTGATCAGTGTTGCTAAGTGCATGTACTGTGCTATTGATAGGTCTGTATAGCAATGTAGCAGAGAGCATGTACAGTGATATTAATCAGTCTGTATACAGTGATGTAGTCTGGCTACCGACTAGATAATCTTTTTTTTTAGAAAAAATAATTCTTTTATATATTTTGACTTCATCAGTCTTGGCTCTTATGTTTTGAGAATAAAAGGGACATAATGATACAAAATTTGTATAGCCTCAGGAGTTATCTCCTGTGAACAAAACATAGGGTCTGAACACAGAGTCCAGTACTTGCTGTTGATCAGGCTGTATACAGTGATTTTGAAAAGTGCATGTACAGTGCAATTGATCAATGTTGCCATGTGCATGTACAGTGCTATTGATAGGTCTGTATACAGCGATGTTGTGGAGTGCATGTAAAGTGCTATTAATTGGTCTGTATGCAACGTTGTTGCCAAGTGTATGTACAGTGCTGTTGATCAGGCTGTAACAGTGATGTTGCAACGTACATGACTGTACAGTGCTATTTGTAAATCTGTATACAGTGATGTTGCCAAGTGTATGTACAATAATATTGACTGGCCTCTTAGAGTGCAATCTATAGATGTCATGTTTTGTCATTTATACTGGAGTAAGCACGGTAATTATGATGGATGAATGTATTGAAATCTCCTACAGTGCCTGGTGAAAGATGAAAAGTAAAGACTGGCCTATTGTTTTCCTAGAAACTGATAATCCACATTCTCTGTAATCAGTCAATACTTGTGCTGAAAAGAGTTAAACAGCTTGGAAAATCGGCATTTAGACCTTCAACATTATCAACCTTCTTCCATTGGTATCTTTTATCATGCTGTTTCCTGCTGAGATTGCAGTGAGTTTATATCAAAATCAGCCATTTTCAAGGAAGCCAGTTTCCTTTCCTAGGGTAATATTGATATAAGTGAGGGGAACTAGTACAAAGTCTTGTTACTCATTCAAGAGCAAAGTTACTTTAGGAAATTATGCTATATTGGGTTAACTTATAGGAAATCATGCTATAATGGGTAAACTTATAGGAAATTATGCTATAATGGGTTAACTTATAGGAAATTATGCTATATTGGGTTAACTTAAAGGAAATTATGCTATAATGGGTTAACTTATAGGAAATTATGCTATAATGGGTTAGCTTATAGGAAATTATGCTATATTTCGTTAACTTATAGGAAACGATGCTATAATGGGTTAACTTATAGGAAATTATGCTGTGACGGGTTAACTTATAGGAAATCATGTTGTAATGGGTTAAATTACAGGAAATTGAGCTATAATGGGTTAACATATAGGAAATGGTGCTATAATGGGTTAACTTATAGGAAACCGTGCTATAATGGGTTAACTTATAGGAACTTGAGCTGTAATGGGTTAACTTATAGGAAATGGTGCTATAATGGGTTAACTTATAAGAAATCATGCTATAATGGGTTAACTTATAGGAAATCATGCTATAATGGGTTAACCCATAGGAAATCATGCTATAATGGGTTAACTCATAGGAAATCATACTATAATGGGTTACCTTATTGCATAAAAAGAAACGTGAAGAAATTGCATTTCACCAAACAAAATATTTCCATAACAGACATTATTATTAAACCTATTCATATCAAAATTTCAATGTGGTTTTGATTTGTGGGTTGGTAAGAAACACATACTGATCTTCCTAACATTGTGACATTATAAAGATTTGACAGCCTACATAATTTAAGAATATAACCTGAATAAATTGCCAACTGCTGCAAGTGATTTGATGTGATAACTCTTTTCACAAGTAACTTTTAAGATGCTGGATTTCATAATAAAGATAATTACCTTTTTAGGTTTGGTTGATACAAGTCCAGTCCCTCTCGTATGGAAGGCAAGAAATGATGAAAAATGAAAATTGAATAAAGGAAATCGGTTTTGCTATTTTCACATGATATCTGTACTTATACATCCTTGTAAAATATGTATATTAGACAGGTTTATGAGTAAAAGATACAGAGTGATTTTCATTACCATTCTAATGGTTAAAAAAGGAATTTAAGTTTTTATGCAATAATTTATGTGTAAGCCCATTTTAAGCTGCGCTGTTCTGTTGTATGTTTTCTGCCGGTGAGAGAATAGATTTCAGGAAAAGGTCAAAATGCATTAATTTATTCCATCAGATAATCACTGATAAATTTTTGTCTTTTTTTCCCTCATCAGCATATTTTCTATAATTGTTTTATTATTTATTCATAGGCCCAGACTATTGTATTCTAGATAATCTTTTATCGGTCTGCTGTCTAAATGGTTCTCTCTTTTATTACAAGTTACATAGAAAATTCTGATTTAAAGCCAATAGTATTGATATTTTATGTTTTATGGAAAAAAAAAAAAAAGAGATTTACGGAATCCACCACCAGCAGCTCCAGCAGTGTTGTTAGGTCCACGGCCTTCTCAGTATTGATATTTTACCTGCCATCTGTCTGGTGTTTTAACATACAGGTGATGGTTAGAATACATGTATATGTTTGTGTGTGTTCGCCTGGAAAATACAGTGAAAATTGTAAAAGATTATTTCTTGTGATTTATTTTTATTCCGAGGTTTTTCAGATTCAAGAGATGTATAATTGTTTTCAAGTGTGGCTTGGAAATACAGAGAAAATGTGAAATACTGTTTCTTGGATTTGTTTAGAGAAAAAGGAAAATTGCTGGAAATTCTAAACAGGAAGTTGTGGCATTTTAGGATTATAATTATTAGAATGTATTAAAGCTTTTTTTCCTGGAATGTTTAGCTGCAAATATTGACTTTATGTTTGTGTTTATATAGACGTCTAAAAGGAATTAAATGTAAATGATTTAATTAAAATGGTTTATGTGAAATATAGCTAATGTAAATCTATTGTACTATAGCTTGGTTCATTCGTTATTTAAAAAAAAAGAGAAAAAAGGTAATCATGGGTAAAGCATGACGCTGTGAGTTGAGTGGTTGTGAGTCCAAGCCCCGAGTATGGCGTAGTTTTTCAGTTCGACAGAAGTTACCACCTAGAACAAGTCAGTACTGTACACAGTCCAGAAACAAATCACTACTGACCAGTACACAGTCCAGGAACAAGTCAGTACTGTACACAGTCCAGGAACAAGTCAGTACTGTACACAGTCCAGAAACAAATCACTACTGACCAGTTCACAGTCCAGGAACAAGTCAGTACTGTACACAGTCCAGAAACAATTAAGTACTGACCAGTTTACAGTCCAGGAACAAGTCAGTACTGTACACAGTCCAGGAACACTAAGTTAGGTTAATACTCAAATCAAATACTGTTGTACAGAATACTGTAAAAGTAATAATTTTTTCTTTGTGTTTGCAGTAATACCCCTGTTAGTGGGAAGGTGGAGTACAATTAGACCTAAAATCAAAGAGGTTTAAGGTTCAAATTGATTAACCTGTTTATTTTCCATGATGTGTTAAATTACTGAAGACAATGTGTCTTTGTAATTGGAACTTCACCTCTGATTCCTTTTTGAAATTGACACATAATATTATGTTAGAGGTAGAGAGCGCCTGGCGTTTTATTTTCCATTTCAAGATTGTGTCCAATTAGGCAACCCTGCTCTATATGCTCTTGTCAGTGATTTCATTTTGGTTCCATATATAGACTGCATTTGCAGTAATTTAGGTACAAACAGGTTTTAGTTATCTCACCGAAAAGCACTTTTACAGTTGGAAGTTTATATCTGGTTTTGGACTGTCTAGAGGGATTTAGAATAAAATGAGCAGATTTATTCAGTGATGAATAGTTTCCAGGGTACCTTAGGGAAAGGATTAAAGTTCATTTTAGATGAGACTCTATGGAATTAAATTGATTTTAGAATGATAGAATGATAGAATGATGAGTAGAAAATTCCAGTTTTGTTTATTTCTAACAGAAACTTCTTAGCTCACCTAAACTCTAAACTCCGCATCCATCAGTCTGTATTCATCGGTCTGTTGTCTTGCATTAAACATTTTTACTTAATACAACTGGTCAGAATTACACCAGACTCGGTCAGTAGCATCCTGGCATGAACCTCACTCATTATTATTCAAATAGTTCAGTTTTGACCCTTTCAGAGGCCATCAGAGTAAAAAATAGAAAAAACCTTTAAATTACTTCTTGTTTTGAGCTGCTGGATGGTCGTCCACCAAACTTATTCTGCAGTATCTTTGCTCTACCCCTAGTATACGCCACTGGAGCAAAATGTCCAATGGTTGTTCTTTGCAACTTTAGGGGCCACCAGACTTAAAAATCGAAAAACTTTTAACTGACTTCCAGTTATGACTACTTGATGGATCATTGTCAAATTTGGTCAGAAGTATCCTTGTGTGATCATCTCTGATATTTGCCAAATGGTTCTTCTTGTATATTGTTAAAATGGCTTTGCTTGGACTCATTAAATGTAAGAAAATGAATCATTTCAAACTTGGAAAATCAATTTTCAAGGCTGTTTTCATCTGTTTCTAAATTGGTCAGATTTATATTCCTGGTGATTGAAAAATTCACAGAACAAAGACTGTAAAGCTATATTCACCTTTGACAACAAGTGTTGTGCAAACTATTTTATATTCAAATAATATATACAGGCTAGCACTTTTAATTACAATGTAATATTTTTTAAATATATACTTGTTTTAAAAAGTATCTGAAATTTTAAGATTGGTTGTTTGAAAGCAGACCTATCTAAGGGAGATAATCAAAAGTACTAAATCCTTTATTTTTAGCTCACCAGAGCACAAAGTGCTCAAGGTGAGCTATTATGACCGGTCATTGTCCGTTGGCGTCTGGCGTGCGTCGTCTGTCAACATTTGCCATGTGAACACTCAAGAGGCCACAGTTTTGACCCAATATTTATGAACTTGGTCAGAATGTTTGTCTTGATGATCTCTAGATCAAGTTTGAAAATGGGTCATGTATGTTCAAAAACTAGGTCAGTAGGCCAGATCAAAGGAAAGCTTGTGGAGATTCCAGAGGCTAAAGTTGTGACTCAGTCTTTATGAAACTTCGTCAGAATGTTTGTCTTGATGATCTCTTGATCAAGTTCGGAACTAGGTCAAGTGGGCTCAACAACTAGGTCACTAGGCCAGGTCATAGTAGAATCTTGTTAACACTCTAGAGACCACAATTTAAGTTTGAAACTCATGAGAAGTAGTTAAAATGTTTGTCTTGATGATTTATAAGACAAATTCGAATCTTGGTCATGTGAGGTCAAAAACTAGGTCACCCGGTCATATCAAAGGAAAAGCTTGTTAACACTCTAGAGGTCACAGTTGTGACTCAGTCTTTATGAAACTTGGTCAGAATGTTTGTCTTAATGATCTCTAGGTCAAATTTAAAATTGGGTCATGTGGGTTCAAAAACCAGGTCAGTAGGTCAGATCAAAGAAAAAGCTTGTGAACACTTGGAGGCCACAATTGCGAGTCAGTCTTTATGAAACTTGGTCAGAATGTTTGTCTTGATGATCTCCAGGTCAAGATTAAATCAGGGTCATGTGGGATCAAAAACTAGGTCATCTGGTTAAATCAAAGGAAAAGCTTGTGAACACTTTAGAGGCCACAGTTGTGACTCAATCTTTATGAGACTAGGTCAGAATGTTTGTCTTGATGATTTCTAGGTGAAGTTCGAAACTGGATCATGTGATGTCAAAGACTAAGTCACTAAGCCTGTTCAAAGGAAAACTTGTTAACACTGTAGAGACCACAATTTAAGTTTGAAACTTATGAGAATTAGTCAGAATGTTTGCCTTGATGATCTATAGGTCAAGTTTGAATCTGGTTCATGTGGGATCAAAAACTAGGTCACCTGGTCAGATGAAAGGAAAAGCTTCTGACCACTCTAAAGGCCACTGTTGTGACCCAATGGTTATGAAATATTCAGAGTGTTTGTCTTGATGATCTCTAGGTCAAGTTTGAAACTTGGTCATGTGGAGTCAAAAACTAGGTCAGTAAGCTCGATTGAAGGAAAATCTTGTGAACACTCTATAGAGTCCACGGTTTAAGTTTGAATCTCCTGAGATGTTGTCAAGATGTATGTCTTGATGACCTCTAGGTCAAGATTGAATCTGGGTCATGTGGGGTCAGAAACAAGGTCAGTAGGCCTGATCAAAGGAAAAACTTGTTAACATTCTAATGGCCACAGTTGTGACCCTATCTTTATGAATTTTTGTCAGAATATTTGTCTAGGTCAAGTTTGAAACTGGATCATGTAGTATCAAAAACTAGGCCAGTAGGCCAGGTCAACTCTGGTGAGCGATATAGGGCCATCATGGCCCTCTTGTATATTTTTGAATATTTCATTTGTGCAGTACATTGAAAAAAAAAGGCATGTTGGCTAATATAATAAAACACTTGAGAATAAAACAGTTCTGAAAATATGTTAATCATGTTTGGAATGATTGTAATTATAATACCTTTGTAGATCTTAGTGTTTTATTACTTCTTCTGCAGTTTAGCTGAGGAAAGCTTATACTTTATGAATTACAAATGAGGTATAAACAAAAGCCTTAAGCAACTTGGTATTTCCAGTATAAGTAGTAATACATTGCATTTTCTGGCATTTCTTCATCATCTAAATAGCCCTTTAATCTTGGGAAGAATTTTCAGGTATTTTCATGGTCTGCCTTATTTTTTTTTTGCAAAAAAGAAAGTGAATATTGCGGTATTGTGTACTGTAAAGTCAGATATTTTTGAATGACCCAATACAGCTAGAATTTATATTGTTAAAGGACAAGAGGCAGAAAATCTAGCAGACAAGAGTTCATTTTATATTGTTCATTTTTCATTATTTTTTGAGACATTTAAGGATTGTATTCATATACTTAAGCAAATTAAACAAAATTTTAAGTGGGAGGACTTGGCCTCTAAATCTAGAATGATTATGGTGATTTTTTTCTGTTTATTTACTCTCTTATCTAAATAACTATGACCATTGACTTGAATGGAAGGACTCTAAGTATATTTTGAGTTTAAGATAAAAATTTGATCTACTTATTGACGGAGATGCAGTCACAAGATAAATTTCATACTAATTTCGATCAAAGATTGTTGTTATGCGATTTTAAGAAATTGGATTTTATCAACTAAATTGATACACCTAGTTTGTTAAATGGATGGAAATATTTTCAGATGAATAAACTTGTTGATAATTTATTCAAAACTTCAAAAGCGGATGCTTATATATAATTTTATGATAAGTTTAAATGGTTTTGTGTAGGATTATATTATGTTTATTTGTATCATGCAAGTGTGACCAAACTGGTTTTCAAATTTCAAATTTTGTTGATGTTTGTATCAAGTATTTAAAGTGTAATAAATAGGTTTTCTTCAATATTTAGTATAACAATGTGATATTGTAATTTCTGGAAGGGATAGAAAAAAAAAAGAATTTTATCGTGTAATTTATAAATGTAAATGATATGGTTGAAAAAGAACATTACAGTGTAAATTTATTAATGTATAAATGATATATTTGTTATTCACTGAAGTCGAAAACAGTGGGGATAATAGTGGTTATTCTTAGAAATTGGAATAAAGTGTGTTAGAATATAAAAATAATGTTAATTTTTAGATAAGAAAACTCAGATCAGTTTGAATATGCTTTTCTTTGAATAGTACGCCACAAGTGGTAGAAGGTTATCATAGCTAGGAAGGGGCCTTAATGGCTGAATGGTTAAGTTCCTGACTGAGTCGCTAAGTCTTGCACTGTACTGCTGTGATTTCACTTTGGAGAATGTAGAATTCTTATATGGGGAAGCCATCCAGCTGGCTTATGGGAAGTTGGAGGTTCTTTCTCAGGTGCTTGTCCGTGCTGGAAACAGGTCGCGGAGGGGCACCTGGGGTATTCTTCTATCAGAAGCTAGAAAAAGCATCATAATTACGGCCTATATTTTGTTTGTGCTACTCTAAACACAACAGAAATCAATGCTTAGAACTATTTTAATTTGAACAATATGGAGAGTTATTAATAGATAATTGAAAAAGAGAATTGCATCACGGTAGAAGAAAACATATATGAGAAAGAATGCCATAAAATTTAACTACTTGAATACTGGAAATACAATATTGCTTAAAGAGGCATGACTCCAGATGTCATATTTTTGGAAATTTAGAAAGAAATTTTATTTCTAATTTTGTTAGTAATTTTAAATGAAAGGTTTGTATAGGTCATGTTAATTTTTCTCACAGTCATTCAGTCTTAATTATGTAGACTGTAAAATACATAGAAAGGCTATTTAGTGTGTTATTAACACAGTAAAAAAAGGTGGATGTTATAAGAAGGTATTAAGCTGTTATTCTATATCATAAAATGGCATGTTAGTACTTTTATGACTTTCAATATTACTGAGATATCGCTGTTGGTATTTTGATGTACAGCATCTGGAGGAATGCCCCTTTAAAGGATTCCTTAAAGATATATTATGCTTAAACTTCATATTTTAAAATAATTGGACAGTTACTTAACAGTATCTATGAAAACATAGAATAAACATGTTTTATATAATACATACATTACTGTAAGACTGCATTATGTATAATTATATAAATACAGTTTGAATTTGTAATGCCACTGAAATAACTGGAAGTTTTTTGTTTTTTGTTTTTCAAATAGCTTTCACTAGATGATATTTAATTCTGATTGCAGCTGTACTTAAACAGTTAATATAAATATTTGGCCAAGTTACATATATTTGATGATGATTTGCTAGATGTAAATCGGTATCATATGTTAATTTATTTAAGCAAAAGATGGGCATAGTATATCTTTAATGATTATGGATCTGATGAGGTCTTTGTTTTAAGCAGGTTAATGCTCAAGAACTCGGCTAAAAAAATCACTGACTAGACATTCTCTCTGTCTCTGATTGACAGATTTAATTGCATGATAAAAGTTCTTATTCCTCCTGCAAGAAGTTAATGAGCTCTTGTTAAGCTGATAGGATTTTGTCTAATATTGAGGGAAGATAATGTACAAGGATGAGCTACTGTTTGACTCAAGTATTCTGTTACATTGTTTTCTATTTCAATTTCTTAAAAGACCGATGCATCTTTCAGTTGTGGTCCTTGAGGTATTACTGGTATATAAAACATTACACAGTGAGAGAAACATGTCTTTAAAAAATTCCAGTACAGTACCATTCGATACAATACAGTAAAATTATTATTTTGAAAGTTGCAGTGCAGTGCAATGAAATGAAATGAAATGCATTTCAGTGCAATACAATAAAACTGTTATTTAAGTATCATTTTTCCTGACAGTATTCATTTACAAAGGACAATTGTAAATAAACAAAAACACACAAAATATGAAGCAAGATCTAATAAAGGGAGATAATAAGAATTGTAAAAAAAAAATAAGATGAATGTTAACCTTCTGATTAAAATACTAAAGGTGATTTTAGTCACAGACTGTGAACAGATGTAATGAAGTTAATACCAATAACTGTCCTTTACCTCAGTTGCATAATTCTGTACATGTCTTAAGCATTTGTACCTGTCCACACTTTCTGGTTCTCAAAATTTGTAAAAGATTGTGTAAATAAAAGTGGTTTGGTTTGTTTTGGGTTTAACGCCGTTTTTCAACAGTATTTCAGTCATGTAACGACGGGCAGTTAACCTAACCAGTGTTCCTGGATTCTGTACCAGTACAGACCTGTTCTTCACAAGTAACTGCCAACTTCCCCACATGAATCAGAGGTGGAGGACTAATGATATCAGACACAATGTCGTTTATCAAATAGTCACGGAGAACATACGCCCCACCCGAGGATCGAACTCGCGACCCCGAGATCCGTAGACCAACTTTCTTACCTATTGAGCTAAGCGGGCGGGCAAATAAAAGTGGACTTTGGTATAAATGTATTGACAAGATTTTTGCAGAAGATCACAGTAAAGCAGATCTATTAAAAAAAAGACTATTTCATAAGGAACACTTTCACAAGGATGAGCCAAAAATATTCTTGTTACTAAATATAGAATTATTCTGTTATTTCTCAGAGTCAGATCAACATCATCTGTCAATGAGTAGACCATCTTTTATACACTCTTTAAAAGAAGTGTAAGTTAGTCAGTTGATTTTCCTAACTTTGATAAATTTTATTTCATCATGAAAAAATGATTTTATGTAGTAAACAACTTGAGACATTGTCATTTCAGTTAAGTGAAAAGAAATTAGACTTTCAAGTGTTTTAAGAATACTTCACACATACTGGTAATTAGAAATGATAAGAGTGATTTTGTCATGGATTGTTTTAAGAGTTCAGATGCGTAGGCTAAGTATCATCACAAATCCTGTATTGTTAAAGATGAATTACTACAATATTTACTACAAATCACTAGTAAATCACTAGTGCAATATTTACTACAAATCACTAGTGCAATATTTACTACAAATCACTAGTGCAATATTTACTACAAGTCACTAGTGCAATATTTAGACAAATCACTAGTGCAATATTTACTACAAGTCACTAGTGCAATATTTACTACATGTCACTAGTGCAATATTTACTACAAATCATTAGTGCAAAGTGCAATATTTACTACAGATCACTAGTGCAATATTTACTACAAGTCACTAGTGCAATATTTACTACAGATCACTAGTGCAAAGTGCAATATTTACTACAGATCACTAGTGCAATATATTACAAGTCACTAGTGCAATATTTACTACAAGTCACTAGTGCAATATTTACTACAAATCACTAGTGCAATATTTACTACAAGTCACTAGTGCAATATTTACTACAAATCACTAGTGCAATATTTACTACATGTCACTAGTGCAATATTTACTACAAATCACTAGTGCAAAGTGCAATATTTACTACAGATCACTAGTGCAATATTTACTACAAGTCACTAGTGCAATATTTACTACAAATCACTAGTGCAAAGTGCAATATTTACTACAGATCACTAGTGCAATATTTACTACAAAACACTAGTGCAATATTTACTACAAATCACTAGTGCAATATTTACTACAAGTCGCTAGTGCAATATTTACTACAAATCACTAGTGCAAAGTGCAATATTTACTACAAATCACTAGTGCAATATTTACTACAAATCACTAGTCTTAAGACTTAATGTTTACAAGAAACCCTGTGATTTTCATTCATAAATTGTTATAGTAACAATGTAGGATCAATTTAAGAGCCGATTTACTTGGACCAATTAACTATGACGTACAAACAAAGATTTTATCTCTTAACAGGCAAACCTCAGCCTCTTTGTGTGGTGTGACAAGAGAAATAGGTCCTGTTAGGTTTATTTATTAAAGCACAAGTCTTAAGTTTTATGTCAATTTTTAAAAGAAATTTGATAATTATGCAGTACCAGTAATTTTCATTGTTGGTAATAGTAAAAAAAATTAAGTGAAAATGATTCTTTGAGTTCTTGATAGTAATTTCAAAAAAAAAATCTCTAGTTTGATGTTTAATTTACAGCTTGAGTCTTATTTAATAAAAATTATACTGAAATAACATGTCAGGAAAGTTTGAATCGAACAGTAGATATTCTTCTTTCTCTCTTAATTGAATTGAAATTAGTATTGATATATCTCTTGTGTTTTCCCCTCTTTAAGTGTTTATATCAGAGGTTCTCAGATTTTTCTTTCGCAGAAATGCAGTTGTCTGAATGAAGAACAAAGACATTTAAGTGGGTTGACATAAAAACTAGGGACACACTTTTAAGCAGACTGAGGATAACTTGTTAAGATTTTGTTAAATTTTATTGTTGAGGTGTTTAAAAGGATGTTGGCAGTGTCAGTGGGATGCAGTAACAAAAACGTGTGATTTTTTGCATTTGTATAATAAGGAGACAAGTTTAAGGAGACAAGTTAATTGAAGGAAAAAACCGAAGTGTTCTAATGGAAAAGGTCTTAGAAATTACAAAAACTGTAAAATAGTTTAATTACTTGGGCACAAAATTTTGTGGTTTGGCTAAAATGTCCATTTTTTTATGGGGATATGAATTTATGGATTTCAGCATTAATAAGAATGAAAATGATAATTTTATGTGTTTGTTGGGATTAATTTTTGTGGATTGATGCATCCACAAAATCCATGAAAATTGATTCCACAACAGATATTTATAATTTTACAGCAATGAGGGTAAAATAATATTACAGAAAGAATGACTTAATTAGCATTGGAAGCATACTGGAAAATTAAGACAGTGAATGAGGTATATTCATCAAAAATTTTCTGTGACAGGCAGGGAAGAAAAATAATAACATTTGCTTAATGAAAAGTAAGATATGGCATGAAAAAGTGGAAGGAATTTAAGCTGATGTTAAATAACATTTTGCAATGTCTGTGACAGGACAGTTGAATTTGACATGATTCCATGACAGTTTGAAAAATTATTGGTAGTATAAGGCTGTTGAGCATACACACTAGTAATTTTGCTGGAAATACAGAATGCATGTATAATACTATGAAAAATGAGATTGTGTGATTCATGCCATGCAGTGATTTAATTAGAAATTCCATTTATTGTTACTTCAGTTTTAAAAGGAAGTCTACAAGTCTGTGAACATACAGTTATAAACATGTGATACTGTGAAAAATGAGATTGTAACTTGTAAGATTAATGACACGCATAATGGTCATGTGACGTATTTGGAGTATTATATTGAGAAACTGTTGTGCAATAATACTGTGAATGTAATAAACATGTGATCTTTGTGATTGTGTGACAAACGTGTGACATGATGAGAGAGCAACGTGACTTGCTTGCTGATAGTGAAATGATGGCCCTGTCTCCATCAACGTCAGATGATGTCACCATATCAACTGTGTTTGAGGTGAGTTTTTCTGTCTCCTTGGTAACAATAATTTCACAGAAATTTCCTTGAAACAATCAATCATTGAAACCAGTTTTGTTAAAGAGAAGTCAACAAATTTCTCCCAGGATTTGCAATTGATTGCTACACAGATTTAATGACTGTTGAACCAATTTTCCAGTTTGTTGAACAAGGGAGAGAAGCACATGAAATATTTTGAATGACTTTTTGCCAAGGTTGCTTCCCTTGAATTGTTTTGTAGTCTTTGTGCATAAAAGATGAGTCTGCATATAGATAGTGACTGCAAGTATGAAAAAGGAACAGAATACCTGTAATTACTGTGCATGATAGAAAAATGCTGGTATTGTAAGCAAATCCCTTAGCCTTAGCCCCAGCTGACATAAAAGCATAGATAAAAAATGAAAATTGATAAACCTATACCTGTGTTAGACCTGCTGATTATTAAATAGTTTTTTTCCTGTAAAGTAAGTATAAACTAAAAAGAAAACATCAACTGATGTGTGAGCACTATTATTACATAGATTATGTTGCTTTTACAAATTACCATCAGTATGATTATTAAATGCAGTTGCTAATTGTATTTTAGTTTGACTAGAGGGTTGTTATACTTGCCAGGCATCACTGTAGCATGGTTCTACATTTTACTGTATCTTCTTTACCGTTGCCCCTGTAATCATCAGATCTCACATAAGGACTGATCTTAGTAAGGGGCAGATGTCTTTTGGTTTAGGGTCAAGGTACCTCAAAGGTCTAGGTCATAAGGGTCAGATTTGGTAAAAGTGTTGGTCAATGTTTTTATGATATGCATCTCATTTGACGACATAATGTTTCTTTATTTTGGTATCATTTCAGATATCTCCACTTCTTCTACCCTCCCCCACTTGCCCCCACCCATTGCATTCCTTCATCTCCCCCCCCCCCCCCCCCCTCCCACCCCCCCTCTACCAAAAAAAAAAAATAAAAAAAAATAGTTTTTGTTTGCATTCTTTACAATTTGCTACCCACTTCCAAACCTCCCTGCTCCGCTACCTTCCAAAAAGTTTTGTTGCATAGTACACACTTGCCTATATCTCATATGGACTTACAATCCCTCATGCATGTCTCTCTCCCCTGACCCTGACCCTGATCCTACACTACTATCCCCACCCCACATTTTTCACACTAACACATAACTTATAAATAATTATTCCTAATATTCTATAATATCTACTTATATCTCATAATCATTAAAATAGTAATATCTTGGTCCATATTTTGAAAAGTCCAGTCGGCTGTCTTGTTAAACATTAGTAAAGTCAGACCTGTAGGTAGAACCCGAAGAAGTGATATTCAGTTATGCTAGTGACCTTTGTATACAGGTGGTCTGGAGCACAGAAAATATGTTGATTATAAATATTCTATCTGTCAGTGTATGTTTTTACTCAGTGCTATATGTGTCAAAATGACATATGAGTAATTATTATATATATTGATAGGCCAAAATATCATTAATGTCACCCCTTCATTATCATTCATTAATGCCATGTGTTCATACACTACCATACACTCTGTAACTTAATTTTGTTTGTTGGTCAAATTAGACAACTAGTGCAACCTTGAGTGTGTTTTAGTTTCTAAGCTTTGCTGGATGAATTTCATTTGTATGTATGCATTTATCGTGTTTTTGCAATTGAAATATGCTAAAAAGTTGTAGGTTTTTGATTCATGGTGTTTAAGTTATGATCTTTTGAGTTTCTACTTATTTAAAAACATATCGCTATAATATCAGTTGATGACTTAATTTGATACTTACTCCATGTCACCTTTTTTGTTTTGGACACCCTGTCTCAGAATAAACATTAACCTTTATGATAATCTGTTGATAGACATTCTATATTCTATTTGTATCTAGATTATTTATGACCCAACCTTTTTGTGTGTGGGTAGGGGAGCCATGGGTAGCCACTAATCTATCACATAAAAACCTTTTCAGATGATTTCATTCAAATTGACCTGAAGATATTTCATTCAAACTCACCTTATTCATTCAAAATTGTCTACAGATATTTAAATCTGAATATTTTTGCTTCAAACTTGCCTTGAAATATTTAATTCCAACTCACCTATGCAGTGATTTTATTCAAACTTATTTACTGTAACAGATATTTCATTCAAATCTGAATATATTTGCTTCAAACTTTTCTACAGATATTTCATTTAAACTCACCAATTACAGTTATTTTATTCAAACAGACAGATATTTCCTTTAGACTTGCATTAAATAGTTTATTCAATTCTGATGTGTTTCATGCAAATTTACACATATATTTAAACTCAAACTCAATACAGATATTTCATTCAAACTCACGTACAAATATTTCATTCAAATCTGAATATGTCAGCCAGACTTACAAACAAGTATTTCTTCCATACTAGCAAGTAAATATTTCATTATTTAAATCTGAATATATAAAATTCAAGCTTACATACAGATATTTTATTCACTGTTAAAAACTAAACTACTTTTACTCTTATATAATTTCATTCAAACTGACATATACAAAAATTTCATTCATCATTCAAACATGCAGTCAGTTATTTTATTCAATCTCTGCACATAGATAGACATACAGTTGAAACTGGGGAGGAATCAGTATCAAGTGTTTTGCTTTGAGAAAGCTGAAATTCAACTTATTAAAATAATAAAATGAGCCGCGCCATGAGAAAACCAACAGAGGGCTTTGCGACTAGCATGGATGCAGACCAGCCTGCACATCCGGTCAGGATGCATGCTGTTCGCTATCAAAGTCTAATTTGCAATTAGAGAAACCATTAGCGACCAGCATGGATCCTGACCAGACTACGCGGATGTGCAGGCTGGTCTGGATCCATGCTGGTCGCAAAGCCACTATGTTGGTTTTCTCATGGCGCAGCTCAAATGTTGTTTTGTGCACTTGTTTTCCGGACAGGGTTTGAAAATATCTTTGAGGTAGCCGGAATTTTGTGATAAGAAAGTTTGAGATATTCAGTTTCACCTGTATTCCATTCCGTTTAAACCTACATACAGATATTTTCATTCAGACTCATATTTAGAAATTTCATTCACTATTCAAACATGTAAACAGATATTGCATTCAAACTTGAAAACAAATCTTTGGCCTGCTGGAAGCAAGTTATTCTGCCTTTGCGACCAGTGCTGAACAAGATCAGCCTGCACGGATGGCTGATCATGGTCTTCACTGTTTGCTATTCAGTGAGTAGATTTTCAGTGAACACCCCTTTAAATAACAAATGGTATTACCCAAATTGAATGATGGACTGGTCCATTTTAGAAATTTAGCAGGCTATTAGGGTTAAATACAAATATTTTATGTGGGCTGAACAAAATCAAGTTTTATATTGTATTGAAACTGCAACTTACTGCTTTTGGGAAGTAGAGTGGGGCAGGAGGCACTGGGGTGACAAATAGATATATTATGGTAGAGTTGGAATTTGTAGATGCAATGGGATTGTTCAGTAATCAGAGAAATAATGATTATCATCAATGTTTTGGAATGCTTCCACAGAAAACAAGCTCGGCTAGTTGTTAGTACACCATTAATAATATAATCGTGTGCAGTATTTGGCTCTATGGCAGAGTGTTGGCTTCGAGGGTAAGAGGTTATTGGTTTGATCCCCCTGGCCATGTTGTCGTACCAGAGATATTAATTCCTTTTTTAGGGTTGTGCCAGGGAGTAAAAGTAGGTCGTGTACTTTAAAGGTCCTACTAAGAAGTGAACATTTAATTTCTTTTAAAGCGAACTTTCATTTATTGGAAATAAGTTGGTGTGAATTCGAATAATCGCAATAGTACATTTTTCTATGAAGTATAAGAAGTTAAAGTGTGGGTCATTCTGTGATCTGAATTCAACATAATACACACTTTTTGATTCCAAAGCCTTCTGTAATTGACGCAGTCTTCATTATTTGTGTCTGTAAGCTATGCACTGGCTTGAAAAATTGCACTCACTTTCTAGTAAGGACTTTACAAAAACTGTGCCACAATTTGATATGTTGACATATCCTTAAAAAGCTTATTACTTTGTTAAGGTAAACTGATGTTTACTTAAAATGTTTATTTGTTTATTAAAAAATTCGTACCTTAAATGGCACATGGTTGAAACTAAAACAGGATTGTATTCAACTTTGTTATTTACAAGTAAATGTGCAAATGAAATTTAAAAAAAAAAAGACAGTTTTTCAAGATGATCTGTTTGTCAACTATTTCTTTGTAGGTGGTGTACCATATATAACTGATTAAGCCCCACTCCCTCTCGCGACCCTTTTTATAGAAAAAAAAAACAAAAACAAAAAAAACAATGTCACATCTGTTGTAAGGTTTGTTTTGATGCTATGATGGTAAAATAGATCTGTGCTCAAATAAACCCATTTGCACTGAAATAAATTCCAAGTTTAATGTAACACACACAAGTTTTATCCTAATTGAAACTAGAAATTCCCACAGGTGATTAAAATAAAGGAAATAGGCATTTTTAACCCTTAGCCTGCTGCAGGCGAATTTAACAGCCTTTGCAAACAGCTTGGAACCAGATCAGACGCGATTTAATCGGGTCTGATAGGTCCAAACTGTTGTCTCTGAAAATCTTTTCCAATTTGGAGCAATGAATGACCTTACAATGTGCACGACATTCCAGCAGACACAGTTATCTAGCATGCACAGGGTAAGAACATAGGTATATATGGCAAATCTCAAATAATTGCCTAATTGTAATGCATGGTGCGCTTATTACTGCAGTATGATATGTGCACTTATTTACTGCCAGATGGTAGGTTGTAATAACACCTTCATTCAATGGTGGGGGTTGGGAGGGCTATTACTGCAGATTGGTTTGTATTAATCACCTTAACTGAATATGCACGGGGCGTTATTACTGCAGATGCATTTTAATAACACTGTATAGACAGGAGGTTATTACTGCCATAGCATTTGTAATAACCACCTTGTATATGATATGGGCGGTTATTATGCCAGATAGCCTTTGTAATAACCACCTTGTATATGACAGGGGCGGTTATTACTGCCAGACAGCCTTTGTAATAACCACCTTGTATATGACAGGGGCGGTTATTACTGCCAGATAGCCTTTGTAATAACCACCTTGTATATGACAGGGGCGGTTATTACTGCCAGACAGCCTTTGTAATAACCACCTTAATTAATTGTATATGACAGGGGCGGTTATTACTGCCAGATGTTCTTTGTAATAACCACCTATATGTTTTTTTACGACAGGGGTGCTTATTTGGTGGTATACAGTAGGTGGGCCGCATCAGTTACTTATATGTTATAGAACACAGATTGTTTCAGTTGTAATTCATATTGGCAAATGTACCAATGTTTGTGTAACTTGGGTAGGAGATATTTCCAGGCAGAGTTACAGGAATGTTGGTTCATTGAGAAACTTCTTAAAGTGTTTGCCATTCATTGCAATAGTATTTATTGTTGTTGTTTTATTATTTGTTCATTGAAGTTAAGAAAGGATATTTTGCTTCATGCTGAGTTTTATTTGCTATGTTTGTTTTGGACATACAGGACTGGTCATATAACATTAAGTAAAGACAAGCTTAGTTTCTTGGAAATATATCAAAGAAATGGACGAAGAGGTTTGTGATTTTTCAGAAAAAGTTTGGTGTAGCTTTACTAGATATTGCACTATTTTGAAGGAATTTTGATATGTCCTGCCTGGTGAATTCAAGTTAATGTCCATTTGTTCATTTAATTAAAATAAGAGTCAGATGTACAATTTGACAAAAATAATCATTTCCATATTCATGTACTTCTAAAATTTAATTTCAATATGTAAAAACATTAACAGCTGACCAAATAGGCATTACGCTAGACAAGCTTACTGCCATTGAGTGGCTGCTTTTTAACCTTTAGCATGCTAGATAAATTGTCGTCTGCTGGAAATGTCGTCTGCTAAAATTGTAAAGTTCATTCAATTTGCTCCAAAAATGGAATAAATATTGTCAGAGTAGCAAACAGCTTGGAACCTGATCAGACGCCGATTTAATCGGCGTCTGATCTGGTTCCAAGCTGTTTGCAAAGGCTATTAAATTCGCCTGCAGCAGGCTAAGGGTTAATTTCTGACATTTGCAGCCACCATTTTATCATCACAATATAAAACAAACTGTATGTGTTGGATTAGTTTGACTAGCGTTACGCATAATTACATGGTTAGAGAAGGTCTCCTTTAACTTCTGCAAATAAATTTATTTTCTGGGCCCAGTTGTTCGAAACTTTAACAGACTGTTAAACTAATCACCTGTTAGATTTTGATTCAAAGTACTAGTCTTGGTGAGAAACACTAGTATGATGTTTTCATTTTACTGTAAAGATGTTTTAATGTTAATAATCCTTAAGCTATATATTTGTTTTTCTAAGTTTTCTAAAGTGGCAAAATATTACTCTAAAAGTTAATCGACTGTTAACTTATTCAACTGTTAAAGTTTCGAACAAACGGCTCCAGGTGTGTCTATGTGTTTTGAAGGTATTGAGTGCTGTGTTACCTTCAGCACCCTAAAGTATACAGAAAGAATTGCTCAGTGATCTGATATTTGGAGTACCCTTTAGTGTTCAGAACTGGTACATAACTCTGTTAGTGCCCAATGGTCTGTAGAAAGTGTTTAGTGCTATGCTATCTTGAGTGCCCTATGGCACCTATGGTATTTGGAAATTGTTTGGGGCTATGTTATCTTGAGTGCCTTATTGTGCATTGAAAGTGTTCAGTGCTTTGTTACCATGGGTACCATATGGTGCAGAGAAAATGTTCAGTGCTTTGTTACCATGGGTACCATTATGGTGTAGAGAAAGTGTTCAGTGCTTTGTTACCATGGGTACCATATGGTGCAGAGAAAATGTTCAGTGCTTTGTTACCATGGGTACCATATGGTGCAGAGAAAATGTTCAGTGCTTTGTTACCATGGGTACCATTATGGTGCAGAGAAAGTGTTCAGTGCTTTGTTACCATGGGTACCATTATGGTGTAGAGAAAGCATTCAGTGCTTTGTTACCATGGGTACCATATGGTGCAGAGAAAATGTTCAGTGCTTTGTTACCATGGGTACCATTATGGTGCAGAGAAAGTGTTCAGTGCTTTGTTTCCATGGGTACCATAATGTTGCAGAGAAAGTGTCCAGTGCTTTGTTACCATGGGTACCATAATGTTGCAGAGAAAGTGTCCAGTGCTTTGTTACCATGGGTACCATATGGTGCAGAGAAAGCGTCCAGTGCTTTGTTACCATGGGTACCATATGGTGCAGGGAAAGCGTTCAGTGCGTTGTTTCCATGGGTACCATATGGTGCAGGGAAAGCGTTCAGTGCATTGTTACCATGGGTACCATTATGGTGCAGAGAAAGCGTTCAGTGCTTTGTTACCATGGGTACCATTATGGTGCAGAGAAAGCGTTCAGTGCATTGTTACCATGGGTACCATTATGGTGCAGAGAAAGTGTTCAGTGCATTGTTACCATGGGTACCATTATGGTGCAGAGAAAGCGTTCAGTGCATTGTTACCATGGGTACCATTATGGTGCAGGGAAAGTGTTCAGTGCTTTGTTACCATGGGTACCATATGGTGCAGAGAAAGTGTTCAGTGCTATTTTGCCTTGGAAAGTATTATATTTGGTGTTGTATGGTGTATATAAATAATATGGTATTTAGAAAGTATATATACTTTTCAATGCAAAAAATAGCTTGTTCATTGCTGTCCACCTACTTTATCTAAAAAGCAATAAAAGACAAATATAGTACAATAAAAGGGATAAAAAAGGAAGTTGTCACATTTTTCTCCATTTGTGTACATCATCATTAATTATCTGTTTGGCCACACATAGATAACATCCACAATGCATTATATTTTGTTACATTATCTCAAGGTTATTTAGGTTATAGAACTGAAACCAAATCATAAAATTGTGCTGAGAACCAGCAAAAACAGATGCTGGGTTCAAGGTTGCAAAAGTGTTTGGAAACCAGTCTCAAAACCCATGCATTTGATTGGCTGTTTCTGAGAACAATTTTCAGATGGGCAGAATTTTAGACTGGTCCCAAACTATGGACTCTGGAGTTTTGAGACATGACTTAATATTTAGTTTTTAATGTTATATTTAATGCTAGTCCTATATTGTGGGGACTAAATGATGTTAATTGCTCCTCAGAACTTGCTCT
This sequence comes from Mercenaria mercenaria, assembly GCF_021730395.1. Taxonomy (NCBI): domain Eukaryota; kingdom Metazoa; phylum Mollusca; class Bivalvia; order Venerida; family Veneridae; genus Mercenaria; species Mercenaria mercenaria. Next base: position 19,131,242 of record NC_069368.1, read on the forward strand.
CATCTCTGGAGAAAACCTATGAAAACTGTACGCTTAAAAATTGAAATAGTGAAGAAAAATGTGTTAGTCGGTTCCTTTGTTCTTATGTTACAAGTAATTTAGGTGTAACCATTTGCCATGGAAGTTCAGATCTTTTACATACAATAGTTACGGAAAGTTAGTAGTCAGAAGGACTTAACAAATAAATTTGTCTGAAGGGGTAGAACTGAATAATTATTTTGACATCATTTTGTTATATTTTTCTAATTCTCTCTATTCTTAAAGAGGGCCTTTGGGCAGAGTGGTTAAGGTGGCTGACTTTGAATCATTTTCCATTCATCTGTGTGGTTTTGTGCCCTGCTTGTGTTAATGTCTGAGAAAGCCATCCATCTGATTCAAAGCAGGTTGAATTTGGCAGTTCTACCATGACATGTGGTGCCTTTGCCTGAAATAGAACCCAGAAGACCATTTGGGATCTTCCTCTAGGGGTCTTCCTCCGCCTGGAAAAGCTGAAAAAGTGACTTATGACTTAAATTTGTGTCATTATTAATAGAAGTGCCCCAAACCAGCTTGAAAGCTTCTGAAAGCAATCAGTAATTGAATATTTCCAGGAGACTTCTCTCACACATGGCTTTCAAGCTTATTTTAGGGAGATTGATCAGATTTTGGAATTGAATAAAGCATTACTCTGATGTGCCCCCTGTGGGTAATGTGCATAATGAATATAGCACTGTATTGTTTTTGATTGATAGAGTTTCTTTGTGTAAGAATCTGGTTTTTGTTGCAGTGCAGACCCCATTTATCTTCTAGAACTATTTTACTTTCACACTGATTTGCATAATATCATGATTTGTATTATCTGCTCATTTGTTATTGAATATAATATATTGCAGTATTTCACAAATGTATACATATTATACATTATTATATAATAGTAGATTAAATGTAGTGTATCCCTTGAAGCAGAATTGCTCACTTTTGGTCTGAACCACAAGTAAAAAAAAAATAGAATTAATGACACCCTGAGGAAAGTTATATCATTATGACTGGAAGTTGAGATTACATGTATGCTAGGCTTAAATTTAGGAAAAGGCAAAAATAGAAGTGCAGTGTTTACTAGCACTAGTTACATTGATGGTCTCCATTCAGGATGTTGAACCTTCACAATATTGACTTTTCTGAAGAAGTAGATCAGAATTTTCTCAAAATGATTAAAAAAGTCAAACAATTTAGTTCAGTTGAACCTGTGTTGACAGCTGCCTGTATTAAGCAGCCACTTGCTGTAAGCAGACAGCAACTTTACACCCCAGAATTAACTCTTTGTTCAGATTTCAGCTTGTCTCTAAGGAGCCAGATTGTCACAACCTTGGTTGGCGACTTAAAACAGATTTGACTGAAATTGCAATTTAGACTCCAACTTATCTTCTTCTGTCTTACAGGAAAGATGTCTTAAAGTTTTCTTCCTTAAATTTTCTTTTATACGCCCATCTCTGAAAGAGCGGGGCGTATTATGTGAACACCCGTGGCGGGCGGTTGGCGTCTGAAAGCATGTCCACTCTCGAAGTCAAGCAGTTTTCATCCGATCTTCATCAAACTTGGTGACAATGTTTGTGGGCATAATATCTCGGCCAAGTTCGATAACCAGCAAAATTGCCCCAGGCATTCTTGGATTATGGCCCTTGAATTACTCGAAATCTGCGAATTTAGCCTTGTCCGCCCTCTAAGTCAAACAGTTTTCATCCGATCTTCACCAAACTTGGTGACAATCTTTGTTGGCATAATATCTCGGCCAAGTTCGATAACCAGCCAAAACGCCCTAGGCACTCTTGGATTATGGCCCTTGAATCACTTGAAATCTGCAAATTTAGTCTTGTCCGCTCTCTAAGTTGAAAAGTTTTCATCCGATCTTCACCAAACTTGCAGATAATGTTTGTGGGCATAATATCTCGACCAAGTTTGATAACCAGCCAAATCGCCCTTGGCACTCTTGGGTTATGGCGCTTGAATTAGGCCAGGTTCGATGACGGGCATTTTTTGTGACAGTCTGCCACTCTTGTTTTCTATATAGGTTCCTTTCATAGGTTTTTCTGACTGGTTTAAGAGATGTGTCATTTTCCACAGAATCTGTGCTTACTAATTTCCATGTTTCCAGAAATGGCCAGAAATACAGGGTCAGTTTCTTGAATGGATATTATCTGTTTATATATTTGTTTCTAGGTACCAGAGATACAAGTTCTCCCAATACAAATCTGAAAGTAATGGCGGGGGAAACCAGATCTATAGTACATGAGAAAGCATTTTCTCTTCATTACTGTTTGGTAACATAAGGCTTTGCAAAGCTCCTAGGCACTATTGTTCATGAATAATTTGAGGTTAATTAATGCATAGGAACTTATGGTAATAGTTTCTGTTATTATGCTTAATGTAGTCACCATAGAATGTTGAAAAAAGGACAGATGTACCTTAGGGAGTTCTGTTATATATTCCAGCAGAAAATCCAGGGTTAGGTGAAATATTGTCAAAACTTAATGAACTTACAGAGTATGGTATGGCAGCACTTGCAGCTAGGAGCTCTGCATATAAATTTAGAATCTGCAAGAACCATTTTTTCCCTATCATATATGATGGAATTGTGAGGAACTTGGACTTTAGACAGAGCTGATGACAATTTATACTTGGACCATTGTCTTCATATCAAAGTGATAGTTTTAGCCCATCAGTCTGTTCTAATATATTACTTTAATTCTCAACAAAATTGTTTATTTCCAGGATAAAGCTGAGAATTTCGTGCAAGCAGCCCTTTTCTGTGCTTCTGAGGAAGGTAATGTGCAAGGAATCAAAAGTCTCACAGATATGGCTCAGAAAATAGACCTCACCACAGCAAATCGGGTATGTTACCTTTTGTAATCTTTAATTGATTCAGTTGTTTCTGTGTTCTGAATAATTTGCTATGAAAGATTGTAAAGAGGAGTTGGGCACTTTAATTACTTGCCCCAAATTGCTCTGCTTTGGGGTCTTTGTGTGGCAGAGTGGATAATGCCATTTACTTTGAATTACTTATCCCTGGCCAGTGTGGGTTTGAAACTGTGCTTAAGGTGTGGACTTCTTAATTTGAGGCAGTCATCCAGCGAACTACACATTTGCCTGCCATTGCTTATTTTTAAACCCAAACAAACAGTCTGTAAAATCTGTTGTAGCATAGCAAATAAGAATTTCACTGCTCCACCTGGGAGTCCCAGACTTGCTGATACCTCAACTGCACCTCCTGATAAGACTTCAGTACAAATTTTCTCACCATGCAGACTCAAGGATGAACCTATGAACTTCAGACTCCCATCAGATAGAAGCTGAATGAATTTAAGTTGATATACCAGCATGTTAAAATTTGAATTCTAGTGCATTGCCTTTAATAAGAACCTATAGTGCTGAAGCCGAGGAAACTAGTCTGAAAACACATGGAATACTTCTGCTTCGTCTCAGAAAATTACCCATCCTCTTAATCAACTTGGATGAACCTAAGAGCTTCAAACTGTATCACAATGAAGCTAAATAAATTTATGTTGATATACAGGCATGTTAAAATTTGTGTTCTCTAGTGCATTGCATTGAATAAGAACCTAAGTGCCGAAGAGTCAAGGACAACTGTCAGAATACACATGAAATACTCCTGTTTCTTCCCAGAAATATACCCATCCTCTATGTCAGCTTGGAAAAAATTTCAGATGAAACTGAACAGAATAAGAGTTTGAATATTGCATGTATTTAGGGTCATTAATTTGAGAAATCAGATTTTTTTATATAGGGGCAAAAAGTATTGAAAATATATCAGGTATATGAAATGGCCATAATGTCATATTGTCGTACGAAATTTACAAATAAAATATAAAAATTCAAATCTGTATAAAATATTAAAGTCTTTGTAGATTTTATATATTTCTTATGTAAAATATACAGAAAAAAATAACATAAGTGAAAATACAGACTTTTTTTAAAAAGTTTTTAGTAATTATGTCTCCCACCACACATCGAACATTTCTCATCCTATCTTCACCAAACTTGAACAAAATGTGTTTGACCATAAGACGTCGGCTAAGTTCGATAAATAGCCAAATCGATCCAGGCATATTGGAGTTATGGCCCTTGAATTACCGAAAAATCAGCCTTTTTATTCTTGTCCGTACTCTAAGTCAAACATTTCTAATCCGATCTTCACCAAACTTGAACAAAATATGCTTGACCATGAGACCTCGGCCAAGTTTGATAACTAGCCAAAGGGGTCTAGGCATTTTGGAGTTGCGGCCCTTGAATTACCGAAAAATCAGCCTTTTTATTTTTGTCCGTACTCTAAGTCAAACATTTCTCATCCGATCTTCACCAAACTTAAACAAAATATGCTTGACCATGAGACCTCGGCCAAGTTTGAAAACTAGCCAAAGCGGTCTAGGCATTTTGGAGTTGCAGCCCCTGAATTACCGAAAAATCAGCCTTTTTATTCTTGTCCGTACTCTAAGTCAAACATTTCTCATCCGATCTTCACCAAACTTGAACAAAATATGCTTGACCATGAGACCTTGGGCAAGTTTGATAACTAGCCAAAGCGGTCTAGGCATTTTGGAGTTACGGCCCTTGAATTACCGAAAAATCAGCGTTTTTACTCTTGTCCGTTCTCTAAGTCGAACATTTCTCATCCGGTCTTCACCAAACTTGAACAAAATGTGTTTGACCATAAGACCTCAGCTAAGTTTGATAACTAGCCAAATCCGCCAAGGCACTTTTGAATTATGACCCTTGAATTACTGATTGCATCCACTTGTCCAGACCATCTAATTGGATCCACTCGTCTAAACCATCTAGAGAAACTAAACATTTTTCATAAGGGCAGTTGTGGGAAACATGCGCTTTTCTCAAAAGCATCTCTAGTTGTAGTGTTTCCAGTAATGAAATTAAATTATCGACATGTCAGTTTCCAGTGATTGATCAGCCAGACTATTGTTGCCAATACATCAAAAATGTCAACCTTGTTTTTCATTGAAAAAGTGTTGGAAAACCTAGTGTAGCAAAGATGACTGTCTGATTGTCTGTCAGATTGTTTCAATGTTTTAAATATGTTTTGTATTTTTCAGCATGGTGAAACTGCAGTACATATGGCTGCAAGTGGAGGCCATACAGAGGTCATCAAATTCCTAAACTCAAAAGGAGTTGACATTGGGGCACTTGACAAGGTAAGTCAAATTTGATCATAGAGCTTTATCTCTCAGAAAAAAAAATCTTATTCTCTTAACCTTCATTTTCTTGTTATTACGAAAAATGATCTATTGCTTTGATAAGCTTGTGAAAGTAACACTTGTAAAGATATGAAAAAGCATAGATTTGTTGTATTTTCTTCACTACCTATTGTCAAAGTACAATGTAACTCATTTCTTATTAGCATGATTTTGCTTTCATTATTTTTATGTTAAGGCGAAGTCATGGCCATAACACATACTCAGAACAAAAATAACAGTCTAGAATTATAGTTATTTTTAACTCTAGGTCATCTGAGTCATGATCACTTTACGTACTTGAAACAAAATTTAAGTCATGTAGAACATTCAGTTTTAGGTTGCAGTCACTTTACTAAAAGTTACTTTTGCATACTCTTGATGAAATATGAGTTATCATGGACCAGGTGTGAAAAGTAGATATAAAATATCAACATCTTTAACAAAAGATTTTTTGTTTGCCGAATTTCAATCTCTTATAAAATCGTTTTGCGTGAACGTATTGTATTTTCCTTTGGTATGTTGATTATTTATGATATATATGATTGAATTATGTCAAAAAACCTTCAAAAATACCTTTAGTTAAAAAAATACAGGTGTATTCCGGTTATAGAAAGTGTATTCCGGTTTTTAGGTGGATTCCGGTTTAATGTGTGACCCTATTTACCTGCAATGTACTATATTTGCCTTCTATATACTCTATTTACCTGCAATGTACTATATCTTCCAGCTATATACTCTATTTACCTGCAGTGTACTATATCTTCCAGCTATATACTCTATTTACCTGCAGTTTACTATATCTTCCAGCTATATACTCTGTTTACCTGCAATGTACTATATCTTCCTGCTATATACTCTATTTACCTGCAATGTACTATATCTTCCTGCTATATACTCTATTTACCTGCAATGTACTATATCTTCCTGCTATATACTCTATTTAAATTCCATACTTTTAGTATCAAAACCAAAAACTATGGGACGCACAAAGAGGGATCACTATACATAGATTTCTCTACCAGACAAAGGGAGAATACACATATATAGCTCTTGTGAACAAAGTCAATAAGCTGACTCCTGACAATCATTTGACTGATTTCCACAGTGTGTCCCACAGGCACATACATGTGCCACCAGAACCAACAAATAAACAAGATTTTAATTGTTTGACATCAATACTTTTATTCAGGCTATATAATAAGACCTTGTGGCGGAATATTGGCTGCAGACGGGGGCTAAATTCTTAAATTTTATACAGTCCCGGGGAGACAACTAACTGCCTTCCCTTAATGGTACACTGGCAAGTCAGTGTCCAGGTTGGAAACCTTGGTGTCAGTCCCAACAGTTGCACACCCTGATGAGGACGGTTGTTAGTGGGCAGCCCGGATTACATCTGACTCCTGAGCTACTGCGGTCCCGGACGTAACCCTGCCCTGGGCCTACCCTCCATACATAGAGGTGGAGGGGGGTGCCAACGTTACCCTGGAGTGCACCCCACCATAACACACAAAATTAATACACACAATGAACCTGCATGCCTTCAAGCAAGTCAGGCCAGGAGAAAGAGCCAGGCTGATGTACCCGTAACCCCCTTCTTCGTCTCCCCGGGCCACCACAGAAAATGATATATTTTCCCCCACTATAATATCTTCCAGCTATATACTCTTATTTACCTGCAGTGTATTATGTCTTCCTGCTATATACTCTTTTTACCTGCAATGTACTATATCTTCCTGCTCTATACTCTATTTACCTGCAATGTACTATATCTTCCAGCTCTATACTCTATTTACCTGCAGTGTACTATATCTTCCTGCTATATACTCTATTTACCTGCAATGTACTATATCTTCCAGCTCTATACTCTATTTACCTGCAGTGTACTATATCTTCCAGCTCTATACTCTATTTACCTGCAATGTACTATATCTTCCTGCTATATACTCTATTTACCTGCAATGTACTATATTTTCCTGCTGTGTATTTCAGCAAGGTGACAGTGCAGTATACTGGGCGGCGAGGCAAGGTCATGTAGAGGTCATAAAGTACCTTCTAGACGAGGGTGTTGCCTTGAACTCACAAAATAAGGTAGGATCTTTAAGGAGATTTATATTCGCTCAGTATTCTAGAGAGTATTCTAAAGGAGATTTTTGTGTTTTGCGCTATGAAATGGATACAGAGTTCTGATCAAAGAATTAATAAGTACTTTAGGAGGGGCCTGTGTTGGCAAGTGGTTAAGGCCACTGACTGGAACACTTGCCCATCACCTTTGTGGGTTTGAAACTGCACTTGGGATGTAGATCTCTCATATGTGGCTAACAGCAGGTCAGTGGTTCTGCCAAGGTAGAAGTCTGTGCTTGAAACAATGCCCTGGGGGAACCAGGAGTCATCCTCCAGTATAAATAGTTTGAAAAGTTACCAGTGACCTAAATTGTGTATATTGACTCAAAACCCAACAGTACTAAAAAGCATAAAATACTTAAAGGTGCATGCATCCAGATTTATGTGAAAAAAAAACCCCAAAAAAACAAAAAAGTATTCAAAAGTTGGTAACTGTGAAAAAGCAGTAGAAACCAACTTGGCGATATTTATTTTTAAACTCCATTTTTGTTGTCTGTAAGCTGTTGTAGTAAAGCTATCTTTAACAACAATCCCGCTGAAAAGTTTATATGTAAAATTGAAAGCATTAGGTTGTTTTTTGAATTATAATCCTGGAATTTTCAAGTAAAATAATATTTTAAAAAGATGATGCAAGTTTGTGGGCATGCCTCTTTAAAAAAAAGTGAAAGCACATTTTTGGATTTGATTTATTTGCTCAACAGGGCTGATGTCAGAAGGAATATTTGAAGGGGTTGCTGCTGTGCATTAATTAATTAGATATTCCAATCTACTGAAACTGTATGTCTATCCAGATGCCAGAATAATTCATTGATTATAACAATGATATAATCTCATTAGCGCCATTGCAATTGTCTAAATCAACTTGAGGCGTCTGGTGTAAGACATTTGGTGTAAATATTGTGTCTGTTTCAGTCTGGGGAGACAGCAGCCCATGTCGCAGCAAGATACGGCCACATGCAAGTTATTGATTATCTGGCTTCATCAGGTGTTGATCTAAATGTACAAGACAATGTGAGTTATCTTTCTTCATACTTTTACTGTTTCCAAGGTAATAAATGTTTGTAGACCAGTCTTAGAGTGCAGCCTTGCCATTGGACAATTTCAAATTAATTAACCAATCAAATTTGCCATTGGACAATTTCAAACTAATTAACCTATCAAATGTGTGAGACTTCAGACTGGTCTACAGACATAGTGTTATAACCCCAGATAATACACAGGATATAAATTAGAAGGCTTCCTTCTCTATCACCCCTTAATATTTATATTTTCCTTACATATCTCCTATTGAAGGTTCCGTAGAGCCTTCTCAGCTAATTTTTAGGAAAAGGTCAGATTTCCAATCCATAGGCAAATTTTCATCATGACTGTTTCACTCCAGTGACTCCGCCTCAATTTTATGTGGGGATGTTGGTCTGTTTAGCTAAAACATGGAGTCCATAAAAAATGAACATTAAAAAAGCTTGCCCACCAGTGATGAAATAATAGAAAGAGGGGCACCTGGGGTCTTCAGTAACCATGAAAATCTGGAAAGCCACAAATTGACCTATAATTGTGTTGACTTCATGTTAAATCCAACAAAACAAAACAAACAAGACTTTCCGAAACACTTTAAATATAAAGTGAAACCAGTCCCTAATTAGTGGGCCTATGTATCATACATATTCATTGCTATACTGATATGTTTATGTGTATGAGATGGAACTGGTTTAAAATAGTACATAAATAAAATTGTGTTATTTATTTTGTAGCTTGGGGAGACTGCCCTCCATAATGCAGCTTGGCATGGATTCACAAATATTGTGCATGTGTTGTGTAGAGATGGGGCTAAACTAGATATGCAGAATAAAGATGGGGACAGCGCGCTGCATTGTGCTGCAGCACGGGGACATGTTGAATGTGTGAAAATCCTGCTTGAGGCTGGAATGCCCCTTGATTTGAAAGATAAGGTAAATGGAAAAATAGAAATATTTTGTTCACTGAAGAAGGCGTATTAGCAACATAGTTTACACATTTCAAGAATAACATTGTCAGAAAGAAATTTAAACCATTATTAAAGGATTCAAGTTATTTTTAGCATTTGCAAGACAGTACTTAAATCTGAAAAAAATAGATTTTCAGAAAGGGAAAATACTAGTTTTATATTGTAATTATTGTAATGAAATGTAGCCCACCTGCTTAGCTCAATAGGGATAGCACAGATCTACAGGTCCCGGGGTTGTGAGTTCAATCCTCTTGCAGGCTCCTGCTGTTCACAACTCAAAACAGCAGTTTAAGCACACATCTAATGTACAGATATTTTTATAAACTTTGTGATCCCAAATGACCAGGAAAAACACTGTGTCTGAGAATGGGCAGACTTTTACAGCTTCCGTATGTGTTAAAGTCTTCTATTGTAACATTTAATAAAACCTGGAAGAAAATTTTTTCGAAGCATTGAATGCAACCAAGTGAAAAAATATCACATGCAGTTTGATTGAATGTTTGCATGAGAGGTTAATGACCTGTCCTGCCACAAAGCATTAGCTTAACCCTTACCCTGCTAAATGTCTAAAATGGACTGGTCCATCTTTCAGTTTGGACAATACCATTAACCACTTTGGTAGTTTAGTGGTAGAGGGTCCGCTTCGAGTGCGAGAGGTTGTGGGTTTGATCCCGGGTCGCGTCATACCAAAGACATAAAAAATGGTACTAGTAGCTTCCTTGCTTGGCGCTCAGCATTAAGAGGGTAGTGCAGGGACTGGTCAGCCCAGTGTCAGTATAATTGACTGGGTGGGGTATCATGTCATGTGTCTACGGCGTGATATTCCAGTGAGGCAGCACTATAAAGTTGGGCATTGTGCTCCCTGCTACAAGTAGACACCGTCGTTTAAATGACTGAAAAATTGTTGAAAAAGACGTTAAACCCGAACACACACACTCACACTTGACTGTTTAAAGGGGTGCTTATTAAAAAAATGCTGACTAAATGGCGAACAGTGCAGATCTTGATCAGACTGCACGGATGTGCAGGCTGATCAAGATTTACACTGGTCGCAAAGGCAGAACCAATCGTGTCCAGCATAGTAAGGGTTAATCATATCCAGTTCATACTATACAACTTCTAATATCTTTTTTCAGCGTGGATGTACAGCTCTGTATCTAGCATGCAATCGACAACACACACCTATAGCACTTATGTTGCTGCACTCTGGGTGTAGTATGGATGAAATAATTGAGGTAGCGAATTTGTTTTATGACACTTAATTTTGTAATTTTTCTTTCACTCGACTTCCACTTGCAGATACATGTATAATATGGTCAGTAGCTAGATGTATTAGGTAATTAGGCCAGTAATAGAAAGAATTTAAAATGGGTTGTCTTGACATTTCAAAGGTGAACAATGCAGTAGAATTATGGTCTAGATCATTTTTTATTAGAGTAATGTTAAGTATTTTGTAAAAATAAACATTTTTGGAATTGGGGAACTATTCTACAAGGGGAAAGGTATTTAACTGTAACTGATAGGTTGATGGTTATGTCATTAAGTTGATGCTCTATTTTGCTGTTAGCCAAAAAATGATACAAGTTTTCCAGGTCTTCCAGAATTCCTGGTTCTCTGTTTCAGCAGATATGTTTTTCATTTTTATTTGGATGCAGTTGGGAATTGTCTTTTAAAAGATTCTTTTGTTGTTTTAGTAGTTATTTATGATGGGGAAAATGAAATAAAAGTTGTATGCATATTTTTTTTCAGTACATTGTATAAAATCTGTTAGGGCTTCCTTATTTGAAAATATTTTCTATATATCAATAAACTCAAGATTGCTAGAAGCAGTGATAGATGTTGATTTTCCACTGAACCAGATTTTAAAGACAATTTACCCATGATGCTACTGTATTGCAGGATGCTTGTGAATATACACTACATTGTGCTGTACGTGAAGGACTTACCACTGTCGTGCAGACCATGTGTGCATTTGGATGTAAAGTTGATGTATTAACTAAGGTAACCACTATCACCAATTGTCTTCTGTGCTTTTCTTTCTACAATCATTGTGTCATAAAAACCATTCATTTATTCTTTGTTGAGTTTAACACCATTCTTTCAACTGTATTTTAGAATAAATGCGGTTGTCTGTGAATTTTGACCAGTGTTTTTGCATTTATTTATTACCAGTATAAACATGTTCTCCACAAATTCCCCTCATGAATCAGATGTGGAGGACAAATGATCTTCAGTCAGTTATCTTACCCGGTACTTAAATTCATACATGTATGAAATCTAGATCTTCGTTTTTGCTTTTTTAAACAGAGAAATTTTTATCAGAAACTCAAACATTCTGTATTCTAGGAGACAAATGTAACACCATTGCATCTAGCTAGTAAAGGAGGCTACATTGAGATGGTCAGAACTCTTCTTCTGTCAGGAGCACAGTCATTTCCTAACAAGGTACAGTAAATTTTGTAGGAGAATCAAATCTTAATCTTCGTTGTAAAATCCTGCTTTGACTTTGAGTGAAATGCTAAATTTGTGTCCATATAGACTGATCTTGCAAACTACTAGAAACAACACCTCAAAGATCAATTTTAATCAACTGAAGTACGAGTTCGCAAGAATATCCAAGGGATACAACTCTGAAAGTTACACTGATGAAGTTGACAATAGTTACTGATACTGCAAAAAACTAAGTGTTTTACAAACCAATGTGTTTGGAATCTGTGGTTAAATGTCTTTAGTGGGAATAATTTGGAAATTTCATTCATAAAATATTTTATTTTTATACCATCAGAAGAAAATAAAATCAATAAATATGAGAAATAACTTGAAGATTATGTACATGTATATATTGCAGGACGGTGTGAGTCCAGAAATTATGGCTTTGGCAGAAGGATACACTGATATTGCGGATCTTCTGAACAAAGTTAAAGGGGTGAGAATATATATCTTTAACGTTCTGTGTAGTTTAATCAATTCACTTAAACTTAGTGTAAATAGATTTTTGAAAAAAGTGACTATTGCTGAATTAAAAAAACCCTAAAAAACAAACAAGCTGTCAGATGTTTAAATGAACAGTTTTTAGCTTGACTATTCGAAGAATAAGGGAGCTATCCTACTTGCCACGGCATCGGCGTTAGTGTGAGCGTCACACAAATGTTAAAAGTTTGCGTACCACCCCAAATATTTTCAAAGTCCATTGAGGAATTGCTTTCATATTTTGCATACTTGTTAACCATCATGACCCCAGTCTGTAAACAGGAGCAGACAACTATCAAGCATTTTGACTGAATTATGGCCCCTTTTTGACTTAGAATATGCTTATTGTAATGTTAAAGTTTGCGTACCACCCCAAATATTTTCAAAGTCCATTGAGATATTGCTTTCATATTTTGCATACTTGTTTACCATCATGACCCAGTCTACAAACAGGAGCAGACAACTCTATCAATCATTTTGACTGAATTATGGCCCCTTTTCGACTTAGAATATGCTTATTGTAATGTTAAAGTTTTACTCATAGCTTATATTATACTATCAACCACTGAGAATGGTCGAGCGCGCTGTCAACTGACAGCTTTTGTTTAACATAAGCTTGTCTGATTTAAAAAAAAAAATCTACGAGGTATTGTCATTAGCATTGGCTAAAATTTTTGTTTAGGTCCCACTTCTCTCAAAAACTGTAAGAGCTACAGCTTTGAAACTTTGCACATATGTTTATCATCATCAGGGGGCTGTGTAGGCTAAGAACTATAACTCTGATATGCATTTTGTCAAAATTACGTTACAAGATCTTCAGTGTACATTGCATCATGGTATTTGACATGTTTTCTTTGTTTGATTAGGATCGTGGAGAGGCTTTCATAAAACAGCTGATGTTATCCTCACTGTCACTACCTCAGGTCAAGGTCAAATTTCTCGGTTCAACAGGTGTGGGAAAATCGACATTGATTGAGACACTGAAATGCGGCCTGTTCAGTAGCTTCTTCAGGAGATCGCGGCTCAGTAGCTCCAGCGCAAACCCAGGATCAGGCACAAAGTCAAAAGGTTTGTATAATAAACATAGTTAAAAATTCACATAACATAACATTTTGTTGCTCTTGCTGGAAGCTTCAGGTTTTTAGCCCACCATCATCAGATGGTGGGCTATTCAAATCACTCTGCGTCCGTGGTCCGTCGTCCTTCCGTCCGTCCGTCCGTCTGTCCTTCCGTCCGTTAACAATTTCTCGTTATCGCATCTCCTCAGAAACTACCTCGGGGATTTTGACCAAACTTTGTCAGAATGATGTATTGGTACCCTAGTTGTGTCCCCCTGAAAATCAGACTGGTTCAACAATTTTTTAGTAAGTTATGGCCCTTTGTTTATTTCTATAATTTACATAGATTTATATAGGGAAAAACTTTGAAAATCTTCTTGTCCAAAACCACAGAGCCTAGGGCTTTGATATTTGGTATGAAGCATCATCTAGTGGTCCTCTACCAAGATGATTCAAAATATTTCCTTGGGGTCTAATATGGCCCTGCCCCGGGGGTCACATGGTTTATATAGACTTATATAGGGAAAAACTTTGAAAAACCTCTTGTTCAAAACCACAGGGCCTAGGGCTTTGATATTTTGTATATGACATCATCTAGTGGTCTTCTACTAAGATTGTTCAAATTATCCCCCTAAGGTCAAATATGGCTCCGCCCCGGGGGTCACATGGTTTACATAGACTTACATAGGGAAAAACGTTGAAAATCTTCTTGTCCAAACCACAAAGCCTAGGGCTTTGGCATTTGTATTGTAGCATCATCTAGTGGTTCTCTACCATGTTTGTTCAAATTATCCCCCTAGGGTTAAATATGGCCCCGCCCTGGGGGGTCACATGGTTCATATAGACTTATATAGGGAAAAGATTTTAAAATCTTCTTGTCAATAACCTACAACATTCAAATTTGGACCACATGTATGGTTTTGAGTGGCAAGATGAACCTTGACATGAGTTGACCTTGATTTTGACCTAGTGACCTACTTTCACATTTCTGTAGCTACAGCCTTCAAATTTGGACCACTTGCATAGTTTTGTGCACTGAAAAAAACTTTGACCTTGACTTAGACCTAGTGACCTACTTTCACATTTTTGAAGGTACAGGCTTCAAATTTGGACCACATGCATAGTTTTGTGTTCTGAATTGGAATTTGACCTTGATTTTGACCTACTGACCTACTTTCACATTTCTCAAGCTACAGCCTTCAAATTTGGACCACATGCATAGTTTTGTGTACCGAAACAAACTTTGACCTTTACATTGACCTAGTGACCTACTTTCACATTTTTGAAGGTACAGGCTTCAAATTTGGAACACATGCATAGTTCTGTGTTCCGAAATAAAATTTGACCTTGATTTTGACCTAGTGACCTACTTCCACATTTCTCGAGCTACAGCCTTCAAATTTGGACCACATGCATAGTTTTGTGTACCGAAATGAACTTTGACATTAAGATTGACCTAGTGACCTACTTTCACATTTCTGTAGCTACAGGCTTCAAATTTAGACCACATGCATAGGATTGTGTACTGAAACTTTGACCTTGACATTGACCTAGTGACCTACTTCCACATTTTTGAAGGTACAGGCTTTAAATTTGGACCACATGCATAAATTTGTGTTCTGAAGTGTAATTTGACCTTGATTTTGACCTAGTGACCTACTTTCACATTTCGTCCTTGAAATTGATCTAGTGACCAACTTTAACATTTCTCAAGCTACAGCTTTCGAATTTGGACCACATGCAAAGTGTTGTGTACGGAAATGAAATTTGACCTTGAGCTAGTCAGTAAGTCTTGAAATTTGGAACACTCAAAAATGGCACATTGGTGGGCGCCAAGATCACTCTGTGATCTCTTGTTTAATAATTGAGCAAAGTAAAGAAGAAATTTTATAGATGTTAATACATTTACCATGTGTGAATAGAGACCACATGGCTCTTAAGACCACTAGTTTCATTTCCAAATGAATGATTTTCAGCTTACCTGTGAATGACAACCTACATAAAGAACACTGTTTGACTTTCCCATACATGGTCTTTATATAGAGGTGTTGCTGTGAACAGTTGAGTGGCATCTTTTTGGCTACCTCTGTAAATTTCAGTGGAAAGGTTCATTGTTATCCCCCCACGAAAGTCGGAGGGATATAGTTTTGGCATTGTCCGTCCGTCTGTCCGTGCGAGCTCACATTTGCATACTTAGGTGGCTATAGGAACAATAGGTAACTGTACTTTTTCTTTTATGTCATTCATTCCGTAAGGCTTTTATGTGGCTATTTTTCTTTTACGTGGCTAAAAGAACAATAGAGAGAACAAAAGAGTAGCCACATAACTATCCATATGTAGGAACTTCCGTCTTTCTGTCCGTCCTTCCGTCCGGAGCCATATCTAGGAAATGGTTGGGAATATTTATATAAAACTTCATATACTTGTTCACCACTATGAGTTCTTGCGGCCCGTCAAGTTTCAGTCAGATTGCCTTAGTAACACCAGAGTTATGACCCTTAGAAGTTTCTAGTGTTAACTATATAGGGTACTATAAATATGGCAATTTCTGCATCATAACTTTTGATATATTTGACCTAGAACTATGAAACTTAAACACAATTTAAATCACCATAATGTGGTTGTGTACACACAGTTTCATTCGGATTTATTTGATAATTAAGAGTTATTGCCCTTTAATTGTATAAAAATCCACATTTTTGTACATAAGAAACTTACCATTTGGTAGAATTTTATTAAATTTCTTTCATTCTTTTCCATGATTATTTATTGTAAACATGTGAAGTTGTGTACCCACACCTGGTCACCCCCTTACCGTTATCACACCCCTTCCCCTCCCTCCCTCCCTCAAGTTTCAGTCAGATTGCCCAAGTAACACCAGAGTTCTGGCCCTTAGAAGTTTCTAGTGTTAACTATATAGGGTACCGTAGATCTATAGATATGGCAATTTCTGCATCATAACTTTTGATATATTTGATCTTGAACTATGAAACTTAAATAGAATTTAGAGCACTATAATGTGGTTGTGCACACACAATTTCGTACGGATTTCTTTTGTAACTTCAGAGTTACTGCCCTTTAATTGTCTAAAAATCCACATATTTGTACATAGCAAACTTACCATTTGGCAGAATTTCATTAAATTTCTTTCATTCTTTTCTATGAACATTTATTATAAACATGTGAAGTTGCGCACCCACACCTGCTCACCCACTTGCCTTGGTCACCCCCCCCCCCCCCAAAAAAATCAACATGTGACATTTTGTTTCCTCACCCATTTCCCTGCAGCCCCACCCCCTAAAAAAATAAATATATACATATATCTGCATATATAGATATATATATTTCCATTCCTTTTTTTTTTTTTTTTTTTAAATGTCCAAACCTTCAACATGTTGTTGTGACTGCACAAACCTTGCTCCCAGCCATGTTCAAGATATCTTACTTAATTGTGTTCTCTTAAGGACATCTGTTCTTTTAAGTTCAAAAGCAACATCTGGTGCCAAACCACTCAGAGACAATACTTCGCTCCAGTTAAAATTCAAGCTCACATTTCAATTAACTGCATTTAATTTTAAAAGCTAAGCTTATTACAGTAAGCATATCCCATTCAAAATAAATTCTTTAGTCAGGATCAAAGTATCATACATTTATTATGTACTCTTTAATTAAACATTTGTTTTCTGTTAAATTAATTTTGACTAATGAAATTATTTGCTTCTTATTAACATCCTTAACTTTTTGCTAGATATATTTTTTTGCCATTCCTCACCACAAACTCTTTCGGCAGGGGATACCAATTCATCGGAATTTGCTTGTTATTACATGTATGTTTCTTCTATATCATTATAGAATTAAAGCCACGTCTACCGAGACAATACAGTCTACCTACACCATTGTGTTACTCTGTCGGCAATCCACAGTATACAAAGGGCATAAATATACAGCATGTCAATATAACAGGTAATGAACATATACAGTATAATCTCTGGTAATGCGATTCCTTAGGGTAAACACAGGTCTGTTATTTGAGATACAGAGTTTAACTGTATTTGATTTCTGTCACATGATGCTAAGGTGCTTGTATGCTAGTTTAGGACATGTAGCTCATTTCTTACGTTTTCAATGAATTATTAAAATAGAACAGCGAAATAAATCTTTCATGTTACAAAAATTGGTGAGGAACTACAAATTGAATAGTTTGATTAAAATACTCAAAGACAGCCCTGTAATAAAAGAAAATTTGTCTGTTTTACCAGGGGGGTTGTAATATACAGTATTTCACTCACAAACGCCAAATCTTGTATTTTAACTGATGTCTATTCCACTCATGAAAATACTGCATTTGGTGTCCATTCATTAAAAGATACATTGAAACATGCAAAACTCCTGTATTTCTTATATTGTCCATTCTCGACATAAAAAGTGATTCTAGAAATAACAACAATGCAGTTGAAACTCGCTGATCGCAAAATTCCGGCTATCTCAAAGACATAATCAAGTTCTGCTTGAAAGGACGCGCATAAAATATCACTTTAAGTCGAATTTCGGTTATCTCGCCGTAAAACACTCGATCCCTTGGAAATCGAAATACAAGAGTTTCAGCTGTAGTAATAAGAATACAAACGGAAATGTTTATTACCTTCTTTTACCGTGGGTTCTTTCATAAGGCAGATTATCAAATAATGATTATTTATGTATTCCAGGTGTCGGTGAACTAAGCATGTGGGATTTCTCTGGTTATGAGCCGTATTACATGTTGTACGACCATTTTCTAGGCGAGACAGGCTGTGTACATGTAGTCATGTTCAGTTTAATGGATCCATTTGATGAACAAATTGCTCAAGTTTTCTTCTGGCTCAATTTCCTCAAGGCTCGAGTTACCCCTCTTTTACCTCTAGGTAAGTTAAAGCCCAGTTACCAGGGTATAAGTAACATCTCAGTTATTTCAGGGTTAATATTGCACTGTGAATTTTCTCATGGCTAGAGTTACTTTTCCTTTACCTTTAGGTAAGTTGTCCCATAGAAACCAGGTGGTTTTGGGGATAAAAGTAACATCTGTTACTTGTGCTATCCCATTGATAATTTCCTCAAGGCTGAAGATTTTACGTGTAGGTAAGTTATACCCCATTTACCAGGTTATAAGTTACATCACAGTTACTTAAGGGCAAGTATGGCAGTGTTGATTTCCTCAAAGCTAGAGTTACACTTCATTTACCTCCAGGTAAGTTATATCCTAATCACCAGGATGTAAGTAATTTCTGGTGGCCTACAGATAACTTCTTCCTGGCTAGGGTTTTGCCTCTTTTGCATTATATCGGGCAGGCATTTGGGTAGAAACACTGATTCTGCAAGCCAGCTGGGTGGTTTTGTCACATGACCCAAAGCAGGGCCCGAACCAGTAAAGGTGACGGGCAAGCAGCCTTAACCAGTCTGCCATGAAGACTCCTCTTTCAGGTCCTTTAAATATCATAAAAGAAATGCAAGCACAGCTGCACCTTTTTGAAAAAAAAATGTGAAATTACACTGAAGATCTAGTGTTAAACATTATTTATTGGTCACTAAACAGAGGTATTTAATGAAATAATTTTATCAAAAATTTCAGGATATTGTGGACAACTCCCAAATCGTCCATGCATAATACTCATTGCCTCACATGCAGATAAAGCAGGGTGCTTGAAAAATGCTCGCGGGGAATACGTCAGCCATGTGGCTAGTAGCATTCTGTCGAAGATTCAGCAGAAGTTTCGAAGTGACCTTGACATTGTTGAGAGAGTTTTCGTCATGGATACTCAGGTTGCCATGACACCAGATGTCAAGGCTTTAAAACACCAGTTGTATCAGCATAGGGCAAACATTCTCAGGGTAAGTATATTACAGATTTTATATTGAAAAATTGATGTATTCATTGTAGTTGTATGGGATGTTTGATTCACATATTCTGTATTTAGCAGAGCTATTTCCGAATTTCATTTTAAAATGATGGTCTTGAAATAAGAATCAATTTGATATCTGAGAATTTGAACTTTGTTTAAAGGAAAACGGCCAAGAACAAAATGAACAGCTCAAGTCTTTTTTGGCGCACATTAAAAATGCATCTAAAATTACTGTATTTTGTAATAGTTTGTAATATCCTTAAAAAGATATTTTCTATGTTTTGATCTCACAAAATTCTGGGTAACTTGAACAAACATTTTGTTCATTTCATTTCACTGAACAATCCGTGTTTTACTGCAGTCACATCAGTTTTGAGTTTGAGATCTTTAAACTAAGCTGTTTAAAACAATCGCAATGACATTACATTTTCTTTTGAACAGTCTGTCGGTAAATCCAGTGGTTTCCTGGAGGCCATGTTGATGACCTTGCCATCATGGCGACGATCATCGTCCTCCTACCCAGTGTTGTCATGGCAACAGTTCATTGAGTTTGTGAGATCAAAGGTCAATCCACTGGTTGGTGAGAACCATATAAAGCACCTTGTGGAACAGCTACAGATTATAGGGGAGGTAAGTTATGAAATATTTGTAAATTTTCTCATCATTACTCATTAGGACTGTTGTCATAGAGAATAATCTTCCAACAAGGAGGTCATGGGTTTGAATCATTTGCCTTGCATTTTTTTCTGCATGATGATTTACTGAGTGAAGACAATGTGTTGTATAAGGTAATTTGTCGTCTGCCTCTTGATTCTCAGTGTCATGTAGAAAATAGGTTAATACTGACAAGGAGTTCTGGAATACTAGTTTATTCAGCTGAAATACTGCTGTAAAATGTTGCTAAACCTGGTGTCAGTATAATGTGACTGGGTGGGGTAATATGTCACATGGCTATTCGTGATATACCATTGAGGCAACACTATAGAGTTGGGCATTGAGCTCACTGCTACAAGTAAACAACATCGTTTATATTACTGAAAAATTGTTGAAAAAGACTCTCAACCCGAACACACACACAAACCTAACAAACAAAAGTAACGGTATCTAGGGTAGAGGGTAACATTTGGTGACACAGAAAATAAAAAATATTGACCTGTCACTTAGCAGAACCTGTTTACCAGTAATATATGAAAAGAGTTGTTGGTTGCTGGGGAAATAAAATGTTTTATTGTCAGTCAAATAAAGGTTGCTAATGTAGATTGTCAGATTTTTGTTGTTCTAAATCGGCTGCAGACTGAGAATGGTATAAAATTGATGATTTTTTAGCTCACCTGTCACATAGTGACAAGGTGAGCTTTTGTGATCACGCACCGTCCGTCGTCTGTGCGTCCGTCCGTCCGTAAACTTTTGCTTGTGACCACTCTAGAGGTCACATTTTTTTGTGGGATCTTTATGAAAGTTGGTCAGAATGTTCATCTTGATGATATCTAGGTCAAGTTCGAAACTGGGTCACGTGCGGTCAAAAACTAGGTCAGTAGGTCTAAAAATATAAAAACCTTGTGACCTCTCTAGAGGCTATATATTTCATAAGATCTTCATGAAAATTGGTCAGAATGTTCACCTTGATGATATCTAGGTCAAGTTCGAAACTGGGTCACGTGCAGTCAAAAACTAGGTCAGTAGGTCTAAAAATAGAAAAACCTTGTGACCTCTCTAGAGTCCATATATTACACAAGATCTTCATGAAAATTGGCCAGAACGTTCACCTTGATGGTATCTAGGTCAAGTTCCAAACTGGGTCACGTGCCATCAAAAACTAGGTCAGTAGGTCTAAAAATAGAAAAACCTTTTGACCTCTCTAAAGGCCATATTTTTCATGGTATCTGTATGAAAGTTGGTCTGAATGTTCATCTTGATGATATCTAGGTCAAGTTCGAAACAGGGTCATGTGCGGTCAAAAACTAGCTCAGTAGGTCTAATAATAGAAAAACCTTGTGACCTCTCTAAAGGCCATATATTTCATGAGATCTTCATGAAAATTGGTCAGAATGTTCACCTTGATGATATCTAGGTCAAGTTCGAAAGTGGGTCATGTGCCATCAAAAACTAGGTCAGTAGGTCAAATAATAGAAAAACCTTGTGACCTCTCTAGAGGCCATATTTTTCATGGGATCTGTATGAAAAATGGTCTGAATGTTGATCTTGATGATATCTAGGTCAAGTTCGAAAGTGGGTCACGTGCCATCAAAAACAAGGTCAGTAGGTCAAATAATAGAAAAACCTTGTGACCTCTCTAAAGGCCATATTTTTCATGGGATCTGTATGAAAGTTGGTCTGAATGTTCATCTTGATGATATATAGGTCAAGTTCGAAACAGGGTCATGTGCGGTCAAAAACTAGGTCAGTAGGTCTAAATATAGAGAAACCTTGTGACCTCTCTAGAGGCCATACTTTTAAATGGATCTCCATAAAAATTAGTCAGAATGTTCATCTTGATGATATCTAGGTCAAGTTCGAAAGTGGGTCACGTGCCGTCAAAAAGTAGGTCAGTAGGTCAAATAATGAAAAAACGTTGTGACCTCTCTAGAGGCCATATTTTTCATGGGATCTGTATGAAAGTTGGTCTGAATGTTTATCTTGATGATATATAGGTCAAGTTTGAAACTCGGTCAACTGCGTTCAAAAACTAGGTCAGTAGGTCTTGAAATAGAAAAACCTTGTGACCTCTCTAGAGGCCATACCCTTAAATGGATCTTCATGAAAATTGGTCAGAATGTTCACCTTGATGATATCTAGGTCAGGTTCAAAACTGGGTCACAAGCCTTAAAAAACTAGGTCAGTAGGTCAAATAATAAAAAAAACCTTGTGACCTCTCTAGAGGCCATACTTTTCATGGGAACTGTATGAAAGTTGGTCTGAATGTTCATCTTGATGATATCTAGGTCAAGTTTTAAACTGGGTCAACTGCGGTCAAAAACTAGGTCAGTAGGTCTAAAATTATTAAAATCTTTTGACCTCTCTAGAGGCCATATTTTTCAATGGATCTTCATGAAAATTGATCTGAATGTTCACCTTGATGATATATAGGTCAGTTTCGAAACTGGGTCACGTGCGGTCAAAAACTAGGCCAGTAGATATAAAAATAGAAAAACCTTGTGACCTCTCTAGAGGCCATTTTTTTCATGAGATCTTCATGAAAATTAGTGAGACTGTTCACCTTGATGATATCTAGGTAAAGTTCAAAACAGGGTCACATACCTTCGAAAACTAGGTCAATAGGTCAAATAATAGAAATACCTTGTGACCTCTCTAGAGACCATATTTTTCAATGGATCTTCATGAAAATTGGTCAGAATTTTTATCTTGATAATATCTAGGTCAAGTTCAAAACTGGGTCACATGAGCTCAAAAACTATGTCACTATGTCAAATAATAGAAAAAACAACATCATACTCAAAACTGGGTCATGTGGGAAGAGGTGAGCGATTCAGGACCATCATGGTCCTCTTGTTTTGTATATTTACAGATTGTGTACTTAGAAAAGGACTCTGGTGAAAGCCTTGTTGTTTTGAATCCAAAATGGTTATGTTGTGATATTATTGGAAATCTCATATCGCACGAGAAAATCGTGCAGTCTCGAATAACGGGATGTTTCACTGTGGACGAGTTTCAAATAATGTATCCAGAAACAGATGCCTTAGACTTGCTCAATGTTTTAGAAGCATTAGAGGTGTGTACACGATGTGAAAATGACGATGAAATCGAGTA
Source organism: Mercenaria mercenaria (assembly GCF_021730395.1). Lineage (NCBI taxonomy): Eukaryota > Metazoa > Mollusca > Bivalvia > Venerida > Veneridae > Mercenaria > Mercenaria mercenaria. The sequence continues at coordinate 19,154,262 of NC_069368.1, forward strand.
CGAATTCCCGTGTTTAAACTTCGTAGAGACATTGAATGGTCTATGGCTTCGAGATTTGAAACATTTTGGTAATGCCATTTATGGTGGTTTAAGAATGAAGTCTACTGAAAGTCTAGCTCAGTTGAAGCATATATTTCCCCGCATACAAACGCATTTACGTAGAAATATTATTCAGGAAAGTGACGACCCAGATTCGGACCTCTATCAGTGGCATCATGGGTCAAAATACTGTTGCGGCGACCTTGAGGGCATGATAAGTATGGATCGCCAAGAGCAGTTTGTCGAGATTAAAGTAAGAGGACCACCAGAGTCAGCGACAGCGTTGTTCTACTTTCTAGAAGACTTTGTGAATACAGCTGAGCAAGTGATTAGTCACGTGACTCCTGGATTGTGTTTCGAGAAACATGCGTTAAGTCCATCCAACCTAAAGGATCATATAAAAAATCCACATTGTTACACTCCTCAGGATATTTTGATGTCCCAGTTAAATAAATGTTCTGTGTTAACGTTGACAGATGGCAAAAAAGAAAATTACAATGATGTGTTGTTTCTTGGTTCGACGGAAGCCAAAAATGCCATTTGCTCTGGAGTTGATCTCCCGATTTCTTTTCTCCCTATTCACGCTCGGCAACGTCTTTGTCAAATAATGGATCCACAGGATCCTTTAGGTAGAGACTGGTGCCTTTTGGCAGTAACTCTGGGCTTAGAAACGTGTCTTCCGTCACTTGATGCTAATAGCAACAGAACAGAAAGTAAAACGGAACGAACTTTAGAAGAATGGTTGAACGTTGAACCTAGTGCTACTGTTGGGCAATTAATCACAAAATTACAAGAATTTAATCGCGAGGACGCGGTTGCAGTTTTGTTGCATACTGCTCCGTTATTTCGTACAATGGTCTATGACGAACACTCGACTGATGAGAGTGCTGTTCCAGGGCTTGGGACGGCCTCAACGAACACGCTGTCAAACTTGTCAAGATGACAATCAACTTAGAACAATGTTGCAGAAAATGCGCTGTTATAGAAAAAGCTATGTTCTGGAACAAATTGATGACTGTAGAGATCTGAGCTGTTCTCATATTACCGTCTGCTAGCAACTCTGTTACAGTATTTTTATGATATTGTTTACTTACAGTAATTATGCAAGGTCAGCGTGAATGTCGTAAATTTACGCATACTGTTTTTACAGTTCAATCTACATACACTCGTTTTGATTCAACGTATGTGCATCTAAGTATTATATTACAATCAACCTAAATGTATTACGTAGATTGGTGAATGTTTGCAATGGTTTTATTTTCACACATGTATCAGAAATCAGAAATCAAGACTTTAAAACAGATGTGAATACTGTGAAATTAGCTATTTTTTTTAGGCTTAAAGTGAGTACTTTGCGGCCAACTATATCAGCATATAGAATTATTCATAGCTATAATAGCACTTTGTGTGTTATTAATTTTCATGAAATAAATCCCAATAAAAGTTTCAGATTTTGAAGATTTGACTAGCTCTAACTGCCAAAATGTAACGAGCTGTGATGTGTGAATTATGAAAAATGGGAGTGTGGCTGTTAACTGTCATATTGCGAATTAAAAGCAATGCAAAAATCACCAAATCTACAATAAACTGTAAAATCATGTATTTTCGTGTGTATGAAATTTTATGATTTTGGTCCAAACAATTTTTTGAGATCAGATGAATGGAAATTTTATTTGCTTTTGGTGGTTTAATTTCTTTGATTGACAAAACCACGAAATCCACGAAAATTAGTCCCTTACGAATATTGATGAATTTCACAGTACTAGTAACCATCACATATTCACTTGTTACATATGTTAAGAAAATATTGTATATACTAGTAGTGTATTAAATGTGGGCATATTTTTACTTTTTTTCAATCCAATGATGTATATAGGGTAAAGTTTTGTGATTTTTTTCTTACTTCCACAAAATTTTAAACTTTTGGAAGTAAGATGGCTGGTTTTCATTTGTATATAATCATGAAATAAAGGTGATATCTTCAAACGGTACTAAGTGCTTTTATAATAAGTTGTCTGTGATTTTGAAAGTGTTTTTGATTAAAATTGTAAGTGCTAGCCTGTAAAAAAACCCTTGTTTTTCTGCTTTAATACACAGTATATAGCCCGGTGTTAAATTATACCAGTATTGAATCTACCCAACAGTGTGTTTTAGTGTTCTGTTGAAACACTTTGTTCTGTAAAATGTTTTAAACAAATTCTCTGGTTTAAAGTAAATTTTGAAACACAGTAACTGTTTTCAAAATTGATAAAGTGCTTAATCTCATGTGGTTAGATGCCTTCTGTGTTAGTCACGATGTAAAATATTGTTGTAAAATAGAAAGAAAAGTTGTCTACCGTGTTAGTCATGCAGTAGAATAATAATGTAAGATAAAAGGAATAGTTGCCTACTATGTTAGACACACAGTAAAATATGAATGTGAAATAGAAGGAAAGTGGGTTTACAGCGTTAGTCACACAGTAAAATTTTAAGGTAAAAATGGAAGGGAAAGATATCTACTGTGTTAGTTATGCAGTAAAATATTGATGTGAAATAAAAGGAAAAGTTGTCTACTATGTTAGTCACATGGAAAAATACCGATGTGAAATAGAAGGAGAGGATGTCTACTGTAAAATATTGATTTAAAGTTGAAGAAAATCCGCTATTCTGATATTTCACAGACGTTTAGCAGTTTAACCTTTAGCCTGCTGGCAGGAAGTGATTCTGCCTTTGCGACCAGTGCAGACCAAGATCAGACTGCACATCCGTGCAGTCTGATCATGGTCTGCACTGTTCGCTATTCAGTCAGTAAATTTTCTGTAAACACCCCTTCAAATGATAAATGGTATTGCCCAAATTGAATGATGGACCAGTCCACTATAGAAATTTAGCAGGCTAAATGTTAAAAATGCTTAATTTTGTAGTAACATAAAGAGGCATGTCTCTTGTAAACTGAAAATAATTTGTTGTCAAATGGACTATAATCTATACTGCTGATTTGTATACTTATGTTTTTGGTAGGAAACTGAAAATTTAAACCATGTAGATATATGATTTATTGAGGGCTGAATTTCTCACTAGCAAAACATTTTCTGCACTTAGTGACAATTAAATGTGATGACATTAATGCAAGTTCGTTTTAAAGATTAAGAGTTGAAATAGAAAAAGGAAAGAGAAGGTTTAAACCATTAGGCAGATGATAATTTTGAGAATTTACATACAAAAAATAGCTTTACAATGAAATTGAACACTATAGTGATATTTAGTTTGATTTTGAAGAACATTTTATGTTTTGTCAACAAAAACATGATCACATTTTTATAAAGGAATGAATCATGTTGTTAGGATGTGTAAAATAAGATTTGTTTGTGTGAATTTATATTTGAAACTTAAATTTAATAATGGAAGACTTCTGTATCTGATATGTCAGTTAAAAGTGTCCATAATTCTGGTTAAGTTGTAGCTGAACTGTTAAGGGAATAAGCTCATTTTTCACTCTAACATATTATTGATACCATTATTTAACTAAGTATATTTTTTTTTTTATGATCTATATTGAAAAGAAAATTACATGTAGATGCCATTGCGGAATAAATTGTAATGCAAATCATGTAAAAACCAAGTTCTCTTTCTGAATTGTAATGCAATCATGTAAAAACCAAGCCCTCTTTATGAATTGTAATGCAGATCATGTAAAAACCAAGCCCTCTTTATGACTTGTAATGCAGATCATATAAAAACCAAGCCCTCTTTATGACTTGTAATGCAAATCATATAAAAACCAAGCCCTTTTTATGAATTGTAATGCAATCATGTAAAAATCAAGCCCTCTTTATGAATTGTAATGCAATCATGTAACAATCAAGCCCTCTTTTTGAAATGTAATGCAAATTTTGTAAAAACCAAGCCCTCTTTATGAATTGTAATGCAATCATGTAAAAATCAAGCCCTCTTTTTGAAATGTAATGCAAATTTTGTAAAAACCAAGCCCTCTTTATGAAATGTAATGCAGATCTTTTAAAAATCAAGCTCTCTTTATGAATTGTAATGCAAATCATGTAAAAATCAAGCCCTCTTTATGAATTGTAATGCAAATCATGTAAAAATCAAGCTGTATATGAATTGTATGTAAATTATGTAAAAAGCTCCCTTTTTGAATTGGAATTAAAATTGTGACAGTTAATTGATGCAAAAGACTTGATTTAAAAAATCTGCATGAATTTTCCACCTTTTCAGGGGTCGATGTGGGATGGGGTTTACCCCTTGCTTACCTCCTGTTTGGTACCTCATATTTTTTGCTGACAGAGCGGGGAAATTTGGCATTGTTTGTTTTGATCTTGCCTTTGTTTAAAAGTGTGAGCATTTTACATTTTCTGATTGTATTACAGATGATTATTGTATTGTATTTTATATTGACTGTTGAAAACGTGCGCAACAACTGTGTTGTAAATTTGAATAACGATCAGGTTTAAAATTAAATGTTTCTGAATTTTGCACCTTCTAGAAGTTCTGAAAATTTGACTTTCAGTTTGTTGCTTCAAGAAAATAATAAAATTTGACAGGTACAATTGACTGTACTTGATTTTCAAATAACAATTTGCTTTTATTTTGCCAAAGAAACTCGCCATCTTTTTAAGGTCAAAAGGAGGGAATATTTTTTCAAGTTACATTTTGTATACTAGGTATGTAATAGAAAATCACTAAATTCTACTTTGAAATTTTTACAGGCATGTTTAAAAGCATTTTCCGCCTTAATGTGGAAACATTGTAAGTATGTATGAAAAGAGTAACGTAGGATGGTTCCATATAGAGACCTTTCAATAATATTACTGCAGGCAAAATGGGACATTTGTGAGAAAGATATGACCTGGCTGTTACTAAAAACCAGTCAATTTTATGTCTCAAAGTAGTGAAAAAAGGCATTAAAAAGTGTAATCCTGCTTAGGTTTTACATTTATGTCTAATTTATGTTCATATTTTCATGAAAAATGGACATAAAGCTGGAAATTTTCAATTTTGCATTTTTTCAGTCTTCAAAGTATGATACACCTTATCTGCCAAAGAAAAGATTTACTGTGAATTCATTTAACCTTTAGCCTGCTGGCAGGAAGTGATTCTGCCTTTGCGACCAGTGCAGACCAAGATCAGCATGCACGGATGTGTAGATCATGTGAGATCATGGTCTGCATTGTTCTCTATTCAGTCAGTAAATTTTAAGTGAACACCCCTTCGAATAATAAATGGTATTGCCTGGACCAGTCCATTTTAGAAATTTAGCAGGCTAAGGGTTAATTTCATAGGAATAAATTTTCTTGGTTTTTGGTGGGGATATAAATTCATGGATTATGACTTCCAAACATAAATGAATTTTACTGGTTAAACGGGATTTTAATGTATAGAACTGAATCGACAACAAAAATAAGTCCTTCACAGTGTTCTTTTGAGTGACTAAGTAGACCGTGAGTTTATACCACTAGAAAGATCATGAAACTGTATTTGTTTCAAAATATTTATATTTTTGTGCTCTTTTGAAGTCTTGTACGGATTCCAAAAAGAATGAAATTGTTTTGAAGATGTTATGAAAATCATGGTGTATATTAGCATTCAATGTATTTTTTAGCCCACCATCATCAGATGGTGGGCTATTCAAATCACTCTGCGTCCGTGGTCCGTCGTCCTTCCGTCCGTCCGTCCGTCCGTCCGTCCATCATTCCGTCCGTCCTTCCGTTAACAATTTCTCGTTATCGCATCTCCTCAGAAACTACCAGGGGGATTTTGACCAAACTTTGTCAGAATGATGTATTGGTACCCTAGTTGTGTCCCCCTGAAAATCAGACTGGTTCAACAAATTTTTAGTAAGTTATGGCCCTTTGTTTATTTCTATAATTTACATAGATTTATATAGGGAAAAACATTGAAAATCTTCTTGCCCCAAACCACAGAGCCTAGGGCTTTGATATTTGATATGAAGCATCATCTAGTGGTCTTCTACCAATATGATTCAAATTATTTCCCTGGGGTGTAATATGGCCCCGCCCCGGGGGTCACATGGTTTATATAGACTTATATAGGGAAAAACTTTGAAAAACCTCTTGTCAAAAACCACAGGGCCTAGGGCTTTGATATTTTGTATGTGACATCATCTAGTGGTCTTCAACTAAGATTGTTCAAATTATCCCCCTAGGGTCAAATATGGCCCCGCCCCGGGGGTCACATGGTTTACATAGACTTATATAGGGAAAAACTTTGAAAATCTTCTTGTCCAAACCACAAAGCCTAGGGCTTTGATATTTGTAATGTAGCATCGTCTAGTGGTTCTCTACCAAGTTTGTTAAAATTATCCCCCTAGGGTCAAATATGGCCCCGCCCTGGGGTCACATGGTTCATATAGACTTATATAGGGAAAAGCGTATAAAAACTTCTTGTCAATAACCTACAACATTCAGATTTGGACCACATGTATGGTTTTGAGTGGCAAGATGAACCTTGACATGAGTTGACCTTGATTTTGACCTAGTGACCTACTTTCACATTTCTGTAGCTACAACCTTCAAATTTGGACCACATGCATAGTTTTGTGCACTGAAATAAACTTTGACCTTGACATTGACCTAGTGACCTACTTTCACATTTTTGAAGGTACATGCTTCAAATTTTGGACCACATGCATAATGTCGTGTTCCGAAATGAAATTTGACCTTGATTTTGACCCAGTGACCTACTTTCACATTTCTCAAGCTACAGCCTTCAAATTTGGACCACCTGCATGGTAATTGTACCAAAACTAACTTTGACCTTTACATCGACCTAGTGACCTACTTTCACATTTTTGAAGGTACAGGCTTCAAATTTGGACCACATGCATAGTTCTGTATTCCGAAATAAAATTTGACCTTGATTTTGACCTAGTGACCTACTTTCACATTTCTCAAGCTACAGCCTTCAAATTTGGACCACATGCATGGTTTTGTGTACCGAAACAAACTTTGACCTTTACATTGACCTAGTGACCTACTTTCACATTTTTGAAGGTACAGGCTTCAAATTTGGACCACATGCATAGTTTTGTATTCCGAAATAAAATTTGACCTTGATTTTGACCTAGTGACCTGCTTTCACATTTCTCAAGCTACAGCCTTCAAATTTGGACCATTTGCATAGTTTTGTGTACCGAAATGAACTTTGACCTTAAGATTGACCTAGTGACCTACTTTCAGATTTCTATAGCTATAGGCTTCAAATTTAGACCACATGAATAGGATTGTGTACCGAAACAAACTTTGACGTTGATATTGACCTAGTGACCTACGTTCACATTTTTGAAGGAACAGGCTTCAAATTTGGACCACATGCATAGATTTGTGTTGTGAAGTGAAATTTGACCTTGATTTTGACCTAGTGACCTACTTTCTCATTTCTCAAGCTACAGCCTTCAAATTTGGACCACTTGCATAGTTTTGTGTACCGAAATAAACTTTGACCTTAAGATTGACCTAGTGACCTACTTTCAAATTTCTCAAACTACAGTCTTCAAAATTGATGCACATGCATAGTTTTGTGTACAAAGAACTTTGTCCTTGAAATTGATCTAGTGACCTACTTTCACATTTCTCAAGTTACAGCTTTCGAATTTAGACCACATGCACAGTGTTGTGTACGGAAATGAAATTTGACCTTGAGCTAGTCAGTAAGTCTTGAAATTTGGAACACACAAAAATGACACATTGGTGGGCGCCAAGATCACTCTGTGATCTCTTGTTTATGAGAATATCCTTTTGTAAGATGTCCTTTTTGTTGTGACATCTCACATATATTTAATGCAATGAAGTATATAAAATAGGTTGTTTTCACCTGGGACTATAGTGCAGTCTGTAGCAATTAAAATTCAAATGATGTTTTTGTTTTTGTTGGGTTTAATGTCACACCAACACATTTATACGTTAAATGGCTACTTTCCAGCTTTAATGGTGGAGGAAGACCTCAGGTGCCCTTCCGTGGATTATTCGATCACAGGCGGGCACCTGGGTAGTACCACCACCCTTCCATATGCCAACTGGATGGGTTCCTCACATGAAGAATTTAACGTTGCAAGTGATTTGAATTCAGCGACCCTTACAACTTGGCCATGGAGGCCCCCGAAAAAAAATTCAAATGAGCTAGGCTGATTCAAAGTATAATAAGAATCACACACATTGTTGCACAGATCAAACTATGGTTTACTGTTGTCTAAAATTCAGTGGGGTTTGGAAACCATGGATCACAAGTTAATATTTACCACAGGGTTTAATTGCATAACTGTCTTGCTTTTAACATGATGCAGTTTCCACCTCACCATAATGCACTACGTCACTAGACCGTGCTATATTCCCCCATGAGTGAAAGTACCTATTTTGTCCACATTGTTCGTGAACACATTGTATTATATCATGTACGTGTACATACGATGAATATTCTCACTATTCAGAATCTGTTCATTTTGTTACCTTTGGTTTCTCTTTTATTTTTCATGTATATTAAATATACAGTTTTTGCTATGATCCAATAAAATTGAAAGAATGAAAATTGATATTGTTGTTTCACATTATTATATGCCCGTTTGAAAAACGAGACGTATTATGGGAACGCCCCTGGCGGGCGGACGGGTGGGTGGGCGGCGTCCACAGACTTTGTCCAGAGCATATCTTCTACATGCATGAAGGGATTTTGATGAAACTTGGCACAGTTGTTCACCATCATGAGACAGAGTGTCATGCGCAAAAACCAGGTCCCTAGGTCTAAGGTCAAGGTAACACTTAGAGGTCAAAGGTCAAATTCAAGAATGACTGTCCGGAGCATATCTTCTTCATGCATGGAGGGATTTTGATGAAAGTTGGCACAATTGTTCATCATCATGAGACGGAGTGTCATGCGGAAGAACCAGGTCCCTAGGTCTAAGGTCAAAGTCACACTTAGAGGTCAAAGGATACAAGAAAGAAAACTTTGTCCGGAGCATATCTTCTTCATGCATGGAGGGATTTTGATATAACTTGGCACAAATGTTCACCACCATGAGGCGGAGTGTCATGCGCAAGAACCAGGTCCCTAGGTCTAAGGTCAAGGTCACACTTAGAGGTCAAAGGATACAAGAATGAAAACCTTGTCCGGAGCATTTCTTCTTCATGCATAGAGGGATTTTGATAAAACTTTGCACAAATGTTCACCACCACGAGGCGGAGTGTCATGCGCAAGAACCAGGTCCCTAAGTCAAAGGTCAAGGTCACAGAGGCCAAAGGTCAGATACAAGAATGACTTTGTCCGAAGCATTTGTTCTTCATGCATGGAGGGATTTTGATGTAACTTGGCACAATTATACACCATCATGAGAGGAAGTGTCATGCACAGTTCCTTTCTTTAGAATTACTTCCCTTTGTTGTTACTATAAATAGCTTATATTGTAACTTCTTCATTACTAGTCGTAGGGAAAAATCGAGACCACTTTTCTGTAGTACAACATGCATGCTTCATCCAATTTTGAGGTGTATTTTGACCAATCTCTACCTGGTGAAGATTTTTGTGTGGACTTCCATTTTTTTTTTTTTGGATTTTTTTTTTTTTTTTTTTTGGATTTTTTTTTTTTAAGATTAACTTCCCTTAGTTGTTACTATAAATAACTTATATTGTAACTTTTTTATAATTGACCATAGGGAAAAACCAAGACCACTTTTCTGTGGTACAACATAGATGTTACTTTCAAATTTTAGGTGTATTTTAAGGTCTCTCTACCTGGTAAGGAATTTTTTTTGTGGACTTAGGAAAACAAAAGACTTACAATGATTACTAAACAACCACAAAATTAAAATTCATTTGCAATACAGCAGCTAGAGTAAAGAAATTTGCTGTGACGGGCGTATATTGTGACATTGTGGCACTCTTGTTTACCCCTGCTTTCTGCTATTATCTACTGTTTAATAATATTCATGAGGGACTAACTTTTGTGGATTATGTGGTTGCAGCAATCCATGAAATTTACTTCCAATGAACATATTATAACTTTCATTAATTTTATCTTCACATGTTGAAATCCACAAATTCTTATTTCCAAGAAAAAGCTATTTTGTTAAAAACCACAAAAATTTCATGCCCACAAAAATTAATGGTTTCACATTTTTTTTGGGTCAAAGGCAGATAGAGAGAAATACAGGCCTGGCACAAATATAGTATAAAATGAGACTATTCAGAAGTCCCTCCATATGGTTGAACTAAGACACACAAAAGATGTATGTGATCTAGAATTATGCTAACAAGAGCTGTCACAGATCAGCATCAATTGACTATTATTCAAAAGCTTTGTCGCTAGAAAATGAATTACACCAGGAAACGACAGGCCCTATAATGGCTCTATATTATCAGAGTTTCACACCTCAAACCAGAATAGCAAGAAACATTTCTGCCAAATTACTTTAAAAACTGTTGTGCAGAAGCAGAGGTTTTCAGAGTTTTTCCATAAAGCCTGGGTGATAATATAGGTAAAACAAGATATGCCCACGGATAACCATTTTTTCTGACAAATCCAGGTGACTTTTAACAATTTTAGTAGAGGGTTACTAATGAAATTATTTTAAAATTGATTTAGATGTTTTTTTAGGAGAGATCAATGGCTTTTGAAGATTTTCCTTATTATGTCTCCCCCCACCACCCACTAGGGGAGACATATTGTTTTTGCCCTGTCCGTTCATCACTTCATTTCCGATCAATAACTGGAGAACTATTTGACCTAGAACCTTCAAACTTAAAAGGGTGGTAGGGCTTATGGAGTAAACCCCTATTGTTTTTGGGGTCACTCCATCAAAGGTCAAAGTCACAGGAGCCAGAAATTGGAAAACCATTTCTGATCAATAACCTGAGAACCATTTGACCCAGAACATTCTTCATAGGGTGATAGGACTTACAGAGTGGATGACCCCTATTGATTTTGATGACACTTGAGCCTGAACATGGAAAACTCTTTTCGATCAACTCACGAACCACTTGGCCCAGAATGTTGAAACTTCATAGGATGACTGGACATGCAGAGAAGATGACCCGTATTGATTTTGGGGTCATTCGATCAAAGGTCAAGGTCACAGAACATGGAAAACCATTTCCAGTCCATAACTTGAGAACCACTAGGCCCAGAATGTTGAAACTTCTTTGGATGATTGGACATGCCAAGTAGATGATCCCTATTGCAGCCAACCATCAGTGTCTCTTGGACTTTTGCTCCTGACTTCTTGCCTATTACTACTATACATTGGGGGAGACATGTACTTTCTACAGAAGCATCGTCTAGATCAGCTCTATTTTCCATGTTTTCTGACAAATCAAAATAATATAAACAAGGTAGATGGTCAAATTACATTTTTCAAAATTATTTCCAAGTCAGACCAACAGTTAAATAGATGTTTGGAGATTTGTATATTTCGAGCTCTGGTGGCCATATTTTCTGATGAATCAGAATGATGGGACAGCTTTGGTAAAGGGTCAACCAAGAAGCATTTGTGGAATTATTTCAGTTTTTGACTTGATTTTCCATTGCAAACATATAGATAGTGACCATGCCCTATGGTGGCCATTTTTTTGACACAACGGAATAAATTAATCTCATTATAGTAGCCAAAGGATCATCTGTGTGCAGTTATATTAAAATTAGGCCAGGAGTTTCTGATAAGATTTTTTAAGTTTTCACTATAATACATGTACAATAAACACTATTTAAAGCATGTCCATTAGTATTTTCCATGAAAGGGTACTTGATAGATGGATGATGGACACCAGACAGTAAGTACTGACAGAATTGATGCTAGTTATGAACATTGTGCCATAAAATGTGGGCGACTCTGTGGAACAACTTTCTAAGTTTGATTCAAATCAGTCAAATACTAGATGTCCATGGGCAACATGCCCGCCAGCTGTTGGCAGCAACAGAACTGATTGCGGCAAACATTTCTGCCAATTTATTTAAGAACATCTCCATCCATGAAGAAGTAACAGCCCAGACAAGAGAAACTGCATCAACTTTTGGCCTTTGACCCCTAAGTGTGACTTTGACCTTTCAACTTCTTATGCCTGAAAAACTATCTCATTGAGGCAAACAATTGTCCCAAGTTATTTAAGAAGCCGAGTTACAGCCCGGACAAGGAAAACTGCACAAAGTTTTGCCCTTTGACCTCTAAGTATGACCTTAACCTTTAAGCTTCCAATCTGGTTATTGCACATGACACATCATTTTATCGAGGCAAACATTTGTGCCGAAGTATTTAAGAATCTCTCTATCCCTGGCTGACTTACAGCCAGGACAAGCAAAACAGCACTGAGTTTTGACCTTTGACCTCAAAGTATGACCTTGACCTTTAAGCTACCAATCTGGTTCTTGTATGTGACACACTGTGTTATTGAGGCAAGCACATGTGCAAAGTTATTTAAGAATCCCTTAATCCACAGATGTTACAGCCCTGACAAACTTGGATAGACGGACGCACGCACATACATCGAACGGTTATTGTGACAACTATGTCAAGCCCACAGCCAGCGGGCTCGGCAAAAAACAGTGAAAGTGCCTGAAAACTTCAGTCAGTAATTTAAGTAAAAAGGGGGATAATTCATGAAATACTGGAAGTAGATGTCTACCCAGTTGTGAAGAGGATAGCTCTAAAAAACGAAAACAACTTTATTTTCAAATTTTTAATATTCTTCAGAGTGAAAAATATCCACAAAAATTAATGACAATATAATGCAATCTGTGAGATAAAACATGTTAGATATCACCATTCTTACTATCTTGTATACATGAAACGCTTGTTAATTTACATGTAAGCCAATGAGGATGGGGTTGTACATTGAACAAATGAGCCGCGCCATGAGAAAACCAACATGGCTTTGCAACCAGCATGGATCCAGACCAGCCTGCGCATTGCGCAGTCTGGTTAGGATCCATGCTGTTCGCTTTCAAAGCCTAGTGCAATTAGAGAAACCATTAGCAAACAGCATGGATCCTGACCAGACTGCACGGATGCGCAGGCTGGTCTGGATCCATGCTTGTCGCAAATGCACTATGTTTGTTTTCTCATGGCGTGGCTCAAATAATTTACACGACACAAACTTACAGGATTAAAATAATGTTGTCAACAACTGCATAGAATTTCAAAAACGTAAAAAATGTCTGACCCACACATGCACATACAAACTTAAAACAAAATATAGGGTTCATTCATTGTAAGAACAAAACTGTTCATTTCAATAATATTGTCATAGTCACTTAAAAGCTATTGAAACAAAGTTTAATAACAAATTTAATCAGTTTTAGAAAGCATTGTATGGTAAAACCTCATTTATGACACTTCCAAAGAGCAATTACCTCGCTATAAAGTCCAATCCTTTCTTTTCCTGTTACAAATTACACCAACAGACCCATGGCCTTAAAGCAACAAAGAGCTTTTGCCATTTTAATATGAATCGCAAATGACATTTCCGTCGAGCAAAACCAGAGAAAAGCAGAATCCCTTAAACAAAGTATTCCAAATGTAAGTTACCTGGACTATTTAATCAGCACTGTTTTTCTAGCCCGTCATTCAGTTTTAATTTCATTTTTGAGGTGATATCAGGAAATTATTGCGCAATTATTCTGGCAAGTTTTTAAGAAATGTTTTTTTTTTTATATATGCAAATACTGCCTACAATGGTAACTCACCAATTCTCCTTATATTTACTTTTTATACAGTCAACTCAGCCATGGGAGCGACATAGCCTTGCGGCTTTAGGGAGGTGGCTACTGAAGACAGGAGGAAATTTAAACAAAAAGTCCACTTTGGAAGTTACCCGACTGGCTGCTTAAAAAAAGTGGCTGCAAAGGCAGGTTTAACTGTAATTGCTTATAAACAAAGGTACATTTTTAGTTTGGAAACAGTCTGGAAACATTTTGAATATCTTTTAAACAAACATATGATTATCTATTATTCCTTTAGATGACTCACATGTACATATTATTTGAAACCTATTGTTTACCTTCCTTGCACAATCCTGGTACATTCTTAACAACTATGTTTGTTTTGAATAATGCAAAAATCACAGGAAAGTATTATGGTATTATACTACTTCTTGTCCAAATTAATCAAATGGCTAGATGAGCAGGCAACCAAATTCTAAAATCATGCATTGTTAATATAACAGCTATTCTATTTTTTATAAGATTCCCTGATAGCACGTATAACAATGAGTGTAAATTTTGCAAAATCAGGCCAAACAAGTTGATTTTTATTTGGATAATCCATCACTACATGAACTGTCAAATATAGGAAACTATTTATCATCTAACCAAACTCGCTGTCAAATGAATTAAACATTCACAGATTTCTGGATTCATGAAATACATGTATCAAAATCAATTCTATTCCCTTTTAAAAACTGGGTATACATTTCAATAACAAGATAACTTAGTCCAAAGTTAAAGAAAGACATAAATGACTTACAGTCGACATTGTATTAAGAGACCACCCAAGGGACTGCTAAGAAGTGGTCTCTTAATGGAATGGTCTCTTACTGAATTTCAGTCAGATGAAAAGAAAAGTTATTTTTAACTGTTAATGTAACAGTATTAATTACGAACATACATGTATGGTTCAAAAATCTGTTTTTACATCGTGAACACTTTTCCAAGTACACAAACCGTGAAAATTATGGCTAGATTGTTTGTAAGTTCGACTGATACAATTCATACAAAGGTTAATTGCATTCAGTCATGTGCAAAACGTACCCACTAATTACACAGATGAAGAAATGCCCGGTAGAATTTTGGTACCTGGTCGCTTAATAGATACTTTTTTCGAATATTTTACCTATCGGGACTACATTAATGTGGTCGCTAGTCGTTTAATAAAAAAGTCGTTTAATGGAATGAATTTATGTACTGAAAACGTTCGGGAGGGATTTTGACCGGTCATTTAATACAAAAATCGCTTAATAGAGGTGGTCGCAAGTACGATGTCGACTGTATTTTGCATTGCTTTAATCTATCTCATTCTACCTCATTTTACCACACCTTTAAAAACACAAGAGAGTAAAATTTTACAATCAGCATCATTGCATTTTACATGAAAATCCATGATTTGTGAATTAGTAGCATAAATTATTCTTCATAAGTAAGTTTAAATGAGCCACGCCATGAGAAAACCAACAAAGTGGGTTTGCGATCAGCATGGATCCAGACCAGCCTGCGCATCTGCGCAGTCTGGTCAGGATCCATGCTGTTCGCTTTTAAAGCCTACTGCAATTAGAGAAACCGTTAGCGAACAGCAGGGATCCTGACCAGACTGTGCGGATGCGCAGGCTGGTCTGGATCCATGCTGGTCGCAAAGCCACTATGTTGGTTTTCCCATGGCGCGGCTCAAATACAGATTAATGAAAATGTGGTGGTCATGTAGTACCAGTAATGGTGCCTGCTGTTTAAACCAGAGGTTGAAGGGATCACCTGTGCAACTCCTTGTGTAACAATTCTAAATCTGAGTTTGAAGACCAGTCTGAAATGCATTCTTACCATTGGTCAATTTCAAATCTGAGCTCAGAATCAACCAATCAGACACAAGAATCTGGAGACCTGACAAACGCAACCTTGCTATTGGTCACTTTGAAATATGAGCTCAGAATCAACCAATTACACACTAGAAGAGTTTAGAGACCATTGTGAAATGCAACCTTGCCACTGGTCAATTTCAAATCTAAGCTCACAATCAACCAATCAGATACTAGAGTGATTCAACTTATCCTTCTGCTTTCTCAAGAAATGATCTATAAAGCTAAATTAGCAAATCAATGAATTGCTGTAGCATAACAAAATGATTTTAGGAAAAAATCTTCATTGCAGTCTTGTATGCTAGCCGACAAGAAAGATATCAATATTGTATGACACATGCCCCCTGAAAATGCTTCACAGAATAATAGTCAACAACTGGATCATAACTCCAGAAAAAACAATCTGACAGGAAAGTTTCAATAATATGCCTATAATATTCTGTTATATTGCAAAGTCCGAAAAAAGGGCCATAACTCAAAAACAAAATCATAGAATTATCGGTTGTGAAAGTTCTGACAAAATGTACACGTCCATTTTATGTTGATGTTGTACATAAAAGTTTCATTTCAACTGGATGGAAATTAGGAAGAGTTGAATATAAAAGGAAGTGTGATAGAAAGACTGACTGACGGACAGTTCAAACACATTTTTCCTACCAGGTCTTCAACACCCGAGGATAAAAAACAAACAATATTAGCAAGTCTCACACAAAAAATAGGCAGTTTTCAAATCAAATAAATAAACAACAAATAAATAAACAGCAAAGTGTGGTTCTCACCTATAAGCACAAAATGCAAAATAAAGATAAGCACAACATTTAACATCTAATTCTCATATACACTTGACTGTATATTGGATAGTATTTGCATGGCTTTTTTGTTAAACAATCAACAATCTGACAGTACAAGACTTCAAGCTACTCCTAGATGGAGTAATAAACTTCAATAATTATCTCCAGTTTGTTTGTGGGGAAAAATTTTCATCAATTTCACTGACGAGTCAATTTACAAGATTAAATTCCAACAAAAATATGAAAAGATTGCATCTATTTGAAATCCATACATTGTATCACCAAGTAACAACTATTTTTAGGCCACACCACCCATATTTTATGCCGTATTTGTATTTCATCATGACTGCTATGAATTCATACCCTGCAATTTTTCAAATATCATATTTCTTGATACCACAATTGTTTTAAATTCTGTTACAAAGCTCAAAAATGGCAAAATAAAATAGCAGTTGCAAATATTATCCAATCTACAATACAGAATGTTGTATCACTGGTACCAGTAAGCACAATAATGACTGGGCCCTGCACTTATTAACACAATGAATTTAAACTTTAGACTTTAAAATGCTGCATGTGCTTTTTCCCCCTTTTATCCGATATTCTAATGAAACTTAGGTGTGGATATACATTTTGTCTCATACGAATACACATACAGTCAAACTTAATTCGCTTGAACTTGAATTATTCAAAGCCTACCCTTTGCTCGAACTTATCGTCTGGACCTGGTAAAAACCATACATAATGGGTTTTTTTTCAATGCCTCGAAGTACAGATAACTCGAACAAATTTTGCTGGTCCCGTCGAGTTGGAGCAAAGGAAGTGTTACTGTATCTGTAAACAACTTCAACATGCCAGTCACAATATGATTACTTTAACGTCAATGAGTCTTTTCCCCACAAAGTCTAATTTTCAGATTCAAATCGTTTAACGCTAAGGGCCCAAGCCATGCTTGTAGAAAGATATCTTGCATTATTCAAGATATTTATAAAGAAAAGTTAAAATGAGTTCACAAAGCTACACATGTATGCCATGACATATCATCTACCCAGTCTCTCCTCTGTCCTGCCATATATAGTTTATATACCTGACCAAACTTCAAACAACAATTAGATACATGATAGAAACTAATTTTATGGTGGAAAAGAAGGGACATTGGTGACTTTTTTGCACGTGTCCACTTAGCTTCTTGCTGTGTACCTATATTCTATTGCATTCACAAATAAAAACTATGGAAAGTGTACTCTAACAGTAAATCCTTTGGTGTGCCTGCAGAACATACCTTGTGCACTCAAGAAAAAATCTTCTATGTCCCTTCCGTTCCACCTTAACATTTAGACATAAAAATAATAAAGAAAATATACAAGTATTGTCTAATATAACTAAATTAAATTCTGTTTTGATAAATACCAAATACTGCAGATTCTTATATATACACATTGTTCTGTACATATCTTTTTGATTGCAAACTGTAAAAGGGACATGTCCACAGAACAACATCAAATTTTTATTTTTCTCAAAATCAGAAGAAACAAGTGAATGAAGTATTGCCATGCAATACAAAGTCCCCTACTGGAAGGCCCCTAATTTTCTCTACTGCAGTATAACATAATGAACTGATATCTGTCAATGTTGTATAAACAATATTGTACTATATATACAATATGCTATAACAAAACACTTGGATTAAAATTTATATATATAAAAACCTATAGTTGTTTTCATATTGAATTTTTTTGGCTGATTATAAAAATGTTATCATGTAAGTTATTTATAGTAACAAAAAGGAAATTAACTTTAAAAAAAAAAAAAAAAAAAAAAAAAAATCTATATAATATAAGTCCACAAGAAACTCTTTACAGGTGAGATAGGTCAAAATACACCTAAAAATTGGATGTAACATGCATGCTGACCACAGAAAAGTGGTCTCGATTTTTCTCTACCGCCAGTAAAAAAAGTTACAATAAAATCTATTTATAGTAAAAACAAAGGGAACGTAATTCTAAAAAAGGGGGCCCTTTCCTGGGGTGGAACTTTGGTCCAAGTTACATCAAAATCCCCCCATGCATGAAGAAGAAATGTTCCGTAAAAAGTCATTCTTGATTTGACCTTTGACCTCTAAATAGGGACCTTGACCTTAGCCCTAGGGACCTGGTTCTTGAACATGACATGTTGTCTCATCAGGGGAATTTTTGTGCCAACTGATATCTAAATCTGCTTTGCATGACAAAGTTTTAGACCGGACAGGAAAAAACCCTTTGACCTTTGATCTAAAAAGTGTGACCTTGACCTTTAAGCTAGGGTACGGGTGTTTGCGCATGACACATCTTTCTCTCATGGGAAACATTTATCCCAAAGTAATATTGTAATCCATTGATGGATGACAGAGTTTGGATCGACAAGGAAAAAACCTTATTGACCTTTGACCCCCAATTGGGGACCTTGACCTTTGAGCTAGGGTCCGGGAATTTGCGCACGACACATCATCTCATCATGGGGAACACTTGTGCTAAGTGATATTAAAATTCCTTAAATGAATGTCAGAGTTATGGACCGGACACGAAACAGACCGGGTTCATGCTATGTTAACTTTTTGACTGCTAAGTGTGACCTTGACCTTTGAGCTAGGGGTTTGAAAGTTGGGGCATGAAACATCGTCTTATTATGAGTACATTTGTGCCAAGTAATATTAAAAATCCCTTCATAGATGGGAGATTTATGGACGGACAGGAAAAAAGCCTTGTTGACTTTGCCCTAAAATTGTGACCTTGACCTTTAAGCTAGTGTCAGGTTTTGCGCAGACACGTCGTCTTCTCATGGGGAACATTTGTCCCAAGTAATATTAAAATCTCTTCATGGATGGGAGAGTTATGGACCGGACAGGAAAAAAGCCTTTGACCTTTGACCTCCAACTGTGACCTTGACCTTTGAGCTAGGGGTCGGTTTTGCGCATGACACGTCGTTCATCATGGGGAACATTTATGCAAGTAATATTAAAATCCCTTCATGGATGGAAGTTATGGACCGGACAGGAAAAAAGCCCTGTTGACCTTTGACCTCAATTGTGACCTTGACCTTTGAGCTAGGGGTCCGGGTTTTGCGCATGGACACGTCGTCTCATCAGGGGGAAAACATTGTGCCAAGAAATATTAAAATCTCTTCATGGATGACAGAGTTAAATGGACGGACACAAAATTTGGGCGGACGGACGGACGGACAGACGGACGGACGGAATGACGGAAAAGCGCATTCCTATAGTCCCCGAAACTGGTTTTCAACCAGTAGGGGACTAAAAACAAGCATATAAAAAAAAATAAATGCTTCAAGTTATAGAAAGAGCACTTCATTCAAATTATTACCCCCATAAATTATCCTTGACAAAAATTTGTATAAAACTGGGTGTTCACCAATTCCATGACTTTTCCCAGGTCTGCGTAAACTCTTCAATAAATAATAAATGAGTCCTACCTTTACATAAATGCTGCCTAGAACTTAACTTAATCAGGTCATCATTACTTCTTATGTAGAACTACAAAGTCCATCCAAAATTTCAGAAAAATATGGCATTATTTCTAGAGACATTCCCTTTTAATATAAGAACCTGCAACAAATGCTAGAAATATGTAACATATAAAATACTCACTATCTTTACAATAGTCTAATACAACAGAAGAGACAAAATTCCCCCTACCCCCTCTAAATTTTACCAAAGCAGACAAAATACCTCTTGATTTTTCTCATTTGTGTGATAATTTTCCATTCATACCCTTTAAAAATAGAAAAAAAATCACAAATAAAATGGACAAAAGTGGTCACTTTTTATCACATGCGAATAACTGAATATTTGTAAATTTTTAAAGTTTTACCTAACAAAATCAAAGAGGTGATTTTGTCAACATTGGTCAAATTAAGGAGGGATTTCGTCAGTGGGGATTTTTTCCTACATTCCAATACAACATTACCACAGAACACTAAACAGTTGGCTCTTCAACATTACAAAGGTTACCATACACAGAGACTCAGAGAGTGATGCAACTTTTCCTTAACTTTGATAAGTTTTAACAATTCTCTTACGACACTCCCTTTTTCTACATTTAGAACAATAATTGCTGTTTAATTTTCTATTCAGCTGATTTTGAAAACAATAACTGCTTTAAAATAACTGTAGAGAAGCCTCAAGTGCCATTTATAATTTTTCTAAATGAAATCGCTTCATAAGAGACTTTTTTTGTTCACAACATTTTATTGTAATGTCATTATCACCACGTAGTATAAAGATGACATCATTTCTTCATATCATGTTAATACTTCTGTTACACCCTGAGGAGAACTTAACAGCTGAAATCTTAGTTTAACACAAATTTTCCTAGTTGTTTTTTTTTGTGTGTGTGTGTGTGTGACAGCTATCATTCAATTTATATTGGTGTCAAGTACCAGTAAATTTCATAGAGCTTGTTTTACAAAAAGACATGAATGGAAAGTTTGCAGAAAAAGAGAAAATTTCCACATACATATACTAGGAAATAATACAAGAGCCAAATAAACCATTTTGACATCCATCCTAAGAAAGTGGCCGAGAAAATCACAATATACAGTGAGGTTAAGATTCCACTACTGTATGTACATGTTTATTTATCATACCAGTAACTTCAATAAGCGTCTGAGGCTGGATTTTCAGAATGCTGAATATTTTTTACCAGACTGAATAGACTTGTTAACCCTTATCATGCAAATCAAGACCATGTCCATTAATTCCATGTGTAGATCGTCACACGATTTATTCCAGTGGTCTCCCCTTTCAGCAGAGACCTCAGCCACCAGAATTCTAATCAATCTATTTTTAGTATGATTTTATATTTAGATAATGACACTATCTGAAGTATTTTCCGGATAAATACCAAAAATATGTCCAATGTAGGTGCAAACATAAAATCAAAATATAATTTGAAAATATGAACATTTGAATTTCCTTGCAACAAATGCGATTTTTCATTGTCCTAAATACTCACAGTAAATGTAACTGCTGGAGAAAGGAATTGCAGTATGGAGTTTGAATTAATTCATCAAACAAACTGTGAAACCATGGGATTTTATGGAAACAAACATTTCTTGCAAAATGGCTATTTCGCGAGGACATGAATTCTTGGATTTGAAATTTTACAGATAATGTAGATGGAAAAATCTGTTGAATCATTTGCGATTTAATTCTGTGGATTGGTGCAACAACATCAAAATCCACAAAAATTAAACCCCCATGAATATCAGTAAGTTTACAGTAGAGAGATTTACTAGGTGTACACACAGACTTAATGAAATCTAAACCTTCCTATCAATTCCATGAAGTGCATTTAAATGGAACATTCATACTCTTAAGTAATCATTTGCAAGCTGTTAAACAAAGCTGAAGGATGTGTATTAAGTTACCGATACCATGCTTAACTACAGTCAAATATTCAAATATAGATTCATGTATATCATTCATGTCTTTTCTTCCATAACCTACAGAAATTCTATTTTCGTATTTTATTTTACATATTTTAAAGCCAGAAAATGTTTATTTAATGCGCATCACATTTCTGCATTTAATAATGTGAGATCATGCATCACATTTCTTCATTTCTTTACAATATCCTTCAGCCTTATTTATCCTTTCACCCCTATACATAGTTAATGGACTCTTCAATCTCCATTTTTCTGAGATTCTTTTATGGTCCAACATTATGGGTTATAGGGGTAGCAAGATTAACAAGCTTGAATCCCTCGGTACCGCTAACATCTAAACATGATGAACTTGCAGCTATACATATTCCCTTCTGCTGCCATCATTTTCTTTTCGCTAAAAATATTTGACGTGGGAAATTTCAAATCATGAAACATTCAACTTTTTTTCTCTTATGAACATGATCTGAAGATTATCGAATCACAACACATTCAAACACGTAGAAAGATCTCAATTTCCAAACTTCATTTTTGCTTTTAAATTCCAATTTTACATATTTGCAACATGAGAATGATAATTTAGCAGAAAAATTCAATGGTGGCATGAATCACGATCAGGATTCCTCGTTCCCGGAATCGTCGTCGTCATCGTAATACATATCATCGTCATCATCATCATCGTCAGCATAATCGTCATCATAAAAATCAACATCGTTTATAGGTTCATTTTTTGGTGCAGTTGAAACACAATATTCTTGCAAAGTTAGTGGTACTTTAACACCATCTTTGTCTGCATCTTCCTTTGTTCCTAGCACCTGTTTCCTGTAACAGATAATTGAAAAAAGAAAATTACCTTTTCCGAATTCCTTGTAATTCTATAAAAACTTTTATACTTCAAGATCATCCAATTTCATATATAGGCATAAAATTCTGTTATCTCAACAAAAACAGCTATTTTATGAAGATATAATTCATCACTCTATAGATAACAAGGGTGCCATAGTCACAAAATACGCCCGCTGAGAGCTTGTTAGAAGAAAAGTTTTTGTTACAGAACTGCACGTATGATTCAAATATCATGACAGTAGGTTGACATTTGACCTATTGACCTTGACCTAAAATGAGTGTCATGGGTGACCTGCATATTAAGTTATAGGTAGAAGCATTCATCAACCCACTTAACAGGCTGAACTTGGTCTGCACTGGTCGCAAAGGCAGAATCACTTGCCACTAGCAGGCTAAAGATTAAAAGGTTTTCTACTTTGTAGCTCTGGGGAGCCAAGCGGAACCATTTTAACAATGTTGAGAGAGGTCTATACAAGGATATTACAGACCAAGTTTGGTGAAATTCCATCAACTGGTTCATTCTACATATCATATTTGATGTAATTCAGTATTTTCAAAGGAGATGCTGAAGAAAGAAATGTTGATGCAGGATGACTGACAATGCCAGACCAACCACCTATACTAAAAGCTCTGCCTGAACTAAGTTCAATAAAAGCTAAAAAAGAGTGCACAACAAACCGTATTATAGTTTCATATTCTTTATCTTTGCCTCTAGAGTCCTTCCATTTTCTATACATGACTGAGGCATCTACATTGGCAGGTGAGAATGTATTCGGCTCGTTCAGGAGAGATATGATACTGAGCAATATTGTTCTACAATGTAACATAAACATCACATTAAAATGGTCTGTCAATGATCTTTCAAAGTAAAATACTGGGATTAAACAGAGCAACCGAGATTTCAAACATTAAACAGGTACATGTATGGCAATGATTTGTATCATTTAATTCTGTTGGTTCGGTATTTTCTCCAGATCTTAATATGCTTTTGATGTGTCAAAATCCAGCTTACTGGATTTTAATGAATAATATTCATACCCACGTTTAAAAACATGTAAAATCTAAACAGTTCAAAACCATGTGCATTTATACTTAGCAAAGGCGGATCTAGAGGGCGTGCACTATGCACATGCCCCATCTAAATTTCTAGCAGGCATACATTTTATAGCCTTAATCTGAATAACCAATCATTCAAGAAATAAAATGTTTAAATCCCTTCACTCGGAAAATATGATAGCAATACTGAAGAGGCGGGACAACATGACAGTCAAAATTAAATCAAGTTGCTTTTTTCAATTTACATATTTCAATGATGATACTGGGTCAAATATCTAGGTGCTGTTTGTCAAATATACATCAGTTTGAATAACTTATGGTGTATATGCGAATGATTTTTCTGTTGGGCATTACTACAGAAAGTGCTAGAAATTCTGCACACTCTCTAAACCAAAATATTGGATCAGTCCCTGCATAGTGAGCCACTTGATATTCTGGTAGTTACTGTACACTTTTTAGCAGTCTATCGTGTAGGGACTTCTTACATGTAAATGAACTGACACCTCAACCTTGAAACAATGCTGTTTTCTCTCAACTCGAAATTGCTAAAGAAACCTAGGCGTCATGAGAACATCAGGCGAAACAAATGTGGCAGAGCTGGCACAGGTTGTGTTATCATAGGGCGAAGCTTTTCGAATTCCCAAAGACAGACCAAGATAGAGACTGGTTGTCGCTGCTTTATATCCCGCTAGGGGTAAATAATAAGTAATTAAGTTACTGTTAGTAAAGAAATGTAGTAAAATACAAAAATGCAGGAATACAGGCACTGGATTACAGCATGTTATATCATGTGTCATATTGACTTATATCTAAACATTATTTGCCTAATCCATGTTTCAGTCAATCTGAAATTCATATCTATTACCAAGTCTCATATTTCCAAGTTCAATACATACTGATGTAAGCATTTCCTATCTGAATTTATTAATTCAAAAATAGATTTGTAAAACAAAAAGACAACATGTGGGCCTACCAAATTACATGTACTGACCTAACATTTTGCGTAGGATTCCATCTTTCAGACGGTTCCTCCCCGCTCTGTGGGTCGTCGATTGGTGGGTGAAGTATAGATATGCACACATCCCCATTCTGTGGAACGAAGCATAGTTACAATGCAATGAATAAATGAGGAGATTGTTTTAGTTTCTACACAATGTATTTAAATTTTACACAATTTAAATTTATTTTCACTTCAGTAAAACTACCCATCAAAGACCAAAGCTTTTGCATAGCAACAACAATTTAATGACAGACCTCAATCATTTTTTTTAAACACCTATTTTGAACTAATTACCTGTGTTTATGCAAGCTAAAATAATGGCTAATAATGCACATATAAAACAGCTTAAAAACCTACTAGGCATTACTCAGTTATTCAACATATGCATTTATTATGCAATTTTAAACAGCACATGTACTTAAAATCCGGTATAAATGAATTGAAATCATGTTTTATTTATACCTGATTAAGTACAAGTCTTAGTGTATGAAGCTTTTCCCTTTTTTGTATAGTGCTAGAGAACTTACATTATTACAAAAATAGTACATGTATATACATTTTTATCCCATAAAACAAATTTGCAACTGCCTTATTATAAATATAAATCAAAACAGTCCAGTAATCACATGACATATCCTTTGGTGTCCGCTAAAACATATTAGCAACTGTGTAAATAGAAAACAAAACATTACATATATAATTTCAGGTATGTTTCCTTTCAACCTGGTCACAAAAGTGAACAAAAACTAATTGGAAAGGTATTGGTTCTTTACGTACATTTATTTGAAGCAACATATTGATTTTAAAGCTGGCAAGTTTTTGAATAAACAAAGTCTTCTCAGAACATTGACTTTCATTATCCAGCAAAAAAGATTTTAATTTTGTCAGTGTTCATCAATTTGAAAACAATTCAAATATCTTACAAGCGAAATATTGATAGAACTTCTAAGTGTGGTATCAAATGAATATAATGCACATTTTACAAAATCACTGGATTTGAAGAAACTATTCTATGTTTCAGATGGCTTGACTTACATATACTAAATAGCACACATTTACATCATTGTAAAATTTAATTATTAGTATTCACTGTATATTTATATATATAATGAAATCAATATTATCTCTTTGACTTTCCTCTGAAATACTAGGAATATTCAACAGTGAGTGTGTCAGTACTTACTTCATATACATTTGGATGCCACATCTTTGTAAGGAATTTCACACTCGGCGGAGAGTAAGGATAATCTGATGGGAATTTCATCAATGCCTGAAAACAAATTTTATATCTAGACTACAATATATCATTACACAAAACCAGGCAATACTGATGTGGTTTTTTGGGGTTTTTTTTGTTCAGTGAGAGGGAGTGTTGTTAAGCTTTTTAGTCACAGTGACACAAAAACAACCACATGGCAGCTTTCCCCTCTAAACAATAATTCTGGCACAGGGAGGCCCTTCAGTAAAACTGTTGTTCTTTTGCAAGCCAGCTGGGTAGCTTTCCCCCGTGACGACCTGAGCAGGACTTGAACCCACAGAAGTGAGGGGCAAGTGGTTTTGAAGTCAGCAGACTTAGCTATTTTGTCACAATTCTGATTCACAAGTTCTAAATCTGGATTACAGAAGACCCTGAATAAGAAGTTATTTGCCCCTTAACAAGGTGAATCTTCGTGGGACTGGGAGGTTCAACAATAACTGCGACAGTAATAAGATACAGTGAACTTGAAAACCACATCATTAAAATATCTGACCCCAGTAATATTGACCTTCGAGTCACCTGAACCTAAAACTAGAACTATCTACCAATGAACAAGGTCAATCCAATGTGATGTTTGACGACACGAGAGACAGTACTTGGGTATTTGTATTGAAACTGTGCTATAAAACTTAAACCTGAATGCAGTGATATAGTGAAGGGATCAATTGTAATGTGATAGTACTAAATAAATAATAGTTGTCTATTACTACCCTTTAAGTTCTTTACAATTATGTACAATACAACAATATTGTTTTATATCTAAAGAGAAATCAGTGAAAAACTTTGTTACAGAAAAGGTGGACTACATGTAGATTATAGAATTACTTGTGAAATGTATTTCAAAACAGGATTTTTTTCTTTCTATAGCAAGGGCTGGTTTCCCCTCAGAAAATTTCTTTCAACTCACAGTTGTCCCCTTAAGTTCACTTTACATCACCAGGGGTGGCGAAATCTTGTCCCTTTTTGTCAATTGCTATTTTGTACTTGTCCCTATGATAGTTATATAATAAATTCTGGTCAAATTTCACTTGTCCGTACAAGCTTTGGGACAACCTGGGCAATACGGACAATTGACTTTGCCGCCCCTGCATCACTATTTATATTCCCCTTTGCCCAAACACTTCAAGTAAACAGTAAAACCGTTTCCCCAAATGACAGACGGCAGCCCCTTCCCCTCTTTGTCAAAACATCCTGTCAAATAAAAGCTTCTGAAAACAAAATCATGCAAATTTTTCCTAGAAAGCATTTTACCTCGAATAACTTGTTACAAACACTTTTCAATCCTGAATAAACAAGTAATTCTCATGCGTTTCTGTAACATATATAAAGACTGTTAGTAATTAAGTTCCATAGCTTTCATTTAAATATAGCATTAATTTCCTGATACCTAAAATTTATTTTTTGTCGTACAATCTGGAGGACAGTGCCTTCAATACTCAAGACACAGGATATATTGTAAGTCTTTTCTAATTTTAATATTCTATCAATTCATATTTCATAAATGACATAATGAATTAAAATACAGCAGTAGCTACTAAGGGGAAAACAGGGGATGATTTCAAAGCAATTGCTTTCATTTTTATTCCGTGGTTTTAAATATTGCAGGTGACTGTCTATAATTGTTTAACCCTGAGAAAAACATTATCACAAAATCGATAAATCTATTTTTATCATTACAATAATAAGCAATTTGTGTGCTGTAATAGCAGGGCCTCCTCTGCTGCCAATGTAGCCAAAAGCTACAAATTTATAGAAATGGCTACAGATTTTTATTAAAATGAGTCCAAATTTCAGCAATTTAGCGTCAATTTGGCAGTTTCTCTCAAAAAGGCGTTGCAACTTTCTGAGGTCCAGTGGCAGTGGAGGCCCTGAATAAATCTAGAAGCTTTTATGAAATTTGTGTTTCTCTCAGAACTTAAGAAAATATTAAAATACTTTTCTTTTTTTATTTTAAACTTGGATTGTGCTCATAAATTTTTGAATTGGTTTTCCGTCTTGCATAAGTAATGGTGAATAATGAAAATCACTGTTCATATTTCGTACATCTAACCTGAGTGAGAGATACAAGTACTTACAAAAAAAAAATATTTACAGAATAAAATGTAAATTTATAACAAACATCATGACAAATTATCATAGATTTTCTCATAATCGCCTATAATACTGTACATAACAGCACTTGTATATTGATTACAGGACCTAAATATTCTCTGGATCTAGAGATATGGTAAGGGATCTAGCCATTTCCTAATTATGTGGTCATTTCCTGAAATTGAAAATGATACAAACAAAGAAAACAAAGGAAGTTTTGTAAGTTTTATCATAAAATCATTATTTCAAGCGGATGTTTTTGACTTAAATCATTCAAACATAAAAATATTATCAAACCTTAAAGTATCCACCCTCGTAGAGAGTACTAGGAGGGCCAAAAATTGCCACTTCCCACTCGAACAAATTCTCATCGTCAACCAGTTTCACACGAAAGCCTTCGACGGGCTCACTCACAATTTTCTTCAGTTCAAGCTGTAGAGCCTTCACGGCTCCGCTTGTGGGACTTTGCGCCATCTGTTACAATCTATATTTACTATTTTTGATATGATTGCCTACGTAAAAAGCCAAGTTGTACTGCTGTTTGGCTTCAATCACAGACGACTTTCCCTTTTGTTTCTATCGCAGCGCAGTAATGGCGATTATGACGTCACAGACGGCAATGATAGTCGTAAACAAAAACAAATAAAATTTTGTGAATTTAATTGGCATATTACTAGACCAGTGAGTTTTCAATTTTGAAGAGACAAATGGAACTAAATATTTCATTTATTTTGAATCAACTTAAAAGCACACTCCTATTGCTAACGACATCTACCCAATGTCGTTTGCACTTCCGGGATTGATGATAATGAAGAAAAAAAGAGTAAACACATTCAATTAATGATATTTGAGGATGGCAGCCTCTAATTTAAATGCGGAAGAAGAAAAGGTACATCAAATAATGATATACAATTTTTTTAGTCTATTTTTTAAGAAGATGTTTAAAAAAAATCAAATACCTAGAGTTGTCTTTGTAGGCAGGAAGTGCCTGTGGGAATTCCAGACAGTTTCACCAACAAGACTTTTCCTCCCCAAAACATTTCACCCCCAAGACATTTCCTCCCAAGTCTTGGGAGGAACAGTGTTGGGGGTGAAACGTCTGACACCCGCCTGTGGCTGGGCTGCGGTTTTCCATTAGACATGTTAGACTAAAGACAAAATGTCATACGCAAGAGAGAGTGTTTATCAGAAATCATACTTGATTTAATACAGATCAAAGCTTTTGTTAGCTTATTATTTATGCATGTGTATGTCAGAAAATTGGAAATGGTTTAGGGTCCAGTTACTGTACTTCTACTCTTGACCAGGAATCTGTAGCATGACCAGGAATCTGTAGCAATTCGGTAATCAATATACTATTATACAGTTGATTGGTTAGTTCCGGATCATAGGGGTTCCGGATCACAGCACTGTTTACACTTAATGACTTACATGACGAAGATAATCATTTAGTTCTTAGCATGAATTTTTGTTTCAATAAGAGAAATAACATACCAAAATTGTCATCTTTATAAGAAGATACGACTTTGTTGCGTTGAGGTGACGAATTATAAGTTTTACAGATTGCTGGAATGCGAAGAAAATTCATATTTTTTCAATCCATGTGATCCGGAACTCACACAACAGGGACGCGACACAATCAAGAAACCATTTTAAAGCAAGAAAATATTTTTACCTTTCCAGCTTGCCAATGTGTAATGATTTGGTCGGATGAGAGAAATTAATTATTATTTCACAGGTGTCCCAGTGCATTTTTGTTTTATTCTAAAATGTGGTGATATAAAATGCAAAAGGATTTTCCTTTCTCCCTGTGCAAAAATGTGATTTAAAAAATATATTTCCGAAGCTCAATAACAAATAACTGTTAGAAAAATATCTTTTAAATGATGTAAGATTCTTTCCTTTATTTCACTCTGCTTGTAAATATCAGAAGGCAAAGTCAGTTCTGTTTTGTCATGATAATCACCTACCCACCAACCTTCCTGCATGCATGCTGAATAATTTATGTGTGAATTATATATTAAAATGTTAGAAGAATTACAAACATGACTTTAATGAGAAGTAAGCAAAATGGAAGACTGAGATACCAGTAGGATGGAAATATGGAATAATGGTCAGGAATAGCATGAGTAGAGAAAGAATTGTAATTGAAAATAACTTTTATTTTCATTGCAGCTTTTAAATACTTTCACGGAGAAAGTAAATGCTTACCGTCAACATGAACATCAGCCTCCATTGCCGAGAAATACAGCAATCAAGTTCCTCATGGCAAGAAAGTTTGATTATCACCGTGCAGTGGAACTATATTTATCTCATGAGGTAACTTCATTAAGATCTGTTTACAAGACAGTCTCTAATCTTAGGGTAGTCAATACTGAATAACAGTTGGTAATTTCTTTTACGATTTTGTTGATGCTTTAATAGTGACTGATAACGGTTTGTGTGTTTTTATGCTTCTGGTGTTGAAGACCCGGGAGGCATAGAACTGTTCATCTGTTCGTCTGTCACAGTTTCTGTGTACTCAACTCCTTCATTTTCCATCTAGTTGAAACAGCATCAACACAAAGTCCATATGCACATAATGCCATTTTATAAGGATTTTCATGTCTGTTAATTTATTCTCTGGAAAGTGGCCGAGTTTTGGACTTCCGAATATTACATAAATGTACAATTACATCAGAACACTGTGTACCCAACTCATGCTACAGAAGTGGACATTCACATACATGTATTAAATAGGAACTTTGATGACCAATTATTTCTTGTGGAGTTATGGTGCTGTTGTGGGCTTCATTTATTATTCCAAATATCAAAGATTCAAACTTTTTCAGGGGGAATGTTATTAAACATCATCCTTGTTTTCTCATACTTTAAATCTGTTCAGTTCTTACTTCAGGTTTTAGGAATAATAGATTCCAGCTACTGTCAAAAATAGGAATTTCTTATGCTGAAAAGACTACTTTTATTAATTATGTTGAAGCGAAATTCTTCAAAAATATATTAGAAAAGTTCATTTCATTGTCCTGAATCACATACAGTCAAAGTATATCTTATCATCTAGTACTTAAAACCCTAGATCTTACTGATTTTGTAGGGATGATTTTTTCATCCTGTTGATTCAATCAGGAAGTAAGTTGTTTCAGACAGTAGTGGATATTCTGTCCGGCACACTTGGCCAGTATCCTTATCTCCTCAGAAATGAAGTGGTCATTTCCTACCTTCCTTACAGCTCTTCCATTATTACTCATTTCATTGAGTATAATTTCCACAAACTTTATTCAGTATATTCTCCTTATAAAGGGAAGGAAATGTTACTTGATTCATGTGTTTATTAACCTTTACCCTGCTAAATTTCTATAATAAACTTGTCCATCTTTCTATTTGGACAGTACCATTAACTGTTAAAGGGGATGCTTAACAAAAAGATACTGACTGAATGTTGAACAGTGCAGATCATGATTAGACTGCATGGATCTGCAGGCTAATCTTGATCTACACTGGTTGCAAAGGCAGAGTCAGTTGTGTCCAGCATGAGAAGGATTATAGTATACTAGAAATTAGCATGATTTTTCTTCCCTGAGTTAAGATGCACATGAATTTAACCAGAACACTTAGAATTTCATTTGAAAGATGAACTGTGGTATATCAAATGATTAACCACAAGAATGCCTTGATT
Source organism: Mercenaria mercenaria (assembly GCF_021730395.1). Lineage (NCBI taxonomy): Eukaryota > Metazoa > Mollusca > Bivalvia > Venerida > Veneridae > Mercenaria > Mercenaria mercenaria. The sequence continues at coordinate 19,186,019 of NC_069368.1, forward strand.
ATTTACTTACTAACATGCTCAAAAGAAAAATATGCTGAGCTATATTAAACTGTGTAATATTAACCCTTACCCTGCTATTTTTAGCTCACCTGTCACAAAGTGACAAGGTGAGCTTTTGTGATCGCGCGGTGTCCGTCGTCTGTGCGTGCGTGCGTCCGTCCGTAAACTTTTGCTTGTGACCACTCTAGAGGTCACATTTTTCATGGGATCTTTATGAAAGTTGGTCAGAATGTTCATCTTGATGATATCTAGGTCAGGTTCAAAACTGGGTCACGTGCCGTCAAAAACTAGGTCAGTAAGTCTAAAAATAGAAAAACCTTGTGACCTCTCTAGAGGCCATATATTTCACAAGATCTTCATGAAAATTGGTCAGAATGTTCACCTTGATGATATCTAGGTCAAGTTCGAAACTGGGTCACGTGCCTTCAAAAACTAGGTCAGTAGGTCTAAAAATAGAAAAACCTTGTGACCTCTCTAGAGGCCATATATTTCATAAGATCTTCATGTAAATTGGTCAGAACGTTCATCTTGATGATATCTAGGTCAAGTTCGAAACTGGGTCACGTGCCGTCAAAAACTAGGTCAGTAGGTCAAATAATAGAAAAACCTTGTGACCTCTCTAGAGGCCATATATTTCATAAGATCTTCATGTAATTTGGTCAGAACGTTCACCTTGATGATATCTAGGTCAAGTTCGAAGCTGGGTCACGTGCGGTCAAAAACTAGGTCAGTAGGTCTAAAAATAGAAAAACCTTGTGACCTCTTTAGAGGCCATATATTTCATGAGATCTTCATGAAAATTGGTCAGAATGTTCACCTTGATGATATCTAGGTCAAGTTTGAAAGTGGGTCACGTGCCGTCAAAAACTAGGTCAGTAGGTCAAATAATATAGAAACCTTGTGACCTCTCTAGAGGCCATATTTTTTATGGGAACTTTATGAAAGTTGGTCTGAATGTTTATCTTGATGATATCTAGGTCAAGTTCGAAAGTGGGTCACATGCCTTCAAAAACTAGGTCAGTAGGTCAAAATATAGAAAAACCTTGTGACCTCTCTAAAGGCCATATTTTTCATGGGATCTGTATGAAAATTGGTCTGAATGTTCATCTTGTTGATATCTAGGTCAAGTCTGAAACAAGGTCATGTGCGGTCAAAAACTAGGTCAGTAGGTCTAAAAATAGAAAAACCTTGTTACCTCTCTAGAGGCCATACTTGTGAATGGATCTCCATAAAAATTGGTCAGAATGTTCACCTTGATGATATCTTGGTCAAATTTGAAACTGGGTCACGTGCCTTAAAAAACTAGGTCAGTAGGTCAAATAATAGAAAAACCTTGTGACCTCTCTAGAGGCCATACTTTTCATGGGATCTGTATGAAAGTTGGTCTGAATGTTCATCTTGATGATATCTAGGTCAAGTTTGAAACTGGGTCAACTGCGATCAAAAACTAGGTCAGTAGGTCTAAAATTATTAAAATCTTTTGACTTCTCTAGAGGCCATATTTTTCAATGGATCTTCATGAAAATTGATCTGAATGTTAACCTTGATGATATCTAGGTCAGTTTCGAAACTGGGTCAACTGCGGTCAAAAACTAGGCCAGTAGGTATAAAAATAGAAAAACCTTGTGACCTCTCTAGAGGCCATATATTTCATGAGATCTTCATGAAAATTGGTCAGAATGTTCACCTTGATGATATCTAGGTCAAGTTTGAAAGTGGGTCACGTGCGGTCAAAAACTAGGTCAGTAGGTCAAATAATATAGAAACCTTGTGACCTCTCTAGAGGCCATATTTTTTATGGGATCTTTATGAAAGTTGGTCTGAATGTTTATCTTGATGATATCTAGGTCAAGTTCGAAAGTGGGTCACATGCCTTCAAAAACTAGGTCAGTAGGTCAAAATATAGAAAAACCTTGTGACCTCTCTAAAGGCCATATTTTTCATGGGATCTGTATGAAAATTGGTCTGAATGTTCATCTTGATGATATCTAGGTCAAGTCTGAAACAAGGTCATGTGCGGTCAAAAACTAGGTCAGTAGGTCTAAAAATAGAAAAACCTTGTTACCTCTCTAGAGGCCATACTTGTGAATGGATCTCCATAAAAATTGGTCAGAATGTTCACCTTGATGATATCTTGGTCAAATTTGAAACTGGGTCACGTGCCTTAAAAAACTAGGTCAGTAGGTCAAATAATAGAAAAACCTTGTGACCTCTCTAGAGGCCATACTTTTCATGGGATCTGTATGAAAGTTGGTCTGAATGTTCATCTTGATGATATCTAGGTCAAGTTTGAAACTGGGTCAACTGCGATCAAAAACTAGGTCAGTAGGTCTAAAATTATTAAAATCTTTTGACTTCTTTAGAGGCCATATTTTTCAATGGATCTTCATGAAAATTGATCTGAATGTTAACCTTGATGATATCTAGGTCAGTTTCGAAACTGGGTCAACTGCGGTCAAAAACTAGGCCAGTAGGTATAAAAATAGAAAAACCTTGTGACCTCTCTAGAGGCCATATTTTTCATGAGATCTTCATGAAAATTAGTGAGAATGTTCACCTTGATGATATCTAGATAAAGTTCAAAACAGGGTCACGTACCTTCGAAAACTAGGTCAATAGGTCAAATAATAGAAAAACCTTGTGACCTCTCTAGAGACCATATTTTTCAGTGGATCTTCATGAAAATTTGTCAGAATTTTTATCTTGATAATATCTAGGTCAAGTTCAAAACTGGGTCACGTGAGCTCAAAAACTAGGTCACTATGTCAAATAATAGAAAAAACGACGTCATACTCAAAACTGGGTCATGTGGGAAGAGGTGAGCGATTCAGGACCATCATGGTCCTCTTGTTCTATAATGGACTGGTCCATCTTTCAATTTGAACAGTACCACTTATTATTCAAAGGGGCTTTCACTGAAAATTTACTGACTGAATAGCGAACAGTGCAGACCATGATCAGACTGCACAGATGTGCAGGCTGATCTTGGTCTGCACTGGTCACAAAGGCAGAATCATCTGCCGCCAGCAGGCTAAGGGTTAATGAACCAAAACTCAAGCAGTATTTTGAGTGAATTTTTTATGTTGTAGTGGGGTTTTCCCACTAGTCCGTCAATCAAAGTTACTGTTAATTGTAGACTTCCAATGTTTAAGTGGCAAATGAATCAAGACTTAAAAGAATCTGTAATATTGTTTCTGTTGATGTTGTTGGGATATGAATTCTCAGATTTCCACATATAAATGTATCACGATTAAAGAATTGGAACTTTGCTTACTAGTATATGCTGAGATTTAACTCTTATCATGCTGGACACAATTGATTAGAACTGCCTTTGTGACCAGTGTAGATCATGATCAGCCTGCACATCCATGCAGTCTGATCATGATCTACACTGTTCGCCATTCAGTCAGTCTCTCTTTTTTTAGCACCTCTTTTAACAGTTAATGGTACTGTCCAAACTGAAAGATGGGCAAGTTCATTATAGAAATTTAGCAGGGTAAGGGTTAATTTTGTGGATTGATCAATTTGATGTTACCACATAAGTCTCAAAGATTAGTCTCCCTTCAGTATGAATGATTTCATAAAACACAGGTTTTCAGAACCAGATATGAAAATATTCAGCTATGCATAATGCTTCTTTCTATATACCGTATGATATAGGAAAGTACTATACTACAAGTACCAATGACATCCTAGTACATGTCTGAATTGAAATTTCCGCTGCAGCAAAATGTAAATAAAACGTGGAAATAATTTTCATACTCATTCTCAGAAGAAAATTCATGAACTAGTCCAGTTCAATACACATGGTGTATGTACCATTTTACCAAACTAAGTGGGGTCAGGGTGGGGGTGGGAGGGGGGGGGGGGGGATGAGAATACAAAAAAAAAAATATGTATGAATCATTCAAAAACTTGTCATAAAAGCTATACTTTTATGGGATTTGAAGCACATGATGAATACAAATTTATAGGTTTGATTTTTGTTTGATATTGGACCTGCATTTTCTTTTGATTTATTATAGGATATGCGAGCTAAGGAGGGATTAACAGAGACTGACTTCAATGATCTAAATCTGCAGAAGGAATTAAGCACAGGAAAATTTACTGTTTTGGTAAGTCACTCAGATAACTAAGCCTCAAACACGTTTGAATGAATTTTGTTTCAAGGAAGGTACAAATACATTTTAATTGTAATTTCAGTGGTACATTGTACTGAAAATCTTAACTAGAATCACTTTTAACCCACCCCCACCCCCTTCACCTCTCCTCATTTGTAACAAGAGTTTTAACTACTGGCATGTTTGTTTGTACCTACATAGAGTACTTGGAAAAGCAGCGTTTGTATATGTTTTGATGCACTTCTAGGTTAATTTTAGAGGAATAAGCGAAAGACCTGCAGAACATTTCTTTAATGTTTGGCTTTTATATTATTTTAAATGTCATGAAATATTGAAGAAGGGGCCTCTTTGGCTGATTGGTTAAGGTCTCTGGCTTTGAATCACTTGGCTCTCACTTCCTTGTGTTCAAACCTCACTTGGGGTGAGTTTTTTTAGCTCACCTGTCACAAAGTGACAAGGTGAGCTTTTGTGATCGCGCGGTGTCCGTCGCCCGTGCGTCCGTCTGTCCGTAAACTTTTGCTTGTGACCACTCTAGAGGTCACATTTTTCATGGGATCTTTATGAAAGTTGGTCAGAATGTTCATCTTGATGATATCTAGGTCAAGTTCGAAACTGGGTCACGTGCCTTCAAAAACTAGGTCAGTAGGTCTAAAAATAGAAAAACCTTGTGACCTCTCTAGAGGCCATATATTTCACAAGATCTTCATGAAAATTGGTCAGAACGTTTACCTTGATGATATCTAGGTCAAGTTCGAAACAGGGTCACGTGCCGTCTAAAACTAGGTCAGTAGGTCAAATAATAGAAAAACCTTGTGACCTCTCTAAAGGCCATATTTTTCATGGGATCTGTATGAAATATGGTCAGAATGTTCATCTTGATGATATCTAGGTCAGATTCGAAACTGGGTCACGTGCGGTCAAAAACTAGGTCAGTAGTTCTAAAAATAGAAAAACCTTGTGACCTCTCTAGAGGCCATATATTTCATGAGATCTTCATGAAAATTGATCAGAATGTTCACCTTGATGATATCTAGGTCAAGTTCGAAACTGGGTCACGTGCCTTCAAAAACTAGGTCAGTAGGTCAAATAATAGAAAAACCTTGTGACCTCTCTAGAGGCCATAATTTTCATGGGATCTGTATGAAATATGGTCTGAATGTTCATCTTAATGATCTCTAGGTCAAGTTCGAAAGTGGGTCACGTGCCGCCAAAAACTAGGTCAGTAGGTCAAATAATAGAAAAACCTTGTGACCTCTCTAAAGGCCATATTTTTCATGAGATCTGTATGAAAATTGGTCTGAATGTTTATCTTGATGATATCGAGATCAAGTTCGAAACAGGGTCATGTGCGGTCAAAAACTAGGTCAGTAGGTCTAAAAATAGAAAAACCTTGTCACCTCTCTAGAGGCCATACTTATGAATGGATCTCCATAAAAATTGGCCAGAATGTTCACCTTGATGATATCTAGGTCAAGTTTGAAACTGGGTCACGTGCCTTACAAAACTAGGTCAGTAGGTCAAATAATAAAAAACCTTGTGACCTCTCTAGAGGCCATACTTTTCATGGGATCTGTATGAAAGTTGGTCTGAATATTCATCTTGATGATATCTAGGTCAAGTTCGAAACTGGGTCAACTGCGGTCAAAAACTAGGTCAGTAGGTCTAAAATTATTAAAATCTTTTGACCTCTCTAGAGGCCATATTGTTCAATGGATCTTCATGAAAATTGATCTGAATTTTCACCTTGATGATATCTAGATAAAGTTCAAAACAGGGTCACGTACCTTCGAAAACTAGGTCAATAGGTCAAATAATAGAAAAACCTTGTGACCTCTCTAGAGACCATATTTTTCAATGGATCTTCATGAAAATTGGTCAGAATTTTTATCTTGATAATATCTAGGTCAAGTTTAAAACTGGGTCACATGAGCTCAAAAACTAGGTCACTATGTCAAATAATAGAAAAAACGACGTCATACTCAAAACTGGGTCATGTGGGAAGAGGTGAGCGATTCCGGACCATCATGGTCCTCTTGTTTTTCATGTGAGAAAGCCATCCAGTAGGCTTATTGAATATACATGTACATGTATGTATTTATACCCAGGTGCTCACCCATGCCTTAGACAGTGCCTCAGGGGCTCCTGGGGTTTTCCGAAACCAACAAAAACTGGGAAAAAATGCCATATGACCTTAAATTGGGTCAGTGAGTCTAAACCTAAACAAAATAAAAACTACTGAAACAGATATTGAACAATGTAAAAATTATAATTAACATATTATTCTTTGAACTTTTAGTCTGGACGAGACAGTCATGGTGCAGGAATAGCATTATTTACAGCAAAATGTCATCAGCCCTCTGACACGACGCATCAGGTTGTTCTTAAGGCTCTTATATATCTTCTAGATGCTGCTTTAGAAAGGTAAGTCATTAGGTGTCAGAGTTTTTAAGCTGTCAGTTACCAAGTTTTTGAAATACATTTAAATGTATTAAATATGTTGAAAACGTTTTGATGACTAAACTTTTGAACTTGTTTGGTTCTTTTGAAATAACAGAATGTGAAAAGATGTTAGCATGGAAATACTGATTTGTCTTAAAAGTTATATATTTGACAATGTATGTTTTCTTTCAAAACAAGTTACAGGAATATCAGTAAAATAGTTAGGAAAAATGAGGAATGATATCTTGAATTTTTAAGGAATATACTGGTACAGCTTCAGTTGTTGACTCAAAATCCATCTACTTATTACAGAAACAATATTTCTCACAAACATATATTATTTAAAAAGGATAAACATTTTTTTGCTATTTTGAGGTGAGGGTTATTTCCATCATAAATTTCCATTGTAAAATTCAGCCATTTTTGACACCCAAAATTTCAAACAATATTTTGACTGTTTGTAAATGGTTAGCTATAGATCTTTCAGAATATCAAAGTTCAAAGGCATAATAGCAGCGTCTTCATACGAAACTTTTTATAGTGTGATAAATGCATTTTTGACCATAGAATTGACATTAATTCAACTAAATCAAAGAGATCCTGCTACGACCCATGGAGACCTTATATAGGTTTATTATATACATTTATAAATTCTGTAAAATAATCTATGTGTATTTCACAATAAAATATGAAGAGACAGAAAAAAAATCCGTATTGTACCTTTTAAATTCCGTATTGTACCTTCCATATTGTATGCTGCCGGACTACTTTCATTAATATGCATGACCTGACACAGTTCAATAAATAGCGCACATAAAAACTTCACTTAGTTCCATTTCAGTATCAATAAACATTGAAGATTTCGTTCAATAACCAAACAACAAACAAAAAGGTAGATGTATATAATAAAAGGATCATTATAACAGTAGCTAGATCCGGGATTTTCATTCGACTCTAATGTATTTTGTAAGGTCGGATCACACTCAGCGTATGTGCGCCTTGTGAGATCCAATCTGGCAAAACTCCACTCGAGCCAAATACAGCATCCCAGATCGAGCTACTGTTATAATAACCCTATTATATTTAATATCCGGATCTTGCAAAACAAACCCGCAGTTCACATAAAAACTTGTTACAGATTAGATGGATCAACAGTAGATAGGTTGCATTGTATCTTAAGTGTTGAAGCAAAACTGCTGTGCCTTTTACACTCCTTCCAGATTTTCAGTCTATCCTCAAAAAAGTTATTCATTCTTACCTTTATATTTCAGCCGTGAAACGCAACGTCATGGGATTGTATTTATCTACGATATGTCAGAGTCCAAGTACGGCAATTTTGATTATGACCTCAGTATAAAGATCCTCAATATGCTTAAGGTAAGTACATATATATGTTAATTTATTATCTCAAGAAAATTTTCTGCATATGACCTCAGTATAAAGATGCCCTACTGAAATTTACTTGGCATTACCTCAGTATATATTATCAAATGTAAATTTGCTTGAGCTGATCTCAGTGTAGAGATTCTTGACATGATTAAGCTCTAAAGTGTATTTTCTAATGACCTCGGTTTAAAAAATCTCGACATGATTAACCCATTAGATGTAGAGCGCTCTATATTCTAACAACCTCAATTTAAAGATTCTCAGTATGCTTAAACCATTAAGTGTATTTTCTTATGATCTCAAAATATTTTAACAGCAATGTTCTTTGCTACCAAATCCCTTCTGGTCATTCTCTTTCGTTTAAAAGCATAGCATTTAGGGGACGGAGCTAGATTTTCTCTACAAGGCTGTATGGAAAGGTTTGAAAAAACGTACGGACCAACTTCACAAGAACTTCATAGCAGTTTTCCTTAAGTGACCCTGTACTTAATTCCTCCTGAAATCAGTCATTCTTTTCCATTAAAAAAACATGGCCGCCAGGGGTTGGCACTAATTTCCAGATTGCTTTATGGAAAACAATAAAAATATTCTCATCTGAACCACAACTGGTCCAATTTCATTTATGTTCTTTTGGTGACTCTACCAAATTTCTTCTATTCATTCTTTACTATATAAAAACATAGCTGCCTGGGGATGGGACTAATACTCTCTATAATCTCATTTGAAACTTCTGGGCAAATTTAAAGTAATTATGTCTCCCACCACACAGTGGTGTGGGAGACATATTGATTTACTCCAGTGTGTGTGTGTGTCTGTCTGTCTGTGTGTCTGTCACAAAGCTTGTCCGCACTTTAAGTCGAACATTTCTCATCCAATTTTCACCAAACTTAAACAAAATGTGTTTGACCATAAGACCTCGACCAGGTTTGATAACTAGCCAAATCGGTCCAGGCGTCTTAGAGTTATGGCCCTTGAATTACCAAAAATCGGCCTTTTTACTCTTGTCCGCGATCTAATTCAAAGATTTCTCATCCGATCTTCACCAAACTTGAACAAAATGTGTTTAACTATAAGACCTCGGTCAAGTTCGATAACTAGCCAAATCGGTCCAGGCATTTTGGAGTTACGGCCCTTGAATTATCGAAAAATCAGCCTTTTTACTCTTGTCCACGCTCTAAGTCGAAGATTTCTCATCCGATCTTCACCAAACTTAAACAAAATTTGTTTGACCATGAGACCTCAGCCAAGTTCGATAACTAGCCAAATCGGTCCAGGCATTTAGGAGTTACGGCCCTTGAATTATCGAAAAATTGGCCTTTTTACTCATGTCCGCACTCTTAATTAAACATTTCTCATCCGATCTTCACCAAACTTGAACAAAATGTGTTTGACCATGAGACCTCAGCCAAGTTCCATAACTAGCCAAATCGGTCCAGGCATTTTGGAGTTACGTCCCTTGAATTATCGAAAAATCGGGCTTTTTACTCTTGTCCGCACTCTAAGTCGAAGATTTCTCATCCGATCTTCACCAAACTTGAACAAAATGTGATTGACCATGAGACCTCAGCCAAGTTCGATAACTAGCCAAATCGGTCCAGGCATTTTAGAGTTACGGCCCTTGAATTACCGGAAAAATCCGTCTGTTTACTCTTGTCCGCTCTCTAAGTCGAACATTTCTCATGTGATCTTCTCCAAACTTGAACAAAATGTGTTTGGCCATAAGACTTTACCCAAGTTCGATAACTAGCCAAATCGGCCCAGGCACTTTTGATTTATGGCCCTTGAATAACTGATTGGATCCACTCATCCAGACCATCTGATTGGATCCACTCGTCTAAAACATAGAGAAACTAACATTTTTCATAAGGGCAGTTGTGGCAGACATGCACTTTTCTCAAAAGCATCTCTAGTTTCATACAAATGTTCCTCAGGTGACCATCTACCAAACTCCTTCAAGCTCCCACCGACATTACATCCCCTCCATTCCAGCTCTTGAAACTGTCTATTGTCTCTTAGTATCACATCATCCCGCTGCATATATTACCCTCCCCCATCACCAGCACCCAAAAACCTAACTCTTTGGTATTGGGTCCTATTATCCTGTGTCACCAACCTCCATTTATTTTCCGTTTATGACATTCTTCCAAAACTGTTCATGGAAGCAGTTAGACTCAGGTGAGCAATTTAGGGCCATGGCCATATTGTTTATTCTTCATGTTTATTCAAAATCAATCACAAATATCTTTTCTGGGTCATACCATTACTGTAATTTATGTATTTCAGGGAGCCTATCCAGCGAGATTGAAGAAAGTTCTGATTGTTACAGCTCCACTCTGGTTTAAGGCTCCTTTCAAAATTTTACGTCTTTTTGTGAGAGAAAAACTTAGAGATAGAGTAGGTATAACACTGGTCATTAAAACTGAGCAGCACCATGAGAAAACCAACATGTGCATTTGCGACCAGCATGGATCCAGACCAGCCTAAGCATCCATGCTGGTCGCTAACAGTTTCTCTGATTGCAATAGGCTTTGAAAGCAAACAGCATGGATCCTGACCAGACTGCGCAGATGTGCAGGCTGGTCTGGATCCATGCTGGTTGCAAATGCACTATGTTGGTTTTCTCATGTTGTGGCTCATATACTCCTTTACTAACTTCATATATTGTTTTTCTTTGTTACCTCTATCAAATACTGACATTTCAGTGAAATTTTAAATCACTGTTTAATGTTTAGAAACATAACAACCGACAAAAGACACAAAAGTGATGTTGTTTTTATCACATGTAAGCTTTTCCTGCTGATACATAAAAAACTTCTTTTTTATGCCCCTGGCATCTACTGATGCGGGAGGCATATAGTGATTATCCTGTTCGTCCGTTCGTCCATACGAGGTTAACCAGATGGGACCGTTTCATCTAGCATCAATACCCCTTACCAGAATGACTTGATACTAAAGCAGATGTAACCTGTGACCACTCCTCATCTTCAGACATCACCTGACCTCAGTTTGACCTTGAACTTGACCTCGTTTTGGACTTAGGTTGCTTTGTATCGACAAGGATGCCACCGGGGGTATCAAGCGTTTATTGAATGCAGCTTCTTGTTTTACCTATTTTAGAGTAACTTAATTTGACCAACGTCTCTTATACTTTAAAGGACATCATCGTCAAACCTTTATTACACTAATGTAATACCAAAAATATGTAATGGCTTTATTTCACTCCCTTAACTGATAAACTTGTAAAATCATTTTATTGATAACTGTAATAATAATAATAATAATAATAATAATAATAATAACAACTTTTTTTAAAGAAGGTAACACATAAAGACATGGAACAGTTTCAGAACATATAACAGATCTTAAGTTTGAACGTGGCTTTCTGTAAAATAAAAATACAACAGTTCAACACAAAAAATTAGATAAAAACTGATTATCTAATTATAATGAAAAAGATAGAATTTACATGATAAACATTTAAATACAACATTCACTCTTGACAATTATTCACAGTCAAAGTACATATCAGTTATAATGCAGTGTACTTTCAACTTTGTCATATAGTTGGGCCCCTAATTTCAGGCTCAGCCCCTAAACTTTGGAAGCTACGAGTTCAGCTGGTTATTAGCTGCTTAGTGTTCATTTTTATACGCCTGAAGGGACGTATTATGTTATACCCCCGGTGTCTGTCCGTCCCTTAGCAATTTCGTGTCTGCTGTGTAACTCTTGAACCCCTTGAAAGATTTCAAAGAAACTTTACACAAATGATCATCATACCAAGATGACGTGCAGAGCACATGTTTTGGATGTCTCGCTTCAAGGTCAAGGTCACACTTAGGGGTCAAATGTCATATCAGTTTGTTTCTTGTCCGCTCGGTAACTCTTGAACTGCTCTAAGGATTTCAAAGAAACATGGCACAAATGTTCACCACACCAAGAGGACGTGCAGAGCGCATGTTTCGGAAAACTCACTTCAGGGTCAAGGTCACACTTAGGGGTCAAAGGTCATATATGACTTTGCTTTGTGTATGTTGCTCTGCATTGCAGTGCTCTTGTTTTTAGCTCACCTGAGCACAAAGTGCTCAAGATGAGCTTTTGTGATCACCCTGTGTCCATCGTCGTCCGTCCGTCGTCAGTTGTCCGTCATCAACAATTTGACTGTTAACACTCTAGAGGTCACAATTTTGGCCTTGTCTTAATATAACTTGGTCAGAATGTTACCCTCATAAAAATCTTGGACAAGTTCGATATTGGGTCATCTGGGCTCAAAAACTAGGTCACCTGGTCAAATCAAAGGAAAAGCTTGTTAACACTGTAGAGGCTACATTTATGACTGTATCTTCATGAAACTTGGTCAGAATATATCTTAATGAAACTTGGTCAGAATGTTAATCTTGATGATCTATAGGTCATTTTCAAATCTGGATCAGGTGGGGTCAAAAACTAGGTCACTGGGTCAAATCAAAGGAAAAGCTTGTTAACACTCTAAAGGCCACAGTTAAGACTATATCTTCATGAAATATAGTCAGAATGTTAATCTTGATGATCTTTAGGTTAAGTTCGAATCTGGGTCAGATCAAAGGAAAAGCTTGTTAACACTCTAGAGGTCACAATTTTGGCCCAATTTCAATGAAACTTAGTCAGAATGTTACCCTCAATAAAATCTTGGACGATTTTGATATTGGGTCATCTGGGGTCAAAAACTAGGTCACCAGGTCAAATCAAAGGAAAAGCTTGTTAACACTGTAGAGGCTACATTTATGACTGTATCTTCATGAAACTTGGTCAGAATATAATCTTAATGAAACTTGGTCAGAATGTTAATATTGATGATCTATAGGTCATTTTCAAATCTGGATCAGGTGGGGTCAAAAACTAGGTCACTGGGTCAAATCAAAGGAAAAGCTTGTTAACACTCTAAAGGCCACAGTTAAGACTATATCTTCATGAAATATAGTCGGAATGTTAATCTTGATGATCTTTAGGTCAAGATCGAATCTGGGTCATGTGGGTTAAAAAACTAGGTCACCGGGTCAAATCAAAGGAAAAGCTAGTTTACACTGTAGAGGCCACATTTATGACCATATCTTAATGAAACTTGGTGAGTATGTTAATCTTGATGATCTATAAGTCAAGTTCAAATTTGGGTCAGGTGGGGCCAAAAACTAGGTCACTAGGTCAAATCAAAGGAAAAGCTCGTTAACACTCTAGAGGCCACATTTATGACTGTATCTTCACGAAACTTAGTCAGAATGTTAATCTTTGTGATCTTTAGGTCAGTTTCGAATCTGGGTCATGTCTGGTTAAAAACTAGGTCACTGGGTCAGATCAAAGGAAAAGCTTGTTAACACTTTAGAGGCCACATTTATGACCATATCTTAATGAAACTTGGCCAGAATGATAATCTTGATAATCTTTAGGTCAATAGGTCAGGTGAGCCATACAGGGCCTTCATGGCCCTTTGTTTGAAATTTATTATTTAATACGGATTGTTTCTTGTCCAATTCCCAATTTTCTCTTTAAAGATGTTTATTAGGCTTCCATTTTCAGTCTCTTGACTAGGAAAATGATCTCCCTGATATCTTGACGTCTGGAGGCATTTATCAATCATCTCTGATACATATTAAGATGTTTCAGTTACTAAGCAATTGTTTGAAAATTAATGCGTACTTTCATATTTTTTGTTGGGTTTGACATGGCACTAACACAATTATAGGTCATATGGTGACTTTCCAGCGTTGATAATGGAGGAAGACTCTGTGAAGTTATTTCATGGGCCGGCACCTAGGTAGAACCACTGACATTCCATACTAAATTTCTGTTATGAACTTGTCCATCTTCCAATTTGGACAGTACCATTAACTGTTGAAAGGGGTGCTTACCAAAAAGATACTGGCTGAATAGCGAACAGTGTAGATCATGATCAGACTGCACGGATGTGCAGGCTGATCATGATCTACACTAGTTACAAAGGCAAAATCAATCGTGTCCAGCATGGTAAGGGTTAGGGGAATGTTTTTGAAAATATTTATTTTTTCACATCAGGTTTTCACAGTAAACCAAGAGCAGCTACTACAACATATACCCCGTGACTCACTTCCACAAAAATTTGGTGGAAATCTTAGCGTAAACCATCGCCATTGGTTACAGGTGTGTGCTCAAATTCATCAGTCAAACTCTGACGTTATTGATTCATATTTTGTTTCACGAAAACAATCAGTGTCTCACAGTTCTAGTGAAAACTCAGATTTTGTACACTTAAATGATGGAGGGTTAGAGTCAGAAGATTCTAAGGAAACAGTTTCTGAAAAACAGAGTAACGAAGAAGGGGAAAAAGATGATCTGATTGATATTAATGGTATAGAAAAAGAAGTAAATGTTGAAAAAGAAGGGGGACGAGGTAAATCGAAACGTAGACATGAATCTGATAATGCACATAATTCCAGTCGTGTTAGTAGTAAAGGTAGTCGAGACTTCAGTGAATCTCGTCAAATGGACACAAACATGGAGGATATTCCTCCCCCAAATCCGTGTAAAAAGCGACCAACGTCACATGGATCTAACATATGGGAAGATTCAGTACATATGGCTGAGGAAGGCGGGATGACAGTCGCTGATCTAGTCAGACATGTGAAGGAAAAGGGGAAGAAAGGACTTCATGATGAATATGCTGAAATCCGACGAGAGCCACCTGCTGGGACATTTCATTTATCAAAGTAAATACCACATATTTATTTGAAGATTTACTGCTTTAATTCGTAAGTATAGTTGCATGATACACTGTTGTATGCATTGTATGTAAATGAAAAAATGTTATTTTTCAGTATTTAAAGTTTCAGATCTAAAATTAGATAAATAGTAGGAAATGGGTTGCAAAATGGTGCTTGTTGCTTGGTGATTAAACAATTGGTCTGACATGAATTCATGTTTTGGTTTAGTAGATGGCATTATTCTAGGACCAATTCCTGGACTGACGTACCATCACATAACTTAAACCTTTTGTAAAAAGAAAGCAAGAACACTTCTGACGATATAATACCATTTATTTTTCGTTTCGGGTAAGTGTGGATTTAAAGACGGTCATAGTGGCATCAAACTTCAAACGTTAAATGGCGAATGAAGTTGAAAATCCTCACAAAGGGAGCGACCAGGGCATGCCTAAAAGAATTCGAACCTTGTTGCGCTAAAACTATGGCACAAGCATTATGCCATAAACTATCCCCGTAACCCTTGTTACGATTAACCAGGTAGAACCAGGCACCCCCTTTGGTACCATACAAGAACCAGGTACTGTCATGTACCATATACGGACCAGGTACCCCTTTGGTACCATACAAGAACCAGGTACCCCTTTGGTACCATACAAAAGCCAGGTATCCCTTTGATACCATACAATAACCAGGTACACCATGTACCATATACGAACCAGGTACCCCTTTGGTACCATACCAAAACCAGGTACTTCCATGTACCATAAACGAACCAGGTAACTGTTAGTACCAAGGTAACACCATTAGCGCAACATAAACCTAATAACCATAAATGTAAAAAATATAACCTATGTAAATGGTTGAGCAACTATAAGAACGCCTAGCCCTTTTCGCTCTCTGGCCAATTCTTATATGCTCGAAAAAACGAACCAGAAAAATTGAATTTTTGAACCCATGAGTGTCACCAACCCCGTTGAATGGCGGCGGCTGGTCAGGGACCCATGAGTATGCAAAAGAATTTAGTATTTGACATTATTAACAGCTCAGTATGGCATGTCCTCAGTCGCACCCAGATGTAAGAATTTTCCGCCACGAAATAAAAAAGAAACGACTCAAATTTCTTTTTATTTTCCCCAAAATTCTTATAGTACAAGTTTTAAAAGGCACTCTCTTAAAGAATCCAAGTAAAATTCCAGACCAACGTCCGAAAGATGAACACCATCGACACGAAAGAAGCCCGGTGTCTGCTCATCGATGTCTATTTTAAGTACTTCATCCGCCGAACTGCGCCCGAACTGGTTGATCCGTTTACGTTTCGTTTGTATGCTCCTAAATTTATCGTTCGGGACTCCCCATTGAAGCCGTGGTAAAATGTCTGTCCACAGTATTCGGGTCTCAGGAAAGGCTTGTCTTATGTATTCAAAAGAGTCCTTTATAAGTTTGAATAAGAACTTTACAGAATGTTTGGTCATGTCATTTCCCCCCACGTGTATGACAATTACCTTAGGGGAATTCCGAAACAGAGCCGGCAGCTGCATGGCGTGCATAAGGTCCTGCAATCCCATCCCTCTCTTGCACCACCAAGCGATTGACAAATTGTTTGGTAAGTTCAAGTTGACCATGTCACTGGCTCTTGACCCGGCCCAGTAAGGGATAGAGTCCCCGACTACCCAGATATCTGAAAGAGCCATTAAAGAGTGACGTTATTACTGGACGTATGCCTTGTTAAAACCGAATGTATGACTTATATGAAGAAGACCGCCATCTACCTAATTTCATAATGGCGGATCCCGGAATTCCCCTACTAGCTAAGTCAGAAGCCCTGCCAATACGAAAACTGTGAGTTTGAAAATGATTAGCCCTAAACCTGGAATGAGACATGCACTTGCGTAATATAGCCGAAAACTGGTATCGAGTAGCGTGATCACCATTTTTGTGAACAAATAGTGGGCCTTCCAGACTCAGTCTTGCCTTCAAATAGTTTCGTAATGAACAGACGGGACAAACTAACTTGTTGTTTTCACACGGTATCCTGATTGTAACCGGGATATGACGTTGGTTTGTTTTAAATGAATGCATTGTGATCTGAACCGAATTATTATCTTTGAAAACAATGTCTTTAAACTGAATTGTATTACATTGTGCTCGTGATACAACCATTTCACCAACGCGAAATAATCCGAAAAAGGCTAAACAGAACATGGCCTGGAAAAGCTTGGACTCGTAACCATTATAACAAATCAGGGCTCTCGCGACTGGGCGACTTGAGCGAAATAGGCGCTCTAGAACTTCAAACTTCGCTCAAATCTAACCTCAGAGCGAAATGCAAGTCGCCCGATTTTCTTTGATTTCCGCACTCGCTAATTACTGCTACCCAGACTGTTGACAATTTGCACCGTGTCATTATGAGTGTCGAATATACAAACACACGCACCGGCAGCATAATTTAAGCTCCGCCTACCTCAGGTACTTGCGAGATTATCCCGAGAAGTGTGAAAGGGAATCAAATTATCCGATACACCAGAGTCTATTGTGTTAAGCCAATCAGCGCCGCGTTTACGTCTTTGACACTTCGCGTTAATTGTCAACATGTTCGAGTGCAAAAAAAACAACAATATTTTATTAAAGAAACTGCTGATTAACCATGCGATTAATTGTAATATGGTACACAATTATTTGTTATGATAAAAGAATGACATGTAATGTATTAACTTCGTTAAATTGACTTCCATCGATGAATTTATTTGAATATGTATTTCTAGATTGGCAGTGGCTACGATTACGGTACCGTAATCCTAGCCTCCGATTCTAGGATTACGGAAGTTCCGTATTCCTGGACAACCCTATGAGGATAGGCTAGGATTACAGAAGTATTTAAGAGGCATCAAATGTCTGTTATGACATGCATAACTCTTATTGTAAACTTACTTATTTCACATAAAATAGCGTTTTTTTTTCATGCCTGCCCTATTATCTCGTGTTATCGATCAGCCATTTTACTAAATATTTTTTTTTGAAAATTGGCAGACAAATGAAGAATTATATTCTTAATAATAGCTCAAAAGGATTATAAAAAGTTTCTATACTTTAAATGATTTGTTTTTGCCTGTCACTTAAATTTAGATTTCCGCGCATATAGAATCGGGCGAAATCAACACCCGAATACGTTTTTGTTTAAGTGAAATAAGTAAGTTTACAACATCATGTAGCCTATGCATGTCTTAACATATATTTGATGCCTCTTAAATACTTCCGTAATCCTAGCCTATCCTCATAGGGTTGTCTAGGAATACGGAACTTATACTGTACACATTTTACTTTCAGTTTTATATTTCGAGTGAGATACTGACATTCTTCGGTGAATGACTCGGTGCAAAGAGCTATAAAAAATAAATACACTTCTACTTCTTTGCTCGGTGTTAATAACAAACACTTCATACATGTACAAGATATAACCAAAATTGGGCGTGTTACATTTATAGCATCGGCTTGAATTTTGAAAACAACTTTTTTCAGAATTTTGTAACAAAACGATAACCACTGTATGGGAAATGATCTAACTAAGAAAATGAATGGTCACATCAATGTTTTTTATCAAGAAACAAGAAAATTACAGCCACCTTTCGAATCACTCAACATCATTGCGGTAGAAAGTCTTCCCACTTCTCCCTAAAGTCTCCCCACTTCTCCCTAAAACAGCTTGAGGGAGAAGTGACTTCTCCCAAAAATTTGGACCTAGCTAGACCCCTGCAAATAGTAGGTAATAGTCTACACATTTCCTCTAACATGTTAAGAGTAATAGGTGCTCTATTATCGGTTGAAGGGCGTGATCTGTGACAGCCTTCTAAAAGTTTTTTAACAATAAAACATTGTGTGGAATCTTCCCAATTGTTAATTTTGTGGAAAAAAGCTAAACCGGCAACATACGTAGAGATAGTTTTTGCTGAGTAAGATTTTTCAAAGCAATATGTGATAAACAGAGACACATGACTTAACGGAGCTGGCCATAAATTCGGCAAGCTATAGGTTACTCTAAACGAATGAAACCTATTTAAAGCTGTTTTATAAGTCAACGCAGTATTTCTCGCTAATCCTGCAAAAACCAACTTTTTACATCTACTTTGAAGATGTTCCAAAGCATGTTGGGTACTGGTGTCGGGTTCGGGTCTGCGTCTGGAGCCAACACTTTGAACCGGGACAGCTGAAATCGAGACAATGCATCACTTATTTCATTCTTTTTGCCCGGAATATGCGACGCCTTAATCAAACAGTTGAAACGAAGGCACAAAACTGTCAGTATTCTAAGTAAAGTCAGTACTGAAGAGGTTTTAGCAGTTTTACTGTTTAAAATATGTACGACTGCTTTGTTGTCGCAATTAAATCGAATTTTCTTGTTTTTTAAATGATTGCCAAAAATGCATAAAGCCGCTACGATAGGGAACAATTCCAAAAACGTTATGTCTTTTGTAAAACCGTTTTCTATCCAATCTGTGGGCCACCGAGCCTGACACCAGTGACCTTTGAACCAAATGCCGAAGCCAACACCACCTGCACTATCTGTGTAAAATTGTTCATCATCATTGGAAACCCAGAATTGATCATGAAACACTGATATACCATTAAATTTTTTAAAGAAATGTAGCCATAACTCCAAGTCTGTTTTTATCTCCTTATTGACACGGACATAATGATATGCGCGTTTCACACCACATGTGGAGTTAATCAACTTTCTGCAAAATGGCCTGCCAATCGTAATTGCCCGACAGCAAAAATTCAACGACCCGATTAGGGACTGCATTTCTTTCAAGGTAACTGACTTTTTAGATAATGTGTATTGAATTTTCTGGATGACTTCATGAATTTTTGTTAATGGTATACGAACTTCCATTTTAATTGAGTCCAGTTCTAAACCCAAAAACACAATAACCTGTGTCGGGCCTTCTGTTTTTTCATCTGCCAAAGGCAAGCCTAACTCCTGCATAACAAATTGAAATATTCGCATCAAAGCCTCACACGAAAGGTAATCTTTCTGGCCGCCTAGGAAATCATCTAAATAGTGTAGGAGGCGGCCTGATTTCATTTTGCTTTTAACACAATACTCTAAAAAAGTTGAAAATTTTTCAAAAAGACTTGGAGAGATACTACAACCAAATGGTAAGGATTTATCATAATATATTTTGTTTTCAAGCATAAACCCTAAAAGTTCGTAATCTGTTGGATGAATGGGTAATAGCCCCTTCTCAAATTATATGCATGCTTTACATTCCATTGCCAGAACGAGGCTGAGATGGGTCAGTTGTAAACATTATCTCAGAGCAGTATTACTGCTTCCAGTGTAAAAGTACACTGTTTATGATAAGATAATAATAATTTACTTTTAATGTGTTCCAAAGAAGGTTATTAGAGTAAATAGTATATTTGCTAGTTAAATGCATTTCCAGTTTTACCATATTTATTCTTTATACCATAGATTTCTGTTGTTTTTTTTTTTCTGAACAAATCTCTAAGTCAGCAGTCGTTTGTTCCTAGCACTTCAAAAATGAAAATTATACAGGCTGACCAAAACTTAAACCAAGACGAATTTCAAAAAAGAACACTTAGTCTAATAATTAGAAAAATAAAATAATTACTGACATAATGTTTTGTAGAGTCATTTCAGCTTTCAGAAATGAAGGAGGCTGTTTTCAAATTCCTTTAATTTATTTATTTTCTGACAAAAATGTGAAACAGTGGAGAGTACAAAAGAACCATCTACAACCGAAGGAAGAACATTGACAACAGTCCTACTTTATGTTGAACAAGGACCGGAAATATCAACACTGAAGGACTGGAGCTGCGCTAGAAAAAATAAGAATGTATTGCTTTAGCCAGCCAACTTAAAACATTTAAACTTAAATGCTTTGTTATTTCTCCACATTGCTGAGTTTGTTTTTCACTGTAGTCTAGCCAATCTGGTTTCTATATGATGATCATTTCTTTTCCCTGAATTTAACTTGAAGGTATATGATCTTTAATAGCCCAAGTGGAGGGATCTCTAGTCTGTCTGGACTTGTATCTAACCAGGGTGCCCTTAAACTGACAACCAAATAAGGGTTTTTAAATGGTTTTCACAGACTTAAGCATACCTTTTGGCTGCTATTGGTACATAAGCTAGCCTGTGTTGGTGTCACTTAAGATATATGAAATAATATGGTTGGGAAAGAATCTGACTGCTCTGAACAAACTTTACCGTGTAAACAACTTACTAGCCCCAATAGTACAAGCAATCAGTGTTTATAATCAAAAGTTAAAAGCTGGCCACTTCTACAGTTGCATAAATTGACCAATTAGTTACAGGTTTAGAGATAAGATGTGTATTGATGATTTAGTTTCAAGTAGTACAAATATTTGATCTTACTTTAAAATTAGTTTATGTAGTTTTCACTATAATATTCATAAATATTTTTTAGAAGAGAACTTGTAAGTTCCAATATAATCTTCAGCAGAAAAAAAGTTATAAATAGGGATTAAACTGGTATATACCACTATCACTCTAGTAGCTGCCATTCTGCTTATCAGCAATGTTTACAACTGACCCATCTCAGCCTCGCTCTGGGAATCTCATTCAATATTCATGAGATAATATTAAGAAGGGCCTATAGACGGAAGGCGTTCCTGATGTCCATTTTAAACAAAAAACAATTTTTTCCAAGGCTTTGGATCATTTTAACAGCCTCGTCAAATTCAGTATATTTAACAGAACATAAATTTGGGTCAATCAACTCGTTAATAGACCGACCATCAGGGTATGACAGGTGATGAATTAACCTGTATTCACCTGGTGTTTTCTTTGGCATGACGCCAATAGGCGAAATTTGTAAATTTTCTAACGGTGAAGTAGTGAAAGGGCCAGCTACACGCCCCGCATTGATTTCTTTTTGAATTTTCTTTTTTGCAACTTCATGCAGTACTTTTATGGATTTAAGATTTTTTGACCAACGTGCTTGGCGAGGACCAGAATAATTTATTTTAAACCCAAACTTAAAACCGTTAAGGAGAATATCTGCATCGGCTGATTTATATAATTTCAACCAGGATTCCAGGGCATGGATATTTACAGGAGAGAATGCTAGCTGGTTTTCGTGCTCTACAGGTAAAACTTTAGTTTTTGCTTGTGCCTCGTTGGAAGCGTGCACGACCCCGCCCGCGCCCGGTTCCAAAGGCCCGAAAGGAACTAGATTGCCCGGTTTGTGAAGTTTTGTCGCCTAACTTCTCCGGCAATAATACATTTTGCGCGGTTTGAGGCTTCGAGCCTGTATAGCAATTCAAAATCGGGTGAGAGCGCCCGCAGTGGTAACACACATGCCTAAACTTACAGCTCTGCCAGTTGCAAGAGCCTTTATTGTACGCTATACAAACATTTGCAGGTTTTTGCGCTGCTGGCGCTAGGTTCATGGTAACTTCGCTTCTAAAAGGCAAGCATCTAATCCAAAGGTCCTGATTGATAATAGCCCATGAAGAGGGCATAACGGCCTGACGTAAGCGAAACTGCTGGTCATAAATCTTCCAAAACTTGCCCCCGTGCCGAGACGCGCATTCACGAATGATGAACGAATAGTGTAATAGTTCATGAATTTTGTCAGGATGGACCGAGAGGTATATAGACATGAATATTATAAACGCGTCCGTCCAGCGTTCGATTGAACCAATGTCGTCTTTACACTCGTTCGGACGACATTCTATCGTACCGATGTTTGAAAGTTTTAAAGTGCTACCGGAAGTGAATTCCGCAAGTTCCACCGCACCCTTCAAAAGTAAAGCTAAATTTACGTATTCACCCCTACATATTTTCTGTTTTAGACTTGAGGGAACATGCAAAGTGATATCGTCCTGGGGTAGACGTGTTATATTAATATTTTGCATCATTGAACTCGAGGCGAACGAAGCTTCGTCAATGAGTAATGGAGTCTCAATTCCTTGGTTTGCAATAGGCCTTTCGCGGTCCAAAGTACCGCCATTTGAAGCAAAATTCTCACCGGGCACATTCGCCCGAGTACTACATTCAGGAACAGCATTTCCAGACTCCCTATTCTGAATGTCTGCCGACACTTGAGACTCGCGAATAATTTGTTGGAAATCAATAACATTACCTCTGTCTTCCTCTGTTCCATCGTCTGGCGCCGGTCTGCGGCGTTTCTCTCGACCCTGGGCCTGGGCCCTTGTCTCCACCCTACGCTTAGCACCTCTGCCACGTGGCATTTCTTTAGCTAGTTTGCAGAATACGACTTGTTCGTTCAACGTGCTCGTGCTGAATGGCCAATACGGAAGTATAGTAAACACGTGACCTTTTTTTTTTTTTTTTTATTTAATTTTATTTAAATTATCGTCTGCTACGAAATCTCGCGATACTAGCCATAGCAACGATGCAGCGTTGTGGCAACTAAACCATACTTTTGGATTTAGGCCAGAATAAACAAGATTAATAGAAAGAATTAATCTCTATTATTTTTCAGATCTGTATAAAATAATTTGGTATTGTGAATTTGCAATATCAAAGCTTTTACAGTATCTCCCCACTATTAAAAATGGGTGGGTGGGGGGAATAGTAAACCCCTGGCTGTGTGTTTGTGCACCCATCCTTTCATGCATCTGTGATTATGCATAAATTGAGTCAGGTCTATAAGTCACACATCGTTGAATTTCAAAATAACAGATGACCACCATAACATTAGTCTGTAAGTTTTGGTTGTTTTTTTATATGCCCGAAGGGACGTATTATAATATGACGCTGGTGTCCGTCTGTCCGTTAGCAATTTCATGTCCGCTCTGTAACTCTTGAACCCCTTGAAGGATTTCAAGGAAACTTTACACAAATGTTCACCACACCGAAACGATGTGCAGAGCTCTTTTTTGTACTTACAATAATTTTTTTGAATTACTTCCCTTTTATGTTACTATAAATAGTTTATTTTGAAACTTTTTTAGCTCACATGTCACAAAGTGACAGTGTGAGCTTTTGTGATCGTGCAGCGTCCGTCGTCCGTCGTGCGTCCGTCCGTGCGTAAACTTTTGCTTGTGACCTCTCTAGAGGTCACATTTTTCATGGGATCTTTATGAAAGTTGGTCAGAATGTTCATCTTGATGATATCTAGGTCAAGTTCGAAACTGGGTCACGTGCGGTCAAAAACTAGGTCAGTAGGTCTAAAAATAGAAAAACCTTGTGACCTCTCTAGAGGCCATATTTTTCACATGATCTTCATGAAAATTGGTCAGAATGTTCATCTTGATGATATCTAGGTCAAGTTTGAAACTGGGTCACGTGCCTTCAAAAACTAGGTCAGTAGGTCAAATAATAGAAAAACCTTGTGACCTCTCTAGAGGCCATAATTTTCATGGGATCTGTATGAAAGTTGGTCTGAATATTCATCTTGATGATATCTAGGTCAAGTTCGAAACTGGGTCAGCTGCGGGCAAAAACTAGGTCATTAGGTCTAAAAATAGAAAAAACCTTGTGACCTCTGTAGAGGTCATACTTTTGAATGGATCTTCATGAAAATTGGTCAGAATGTTCACCTTGATGATATCTAGGTCAAGTTTGAAACTGGGTCACGTGCCATCAATAACTAGGTCAGTAGGTCAAATAATAAAAAAACCTTGTGACCTCTCTAGAAGCCATATTTTTCATGGGATCTTTATGAAAGTTGGTCAGAATGTTCATCTTGATGATATCTAGGTCAGATTCGAAACTGGGTCACATGCGGTCAAAAACTAGGTCAGTAGGTCTAAAAATAGAAAAACCTTGTGACCTCTCTAGAGGCCATATTTTTCACATGATCTTCATGAAATTGGTCAGAATGTTCATCTTGATGATATCTAGGTCAAGTTCGAAACTGGGTCACGTGCCTTCAAAAACTAGGTCAGTAGGTCAATAATAGAAAAACCTTGTGACCTCTCTAGAGGCCATACTTTTGAATGGATCTTCATGAAAATTGGTCAGAATGTTCATCTTGATGATGTCTAGGTCAGGTTCGAAACTGGGTCACGTGCCATCAATAACTAGGTCAGTAGGTCAAATAATGAAAAAACATTGTGACCTCTCTAGAGGCCATATTTTTCATGGGATCTGTATGAAAGTTGGTCTGAATGTTCATCTTGATGATATCTAGATCAGTTTCGAAACTGGGTCAGCTGCGGTCAAAAACTAGGTCATTAGGTCGAAAAATAGAAAAAGCTTGTGACCTCTCTAGAGGCCATACTTTTGAGTGGATCTTCATGAAAATTGGTCAGAATGTTCATCTTGATGATATCTAGGTCAAGTTTGAAACTGGGTCACGTGCCATCAATAACTAGGTCAGTAGGTCAAATAATGAAAAAACCTTGTGACCTCTCTAGAAGCCATATTTTTCATGGGATCTGTATGAAAGTTGGTCTGAATGTTCATCTTGATGATATCTAGGTCAGATTCAAAACTGGGTCACATGAGCTCAAAAACTAGGTCACTATGTCAAATAATAGAAAAAAAACGACGTCATACTCAGTTCAAAACTGGGTCATGTTGGGACAGGTGAGCGATTCAGGACCATCATGGTCCTCTTGTTATTATTGGCCGTAGGGAAAAACCGAGACCACTTTTCTGTGGTACAACATGGATGGTACCTCCAATTTTAAGGTGTATTTTTACATACCTGTACCTGATAAGGATTTTTTTTGTAGACTTTGAATATTTTTTTTGTGGACTTAGATTTGTTTTTTGAAGTTTTCCTTTTGTTGTTCCAGTCCTTTGGGGCTACAACAGTCAAGTTCTTAAAATTTTGCTCCCATCCTATGATGTAAGCCTTCGGGCGTATATTGCCTCGCTTGGCGGCGCTCTTGTTTTTGTTTGCTTTGATGTAATGACTAAAGAAAACACTGACATTCACTATAATTAGACAATGGACAAAGGTTAAGATCACACTTACTGACCAGTCTTTTGTCCAATTGCCAAAACTCAAAGAATTAAACA
This sequence comes from Mercenaria mercenaria, assembly GCF_021730395.1. Taxonomy (NCBI): domain Eukaryota; kingdom Metazoa; phylum Mollusca; class Bivalvia; order Venerida; family Veneridae; genus Mercenaria; species Mercenaria mercenaria. The sequence continues at coordinate 19,211,656 of NC_069368.1, forward strand.
TTTTTACATAGCAGGGGAAATCACCTCCTTTGGACACAGTTTTAGTTTTCTAGTTATTATACTCTCCCATGTTCTGCAATCAGTAGAAGATAACCATTTTTAGCCCACCATCATCAGATGGTGGGCTATTCAAACACTCTGCGTCCGTGGTTCGTCCGTCATTCCGTCCGTCCGTCTGTTAACAATTTCTCATTATCGCATCTCCTCAGAAACTACTGGGGGATTTTGACCAAACTTTGTCAGAATGATTTATTGGTACCCTAGTTGTGTCCCATTGAAATTCAGACTGGTTCAACAATTTATGAGTGAGTTATGGCCTTTTGTTTATTTCTATAATTTACATAGATTTATATAGGGGAAAACTTTGAAAATCTTCTTGTCCAAAACCACAGAGCCTAGGGCTTTGATATTTGGTATAAAGCATCATCTAGTGGTCCTCTACCAAGATGATTCAAATTATTTCCCTGGGGTCAAATATGGCCCCCGCCCCGGGGGTCTCATGGTTTATATAGACTTATATAGGGAAAAACCTTGAAAAACCTCTTGTCCAAAACCACAGGGCCTAGGGCTTTGATATTTTGTTTGTGACATCATCTAGTGGTCTTCAGCTAAGATTGTTCAAATTATCCCCCTAGGGTCAAATATGGCCCCGCCCTGGGGGTCATATGGTTTACATAGACTTATATAGGGAAAAACTTTGAAAATCTTCTTGTCCAAAACAAAAAGCCTAGGGCTTTGATATTTGTAATGTAGCATCATCTAGTGGTTCTCTACCAAGTTTGTTAAAATTATCTCCCTAGGGTCAAAAATGGCCCCGCCCCGGGGATGACATGGTTCATATAGACTTATATAGGGAAAAGCTTTTAAAATCTTCTTGTCAATAACTACAACATTCAAATTTGGACCACATGTATATTTTTGAGTGGCAAGATGAACCTTGACATGAGTTGACCTTGATTTTGACCTAGTGACCTACTTTCACATTTCTGTAGCTACAGCCTTCGAATTTGGACCACATGCATAGTTTTGTGCACCGGAAAAAACTTTGACCTTGATATTGACCTAGTGACCTACTTTCACATTTTTGAAGGTACAGGCGTCAAATTTGGACCATATGCATAGTTTCATGTTCCGAAATGCATTTTGACATTGATTTTGACCTAGTGACCTACTTTCACATTTCTCAAGCTACAGCCTTCAAATTTGGACCACATGCAGTTTTGTGTACCGAAAAAAACTTTGACCTTGACATTGACCTAGTGACCTACTTTCACATTTTGAAAATACAGGCTTCAAATTTGGACCACATGCATAATTTTGTGTTTCGAAATGAAATTTGACCTTGATTTTGACCTAGTGACATACTTTCACATTTCTCAGGCTACAAATTTGGACCACATGCATAGTTTTGTGTACCGAAATGATCTTGAGAATGACCTAGTGACCTTCTTTCAAATTTCTGAAGCTACAGGCTTCAAATTTGGACCACAGGCATATTTTTGTGTTCTGAATTGAAATTTGACATTCATTTTCACCTAGTACCTACTTTCACATTTCTCAAGCTGCAGCCTCCAGATTTGAAGCACATGCATAGTTTTGTATACTGAAATGAACTTTGACCTTGAAATCGATCTTGTGACCTACTTCCACATTTCTCAAGCTACGGCTTTCAGATTTGGACCACATGCATGGACCACATGTACAGTGTTGTGTACCGAAATGAAATTTGACCTTGATTTTGACCTTGGGCTAGTCTTGAAATTGGAACAGTAAAAAATGGCTCAATGGTGGACACCAAGATCACTCTGTGATCTCTTGTTTTTAGCTCACCTGTCACAAAGTGACAAGGTGAGCTTTTGTGATCGCATTGGCGTCCGTCGTCCGTGCGTGCGTGCGTAAACTTTTGCTTGTGACCACTCTAGAGGTCACATTTTTCATGGGATCTTTATGAAAGTTGGTCAGAATGTTCATCTTGATGATATCTAGGTCAAGTTCGAAACTGGGTCACGTGCGGTCAAAAACTAGGTCAGTGGATCTAAAAATAGAAAAACCTTGTGACCTCCCTAGAGGCCATATTTTTCATGAGGTCTTCAAGAAAATTAGTCAGAATGTTCACCTTGATGATATCTAGGTCAAGTTTGAAACTGGGTCATGTGGGGTCAAAAACTAGGTCAGTAGATCTAAAAATAGAAAAACCTTGTGACCTCTCTAGAGGCCATATTTCTCAATGGATCTTCATGAAAATTGGTCAGAGTGTTCATCTTGATGATATCTAGAAAACTGGGTCACGTGGGGTCAAAAACTAGGTCAGTAGATCTAAAAATAGAAAAACATTGTGACCTCTCTAGAGGCCATATTTTACATGAGATCTTCATGAAAAGTAGTCAGAGTATTCATTTTGATAATATCTAGGTCAAGTTCGAAACTGGGTCACGTGGGGTCAAAAACTAGGTCAGTAGGTCTAAAAATAGAAAAACCTTATGACCTCTCTAGAGGCCATATTTCTCAATGGATCTTCATGAAAATTAGTCAGAATGTTCACCTTGATGATATCTGGATCAAGTTTGAAACTGGGTCACGTGCGGTCAAAAACTAGGTCAGTAGGACTAAAATAGAAAAACCTTGTGACCTCTCTAGAGGCCATATTTTTCATGGGATCTTTATGAAAATTGGTCAGAATGTTCACCTTGGTGATGTCTAGATCAGATTCCAAACTTGGTCACGTGCGGTCAATAACTAGGTCAGTAGATCTAAAAATAGAAAAACCTTGTGACCTCTCTAGAGGCCATATTTTTCAAGAGATCTTCATGAAAATTGGTCAGAATGTTCATCTTGATGATATCTAGATCAAGTTCGAAACTGGGTCATGTGCGGTCAAAAACTAGGTCAGTAGGTCTAAAAATAGAAAAACATTGTGATGTCTCTAGAGGCCATATTTCTCAATGGATCTTCATGAAAATTGGTGAGAATGTTCGGCTTGATGATATATAGGTCAGATTTGTAACAGGGTCATGTGCGGTCAAAAACTAGGTCAGTAGGTTGAAAAATAGAAAAACCTTGTGACCTCTCTAGAGGCCATATTTTTCAAGAGATCTTCATGAAAATTGGTGAGAATGTTCACCTTGATGATATATAGGTCAGGTTTAAAAGTGGGTCACGTGCCTTCAAAAACTAGGTCATTACCTCAAATAATATAAAAACCTTTTGACCTCTCTAGAGGTCATATTTTTCAATGCATCTTCATGAAAATTGGTCAGAATTTTTTATCTTGATGATATCTAGGTCACATGTGCTCAAAAACTAGGTCACTTTGTCAAATAATAGAAATAACGACGTCATACTCAGTTCAACACTGGGTCATGTGGGGATAGGTGAGCGATTCAGGACCATCATGGTCCTCTTGTTCTTCTTACAGAGCCAAGTACAATCTGCCCAAGAACCGCTACTCTGATGTGTTGTGCTTTGATCATTCAAGAGTTACCTTGCCCCAAACAGATGGTGATCCTTCAGCAGACTATATAAATGCTAACTTTGTAGATGGGTATATGCAGAAACGTGCCTATATCTCAACACAAGGTGGGTATATATCATGACTTTTATGGAGTAGTTTAGGGGTCTCCACTGGGTTCTGTATAAACATACAGAAACATGCCTGTTAGATCTACACAAGTTGGGTATATATATATCAGTGATTCTCTATAAACATCTAGAAAGATGTCTTTCTCTCAACATAAGATTGGTATATATCATGACTTGAAAAGTGTAGTTTTAAGGTCTCCGCTGAGTTCTGTATAACATTCTCCAGTTTTGCTTATATGGTGAAACCTGTCTAGAGAAACACTGCTTGGAAGAATGAAGATTGTAGCCCTGAAAAGGTTTATAAACAAAGAATTTTCCAAGTAGTCTTGTTAGAATAGAAATAGCTGCCTTTGTAGGGGGAGGTGTCATGAATAGGGTTGTACTACAAATGTATATGGTCATTTTAGGGTCACTTAGAATTCCCCACTCATTTGGTGACAGTGTTAGATTAGTTTGATGGATGAAGAAGCCAGAAGTTGTAGGGTTTCAAACTATTTTCCGAGGTATCGGTCACCAAGAGTCTGTTTCAGTTTAGAGTGGTGGATTCAGCCAGCCATGCTATTTTATCATTACTGTTTGCGCTTTAAATACTAAGGCACATTTTTTTCACAGGAGAATTTATTAAATTGTGTAAATGTTTTAGACAATTTTGTTTAAGACCTGTTTCTATTTTACATTGATAAAGAGAATGTTCCCATAACATAAAACTGCTTCCTGGATTTCTGTCAATGAGTAATCAAGGCAGTGGTCAACTCTATCCTCACGGGTATCGAACCATTTGTTGCCTGACAGGGAGATCAGTGATCTACCCTTCAACCATTGTGCCTTCCATTAGAATTTGTTGTTGTAATGCTACTTGAGAAATGTTTTTCTTTTTTGCTTTTCTTTGTTTTGTTTTTTTTTTGCTTTAAAAGACAAACATAGCACATTTGTATCACTGATAAATATTCTCATTTTGTGTTTTTATGATTCTTTTTTGAACATCAAAATGTGGCTGTTAATATTTGAATTTGGTCGCATCTTTGCAGGCCCCTTCTCAAAAACATTTGGAGATTTTTGGAGAATGGTGTGGATGTCACAGAGTGTTACTATTGTCATGACAACCAAGTAAGTTATATATGGTTAAAGATACAATATTTCATAGGGTTTTTAATGGATCACTCTCACACATAATGCTGATCAAGTCGGAAACGTATGACATAATGGGTGGAGTTGCATTATGTCCTTGTAAATAGAAATCTACTGTGATCCACCTTATCTATAACATGGTTATTGTTGAACTTTGCTTTTTAATTGTCATGCTCCAGATATAAACAATACATCCAGGGCTTGACAGGTTCACTCGTCAGCTCGTAAATACAAATAGAAATCGGCTCTGGGCAAGTTGAAATTGCTGAAGTACTTGTCCTGCAGGACGAGTGCGATTTTGAACCAAAATATGACAGATCAGGTTAAAAGGGAGCAGTGCAGACTCTAGACAGCTGAAGTTGATTTGTTTTTTTCGCAACTCTAAATTCTGTCCTGTTATGTTACGGTACTGCATTATGATCGCATTAGCTAGATGCTCAATAGTATAGAACAAGGTTATAGTATATACTGTTTTAAACAGTCTTTAAAAAAGATGCTGTCTGTTTCAAACTTTGTACTATAAGAAGAAAGAAAAATAGTATGTTATTTGTGTACACACAAATAAGTCTGACTATACATTTTAGGACAATGGAGAAGGGCCGTGTGAAGTGTGGTCAGTACTGGCCTCTAGAAGAAGACGGGGAGGAACAGAGCGATGAATTCATCGTTACCAACATGGGAATGGAGCATAATAGAGACTATACCATCACCAGTCTCTCACTGCATAATACAAATGTAAGATTCACTGTTAAAGATATATTCTGCCCAAATTTCATATTTAAAAATTTGAACAAAATTGCAAAAGTGTCAGTGTGAAAATAAGATGAATGCTTTTGTGTATAAATAGTACTGGTTTAAATCAAAAGCTAATGAGAAAATGTTTAAAGAGGAAGTTGAGCATAGTAAAATGTACATCTTTAATATTGCAGGTTTAACAAAGACATATGCACATATATTTATTCAGAGATATTCTTCACATGCATGCATGTTTCCTATTATGTGGAAATAAAATTATTTGGAATATTATACACTGTGCTGTACTCTTTGCTGTTATATCTTTGTATTAAAATAAACAAAAAAAACGTGACTGGATTAAGCCTTTGTTGTATGCAACACCTTGTGCTGATAAAACTGAACTCTAATTGAATTTTCAGACAGGACAGGTACGACAAGTGAAACACCTACAGTTCACCAGTTGGCCTGACTATGGTATCCCGCCAGCCGCTGGTTTCCTCGACTTTCTTTTACGGGTACGAGCCTGTCAGGCGGATTCTATGAGATTACTAGAGCCTGCATGGAATGGTCATCCTAATGGGCCGCCCATGGTAGTACATTGTAGCGCTGGCATTGGGAGAACAGGTAAATTGTGAGAAATTGTTGAGGTCACTTTAACTGTGATTAAACTATATTGGAGGCCTCCATAGCAAAGTGGTTAAGGTCATTGACATTGATTCCCTTTCACATCACCATTGTGGGTCTGAAACCTGTCTTGGTGTGTAGAATTGTTTGTGAGGAAGCCATCCAACTGGATTGCAGAAGGTTAGTGTTGCTACCAAGTTGCCTGCCTGAAAGATTGCAGAAGTGGGCAGCTGTGGTTTTCCTCCACCATCTAAAGCTTGACGAGTTACCATATGACCTAATACATTTAAGTGTGACAAAATCAAAACAAATAAAGCTTCTCAGGTGCCTTACCTTAAATTATATCTGTAGGGGCACCGAGGGTTTGGAAAGCTCAAAGTTGCCATATATTGTGTTTGTGTGAATACCAAACAAAACAATCAAACCGGTAGATATGTGCTCTTTCAGCCTTGTCACTTCTTACATAGTATCAATCAGTATGTATGTTTATTTTCAGGTACATTTATATGTACAGATATCAGCCTCCATAGACTTGAACACATTCACACAATCAATATACGTGAAACCGTACGTAGAATTCGTTCTCAACGTGCATTTAGCATACAAATGCCTGATCAGTATGTTTTCTGTCACTTGGCAATAATTGACTATGCCATTAAACATGAAATGCTACCAGACACAGACTGGGTCTCACTAGATGACAGCGACAGTGATGGATTTGATTGAAAAATAGTGAACCATTCTGAGAAGTTACCAGACACAGACTGGGTCTCACTAAATGAAAGCAGTAGTGGTGGATTATATTGAAAAATAGTGAATCATCCAAATACAGACTAAGTCTCACATCATGACAGTGGTAGTGATGGATCTGAATGTAAAAATGTGAACCATCCTGTGAAGTTTATAGGGCTATTTTTAGACTCAGTCTTTTATCTATGACATAAAATGTGATTTTCCTCATATGATGTCTTATACATGTAGTGTTGGTGTCTTTTGTAAATGTGCCACATGTATAAATTTTCTTTTTATTTCAAGGAAATTTCTCAGCAGCAAGCAGCGAGTGTTTAAAGGGCAAGGAATGCCTGACAATAAGTTACTTTTTAGCTCACCTGTCACAGAGTGACAAGGTGAGCTTTTGTGATCGCGCGGCGTCTGTCCGTCTGTAAACTTTTGCTTTTGACCACTCTAGAGGTCACATTTGTCATGGGATCTTTATGAAAGTTGGTCAGAATGTTCACCTTGATGATATCTAGGTCAAGTTCGAAACTGGGTCACATGCCGTCAAAAACTAGGTCAGTAGGTCTAAAAATAGAAAAACCTTGTGACCTCTCTAGAGGCCATATATTTCATGAGATCTTCATGAAAATTGGTTAGAATGTTCACCTTGATGATATCTAGGTCAAGTTTGAAACTGGGTCATGTGCCGTCAAAAACTAGGTCAGTAGGTCTAAAAATAGAAAAACCTTGTGACCTCTCTAGAGGCCATATATTTCACAAGATCTTCATGATAGTTGGTCAGAACGTTAACCTTGATGATATCTAGGTCAAGTTCGAAACTGGGTCACGTGCCATCAAAAACTAGGTCAGTAGGTCAAATAATAGAAAAACCTTGTGACCTCTCTAAAGGCCATATTTTTAATTAGATCTGTATGAAAGTTGGTCTGAATGTTCATCTTGATGATATCTAGGTCAAGTTCGAAACTGGGTCAAGTGCAGTTAAAAACTAGGTCAGTAGGTCTAAAAATAGAAAAACCTTGTGACCTCTCTAGAGGCCATATATTTTCATGAGATCTTCATGAAAATTAGTCAGAATATTCACCTTGATGATATCTAGGTCAAGTTTGAAAGTGGGTCACGTGCCGTCAAAAACTAGGTCAGTAGGTCAAATAATAGAAAAACCTTGTGACCTCTCTAGAGGCCATATTTTTCATGGGATCTGTATGAAAGATGGTCTGAATATTCATCTTGATGATATCTAGGTCAAGTTCGAAAGTGGGTCATGTGCCGTCAAAAACTAGGTCAGTGGGTCAAATAATAGAAAAACCTTGTGACCTCTCTAAAGGTCATATTTTTCATGGGATCTGTATGAAAGTTGGTCTGAATGTTCATCTTGATGATATCTAGGTCAAGTTCGAAACAGGGTCATGTGCGGTCAAAAACTAGGTCATAGGTCTAAAAATAGAAAAACCTTGTGACCTCTCTAGAGGCCATACTTGTGAATGGATCTCCATAAAAATTGGTCAGAATGTTCATCTTGATGATATCTAGGTCAAGTTTGAAAGTGGGTCACGTGCCATCAAAAAGTAGGTCAGTAGATCAAATAATGAAAAAACGTTATGACCTCTCTAGAGGCCATATTTTTCATGGGATCTGTATGAAAGTTGGTCTGAATGTTCATCTTGATGATATATAGGTCAAGTTTGAAACTGGGTCAACTGCGATCAAAAACTAGGTCAGTAGGTCTTGAAATAGAAAAACCTTGTGACCTCTCTAGAGGTCATACCCTTAAATGGATCTTCATGAAAATTGGTCAGAATGTTCACCTTGATGATATCTAGGTCAAGTTTGAAACTGGGTCACGTGCCTTTAAAAACCAGGTCAGTAGGTCAAATAATAAAAAAACAAAAGAACAACATTGCCTTTCCCTTTAAATCTAAGCTGGAGGTTATTTTTGGTAATCCATGATCGTTGATTACAGATTTTTGAAAGAATGTACAAAACTCTAGAAAAGAATTGGTTCATTTTAGAACAACTTTGTTGCTTAGTAACTGGACATTATGGAAGTAGTGTGAATTCTTCTCCGTGCATCATTTATTGAAGTAATTACTATGCGATGGACAAACTCTAAATTTGAACTGCTCTAAGCAGAATGTGTTTAATCATTATGCACTTATAGCCTGTTAACATATATAAATATGTGCCATTAATTGAACTGCATTCTGTAAGTTAGTATGTGATGAGTTCTTTCTCGAGAATTTAATTTTTTCATATATGTACATATACTTGAGGTCACAGAAACCCATTTAGCCAAAAACACCTGCATCATATATCTTTTCAGTTGAATTTCGGCTATCTCGAAGCAAAGCACTAGAGCCCTTGGAATTTAGTATATGAGCTGCACCATGAGAAAACCAACATAGTGGCTTTGCGACCAGCATGGATCCAGACCAGCCTGCGCATCCACGCAGTCTGGTCAGGATCCATGCTGTTCGCTTTCAAAGTCTATTGTAGCCTGCGCATCCGCGCAGTCTGATCAGGATCCATGCTGTTCGCTAACAGTTTCTCTAATTACAAAAGACCAGATGCGCAGGCTGGTCTGGATCCATGCTGGTCGCAAAGCCACTATGTTGGATTTCTCATGGCACGGCTCATATCAAGTTTCAGCTTAAATTGTAGACAATAAATATGTGCCATATGAGAGTATAAGTTAAAAGGTATCTCATGATTTTTCTCATAGCTGATGATCTTCGTTCATAAAATTACATTTACCTCATTTTACTTGTTGATATACACAACTTGATATTTGTAAGCTACTGCACCCTTATATGACACTAAATATATGCTGCTATTTTATTTTATGTCAGGTTTTTCTAAGAAATATTGAAATATATCGTGAAAATATCAAGTTTTAACTTTAAGCATTTCAGAAAGGGAATGAAAAAAGGTTTTATTTAGTAACAATGCCAGTGCATTTCTGATGACACTGAACTGTTTTATTCTAGTTTTCAATTTAACTTAAAAGTGGGGGAAGGGGCCTCTGTGACATAGTGGACATAGTCACTTGTCCTTCGTAATCTCGCAATGGATTTAGAATTATTTCATATGAGGAAGCCATTGTTGGCTTACGGTAGGGGGAAGATTTAACCAGAGTGCCAGCCTGTGATATAATGTATTGAGGAGCACCTGTGTCTTCCTCCACTATAAAGAGCTGGAAAGTTACTGTTACGACATATAATTGTGTTGGTGTAATGTTAAATGCAGGAGAAAACAAAACACTCTTTAAGTGCAGTGGATACCTTGGAGGATTTTTGGAAGTTTTCATTACTACTTCTTATTACTTAGGTATCACCTATGAGTTTTCATTTTGCATAAAACTGTGTTAATAACTTTCCCCCACATACATGTATATTGTATAATTACCTTTTTAGCTCACCTGAGCAATGCTCAGGTGAGTTTTTCTGATCACTCGATGTCCGGCTTCCGGCGTCTGTCGTCTGTCGTCCGTCGTCTGTCAACATTTAGCTTGTGTATGCGATAGAGGCTGTATTTTTCAATTAATCTTCATGAATATTGGTCAGAATGATAACCTTGATGAAATCTAGGCCGAGTTCGAAAATGGGTCATTTCGGGTCAAAAACTAGGTCACTAGGTCAAATCAAAGAAAAACATTGTGTATGCAATAGAGGATGTATTTTTCAATTGATCTTCATGAAATTTGGTCAGAGTGATTGCCTTGATGAAATCTAGGTCGATTTTGAATATGAGTTATCTGAGGTCAAAAACTAGGTCACTAGGTCAAATTAAAGAAAAATCTTGTGTATGCAATAGAGACTGTTTTTTTTAATTGATTTTTATGAAATTTGATCAGGTTGATTGCCTTAATGAAATCTAGGTCGAATTTGAATATGGGTCATCTGAGGTCAAAAACTAGGTCACTTGGTCAAATCAAAGAAAAAACTTCTGTATGTGATAGAGGCTGTATTTTTCAGTTGATCTTCATGAATTTTGGTCAGAATGATTGCCTTGATAAAATCTAGGTCGAGTTTGAACATGGGTCATCTAGGGTCAAAAACTAGGTCATATCTAAGAAAATGCTTGTTTTATCGCAAGAGACCAATTTTTTGGTCCAATCTTAATGAAAATTGGTCAGAATATTTGTTTCCATGAAATCACTAGGTCAAACCTGTTTTACACTGTTATGGAGTGTTTCTTAGGTGAGCGACCTAGGGCCATCTTGGCCCTCTTGTTTAGCTCGACTAGTCGAGGAATGGGGGAGCTATCCCACTCGCCCCGGCTTGAGCGTTAGCGTCACACAAATGTTAAAGTTTGCGTACCACCCCAAATATTTTCAAAGTCCATTGAGATATTGCTTTCATATTTTGCATACTTGTTTACCATCATGACCCCAGTCTGTAAACTGGAGCAAACAACTCTATCAAGCATTTTGACTGAATTATGGCCCCTTTTCGACTTAGAATATGCTTATTGTAATGTTAAAGTTTGCGTACCACCCCAAATATTTTCGAAGTCCATTGAGATATTGCTTTCATATTTTGCATACTTGTTTACCATCATGACCCCAGTCTGTAAAAAGGAGGAGGCAACTCTATCAAGCATTTTGACTGAATTATGGCCCCTTTTCGACTTCGAATATGCTTATTGTAATGTTAAAGTTCAAGCACTGAAAATAGTCGAGCGCGCTGTCCGCTGACAGCTCTTGTTTTTTGCAGAATAGATGTGGTTTTTTTTGTTTTTTTTCGGAAAACTATATATGATATCATTTGTATGAGTTATGAAAAAATTTAAAGGTCATTTTTATTCTGTTTTGGTCACAATCAGCTGCACTTGGTTTACCCATCACATTATGAGATACATATACAATTTTTTTTTAAACATGAAAGTGTGCTTTTGGATGGTACATTTGTATAATAGCATGTCTGACATGTTTCAACACAGCTGTTAGAGGATGATTTTCTCATTCTAGCAGTTCAGGTTTTCACAAATAGGCGACACTGGATCAGTTAAAACAAAGTAGATGAGAGAAGACATTATAAATAACAGATGAAAACTGAGGTTTCAATAGCTGCTATTGTGTTAAAGAGCAGTTGGCAAGCAGAAAAACAGCTGATTTATCTAGATATCTACTGTATTTACCCATTTATGAGGCGATCCTTATATACAACAGGTTCCTTTTATTACCTCAAAATTGCCAGTATTTTGAAGACACATTTATAAATACTTCGACTCACGTATTAGACGAGGCAACACATTGGGTCTGAATTCTCGTCTTATACTCTATGAAATATGGCACCAGTATACATTTGTTGTTTCAAACATCAGGGCTCAACTTGAACTCTGTAGAGAACTTGCTCATAGGGCAGCTTTATGTGTATTTTTTCTTGCCCGAACCCAATTTTTGTTTGCCCAAATGTAACACATTGATGAGATACGGCAGTAGTACATGATTTTCTGAGAAGTATTTCTTAGGATCTTTATATATTTCACTTGCCCGATGGCCAACTGAGTATATACTAAGATATTTTGCCTGCCTGCACTCCACTTTTACCTACCCCAAGCAATAGGGCTGTCATTAAGGTCAAGCCCTGAACATGTGCTTAATAATGAACAGAATCAAACTTGCATTTAACACAAGATATGGTATGTAGAAATCATCATAATTTTGCCCTTTGAACCAGTTTTTATTTTAAAATATAATGTTAGTTTATTTTAACCCCTACTTTCTGTTACGGAATTTTTAGAAGAAGAACATTGTTATATTATCTTGTTTGTATGTCACTTGTCTAATTTTGTTGTTGTTTGTAACTTACCTGTTTCAGTTAATATATACTAGTCATACTGTATAATTTGATATTTTCTTACATAATGTTCTTATTTTTATGCCCCCGAAGGGAGGCATATAGTTTTTGAACCGTCTGTCAGTCTGTCAGTCTGTCCACAATTTTCGTGTCCGGTCCATATCTTTGTCATAGATGGATGGATTTTCAAATAACTTGGCATGAATGTGTACCACAGTAAGACGACGTGTCGCGCGCAAGACCCAGGTCCGTAGCTCAAAGGTCAAGGTCACACTTAGACATTAAAGGATAGTGCATTGATGGGCGTGTCCGGTCCATATCTTTGTCATCGATGGATGGATTTTCAAATAACTTGGCATGAATGTGTACCACAGTAAGACAACGTGTTGCGCGCAAGACCCAGGTCCGTAGCTCAAAGGTCAAGGTCACACTTAGACATTAAAGGATAGTGCATTGATGGGCGTGTCCGGTCCATATCTTTGTCAACCATGGATGGATTTTCAAATAACTTGGCATGAATGTGTACCACAGTAAGACGACGTGTCGCACACAAGACCCAGGTCCGTAGCTCAAAGGTCAAGGTCACACTTAGACGTTAAAGGTCATTTTTCATGATAGTGCATTGATGGGCGTGTCCGGTCCATATCTTTGTCATTCATGCATGGATTTTAAAATAACTACGCATGAATGTGTGGCACAGTAAGACGACGTGTCGCGCGCAAGACCCAGCTCCGTAGGTCAAAGGTCCTAAACTCTAACATCGGCCATAACTACTCATTCAAAGTGCCATCGGGGGCATATGTCATCCTATGGAGACAGCTCTTGTTTACAAATACAGTGCAACCGCTCTTTAGAGAACACCCCTGAGAAAATAAAATTACCTTTTTCTGTACAGAGGTAGATGATCTGACAAGGTTATTTTACTAAGAATTGAAATAAAGGGGGAAAAGACATCAGGATTTCTAGAGAGGTATTTTCTTTTTAGAGGTGTTGTTAGCAGAGATTTGACTAATTGAATATTTGCAGTTTCGGACTTAAAACGTTGAACACTAGCACAAGCTAAAGTAAGTTTAACCCTTACCCTGCTAAATTTCTATAATGAACTTGTCCATCTTTCAATTTGGAAAGTACCATTAACTGTTAAAAGGGGTGCATACAAAAAAAAGATACTGACTGAATTGTGAACAGTGCAGGTCATGATCAGACTGCCCAGGTATGCAGGCTGATCATGATCTACACTGGTCGCAAAGGCAGACTTAATCGTGTCCACCATGATAAGGGTTAAGTTGGAGCCTCTTTATGGCATAGTGGTTGTGCTTGATTGACTTTGAACTACTCAGTCCTCTCTATGTTTTGGCTTAAGTCTCAGCAGTGGTTTAGTTTCTTCTCACGGAGGGTGGTTGGTTCTACGTAGATGCCCGTTTGTGCCTGAAATGGTGCTTTGTGGGCAACTGGATTCTTCGTGTATAAATGATAATTATTCTTAATTGTGTTAAAAGTCCAACAGCCTGCCCACCTGGCTCATTAGGGAGAATTGCAGATCTATAAATTGTGGGGTCATTAGATTGATCCCTGAGGGAGGCATAATATTCTCCATGACTGTTTGAAAGAAGACATTTTGTTTGAAATCATTTGTCCTGTACCTCTGATATAAAAATGTATGTGGATAAGTTGGCAGCCACTTGTGGAGAACAGGGTAGTACTGGTACAGAATCCGAGAGCACTGGTTAGGTTTAACTGTCCACCATTACATAACTGAAATACTGTTGAAAAATGGTGCTCTGTCCAAAACAAACAAAAGTCAAACAAACAAGCTGGGGTGGAGAGGTTGTCCTTGTAGAATTATGACTAATTTTAAAGTAAAAAAGGCACTTTATAGAGTTTTATTTTTACACATTAAAATTTTGATTTTATTAAAAATATCAGTACTTATAACTTAGGTTGTTGAGATTTTAAATCAGGGTAAATAGATGTACTTAGTTGAATTACAAGGAAATTCAGGGATTTTACAAGAAAAGAAATTTTGTACACAGTCATGTAAGATTCTTAACTTTTTGTTGTTGGTAAACCCTAATAGGGTTATAATTCCACTTAAAGGTTATTAGTGTTGTATTACAAGACATGGACAAGTTTGACTTTAGTAAAATTATTAAAAATATGATTTGTTAGTGAGCTTTTTAATGCGACAACACCCATTAATATTATGCCATGAAAACTGCTTATTTCAGTACTGACATTTTGCAAAGTTTTTTATATACATTTTGTAAGCACATAGAAAAGGAAGATAAGTATGCAGTTGTATACTTAATGTCAGCTTTTTTTTGTTTTTAAACTTTTATCGGGTAAAAATTTAACATTTACTAATTAATCTCATGTTTTATTTCAATAAAAGCATAAGAATTATTATGGTATTTCAGGGTTGTGCTTCTGCACCAAATAAGACAGCCACAAGCAAATGAAATTAATTCTTTTTAAACTTTTAATCTGTGAAATCCAACAGGTGTTTTGGCCAGTCCGCTTTTTCATGTTTTCCCCAAAACAGCAGTTTTTTGCCAAAACTTTGACATTTATATTGACGATATTTAATTATATATCGCTTGCCTCTGAATTCATAGGTAAAGCTGTTCTTGAACTGAGGAGGTTTTAGGGGCTATGGACAATTGCTTTGACATCATAATTAGTGTCTGCAAGTCAGGAAGAATTTTTATCTTATGTGACTCGCAGTATCAAATTCGTATAGGTGTTGGCAGATCTTGAGGCATGGAAAAAGTACAGATAAATTAATTTCATGTAATATCATATTTGTATCATGCAACTATTGTTTTACACAGATTTTCTACATCTTTTACATACTACAGGAGTGTTTTATATATAAATACAGCATATAAATGTTTGACTCACTAATTACTGACTGATAAAAGCACTAATTTTTTAAAAACATATTATTAACTTAATCAAAATATTCTAACCCAAAAAATAATAAACAACAAAAATGTTACTGGTCATTTTGTGGTAAAACTGAGTTTCATCTTGATCAATTGATTAAACACACAAATGCTTATTAAGTAAAGTTGGAAGATAGCGTCTTTGTCCATAAACAAGATCTCATTTGGTTATCACAAGATTTAGGGAGATTTTACGCTACGTTCTTCTGATAGTTTCAGATCTGATTTGTTTAATAGATCACCTGTGATTTACTGACTAAATCAACATAATTAAATAACTACATGAAAATGGCAAATCCTGCAAGGCCTAAATATTTTTGCACAGATATACATTACTATTCGGTATATAATTCTGACCAAATTTTTTAACAGCTATAAAACATTTTTATATTCATATTTTTTAAAGTTATGTTATGCCCAAATGTTATATCTACATCTAATACTGCACATTATCTACGTAGACATGAATTGTACATGTTTTTGTGTATAAATACTATTGTTTTCTAGGTTAAAAATAATACAAACTAAACTATTAATAGATACATAATTTTATGTAAAGACATTATGAATGCGTACTACCACGAAAAAGACTGGTAGTTTTTTTAACAACATGACATTTGATTGTAAATGTAGCTCAATGTAAGAAATTGATTTATATATTTAGCCAACTTAAATATATTTGATCAGGATTTTCAATATATAGAGTTACTGAAATATTTGGTAAAAGTTGTGCATAGGATGTTTTTTTCTGGTTTATTATACTAATGAAAATTCTGGGAGAGCATGGTTTTTTAAATATATGAAATATTTTGATGCTTATTTATCATACTAAATATGACTTATTTTTCTTTATCTTTGTTTAATATTCACCCCTACTATAGCTCTAAAATGAAGTCACATTAAATTTGAGGTATATATATGGATAATATCAATGTTTTAAACATTTTCCTTTAATAATCTTAATGTATATCATGTTTTGATATTGTTATATGTGCTTGCATGGTCAGTAAAGTTTTGATTTGTAATAAATATGTTGTCTATTTTGTATAAAATGGTAATAAAATTGTCTGAGATAATTAACATAATGTTTGTTCTGGTTTGTTAGATGAAGCCAGCAGGGCTGAACTAGAACAATCCATGTTCTTTCCCCTTTACTGTAGAAGATTGTTGCCATGGCAACTGAAAGATGGTATCATATGAGAAGGTGTGGTTGTGACCCCAGTGGGACTCAGAGGGTTGAGTGGTTGACACCCTATCGCCCACATTGTTTGCTCTTTGGAGGTGTTGTTAACAGGAGTTTTACTGTACTTTCATAGAACCAAAAGGAAGTGTCAAAAAAAAACCATGGCACATTTTCAAATTGACTACTGGTATTCACCTTTACTTAACTGAAAACTGTAAAATTGTTAACCCTTATGCTTGACATAATTGTTTCTGCCTCTGAGACCAGTGTAGATCATAATCAGCCTGCACATCTGTGCAGTCTGATCAAGATCTGCACTGTTCGCCATCCAGCCAGTATCTTTTTGGTAAGTTCCCCTTTTAATAGTTAATGGTACTGTCCAAGTTGAAAGATGGACAAGTTCATTATAGAAATTGAGCAGGGTAAGTACTCTGAGGAACTAATTTTCCCGGAATTCTTGCATCAGACCACGAAATTAAATTCTGTTCAATAGGCAAATTTTCTATTCAACTTGTCTTTAAAACTTGAAATTCATGAGTTCAAGCCCTTACTAATTAATCGTTTTTTTTTTACGAAACCATAAATGTTTTTGCCAACAAAATCAAATGTTTTGATAGTATTTTACAAAAAGATGGCCATGATGACCCTATATCGCTCACCTGTTAAACTTGGCCTTTGAATCATCAAGATGAACGTTCTGACTAAATTTCACGAAGAAAGGTCATAGATGTGGCCTCTACACTGTGAATAAGCTTTTCCTTTGATCTGAATGGTGACCTAGTTTTTGACCCCACATGACCCAGTTTCAAAATTGGCCTGGGAGTCACCAAGAAAAACATATTCTTACCAAGTTTTGTGAAGATATGGTCATAAATATTCCCCATAGAGTGTTAACAAGCTTTTCATTTGATTTGAGCGTGTGGCCTTGTTTTTGACCCCCACATGACCTAGATTCAAACATGGTCTAGGAATCATCGAGATAAACATTTTGACCAAGTTTCATGAAGATAGGGTCATAAATGTGGCCTCTATGTTGTTAACAAGCTTTTCCTTTGATTTGACTTGACCTAGTTTTTGACCCGACATGACCCAGTTTCGATCCAGGACTAGAGATCATCAAGATAAACATTCTGTGCAAGTAACTCTAGAACTATGATGAAAACCAGCCGGTTTTAGAAAGGAACCAAGATCTTATTGTCACTTAAGTTATGTGTAAGTTTCGTTAAAATCAAATATAAAATGTCACTTCTATCGTGTTCACAAAGTAAAAAAGTAACAAATTTCGGCTCTTTCAGGTGTCAATCAGGGGCTAATGAATGGATCTGACAGGTTCAACACGGAATCTAAGAGTTATTGTTGTTAAAGACATTTTGCAAGTTTGTATCAAATCAAACTATAAATGAAGTCTCTATATGGCTGCAGAAGCCAAACTAGTACATATTTGCCCTTTAAGGGGCATAACTCTGAAACCTTTGATGAAATCTGGCCAGTTTTCAAAAGGAACCCAGATATTATGCCATACAAGTTGTGTGCAAGTTTGATTAAAGTTGATTGCAAAACGTTGTCTCTATCGTGTCCACTAGCCAAAAATAGCAATATTTGGCCCTTTAAGGGCCCATTACTCTGGAACCCATGATAGGATCTGGTCAGTTTTCGATAGGAACGAGAAATTATGCCCATACAAGTTGTGTACAAGTTTGATCAAAATTGATCGCAAAATGCGGTCTCTATCGTGTTCATAAGAAATTGTGAACGGACGGACTGACGAAGGACAAAAAAGCTCACTTAATTTGTGGATCTAAATGTTTATGGTTTTGTCTAAAATGACTATTTTGTTAGAATAAGAATTTGTCGATTACCCCTTACTAAGATTGAGGAATTGGATTTAGGAGTGAGCTTGTCAGTCTGTCGGTTTTCATGGTTTCCGGACAATAGCTCATGAAAGGCTTGAGAGATATAAATAAATTTTGGTACACAGGTGTAACATCATAAAATACAGGTCAAGTTCGAATTTGCCTACAGACCACCATTTTTGACGTAGTTATGGCCCCTTTCCGAATTAAAATCTGCCAAACTCGTTTCCAAACACGGATAGAGACCAAGCACACGAGAAAAAGCTCGTCCAAAAGTTACAAAATTTGCAGTCTATCCTGATAGAAAAAAAACCAACCGAAATCGCGATCTGAAAATTAACAGAAACACCAGCATTAGTAAATGGAAAACCTACATAAATGTTTGATCACAAACTCATAAACGGATACAAACAAATTGACACCTACCATATTAAAAGACCGAAACTGAGATCTAAAAAATAACAGAAACACCAGCATTTGTTTAGAAAATAACACGTCGAAAACCTGCAAATTTTGCATTCTTTCAAGATGGAAAAACACCGATATTCCGATCTGAAAATAACTTATATAGGCTATACATTTCATGCCCAATAAAGATAAAGGTAAAGAGGCAATCAAGGGACGCAAATCCCTTTCAGTTTCTTCTGGATCTTTTTTTAGAAGAAATCAGCCTTGCAATTTAAATATATCAAGCATTTTTAGTATCAAGATAATCATTGTTTCACATTGCCAAACTTGAAGAAATTGCCTTAGTCTTCAAAAAAAGAGAGAAAAATTAGAAACAAGTCACGAAAAAAAAATTATTCATTAGTAATATGAGACAAACAATGTACATGAATATGAACATTACAAACACGGATAGAAACCAACCACACGGGAAAAAGCGCGCCCAATATTTGCAAAATGTGCAGTCTATCCTGATAGAAAAAGACCTAAATCGCGATCTGAAAAAATAACAGATACACCAGCATTAGTAAACTGAAAACATACATAAATATAAGATCACAAACGCAAACACGGATACAAACCTTTAAGTCGGAAAATAAAGCGTCCAAAACCTGCAAATTTTGCATTCTTTCAAGATGGAAAAAACCGATATTCCGATCTGAAAATAACTTCTTAAGCATTATTAAACTGAAAACATAAATAAATATAAGACCTCAAACGCAAACACGAATACAAACACACGGATACCTACCTTATTAAAAAACTGAAATCGCGATCTGAAAAATAACAGAAATAAAAAAACCTACATAAATATAAGATCACAAACATTCATGCCAAATATAAACAAGATTGCGCCATGCATGTCAGTTATTGTCCTGACAAACAAATCCGGACGGACGTACGCACGCACGCACATACATCGAACAGCCATTTGTACAACGATGTTTTTGATACTGAAATATTTTAAAGAGTTTGTTAAACACTGTTGCGTAGTTTTAGGGAAGAAGTATGG
Organism: Mercenaria mercenaria; assembly: GCF_021730395.1. NCBI lineage: Eukaryota > Metazoa > Mollusca > Bivalvia > Venerida > Veneridae > Mercenaria > Mercenaria mercenaria. Next base: position 19,231,698 of record NC_069368.1, read on the forward strand.
ACGAAATTTACTTAGGCTTATAATTCTGCAAATACCATTCTAAAACGACCTGTAAGGGCTATAACTCCACCAAAAAACATAGAAACTGAAAACTAAGACAATATTTGTATACTTTTATACCAGTGTGTTTAAAATTTAATTTAAAATTAATCTTTCAATATAAAACTAATTCAAAGTTCTAAAACAACAAATCAAGCATGGATTTTAAGCTTATCTAAATGCCCGGGTCCAGGGCCAGGGGGGTGCATCTCCTTCCCCCCCCCCCCCTCCCCCCAAGTGAAGTGACTTAAACTCATCAAAGTTGCACCCAACTATTTTGCCAAAGGAATAATATTTTTCAAAATTTAGACCCACAAGGGCACCAGAGGCCACCATTTCAAGCCTATATTTCAAGATTTTCCGAGAGGAGGGCCACCTCTCGTACCTACCCCCACTCGGCGCTATGCACATCGCCGGTGACGCCTTCATTCTAAACTGATACCCACATCCCTTACCCCGATCAAATATTCCTAGATCCGGGCCTGTGGCAGTTGAGTAAAATGCAGTGAAATTAAAATGCTGAACTGTGTAATTAAAATGGCAAAAGTGTGTTGTATATTGATTGACGTGATCAAGTTTCTGTTATCATCAACTGAGTAGATCTAGATCTAGATTCCAATCCCAGAGTAACACAACTCACTGAAATTTGAATATCATTTTAATGAGATCCGCATAAATTTATAGGCAGATGTAACTGTTCAATATGTTGTTTTTTTCTGAGAGAGGTGCATAGGTTTTATACTTTATTAAAGTCTTTTCCAATACAGTGTCATAAAATACACATCACATATTAAACATACAATACACATGATTGGCAATTCTATGTCTAGAATGACAAGAGACTATAGATTAAGATACATTACAAATTACACTATAAGAAATGCATATGATAAAAAATTATCATTTGAAGCTCTTGTGTGAGTGTCTACTGACAGATACTTACACGGGCCTGTTTTTATCATAGTGCACTTTTTAATACTGAGTGTACAATTTTTAGATACAAGGGAACTGCAAGTACCGCTTTCACGCCTTTGGTATGACCTTGCAGGAACTGAATTCTTCTTCTTCTTCTTCTTCTTCAAATTACTACACTCCTTCATAACTCTGAAGATTATGTGTAGGCGCTGATTAAAAACTGATGGTGTTTTTACAACAGATTTATACATGTGCCAAAACATTAAAACTTTTCAAATGTTACAATAATAAAACTTTGTACATTGGTCTGTATTTAAAGATTGAGAGAAGAGATAAGGACAGGCACAGTGACAAGGGCTTTGAAGCAGTCAACTGTAGCTGCTGTGTGTGCGACAGCCGGCAACATGTTCCACTGGCTTACTGTCCTAGGGAAAAATGAGTACTTGTAGGAATCTTTTGATGTGCCAATGTGTCTAAAGCTATATAGGTTACCATGCCCATGCCGCGTTCTTGAATCAGCTGGTATTAGTAAGTTCTTTTCCGGATAAATAGCTACAACGTGGTGGACAATTTTATAGAACATTATTAGACGGGCTCTGGTTCTTCTTATCTCTAATGATGGCCAATTCAAATTTTCTATCATATCAGAAACTGAGCTAGTATTATGATATCTATTTGTTACAAATCTAGCTGCCCTTCTCTGAACTTTTTCAACCTGATCTATCTGGCTTCTAGTGTGTGGGTCCCAAATAGTACAAGCGGTAATTCTACCAGTGAGCTATTGAGAACAACAAAATGGGTAATTCTTACGAAAAGAAGTTACTATGAAAGTCACTATTATACAGCATATAAATCTTACGCCATAATTTCAAATGTTTTTCAACCCATGAAGTCCTTCGCCATTGCACGTGCAAATGTTAGTCCGGAAACAAGTACGGCATCGCACGGGATATAACCACGACCAGTATTTTTGTTGTTGACCTAAGCGACAGATTCCTCTCGCAGAAATTTTAGGACTTGGATTTGCATTAAAAAGTTGAATTTCGTTTGTTTTTCTAACCGGAAAGGAGGAGATTTTCATATTTATTGTTCATTGCTGAACGTTTTTGGCTAGAATGAGTGACACTCGACGCAAACGCTATACCGGAGCGCCGAAAACGCGGTCGGAGAACGGAGGCCAGCCACATCGGCCGCAAAGTGGATCGCAGACGCCTGGCCATAGAGGAAGAAATAACAATGCACATGGACCAAATGTAAGATTTATTTAGACTTTAACATCTTATCATTGTTTTGTTCATTCTTTTAACTGATGTTTAGTTGTCAATTTTTACAATTTTCAATCTAGAATCAGAACATGTATTGGCAAGCATAATTGATATGCTTCAGTGATTTTAGATCAAAACATTAATAGAAATGATGAATGAGGTCATATTAATTCGTAGAAAATTGACTCATCTGGATGAAGGTCCAGTTGAAAGTTGGGCATGTTTTAGACTTTCGGGAAGAATGTACTTTAGCAGTACCCTTTCAACTTTTAATATTTAAGACATTATTATACTACTATTGTTATAGGAACCGCTAAAGTGCAAGTGTTCCAGACTTTATAACATTAGGCACATATTCAGTCTAATGTCCTAGCTGTGATATAAGAAATCCAAGATAGGCCCAGACAGGCATTTGATCCCCTAGACCACTGGATTGACAGACAGGCCTGTTGCACCATTCAGTTTGAAGATGATGATTTGAAATGCTGTTTGTTTCATGAATAAATTGTTCATTTTACTTTTAGGCTGTGCAAGCTGTTTTTTCCAGGTCCCTCACCTTTCTAGGTCATGACAGGGCTCGCACATTTTTGACTGTAGGCACGCATTCATAAAACTCAAATCTTCACAGCAAAGTAAGATTCTATTGCGTAAGAATGATAATTTTTTTTAAAGAATGCTTTCCCTTAGGTCACTGGAATATACGATGTGTTTTCTGGAAGGCATTAAATTAATTCTGCTACATTGAATCTACACACACATGGATTAAATATACACTATAAACGTAGCTTTAATAACTTTAATCAGTATACTACACACACGGTGAATGTGTACAGTATCTGTCTGGTGAGAATTAATGGTTACACGTGTTTACATTTCTAATGAATGAACCTCCATCAATTTACAATTTACTTATAGACAAAATATAAGAGTTCATGGCTCCAGAGTATAGATCTACCCATCATAATTCTTGCGAACTGGTAAAGTGGTAAAATGATAAAATCGCAACTTGACTCAAGTAATTTTACTCCTGAAAATTTCTGTTAATGAGAAAAAAAACAGAAATCAGTTTTATAGCATTTATTGCGAGTAACACCTGTAGGTTTGTTTGAAATTAATTTAAAATTCAGCAGTCAAGATAATATGAAATAAGTTGCTACCTAAAAGGCAGAGCTCCCTTGAAAAATCACCAGTGCCCCATAAAAATTAAAGAAGTGGTGTTATTGCAATGGCTGCAAATATCTCAAATTATGGATCCATTTTTAGGAAGTTTATGTTTTATTATTACAATTAATTGTATTAATGATAATCCATATATAATTTCTGAATGCAATACATAATTATGATGTACTCGGTATAAGCTTGTTATGTCAGACAACATTAAAATTAAATCTCAACATGTGAACACTTGACAAATATTTACTTAGTCACTTAGGTCATTGTGGGCTTTCCCATGTACAGTATTCTAAAAATACTACAGCAAACACAGATGGAAAACATTCTTTTAATATGATTGGTTGCTCTGGTATGAATTCATGTGACATCATTTGAATTGTTTACATGTTGGAATGTTGGGAAATCCCAAGACGGGTAAACCCGTCTTGTAGGCAAATAGGCTGACATAGAAGTGGGACGGGTATACCCGTCTTGTAGGCAGCGAAGGGACGGGTATACCCTAAGGCAGCGAAAGGGTTAAAAGCTTGGCCTTTGAATTTTTTTTAACCTAATAGAATCTTATTAGGCTTATAGTCTAATTAAAGAAATTGTATCTCTTTTAGGGTTATTGGAAATGAAGACCTAATGTAAATATTTTATGTTCTAATTCCAACATTTATAGAAATCAGAATTTATGTAATCCTAGGAATAAGGCTGGGATCATAGACAGTGACTATTGCGATTCTCTTTAATGTCATCATTATCAAATTACATTCTTTTTGGAAGGAAGAATGGGACCAAATTTCTGCCAAAAAATTTTCAATGGTAGATGTCTGGTATGGGAGAATGACAAACATCAATTTACTTGTACAATGTTTGTTTTAAATTCAAAATACAAACCACTATAATCGAAAATTACTGATTAGATTTTTACTCAGAGAAAAAGACTGTTGGAAGAAATTCTCAAAAACCCCTAAAAAATATAGGCCGGCTTTTTAAAGGTAATCTTTCAGCTCCATTTTAATGTTTATTCTCATTTTTATAGCCAACAGTTTTTTCCAAGTGTAAAACTCTGGTCAGTGATTCTTAAGAGCATGGATGCAATATATATGAAAGAGGAGAAGAGCAATGTGTGCTTTTCCAAAATTTAACGCCTATTAATTTGGACCCTGAAACTTTTTTTAGCTCACCAGAGCACAAAGTGCTCATGGTGAGCTATTGTGACCGGTCGTTGTCCGGCTTGCGTCGTCTGTTGTCAGTCATTTGCCTTGTGAACACTCTAGAGGCCACAATTGTGACCCAATCTTTATGAAACTTGGTCAGAATGTTAGTCTGGATGATCTCTAGGTCAAGTTTGAAACTGGGTCATGTTGGGTCAAAAACTAGGTTACCAGGCCAGATCACAAGAAAAGCTTGTGAACAATCTAGAGGCCACAGTTATGACCTAATGTTTATGAAACTTGGTCAGAATGTTTGTCTTGATGATCTCAAGGTCAAGTTCGAAACTGGGTCATGTTGGGTCTAAAACTAGGTCACTAGGCCAGATCACAGGAAAAGCTTGTGAACACTCTAGAGGCCACAGTTATGACCCAATCTTTATGAAACTTAGTCAGAGTGTTTGTCTTGATGATCTCTAGGTCAGGTTCGAAATTGGGTCATGTTGGATCAAAAACTAGGTCACTAGGCCAGATCACAGGAAAAGCTTGTGAACACTCTAGAGGCCACAGTTGTAGCCCAATCTTTATGAAACTTGGTCAGAATGTTTGTCTTGATGATGTCTAAGCCAAGTTTGAAACGGGGTGATGTTGGGTCAAAAACTAGGTCACTAGGCCACATCAAAGGAAACATTTGTGAACATTCTAGATGCCACATTTGTAACCCAATCTTTATGAAAATTTGTACACTTTGGAGGCCATACTTATGAGTCAATCTTTATGAAACTTTGTCAGAATGTTTGTTCTGATGATGTCTAGGCCATGTTGGAAACTGTGTTATGTGGGGTCAAAAACTAGGTCAGTAGGTAAGATCAAAGGAAAAGCTTGTGAATACTTTAGAGGCCACAGTTGTGACTCAATCTTTATGAAACTTGGTCAGAATGTTTGCCTTGATGATCTCTAGGTCAGGTTTGAATCTGGGTCATATGGGATCAAAAACTAGGTCACATGGTCTGATCAAAGGAAAAGCGGGGGCATTGGTAACTCTGTTACAAATTCTTGTATTACATGTGTATTGCACTGGCCCAGAATTAAATACATGTCAGCAGCAACAACATAATGCCTTTATACTGTGACAAACATGTTCCTTGATAAACAGATGCTTGGTTTCCTTAGTCTTAGGAAGAGAGAAAGAGTTGCTTGACTTCTCTATGCCTAAGGAACAGAGATTTCATTGACAACTCCTTTAGCTTTAGAAAGAGATAAACTAGTGCTTGGTTTCTTTTAGTTTTAGATAGAGATGAACTAATACATGGTTTCCTTTAACTTTAGAAAGAAACTAACTCTTGGTTTCTTTTAGCTTTAGATAGAGATGAACTAATTCTTGGTTTCTTTTAGCTCTAGAAAGAGATAAACTAATGCTTGGTTTCTTTTAGCTTTAGATAGAGATGAACTAATACTTAGTTTCTTTTAGCTCTAGAAAGAGATAAACTAATGCTTGGTTTCCTTTAGCTTTAGAAAGAGATAAACTAATGCTTGGTTTCTTTTAGCTCTAGAAAGAGATGAACTAATTCTTGGTTTCTTTTAGCTCTAGAAAGAGATAAACTAATGCTTGGTTTCTTTTAGCTTTAGATAGAGATGAACTAATACTTAGTTTCTTTTAGCTCTAGAAAGAGATAAACTAATGCTTGGTTTCCTTTAGCTTTAGAAAGAGATAAACTAATGCTTGGTTTCTTTTAGCTCTAGAAAGAGATGAACTAATTCTTGGTTTCTTTTAGCTCTAGAAAGAGATAAACTAATGCTTAGTTTCTTTGAGCTCTAGAAAGAGATAAACTAATGTTTGGTTTCCTTTAGCTTTCGAAAGAGATAAACTAATGCTTAGTTTCTTTAAGCTTCAGTTAGAGATGAACTAATACTTATTTTATTTTAGCTCTAGAAAGAGATAAACTAATGCTTGGTTTCTTTTAGCTCTAGAAAGAGAGAAAATAATGCTTGGTTTCCTTAAACTTTAGAAAGAGATAAACTAATGCTTAGTTTCTTTTAGCTTTAGATAGAGATGAACTAATACTTAGTTTCTTTTAGCTCTAGAAAGAGATTTATAAACTAATTCTTGGTTTCTTTTAGCAGGGGTGTGGAATTACTATGTCCACCTTGTCCGAATCGGGACTTTTTGACAGCAGGCAAGTGAGTTTTTGCATTCCATTTGTCGGCGGACAAGCACAAATTTTCTGATCTAAAATGAGAAATGGAAAGAATAATTTTGAAACGCCGAACATTGCTTCAAGGTTATGGAGTTTATAAACTAATCTGATGTAAGAGACAAATGTTTCACCCGCTGGGGGCCTCTTGCTTTCAGCAGTTTTGGGAAAACCATATTGCATCTAAATTTAGCATCTCTTTTTCTGCGTTCTGATTGGTTCCCTGTCTCGGTCTCACGTGATTTTGCACACAGTAACTTGGCGAATAGAAACCGGAAACATAAAACAGTTATCACAAAGTTTTGGGCAAATTCATCGTTACAACTTCGTCTGCTGACAAAATCAACAGTCAGTTACAAAGAGCTCGCCAGTACGAGTCAGAAACTTTCATATGTCCTAATACAAAGCCGTGGCATGATGGGCAGTCTTCTAGGCTTTCTGTTTTATGTTCGACTACCTCGCGGACAAACACAAGCATTAGTGTTGGAAGCTCATTTTTTTTAAAAGTTACCGAATTACACTTAAATACAGTGTAACTTCCGAAAACCGGACCTTCTAAAAACCGGAAACCTTTGAAAACCGCACGAAACTGAAAGTCCCGTTTTTTTCTGTTCTTATTTCAATATATTTTTAACTTCTGAAAACCGGAACTTCTGAATTCTGAAAACCGGACGATTTTTGAAGGACTGTTTAAATTTTAACACTAAAGTGGACTTCCAAATACCGAACAGCAAAACATTTGCCGGATTAAATGTGTCACCTGTCTCTAACATGTTGTTAATTCAAAAATACCCGTAGCTAGTTGTCAACATGTTCTTTCGTTAATCTATTAGCGGCGCGCATTTACTTTGACACGTGTTGTAATCACAATGATCATTTGATGCAATGTGAAATAATAATCGACAATTACATTAATTTGTTTTCAGTTTATGAAACCGTGATGAATTAAATATCTTACATGTGGAAAACTTTCTTATTGTTTGAATGAAAGAAAGTTCGATGTTTTAAGTGATTTACTTAAATCGATTAAACTATGCATTATCAAGAATAATTAAATATTGACAAATTCAGAACTTCAAAGATGGTAAAATATTATTATTATTATTATTATTATTTTGTATACAAAAATGAAAATTTATCATACATCATTGATTATCCTTAATGTTTGTATAAATTAATCAATTCATAAATTATTATGAATTAATAAGATAATTAATTACTTTATAACTTGTACAATTATAAAGGATAATAATCCCCTTCATCCTACGTGTAAGAAAACATAACTATAGTCACAACGTCCACTTTGACTGCAAACTTTCAAACTTCTGAAATCCGGAAACTTCCAAAAACCAAACTTTTAGGTTGGTCCGAAGGTCGTTCGGTTTTCGGAAGTTACACTGTATTATGTTTGCTTCCGAGAAATCTACCCTTACCTTTTATCTTTTGTTACTACCTGTAGATTATTGTTCAAAACAATACTATTATTTTCATGCATGCTAAAAATGTTGAAAATCTGGGCAAGTAAGTTTTGACTGCGGACAAGTAGATTTCTAAGTCTCATTTGTCCGTGGACAAGTGAAAAATATTGGGATTTCCACACCCCTGCTTTTAGCTTTAGAAAGAGATAAACTAATGCTTAGTTTCTTTAGCTTTAATTAGAGATGAACTAATACTTATTATCCCCCGCCGATGAAATCGGGAGGGGGGTATTGAAATGGCGTTGTCCGTCCGTCAGTCCGTCCGTCAGTCCGTCCGTCCGTCCGTCCGCAGCCATTTCTCAGTAACTACTTGGTAGAATTTCATGAAACTTGAAATAAACATGAACCAACATACTGCGATGATGCCCGTCAAGTTTTTTTTTTGATTGGTCAATTTCCCTCAGAGTTATTGCCCTTGATTTAATAAAAAATGTCTGTCTGCAGCCATTTCTCAGTAACTAACAGGTAGAATTTCATCAAATTTGAAATAGACATGAACCAAGATACTGCGCTGATGCCCGTCAAGTTTTTTTTTTGATAGGTCAATTTCCCTCAGAGTTATTGCCCTTGATTTAATGAAAAATGTCCGTCTGCAGCCATTTCTCAGTAACTAGCAGGTAGAATTTCATCAAACTTGAAATAGACATGAACCAAGATACTGCGACGATGCCCTTCAAGTTTTTTTTCGATTGGTCAATTTTCCATTTAGTTATTGCCCTTTAATTGTTTAAAAATCCACAGATCTGTACATAACAAACCAACCAATTGGAAGAATTTCATTAAACTTCTTCCATTCTTTTCCATGCACATTTATTATAAACATGTGATGTTGTGTACCTACACCTGGTCACCACCTTACATTGGTCACCCCCCCCCCCCCCCCCCCCCCCCCCCCCCCCCCCCCCCCCCCCCCCTTTTTTTTTTTTTTTTTTTTTTTTTCATTTTTCGTTTTCTACCAGTATTTATAATCAATATGTAAACTGTTGTATCCTCACCCCCCCCCCCCCCCACCCACCCAAACAAACCATTCATTTTCTTTTAATTTGATTTGACTAATGAAATTATTTGCTTCTTGGTAACATTCTTAACTTTTTGCAGGATATATTTTTTTGCCGTTCCTCAACTCTGACCCTTTCGGCGGGGGATTCCAATTCATCGAATTTGCTTGTTTTATTTTAGCTCTAGAAAGAGATAAAGTAATTCTTGGTTTCTTTTAGCTCTAGAAAGAGATAAATGAATGCTTGGTTTCCTTTAGCTTTAGAAAGAGATAGACTAATGCTTAGTTTCTTTTAGCTTTAGTTAGAGATGAACTAATACTTATTTTATTTCAGCTCTAGAAAAAGATAAACTAATTCTTGGTTTCTTTTAGCTCTAGAAAGAGATAAACTTATGCTTAGTTTCTTTTAGCTTTAGTTGGAGATGAACTAATACTTACTTTATTTCAGCTCTAGAAAGAGATAAACTAATTCTTGGTTTCTTTTAGCTCTAGAAAGAGCAAAACTAATGCTTGGTTTCCTTTAGTTTTAGAAAGAGATAAACGAATGCTTGGTTTCGTTTAGATAAAGTAATGGTTTGAAAAAGATAAACTAATGCTTGGTTTCGTTTAGATAAAGTAATGGTTTGAAAGAGATAAACTAATGCTTGGTTTCTTTCAGTTTTAGAAAGAGATAAACTAATGCTTACGCTTAGTTTCCTTTAGCTTTAGAAAGAGATATTAAAGTAGTGCTTGATTTCTTAAAGATAAAGTAATGCTTTGAAAGAGATAAACTAATGCTTGGAGAAAGAGATAAACTAATTCGTACACTTGGTTTCCTTTAGCTTTAGAAAGAGATAAACTGATGCTTGGTACTTTTTTGCATTATGATTTGACAAACAAATACAACTTAACAAAAGAAAAGTTTCCTTTAGCAGTTTCACCGGTATGAAGAGACAAACAAATGCTAAGTTTTCTTAAGCATTATGAGCGCATTCAGATGCATGATTTTCTTTAGCCTTAGGAACAGACAATCATATGCTTGATATAGGAACAAACAAACAACTGCTTGATTTCAGTTAGCCTTTAGAACAGACAAATAATGCTTGATTTCTTTTAGCCTTTAGAATGGACAAAACTGCTGATTCTTGCTTTAAACAGACAAATAGCTTGATTTTTTAGCCATTGACACAAACACTTTTAGTTCCCTTGGCCTTTAGAACAGACAAATAATGCTTGATTTCTTTTAGCCTGTAGAACAGACAAACTACTGTTTGATTTCTTTTAGCCTTTAAAACAGACGAACAACTGCTTGATTTTTTTAGCCATTAGAACAGACAACAATTCTTAGTCCTTAGCTAGAACAGAAAACAAAAGCTGATTTGTCTCCAGAGACATATTGTTTTTGCCTGTCCGTCCGTCCGCTTACCAGTCCGACGTAGTCACACTTGCTTTCGAGCAATATCTGTTTACCATTAGAACAGAACTAAATTTAAGGTGTAGGGCTGCTGGAGTATAGACCCTATTGTATTGGGTCACTTGAAGAGGTCAGTACAACTAAATGCTTTGATATAATAGATAACTCCAATGTTGGTTACTATAGATAATTGGTTTGAAAGTAGATGACCATCTTGTTCTTGTCAGTTCTGTAAAGAGTAACACGCTGAACTGACACTCATTTCGACATTAACTGGAGAAACCATTGAACCAGAATGTTGAAACTTATAGGATGTATGGCTGAAGAGTAGAGACCATTTGATTTTGGGTCAACTCAGTCGAAAGGTCACAAAGGTCACAGGCCTGAACATTGAACCATTTCGATCAATAACTAGAGATACACTTAAACCAGAATGTTGAAACTTCACAGTGATTGGCATGAAGAGTGATACACCTATTGATTTGGGGTCACCATCAAGGTCAAGGTCATCAGGCCTTGAAATGGAAAACATTTTCGTTCAATAATGGAGAACCATTGACACAAATGTTGATATAGATTCTAACTAGATCTGATTTGTCATTGAAAGCAAGCAGCTGCTTTCATTTTGGGCCTTGATGGAAAAACTTGGGATTTTGTCAGCCTAACAGAAAACCATTTCGATCAATAACTAGAGAACATACCCAGAATGTTTAATTCATTAGGATATTAACATGAAGAGTAGATGCCTATTGATTTTGGGGTCACTCCATCATAGGTCAAGGTCAAGCCTTAAACTGGAAAACCATTTCGATCTTACTAGACCATTGAACAGAATTGAAACTTCTTAGTTTAGCTTGATGACAGCAAGCTGATGCCCTATGATTTTGGGTCACTCTTAAAGTCAAGTCCAGGCCTGACATTGAAACCATTTCCGACATAACTGAGAACCACTTGACCCAGAATGTTGAAACTTATAGGATGTTGTATGAGAGTAGATGACCCTAACTGTTTTGGGGTCACTCTGTAAAGGTCAATGTCACAGGGCCTGAACATTGAAAACCATTTCGTCAATAACTAGAACCACTTGACCCAGAATGTTGAAACTTCATAGGATGATTGTCATGAAGATAGATGACCCCTATTGATTTTGGGTCACTCTAAAGGTCAAGGTCACAGGGGCCTGAACATGAAAACCATTTCCGATCAATAACTGAGACCACTTCCCAGAATGTTGAAACTCATAGGATGATTGTCATGAAGTAGATGACCCCTTTCGATTTTGGGGTTCCGTCAAAGGTCAAGTCACAGGGCCTGAACATTGAAAACCATTTCCGTCAATACTTGAGACCACTTGACCCAGAATGTTGAAACTTATAGGATGATTGTCATGAGAGTAGATGACCCCTATGATTTTGGGGTCACTCGTCAAAGGTCAAGTCACAGGGGCCTGAACATTGAAAACCATTTCCGATCAATAACTGAGAACCACTTGACCCAGAATGTTGAAACTTCATAGGATGATTGGTCATGAGAGTAGATGACCCCTATTGATTTTGGGGTCACTCTCGTGAAAGGTCAAGGTCACAGGGGCCTGAACATGGAAAACCATTTCCGATCAATAACTGGAGAACCACTTGACCCAGAATGTTGAAACTTCATAGGATGATTGATCATGAAGGTAGATGACCCCTATGATTTTGGGGTCACTCCGTAAAGGTCAAGGTCACAGGGGCCTGAACATTGAAAACCATTTCCGATCATAACTAGAGAACCACTTGACCCAGAATGTTGAAACTTCATAGGATGATTGATCATGAAGAGTAGATGACCCCTATTGATTTTGGGGTCACTCCGTCAAAGGTCAAATTCACAGGGGCCTGAACATTGAAAACCATTTCCGATCAATAACTAGAGAACCACTTGACCCAGAATGTTGAAACTTCATAGGATGATTGATCATGAAGAGTAGATGACCCCTATTGATTTTGGGGTCACTCCGTCAAAGGTCAAGGTCACAGGGGCCTGAACATTGAAAACCATTTCCGATCAATAACTAGAGAACCACTTGACCCAGAATTTTGAAACTTCATAGGATGATTGATCATGAAGAGTAGATGACCCCTATTGATTTTGGGGTCACTCCATCGAATGTCAAGGTCACAGGGGCCTGAACATGGAAAACCATTTCTGATCAATAACTGGAGAACCACTTCACCCAGAATGTTGAAACTTCATAGGATGATTGTACATGCTAAGTAGATGACCCCTATCGATTTTGGGGTCACTCCATTAAAGGTCAAGGTCACAGGGGCCTGAACATTGAAAACCATTTCCGGTCAGTAACTTTAGAACCACTTGACCCAGAATGTTGAAACTTAATAGGATGATTGGTCATGCAGAGTAGATGACCCCTATCGATTTTGGGGTCACTCTGTGAAAGGTCAAGGCCACAGGGGCCTGAACATTGAAAACCATTTCCGGTCAGTAACTTGAGAACCACTTGACCCAGAATGTTGAAACTTCATAGGATGATTGGTCATGCAGAGTAGATGACCCCTAACGATTTTGGGGTCACTCTATGAAAGGTCAAGGCCACAGGGGCCTGAACATTGAAAACCATTTCCGGTCAGTAACTTGAGAACCACTTGACCAAGAATGATGAAACTTCATAGGATGATTGGTCATGCAGAGTAGATGACCCCTAACGATTTTGGGGTCACTCTATTAAAGGTCAAGGTCACAGGGGCCTGAACATGGAAAACCATTTCCAATCAATAACTTGAGAACCTCTCAACCCAGAATGTTGAAACTTCATAGGATGATTGTTCATACAGAGTAAATGACCCCTGTTGTTTTTGGGGTCACTCCGTTAAAGGTCAAGGTCACAGGGTCCTGAACATAGATAACCAGTTCCGATCAATAACTTGAGAACCACTTGACCCAGAATGTTGAAACTTCATAGGATGATTGAACATGCAGAGTAGATGACCCCTATTGATTTTGGAGTCAGTCAATTAAAGGTCAAGGTCACAGGGGCCTGTTCATGTAAAATCATTTTTTGGAAATAACTTGAGAACCACTTGACCTACAATGTTGAAACTTAATAGGATGATTGGACATTCAGAGTAGATGACCCCTATTTATTTTGAGGTCACTTGATCAAATGTCAAGGTCACAGGAGCCTGAACAGTGACTTGAGAACCACTAGGCCGAGAGTGTTGAAATTTAGCGGGATGACTGGACATGCCAAGTAGATGATCCCTATTGCAGCCAACCATCAGTGTCTCTTTGACTTTCGCTCCTGACCCCTATTGACTTCTTGCCTATAGGACTTTGCATTTGGGGAGACATGCGCTTTTTTACAAAAGCATTTTCTAGTTTCTTTTAGTATTAGGAACAGAAACAACTGCCTGATATTCATTAGCCTTAAAGACCCACCACAATCTAATGATCTACTTTTTCCTGCCACATGAAATTCATGCATATTATTTTGATAATACTGGTATAATACAGCTATTCTGCAAGATGACAGATGGACATTTTAGGCCCTCGCTGAATAAATGTGTTTTCATAACTTCTTTCGCAAACTTATTCAGTCATTTTCTTTTCAGTATAGCTAATAATAACTGTCTTACACTGTAGAAACAAAGTATGTTATAGACTCATCTTAATCTTATAAGAAATTTTCATGCTTCTACATTAATTAAATAATATGTTTATACGTTAAACACATTGTCTTGGCCTTATTTATGTCACTGTCAGTTTGTAACAAGATACTTGTACTTCTCAATTTTTTCAGGCAAACCATGTATAATTACCATCATGGAAATACAGAAGAATACAGTTATTTTGTAGTGCCTCTTTAAGGATGAAAAAATGCTCAGTTCCTTTAGCCTAAGGAACAGGGAAACAAATGTTTGATTTCATTTAGACTTAATATCAGAGAAGCAGAAGTTTTGTTTTATTTTAGCCTAAATAGATGCTTAAAACATGAAACAAATGCTTGGCTTCGTTTAGCCTTGAGAATTGAGAAACAAATTTATGCTTGGCCTTAAGTACTGTTAAGTGTTTATTTACCTGTAATGATAATAAAACATGTATATTCAAAAGCATGAGAAAAACCTGCAGCTTATCTGTGTGTGTGTGAGTATTCAGTCATATATCAGAACCTGTATCTATATACAACAAAACCTGTAGGAATTACAACTTGTAAAGAAACTTTCAAGGTCATATACAGAGAGTGTTTTACTTCATTTATTATGCAGTGGATGTCATTCAGAAGGATGTTACCTTAGCTATTATGGATTAATTAATCATGATTGTATTACATATACATATAAAATTATGTTGTTGTGTAGAGATGTGGTAATAAAAACTGTTTTTGGGATAATAATCATGACAGGTAACCATTGTTACTGTCCTGGATTTTTAAAAATAGTGATAAAATTAGGCTAAAAACATTGTTGCTAGAAAGAAGATATGGAATTATTGTGGCGATGAGTTTAAGTTTTTACTTGTTTGACACAACATGGCAGTTACCAATACAAACAAAAATTGTACATAATTTATACAAAGCGTGCTGGGCAGTTGATTAGACAGAATTAAGCCAGAATGTGTCTAATGAACTGATGTAAAATCATTTAATTTCGTGATTGCAGAGATACAAATTCATGGATTTTTCCAATTTTAAACTGTTACCGTAAATATGAAATGGATTGGCATTTTATTTGGTTCATAAGGATTTAATTTTGTTTATTCACTCTATCCACAAAAGTTAGTCCCCTACGAATATTAATGATTTCATAGTAAATGAGGAATGAGCCATACCTACAAGTAGAATAAAAAAAATGCTGTATTTACCAGACATTCTTGCCCCCAAATCAAAACAATGTGTCAAAATCTAGGACAAGACTTTCACATCCCACAAAAATCATATCGCAAGATTTTTGTTCATAGGCTGACTGTGACATTGAATTGTAACAAACAAAACAGTGAGATAAAACAGGATTTTATCATGAAAGTAATCAATTACAGTCAAACTTGCTCGAGAGACCATGTCTATTAAATACCTGCTCCAGTCCTACCTTTTAACCTTACATTGTCACTGAAAAAGCATGAAAATCCTGGCTTTGAACAGTGAGGCCTGTCAAAATAGAGTCTGTTTTATTTAAAATTCTATATAAAATACCTGTGGTTTTGCATGCTAAAGTGTTCTATAAAGAGACCATTTGTGTTCAGAGATCACTTGGGTGGTCTCTTAATACAAGTTGTACTGTACAACAAGCAAAACAGTGCTTGTGGTCACTCAGTCTGAGCATTCACATTTTCTTACAGTATCGTGATGGCGGCTCTTCAAGGATGAATGCCTCTGACAGAGTAAAGAAGATCGTACAGGAGGAGGGGAGGACTGCACGGAATCTCGTACTCTATCATGTGCCAGTACAGAGTAATCAGCAAGGCACAGGTACACATTTACCTACTACAGTTCTTGTACATTTTTCTTGTTTGTGATTGTAATAACAGTTAAGGAAACGTCACGGCTGAGATAGTTTAGCATTATTACAATACACAGTCGGTATTGAAATTGTGTTTCCAATACATGTGCTCATTAGATAAATCCTCAATATCTATGTGAAAATAAGGGATGTATTTTGTTTGACTGCAACACTGTGAGTTGCTCTAATTACTGACAAATGACTGAAACAATAGGAATTCGTACGAGAGATGGATAGACAAAACGACAGTGAGGTAACAATATATTCTTTTACTGTTTTAATGTATGAGTTATAAGCTACAATAAAGAATACCCATTTTATGAAAATCAAATTGGAAGTTAGAAATAACAGGAAAAAAATAATTAGGTCACGAGTCATCATATACCTGTCAAAATTTGTCATTAGTTTTCACGAGCTGTCAAGATTATTTTTATCTCTCTATTCTGCAAATGCATTGTTTTTGAAAGTATCTTGGACGGATATTGTAGTGTGTAACTTACTAAATATATTCCACATTAATATTTGTGCTTGAAATTGCTTTGTTGAGCTCACCGACGTCACATATGAATGTCTATTGTTATAGTTTATTGTCTGTTATAAAGGTACCAAATCTCAATATTAAGATATAAGAATTGTTCCTTTCTGGTAGACAAAGGAAACTATTTGGTTGAATCATAATATAACAGTTTTTGGAAAGAACTAAATGTTCTTTGGTTTCTTGTTATTCACCGGAAATTCAAAAAGTGACATCACCTTAAGAAAGATTCTCTTCACTGTTTCAGAATTTTATAGTTAAACCATATACAATGTACTATTTTAGACTCACAGTTTATGACTCGCACAGTAGTGAGTCTGTCCTTTAGTTAGTTTGTCCATTTGTCTGAAAGCTGTAATTCTGAAGCAATTCCAATGGTTCCAATGAAAATTTCACACCAATTTCAAGATAGATGAGAAAGTGTATGGCACTCAAGTCGGTCTGAACGTCTTAGGTCTCTGGCAAGGATACTAACCCTAAGTCCTAACCTCCAGGCAGTGGCACAAACATATGTAATTTGCATTCATTACTTTTTTAGTGACAGTTCTTGTTTTACATTTATTACTTCTTAGTTTTTGGACAACATAGGTATATGATGCCTGTGGAATAACCAGACAATTAAGCATATAACTTATAGCATTTTTGTACAAGAGTTCTGTGTTTTAGTCTGAACAAGTAAAGAAAAATGGGTGATTTTTATGCCCCCCAAGGGAGGCATATTAATTTTCAACTGTCCGTCCATTCGTTCGTTAGTTCGTTCATCACAACGTTAACTTTTTGCATGAAGGCACTTTACTCACGAACCACTGCACCCAGGACCTTCAAACTTCACATGCTGATAGTACTTATTGAGTACACGACCCCTACTGACTTTGAGGTCACCAGGTCAAAGGTCAAGGTCACAGGGGCCAATGTTAATTTTTTGCATGAAGGCACTAAATTACTCGCGAACCACTGCACCCAGGACCTTCAAACTTCACATGCTGATAGTACTTATTGAGTACACGACCCCTATTGACTTCGGGGTCACCAGGTCAAAGGTCAAGGCACTGCGGGGGCATTTGTCACCATTAGTGACAGCTCTTGTTTATTCATGATGACCATCAGAAGTTAGCAATTTTTTTAAGAAGTATATTTCCTGTCATGACAGCAGAATGAGCATATGATATTGTGATATAATGCATTTTGTTTTAACCAATTTAACAGATCGATCAAGGGCACGACAGGCTCGTAATAAACCGCAACCAAAAGAAGCGAATGATCTTAAATCAAGTCTCAAATCGGAACTTACAAAGTCTCCGAAATCTGATGGTGGTAAGAAACCAGACTTGAGGGCAAGGTATTGGAAGTTCCTGTTTGACAATCTACAGAGGGCAGTTGATGCCATCTATGAGACATGTGAGCAGGATGAGAGTGCTCTCGAATGTCGGGTAAGGAAATGTCACATTATTTCAAAAATAATTCACCATCCTTATTAAAAGATTAAAAAGTAACAGATGACAAAACATAGATTAATATCTTCAGTAAGTTTTATTAGAACTTTGAACTTACACCAAAATGTAGATGTTTGTAAAATAGTCAAACCTGTATTTAACAGCCAGCCAAGAGAGCAGCACAATCTGGTTGCTGAAGGCAGTTGGCTGGTTAAGACAAGTTCATTCAGTCATGTAGGAGTTATGGCCCCTGACTTAGTTAAAAATTAGTCATTTTAATGTTGTGTCGCGCGTAGCTCCAAAAGTATTTGACCTAGAGTCACCAAAGTTTACAGGAACGTTGGTCAGCATGTGCAGTTGTGTACCTGGGGTTTCATGTCCAGATTCATTCAGTCATGTAGGAGTTATGGCCCCAGACTTAGTTAAAAATTAGTCATTTGAATGTTGTGACGCGCGTAGCTCCAAAAGTATTTGTCCTAGAGTCACCAAAGTTTAAAGGAATGTTGGTCAGCATGTGCAGTTGTGCACCTGGGGTTTCGCATCCAGATTCATTCAGTATTGTAGGAGTTATGTTCTCTGACCTAGGAAAAAATTTGTGTCCTTTGTCATGTAGTGGGGGCATCTGTGTCCCATGGACACATTTCTAGTTTGGCCTTAAATACGTCAAAACAAAAAAGCACGAGTTTGGTTATGTTTCAGAAAGGTAAAGATTATCATAATTTAATTAAATTCCATTCATTTGTTGACAGATACAAAATAAGCAAAGCTATGTACCGTAAACTGACATAGGCGAGTATGGAAGCGAGAAAACATACTGAAGTATGAAAAATGCATTTCACACCTTTACAAAATGTAACAAAAGGATTTACTTCAATGCATATTGTTAGCGTATTCTCAGGTTGATAATTACACATATTCTGCTTTCCTTAATAAATACTAGTATGTTTTCAAGTAATTATTTTTAGCTCATCTGATTTTTTGAAAAAAAAATGATGAAGTATTGTCATCACTTTAGTGGCGTCGGCGTCGGCATTGCCTGGTTAAGTTTTATGTTTAGGTCAGCTTTTCTCCTAAACTATCAAAGCTATTACTTTGAAACTTGCAACACATGTTCACCATCATAAGCTGACCCTGCACAGCAAGAAACATAACTCCATCCTGCTTTTTGCAAGATTTATGGCCCCTTTTGTACTTAGAAAATATCAGATTTCTTGGTTAAGTTTTATGTTTAGGTCAACTTTTCTCCTAAACTATCAAAGCTATTGCTTTGAAACTTGCAACACTTGTTCACCATCAAAAGCTGACCCTGTACATCAAGAAACATAACTCCATCCTGCTTTTTGCAAGAATTATTGCCCCATTTGGACTTAGAAAATTCTTGGTTAAGTTTTATGTTTAGGTCAGCTTTTCTCCTAAATTATCAAAGCTATTGCTTTAAAACTTGTAACACTTGTTCACCATCATAAGCTGACCCTGTACAGCAAGAAACATAACTCCATCCAGCTTTTTGCAAGATTTATGGCCCCTTTTGGACTTAAAAAATATCAGATTTCTTGGTAAGTTTTATGTTTAGGTCAACTTTTTCTCTTAAAAGCTATTGCTTTGAAACTTGCAACACTTGTTCACCATCATAAGCTGACCCTGTACATCAAGAAACATAACTCCATCCTGCTTTTTTCAAGAATTATTGCCCCTTTTGGACTTAGAAAATCAGTTTTCTTGGTTGAGTAATATTTATCATGACATCAGGTATTCTAACTGACCAATCAGAGTACCTGTCTGAGTTAGTAGGTCATTTGGAAAGTTCAAAGTGACCTTGTAGCCAAACTGTGTTGCTGCTCAACAACTGGAGAACACTTTAGCCTGTCACAACTGGTAACCCATATGGATGACTCCTCCAGAAGACTGTTAGTGATGTTAATGGGAGGATAGTGCAAGGTACCGAAGATGCTCCAATTCCAGAAGCTTGCCTGGTTCTTCAGTGTGCCAGGTGTAAAGCACCCATACACAGGACTCCCAGTGTTAGTAATTTTCAGTTAGACGAGTGGTGGGGGCTCAAACTCACAACCTCTGGTTTTGTAGTTAGTGTTACCAATGGGCCACTGTGTCCGCTTTTCTTTGTAATCATTTGCTTTATGTTATATTTGTAGGAAGTGATTATGATGTTAGAACAAAGCACTAAAGATTTCCAGTCCCTTATAGAGCGGTTACATGTACAGAAAGAATTTGAGCAAGCAACCAAGGAAGGAGACAGGTGAGTACCTCTAGCTAAAAGTGAGGAGTTTGTACTCTTAGCTTCAGTGCTTTTGCTGTAGTTTTGTTGGTAAATCATTATTAACAGGTTAAGACTTGAGTCTCTTTTGAAATTATTACACTACCTAGCAATCACAGTACATTCTGATCACACTTAATCAATCTAGTCACAGCTACAACCATAAAAAAATATTTTGTGGATAATATTATTATAAATGATCAAAAGTTTTCAATAGTTGTCATTTAAAAAAATGCAACATAACTGACAATCATGATAGGTATTTCTTACTTTCGAAAGTGTCTGGTTTTCATGGAGGCTCATTAAGAAATGTTCTTATATATCCAGGCCTGCATCTATTGCCTGGGAAGTACGCAAGATGTCTCCAGGCAAGTCACCTAGTGGAATGGGCCATCGTACTTCTCCGAGCCCAGCTCAGAGAGCTCTCAATTTTTCATATCCAGAACAAAACTTAGCCGTAAAATCAAGGTAAGATCTATCAGAGTATGTTTAAGTTTTCATGTTATTATCCACTCCAGTTCATATATTGCAGGGGCTGAGTGTTGAAGGTCTCTGGCTGAATTACTTTCCTAGTACTTTTATGGATTCGATACCTCCCATAAGGTATAGAATTCTTTCGTGTGAGGAAGTGATTCACTTGGCTTATGGAAGGTTTGTGATTCTACCCTGGTACCTACCTGTAAGAAGATAGTTCCCAGAGGTTTACCTGGTGTCTTCATCTATCATCTAAAGCTGGAAAGTGGCCATATCATCTAAATTTGTGTCAAAGCATCTTTAAACCCAACAATGCAAAGAAACAAGTTCCCATATCGAAAGAAGCCCTCCATGTTAGCTCAGTTATAGAAGGTTGAACATAAGACTATGAGTCGAGAGGTTGTGAGTTTGACTTTGGTTTAACGTCACACCGACACAAGCATAGGTCATATAGCGACTTTACAGCTTTGATGGTGGAGGAAGACCCCAGGTGTTCCTATGTACATCAATTCACCTGGGTAGAACCACCAACCTTCCGTATGCCAGCTAGATGGCTTCCTCACATGAAGAATTCAACGCCCAGAGTAATAGGTGAGCGGTCAGTGATTTTTGAGTTGGCTAAAGGCTGAAAGCCTTTTGACGAGTCCTTGCTATCCAACGATTCTCTAAATGGACCAAATAACACAGTGAAGGGATGTAGTTCCATTAGATTTCTTAAGCTTCAAACAGTTCACTGCATGAATGAAGTTAAGTTGTGTCAATTCCCTTTGCTATGACCAATATACGATGTAATCTGTCATATTTATGACTTGTAATTGTGCAATACTCGAATATAACTCATTAAGCATAAATGTGCATTTTAAGAATTGCGCAGGCTTACAAAGCTTGGGTAACATCCAGCGAAAGACAAAAAATAGTTCCACAGGGCTCCAGATAAGATGCGTATTAGCGTAAATTACGTATAGAAATAATGCAAATACGCATGTCTAATAATTTCTAAGCATATAAAAACGTGTATAAAATTACAGAAACGCACACAATGCTTTTTTAAAAACAAAATCTGAATCGTCTGGATGCATAGGTAACATAGCCGATCAGCCTTAATTCTCCCACATTGAACGTAAACACGCATCGTATGATTTCTATAAACTTTGCGTGGGTTGAATTTTGCAGTCAGTAAACAGATAAATTATCGGAAGAAGAAGCTCTTACTGGCTTGTTTAGTTACTACTGATATTAAAAATGATTTTAATTCTTATTTTTCGAGAAATAAACAAATCGGCGAAACATTAAATTGTATTTTCTTGTAGTTTTTGAAATCGAAAGTAGATTGTCTATGTTTGGCTGCTTTCACGAAACGAAACAACTTTTTTATGAAAAGATTTAAATAAGAGGTAATTTAACCGTAAACTTCAATGTCAGATACTGCCAATTGCTGCTAAATGTCTTCGTACCATCACAATTTGTAAAATATATTGTTCAAACTGGAGAAAAGTGTAATCTTATCCGGATATAATATTTTGGGTAAATATCGAGCTGTGTTATGAAATTTTAAGAAAAAAACTAAAAACAAACTGAAACTGGTAGACTATACTGTCAGTACATCAATCATTAGCCGACTCAGGCCATTCAGGCCTTTGATTTTAAGTTAGAGCTCCTAACCACTCAGCTACGGAGGCCCCTTTGTGAGTTGGATATCTGGATTAAGTGTATGTTCACGATGACGGTTTGATAGAAGACAAATGAATCTGAAGTCACTCCAATTCCACGTCTTGTGAAAAATTGTTAAGTTGCTGACAAACACACATTTTTTGGAATATCTTCGTATACCTTTTGAAATAATGTTTTTGAGAAAATATCTGTAGTATTTTATGCAAGATGTGTAGTAAGATGCAGTTTGCAGTTCACGACTTGAGATGTCCTGTTTCTTCGATGATGTGTATAGTTGCTATATAAAAGAGGGTTACTGGTAGAAACATTGTTAAAAGGTTATATATATATATATATAAATATATATATATATACACACTATACAAATGGCATCATTCTAGATTACTTTGTAAATTTCAGTGTCCAAAATACAGGGAATAGTTGGGCAGACAGAGTGAAAGGTATCACTAGCAGTCCTGGCACTGACAGTTCAAGGGAAGTAACTCCCATGAAGGTAGATCATCCTGTGTTACCGGAACCACCAGTTCTTTCCCCTGTTCCATCATCTTTGACAGAATCAGATTCTTACAGGGAGATAAATGGTAAGGGTCTTTACAAAATTAATTGGTTACAAAAATTCATATAATTTGCTCATTGAAGAAACTGTTCAAAAAGTGGTCTTTTGACCCAAACTTCGGTAGATATGAGTTATTTGCCATGTGAATTATATACAAATCAAGTGCAGTGTAAAATTATTCTTGTCTGAAGATACACCTGCAGATAGATCTTTTGCAATTGCTGAAGGACGTTATGTTTTGTTAGTAGAAGGTAATGATTGGATGTTTATAAAGTGGGCTTGCTTAATTACTGATGCAACCCCTATTCCATTGTAAAACAGGGCCGAGATTGTTATGGCTGTCTCAGTGACGGCTTTTGTTGATGATGTCAGATATTTAGTTCTCAGTGTTCTTGAAAATCTTCCTCATAAATCATATAAATAGCCAATAGTTTCACATGATTTCCTATAAAAAAATAAGATTTCAACTAATTGACAAATAATAGCAAAAACGCAGGATTCTAAAGTCTTTCATATAATTTTTTTTTAATCCTTAAGCATAGCGTGTAAAACATTATTCTCTTGGCACAGTTTAACTAGAATCTAATTGAAAACTAAAATATTTAAATTTATTCAGATACTGTTTGGAGACAATCAAGTATCTTAGTATATAAGTTTGGTAAGCTGTTACACATTGACTTCTTTTTGTTGTTTATAGAATCAGAAGAGGACGATGGCTGGGAGACAGTTCATCGGGGTGGGAAGACGAAATCTTGGGGGTCCCCTTCACAACGGTCCCTAGAAAACCTACATACAGTCATCAAGAATGAACATCACAAACTCACAAGGTAAAATTACAAATGTAGCAAAACATGGGTCTCATTCAGGAGAAAAACATGCAAAAATGTTAAGTAAAAAGTACAGTAATTTTAAAAAAAGAGGAAAAGTGGAACACATGACCAAACTCTGGAATGTTTATAACTTTATAAACATTCTTCTAGTTTTCAGCTACATTAGCCCTTCATCTCAATCAGGGCCTTGATTTCTTCATGTGAGAAAGCCATTCAGCTGGCTTACGGAAGGTAATTGATTTTACCCAGGTGCCCGCCTGTGAAGAAATAGTCCATGCAGTGCCCTCTTAGGGTCTTCCTCCATAATAAAAGCTTAAAAGTTGCCATAAAACCTATTATTGGGCGAGGGCAATGTTAAACCCAACAAAACAAATCATCAGGGATAAATGTAGTTGTTGTTTTGATTGAATTCTGTAACATCCTTGATATTCACAGAAGACTAATTTTTGTTGGATTTCATAGTTTGTATAAATTCACGAAATGAAATTCCAACAAACAAGTAAAAATTCAGTTTCTTTAACCTTTAAATTTCAAAGTCCTTGAATTCACATTGCTTCAAAATATCCATTTTGGTCAAAACAAAGACATTTCATGCCGACAAAACTGAATGATTATTATTTAAAATGATTAGGGTTTGTCAGCGTTTCATTGTGAAAGAGACAACCGTCATTTAAGTGTGAAATTAAAAATGTTTTCTCGTAAATGAGAATAATTGTTGAATGACTCAAAAATCATATTTTAGCTTACTTCTGTTTTATCAGGTGTCATTAAATGCATGCCTAATAGATTTATCTTGTTTTTGTGAAACTTATAAAAAGTGTTAATATTAAATGTTGCACTGATTGGTATTGGTGTAAATTTGTATTATTTCAACCAGATTTATTCCTTAAGTAAATTTTCTCAAAATTAAATTTGCATCTTTTGTTTCCTATAGATCTGTCTCAGAGCCAAGTGCATCAATGAAGAAATACCAACGAAAATCAAATCATTCCAAAATAGGCAACCGTCAAAATACCACTAAAGTGGGAACCAGTCCATCTGAGGACAAGCTGGAAACAACACCACAGAGAAATAAGGTGGAAACCATTCCAAATGGAGATATCTCAAAACCTCCTTTGAGGCCGAGAACCGATAGTAAAGATAGTGAAAAAGAGAACCGTCCAAATTCAAACTTAGCAAATGAGATTAAAAAGGCAGAAAATGTTACAACTAAGAAATCTCCAGGATTACCTAGGAGGAGTTTTGAAAGTAGACTTAAGGGAACCAAAGATCTGAAAGACTCTAATAATAAGAGCAGTGTAACTAAAACAAAATCACATAGCCGGAAACCAGCAGCAAAGGGACCAGATGTTGCTAAAAGTGCAGGAAAAGGTGCAAAACAGACTGTTGCAAAAGAAGAGGAAGTTGGAGCTAAAAGTGTTAATGATAGCCAAACTGACCTAAGTGTTGCAAGTAGTAGTGGACAGACTGATACTAGTGAAGGTGCAGTTAAAGATGTATCTGAAACAGAAAAGGAAAAAGAATCTGAAATCGAGAAAGTAGAAGGTGAAGACAGAATAGAGCTGGAACAAGATGAAGATAACTCTGTGAAGCAGATTGATGATGTAAGTAGAACTTTGTTCTGTCATTTGTGAACTATGTTAATTTTTTTATGTGTCCGCAATGGCAAAGTGGTTATAGTTCCTGATCTTGAATCACCTGCCTGTTTTAGGTGTTGATTTTGTGTCTTGTTAAGGATTAAATTTTTAATGTGGTGAAGCTGTCTACATGAATTCCAGAAGGTTGATACCTTTTAATATGCCAGTCTCTGAAAGAGCGTGGGCGTATTATATGAACACCCATGGCGGGCGGGTGGTCGGCGTCCAAGTCTCTAAGTCGAACAGTTTTCATCCGATCTTCATCAAACTTGGTGACAGTGTTTGTGGGCATAATATCTTGGCCAAGTTTGATAACCAGCAAAATCCCCCAGGCACTCTTGAGTTATGGCCCTTGCATTGCTCGAAAATCTGCAAATTTAGCCTTGTCCGCCCTCTAAGTCGAACAGTTTTCATCTGATATTCACCAAACTTGGTGACAAGTTTTGTGGGCATAATTTCTCAGCCAGGTTTGATAACCAGCAAAATCACCACAGGCACTCTTGGATTATGGCCCTTGAATTACTTTAAATATTGCGAATTTAGCCTTGTCCGCTCTCTAAGTCGAACAGTTTTCATCCGATCGTCACCAAACTTACTCACAATGTTTATTGCCAAAATATCTTGGCCAAGTTCGATAACCAGCCACTTTGAATTAGGCCAGATTTGATGACGGGCGTATTTTGTGACAGTCTGCCACTCTTGTTCATGTGTTGCATTCATTTATGTCATGAGGCTATGTTGCAGAAGGTTGGAGTGCCCGCCAGAACTGCATTAATGCCAGGAGGGCCACTGCCACTTGAAATTAACCATTTGACATGACATGTTGATGTTACTTAGAATTCAGCAACAACAACAACAACAAATGAATTTAATTGATATTAGTCATTACTGATTAACATTCACAAAAAGAGTTTGTGATGTTTTAGTGAAAGCTGAGTTGTATGTACTTGTAAAAATAAGTAAACACTTGGCTGAAATATGGATAAATATGTCGAGTATTAATTTTTGTTTTGTCATACTCCAGAAGTATAATAATACTGTTTATATCTAGGCGTTGGCTACAGCGGAGGATGCAGAGAACAGTCTTACAGATGAGTGGGAGAAAGAACAGAATCAGGCACTGGAAACAGCTATACAGGAGGAAGAAACTTGGCTTAAGGTATGTTACAGAAATGGCCAAATTGACTGAAAAATTATCATGTATACTTCCAGTTCACTGTAGCACAAAGCACTTGGAGTCAGCTCGGAGTCATTCTTCATCTGTCCTATGTCCATTGTCAGTCCAATTTTCTTCAAACGACAGCTTCTCTGAAACCTTCTGCGTGAGATGCTTTAATGGTCCTCTACAGAGTCTGCTGGGGCTCAAAATTGGTCCCTCCTATGGGGGTAACTTACTTTACATAGACTTATTTAGGAAAGGCTATCAAAATCTTCTTGTCTAAATCCTCAGGGCCAAGAGCTTAGATAGCATATATTATCATCAGGTTCTTTGCTAAGGAATCATGTACTCATGTGAGTTAGGTGAGCACTATGGGGCCACTGTTAACTATCTTGTTTACAGGTATGGAACAACACTATCGCTAAAATTTAGAAACTACACGGTAAAATTTAGGAGCTTTACAGTCAATAAAATTTAGATACTGCATAATCAGGAAACTAGTTTAAAAACAAACAAACAAACAAATGAAATTGATAGAACATTTGTTTTTGGACAACTGGACATTAAATTTACAATTTCACTAAAAAAAAAGTCTTGTGGTCATGTGACTGGTGAAAATTGTGCATCTGGTGTAAATTTGGTGAAAGTTAATGTGATCTTACGCTGTTACAAAATATCTTCAGTTGAATATGAGCTATGTTTTAGTTTAATTTGTAAAAATGATAATCAGTTTTGAAATTTTGTCTTGTGTGCAATTTAATGAAAAAAAAAAATATAGTGAAGTGTTAAATTTATTATGTCTCCCCCAGGAGACATATTGTTTTTGCCCTGTCCGTCCGTCCGTACGTCACACTTCATTTCCGAGCAATAACTGAAGAACCATTTGACCTAGAACCTTCAAACTTCATAGGGTTGTAGGGCTGCTGTAGTAGACGACCCCTATTGTTTTTGGGGTCACTCCGTCAAAGGTCAAGGTCACAGGGGCCTGAACATTGAAAACCATTTCTGATCAATAACTAGAGAACCACTTGACCCAGAATGTTGAAACTTCATAGGATGATTGGCCAAGAAGAGTAGATGACCCCTATTGATTTTTGGGTCACTCCGTCAAAGGTCAAGGTCACAGGGGCCTGAACATTGAAAACCATTTCCGATCAATAACTAGAGAACCACTTGTCCCAGAATGTTGAAACTTCATAGGATGATTGGTCATGAAGAGTAGATGACCCCTATTGATTTTGGGGTCACTCTGTCAAAGGTCAAGGTCACAGGGGCCAGAACATTGAAAACCATTTCCGATCAATAACTAGAGAACCACTTGACCCAGAATGTTGAAACTTCATAGGATGATTGGTCATGAAGAGTAGATGACCCCTATTGATTTTGGGGTCACTCCATCAAAGGTCAAGGTAACAGGGGCCTGAACATTGAAAACCATTTCCAATCAATAACTAGAGAACCACTTGACCCAGAATGTTGAAACTTCATAGGATGATTGTACATGCAAAGTAGATGACCCCTATCGATTTTGGGGTCACTCCATTAAAGGTCAAGGTCACAGGGGCCTGAACATTGAAAACCATATCCGGTCAGTAACTTGAGAACCACTTGACCCAGAGTGTTGAAACTTAATAGGATGATTGCTCATGCAGAGTAGATGACCCCTAACAATTTTGGGGTCACTCTGTGAAAGGTCAAGGTCACAGGGGCCTGAACATTGAAAACCATTTCCGGTCAGTAACTTGAGAACCACTTAACCCAGAATGATGAAACTTCATAGGATGATTGGTCATGCAGAGTAGATGACCCCTAACAATTTTAGGGTGACTCTGTTGAAGGTCAAGGCCACAGGGGCCTGAACATGGAAAACCATTTCCAATCAATAACTTGAGAACCTCTCGACCCAGAATGTTGAAACTTCATAGGATGATTGTTCATGCAGAGTAAATGACCCCTATTGTTTTTGGGGTCACTCCATTAAAGGTCAAGGTCACAGAGGCCTGAACATTGATAGCCAGTTCCGATCAATAACTTGAGAACCACTTGACCCAGAATGTTGGAACTTCGTAGGATGATTGAACATGCAGAGTAGATGACCCCTATTGATTTTGGGGTCAGTCTATTAAAGGTCAAGGTCACAGTGGCCTGTTCATGTAAAATCATTTTTTGGAAATAACTTGAGAACCACTTGACCTACAATGTTGAAACTTAATAGGATGATTGGACATGCAGAGTAGATGACCCCTACTTATTTTGAAGTCACTTGATTAAAGGTCAAGGTCACAGGAGCCTGAACAGTGACTTGAGAACCACTAGGCCAAGAGTGTTGAAATTTAGCGGGATGACTGGACATGCCAAGTAGATATCCCTATTGCAGCCAACCATCAGTGTCTCTTTGACTTTCGCTTCTGACCCCTATTAACTTCTTGCCTATAGGACTTTGCATTGGGGGAGACATGCGCTTTTTTACAAAAGCATTTTCTAGTTGAATTTAGTTTTTAACCGTTTTATTGTAGGAACTTGCAAGAGAGGAAAACACAGATATTGATGTTGAAACAGAGACAGAAAGTGACCTTGGGGTATGTTTTCAAATTGCCAACAGTTATATCATTTTTTATTCTTTGGGGGACTCAATTTTGTTCTTGCGTCAGTCCACAAATTTATGTCTTGCAAAATAGCAATACTAGCAGAAAACACAATATTTCATCTGCACTAAATTAAATATGTTCATAGTATGTGTTTATTTTTATGAAGAATTGAAAAATGATGCTGTAGGTAATATTTAAGAAATAATAAGTTCCCAAACATGGTTTATCGTAGAATAACCCGAGTTTTGAGTTCTTATGCCTAAGAATATATCACGAAGGCCGTAGGCCTGAGTGATATATTGTTCCGCATAAGAACGAAAAGTTTGGGTTATTCTAGGATAAATCACACTTGGGAACTTGTTATTTCGATTCTAACACGACATACTGGTATCAACAGTGTAAGAAAAAATGGTAACTACTTTTTATGAACGTGCTACGCACCTAGATTGGACAACGTCATTGCACGCGAGTGGTTTATTGCAGAATAACCCGAGATAGATTTTGCTCTACCAGTATGTAGGTTATTCGCAGGTCGTGTTAGAATTTAAAGTATCTCTACTTCATCTTGAACAACTGCAATTTCAATTCTTTCCTGCTTTTGAAAGGTTTAAATTTTTACACTGTAAAAAAGTTGAAATAGCTCTAAAGTCTTTGAGAAAGTGCTTGGAGGTAAGCTAAATACCTTATTCAATGTTATTTACAAGTTTTCAATATTTTCAGAATACAATGAGTTCATTAGAAGCGTCTACACCAGGTGCTCTGGACTGGGATTCTATGGTTGCTGAATATGATGGTTTGTACAGTTTCGTTACTTCTGCTAGTATCTGTTTTTCATAAGTCATTTCTTTTTAGGGAGGCGAACTATTTTAACAGTTTTTTTTGTTTTTTTTAAAAACAACCCTGGAGTTAGAAGGGGGTATGTCATCATCCGGGCAGTTGGGTTGCATCAGACTGATCATTTCTGCTCAGTAAACCAAGTTTGGATGGACTAATTATCACTACACTTGGTGTATAGATAGATATTTGGCATAAAGAATTATGTAGAGGTCCTCTTCCAAGAACACATACCCGTTTGATTCTGGTGAGAGATTATAGACCCAGGGTGTGTATTGAGGTTGGATGGTGTTGTAAACTTCAGTCATTGGATTCAATTTTTCAGCTCCAGTCATCTGTTTTTGTTTCACTAGCATAAGTTGACTTTACAGTTTGAGTTAAATTTTCAGCTGCAGAAAAGTCTGGGATGAAGAAGAATTGGGGTGAGATGGTAGATGAAGCAGACACACGGACACCTGGACATGCTGTTCACATGCATGAGAAACTTTCCTCTCCTTCAAGGAAAAGGTAGGTCAATGGTCCGTTTAATTTAGCAGGGAGAGCTCAAGACTACCAGCTGGCTCAAAACTTTATCCATTGATTTTATGTTTAATGTTATTGCGTGATTCCTTATGTAAATCACTGGTCCATAGTTTGTGCTCTATTACTGGCTAATATGTCAGAAATTTAAAAATAAAACCAATAATTAATTTCTGATAACATGTAAAAAAAGTTATTGTATAGCTTGCCATTCAGTAGTCAAAACTAATGGCCGTTAGTCATACAGACCTCTTACAATAGTTTTGACTATCGACTGGCAAACCATTTAGTAATGTATACTTAAGAATGAATAATTATTTGATGCATATATAGGTCACCGACCGAGTCAAAGAAACGTCACGAGGAGAAACAAGCGAAGGCACAGGAATTGCGAGACAAACTCATGCAGGAGAAGTCGGAGAGACTGAGGATTCTGGGACTGAAGGTGCAGTATAAACCCTGCTAACAACATTTCTGAAGAAAAAACACCTCTCTGCAGATGGTATCTTTGCAACTAAACTAGGGCGCGTATTTATCAATGTTTTAAATCTGAAACTTAAATGTTTGCTTTGAAATGCTAAAATTATTGATTGCCTTTTAAAAATGTAAATCATACATGGATTTCCATGAAATTTGTCAAGATTATAATATATTCTGCAATAAAAAACTATGAAAAGTTTCTGCTGAATAGATAAATTAGACATCAAAGGTGACAATTTGACATTTTATCTTATTTAAAGTGTAATTTAAATATTGACTTAAAGAGATTCCTATGGTTTTTCCTTTTATAGATTTTTTGTTCTAATTCACATATTATAGGAAAATTTGGCTGAAAAATGAACACATAAAGCAATAGGTCCAGCTTGTTTTGAAAACAAATTTGAAAGCTAAACTCTAACATTGCATGCATTAAGCAACATTGTATCCAGAGACTCTTTTTTCTAAGATTTTCATAATTTTCATAGATTTTAATTATTATAAATGACAAATAAAACAAAATTTTCATTCTTGTGAATCAATGAAAATTCAGACAATAGTTTGTAAATTTGAATTAACTTTTAAAGATTTTTTATATTTACTTTTATAGATATCATATGTATTTGTATCGCTATTTAAATAATGGTAAATGTATGTAAAAATTTTATGTTAGAAAACTTTGTGAACTTGTTCAATGAAAATGCACAAACTGCCAATTGGATACATGTTTTGTCATAAATTTGAAAAAACTTTTAAAATCTATTTTCCTATTATTCTATATTAATATTGATTCTGATGGGTGATATAAAATAATCAACGCAAACATATGATATCGACGAGCACACCAGGTCTATAATTTTATTTTAAGAGGTGAATTTTATCATATCATTTCGGAATGCATATATTTATGTACACGAGTTAAATGGTCAAAAATTTAAGAAAAATTGTTATAACTTTGCTAGATTTAATTAAATAAAAAGTATTATGAAAATTTTTAAATCTTTATAATGAACTATAATATTCGCATTGCTTTTGTAAATGACTTGAAAAATGTTAGCGAGCAAGTAATATTCTGACCGCTTACATATCCGCATGATTCAACATTGTTCAGGACAGATGGACTATGTCAGTTCTATTCAAAAAATTTTCGATAATCTTATCTTTATTTATTTACCTGAAGGATAAAAAGTTACCAACATCATTTCAATAGGATCATTTTATTTGAGGTACATTTTCAATCATTTTAGAAATTTTTTTCGAATGGAAAGCAAAAATTAAAAATAGATTATTCAAATATTAACATTAAAAAGTTATTTATTAACCAAAATTGGACAGAATTTTAGGAATCTTTACTTGTTAGCACTGAGAAATTGTGGCGAATTGCTATTAATGACTTCTTTGATAGATTTGCGAGACGTTTACATATCACTGACCCCTACATTTATGCGCATATTTCAACATTGTGTCAATGCTGAAATTGACAGCAGTAACATTCGAAAAACGGCGATAACTTTCTTATTTCTAAAGGAAACACATAAGTGTGACCACTCATTTTCTTAGTTAGATCATTTCCATTCTGATGGTTATAGTTTCAATTCAATATTTGATAAAAAGTTGTTTTCGGAATTTTTGGCACGTAGAACAAATCATTAACATTTGAAAGATTGACCGGATTCACACATGCATGAACATCAGAAAAGGTAATTTAATCATCAAGCCTCTGCTGAAAATTTATCGTCTCAGTCTTTAGATCAATGCGAAAGTATCAATATCTCAGCAGGAGATATGAAAAAATAATATCACATGCGCAGAAAAATAAAATAGCGTTGTTGCGCATGTGATATGAAATTATGGATCATATCACATGCGCATAAATTGAAAATAACGATTTTGCGCCTGCAATATAAAATCACTGGGGAATATGATATATTATTCAAGTTAAACTAATAGAAAATTTGCATTGGGCATTTATGTGAGGTATAATAATAAATAATCTGAAAGGTGATATTGTCTTATCAGTACTAAGTCAATTATCTTACATTATATGAACAACACTGTCTTTGTACTAAAATTCAATGTGAAAACACAACCACAAAAATAGCAAGATACCTGTCAGGCATGATACTTGTCAATACAACATAAACCAGTATCAACATTTGATGACTGATAAAACTTATCAAAAATGTTATTTCATTCAAGATTCCTCATATCTAAGATTGTCTGTAACATGTTTCAACAAATGTTGACTTCAGTTCAGTTTTCCATAGAAAGTGTCGGCTGCGCAGAAAGATGCGCATAAAAAACTATAGGAATTCCCTTTAAAACATTGATGAATAGGGGTCCTGTAGAGCAAAACTTCTGAATAACATAAAAGATGGCTTGCTCTAGAGAGGTTTTATTTTAGAAATGCCACCATGAAGTAGAAAATTTGCGACCTTAAAAGGTATTTTCAAGGTGAGCTGTTGAGATCGCGAACTGTTCGTCTGTCCATCCATCTGCACTTTTCCTTAAATGATATCTCTTCTTAAGCTACTGATCAGAATTGCACCAAACTTTGTCAATAGCATTTTGGCATGTTCCTTTATAAAGATTGTTCAGATCTTTCAGCTTGGCCCCTTTTAGATTGCTTGCCCCACACTGCTGCAAGTAAGAAACCTTGCTAGGGCTTTAGAGTTCTTTCATGTGAGGAAGCCAGTCATTTGGCTTATAGAAGGGCGGTGGTTCTACCCAGGTGCCACCCATGCCAGAAATGATGGCAGAAAGGGCACCTTGGGTCTTTCTGCACCATGGAAGGCTTGAAAGTCACGGTATGACCTAAGATTATGTCAGTGTAACATTACACTCAACAAGATAAATTTCAAGATATTTAACCAAGTGGCCATTTTGACAGAAATTCTCAGCTTAATGTATCTTACCTAATAGACTATTTGACATACAAATATTTCACAGTTTGTATTATTTGAGAGAGTTTTGTTGCAATTTTACAGGTAGAGGAAGTTCGAGCTTGGAAAGAAGAACTGATGAGACAAAAGAAAGAGATGATAGAGAGAAAAATGCAGCAAGCGGAAGAAAAAAGACAAAACATGCTGAAATCCAAAGCTCAGAAAGCTCATGATGAGGAAGCCAAGGTAGGCTCTTCTAGGGTGTCAGTATAAGTGCAGCACGGGGGATTGAGATCAGTTATAGAGGGCCTCAATAGCCAAGTCGTTAAGGACTATGACTCTAAGTCAGTTGTGTTGAATTCTCTCATCCTATTGACTTTTAGTAAACATACTGATTTTGATTCACTTGGGTCGAATTTTCTCATCCGATAGACTTTCAGTAAACACGCTGGGATTGAATTCTCACATCAGTTTGTCTTTCAGAAAACTGCTGGTTCTACCCAGGTGTCTACCTGAGCCTGAAAATTCAGTTTGAGCTCCTGGATGTATACCTTGCTGTTAAGACTGGGGAGTTGCTGTATATGAATTCAGTTTTTAATCTCATCAAAATAAAGAAATAGATCAGTATTTAGTAGAGCAAAAAGTATGAGATCTTTAACCAGAAACCGAAACACAATGTTTATGCTGTTTCAAAAATATGCCAAGCCCTCTCTTTGATAATGTAAGAAGTCATGTATGATAGTACAAATGCTACCAACATTATATATTTGATTGAAAAAAGAAGTAAATATGGTAGAAAAGCAGTGATTTATTGCATACAGATCAGAACATTCCTGTACTTTTGTACCCAGTTAACTGGAAGCATCAAAATGTGAATGCAACAGTAGAAAAAGTGTTGAAAATTCGTATTGGTTCAGGAACTCAAGTCAGAGAGAAAAAATCTTAAGGGAAATGATTTCAAGTTTCTGTTTAATTGATGATTTTGTTTTTTTGATTTTTGAAAAGCAGTTAGAAAGGTTTTGTCTTTTTAGCAGTTTCTAAAGTAATTAATTACAAACATTTCAGGCGAATGAGATAGCTTTTATCAACAGTTTGGAAGCTCAGAACAAGCGGCTGGAGATGATGTCAAAACAACAGGAGTCCGAGGCAAGGCTGCAGGATATTCAGGTATATTTCAAGCATACATGGGATATCATGTTAAAAAGGACCATCTGAAAAATTCTGTATCAATGTAGGGTAGTATATAATACAGAAATTGCACTGTCCATCTCTATGCTATTTTGTCTGTCCATATAAAACACTTCCTATCACAGCATTAATTTGTGACAGTTTAATGAATTCCAATGAAATCTCATCAGTGTTAAGCATTCAGAAATGTTGCATGCAAGAGTCAGATCAGACTCATTGGGCCAGTGGTAACACTGACTATGAAACCATGAATCGCAAGTTGGATCCCTGGATAAGAATCCTGTCATAAGACAACTCCTGTGGTTCTTAAAAATCGAATGCACAGCAGAACGAGGCATTGCTTTTTACCAGGTTATGTGATAAACTTTCCATATAAATCAGGTCTCAAGTTTTTCACTAAGTGGTAAAAATCTATCCATGTTTCTTAACATGTGACAAAATAATGAAAGATGCGTGTTTACAGGATGAGAGACAACGTAAACATGAGGAGAAACTTGCCAAGGAGGCGGCGGTAGAGGAGCGCAGGAAGACGCTGCAGGCAGAGAGGCTAGCGCGCTTACAGGAAATCAAAGAAAGAAGGAAGATTAAAGATGCCAGGGTGGAGCAACAGAAAGCTGATAGGGAAACTGAGAGACAGGATGCCCTGAGAGCAAAAGAAAAGTAAGGTTTTATATATTACAGTCATAACAGTGCTAAAGGCCACGTATAAACAATGAGCACCTGGCTCAAAAAACCACTAGTTTCATTTCAGATTTAGGCATTTGCAGCAGCAGTCATGCTGCCATTTGCCACCTGAGCCATTTGCTATAAATTCATAGATGTGGCTCAAACATTTTTCATGTGGCACTTAAAGTTCTTGCTCAAACAAGTTTTGAGCCAGTATGACCTTTGCAGTTTTCCTGAGAATAGAGACCAGCTGCAGAGAAAGACTGCTTTGGCTCTCCCAGAAGTATGGTCTGTATATGCAGGTATGATAATGCTTTTAAGAGAAACGTGGATATAACTTAAATCCCTGCCTATGTGCAGTGAATTTTGTACCAGAGGCATAGCTATATCATTGCCACTAAGTATTACCATGTATATTTTTCCTGTCCATTTGTTGTAAATATTCTTGATAAGTAAAACTTCTGGACCAAAGTAGATTCATTTTAAGATCTGAAGTCTAAACAGAAATAACATTTGAATATCAGAATTGTTGTATTCAGTGTCATTGAAGAGTTAATGCACATAAAGAAAAACCATTTTTGCCAGTTCCTAAAATACCAGCTTATCTATTTATAATATATACTGAGATATATTTGTTGTTTTCCTTCAAGAAGAAAACACACATAATTTTTTTAAAAATTGGTGTAGCATTGTTAAGGTTTAGTTTTCATGTAAATGTTACCATGCAAGATGGATGCTACATACTTCGCAATACTGTATTTGCCATATAAATGCCCCTTCCTAATAAATCAACCAAAAAAGGTATATTTTCAAAAATGTGATTGTATAATCACCCTCCATTTGCAAAATGCAACACCACGGGGGCATTTTATATTGGTGTAATTTGTACTGTTGTATATGTTTCAAGCACACAGTTGACCATCTAATAAATATTTTATAAACTGTCTAACAAAATATTCCCAATGTTTATTAGGGACAGAGAGGAGAGACTTGCTGCCCTGAATGCTCAACATGAACAACAAAAACAGGAACTGCAGAAAAAAATACAGCAGAAGGTGTGTCTACTCTTTGACTTGTATTTTAGGTGATATTGTATAATTTGCCACAGAAAATGCTTTACAAAATGCTGTGAAGTCATTAATATTTGTTGGGAAAATAATTCCAATGGATTTCTTGGTCGTGTAAATAATCATAATTAAACCTGAAAGAATATAAAAAATTCCCATTGATTGAGTGCTACATAATTTGTATTGACTTACAACCATACAGTTTTTAACACCCCACGAAATACACTTTTTGGTAAAAATCACAATATTTTGTTGCAATGATATTAAATGATTTCACAGTATGTGACAACGTGTGGCACAGTGATGGACACCGTAAAATTTCTGTCGATCACAGACAGGATGTATCCTTTCAGTATGACCAAAATGCGTACAATCTATTTTAGGAGGCTTTGTTTACTGAACTTGTATGGATTTGTAAACTGAGTTTCTGTAGAAGAACTTTTACTGAAAAATGAATGAAAAATGATAAAAAAAATTGAAGAATATTTGCATTAATTTCAGCTGAAATGGAAGTGTATGAACAGAATATAGAAAATAAAAGATTATATGAAAAAAGATTAAAATTTAACACTTTCATAACTTGTTGCTGACATATCTATCTACACCTGATTGTAAATTAACTCTACTTATACTTTTTGATTTGCAGCAAGTAGAGAGCTCCCAGCGACATATGGAGGCCTTGAAGCAGATTCGAGAGAAAGCTTTCGAGATGAGTATTTTACGCCACTCGACTGAAGATCACAATGATGCCCCGCAGCTTACACCATATGCCATCGGCAAAATGTGCACCATTTGTAATGCTTTGGTAGGTAGTTTTGTCCCAGCTTGGAGAGAAATGAGTTAAAAGATACAGAACTCCACTTGTCAGTAAGAAGTGCTTTGTGAGTAACAGCTGACAGATTTAAATACCTCTCCAAACTTGTAGGAATGTCATTGATACTTGTAAATGTATTTTTCCCAATGAGCCCAGTGGTTAAAGCACAGGATTCCAAAAAGACTCCTTAGTGAGGTGTGTGTTCTCCCAGATCATTGAAGAGAATACATCTTGTGTCATATGTCTTCCACTAGGTATTAATATAGAGAAGTTGCAGTTACTTGTGGAGAACAGGTTGATACAAACCAGGGACACTAGTTAGCTTAACTAACCGCCATAAATTACTGAAATACTGTTGAAAAATACTATGAAACCCAACAAAAGAAATA
The DNA here is from genome assembly GCF_021730395.1 of Mercenaria mercenaria. NCBI lineage: Eukaryota > Metazoa > Mollusca > Bivalvia > Venerida > Veneridae > Mercenaria > Mercenaria mercenaria. Next base: position 19,269,775 of record NC_069368.1, read on the forward strand.
CAACTACCTGCCCAGAAATCATGAGTAGGACATGCACAATGCTGCTGAGCTATAGATCATGGGTTAAATTCCTTGATAAGATGTTTGTTATTCGTGATGACCTGATTAAAGATATGCAGACAAATTTGTGGAAGCAGTCACCTTGGTTAAGCAACAACTTGTCTTAAGCAGCCACATTTGCTATTTTCCATTTCTGTACTTTAAGAGCAGGTTAACATGTACTGTACTAAGCAACGACCTGTCTTAAAAGGTTTATTTCGTTCCTTCACTTGACTCGCCTTAGATTTATGTGGGAAATTGTAAATAGCTTTTCCTTTAGAGAAATATTTATATTTCTGTATATAAATGGATATAAAATATCTGGAAACACTGATAAGTTAACTGTTAACCATATATTTCTGACCAGTTGTTCGAAGTAGAGTTAAACCCTAAAAAGTAAAAACTTGGGTTTATCCAGCTGGCATACGGAAGGTTGATGGTTCACAGAGTCTGTAAAATCTGTTTTATCTTTTTTTTTATCCAATTTTCTTTTACAGCTACCAGGAGTAAAATGTTTGTCATTTTAATGCTATCTGTTCCAGATTCCATCAGAAGTATATTTATTGAGTCATTTACGTGGAAAAACCCATCAGCAAGCTCTCAAACACAATAATAATGGAATGTCCATGACAAAACAGGAAATTGTAAGTAATAGTCTTCTTTCGCAATTCTAATAGTGGATCTTTATGACTGATTTGTCACGATGTGATAGTAGTGGGTCAGGTTCGTTCAGTAGGGAGAGCGTAAATCAGTTCCAGAGGCCACACATGTGCAGGAAATCTATCTTTCTGTTTGATGGTACCTAGTTTGAGTCAGGGATTAAGTGTCACTTGGATTTTGGATAAATATTACCGATTTGAGGAATAAAATGCGTAAATTATTTCATATTCTCTGAGACTTTAGTCATTTAATGTGTTGATTGCTAGTTACCTGTTGATATGATAGATTGAAAATATAATCCTGAAATTATAAACGATTTTGAAAATATCTGTAGTGTAAATGTGTGAAATAACACATACATGATCCCCTTCCCTCACACAATAAGAGAAAAAAATGGGACAAAATTTGGTTGAAAATGAAAGGAAATATGCAGCTTTTTTCAATATTTTTTTTTCAAAAAAAGAAAAGGTGTAATTATAACAAGAATCAAATTTATAAAGGTACATTTCTAACAGAAAAACCACTGACATTATGTAGACAGATTAATATAGGTGTGAGACTGAGTAGTTCAGATTATCAACCCAGGCAAGGCATATGTTCTCCGTGACAGTTTGATAAAAGGCATTGTGTCTGAAATCATTCGACCTGCTCTGATTCATAGTGGGAAGTGCAGAGAACAGGTTTGTACTTGTACAGAATCCAGGAACACTGGTTAGGTTAACTGCCCGCTATTACAAAACTGAAATACTGTTGGTTTTAAGTCTTAAACAGACAAACATGTCAATTTTGAATGAATTTCTCCTGACTGCTGTGGATTGGAAAGTTTGCTTTGGACATAGAATTTTTCATGCGAGAAAGTTGTCTAGCTAGCCTGCTGGAGGTTGTGGTTCTACCAAGGTGCACCGATCCCCACACCATTAGACATTAAAGCATAATTATGGTGTAATTATATCACAAAAATAGAAGATGCAAACTATTTTTTACCTTGCAGGAAACATTTAATTTGAAACATATTGTGAATGCCCCAGATAACAACAACCATCCAAAGATAGTGTCCGAGAAGGAACGAATTAAATCTCTGAAGAAACGATGTAAGAAATTGAAACAGAGGATGCATTCCAGGTATATATGAAAAATATTATAATTTTACTTACGTAGATAATAGACCTCTACCTTTGGAAACTGGTTGTTACTGGAGATTTCTGCCATGCCCATTCATCTGTTATTCATGTTTACATCTGTGGAGGTATCCCATTCATTTGTGTTTTACATTTGTTTTGTCCATAATTCTGAAAACAATTCATAAAAATATAATTCTGTAAACAGTTCATTAAAAAGAAATACTTGGACAAACATTCACCACTGCAAGTTGGTGTGTCATGCTCAAGACCTTAGCTCTTAAGGTTAAAGTCACAGTTATGTGGAATACACCTGAAATCAGTGTTGCCTGGCAGTACTCACAAATATTCGTATTTTTGACATGCTTAAAAGATGTAAGAAGTTTTCTTGTGATATAAATCAGTTTTCTTCTTTTTTTCACAGAGGCCTTGAGTACGAGAACAGCTTGATAGGAAAGCAGCCAGTGGTTGAGTCAGAGAATAAAGCTAAGTATGTATATGTTAGTTAGACCATTCAAAGTTTTTGAAATAGTAGAGCTTTTGTTGTTACCCTTTTGTCAGTGACAGTGTTTCAGTGTTGGGGTCCTCATCTCAGAAGTTTTGCGTGTAAGCAGGTATCTTAAAAAACGCTCTTTGTGAATGCTTTCAAGCTTCACACATGTACCGGTATTTTAGTTTCATAAGAGTATTTCAGAGGACAAGATACGTAATTCTGGTTTACATTTTGTAAAAAATATGCCGTCTTTTTTTTACACAGAAACTATTGTACTATAATGCTTTTAAACTCTTCTTAAGTCTTGATCTTCCTGAACCAGGTTTCATAACTCTGACTTACAGTTTAAAAATTATGTCCCATTTACAGTGTGAAGCTTTTGTTTTAAGAGCTGGAATTTTTTCCAAGGGTTTCAAATAGTCCATTATGCTGTCATTGCATAGCTCTTGTTACTAGATAATTTTAATATTCAATGGTAATAAAGAAGCATTCTGTAGACAGAGTCGAGCATACAACTTTCACGTAGTGTTCAGTATTGATAATATTTCTGGTCCTTTATGATGTTCATTTATAATAGACTTTTGCTTAACCAGGTGCCAGGGGATTGTGAGGGGTGTTGCATATGTCATTACTTCTCATGAGCAGACTAGGTCAAAACCAAGTCTGCTATTAACTTGCATCTCCTTCTAGATACAGTCAAACTTTGTTTGCTAAAACTTGGTTTATTCAAACACCACCCTTTACTTGCACTCATTGTCAGGTCCAGACAGAATCTCTGTATAATGTAAATTGTTTGATGGTTTGAACTCTGATAACTCAGACAAATTTTGCCAGTCCTGTGGAGTTCGAGCAAAGAAAGTTTGATTGTATAATTATGTCTCCCACCACACAGTAGTGTGGGAGACATATTGATTTACTCCTGTGTGTCTGTGTGTGTGTGTGTGTGTGTCTGTCTGTCACAAAGCTTGTCTGCACTCTAAGTCGGAACATTTCTCATCCGATCTTCACCAAACTTGAACAAAATGTGTTTGCCAATAAGTGCTCGGCCAAGTTCGATTACTAGCCAAATCGGCCCAGGCACTTCGGAGTTATGGCCCTTGAATTACCAAAATTCGATTTTCTTGTGCATTTTTGACCTCAAAAGAATGCCTATACTACTTTTAAAAGTAGTAAAGGGGTCCTTTTGGTGTAAAAAAAGCGCATGCGTATGTGCTCTAAGTAAACAGTATAAAAAGTCTGACTTACTGTTTAGATGATTAGGCAGTTGTGGGAGACATGTGCTTTTCTCAAAAGCATCTCTAGTTCACATGATGAAATAGTGAATATTTGCAAAAAAAATACATCAAAGTGAATGTACCAGTAAATAAAAAAAGATAAACTTTTCTTTTAGAAAACAAAAAAACTTGTAACTTAAACATCAAAATGTTTATGTATTCCAGAATGCAGAAAGTTATCAGGGATATCAACAAATATCTACAGTCAACAGAGAGTGGTCCTTGGTCTCAGAGTCGAGTATCAGCACTAGACAGGGCTCTCGGAGAGCTGAATAGAATATTTGACAAAAAAGTAGGTTTAAAGTTTCATCTTTGATATTCAGCTTTTAGGCATACAGTGTAAACCTCTCTTATTGAAAAATTTTATGACAGTTTTTCAATGGACATCAAAATTAGATGTCTGGGTGCTCAGCTCTAATTTTGTCAACAGTTTCTAGCTTATGAGTTTCACACTCTCCCAGTACTGGTTTTCCCAGGAAGTAGACTTGAGAGTGATTTAATTTAAAGTTGAAGCTTTCTTATTGGAAGAAAAATATATTGAGCCGTGCCATGAGAAAACCAACATAATGGCTTTGCGACCAGCATGGATCCAGACCAGCCTGCACATCCACGCAGTCTGGTCAGGATCCATGCTGTTCGCTAACAGTTTTTCTAATTCAAATAGACTTTGAAAGCGGACAGCATGGATTCTGACCAGACTGCGCGGATGCGCAGGCTGGTCTGGATCCATGCTGGTCGCAAACCCATTATGTTGGTTTTCCCATGGCACGGCTCATTAGTATAAACTTTTTACTGAGGGTACAGGTCAGACTTGAGAAAGCATTTATAGCATAAGATTTAAACTAGTGCTTAAATCTGCAAGGACTAGTTTGAAATAAGTTATCTTTGTGTTTCCTAAATATTAATTTTAAAGAAAATACTTTACTTTTGAGGTAAACTGGACATGATAAAAGTATTCTGATTTTGTTGTAGGTGTTTGCTGATCAAGGAAGTTTCAGGCATTTAGGAGGTTTAACCACACTTTGTCGTATAATACAACTGGTAGATATTGCAAACATACAGTCACCACCACCTATACCACAAAAGTAAGGGTGTGAATATTTTATACTCGTGTTCATTTGATCTTTTGATTTAAAATGATGTTTAACTTATTGACATAGTGCACATCAAATACTTGATAAAATAGTAATAGCTTTGTTTGAATGTCTCTGTAATTGTCTTCCTATATAAAAGAGCTGATTAGTAATCCTGAACCCAACATTGTTAACATTTTGCTTCGTATCTTCAGTCCAGAACCACATCTGGTTTACCCTTGACATTGTGTTTTCAGTCTAGGACTTCACCTGGTAAACCCTTGATTCGATATCTTCAGTCCAGTACTGCACCTGGTTAAGCTTTGGCTTGGTACCTTCAGTGCAAGACCACACCTGTTCAACCCTTGGCTTCTTACCGACAGTTCGGTGCCCCACCTGGTTAACCCTTTTTCTCGATACCTTCAGCCCAGGACCCGAGATAGTTAACCCTTGGCTTGGCTTAGTACAATCAGCACAGGACACCAACTGGTTAGCCATTGGCTTCTTACCCAAAATGGTTAACCCTTTTCTTGGTATCTGCTGTCAGGACCCCAGCTGTTAACCCTTGCTTGGTACCATCAATCCAGGACCCAACCTGGTTAAGCCTTTTTCTCGGTACTCTCAGTCCAGGACCTAAGCTGGTTAACCTTTGGCTTCATACCTTCAGTCCAGGACCACACCTGGTTAATCTGTGGCTTGGCTTGGTACCTTTAGTCCAGGACCTCCACTTGTAAACCCTATGCTTGGCTTCTTACATTCAGTCCAGTACTCCACTTGGTTCACATTTGGCTTTGAATCTTCAGTCAAGGACCCCACCTGGTTCAACCCTTGGCTAGTTTCCTTCAGTTAAGGTCCCCACCTGATTCACCCTTTGCTTGGTACCTTCAGTAAAGGACCCCACCTGGTTCAGCCTTGGCTAGGTACTTTCAATTAAGTTTCCTACCTGGTTCACCCTTGGCTTGGTACCTTCAGTAATGTTCCATACCTGGTTTAACCCTAGGCTTGGTATCTTCAGTGGAGGACCCCACCTTGTTCACCTTTGGCTTGGCACCTTCAGTCAAGGACCTCACTTTGTTCACTTTAAGGTCCCCACCTGGTTCGCCCTTGGCTTGATACCTTCAGTCAAGGACCCCATCTGTTTAATCCTGGTTAACCCTTGGCTAGGGACTGGAAACACAGTCACTTAACCCATGGCTTGGTTTCTTACCTTCAGTCCAGAACCCCACCTGGTTAACCCTTGAATTAGTACTTTCTGTTCAGGATCTGATAGGATGATTCTGAACTCCTTCTTGAAAATGGCCATTACTTCCAGTTTATCAAACATGTAGAACTTCCTTAACTTAGGTAAGTTTTAATTGACCCTTGTTTATTTTACAGATCTCTGGTGTTGACATGTCAGGTGTTGAAGCAAGCGTGTAAAGGGAACTATGACAACTGTCACTATATGATGTTCAGCAACAAGATAAGTCTCGTCATAGAGTTAACTATCCATCAACTTTCTGTAAGTTTTCATTTAAGAATGTTTGCTCACTTTTATAGCCAGGTTATTTTAAGTTTGAATTGGCAGTCTTAACATAGGGGTGCACTTCTGTTTTAAATTTTTGAACTGAATTAAGATTTGTTTCTACTAGATGGACATTCTTTTCTGGGAGCAGGGTATGTTCTCTATGACGATTTGGTAAAAGACATTGTGTTAAAAATCATTTGTCCTCCACCTCTGATTCATGTTGGGAAGTTGGCAGGTACTTGCAAAGAACAGGTTTGTACTGGTACAGAATCCAGGAACACTGGTTAGGTTAACTGCCCGTTGTGAAATACTGTTGAAAAATTGTATTAAACCGAGTACAAATTAACCGAGACCTACGCTACTATTTCAAATTTTTGAACTGATTTATGATACTAATTTCTACTAAAAATGCATATTTTACTTAAATAAAAGTAAAGATTATAATTATGCTTCTATGGTAATTTTGGAATGTTCCTTTAGTAGGCATAGGAAAAAGAGATCAATATAATTGCACCTTTACTAATCCTACCAGGTGTTCTGTATTACAAAAGTGCTTCTATTGTGACATTTTGATACAAGCAAAGCTGTATTATCTGCACTATAAAATACTTACTGGTATTTCATTTTATTATCGGCTTGTTAAAAGTTAATTTTTACGATAAGTAAGTTGACAAAATCATAGGAACCAGTGTTTCATGGGTAAATCAAACACATATTAATAAATCCTAAACGATTTTGTTGTGCAAAAATGTATAATATTGTGTTTGCAAAAATGTATAATATTGTGTTTTAAACCGTTTTCGTTTTCTACTCTATTGTGTAATTGCAAGGGAAGTAAACTAATAAATATCTCTGCTTTCAAGTACTAGCCCAAGGCAAGAGTTGACATTCTTTGCGGATCACAACTTTGAATTAAATATTAAAATTCCTGTTATTGATATTAGCAAAACTATTATACATTGCACATTTATGAAATCATTTTTAGCTCATCTGATTTTTTGAAAAAAAAAATGATGAGTTATTGTCATCACTTGAGCGGTTGTCGGCGTCGGCGTCGGCGTCTGCGTCGGCATTGCCTGGTTAAGTTTTATGTTTAGGTCAGCTTTTCTCCTAAACTATCAAAGCTATTGCTTTGAAACTTGGAAGACTTGTTCACCATCATAAGCTGACCATGTATAGCAAGAAACATAACTCCATCTTGCTTTTTGCAAGATTTATGGCCCCTTTTGTACTTAGAAAATATCAGATTTCTTGGTTAAGTTTTATGTTTAGGTCAACTTTTCTCCTAAACTATCAAAGCTATTGCTTTGAAACTTGGAATACTTGTTCACCATCATAAGCAGACCCTGTACATCAAGAAACATAACTCCATCTTGATTTTTGCAAGAATTATTGCCCCTTTTGGACTTAGAAAATCAGTTTTCTTGGTTAAGTTTTATGTTTAGGTCAGCTTTTATCCTAAACTACCAAAGCTATTGCTTTAAAACTTGCAACACTTGTTCACCATCATAAGCTGACCCTGTACAGCAAGAAACATAACTCCATCCTGCTTTTTGCAAGATTTATGGCCCCTTTTGGACTTAGAAAATATCAGATTTCTTGGTTAAGTTTTATGTTTAGGTCAACTTTTTCTCTTAAACTATCAAAGCTATTGCTTTGAAACTTGCAACACTTGTTCACCATCATAAGCTGACCCTGTACAGCAAGCGACATAACTCCATCCTGCTTTTTGCAATAATTATTGCCCCTTTTGGACTTAGAAAATCATTTTCTTTGTTGAGTATTATGTTTAAGGCAACTTTTCTCATAAACTATCAAAGCTATTGCTTTAAAACTTGCAACAGTTTTTCACAATCATAAGTGGACACTGTACATCAAGAAACATAACTCTATCCTGCTTTTTGCAAGAATGATGGCCCTTTTTAGACTTAGAAAATCATGGGTAGGACAATATTTCTATTATACAAAAAAAAATCAGATGAGCGTCAGCACCCGCAAGGCGGTGCTCTTGTTGTTAATTTCAAGGACTTGGGAATCAATTTCTAGACTTTATTTAATGTATTTCTATCAATGAAAATGTTAGGGTCTATCTCTACCTTTAGCCCGAGAACCATGTTACAAGAGTGTGTCAAATATTGCCATCCTGAGTTTTGTTATCAGATGATATACAGTTTAACTTACCATAACAGTCACCTATATTAATCAGTTACTTGCCTTAAGAAACAAGTCAGCTAACTTCCCAAAGTGACATTTTGTTATCCCCCGCCGATGAAATCGGGAGTGGGGTATTGAAATGGCGTTGTCACGTCCGTGCATACGTGCGTCCGTCCGCAGCCATTTCTCAGTAACTAGCAGGTAGAATTTCATGAAACTTGAAATAAATATGAACCAACATACTGCAATGATGCCCATCAATTTTTGGATTGGTCAATTTCCCTTAGAGTTATTGCCCTTGATTTAATGAAAAATCCACGTCTGCAGCCATTTCTCAGTAACAAGCTGGTAGAATTTCATGAAACTTAAAATAAATATGAATCAACATACTTCGATGATGTCTGTTATTTTTTTTTTTCGTTTGGTCAATTTTCCTTACAGTTATTGCCCTTTAATTGTTTGAAAATCTACAAATTTGTACATAACAAACCAACCACTTGGTAGAATTTCATAAAACTTCTTTCATTCTTTTCCGTGAACATTTATTATAAACATGTGAAGTTGTGTACCCACACCTGGTCACCACCTTGCTTTCGTCACCCCCCCCCCCCCCCCCCCCCCCCAAAATGGAAAAAAATTCTTTCCTTTTTATTATTATTTTTTTCAAACTTCCATGAATATTTATCAACATGCAAAGTTGTACTGTTCCCCCATCTCACTCCCCCCCCCCCCCCCCCCCCCCCCCCCCCTTTTTTTTTTTTTTTTTTTTTTTTTCATTTTTAATTTTCCATCCATAATTCAATATTTATAATCAACATAGATCATCAATGACAATAATTGATGTTTTGTACCCTCACCCAGTCACCCCCGCTGCCCCCCTCCCCCAACCAAAAAATAGCATTCATTTTCTGTTAAATTGATTTTGACAAATGAAATTATTTGCTTCTTTTGCTTCTTAGTAACATCCTTAACTTTTTGCCGGATATATTTTTTTGCCATTCCTGACCACAAACCCTTTCGGCGGGGGATACCAATTCATCGAATTTGCTTGTTCTTATTTGTACTTGCCTTTGGCAGCCAGATTTGACCATATTAGCCTCTGTGGCTGAATGGTTTAATATGTAGCTGACTTCAGATCACTTACCCCTCACTGATGTGGGTTCAAGCCACCCTCAGGGCGTTGAATATTTCATATGAGGAAGCAATCCAGCTGGCTAATGGAAGGTCAGTGGTTCTACCCAGGTGTCCTCCTGTGATGAAATAGTGCATGTAGGGGCACCTGGAGTCTTCCTCAGCCGTTAAAAGCTGGAAAGTCATATGTCCTATAATTATGCCGGTGCTACATTAAACCCAGCAAAAACAAATTGACTTTATTTTGATTCATTTTCAACTTTTACATCACCAGGCATACCCTTCTCTACAAGGTTCAGTAGGAAAAATGTCATGTCCTCATTATTACTGGTGCGGAATTGTGAAACACTTCAAAGTTTATTTGCTGTCGGTACCTAAAAAGGAGCCCGCCCGGTTAGCTCAGTAGGTAAGAGCGTTGGTCTACGGATCTCGGGGTCGTGAGTTCGATCCTCGGGCTGGGCGTATGTTCTCCGTGACTATTTGATAAACGACATTGTGTCTGAAATCATTAGTCCTCCACCTCTGATTCATGTGGGGAAGTTGGCAGTTACTTGCGGAGAACAGGTTTGTACTGGTACAGAATCCAGGAACACTGGTTAGGTTAACTGCCCGCCTTTACATGACTGAAATACTGTTGAAAAACGGCATTAAACCCAAAACAAACAAAACAAAAAACCTAAAAAGGGCTGTAAAATAACTTTAAGCCTACACATGACTAGGGGGTTTCTGTATCCAAGTGGTTAAGGCCGCTGACATCAAGTCACTTACCCTCCTTTCGTAAGAGAAAGTTGACCAGCTGGCTAACAGAAGATCGGTGGTTCTAACCAGGTGTCTGAAATCAAAAGCTGGAACTGTAATAGTGTAACAGATGCTAAAAAAAAAAACATACATGACTCATAAAATTTGTTTGTAACCAAGTGGTTTTGTAACTAAAGGTAATCTATCAGTTCAAGGCAAGTATTTTTAGGCTGAGTAAAGTAACTGAGATACTTTTTCTAGGAACAATTGCATCCAGGCTGTTGCAATGATTACTGCTCGGTCCATAAAACATGTTCCAGAGAAACATTATTTCTACTATATTTGAAAAAACTTGTTGCCAGCTGTTGGAACTTAAGAAGTTTTTTAAAAGTTTAAAAAGTCATTATTATCTAGAAGTGAATCTGTAATGATTTCTTCAGCAATTCAAGTACACTCTTAGCTTTTACCAACTTGTTTATGTCAGATACAGTAAAATTGTGAAATAACATTTTTTTGATGTTTGAAATATGATTTTTAGCTTGACTACTCGAAGAATAGTCCAAGCTATTTTACTCGTTAGCGTCACACCTTGGTTAAAGTTTTGCATGCAAGTACGTACAGCTGTCATTTAAAGGCATATAGCTTCGAGACTTATTTTTTAATTTTCCAGGTCAATTACTAACCTCACTGGGGCAAGTCCAATAACTTTGACATGCATTTTGGCCAAATTATGCCCCCTTATAGACATAAAAATCCTGGTTAAAGTTTTGCATACAAGTGACTATCTCAAAAACTAATGCAAATATTGAATTGAAACTTCACACGTTTGACTTCAGGTTTATAAAACTTAAGGTCATAGCATCATTTCCCATAACTCTGACATCACGGGTGGTAAACGCGCAATCCAATTCCCACTGGGAATACGCTAAAAATGGGTTGCGCGACTTCCGGTGCTGGTGTTGCGCATCAATATATACATAATCGAGGTAGGTGGGTTTTTGTTTTTGTAAATAATGACACATTTACGCGTGTTTTCGAAAAAAAGCAAAATGCTATTCGACACAAAAATGAATAAAGATCATATATGTGAAATACCAACTTATTAATTTAAGAATCAGCTCTGTTATCACGAAAACTCTGCTGGCTAGAACTGTCAAAAAAGCATGGAATCATGAAAAATGCAAATTTTCTAACTCTTGTGCCATATTTCTGGAAATGTGACGTTTCTAGTGATCAAACATGTGTAAAACAGTCATGAATATTACATACACTTGAATGAAAGGTTGCTTTTGGGAAAAAGATTGGCAAAAAATAATCGAGAATGGGGATGCGCCCCGGGAATGGAGTTGCGCTTATACATTATTTACATTATGATGTATACGAGCAACTCCATTCCCGGCGCGCAACCCCGTTCCCGATGATTTTTTGTCAATTATGTCCCCATAAGCAGGATTTGAAGCAAATGATTTTGATATTCGTTACTTTATAACATTTGAGTTATCATAAAAAGCATAAGATGTCCTCAGATTAGGCATATGAGGTCAGAAACTTCCATTTTTGTTGATTTCATACTTTTTACAAGCTTCGTGTCGCCTGAGTTTTTGTGATATTAGAGCCGAATCATAAATTACAAACCAGATATTTTACGCATATGATGTATTATCATATTTGTGTCGAATAGCATTTTGCTTTTTTCGAGAAATTTTATTCTTGTCTCATACTAAGCAAAATCATAACTTCACATACCTCAATTTCGTCTTTTTTTACGCTCAACACCAGCACCGGACGTTGCGCAACCCATTTCAAGCGTATTCCCAGCGGGAATTGGATTGCGCGTTTACCACCCGTGTGACATGTATTTTGCAAAATTATTAAATTTTGCGTGTAAGTTACTATCTCCAAAACTAATGCAGATACTGGATCGAAACTCTATAGATATTTTAACATTTCTGGTAATAGTCGCATGTTTTATATAGAATTTTGTTTTTTATGCCCCAGAAGGGAGGCATATTAGTTTTCAACTGTCCGTCCGTTAGTTTGTCACAACGTTAACTTTTTGCATGAAGGCACTTTACTCGCGAACCACTGCACCCAGGACCTTCAAACTTCACATGCTGATAGTACTTATTGAGTACACAACCCCTATTGACTTTGGGGTCACCAGGTCAAAGGTCAAGGTCACCAGGTCAAAGGTTAAGGCGCTGAGGGGGCATTTGTCACCATTGGTGACAGCTCTTGTTCAATTCAGATATAATTTAGTGGATTGACTCGGCTGCAAAATCCACAAGCATTAGCCGCATCCCAACCCCTATGAAAATTAATGATATCACATTCCAAAGTGCTGATGACAAGAAGAGCCTCTGTTAGACCATTCCTGTGGAATAGCATACACTGTTGGTGTAAGACCCTGTTAAGCATTTGATTGGTTTTATGAATATTTTTACAGCTGATGTTGCCAGCAGAACAGCCCACTAATAACAATGCCTTCACAACAACACCAGAACCTCCTAAAATACCACACAATCTTCTGGGAATAAACCTACTCCAGCTACTCACCATTATCCTCACCTGTCTCGCTAAAAATAGCCCGTCAACAAAGTCAAGCGAGGCATCTTTAGAGAGAATGAGCAACACTGTTGATACATTTACTAGTCGAGGAAATGATATCATAAGGTAAGATTTTTTACCCCTTTTTGTGCCCCTCCCCCCCTAACTTGGGGAGGAGAGGAGTTTTTGAATTGCTGTTGTCTGTCCTTCCATCTATCTGTCAGTTCCATCCATGTTGTTTTTTTGCATGGCTCAAAAAGTATTTAACCTAGAGTCATCAGACTTTACAGAATTGTTATTATTCAGTATGTGAGGTTGTGCACCTGGTGTTTTCATTTGGATTTCACATAGCCAAACCAGAGTTATGGCCCTTGACTTAGTCAAAAATATGCAAAGAAAGGGCCCGAAGGGACATATTATGTTATGATGCTGGTGTCCGTCTGTCTGTCTGTCTGTCCAAGCTCACATTTGCATACTTAGGTGGCTATAGGAACAATAGGTAACTGTACTTTTTCTTTGATGTCATTCATTCCGTAAGGCTTTTATGTGGCTATTTTTCTCTTTGTGGCTAAAAGAACAATAGAGAGAACAAAAGAGTAGACACATAAGTATCCATATGTAGGAACGTCCGTCCGTCCGTTAGCAATTTCGTGTCCGCTCTGTAACTCTTGAACCCCTTGAAGGATTTCAAGGAAACTACACAAATGTTCACCACACCGAGACGATGTGCAGAGTGCATCTTCCGGATGACTCGCTTCAAGGTCAAGGTCACACTTAAGGGTCAAAGGTCATATATGACTGCTTTGTTCATATTGCTTTGCTTTGCAGTGCTCTTGTTTTTATTTGGCAGATCTCTTTTTAGCTCATCTGATTTTTTGAACAAAAATGATGAGTTATTGTCATCACTTGAGCGGTTGTCGGCGTCGGCGATAGCGTCGGCGTTGCCTGGTTAAGTTTTATGTTTAGGTCAGCTTTTCTCCTAAACTATCAAAGCTATTGCTTTTAAACTTGGAATACTTGTTCACCATCATAAGCTGACCCTGTATAGCAAGAAACATAACTCCATCTTGCTTTTTGCAAGATTTATGGCCCCTTTTGTACTTAGAAAATATCAGATTTCTTGGTTAAGTTTTATGTTTAGGTCAACTTTTCTCCTAAACTATCAAAGCTATTGCTTTGAAACTTGGAATACTTGTTCACCATTATAAGCAGACCCTGTACGTCAAGAAACATAACTCCATCTTGCTTTTTGCAAGAATTATTGCCCCTTTTGGACTTAGAAAATCAGTTTTCTTGGTTAAGTTTTATGTTTAGGTCAGCTTTTGTCTTAAACTATCAAAGCTATTGCTTTGAAACTTGGAATACTTGTTCACCATCATAAGCTGACCCTGTATAGCAAGAAACATAACTCCATCTTGCTTTTTGCAAGATTTATGGCCCCTTTTGTACTTAGAAAATATCAGATTTCTTGGTTAAGTTTTATGTTTAGGTCAACTTTTTCTCTTAAACTATCAAAGCTATTGCTTTGAAACTTGCAACACTTGTTCACCATCATAAGCTGACCCTGTACAGCAACATAACTCCATCCTGCTTTTTGCAATAATTATTGCCCCTTTTGGACTTTGAAAATCATTTTCTTGGTTGAGTATTATGTTTAAGTCAACTTCTCTTATAAACTATCAAAGCTATTGCTTTAAAACTTGCAACAGTTTTTCACCATCATAAGTGGACACTGTACATCAAGAAACATAACTCTATCCTGCTTTTTGCAAGAATGATGGCTCTTTTTAGACTTAGAAAATCATGGATAGGACAATATTTCTATTACACAAAAAAAATCAGATGAGCGTCAGCACCCGCAAGGCGGTGCTCTTGTTTGTACTTACAATAATTTTTTTTTTGAATTACTTCCCTTTTATGTTACTATAAATAGCTTATTTTGAAACTTTTTTATTATTGGCCGTAGGGAAAAACCGAGACCACTTTTCTGTGGTACAACATGGATGGTATCTCCAATTTTAAGGTGTATTTTTACATACCTGTACCTGATAAGGATTTTTTTGTAGACTTTGAATATTTTTTTTGTGGACTTAGATTTGTCTTTTAGCTCATCTGAGCACAAAGTGCTCAGGGTGAGGTATTGTGATCGCTCACCGTCCGGCGTCCGTCCGTCCGTCCGGCGTCCGTCCACACTTTCCTTTAAACGACATCTCCTCCTAAACCAACAGGCCAATTTTGATGAAACTTCACAGGGATGTTCCTTGGATGGCCCCCTTTCAAAATTGTTCAAAGAATTGAATTCCATGCAGAACACTGGTTGCCATGGCAACGGAAAGGAAAAACTTTAAAAATCTTCTTCTCAAAAACCATAAGCCCTAGAGCTTAGATATTTGGTGTGAAGCATTGCCTAGTGGACCTCTACCAAATTTGTTCAAATCATGACCCCGGGGTCAAAATTGACCCCGCCCCAGGGGTCACTTGATTTTACATAAGAAAATCTTCAAAAATCTTCTTCTCAAAAACCAGAAGCCTTAGAGCTTAGATATTTGACATGTAGCATTGCCTAGTGGACCTCTACTAAAATTGTTCAAATCATGACCCCGGGGTCAAAATTGACCCCGCCCCAGTGGTCACTTGATTTTACATAGGAAAATCTTCAAAAATTTTCTAAAAATAAACCAGAAGGCCTAGAGCTTAGATATTTCACATGTAGCATTGCCTAGTGGACCTCTGCAAAATTTGTTCAAATCATGGCCCCCGGGGTCAAAATTGACCCCGCCTCAGGGGTCACTTGATTTTACATAGGAAAATATTAAAAAAATCTTCTTCTCAAAAACCAGAAGCCCTGAAGCTTAGATATTTGATTTGTAGCATTGCCTAGTGGACCTCTACTAAAGTTGTTCAAATTATGACCCGGGGGTCAAAATTGACCCCGCCCTAGGGGTCACTTGACTTTACATAGGAAAATCTTCAAAAGTTTTCTAAAAATAAACCAGAAGGCCTAGAGCTTAGATATTTCACATGTAGCATTACCTAGTGGACCTCTACAAAATTTTTTCATATCATGACCCCCTGGGTCAAAATTGACCCCGCCCCAGGGGTCACTTGATTTTACATAGGAAAATCTTCAAAAATTTTCTAAAAATAAACTAGAAGGCCTAGAGACTAGATATTTGACATGTAGCATTGCCTAGTGGACCTCTACAAAATTTGTTCAAACCTTGTCCCCCGGGGTCAAAATTGACTCCACCCTAGGGGTCACTTGATTTTACATAGGAAAACCTTTAAAAAAAATTATAAAAATAAACTAGAAGGCCTAGATCTTAGATATTTGACATGTAGCATTGCCTAGTAGACTTTTACAAAGTTTATTCAAATCATGACCCCTGGGGTCAAATTGACGCTGCCCCATGGGGTTACTTGATTGTACATAGAAAAATCTTCAAAATTTTCTAAAAATAAACCAGAAGAGCTTAGATATTTGACATGTAGCATTGCCTAGTGGACCTCTACAAAAAGTTTTCAAATCTTGTTTTTAAAGTTACTTAAAAGAAAATTTCAACTATATTTTCTCATAATTCTTTTGATTGATTTCTGTTATGATCTTTTGACCTTGAAGACTTGTCCTTAAGTGCAATGATAACAGGTGAGCGATATAGGGCCATCATGGCCCTCTTGTTTGAAGTCATCCTTTTGTTGTTCCAGTCCTTTGGGGCTACAACAGTCAAGTTCTTAAAATTTTGCTCCCATCCTATGATGTAAACCTTTGGGCGTATATTGCCCCGCTTGGCGGCACTCTTGTTTATCATGTGAAATGATGCATTTTAGGTTTTGTTAGAGATTTCAACCAGTCAGACTAGTGTTATGGCCCTTGACAGTTGAAAAATTTGTATAAAAGGGCATAAAAGTTGTAATGTACCTTAATAGGGTCATGAAAATATAATAGGAATATTAAACAGCATGTGAAGTTTTGCACATAGGGGTTGTTTGGGGATTCTGTTGGCAGACTGGTGTTATGACAATATGCATAAAGGGCATACAAATTTGTGTTGCATGTATCTCAAAAGGTAATTGACTTAGGGCCATAAAGCATTGGAGAATTGCTGTATAGCATGTAAAGTTGCTAACCAGGGGCCCGTATTCATACAGCTCCTAAGGGAACATTTTACCTAAGGGACTAACTAAGGGAAAAGTTCTGAAGCATTTTGTGGACAATCGTCGAGATATTTGGAATGTCTAACAATATTGTCTCATAGAGTCTGGCATAGTTATGAAGATTATCAATAAATCTTATAAAGTCTACACTTTTCTTTTGTGCTATGTTGTTTAGGAAATTTTACAAAGTTAAGGATTTTCTTAAGTTTTCTTCTTAGGAGCTTTATGAATACAGGCCCTGGTCTTCTGTTTGGGATGCCACTCAGCAAGACCAGAGTTATATGCAGAAATGGAAGTTACTTTTAGAGCTTTTATAAAAATAAAATTAAACATAACATGTAATTGGACAGCTGTTTCATCTGTTTTTATAAACTTTAAAGCCTTATGGAACTTATATTGTTGATAACTTTGTTATTTACGGAAAATTGAATTTGATTATAGGGGCACTTCTGTCCAATTGCCGTATTTCATGTTTTTTCATTTACATTCTTGTGTTCAGTTGTATTATACATAAAGTTATGTTAACTATTGAGGACACATAGCTCTAAGTAACCAAGGGAAGCAACACATCACTGCCTACCTGAGGCTGAGATAGAATATAAAAGAGAAGATTTATTTCCCTTTGACAGAACAGTTTTAATTTTTGTTATGCAGAGAAAAGAATGAATTGTTTGTCTGATCCATATCTTTAAAGAAGTTGTTTTTTTTTTCTATATACTTTATACTATAAAATCTGCTATATCTTGTTTGTTATTGGGAGTGATTAAAAAATTAATACCAGTAACAGGAAACTCTAAGACTAGTACCGCCCACTTAGCTCAGTAGGTAGAGCGTTGGTCTACGGATCGCGGGGTCGTGAGTTCGATCCTCGGGCGGGGGGTATGTTCTCTGTGAAGGTTTGATAAAAGACATTGTGTCTGAAATGAATAGTCCTCAACCTCTGATTCATGTGGGGAAGTTGGCAGTTATTTGCTGAGAACAGGTTTGTACTGGTACAGAATCCAGGAACACTGGTTAGGTTAACTGCCCACCGTTACATGACTGAAATACTGTTGAAAAACGGCGTTAAATGCAAAACAATTTGGCGCCATATATTCTATGCTGTGTTGGTGCGCAGTAAAACCCAAATAAATAAACAAATAAAAACCCAAAACAAAACAAAGAATTTCCTTATATAACACACATTTAAACGAAATGAACAGTAAGTATTGCAGATGGTTTTTTTTGTGCCCCCAACCCCAAACAGATTGTGTTTTGGGGGCGGGGGTCACTTAGAATTGCCCTTGTCTGTCTGTCTGGTGTTCTGTTTGGGATTTCAGTCAACCAGACTAGGGTGATGGTCCTTGACTTAGTGAAAAATACACATTGAATGCTTAAAAGTTTGTAACATGTTCTTAAAAGTTTGTGTTGGAAACAACTTAAAAGATGTTTCACCTAGGGTCATGAAACCATTTACAATGACAGGAGTGGGGGAGTGGGGGTGGTGGGGAGGGGGCACCTGTGTCCTATGGACGCACATCTAGTTTCTGTCTGATACACTTAATGCATAACAGTATTTTTATGAGTTATAAAAATTGGCAAAACTGCTGTTCAGGAAAGCATTTTTGTTTTTTTTTTAGAAATTTTATAAAATGCTTGCATAGAAATGTTGAATTTATGCTAAGATATCCTGACAGTTTTATAACAATCTATTTACCAATAAACTTAGATTTTTTTTATTTTATTTTTTTTAGAAATTTTGGGTGTTGAAAATGGACTAAATTTATTGTGGGAAGTTCCCTTTAAAAAAGTTTTTTGACAATAAATTCAAATCTGGTAAGATATTTTGAAAGTTTGAAAAGTTCTTATTACTACCCTCAGTGTCCTTTATAATAATATATAATATTAATGGTATAGTCTTGCACTGAAGGAAAAATCTGGTAAAAGGAAAGGAAAAGCTGAATCAGACAGTCTAGTTTAACCATTATGCTGGACATGATTGATTTTGCCTTTATGGCCGTGGCCGTGTGGTTAAGGTTGCTGACTTCAAATTGCTTGCCCCTCACCGCTGTGGGTTTGAGCCTCACTCGGGGTGTTGAATTCTTCATGTGAGGAAGCCATCCAGCTGGCTTACGGAAGTTTGGTGGTTCTACCCAGGTGCCCGCTCATGATGAAATAGTGCACGGAGGGGCACCTGAGGTCTTCCTCCACCATCAAAGCTGGAAAGTTGCCATATGACCTATAATTGTGTCGGTGTGATGTAAAACCTAACAAAAAACAAAAAAGCCTTTGCAACCAGTGTAGATCATGATCAGTGCAGACTGATCATGATCTGCACTGTTCGCTATTTAGTCAGTATCATTTTGGTAAGCGCCCTTTTAGCAGTTAATGGTACTGTCCCAGTTGAAAGATAGACAAGTTCATTATAGAAATTAAGCAGGGTAAGGGTTAAGGCAGAGAGCCTGTAATGAAAGTTGGTAGTTTTGTCTTGTTTTATATTCTGGTATGCTGTTTCGACATTTTACAGCTGTTAAATAATACAAGTACATGGCTTTCAGTATTGGCGGAAGAAAGCAATATTGCATATGGAGAATATGTAATAGGTAAAAAAAAGTCCAATCTGCAACCTTAGCCCTTACACTGCTAAATTTCTATAATGAACTTGTCCATCTTTCAATTTGGAAAGCACCATTAACTGTTGAAAGGGGTGATTACCAAAAAAGATACTGACTGAATAGCGAACAGTGCAGATCTTGATCAGACTGCATGGATGTACAGGTTGATCATGATCTACACTGGTCGCAAAGGCAGAATCAGTCGTGTCCAGCATGATAAGGGTTAGTCGTATTGACAAAAGATTTTCTGGTTTTGACCAAAACTGCAGTTTCCTTATAGATCTAACATGATTTGATGGATTTTAATTATCAAATAATTAATAAAAAAAGGAATTTAACTTGTTTGGTACGTATTAATTTTGTGGATTGATGATGAAAGTTAAAAGTGCCCTGGAAAAAAAAATGATTTCATAGAAAACAGAGGTTACAGAAATGTTGATGCAGGGATGGGATGGGGAGGGATGTTATGGTTTCAGACCTGAGAAATTTGGAAGTCATCTAAAAATCTTGAAGGTTTATGTAAAAATTTTGGAAATTAAGGTAGTTCTGCACGTTTGGATCAAAATTATTTCTACAATGTAGAATTTGATTAAACTCTGATTTTTCAAATCTTCAGAATATACCTAGAAAATTTAGCAAATAAAAAAGATAGGGTCATGTACTTGGATTTTTGGCTAGACTGATTTAAAAAATAGGGACCTCACGCAATATTTCATAATGGGAGTCTGTGGGAAAACCATAACTTTCATAACATTTTCGCGAATATTTTTTCTACAATGTAGATTTTGATGAAACTTCTTACAGTTGTAAATGAAGACATGGGCTATAATTTGGTAAATAGAATATATTGGTCTGTGTGGTTATTTTTGAGATATTTGACCATGATTAAGTTAAACAGGACATTTCACGCTAATTTTAAGACATTATTTTGAATTATTTAAAGTGTGATATGTTTTAATATCCTATTTTGACTTTAGAAATATAGCAACAGTGCCATTGTAATAAATTTACTCACAGGTTGTGATTAATTCATAAAATGATTTTTATTTCCGTATGCCGAATCCAGTCTTTATTGTACGTTTTCTGGAAAAATGACGTTACGCCATCACTTCCAGTTTATCAAACGTGCAGAATTACCTTAAGAAAATACTTTTATTGGTATTAAAATGTAAAATGAAACTTTACAATTTAACATCTCTTAGTGGTGGCAGGATACATTTTATAAAACACACGATTTGTTCTCACAAAGAAAAAAACAAAACAAACCAATTAAAAAATTTGTGACTTATTTCCATGAAGGAAATATTTTTTGAAAACTTACAGTTGTGTAATAAGTATAATTAAACATTTTACTTTATATATGAACAAGGTGCTTTAATTATAATTAACAGCTCTGAATGAATCATGTAATGTTAAAAAAAAGTGCAAAAAAGTGATTTACATATTGATCTAGAAAAAAAAAGAGAAAAAAGTACAATTTCAGCATTAAATCATCCGTTTAATTGTTCATCCATCATTGTTCGTAAATGTTTCGAGAAATTGATTTTTGAAAACTCACCCCGTAACCAATATAATGTTATCATATTTTGCTGTCAATTTTGATTTACGGCTATCTGTCTATATCAGGGAACCTGCCTTTGGAGCTCAGTGCCGTGCTCTGCCCAGTGTCAAAAGCATATCTCCCCTCATCCGTGTTTCTTACTAATGAAATTTCATCTCGGAGATAAAAGTCTCCCGGCTCTGGTTTCTGGAGAGTCTGAGATATAATGTGTCCATATTGATTACTCTGGAGCTGGAACAGAATGGTCCCATAAACCTTCCCATATTTGTTGTTTATTGTTACCGTTAGAGGACATGTTCCTGTATTCATCCATACTAGTGGATTAAATGTACAGTCAAACCTGTGTTAGGCAGCCAGCCAAGAGAAAGACACAGTCAGGCTATGTATAACAGGTGGCTGGGTAAGGCAAGTTGAAACTAGGATGAAAGATCAGTTTGGGAAATTAGTTGACTGACTGCTTAAGGCAGATAGCTGCTTAAATATAGGTGGTTGGTAAGGCTGGCTGAATTGAACTACTGTGAAATATTTTTATTTTGACCACCTTTGGACAGGGACAACTTGGTTCTAAAAGCTTGTTTCATTTACAGTTAATATGCAATGCAATTTGACCTTTGAATGAAGATGAGATGCAAAATTTTGCCTTTTCAGAGATGATCTTTAAACACTATTTTTGCCAGTTTGACAGAGCTTGTTGAAAATACATACGACCAGGCTAAAGTTCAATGCCATATTTTGTTGGTCTAAAGTCAAAACTAATGAAACTGTCTAACTGAAATTTATTTCAAATGTCATGTAAATGAAATACTTATTAAAAGGCTTGGTGATCAATAGTTAAAACTATTGACTGTCGTTACCACAGACCTTTGGCAGTAGCTTTTTACCATTGACCATAAAGCTCATTCAGTAAGTGCTTACTGTATTCCCACATAGGAACATTATTTTTCCGACTTTACATTACTGAAAACATGCATTTTTTTTTTTTTTTTTTTTTTTTTTTTTTTTGAAAAAAAAAACTGAAAACTTGTAATGTAAAGCAATACCAGACAGGAGATGTATGGAAACTGTTGTTTTTTTTTTGTTTGTTTTTGTTTTTTTTTGAGACGTACAGGGGAAAACTGTATTGAATAATTTAAATTAACGATCAAGGGAAAGAATAGCAATATGATATATCTGAAGTCATTGTATCCTCAAAAAAATCAATCGATACCCTGTTTCATGTAAAGGTGGTATCTGACACCTAGATACTGTTACACTACTGGTTGGCAGCTGTACTTTTTACTGATTTTGTTCATGAAAAAGAAACCCATTAATAACAACAAAATTTAACAAAACAAAAATAAACAAAGAATAAACGAAACAAATAAAAAACCAACAAAAATCGATCAAAACGTAATCAAAGGTTTTCTACCATTACTGCTATTTTTGCATATATTTTCGTTTATTTTTGAAAGATTTTTTGATCTTACACAAAACTAAAAAATACTGTTTAAGTTTCTATATTTTTAATAAATTTCCAACATTTTATGTATATTTAAGGTCTTTGTGAAGAGGACATATCAAATTTTGTTAATTTTTTCCTTGTTTTGGAGGCTTTGTGAAAAATTGTATATTTTTGTGACCTCAAGAAGAGCTGTATCAAATAAAGTTATTGCACTGTCTGTTTGTATGTTAGTTATGTACGTCTGTCCAAATATTTTTTGTCTCAGCTCTAACTTTGAACAGGTCAGTGAACTTTTACACAAGATGTAATAATGGGAAGGTATATAAAGAGTTAGGTCTGTATCTTCAAGATAAGGGGGCAGCTAAGATTCCTTACTCATACACCAGGTCATGGGCAAGGGGACTCAACTTCTGAGCACCGTCGTTCATATGACTGAAAAATTGTTGAGAAAGACGTTAAACCTGACACACACACACACACACACACACACACACACACACAACTTCTTGGCATATGTCATAAAAAAAAATGTGATCTCTTTGATGGATAATTGTTCTTGTTTGTTTTGGGTTAAACACCATTTTTCACTAGTATTCCAGAAAAGTAATGGTGGGCAGTTCACCTGACCAGTATAGCTAGATTCTGTACCAATACAAACCAGTTCTCTGCAAGTAACTGCCAACTTCCCCCACATGAATCAGAGGTGAAGGATGAATGATTTCAGACACAATGTCTTTTATCAAATATTCATAGAACTTTTGCCTCCACAAGGATCAAACTCATGATGCTGGGATCTGTAGAGCTGCCCTCTCCCCTATTGAACTGAGCGGGTGGGCTTACAAATAATTCTGTAGTTGTGACAGTATCTTCAGGCGAGATGGTTAAATCTCCCATATTATCGTTATACATGTCACAATAGGGTCAGTATTGTCATTAGACAGAACCTTCATTTGCATGGCAATACCATTTTTATCTTGACTGGTTTACTGGTATTACACTAAGAAGTGCTACAACGGATGCCAGATCATGAACCAGTCAAGCATTTCCTGCGCTGTTTCTAATTGATAGTGCAATAGCCTGTCTAGGCAACATTAGCCCAATTTAACCCCTTTCTCAAATTAATGACTTGACCTGTCCTCTCTGATGGACTTTATAGGATGAATTCTGTTGTGAAATATATTCTGTTATTGGACATGTATAAAGTACAGTTTTTGTAATAAATAAGAATATTTAACCTTAATACTGTAGGACCTGTTGTTTTCATGTTATTTTTTTAAAAATTCGGTTTGGAAAGAAATTGGTGTTTTTGTGTTTGTTTGTTAATCCCCCGCCGTGGCGGAGGGATTATAGGAATGGTCTGCGTCTGTCCGTCCTTCCGTCTTTCCGTCCTTCCGTCCGTAACAAAATCGTGTCCGGTCCATATCTCCTTAACCCCTTGAAGGATTTTCATGAAACTTGGGTCAAATGATCACCTCATCAAGACGATGCGGCTCAAGGTCAAGGTCACAACTCAAGGTCAAAGGTTTGAGCCTGCCATATTGTGTCCGCTCTATATCTCATAAACCCCTTGAAGGAATTTTATAAAACTTGGGTCAAATGATCACCTCATCAAGACAATGTGCAGAACCCATGAGTCAGCCATGCCGGCTCAAGGTCAAGGTCACAACTTAGGGTCAAAGGTTTTGAGCCTTCCATTTTGTGTCCGCTCTATATCTTCTAAACTCCTTGAAGGATTTTCATGAAACTTGGGTCAATGATCACCTCATCAAGACGATGTGCAGAACCCATGGGTCAGCCTTGTCGGCTCAAGGTCAAGGTCACAACTCAAGGTCAAAGGTTTGCGCCTTCCATTTTGTGTCCGCTCTATATCTCCTAAACCCCTTGAAGGAATTTTATAAAACTTGGGTCAAATGATCACCTCATCAAGACAATGTGCAGAACCCATGAGTCAGCATGCGGCTCAAGGTCAAGGTCACAACTTAGGGTCAAAGGTTTGAGCCTTCCATTTGTGTCCGCTCTATATCTTCTAAACCCTTGAAGGATTTTCATAAACTTGGGTAAATGATTACCTCATCAAGACGATGTGCAGAATCATGGTCACCTGTAGCTCAAGGTCAAGGTCACAATTAAGGTCAAAGGTTTGGCCTTCCATTTTGTGTCCGCTCTTATCTCCTAAACCCCTTGAAGGAATTTTATCAAACTTGGGTCAAATGATCACCTCATCCAAGAACTCATGAGTCAGCATGTCACTCAAGGTCAAGGTCACAGCTAGGTCAAAGGTTTGAGCCTTTCTGTATCCTCTATATCCTAACCCTTGAATGATTTTATAAACTTGGGTCAAAATGATCACCTCATCAAACTTGTGCAGAATTATGAGTCACCATGCAGTTCAAGGTCAAGGTCACAATTAAGGTCGAAGGTTTGACTTTCATTTGTCCATCTGGATTACTCTTCAAACCCTGATTTTTATAAATTCGCGATAAAGTTACTTCATTCAGAACTCACATGGTAAGCAAATTGCAATAATAATCAAAATGAGGTGCAACGGTGCTCTTTCTCCTAAATTTGGGTCTTAGAAACTAATGTCACTCTCAAGCACGTGTGCAAATTAAATCAATTCTTAATTGTCAAGGCAAAGTAAATCATGGTCTTACCTCTTCACTACCTTGCATGGCGGTGGTTTCATCTTGAGAGAAGTTGCACTGTATGTGAATAGATGCTATATTTCACTCACAGAAATAGAAATTTTAAAAAATCAGTTAAAAAAGTAATACGTGAAAAAAGAGCTGTAACAGATTACGGATAAAAAAAAGACAAAATTTATTCACTGAGATGGTTACAGATATATATGAGTTTAGAAAGTTAAGAATTTAATCTCTTGCAAAGTTATTGCATGGGTGATAAATTTCCGATGCTCAGGATTATTAAATTTATCAGTTGCATTTCTAGATAACGATTTATTTGCATTTTGAAGTTTGATATGGAACACGGGGCAGTTAAATAATTCATCTGTGCCGAAAGGTATTCATTTTAAAGATGTATAACAAAGTGTTGTTGAGCGGTCTCTGATTTTTTAACGCTATCACTTGCATACAAATTTTATTAGTTGCACATAAAGTTTTGTAAAAAAAATTATATTTTCTGTCTGACAGACTTTGTTTGATTTTATTGCAAGAAAATGGATAAAATATGCTAATTAATCTGGTAGAAAATAAAAATATTCATTTTATGACTGTAAATGAGTGAGGAATAAAGTCGAGATTGGTTCCTCAGCAAATATCAGAGCAACTCAGTGGCAGGTTGTGTAACATGATCTTACGATTATTGCTGTTTATATGCCACCATACTTAAATATCGGTCCCATCTCTCACTTACGACTGACTTTATTGATCAAAACGTAGTGCTCGTGTTCATAAAACAAAAAACATTTTATTGCTAAATCAGGGCCGTTTTGAGATATTATTTCGCGATAATTTGAATGACGAACTGCCAACAGACTGTGGAACGTATTTCAAAAAGATAAACCCCCATATATTAGGAGTGATAATGCAAATTTTACACCTTTAGGCTTTTTGCCTTTTATGGTGGGGAATTTTATGAGTTGCCTTTTATATGTTGGTGATGTCTTTATTGAATAAAACATAATTGAATCTAAAGAAACAAGATGTCTGGAGAAATTTTTGGGGGGCAGCAAAATAAAGAGAAACGTATGAAGTGATGCTTTTTGAACGGCGTTTTCGGTGCCTGGTAATTTTGTTCTATCACAGACTACAGTTGAAGACCACCCTGATTCAACATCCTTGTTGTATGTAGCAAAAAAAAAATACCTCAATTTATTTAATTAAAATAGAGAAAATTTTATGACCCATTGTGATAAAGGCAAATAATTAGTGTAGAAGTTGTGTCATCATCATGGAACAGGGATGATTTTATGTGATGAATTTTCATGATTTAATGGCCTCAGCCCATGTGTGAACATTACGAATCAAGAGAGCAAAATATGTAAAAACAATAGAAATCGATAGTGTGGGTATTGTTAAAGTGACAAGTGGAACAGACTTCTTGACATATGGTTTTTACAAGATATCCAAATAAATAACCATAAATATGTGACTGGAAGTCATGATGGGAGCATGCAGTATGGGGGTCGGGGCACCAGGGCCCTGTAGACGCACCAGATTTTAGCTCCATTTTTTTAAGAAAATGCGGAGCTATTGCATTCGGCACCAGCGTCAGCGTCGGCGTTGGTCAAAGTTTTTGATAAAGTCAAATATCTCTGTTACTATCAAAGCTTTTGACTTAAAACTTGAAATAGTTATTTACTATCACAGTCTTCAACAGGAGAAACAATCCCCATAACTCTGATTGAATTTTGACTGAGTTATGCCCCTTTATAACTTAGAATTTTTTTGTTAAAGTTTTATATAACGTCCAATATCTCTGTTTCTATTAAAGCTTAAAATAATTCTTTACTATCAAAGACTACCCCATAAGTTACAATCCCCACAATCTGATTAGAATTTTGACAGATTTATGCCCCTTTTACTTGCAAAGCTCTAATTTAGAGTCTAGCACTGAGAAAAGTCAAGCATGCTGTCTTACAGAACTAATTTTCACTTTATCAGTTTTCAGTGTCATATATACATTTTATGAAAAATATTGTGGAAATAGCCACACTGAAAAATTTCACTCCAACTATGAGCAGGTAGATTTAAGTAAGAATTTCAAAGTATCTTGTCTGCCTTTATAGATTGATCATCAAAGGAGTTTAAACCCTTATCATGCTGAACACAATTTATTCTGCCTTTGCGACCAGTGTAGATCTTGATCAGCCTGCACATCTGTGCAGTCTGATTATGATCTGCACTGTCTGACATTCAGTGAGTATCTTTTTGGTGTGCAGCTAATGGTACTGTCAAAATTAAAAGATGGACAAGTTCAATAAAGAAATTTAGCAGGGTAAGGGTTAAATACACAGCAACCGAAAATTGCTTTAATAAAACACTCACCAAAAACATACTATGTGCAGTTAGATGCTATCAATGCCACTTTAATACAGGTGGCTGTTTAAGGCAGGTTCAACTGTACTGATGAAACAGACATTTTAAATTTGTAAATCAGTATTCTTACAGTATGAATTTTGTATAATTTCAGCTATATAATCAGTGTGGGTATAGTGGACAAGTTGACACAGTATTTGCGGCTGGTTCAGGGTTCAATAGACGATGACAAGGAAGCTGCTGAGTTTATACAAAATTGCCTAGGACTTCTTGTTGCTCTCACAAAATTCCTGTCTGTACGGTAAGATCAGTTTTCTATATAATATATAGTTCCTGGACCCGCCCACTTAGCTCAGTAGGGAGAGCACTGATCTACGGATGACGGGGCTGTGAGTTCAATCCTCGGGCAGTCCATATGTCCTACATGACAATTTGATAAAAGACATTGTGTCTGTAATCGTTCGTCCTCCACCTCTGATTCATGTGGGGGAAGTTGGCAGTTACTTGCAGAGAACAGGTTTGTAATGGTACAGAATTCAGGAACACTGATTAGGTTAACCACCCGCCATTACATAACTGAATACAGCGTTAAACCTAAAACAAACAAAGTATAGGTCCTGGATTTGTGTTCCTGCCTCCCCTCCCCGATCAAAAGAAATAGTTCCCCAGTGTAAAGATATGTGCATGATTTTCATGATTAGATTATTCTGAGGCCCTCCAGATATATTTCAATTTTTTATGCCCACGGCATCTACTGATGCAGGAGGCTTATAGTGATTGTTTTGTCTGTCGTCCCTTCGTCTGGGCGACTGAAATGAAAGAGAGGGCCATCTAACAGTAAAGAGAACAAAAGAGAACAATGGCTTCAATCTGTTAACAATAGAATAAAGAGCCAGGGCCCCCTATTCAAACAAAAGAAAATAACAAAAGAAAAGGCCCCCTCTTTCATTTCGGTCGTATGTCTGTCCGTTCGTCCATCCGTCCGTACGAGGTTAACCAAATGGGACCGTTTGGTCTAGCATCAATACCCCTTACTAGAATGACTTGATACTAATGCAGATGTAACCTGTGACCATTCCTCATCTTCAGACATCACCTGACCTCAGTTTGACCTTGAACTTGACCTCATTTTGGACTTAGGTTGCTTTGTATCGACAAGGATGCCACCGGGGGCATCAAGCGTTTTTTTAACGCAGCTTCTTATTTTAGAAATGTAGAAAGTATGGTTGTTTATCAAAAGTTAAAAGAATAAATACAATAAATCAAGATAAAACAGCTAAAATATGATCCAAATAGAAGTTGTTTTAACAGGTCATTGAGTGAAGACTGGATTTTATGTGTATTTTCACATCAGAATATAGTCAGAGAAAAGACACTTGACACAAACGTTCACCACATCGAGACGACATGCAGAGCACATGTTTTTGATGGCTCGCTTCAAGGTCACACTTAGGGGTCAAAGGTCATATGACTTTGTTTCGTGTCCACTCTTTAAATCTTGAACTGCATGAACGATTATAAAGAAACTTTGCACAAATGTTCACCATATTGCGATGATGTGCAAAGCGCATGTTTCGGATGGCTCACTTCAATGTCAAGGTCACACTAAGGGGTCAAAGGTCATACCTTCAGGCGTATATTGCTCCGCATTGCGGTGCTCTTGTTTGTTCATCAGTATATAGTGGGTCTTTCCAAAATTTATATACTAAAATAAACAGAAACATTCTGTGATGTGAAATTATATAATAATTTTCAGGATGTAATAAACTATGATTTTGCCAATATTTTTTATAACATTTTCGGTGAAAATACAGTAACATTTAAAAAGATTTAGTTTGAAAAGTTCAAATGCTGAAAACTGTTTCAGTTTATTTGAAAAAATAGAAATTATTTTGGGAAAAAATGAAAATGTCAAATAACTTGATATTTGTAACTATTTTTTGCAAGGAGTCCAGATAAGACATTTTATGATGTAACTGTTTTTGTATTTTTATTGCATTGTATTTTCTCTATTTTAAGAAGTACATTACAGAGAATTTAGCAAAAGCTTGTGGGAGATTGAGAGTTGCAACATAATATCTCATTAAAAAATCATATTTCATCAGAGAAGTGTTGGAGCTAAAAGTTTGTAGTTATCTTCCGTATTAAATAATTGACGAACTCAGAGCCATCAATATTAATTTCTAAATTGAATCTCGTAATTTCACGGCTAACTTATCTTCAGACCTATCGCTTGTCAACACCAGATGTCATATGAAACTCGGAAAGTAGCCTGTTCCATGAAGTTTCTTGTTTGTGAATAAACAATTATGAAAAAATCGTAAATTAATATTTTATTGTCTCACTTTAATCTTCAGTTATCTTTACAGGCTGCTTAAGGAGACAGAGTTCTGTCGCGTCAAAATTTTTTTTTTTTTAAAAATAACGCATTAAAAATGGATCGGATTTTGAACTGAACTGCATATTATGTTAGAGCTTGAAACTGCTCTTGTCATATATAACAGTTATATATTTGAGCCGCGCCATGAGAAAACGAACATAGTGGGTTTGCGACCAGCATGGATCCAGACCAGCCTGCGCATCCGCGCAGTCTGGTCAGGATCCATGCTGTTCGCTTTTTAAGCCTACTGCAATTAGAGAAACCGTTAGCGAATAGCATGGATCCTGACCAGACTGCGCGGATGCGCAGGCTGGTCTGGATCCATGCTGGTCGCAAACCCACTATGTTGGTTTTCTCATGGCACGGCTCATTTATATTCTGTCAGAATTGTTTTTGCATGTCGGCATAGTTCAGTAGGGAGAGCACTGATCTATTCATTTTAGGGTCATGAGTATGATCCCTCAGCAAGGAATATGTTCTTTGTGACAATTTGATAGAAGACAATTTGTGTCTGAAAACATTTGTCTTCCACCTTGAGTTTATTGTTTCATGCAGAGAAGTTGGCAGTTAATTGTGTAGAACAGGGTTAGTACTGGTTCGGAATTCAGAAACACTGATGAGGTTAACTGCTTAATGATGAAATACTGAAATACTGTTGAAAGACAGTATTAGAACCATAAATGATTTTACTATGAAACAAACAGAATATTTTGTTTTTGGTATATTTTCACAAAAAAAGGGAAAGAGATATATTATCTTTGCACTGATCAGCAATATTATTATGCAATTATAGACATATGTTTCGGTCAATATGTGTTTTTACGCGTCCCCAGTCGATATAATTTTTACAGGTCCATAAAAACATATATTGACCGAAACATATGTCTATATTGAATTGTTATATTATATGTTATATTATAATTATGCTCTTCTCAAATGCACTCATTTGACTGGCCTATATTTCATACATATAAGAAAAAGTGATATCACAAGAATCATTATCACTTTTGCGGGTCAGTATCACTTTTTATGGACCCGCCCATGCACCTCTTTCGACCAATCAAATGAGCGCATATGAGAAGGGTATATAATATAAATAAAAAAAAAGAGCTATTGATAGAAAAAGAAATGACAGAAAATAAATCTTCCTGTATTATGGATTGGCATTATGTTATGATTAACCCTTACCGTGCTAAATTCCTAAAATGGACTGAAAAATTTACTGACTGAATAGCAAACAGTGCAGATCACGATCAGCCTGGAAATGCTGGCTGATCTTGGTCTGCACTGGTTGCAAGAGCAAAATCACTTGCAACCAGCAGGCTTAGAAGTTTAAAGATAATGTAAATGTTTATCTTTGTCATTTTAGAACTTAGATAATTATGACGTCTGTTTTCAAATACTATAAACACCTTCAAAATATATTTATTTTCACTTAAAAATACAGACTATTGACTGCTGAAATTTTACTCCTGCAGGCTGAAACGTTGATTGCTGACCGGGGACCTTTTTGAAAGCAGGTTCTGCAGGCTCTAGGATTTACCATTTACTGATCAGGAATCAGTTTTGAAGCTGGGTTCCATAGTGACCTTGATCTGTCATATACTGAAAACGTACTTACATCCACTTGTTTGAAACTACTGACTTTGCTGCAAGTCAAGTTTGAAAAAAAGAAAATTTCATATTAAAGAGTTTATTAGGAACATTTAAGTTTATATTCAGACCTGTATTGAGCAGTCAATCAAGGGAGCTACTTGGTCAGGCTGCTTAAGACAGGTTGAATTTAGAAAAAAGAAGCGAATTTTAGGAAGCTAGCTGACTAGCTCCTTAAGACAAGTGATTGCTAAACACAGGTCACCCTTAAGGCAGATTTAATTGTATTATGTAGTAATAATCGTGATAATGGAGGCTTGATATTAGAGGAAGCACAAACTTCATGTAGACCTCAATTTAAAATCAGTGCCTGCTAAAATGTTCCAGTAGACACATAATTAAAGTGTTTTTCTGCATGTAAATGTGCATGGTTACATGTTTGTGTAAATTTTGTCAAAATTGCAGTTTTCTTTATTTTGATAGCACATCATGTGCTTATTGAAATTTACATAAATTCTACATAAGACATTTTTCACAAGTATAAAATCTTGACCATATTTTGTATTTCACACTTTAACCCTGATTTTAAGTTTAAGTATAAAAGACAAAACTTTCATATTAGTATTTGTAATTAAGAGATAATTTTTATGTAAAGGTTTTTCGTCACCTAAATTCTATTACAAATCCCAGCCCCCTCTGTCCTAACAATATTCTCCTTTGATAGTCATCAGTGTGAAAATATTACCACCTTCGGTAATGGTGTCTTCTTGCAATAAACAAAGCAAACGCAGGGAACGAAACACCTAACGGGTTTCGGTGGGTGAAAATGGGCAGTTATGATCGTGAAATGAATATGATGTTCATGATTTAAACATCTGTTCGCCTTTATTTGATGACAAATGATTATTGCATTAACTGATTTGCATTAAGAATGACGGAGTTGGATTTTTTGTGTAATGACTTTGATGGCCGTTTTATATTTTATAGTTATTACAGAATTACCGTATTTGGAATTAATCATTTTTTTGTGTTTTACGGTTTATTAGTATTATTATATGACAGTAAAATCTCATGAAAATGACAATAAATCTTCCCATAGGTGTTTATTTCTGTTGTGTTAATATTGTGTGATTGGTGGGGGGTGGGGAGGGTATTATTTTATGATCTGTTATAGAAATGTTTTGGGTATTGAATGGTTACGCTGACAAATGCAATTTTATGGCAGAATTAAAGATTTTAATCAACAAATTTTAATGTAGAAGATTTTGAATTACACATTTTCATTTTTTTTTTAGTCTCTCTATTTCGCAAAAACATAACACAAATATATCAGAAGAACCATAAAATTTGATGAAGATTCTTCTTGAGCATTTTGAACATTTTTACCTAGTTAAAATTAATCTCTGTTTACATATATGTATATGTGTGATTTTTCTGTACAAAAAAATGTTTTTCATAATTATTATATAGTATAATATATTATGAACATATGAACCTACTAAAAACCTGTCAAAACTATTGCTTAAAAGGCCGACATGTTATTTGAAGAAGTGACCTTTGAAGTCACATAGAGACCATTTTGTTTAATTAGGTTGTCTGTATGTGGTCAAAGGTCGGGCCGCAGTATTTTCATTTCTGCCGTGGGTGGTATGATTTATTAGGGGTCAGCTATGTCCCCTATTGTTATATTTATGGTGGATAGTCATACAGCAAATAGAATAAAGCATGCTCCATGATTACAAATCAATTTGTTGATTAGTTTTTATTGTGGTTTTTGTGTTTTATGTTATAATATGGTCGAGGATGAAGTGCATGTGGGATTGTTGTGGAAACAAGAAATTACTGCCTGAAATATAAAAGCCATACAATTAAATTGTCAACACAGAATTCTCCAAGGGGTCTTGGTAATTTACTTATTACCGAGAGAAAGTAGTAGCGTTAGAACTGATGATAAAAATTTGAAGTTTTCTGTGCTTTTCGCGGAAACCGCATCAAAATGTTGCTAACTTAATAAAAGCAGGATTCTAGGGTTTCGTAAAAATTTGCAGGACGTCTGGTAAAGAATTGTGATGATACAAATTGTTTACGACAAATAAGATAATGGATTGGTGTTCCGAGAGGAACAAAAGCTTCTATTGTTTGTAAAATCAAGAATGAGGGACAATATTGCCTCAGGCAAAAGGAGTAGGGTTTGTCTAGCAGTTAGCGAGATTTTTGCCCATATGGTTCATAATTTTATATTGGCAAATTGCTTGATTGATTTCATTTGCTTTATGCTAGTAGAGACTAATGGAAGTGAAAAAGGTTTTTAAAAGTTGAGGAAATAGACATTAGATTCATCAAAGCTTTGAAAAATTTAATATCCTGTATTTAATTTCCTATTAAGGGTTGTGATATCAAAAGAACTAAAGACATTATAGGTACCCAAAATAGTATGGTATTAGAAATTGTATGTTATAGGTTGGATATCACTAAATTTGACTGTTATTAATTTTATTTCTTATGGAATCCACTTACTCAGTATTTTTGAAACCAGTTTCTGCATTTGATTGAAACTTAACTTAAACATTTGAAATCATAATGTAAGTTTATGTATCAGTTTCCATAACTTTGCCTGCATTATTCTCCTTTTTGGCATAGCAGATTTGGCAGGGTTGTTGCTTTCTTTCAACATCTCTGAAGTCAATTAAGATACTACTCTATACTGGTACTTCAAAATAAGTTTAGGGATTATGTGTCAAGTATGTATAGCAGGTCCGGTAACTGATCTTGTTTTGACAAAAGAAGTTCCATTTTGGCACTTAAAAAATGTCCAGAAATGAAACTTAAATATCAATCTGACTAAAGTACTTGATCTTCTAAATGAAGATCTGAGAACGACCCATTCACATTCGTCTTCTGTATATTTTGAATTTCTAATATTACTATTTTTATTTTCGCAAATCTATTTTTATTTGAACCAATCAGACAACTTGTTGAATGTCAAAGAGTAAGAAAAATTTGCAGTCAATCCAGGGCTTGAACCCGGGACCTCTCGCTTACAGAACAAGTGCACTACCGACTGAGCTAACCGGCTATCTGACATCTTTCGACATAAAAATTGTAGATATTAAAAACCAAGGCTTTTTAAAGCTTGCAGAATGTTGTAAGTTAGATTTTGATTGGCTAGCGGAAGGGTCGTCAGAACGAGGCTATCAGTAGCTCGTTGTCAGATCCTATGCTTAGCGTAATAGGAGATGTACTTAAGTCAGATTGCTTAAATATATGCGTGCATTGGATTGAAACTTTACATAAACCTGGGATTACAATTTAGTTATACATATCAAGTCCAAATTAAATATTTTTTTTCACAAAATGTTATGTAGAGTTGTTAACCTCATGTAACTAACACCTCATTCAGTGAACTCATTTGGCTTTTATATATCAGAAAATCCTCTATATTCGAGAAAAAGAAATTAGAAGACCCAACACAGCTCATATCAACCTTTGAAGTGACGGAACTTGTTGGGATAGTCTCTCTGTTGTACGGAATGTTGCTGCATTCTGGGACACCAAGTAGAGGTGACGTTGCCCCACCCGAGTTTCCGCAGCATACCCTAGGTGTCGCCACCACCGGGCTCAGAATGTTGAACCACATGGCAACATTAGACCTAGACATGATGCAGGTTTGTTAATTGCAGCGTGATTGACATCGTTAACCTTTACCCTGCTAAATTTCTAAAATGGACTGGTCTAGTAATTAGTTTGGGCAGTACCATTTGTTATTCAAAGGGGAGTTCACTGAAAATTTTCTGACTGAATAGGGAACAGTGCAGACCAAAATGTACCTCCACATCTGTGGTCTTGGCCTGTGCTGATCCTAAAGGAAGAATCACATGCTGCCATTTGACTGTCTGTATGTCATTTACACATTAAGTAATTTTTTATTTAGCAAATATACCTTTTGAATAGATTATTTTCTAATGTTTCCTGAGTTTTAGATATGAACATAAATCAAACAGATTTAAAAGGCCAAGTCTCCGAAATTGGAAGAGTATGGGACCTAGGTCCAATTTATTCTGCGAAACATTCAACATGACCACATGTTGTTTATTTCATACATGTTCATGATGGATTGTATTTTCATTAAGTTAGTTTGTTGTTTTTCAGAGCACATTGGGTCAAGAAGGGATGTCGCTAGAGTTTCGTCATATTGCTAGCTACCTCATCTGGTATTGTTCACACCATAATGCAGAAGAGTTACTTCATGAAGTAATATTGTGTGTAGGTTACTTCACTGTGCGCAATACAGATAATCAGGTAAGGTTGTTTAAGATTTGTTTGTTTTGTTGGGTTAGACCTTGCACAAATATAATCATAGATGACTTTGCATCTTTGATTGTGGAGGAAGACCCAATGTACCCCTCAGTGCATTATTTCATCACAAGTGGGCCCCTGGGTAGAACCACCAGCCTTCTGTAAGCTGCTTGATAGCTTCCTCACATGAAGAATTTAACACCCGAGTGAGGCTTAAACCCACATTGGCGACGGGCAAGTGATTTGAAGTCAACAGCTTTAACCAATTCGTCACCTAAACCTCTAGGCCAGGGAGGCCCCTGATTCTTTTTGAGTTATTTCATGAAGTAATTATGTAGGTTACTGTAGTGTGTGCAATACAGATAATCAGGTAAGCTTGGAGTAATACTGTGTATAAGTTACTTCAAAGTTTGCAATACAGATATTCATTTGAATTTTTTGAAGAGTTACTTTATTAGGTATTCTAACACGATCCGCAGCAGTTGCTATATAAACATATAGCAAAATCGCCTATACATGAATCCACGATAAAATATAGCTCTTCCATTCCACCCTACGATTGTAACATGACTGTGAGATTCTACTCTGCTTCTGTTATATACCGACTAAATACTCGACTTTTTCAGTGCTATGTAGTAGTTATAAAAAGTATTCATCAAATTTTCTGAAACAAACAATTTCTAACTGATGAATTTATTTGTTTATATTTTTACCGTAAGAAAAATGTTTCAGCCGGGAAAGTTTCAACTTCAACACCAGTGCATCTATGTCTGGTGGTATGTTTAGTTTACAATTTCTGCATTGTAGGCACCACAAATGTCAACTAGATTCTACTTTGACAGTAAATAAATTATAATTCATGTTCCAGTCTTTCAGACTCAAGTGTTAACGTGTTTATACAAACTCCTACACAGTGATTGAGCAAAGCGGCAAGGGAGATCACTGCGTAGGAGTTTGGTGTTTATATGCCACCGCAATGTTCTGGCATGCGTGTATGTTTCAGTGCCATCATTTAGGTGACATGCACTATTTTTAGAAACTGCATATATAAACCTTAAATGAAGTATTTACTTCAGATTTCTATATCCGACCTTAGATGTTATTGAAAATAACATTTTTACAGCAGTAACTACTTAATACTTTAATTAAAATTTGCTGAATATCGGAAAATTCCGTTTTTATGCAACGCTTCCCATTCGTGGGGAAGTTTTTATAATAGCATATGGATATGGCCAGCAAGAATTTGCATGGTTAGAATTGAAATAATAAATGTGTTCCAATAGTTTTATCAGTTAATAAAATATGGGCAGTCGTTCGGATGCGAATATTAAATCACTCGTGCTACGCACTCGTGAATTAATTATTACGCATCCAAACTCCTGCCCATATTTTATTAACTGATAAAATATAGGCACATATTTATTATTTCTTAATTATTGTTACCCCTGCTTCTTTTTGAGTTACTTCATGAAGTAATACTTTATGTAGGTTACTGTAGTGTGCGCAATACAGATAATGAGGTAAGCTTGAAGTAATACTGTGTGTAGGTTACTTCAAAGTTTGCAATACAGGTAATCATTTGAATTTTTAGAAGAGTTACTTTATTAGGAAATATTGTGTGTAAGTTACTTGGCAGTGCACAGTACAGATAATAGGTTGGCCTTCTCGAAAAGTTTTTGATGAAAATAAGACTGTGTTCAAGCTACTTCAGTGTGCAGTACAGATAAACAGGTAGGTTCGGGCCTTTGTGACGTAGTGGTTAAGGTCGCTGACTTCAAATCACTTGCCTTACACTGAAATGGGTGCGAAACCTTGCTTGGTGTGTAGAATTCTTCATGTGAGGAAGCCATCCAGTTGACTTAAAGAGAGGTTTGTGGTTCTCCTTGGTGCCGGATTGTGATGAAGTAATACCTGGAGGGGAAACTGGAGATTCCCATCACTATTAAATGCTGGAAGAGTCTCCATATGATTTTAATTATATCAGTGTGACCAAAAACAAAAACAGGTAGTTGTTGAAAAGTTATCGGGTGAAGAAATACTGTTGTTGGTTACTTCACAGCACATTATACATGTATTATACTTATTTCATTCATTGGTGACCGGGCCGGGTGCTTTTTGATATGTCTGAAATATTGTTATATAATTATATCATATATATATTATGTTATGCATATGTCACAATGATAAAATATTTACTTACTTGATACAGCTGATCAGGTGAACTCGTGTGATATTTTTACCAGCACAAAACAGAGGAGTTTCTTTTAAAGGTCCAGTCAAACCTGTCTTAAAGACTACATTTGAACAGAAACCACCTGGCTCTAAAGACCACTAATCTTGTTTCATTTTTCAATTTTTTTTCGATTTTAACATTTGCAGTGCATTTTAAGACCATCTACAAAAAGAGCCCATTACAAATAAAGATCATTAATTTTTTGACCTGCCCCAAGGATGATTTTTGATAAAGTAATGTTTGATTGTAATGATAATGATGTTGATCATGTCACAGCATAAAATGAGATTAAAGACCGAGTTTGGAGACCAGTCTCGAAATGCAACCTTGCCATTGGTCAATTTCAGAACTGAACTCCGAATCAACCAATCAGATGCTTGGAGATTTAGACTGGTCTCCAAAATCAAATTTTATAGACCCTGACACTGATCTTTATCCTACCACAGAAGTATTCAGATAAATCCTTTATATTTGAATAAATATAATGAAAATTAAGTCTCGGATTTTCACACAAGTAGCAAATGATGTTATCAGATTGCGTACCTTGTGATTAATTACTCGAATTGCATCAATACAGTCATAAAATATATTTTATGATTTTCGATGAAATTGAAAAAATATTAAGAGAATTCGTTGATTTATACAGTGTTTATTACCCCACAAAATAAAAGTAGTGTTTTGATTCCCGTCAAAGTGAAATGGGGCTTGTAAAGTTTTTCAAATTGTAGACTTATTTTTATTGCTTTCATGATTAATTCATGAAATATAATTCCAACAAACAAGCAAAATTCCCTTTCATTTAATGCTCAAAGGTCAAAATCCAAAAAATCGTACCCCAAGGAAATAGCTGTTTCAAACAAAACCATGAAATTTTCAGCCCACAAAATTAAATTATGTCAAATTGATCATTTTTAGGTCAACTTTTCAAATAAAAATTAGAGCTATTGCACTCGCCACGATGCTGGTGTTGCCGTTGGTTAAAGTTTTTGATCACTTGTCAGATATCTCTATCACTATCAAAGCTTTTGACTTGAAACTTAAAGTAGTTATTTACTATCAAAGTCTACACCAGGAGAAACAATCCTCATAACTCAGATTTGAATTTTGACAGAGTTATGTCCCTTTTTAGCTTAGATTTTTTTAGTTAAAGTTTTATAAAGATTTTACTGGCAAAGCTTTAATTCAGAGTCAAGCACTGAGGAAAGTCAAGCATGCTGTCTTACAGACAGCTCTTATTAACATTGAAATTTCATATCAGTTTGCATGTAAGCATGTTTCAAAGGAATTACTTCAGCATGTCTTTGGCATCATTGGATGACCTCACTGCAGCAAGTTTAATATTTCTGGCTTATATTTTAGCAAAATTTTGTTCCTTTTTCAACTTCTTTAAAAAAAATTGTTAAAGCTTTTGTATGTAAGCTGTAAGCCAGTATTAAACGCAACGGGTTCAAATAGTCTAGCCAGCTGCCATTATACAGCTTTTGATTATTGACAGTTTACAAACAAATATTTTTATGAAGGTTTAGAGTCTCACTGACACAGTTCAGGTCATAGGGCAACCTTTTTTCAGTGGTGGAAGACCCCATGTCTCCCCACTGGTATTGTTTCAGGCATGGGTGGGAACCTGGGTAGAACCACTGACCATCCGTAAACCAGCTGGATGGTTTCCTCATATGAAGAATTCTATACCTCAAGTGAGATTCAAAACCCGTATTAATGAGGGCCAGGAGATTTAAATTCAGCAACCTTTACCAGTCTCAGGATACGCCCACGCCCCACACCACACAACAAACAAATATAACTCCTTTCTAAATTTCTTAAAGAAATGACATAAATCTAAAGGCGTGTCCTTTTAACTTGATTATCTCATTTCATTTCCACTTAAACCAGCCTCAGTTTATAACAGTTGTATCAACATCATTTCAGCATTTATGAATTACAACTATATATCGCACCGAGCCATCAGTGTATGTAGGATCGGTAATTTGTAGTAATCCCTGGACTCGCAGTTTTAGTCATGTAAAATATTACTGATTAATTTGAGATTTCAATCTGTCACTACATTTTTACAAAGAAATACTCTGTTTCAAAAGTGGTAAATGGCTCCCTCGGGTGTAATATTTAATATCTTCTAAAAGCCTATTTTAATACCGATTACATCGTAATGATATACTGTATATGTCTTTATATTCAAACAAGCGCTAAATTGATTTCTCGTACATAAACAATGTAACATGAGTTTCATTCTGCACTTAGTAAATTAGCAACTTTTAAACAGTTTCTTCCGTGAGGAAGTATCTTTAAAGATGGCCTTCAAATATTTTAATGTTAAGTGAGCTACATAGATTTAATTTCAAATTCAAGCCATGGTCACACCCAGAATGCAGCCTTTTGATTGGTTATTTTCACGAGTGAGCTCAAAATCAACCAATGGAAGCCTTGCCACTGGTCCGATTGGTATCAGCCTCACAGAATTTTGAGTTTTGAATATGTGATCTGAATTTTGAGTATAACTTTTGTGGCTGTTGAAGAGTAGTCATGGATTATTGAGTGATTAAGCAATTAATGTTGGTATTGCTTTTTTTTTTATATTTAATTGAGTCAAGAATATGAAAACAGTCAATAATCCCCTTCTTCTGCATTTTAAATCAGATTTTGGATGAACTTTCATTGAAGCATTTGATTGGATTTGATTTAATTTTTTTCTTAATACTTGAGAATACTGTCAGTATAAAGGGTCTGCGTCAGACGTTGAGTTCATTTCCCATTGTTGTTTTCAACTTGGCTCTAATGAGGTGAGAAAATGTTCAAGATCTTATTGATACGTCAAGATGCAACAAATGTTCTTATTACGTCCTGTGGTTTTCGCATTGGTGATCGCTGAAAGTTTCTAATTAATTTGAAGCCAGCAATATATTTGATTGGCACATCCGCATTCATGACTTTATTTAACTGAAGACAAACATTTGTGTAACAGTTTTCTTTCAGGCCAAATGAAACTGACAGAACCTTTTTCTTTTGTTACTCTGTCCTGATGAAATCAGATTAGCAAAGGTCAGTTTATTTAATAGGATGAATAAAATAAGTTTAGTATAACCCTCTAAACTTGTGAAAAAGCAGAAACCCCTACAACCTGAACAATTATCTTGTACCAGAATAAGTTCTGCATACTGAAATTTTACCCTTCAAACCTGAACAAGTATCTTAGCCTAGAATGAGTTTCTAAATACTGAAAATAACCCCTCAGATCTGAAAAGGTTTTTTTGGCCTAGAATCAGATTTCTTTGTATTGAAAATAACCCATCAAACCTGAGCATTTATTTTGCCCAAAATGGGTTCCTCTTATTAAAAACAATTGCTCAAAATTTAAACTCATCACAACTGAACTTTCCCTATTGTCCAGAGGCTGACAGGGTTTAGAGGGATTCTACTATATATGAAATATTTTGATGGAACAGGTCAAAGATTGAATGAAGATGAAGAGATGAATATACATACAGATTCATATCCTATTTATAGCTGATAGTGAGATAATCCTTGTCAACAATAAAACTAAAATTTTATTTATCAGAATTTGTTTCAAAATTGTTTTTCAGTTTTTGTCAATGCAATTTTAGATACATAAAACAGGTTAATTAAACATAGTCTCAGATTACTTTTCAGCACAATCTTTCTCCCCATAAATTATGACCAACTTGCCCACAAGGATCAGATTGGAGAAAAACTCTTTAAGTTCAGATTTACTCTTAGTTTAGCATCTGTTGGAGAAAATATTCAGTTTGTCATGTGCCTGAATAGTGTAAACTCTCGAACAAATGGCAATGGAAGATGAAAATTTGTTTGTTGTAAAGAGGTTGTTGTCCTCAAAAGGTGAATTTACTTGGATTTTTAGCTCACCAGAGCATTTTGGTGAGTTTTTGTGATCACCCTGTATCTGTCTTCCATCCATTGGCATCAGCATTTTTCCTGAAATATCGTCTTCTCTGAAACTACTTGTCAGAATTTTACCAAAGTTGGCCTGATGTGCATCCTCTAGAGCAAACACCAATAAGAAGACAAAAGAGTCTAATTACCGGTAACTATAACAGGTTTTCAAATGTGAAAGAAAATATCAGTCTTTGTATGGAGGTACAGTCAAACTTTATTCTCTTGAACTCGACAGGATCAGCAAGATTTGTTCCGAGTCATCTTAAGTTCAAGCCATTGAACAATATACATTACATAGGAAATTTGCAGGGAGACGACAATGAGTTCCAGCAAAGGGTGGTGTTAGAATTATCCAAATTCCAGTGAACAAAGTTTGACTGTATTTTCTTTTTATTACCAGAGCTTTTACTCTATTTTTCCATGTCTTTTCTCCGCACAGGTTGTGATACAGTCAGGTCAGCCACCAACAGTTCTACAACAGATGTGTTCCCTCCCATTCCAGTATTTCTCGGATCCTCGACTCGTCAATATATTATTCCCAACCTTGATCTCCTGTTGCTATAACAACCAAGCCAACAGGGAAATCCTTGAACAGGAACTGAGTTGTGTCCTGCTGTCTAATTTTATTGAGGTAAGTGGAAATAATTGAAGAAAGTACCGGTAATACTTTATTTACCAGATTTTGCAAAATTGTTTAAATTTATAATATTTATACTTAATTAAATTTAATTTACTTAATTAAAACTTAAAGTTTATTTGAACCACTTTCAAGACTGCATCCTAGAAAAAATGAGTATGATATGAGAAGTTGATTTCGCCAACCCAGTGGTGGGTAAATCCCTGACGTTTGGATAGAGCAGCATAAATTTTCCC
This sequence comes from Mercenaria mercenaria, assembly GCF_021730395.1. NCBI lineage: Eukaryota > Metazoa > Mollusca > Bivalvia > Venerida > Veneridae > Mercenaria > Mercenaria mercenaria. The sequence continues at coordinate 19,312,562 of NC_069368.1, forward strand.
CAGAGTGAGACAATGTGCCATGCTCAAAACCAATATCCCTAACTCAAAGTTTAAGGTCAGGGTCCCAGGTTGAAGGTCAGTAGGGGTTGTTTTTTTCCTGTTCAGTCCATAACTCTATATCCTGGGATTTTGATATACCTGTAACTACACAAGTATTCCCCATAATGAAACAATATGTGATGTGCAACACTCTGATTCCTTAAAGCTCAGAGGTCAAAGGTCAAGGGTCAAGGTCACTTCTGGAGATCAAAGTTCAGTAGGTTTGTTTTTCCTTTCCATAACTCTGTCATCCATCAAGGAATTTTAATACTTTTTTGCACTGATGTTCCCCATAATGAGACAACTTGTATTGCGCAAACTCAGGGCCTTAGCTGAAAGTTCAAGATCAAGTGTGGAGGTTAAAGGATGTTAGAGTTTTTTTCCTGACCTGACCATTACTTTGTCATCAATGAAGAGATTTTAATATTCCTTAATAGAAATGTTCTCCATAATAACACTACTTGTCATGCATAATACCTAAACCACTAGCTTAAAGATCAAGGTCACACTTGAAGGTCAAAAGTCAACATTGATCTTTTCCTGTCACATCTGTAAATATTTTATTATAAGCTTGTGTGTCATGGATCCAGTTAAAAAAAATTATTGGAATATTTTCTTCAGAATTACTTCCCTTTAATTTACTTCCCATTTTTTCCTCCTATTTTTTTTCTCCTTTTTTTCACACCAATTTCAAAATGAAATGTTATCAAAATCGAAATTAAATACTTTTTATATTTAAAGCTGTTACAAGCCATCTACAACTGTAGGTTGGTTATTATATATGCAAATTTTAAGCCAAACATTTTGTTATAACATATTGTATATATAGTAAAATATTGTATATACACAATGTACTTTTATGCAGTTGTGAAAATTAGTCAGCTTCCATTAAAGGGCTTTGTAGTTCATGGTATGCACTTTAGTTTTACTACAAATGAGTATTTCTGTGCCTGAAGGTTAAACCATTAGCTGAGGATTTTCTTTTTAACACAATCTTTAAAGTGTGAAAGTTATTCTTTGATGCAGATACAGTTATGATTGTTTCAATTCTAATTCCATTTAAGGGTTAATTGTCCAAGACAAAAGTCAAAAGATTATGCTTTTTGACTTTGATAATTGTTTTGATAATGATACAGTGTAATTTTGAAATTGCTGTATATCTGCTAAAAGTTCGTTCTCAAATGATATTTAATAACTTCTTGCAGGGAAAAAGCAATTTGCAAATTAATAACTGTTTTGCAGTGTGATTATTATTTCTATGGAATCAATTTATTGTGAGAAAATAGCTTTTACAATCGGAACGACAACGTAGCTTAAATTACACGAGGCTATTTCATCTTGATTGTTATACGTGGATAAAAACCTGATCCGTAGTTTACAATCAATTTGTTTCTGACTTTATGAGTATAAATCATAGTCGACGAACAAATATTGAATGAGGGGACGTGAAGTTTAGAGATATTCAAGAGACATTATTGAAATATGGCTTATCTTTTTTGTCCTTCTTATCAAATTTATCATTGAATAGCTCGGTTCCATCCAACGTCCGGAAAATAAACACATTTTCCTGGCGGTTTTGTATTTGTAGCCCATTCTATCTATTGTTGCATCTCCGTGTTTTATTTGATTTCATCGGTGAATAGAGTTCCATTGTCACACTAATTGTTAGGAGATTGATGTACCCTCAATGGGTACAGAAATACACTTGACTCGCGTAGTAAAACGCTGTTTATTTACACTGATTTACGACTTCAAATAGCAGTTTAAACAACAATCGGCTCAAGTCGTGAATAAATATCAAATTACATTTAAGTTAACATTTAACCGTTATGCATTCAACAAAAGCATTTACTCGGAAAAATTGGTAATTTTTTTTCCCGTTGCTAATTGGGTGTGTTTAACTTTTTTTGTGCAGGGTTAAATGTTTTATTTTTCCTTAGGGTATTTGAATAGTGGTTGAAGTTGATATGCAAAGACAAAAATCAATTAAAATTCGTTTTAAATGCCAAGCTGTTAAATAAAGATGATTTGACTTGGAAAATTGATGTAATAGTTTTTAATACTATAGGGATTTATGGGGATTTAACAAAAAAAAAAAGATATTGCCTGCTAGTTTGTCTTTTGCTAATAAAGGATGGTGGGAGGCAGGTATAGTTCCAACCTTGCTAGTCTGTCCTGAAATCCGTATCTAGATAACTCCTCCTACAGTTTACAAGCTCACAGAAGTATATCACTTTGAAATGAACAAGCACATATTATTAATACATACATGTTCTATGCCTGCATAGTTTCAGAGTTATGTCCCCTTGAAATTTTGTACAACATTTCATAATATTTTGCGATGGAAGGGGCATTGAGATAATTCATTTTACAGTTTCAAGGGACTTTGTTGTGCAAAATATCAGGAGCTTTGTCTGATTTGGGAATTCTTCAATTCCGTATGGAAGCATTGATGAAATGGAAGCATAATTTTTATGTGTTTAACAAACCACTTTTACATGGATGTGCAGGCTGATCATGATCTACACTGGTCGCAAAGGCAGAATCAGTTGTGTCCAGCATGATAAGGGTTAACCAAATTAATGAAATTTACCTGAAAAATGAAGTGATTTCACAATATACCATTATTGTAAATGAAAGGTAAACTTTAGCTATGTAAACAACATACTTTAATTTTTTTGTAGGAAAAGTCACTGGAGACACAAGCAACACAACCTCCAATAGCTAAAAAGACAACAGGTAGGTGATTGTGTTTCTTCATACATGGGCAAATGCATCAATGTTGTATTTATTCATCTGTCTGTCTGTCTGTCTATCTATCTATCTATCTGTCTGTCCCTTCTAGTGGCTGCTAAAGCCAAGGATATAAATATATTTATACAACATCTTCTCATGAATGACATGGTGAATCTTCATCAAACTTGGTCTGTAGCAACATTGAAAGGCCCTCTGGGTTTAATTCAAATGGTGGCACTCAGCCCCTTATAGGGGCAGCTATAGCTGAAAATAGAAATACCTTTAAATGACTTCTCATAGCATTGCATTGTTCGATGGATCTTCATCAAGCTTGGTCTGTAGCATCATTTCATGGTCCCATTTGTATTTACTGGTACTGATGATAAACCCGGACAGATGATAAAGTCGAACACCTTGGAAATATTCGATTGCAATCGGTTATTTATAAAATTGAACACACCATCTAATAGTTTCCACTTACAACACCAACTGGTGTAAACAAAAACAAAATTGGTAAATATTCTGTATAAATAAATGACTTATATAAATTTGTATAAAAAATATTTATCCAAAATTACTGGGGAAGAGGGTGTTTTTTTGCGCATGCTCACTGTCAAACATGAAGGCCTGACATTTGTTAATTTTTCATTACTTGATCAGGAATGACTGTTGCAGCTTTTTGGGGAAAGTTTCAATATAATAATACCAATTGTAAATGACAAAGGGTTCGAATTTATCATCAGTCAGTGTTCATAAAGTCCCCTTTTTACATACCCCTTTCAGGCCCTCACTTCGTGTGAGTTTGCTTACTAAATATAAATTTGAATTATGTAAAGTTTTCAGCAAAGGTTAAGCTTTATTTTGATACTGACCATTGATTTCAATTTGCAGAAATAAAAAAGTTACAGGTAAAAAACCTCATTTTCTGTTCGGGTTTATCATCAGTACCAGTATATAACAAAAAAGACTCTATAGAGAATCCACCTTTATATCTCTGTGTACTGTAGATTTTTTAATTATAATGTACTGTTAGGCATTATTTAGGTATTGCATAGTTAACAAACAATCTTACTCAAGGTGTTAGGAATTCTTTAAACACGAGTGTTTGTGTTTTAGGACATATTTTTGAATTCACAAGTGGCACAGTGATGAAATTGTAACAAAACATGTACAATTGTTAGCATCAAATTTATGCAAAATTTTCAAAGTGAAAGTTTATAGTTGTTGCTTAACATGGATTTTTTCAAAAGTTTGTTCGATCAAACTTGACTAAATAGACAAAATTATTTGGAGTTATTGGTAGTTCAAGCGTTGGAACAATTTACATTATATAGGAATTTTGACCTGCTGAAGAATTCGAGCAAAGGGTGGTGTTCAAATTATCCAAGTTTTAGTGAACAAAGTTCAACTGTAATGAATTGGAAGTAAGATAATTTGCTGCTATACATGTATTATTTCAAGTAATACGTTTCATTTTCTCCGTAGATAAAGAAAAACGTGAATCAAAAGAAGCAGATTTGAGGACAACCCTGGCATACAGATTTCCCCAAGAGCAGTGGACAGCAGCTCAAGAATACTTCAAAATCTGCTAGCCTGTTTGAAAGAAGCATGCTTGTGTGCCATTTCATCAAAAGTAATCTACAGTTGCAGGGGACTGCTTCAAAAACTACAACTAGTGGAGAAAAAAAAAGTGTCCTTTTTGTATTAAATTTTTGTATGTCATGGCATTGAAAGAGACAGGACCAACTGAATTTTCATAAAGTTCACAATTTGCATATTTTCAGTATGTATACTTTTTCTGATTGAGAAAGAATAAGCAATATAACCTGTATTTAATGACACCTCTGTGAAACAGAAACCTCTATAAAATGGACACCTCTCCAAAGATGCACCTATTTTCTTCATAATTAGACAATATCTTAGCAAGTTTACCTCTGCTGAGCAGTAAAAACTTCACATTTTTCTCCTTAGTGGTGTTGACTTTATTAGTGGTTGCACAATACCTTCATACTATTTTTTTTTGTTAGCACAAAGTGCTCAAGTTGAGCTATTGTGATTGCCTTGTGTCCATCATTATCCTGTGTCATCAACAGTTTAACTGCTGGTTGTTCCTAGGAGATCATGGCATTGAGCCAAGCTGGCTTTATGACACTACTGCTGGTCCTTCCCACAAGGTCATAGCATTGAACTTAAGTGGCTTCATTACACTACTGCTGGTAGTTCCAAGGTCATCGCGTCAAACCTAGCTGGCTTCCAGACACTCCTGCTTTCATTCTAATGAGTTCATCTGATTGAACCTGGCTGGCTTCATGAAACTACTGCTGGCTGCACCCACAAAGTTATTACTGTGAGAGCATATATTTTTGCTGGGTCAGAATTTAGCAAATTTGAACTATTGAGTATGTATGCAAGGTTTTTTTATATTGCAAGTTTGTTAAAAAAAAAAGGTTATCATGCTGAAACATTTTTAATAAGTCAGTGTACATAGAAGTTACACATTGTAAAGCATTACCTTTAGACGGGTTTGTTTAACCGTTGATATTGTTGATGTGTTGTGTTTGTTTTGTTGACGACATAGTATGAAGTTCTGGTTTGTCTTCCTGGATGCCTGTGATGAAATAATGCCTAGAAGGGCACCTGGGCTCTTCCTCCACCATGAATATTTCAAAAGTCGCCATATGACCTATAATTATATCTCAGTGATGTTAAGGCATCGCCTACAGTGGCAGCCATTAGACTCAAAATTTTACTTGCAAATTTTCATAAAAATAAAAGATGACTAAGTGGTAACTATAAAGTCAATAAATTTGTCATAATTATGTTTTAAATATCTATGTGAATATATGCAAGTAGAAGGATGTGCATTTCACTACCTGTATTATGCCTTTATTCGATATTTTTCTATGACAAAATTTTGCAATTTTATCTGCAGTCAAACTCGATATATATTCAATACATTTCAAAGATAGTTACAGCCAATTGTAAAGCAGACCGTGAAGAATAAAGTCTTCAGAAATTATTTTGAAATTTTACCTGATTACTGAATTATACACAAAAATCCCATCACCATCAATTTATCCAATTTGTGTTATCTGTTCACACAATTTACATGTATATAAACAGGTGATATTATAGGATTATGTATAGGTTTACCTGGCTACCTGTGGTCAGTAATGCATGTACAAACAACAATTTAAATTAAATTTACATGGGGTTGTCTTTTTGTGTCTAATGCAATAACCAGGAACAATTTCGACAAAAATCCGTAGGAGTTTGCAGTATACATATTGTACTATGAAATTAACTAAATTTTGTCTTTGTAATATCTTTTATATTGGAGTTCTACTGCACATAAAATTTCAATATTTTGGGGTAAATTTTCTGTCTAAACGAGACTCAAATATTTTACAAGCGGCATATATACTATAAATCATCATATGCTTCTTATGTTGATGATAATTTGACCAGCTGTTAAGGCTTTAGTGCAATTTTCAAGAGAAAAATACTCGGCCTGAAAATATGAACTGATACCGAGTTGTGACTGTGGCGATGCCTTAAACCCAGCAAAAAAAAAAAAACTGACAGAGTGAAAATGCATGGGTTTTTTTTAAATTCTGATTTTATTTTATCAAATAGTTATTTCTGACATAGTTAGAAAGGCAATTAACTCACAGAAGTGTTATCTGAACACAGGTGTTTTTCACCATTTTTTTTTGCACCTGAAGGGAGGTCTATAGTCATCTTACTGCCTAGCCATCTGTATGTTAGGAAGCTGTCCCATTTGATTCACTGAGTTATACATTTTAAATTGTTTAATAAATTCCTATGATGCTTAATACAAATGTCAAGCATAATGATGTGTGTTAGGTCTGTACCTCAAAGGTCAAGGTCAAGTTTTGAAGGCATTTTTGTCACTGGGAATCTCACTTTGTCAAACAGCCCAGTTCCAGAGAGATTCCTTTATATGGGGGAGGGAGGTGGGGGTCTCATTTACAGTATTGTCTTTGCTGATTTGTTACATTTAAAAAGAACAAACAAAATTTTTATGTCAATATTTTGTCATGTTTCTGGGTTGTTCACCATAGAATTACGTCTCCGATTTCATTATTTCATCTAATTTTACATCTTTAATAGACTGTGATACTCTCAAATTATTATTATTTATGTTAGTGTGAAAACTTACCATTGTATCATTTTGCTTTCTATGCCCTTCTCATTTTTAGCTCCTCTGATTTAAAAAGAATGATGAGTTATTGTCATCACTTGATTGGTGTCGGCATTGGTGTTATCTGGTTAAGTTTTATGTTTAGGTTAGCTTTTCTCCTAAAATATCAAAGCTATTGCTTTAAAAGTTGCAACACTTGTTCACCATCAATAGCTGACTCTGTACAGCAATAAAAAACATAACTCCATCCTGCTTTTTGCAAGACTTATGGCCCCTTTTGGACTTAGAAAATATCAGAATTCTTGGTTAAGTTTTGTGTTTAGGTCAACTTTCCTCCTTAACGGTCAAAGCTATTGCTTTAAAACTTGGAGCATTATCCACCATTAAAAGCTAACTCTGCTCAGCAAGTACCTTTACTCTAGATTGCTTTTTGCAAGAATTATGGCTCCATTTGGACTTAGAAAATCAGATGTTTTGGTTAAGTTTTTTGTTTAGGTCAGCTTTTCTCCTAAACTATGAAAGCTATTGCTTCAAAACTTGCAACACTTGTTCACCATCAAAAGCTGACTCTGTACAGCAAGAAACATAACTCCATCCTGCTATTTGCAAGAATTATGGCCCCTTTTGGACTTAGAAAATATCAGATTTCTTAGTTAAGTTTTGAATTTAGGTCAACTTTTCTCCTTAATGGTCAAAGCTATTGCTTTAAAACTTGGAGCAGTTATCTGCCATTAAAAGCTGACTCTGCACAGCAGGTACCGTAACTCTACATTGCTTTTTGCAAGAATTATGGTCCCTTTTGGACTAAGAAAATCGTGGGTAGGACAATATTTCTATTATACAGAGACAAAAAAGTCAGATGAGCGTCTACACCTGCAAGGCGGTGCTCTTGTTTCTACTTTTGAATGGCAGAGTATTGGTGTTCTATTCTTTCTCAGCTAAATATTTATGTAATATAAATGCAAATGCAAGGTACTTTAAATTAAGGTAATGAAACCATAGTGAATATCAGTAATGTCCGTGTGATTTCATATTCTCCATATAGGACTTCGGCATTCTCTGCCTGGTTGCTCAAACAAGCAAGATTAGCCGAAGAATGACGAATTAGCATTTAGAAATTACGTTATCTCACATAAATTGCCAATTGTCAATCAAGTCCATACCTTAAATAAGAAAATCCTCGTGTGAATTTTAATGCAAGATAGGTACTTATATAAGAAGTTCATCAGTAATTATGCCCCTCTTCGAGGAAGGAGGGGTATATTGTTTGGGTCGAAATCCACATGTGAATTATGCCCCTCTTCGAGGAAGGAGGGGTATATTCTTTGGGTGCATTACCTTAAATAAGAAATCCATCTGTGAATTCAAATACAGGATAGGTACTTATATAAGAAGTTCATCGGTAATTATGCCCCCCTTCGAGGAAGGAGGGGTATACTGTTTGGGTGCATTACCTTAAATAAGAAATCCACATGTGAATTCTAATGCAAGATACATGTAGGTACTTAATATAAGAAGTTCATCAGTAATTATGCCCCCACCCCCTTTCGAGGAAGGAGGGGTATATTGTTTGGGTGCATTACCTTAAATAAGAAATCCATCTGTGAATTCTAATGCAAGATAGGTACTTACGTAAGAAGTTCATCAGTAATTATGCCCCCTTCAAGGAAGGAGGGGTATATTGTTTGGGTGCATTACCTTAAATAAGAAATCCACATGTGAATTTTAATGCAAGATAGGTACTTATGTAAGAAGTTCATCGGTAATTATGCCCCCTTTGAAGAAGGATGGGTATATTGTTTTGAAGATGTCGGTCGGTCTGTAGACCAACCGGTTTCGGATGAAAACCCAAGAACATTTGAGCCTAAGGTCATGAAAGTTGATAGGAAGATTGGTCATGACTAGCAGATAACCCCTATTGATTTTGAGATCAGTAGGTCAAAGGTCAAGGTCACGGTGACCTGGAAGAGTTAAACGGTTTCTGGACGATAACTCGAGAACGCTTGGGCCTAGGATCACGGAAGTTGATTAGGAGCTGATGACCCCTATTGATTTTGAGGTCAATAGGTCAAAGGTCAAGGTCACTGTGACCCGGAACAGTTAAACCGTTCCCAAACGATAACTTAAGAACACTTGGGCATAAGATCATGAAAGTTGATAGGGAGGTTGATCATGACCAGCAGATGACTCCTTTGGATTTTGAGATCAGTAGGTAAAGGGTCAGGGTCAAGGTCATAGTGAACCGGAACAGTTAAACTGTTTCTGGACGATAACCTGAGAACACATGGGCCTAGGATCACAAAACTTTGTAGGTAGATTGATCATGACCAGCAAATGACCACTATTGATTTTGAGATCAGTAGGTCAAAGGTCAATTTCACAGTGACCCTGAACAGTTAAATGGTTTCTGGACAATAACTCGAGAACGCTTGGGCCTAGGATCACGAAACATAATAGGGAGGTTGATCATAAGCAGCAGATGATCCCTATTGATTTTGAGTTCAGTAGGTCAAAGGTCAAGGTCACAGTGACCCGGAACTGTTAAACCGCTTCGGATGATAACTTGAAAAATAAAATAGATTACTGAATGCATCAAGGGGGGCATTTCGTGTTCTACGAGCTGTTGTTTTCCATATAAAATACTAATGAGAAATTGATCTATAATTATCTAATACAAGGTAGTTACAGATACAAGAAATTCACATATGATTTTCTCTACATCCAAATGAGTTTCACCTATAATCGCATTTTATAAGAGTTTCATCTATAATTTTCCATTCAGGACTCGTATTCAAACTTCTTTTAATAATAAGAGTTTCATCTATAACTTTAGGAACCGTTAAATACTCATATAAGATTCTTTAATAAGAGTTTCATCTATAATTTCCAATGCAGGATTCTTTCTTCTGAGTTTTACCTAGAATTTTCCATACAAGATATTTGAGCTAGATATTCACTATCATTAAGATGTCTGATTCCATTCTCACACTAGTTTGCGAATAGCAAACACTGTTTTGTACAGACCACTATTTGTCTTTTTTTTTAGTTTTCGTATGAAGTTTGATGTTAGATGATGTATATAGTTTATGAAGAACTCGAGAATATGGTAGTTTGATATTTGTATATAGAGTAAGTATGTGAAGTTTTCTGTATAAATTGTTGCTTTAGTACAAAGTTTATGTGAATTCATGAATAATTTATTATTTTATACACTATTGTCTTATATTTTATTGATTGTTGTTAAATGTGAATTTTTAATGAATATTCTTTAAAACATGTGAAGCTAGTGTTTTGTCTTTGATGCCTTCACCCCACCATTGCCTTTCCATATGCTACCCCCCTACACATTCCACCTACACCCCAACTCCAGAAGAGAGAACTTAAGTTGGCTTCAGTCTAGTATGAGAACTGTTGGAACTACAGTTTCAAACTTCATAAATGGTTGCCAATATTTGAAAAGATTTAGTTGTTAAAATCACCCAAAGACTGGTTTAGTTACTGGTGAACTTTCTGGCCCACAGCTGTCAAATTTCATTGGCTGAGTTTCTCTACTAAAACTAATTTATCCCAAGACAATATGCTTTCACTGGTAAGTAAAACTACTACTTCTGTCTACTTGAATTTTCTTTCACTCCTATGTAGTCACTATCATCCCGAGACAATTTCCTTTTATTGGTAAGGAGCATCCCTCTACTTAAACTACCATCCAGTGGCAATTTCTTTGACAATTGGTAAGGAGCTTCCCTCTTATAAAACTGCATATCCTTCGGCAATTTTAAGAAACACTGGTAAGGAGTCTCCCTCTACTGAAACTACCTATCCTGAGGCAATCTCTTTTCTTTGGCCACAGGTAAGGAAAATTCCCTCTACTAGAACTACCTATCCTATGGCTATTTCCTTTCAACAGTCACTGGTAAGAAGTCTCTGCTGAAACTACCTATCCTGAGGCAATATCTTTTCTTTGACCATTGGTAAGGAACTTCCTTCTTATAAAACTGCATATCCTGAGGCAATTTCATTTCAAGAGTCACTGGTAAGGAGTCTCTCGTACTAAAACTACCTATCCTAAGGTAATTTCTTTGACCATTGGAAAGTAGCTTCTCTCTACTAAAACTAATTCTATGGCAATTTCCTTTCGAGAATCACCGGTAAGGAGCGTCACTCTACTAAAACTACTACTCAGGTAATTTACTTTCACTGATCACTGGTAAGGAGTGCCCTCTACTAAAACTACCTATCCTGTGGAAATTTCTTTTCTTTGTCCATTGGTAAGGAGCTTCCCTCTACTAAAACTACCTATCGTGTGGCAATTTTTCTTTGTCCATTGGTAAGGAACTTCCCTCTACTAAAACTACCTATCCTGAGGCAATTTACTTTCACTGATCACTGGTCAGAGTCTCCCTATACTAAAATTACCAATCCTTCACGGATCAATGATAATGAGTATTCCTCTACTAAACCTATCCTGATAAAATTTACTTTTACTGGCCACTGGTAAGGAGTGCCCTCTACTAAAATACTTATCCTGTGGCAATTTATTTTCTTTGTCCATTGGTAAAGTGCTTCCCTTTACTAAAACTACCTATCCTGAGGCAATTTACTTTCACTGATCACTGGTCAGAGTCTCCCTATACTAAAACTACCAATCCTTCACGGATCAATGATAATGAGTATTCCTCTACTAAACCTATCCTGATAAAATTTACTTTTACTGGCCACTTGTAAGGAGTCCTCCGTAGTTAAAACTGCCTAGACTGAGGCAACTCTTTCATTGTTTACGAGTTTAAAACTTCATTAATGGATCATTTCTGAGGAAATTTCCTTTTCTTAATACTTTATTCCGCGAAAGAAGTTCGTTTCTGATTTCATACCTCGTTTCGAAGAGGGTGTTCAGGGCACATTTCATTATTTTAACAGACTGTCAAACCGAGTCTGCTGTTACCTTTCTTGGTTTTAACTATCACAGCAAAGGTTTTTCAGTGCAATTGATGGCCTAAAAAGCAAGCCTGGTAAGTTTGCTTTGTTGTTACCGGTATATGCTTCTAAGGAATCTAATAATTAACCACTCGTCACTAGAATGTTGCATATTTTTTCTACCACACATTGGTCCCCCTTATCTAAAAACTTTCTTATTATTACTATACTACCTATATATCATGAAACTTTTTCAATTCTAAGATCCCTTCACAAAGAAGATATTCAACAAAACGTATGTCAAGACTTACTCGAGCTCAAAGGTCAACTTTGTCGTCTTCATATCTCGTGCCCGGAATATAACCAATAACCGTTGGAGGTATTGTCTTCAATCTTTACATATAGTTAGCAGTGGAACTAAAAATACAAACTTTAAGTGGGCACAACATATTTTATATGTATGTGTAGTTAAGTGCATCAAAGTACACAGTCTGAAAAAATAACAGAAATATCATTTTATGAAAGAGTTATTTGAGCTGAAAACAATACCCTTGGTAAAATATTCGGAAAAAATGAGATAACTGCAATGACTTTATTGTAGGCTTTGGTGACTACTGACCTAATACCTCATTCAAGTCATGCACTTTTTACCTCTAGGCATGAAAAAAGCATGCACAATTACAACAGCGGTCAGCAGTCTGAAAAGAAAATTATGTAAAGATCAAATTTGTGAATGTCCTAAGGAAAGTGTGACATTTTTATGGTGAAATTTGTCAATAAACACGATTTTTTTAAAAGGCAAAACGAACAGAATTTCACAAGGTAAAATATGTTGAAAAAGCTACTGCTGGAAAGAGAACAATCTCTGCTACCTATACATAAGCGTCAAAGTATGGAAAAAATTATCTAAAAATATGAGAAAATCAAAGAAAAAAATTTCAGCACGGTTAGATACATGACTGTTATCCTGCATAGCATTTAATATAGATAGCTTCGCTTACTTTTCCATTGCATTGATATAACATAGTCAGGATTAGGATTTACAAACGGTGTTCTGTAAATAATTTCACTCTATAAACAGATTGTTTCAGGGCAAGTCTCTACATAGATGGCAATGAGACGATATGCAGAGTACATGAACCAGGTCTGTAGGTCAATGTCAGATCTGTCATGTTTTGTGTCCCAGAGCATAACCTGATAACCATTCAAGGTATTGACTTCAAACTTGGCATATGGGTAGGTAGTAATGAGTCGATATGCATAGCACATGAATTTGGTCTGTAGGTCAAAGGTCAAGGTCACAAATTGAATAGGGACAACTTCAAAACTATTCAAGATATAGACTTTTAAACTTGGAATACAGGTGGAAGATGATGAGGTCATTTGAGGAGTGCAAAAATCCTTATTACTCCCCACACCACCCCAACTCTCGACCCCTCCCCCCAACACACACAACACAAACACACACACACACACACACACACACACACACACACACACAAATGAAATAATAAAAATTTGAAAAATCACATTTATTTTTTTTGTGCCTTAGTATACTAGGTTGATAAGTAAAAAGTCATGGTTACAGTCCGTCATATTTTGTCCTCATGTGTCTGGATTACAACTTCGAAACTGTTCAAGGTATTGACTTTAAACTTGGAATAAAGATTGGTGGTGAGGAAGTGACTTGAGGAGCGCAACAATCCAGATAACCACCCCCACCCTCCTTACACCCCTCGATTTACTTTCAGTTTCTTCACAGTATTCCATCACCACTGCCGCACATCCCCACCCCCTACCCACTTGTACATTACATCCCCTCTCCCATACACGTACCCAAGAAAAAACGTTAATCTTACTTCTAAGAACTTGGGGCGAACACTGCCTCGCTTTACGGAGCCCTTGTTTTTATCTATTCCCTATGCGCACTAGATATATTCTTAACACGGAAAATATTGTACTTATTTTTTTCAATAGTTCATCAACAAGTCTGTACATATACAATTTATTATGGAGACTAACACATTTCTTATCCATAGACTTCATAATGAAACCACTTCAACTTATGTCCGAGATACCCGCCCATACATTCTTCATAAACGTGAAATACGACAGAAATGCTAGATATGTTTCTTCCCAATGTGAGTTACATTAACAGAAATTATCCCATGTTGTGTATTTTTTCCACGACTGTCAGTTAGCCACTCCTGTTTATTCATCAAAGAATATAAAAGATTGCTCACGCACTTGCGCTTTAAATACATGACGGTCAATTAGTGTAAACATTTTAAGGGACATTCCAACATCTTGGACGTTAGTAGGAAGACTTTCAGGAATGCATATGTTAAGTTAGCATACACGGTATCTTTTTATTCTTCTGAGATTTAAAATGAAAACAATACACGCTTAATTAGATATATACAATGGAATAAAGGTGACATGTGAATTTTATTACATGTACATTCATATTCCATAATAAAATTAATTACAGACACTGTAAATATGTTCTATACCTTTTGGTCTGTAATCCAGGAACTGAATAAAGGAAACATTGAACATATATTATATATATGAATAACAAAAACGATGCCTCTAACACATTAACAAAATTTCTGAAACATGCTTTTGTTTCATATTTTTTGCTTTTTCAAATATGACTTTTGACCATACGATGTGTTCTACAGTCTTAGATGATAGAAAATAAAATATAACATATAGAATTTTATTGAAATCGCCTAAGCAACATTATATTTCAGTTATTTCAGAAGCTTTAGAACAATTCGCCAATGCTTATACACTACTCAGTTGTCGTTTTTGCGAAGTCATTTCATACCATAAACATTTTGATTGTATTTTAATCAAAACTGATTGCATAATCCCCTTTAACAAATTCCGGTTAAAGGAATTGAAACTTAATTTAAAGATTTCATTCAAACTTTATGGGACAATCAGAAGCAAAATCGCTAGCTTAGTTGAACATATCTGCATCATTTTAGATTTCACAAATATGTAATATTTTTATAAACACCATTCAATTGAAAAAAAACAAACAATCAAATATACATGAAAAAATAATGAAATATGAAATATTGATAAACGAACTGGATGAATCTTCACCCACATCATAATTTACAAATTTATCAAACTGACTTACAACTTATTGATTTATTCATTCATTCATTCATTCTACGACAGAAAGTCGATTCTGAAACAATAATTATTTGGAGCCTAGTTGTTCACCTCTAGTTCAAAAATCTGGCAGGGAGTCAGGGGCGCAGTGGTTAAAAGGTTGGACTACAACGCCAGCGGTCCGGGTTCGATTCCCGGTCGCGGCTGATATCCCGTCTAGTGTTCAATGCTGGGTGATTTACTTTAAATTGGTACTGATTCCAGCAGATGCGGCCTAGACTGGATGCTGGGGAGGTAAATATGACGCTTGCCGTAGGCTGGGCTAGAAATAAGTTATTCCATTCATTCGAGGTGGGGACTTTCGTCGACTACCCACGTTAAACAAAAAACTTTACCTTTACCTTTTAACCAGCTACTGCATTACAGAAAAACTTAATTTCTAAAGAAAGTTGTAGAACAGAAAAGTACAGTAATAGCTCACAGAATGGCGTATTTTTGTTTTAATTTTTTGTTCAATCCAGAAAATATTTGACGCTTATAGATTTGACGCGTTTAGATTTTCCGAAAGTATTCCCACACTTCGTGGTGATTTTAATTCATATATAGGGAAATAAAATTTGTAATGCAAGATAGAATTCGATATTTTAAAGCATTAAGCGTTGATGTATTGATGTTTCGTGTGATAATAAGCATGATTATTGCAATAAACTTTATCGAACTTGTGTCGCGTTCCAATTATTTTCTACGGAAATTACACGGAAACCATTGTTAGTCCGCACGTAGTAAAAACAATGAGAGAAAATAGTTCCATTATTACTTCTGCGAACTCTGGGGGAACCGGAAGTCACTGCGTGAGACTTGTTTGGATGACACGTGTTTGTTTGGAACATATTCCAGGTTGTGTCTGAGCATGAATCGGACAAACAGCGCATTCAAAATATTTTAATCGCACATCATCTTCGTAAAAAATAATGTCATGAAAAGTCAATAAATCATAATCAGAATACTAATTTTTGTTTATGGCGCGACATCAATGTTAAAATCCAATCTTACAGGAAATAATTTGCTTTGTATCGCAGTATGATATCATTTTATAATGTCATTTTATAATGTTGAGAAAACTTACCAATAACATCGTCAGTGACAAGTTTCGATAAAATATAAATACACGAGCTAAGAGCTATGCCGATATAATCGGGGAAATAATTATAACTGATCGTTGCAAAAACATAGAAATTATCTATTTAATCAATCACGTCCTGAGGGGAATTTTGATCAGACGACGTACAAGGAGCTGTCGGCGGTCCCTGGAGCCCACCGGCACGTACTGATAGTGACGCTAAAACACCCGCCGTCGGTGACATGTCAAATTTATCAACTATTGCATCAAACTAGGTTTTATTGTTTTTTTTGTCCGGCGTTTGTGATATTTGTATCGATACCGTTGTCCCAAGTAACGGGGACTGTGCTTTTGCTCGTAAAATAGTACATCAACATGTATTACAGCAGACACAAAATTTAATTTTAAAAAAGAAAACAGACGACTTGATGGGAAAAACACAGTCGAAGCCATTGCTAAAGATGTCAAGGCAGAATCTTTTAGTGTCGTCCGTCGTATCATCCCCCACCCCTCACACATTAACACCTTAGCACCAAAAAAATGAGATAAATTTCAGAATACCTCGGCTTTGACTACATTTGCCTCCCTTGACGTTCCGTATCATGACAGATAACGTCCTGAGTTGTACAAACCCAAGCATAGCCCGGTTGGCGGTCTTTTACTGAACATACCAAAACGTAATAGTTGTGCACAACTTCAGTTGACAATAACTGAATAAAATCAAAGATACTTGAACTTTCGGGGGAAAATGCGAACGGAATTAATGTCGCTTTTGATTCCATTGCAACGGTGAGAGCATTTCCGTATCATCTAATGACATATTGGTCTCTACAATCATATTTTCAGTTGTTAAATTGGAATGTAGAAATCACGTTTAAGCTCCACATAAGTCAAGTCACGGTGAAACCTTGCCCTGGAAAAAAAGCTGAGCTAGAATTTAGATAACTATTTTCTCCGACTCTCCCTCCCATCCCAACCGCACATTTATCAATTTGACTTTAGCTACAAGAACTGGTTTTAAATGAACCAAAAATCAAACGAAACAAGACCTCTCCTAACATGGTGAACGTTTCTAATTAATTAAGATCATTTATTTTTCAAACTGTATGAAAAACAATACTTGGTTCTCGAAAATGCTATCAATCTCTCGAGCCAATCCAGTGCTCCGTACTTTGGGGACCAATCCTGATTTTCTAACTGCCATAACATGAAATCCCGTGTGACTTCTCGAGATTATAATCTCGTCTAATCGGCAATGACAGAAGTCCGTTTGGACCATAAAATTTGATTAAAACAGCTCAGTTTACATACAGTAATAGTATCTCCCCATAAATTGGTGCGCTATTCCATTCCATAGATTTAAGCAAACAGCTTTAATCCGAAATGTTCGCGGCTCTCACTGAGCCTGTAAGCTTCATTTATTTTCAATTTTCGACTAAAGGGTCAACAGGGAAATTAATCAATTTAATCCCAACAAACTCCCGTTCAGTAAACTCCAGACGAAACGTCATTGGAAATATTACCGCTTTCTAACAACTTCTCCCCAGTTGATAATCATTCGGATAACGCAAGGTTCGGATTACACGATTCGGGAAATCCAATCCGTTATGTTGATTTGCTAAAGTCGGAGGGTAATTGTCCAAGAGTGTTACGATGCAAGGGGATTATGAAATAATGTGATTGATGTCTTGACCTTAAATCATCCATCCAAATATTAGAGATTTAACACTAATTCCTAACTCATCAGTCATGCTAAAGAATTGACGTCTGCTGTCGTTGTCAGTGAGGATTATATTACAAGTAACTTAGCATAAAAGAACCCTATAGGACTTTTCTATGATATGTAAGGTTTAAATATTTTTATCCCCCTCCCATCACACTCGTCACATCCAACTTAACCTTTTCGTTTGTGACTGAATCGATGTCCCGAGCAGGATGCTTTACATCCAGCACGTAAAAGAACCAGAGCGAAGCTTTGACATGTTGAAGCCTCTTCTAGGCATAAGAAATAATTTTCCAAGTTCCGATATTTCAGGTTTTGTTTTCAGTTTTCATAGTATCCCAGTCGTCATTCTGTTGCCAGATTTAGTGTTGCTGGTGGAGCAGAATGGATGCCAGTCTACACAGGTTTGATTCTCATACACGGCAAAGCATTATAGTTCCTAACCTACGTTATTAGCCTGACTACTCGAAGAATAGATAGAGTTATTGGACTCGTCTGTTCGTCGGCGTCAGCGTCGGCGTCCACGTTTTGGTAAGTTTTTTGTATGTAAGCTGGTATCTCAGTTACCACTTGTGTGAATGGATTGAAACTTCACACACATATTAATTGTGATTAACTGACTTACAATGCGCAGGTTCCATAATTCCATAATTCTTTTTTCTGTTTGTTTGCAAAATTATGCTCCTTTTTCGACTAAACAATTATTGGTTAAGTTTTTGTATATATATGTAAGTTGGTATCTCAGCATCGAACAATAGGAATAAATTAAAACTTCACACACATTTCCATTGTGATGAGCTGGAATCGTTTGTTTGTGTTCTATAACTCTGTTTTGAATTTATACAAAATTTGACTTTTATATTCATACAATTTTCTAGGTTGTTGAATAGCCGAGTCGAGCGTTGCTGTCCTCCGACAATTCTTGTTTATTTTATTTTACTTATTTGCACTTATCAGCGACTGTCATATTTATGGATTCACTAAAAATACCAAAATTTTGAATATGAGTGATCAATTTTTAATTATATCTAAATAATATCATTTTGAAGTCTAGATCATAACATAGCAAAAAGCACACTTGGCTAAATTGAATTTGTATATTCCAAAATGATTAATTAAAACGCACCCAAATACATACTAGTGTTTGATTATTTTTTTTTTGCATTAAATATTTCATTTAGTTAAAAGATTCTTTTTTTTCAATTCGGCGGGAATTGTCTTTTCATACCTAATATACATGTATAAAATGCAAGGAGTTCGTTGTGTGAATAATGCAAACACAGTCTTTCGTCACTTCGGACGTCTTTGATTAGGCAGTAACTACAGGTAGACTATGTAAATTGGGATGTTCTCGTCCAAATTTTGTAACGAGGATGCTTTTTTTTATTCCATGTCGATAATGAATTTACATTTTTTTGCTATTGTTTTGATATTCATGAATTGATGTTGTTTAGCAAAAATGCTGTTGGTGTAAATGATGGCCATTTGGTACCCTCTAATAAACGCGAGTATTTCACATCCCCGTTACAAGATCGGAGTAATGATAAAGATATTGTCGTTAAAGTACAATAAAGTTTATGAATGGCAAAGTACTTTTTGATACATTGTTATCATACTATAGAGATAAAACAAACAAATTGCGCTATATCATAAAAATAAAACAAGATTAGCTTGTTGTATAGGCTAGTCAGCGCCCTGTTTGTAATACTGATGTTCATTCGAGATCTGAAGAAGAAAATATACTGGCATACCGTAGAACAGTTACGCAAAAACAACTTTAATTAAGATACAGTCTCTTTGGGTTTATATATTGCAATTGCTGGTTCTCTTTTTTCCAATGCATATGCGTTTGCTCGCATAGAAAGCAAGGTAAAAAAAAGCCTAAATGGGATTCGAAAGCTCCGGTCTTTTTCGTTGTTTTTAAACAAAAATCCTATCGTTATACCGGTCCGTGGAGACGGACCAGACTAAATTAGTGAAGAGATACTGTGATAAAACGGATATTTAACTAGTCAAATAGTATTCAAAATTAACCCATCTATGTATTGACTAGGATGGTAAATTGAAGGAACAAGTGTTGAATGAGTTTCTTATATAAAACCATTATGAAAGAATCCCACGAGGGGTACATTTACAAAACAAAATTTTATAGTCATTTTAAGGTTGCAAACTACAGATTTATCAAAAATTACAAAATATGAATAATAGTTTACCTTTGTCCTTTAAACCTGTAAGACTGTTTTTTTCCAGACCTATCAGTCTGATCTTTACCTTCAAATTCACCAGTCTCAAAACAGCTTTATCACTTTATCACTCGTACACAGCAGTAATAACCCATATTTTGACTCTGCATTCGCCTCGTCCAAACTGTATTTTTCCGTATTTGGACGGGTACCCATTTGGAAAAACCATATTAGACTCGCCTAGCGGCTCGTCCAATATCGTTTTCTCAGCTTGGTACTCGTCCAAATATATCTCCGTATTTACAGAACAGTGTCAAATAACAATGCAATGCAATGCAATGCAATGCAATGCAATACAATGCAATACAATACAATACAATACAATACAATACAATACACAATACACAATACACAATACAATACAATACAATACAATACAATACAATACAATCAATACAATACAATACAAGTCAATACAATACAAGTCAATTCAATACAATACAATACAATACAAGTCAATACAATACAATACAATACAAAATGCAAGTCAATACAATACAAGTCAATACAATACAATACAAGTCAATACAATACAATACAATACAATACAATACAATACAATACAATACAATACAATAATACAATACAATACAATACAATACAATACAATACAATACAATACAATACAATACAATACAATACAATTCAATTCAATTCAATACTTATAGGTTATTAACTTTGTATGTGGATATATGCACGAGTTCTGCAGCGTTAATATTGTGCGACTTTAGGAGCGCAATATTATCCGCAAAAGAACAGTGTCAAATAACAATGCAATGCAATGCAATGCAATACAATACAATACAATACAATACAATACAATACAATACAATACAATACAATACTGTTAGGTTATTTAACATTGTTCTGTACAACACGGAGATACCTGGCGGCTCGTCCAATATGGTTTTCCCAGCTGAGTACGAGTCCAAATATATCTCGTATTGTACAGTTCAATGTTAAATAACCTTTTTATTCTATATCTATTTCATTTTAGTTTAAATTAAAATGATTCATTTCTGCCATCCTCATGTCAAGACGCATAATCTAACTATGTGCATAGAGCGCCTACTTCACCCGATATACATTCCGAACATATTCACGCGTTTCGGGCTTTATCGTATGTTTAACATGGGACATTTCCAAATACGGAAAAATACAGGGTTTTCTTTGTACGCACGTGCGTCCAATAAGGTAAAATATTGTACGGGCACGTGTTGCAAATGAACGTTCACGATTGGATAGATAAAACAGATATAGAATAAAATACAATTTGCAATACAATACAATATGCAATACAATATGCAATACAATATAATATGCAATATGCAATACAATACAATATGCAATACAATACAGAAATACAATACAAAGCAATGCAATGCAATGCAATGAAATGCTTTGCAACGCATCGCATCGCATCGCATCGCATCGCATCGCAGCATCGCATCGCATCGCATCGCATCGCAACACAACGCAACGTAACACAACATAATGCATCGCAACGCAAAACAAAGCAAAGCAAAGCAACGCAACGCAACGCAACGCAACGCCACGCCACGCCACGCCACGCCACGCCACACGTCACGCAACGCAACGCAACGCAACAAAATGCAATACAACGCAATGCAACATAATATAATAGAATAAGTATGTATTAAATATACTTACAATGTATAACAAAGCATAGTACACAAAGTGGATATTATTATCAGAAGAGAACGTGATAAATTCAAATGTAATGTTAGCATTATTCAATTTTACAGTCAATTCATTAAAATGACTCAATGTGTGAATTTGATGCCTATCATTACAAAGTTCCTTAAACCAGTCTTAATCATTCCTCAGGCATTTGAAAAAAAATGGCTGTCTCGTGAATTTATTGTTGTTGGTGAAAATGTGTTTGTTCGTCGAAAGAAAAACTAATTTAACTAATGTGTGTAAAATTTTATTTCTGTTTTGTATACATGTACTTTACCTGCAATTAGAAGTTCACAGGAAAGGGGTCATTTATGATACCTATGGGGTTTCCCTAATTCCAGCGAGTAATTATTCTGAAATGACAATTGTCTACTATGTACATTTTTCCAGATTTCTTTTTAAATTGTGAAAGGTGTAATGACACGTGCACACGCCCGTGCGCACTTGCGTATGACATCTGCATGTCACGTAAGAACGTTTATCATGTATTACATCTCGGCTGAAATGAGACAATTTTATATCAGAAGTGAAAATTAATAAACCATTTGAGCCGCGCCATGAGAAAACCAACATAGTGTGTTTGCGACCAGCATGGATCCAGACCAGCCTGCGCATCCGCGCAGTCTGGTCAGGATCCATGCCGTTCGCTAACAGTTTCTCCAATTCCAATAGGCTTTGAAAGCGAACAGCATGGATCTTGGCCAGACTGCGCAGATGCGCAGGCTGGTCTGGATCCATGCTGGTCGCAAACCCACTATGTTGGTTTTTCCGTGACACGGCTCATTTCTCACTTTCCAAATGGAACATTATGATTTAAAACGGATAAGCGGCCAATTCTCTTAAAAGACCATGTTTATCAGTGAGTACATTGGAATTCAAAGTCTGTCTGCACGTGTACTTACAACATGACGACAGAGAAATACAACTGATAGTTGTTACTAAAGAATAGTGACAATTCCCCCGTGAATGCTTCTTTTTATGAATTTGTAATTAATAAGTTTTAAGCTGTGTTTGTTTGATGAGTTTGATGTCATTGTTGCATAACTACAGGTCATATGGCGACTTTCCAGCTTTTGTTGATGAAGACCTCTGGTGTCCCTCCGGGCATTATTTCACACCGGGTGTGCAGACTGTTGTAGTAATTATGCATGTTTTTTTTTCATGCCTAGACGTAAAAAATGCATGGCTTGCATGTGTTACTTGGTCACTAGTCACCTAAGCCTACAATAAAGTCTTAGCAGAGTTGTCTCCATTTTTTTCACAAATTTTTTACCCAAGATATTTTTTTTCAGCTCAATAACTCTTTTTCAAAAAAACGATCTTGTAATTTTTTTTCAGACTGTTTATATTGATGTAAATAACTACACATATATCTAAAATATGTAGAGTATACTTGAACTTTTTATTTCTAGTTCCACTGCCTACATATACGGATATTTTTGATGTCTTGAAAGTAAATATCAGTCAATTTGATTAGCCTGCTTGATTTTGGTAGGCGCATTCGCCTCACCAGAGCGGCGACCAGACTAGTTCCAAGCGAAATTCCTCTCGGTACAGAACAGCTTCGGAATTAAGGTATTAGACCCATAATAGTGTACCTCCTTTTGAAGAGTATTCAATTACTACCATATACGTACTTTGACTTACATTTTTCAGGTGGGCATAGGTTCAAGCCCTTCTGGGACCAATTCTATTTCCTTATATTCCTTTCTTTACCTTTTTTTCAAAACTTATCATTGATTTATTGTACAAAAGTGGGAAAAGCGGTAAAAGTTGTCTATCTCGCCTTTACTTTTTAGATTACATATTGTGGAAGAAGTGTAGGAATGTAGAATGAAATGTACTTCTCCTTGGCCTCAAGGTTATAATTATTTGAATGAAGTTAGCAAAATCTGAAACAGTCCCACAGGACTCGACCTTAATTTTTCAATGTTGGAGTTATAATTCTGTCTCATTAAATCATTTTACTAGAGGCACCCAAGAAAAAAAAATTGACAGTTTTATTTTGTGTTTTATAATTGTTTACCAATTGTTTGACGTTTCTTTTATCACAATGGTAAAATGAATTACAAACGTTTCGGACAATGGCCATCACTTTGAGATTTGTCTCTACTTCAGTTTGAGCAAATATCATAAATTATACAAAAAACTTAAAAAAAACAAACAAAAAAAAAACGAAAAAAAAAACCCCGGCAGGGTAAAGGTTATCATAGTAAAAATTAGATCAACTTTAAGAATCTACCAAGCGAATGCCATTTTCAAACATTACTATTAGGGGGTGGGGGGGGGTCTAATATCTTATAGAGTTTCCAGTTCCGGTTTAGAAAGTTATACTTGATAGAGGGATTTTATTCAAGATACGAATATAGTTCAATCTGGATGGTTTTCCGTTTTTTATCCCTGCAGATCCAGTCAGGATTTAAAGAGGTTTCACTGCATAGTATTTTAAATGGAAAACAAAATTATCATGAAACGCTTTCTTGACTCGAACTTTGATTTTATAATTGCTGTGTTGTAACAGTATTCATTTCTAACGATTTTTTCCACACTGGAAACCGCGATAAAACCAATACTTACAAATTACCGACATAGAGTCATTCTCCTTAAATAAATAGAAACACGCCTACAAATGAAAGAATTTCATTAAAAATAACACAATATGCATGCTGTATGAACGCCTATTCACGTGCGCGCGTGCGAAACACACATTTTAATCGTTTTGAAGCGCAAAGAACATTTTCAGAGATGAAATATGCTACAATGAGTGAAATTCCCAGCACGTGCTCGCCAATTAAGTGAATCCGAAAGTTTTGTTGCTTTTTAAAGTAAGCAAACAACTGACAGAATTTTGAAATATTAGAATAATTATTGCGGTTTATTCTGAGTGACAACCGAGGTAGGCCAATATTTGCCGAGTAATTTGTGCTATGTATTGCACGTGGACCAGGGCACGAGGCTGTGTACGAGTATTTTGCTTTTGGAAACAATGGTTAGTTAATTTTCTTTCCATTGTAAAACTTAATGTTATAAATTGGGTTGGTACACGACAGCAGAAAGGTGTCAATCAGATCAAAAGATCTTAGGTCTATAACACAACGATGTAATTTATTCATAATTCCTCACATTACGAAAGGATCGCCTGTCTATTGTTTCTTAACCCTTATCATGCTGGACACGATTGATTCTGCCTTTGCGACCGGAGTCCGTGCCCGTCTGATCATGTTCTGCACTGTTTGCTATTTAGACGGTATCTTTTTGGTAACCACCCCTTTTAACAGTTAATGACACTCCAAATTGAAAGCTGGACAAGTTCATTATAGAAGTTTAGCAGGGTAAGGGGTAATTCTTGAAGATCGGTACATATCACTGTCATATCAACTGCTTGAAATATGCGTTATAAAATGCATATATCATTATTATTTTCATCGTCAGAAATTTGAATTAAGGTCTTATTTAAAATGGAAGGTTGCGATTCCATATGTGTGTAGGTACGCGTACATATATAATTCATAAACTGCCTAGTATCTAGAGTAAAAATTCCGGACATGACATTATTACACAGTTCAGCCGTTTACGTATATTATCTACTTGTTAAGACTGATTCTGAGGTTTTAAACGTATACAGCAAATACTAATGGCGGAAATATGTCAGCTAGAAGGAGATTTCTGCATTTCCCATTAAAAATGCTTACCATCTACATTTACCCATTTCTGCATTTCCTATTAAAAATGCTTGCCATTTCTGCATTTCCCATTAAAATGTTTATCATTTCCGCATTTCCCATTAAAAAGCTTACCATTTCTGCATTTCCCATTAAAAATGTTTACCATCTGCAGTTGTCATTAAAATGTTAGCCATTTTTGCATTTCCCATTTAAAAAGCTTACCGTCTGCATTTCCCATTTAAAAAGCTTACTGTCTGCATTTCCCATCTAAAAAACTTACCGTTTCTGCATTTCCCTTTTTTGCTCAATATTATTGCATACATTATTTATGCTTGTAAGTCAATCATAGTCCTAAGATTCAATCTGTTAGAATTTACATAAAAATTAATTATGATAAAAGTACAGATGAGTATAGTTATAAAAGGAAAGATGATAACTGTTTATCGTCTGCCATAATGACAACTTTCTCCTGTATAATCAATTGTATTTGCTTCTACCGCACCCTTTGATGACTCCACTTAATTATACATGCATACAAATAAGGCAGACTTCCATTTGAAAATATTATTATTAGAAATGGAAATTTATTCAAATAGTTCTATACACGTTTACCGGAATTTCGCGCAGGAATATCGTCAGCAGACGAACACGACAAAATTAGCAGGATGACAAAAGTGAAATAAATGCATAACTGAAAGAAAAGACAGAATTACCAAAAAATGTCAGTTACGACCTCAGTGTCAGAGCATTGGCAATAAATGAGGCGTTATTATGTTCATACTAGCTTTTTTCCTACATCCAACTTTTATGACATTCTTTTTCGGTGTGCACGCGTTTACCCAAAGAATGCACCGCGAGCATTGTGCTTGAACATTTTCCCAGATTACAATAACAGCTCTATCGTGCAAGAGTAAGAAGTGTTTTTGGATAATATTTACATGAATGAGAATTTGATGAAGTTCTATTTGTTAAACACTTCAAAAACCAGTAAACTTCGGGAGTCAGAGAGTCGCGCGTATATCCTCACCTGTGAAAATGAGCGACTTCCGTGCAACTTCGGTGGTCCTCGGGTAGGTTCGACGGTATATAGTTTCAGTAAAATTTCATACTTTGTTGTAAATTAACGAATGTGTATCGTGGGTTTTCTTCGCATAGCAAACCAGAAATATTTTTTTCGATCGAATTCTCTGTGCAATTATTTCACATTTCCTACAGAAATACATTAACTTTCAGTCCAGACATTCAAAGTAGAACTTCGAAATCCTCCTCAAATTTACATATTTACCCTATGGAATATACTGGCTATTGCATGAGCCTGTTGCTACTTGTCTGTTGGACCTGTTTTTCGTTCAGCGGTCATGGATATATGCAAAAAAATGTATATGTAAATATAAATTAGTTATGTATATATATTTGTTATTATTATTATCATTATTGTTGTTTTTATTATTATTATTATTATTATTATTATTATTATTATCATTATTATTTAGAAAATGATTGAAAACTTGTTTAACATGCCAGCATCTTATTCAAACAAACTTTTTTATCACCAGGAAACTACTACAGCTCGCGGATACTAAAACACAATCTGGAATAAGTTATTGGTTAACCTTCATCCTATTCGTTAGAAAATAATAACTTACCCCTTTAACCCTATTCAAACACACTTTTCTATCAATACTGCCCTGTTTCAGAAACAATATGACACAAACTTCCAAGAATAAAAATAATGAATGTCGAATAAGTAATCTGGTTATTTATTTCTTTTGTGTGTGTGTGTGTGTGTGTGTGTGTGTGTGTGTGCGTGCGTGCGTGCGTGCGTGTGTGTGTGTGTGTGTGTAATTTCAAGCATATTTTTTTTAAGTAGTTGACCAGTAATGACAATATGAAAACTTTTTTTACGTGTCCACGAGGGCGAATTCGGCAATCTCCGGATTTTATAGAAAACCATGCGCTTGTAGAGCCAGATTTAAGTCCGATGAATACCGAATCGCCTAACGAGAAGAATACATAATCACACGGAAATGTTTGCTCGGAGTGTCAAAACGGGTCCATTACCTTAACCCTTAGCCCGCTAAATTTCTGAAATGGACTGGTCTATCATTCAATTTGAGCAATACCATTGTTTATTCTAAGGGGTGTTCACTGAACATTTACTGACTGATATGCGAACAGGGCAGGCCATGATCAGCCTGCACGGACGCGCAGGCTGATCTTGGTCTGCACTGGTCGCAAAGGCAAAATTAGTTGCCGCCAGCAGGCTAAAGTTAATCGATGGCTAATTTTAGAACTAGGTAATTTCCATTACTTGGTTAAAAAATGTAAACCAATCTAAACTTGCATTGTACCGTAGGAAGCGAACTCAGTCATAAGAATTCTAGTTTTGATTGCTGATTTACCGGCAAGCCATTTAATAAATGTTTTATCGCATTACATCAGAAATTATTTTTTTTGTCTTCAAATTCGGCCACTCAAAATTTAGTGTTAAAATATATACCGGTCGATAGCACAAACTTTGGACATGAATCATTTACTATGAACATAATATATTTAATAAAGAGCCCAAATCACGTTATCTTTACGTTGTGCTAGTTACATTCCGTCAGAGGAACTCACTTGACGAAGTATGTGTGTCCATCACGTGGCAATGCATTTTCGGAACATTTCTCTTTCGCTGCTATTCAAACGCAGATATCACTCTTTGTATCTACCGAAGTTGCATCTTAATTAACAGCGCACAGTTTTGACGTTTATGCGCAATACTTCATTATTTTGTCAGCAATAATATTTAAAAACACATTTCTGATCGGTAATAAAGATGTCAGCATGACCTCAACCGGTACAGTTTATTATGTAGTTCTTCAATTTTTATTCCTTATCCTATACGTAGTGTCAAGGAAACCATCCTCGTTTTCCACTCCAGAAGCCGTATATCTCAAGATGAAAACCGGCGTTTTCAAGTGCTGCATTCTTATAACGCAATTATGATGGGAAATAACATTTTCTTAATACTCGACTCCCTGGAAAGGCTTGTGATAGTATCTACTACTAATTTTTCTTTATTGTCTTGCATAGCTGTTGGTATTGTCTCATTAAAAGTATTTTCACTGTTGGGAATACTTCGGTAGTATTTTTGTCAGATCTTCAGTATTATTTTAGATGAAAATCATTTTTCCCATGTTCTGTGGTCAGCTTTTACTTACTTATCATTTGGGAGATTGTCAGTTGGGAAAGTCTTTTTTATATGGATGTACTAATTGATTCTCAATAAAATGATTCAATTGTGTTTACTGACAGATTTTTGTCAGAAGTATAGACGTGTATACACATATCAAAATATCAAAAAGACTAACATTTTTGTACTGATATGCGCAACATACACATTATCTTAAGTCATTAGTAATGCACATCCTACACATTATCGTAAGTCATTAGTAATTCGCATCCTACACATTATCCTAAGTCATTAGTAATGCGCATCCTACACATTATCCTAAATCATAAATAATACGCATCCTACACATTATCCTAAGTCATAAATAATTTACATCTTACACATTATCCTAAGTCATTAGTAGTACGAATCTTATACACATTATCCTAAGTCATTAGGAATACGCATTCACACATTATCCTAAGACATTAGTAATACTCATCCTACACATTATCCTAAGTCATTAGTAGTACGCATCCTACACATTATCCTAAGTCATTAGTAATGCGCATCCTACACATTATCCTAAGTCATAAGTTATACGCATCTTATACATATTATCCTAAGTCATTAGTAATACGCATCTTACACATAATCCTAAGTCATTAGTAATACGCATCCTACACAATATCCTAAGTCATTAGTAATACGCATCCTACACACTATCCTAAGTCATTAGTAATGCGCATCCTACATATTATCCTAAGTCATTAGTAATGCGCATCCTACACATTATCCTAAGTCATTAGTAATACGCATCTTACACATAATCCTAAGTCTTAGTACGCTTTAAATATCCTAAGTCATTAGTAATCGCATCCTACACATTATCCTAAGTCATTAATAATACGCATCCTACACAATATCCTAAGTCATTAGTAGTGCGCATCCTACACATTATCCTAAGTCATTAATAATGCGCATCCTATACATTATCCTAAGTCATTAGTAGTACGCATCCTACACATTATCCTAAGTCATTAGTAATACGCATCCTATACATTATCCTAAGTCATTAGTAATGCGCATCCTACACATTATCCTAAGTCATTAGTAATACGCATCCTACACAATATCCTAAGTCATTAGTAATGCGCATCTTACACATAATCCTAAGTCATTAGTAATACGCATCCTACACAATATCCTAAGTCATTAGTAGTGCGCATCCTACACATTATCCTAAGTCATTAGTAATGCGCATCCTACACATTATCCTAAGTCATTAGTAATGCGCATCCTACACATTATCCTAAGTCATAAGTTATACGCATCTTATACATATTATCCTAAGTCATTAGTAATACGCATCTTACACATAATCCTAAGTCATTAGTAATACGCATCCTACACAATATCCTAAGTCATTAGAAATACGCATCCTACACACTATCCTAAGTCATTAGTAATGCGCATCCTACATATTATCCTAAGTCATTAGTAATGCGCATCCTACACATTATCCTAAGTCATTAGTAATACGCATCTTACACATAATCCTAAGTCCTTACACATAATCCTAAGTCATTAGTAATACGCATCCTACACACTATCCTAAGTCATTAGTAATACGCATCCTACACAATATCCTAAGTCATTAGTAGTGCGCATCCTACACATTATCCTAAGTCATTAATAATGCGCATCCTATACATTATCCTAAGTCATTAGTAATACGCATCCTACACATTATCCTAAGTCATTAGTAATACGCATCCTACACAATATCCTAAGTCATTAGTAATGCGCATCTTACACATAATCCTAAGTCATTAGTAATACGCATCCTACACATTATCCTAAGTCATTAGTAATACGCATCCTACACATTATCCTAAGTCATTAGTAATACGCATCCTACACAATATCCTAAGTCATTAGTAATACGCATCCTACACAATATCCTAAGTCATTGGTAATGCGCATCCTACACATTTTCCTAAGTCATTAGTAATACGCATCTTATACAAATTATCCTAAGTCATTAGTTATACTCAACTTACACATTATCCTAGGTCATGAGTAAATGTTTTGGTTGGTTTATTTCAAATTCAGTCAGCAATAATCCCATGTGAACGTAGATGTGGGGATATTTAAAAACGAACGAAAAAAAAAGAAACAACAACTACAACAAATATCAGGTTTTGGAATAGTTTTTATTTTTATTTTTGTATTGACAAGACAGAAATTTTGTAAATGCCCGATAAACAATATGAACCTTTGAATGTAACATTTAGACAACCTTTTAACTTAAACGCCTTTTGCATTTTTGTTTTGATAATTTAACTTGTTAAGGAAATAAGGAATGCAAAAAGGGTATCAGTCAAGAGAATGCGGACAATTTGGCTAGGGACGATATTTCTAAAGCACTCCTGCCCCCGCCCCTACCCATCCATGCGGGTAAGTTGCCGTCTACGAACACGTTATATCTGATTTATCATTTGTAACTGAAATACGGTTGGACAATCCCAACGGACATAGAAGCGGACAGATATTTTTTCCAACTACTTAGTACTTCAGCTAAAAATAGGAACAATTTTTTTACCGTATTTTCGGGTATATATGAAATAACTAGACATTCCCAATTTGGCAAAGGAACAAAAATATTTCGTAAAAATATATATAAAAAAAGTTATACGATTTTGTAGTTTTTTCATCAAATTTCTATTAAGATCTCTCTTTTTTTTGAAAATGTTGATTTTTAAGTTGTTTATGATACTGATACCTACATTGATTTGTGCTTCAGTATTTTCAGTATACGTATTTTCACCTTAATTTTCAGTACTTACAAACTTCAGTCTTCACAAAATTTCTTAAATTGAAATGAAACCGCAGTTTTCTTTTCAATTATGAACGTTTTTTTTTTACATTCCAAAGATGATTTTCCTACAAAAACTCTTGTTCGAGTTTTCATATCTTTCTTTACTATGGGGCACCCACGCGAAGAGTCAATGTCAAATTTGAGAGGGCTTTTTCTTCACGAACAAACAAACAATTGTAAAAATAAAAAACTTGATAAGCTTTACAGAGACAATTTTAATTGTTAAATTAAGAGATCAACTACGTTTTTATACTAAGCCATCCAAACAAAGCGTCGACTGGCATTTTGTTGCTACTTGATATAACTGTACCCTTATCAAACTTATGTAGCAGTGTTATTTATTACCTGATTCTGATGAAACTTGTACTGAATATAACTAAAACCTCTATCTTTGCAACAAAATGAACAAATGCAAATCGCGGGCTTAGCGCAAAACGGTTGTAACTTCTTCTTTATTTCATACAAGTTACAACCGTTTTGCGCTAAGCCCGCGAAATGTTGGTTGTATTTCTTTTCGAATATCTATCGTATATTATATCCAAATTTCATATTTGAAAATATGATCCATTGCTATGAAAACATGAAATAAATATGTTTACATATATAATCAGTACTATGGTAAGACTATAATAATAAATGTGTACATCTAAACAGTATGGATATGTTCTGCCACTGAAACAAGAATTGTGTCAACATTGTATGACACAAACCCCTGGAAATGTTTGATAAAATAATATAAGGACTGACTAAAACAAAAACAAAAAAAACAAAAAAAAAAAAAAAAAAAAAAAAATAAAAACACCTTGTAATATGCGCATGCCCAATTCATGTTGAGGATGCCTACCAAGTTTCATTCAATTTGGATGCAAACTGTTGAATGATACGAGTACTAACACAAAGTTCAAGTTCAAAAAGGGACATAACTCAAGAAAAATAATCGGACATGAAATTCTGAGAATGCGCGTATGCCTACTTCATAGTACAGTATATACCAAGTTTCATTTGAATTGAACAGAATATGTAGGAGCTGAGTTTTATAAGGTACAAATTTAACTGTAATATCATAAAGTCCAGAAAGGGGCATAACTCAAGAAAAAAATAATACGATATGAAAGTCCAGATAACATGTGCATGTTCGCTTTATGTTGACAATGTGTACCTAGTCTCATTTGAACTGGACGAGAAGTTAGGAGGAGTTTCTAATACACTAAGTTCAGAGGTAAGTTCAGAGGTATAGTTAAATATTTTATGCTCATAAATGGGTATACCTCAAGAAAAAGTAATCAGACAACGAAGTTCCAACAATATAGCAATGTCATGTTGATGACAAAGTTTTATTTTAATTTAATGGGAACTGTAGTACATATGGGACATATGTAGTTTTTTGTATTGCTAAGTTCAAAAAGAGTCGTAACAGTCAAAGAAAATTCCCGTATTATAATGGTAAATTATACCAAATTGCATTAGAATCAGATTGATGGAGTAAACAAAAAAGTATGACGGATGGACATTGCAAACACAATATGCTTACCGTATACATAAAAAAAAAACTGTTTTTAACCGGCTTAACGTTATGTTGAGCTTTACAGAAGCAGTAACAAATTTAACAAAAAACAGATGCAAAGATTGAGGAAGAAAATGGAAAAGAAAGTTCATTGGTCGCTGCACGGATGAGTAAAAGGTTTGATAAAGATATCTTATTAGTTGTAACTTTGCGCCAGGGCATGCTCAGGGATGTGGGATAAATTTGTATAAATTTGAATGATAAACATGCATGATAAACATATCTTTTTACTGTTCACGGGGTTTGACAAGAGAACGCTCAAAAAGACCGCATTTCCGAGGGCAATACACATAATTGTTTATATTACAAATGTATTTTAAAACAAAATAAAAGTCATTGTATACGGCTGTAGGTTGTAGGTTTAACAAAACGAGAAAATTGAATATCGCACAGAAATAAAATTCATGTTTAATACTTCGTTCATTATAAATGATATGTTTCTATAATTCAAATTTTGCAAATTTTGAATAATTATAAGAATTATAAAAAAAATCATTATTATCATAAAAAATGATAGAATAAGCTTAATAAAGACATAAAAATGAATAAATAAGTAAAATAAAGTAACGCAAGAATAATACTTGGTTCATTTATGATATTTTTCTATAAATCTAATTATCAGTTTTGAATAATTATAAGAATTATAAAAATCATTACTATCATTAAAAAAAAGATAGAATAAGCTTAATAAAGACATAATAAAAAGCATCATAAATGGATAAGTAAGTAAAATAAGGTAACGCAAAGAAGGAGTTAAACTGTACCCAAAAACACTCTACCCAGCCATGAATGTAAACATAGGCTACTCTTCAGTTAATCGTTTTTAGATTAAGTTATTAATAAACAGGGCAAAATTGAATAATCTCTAAATATCTGCCCGTAAGTCCACTTTCAGTTGTGCAGCGTATATTTATCATCAAACGTATTATCCCCATATTAATTTGCTTTGCAGGGTATTACATAACAAACTTGGAGATATTTTTAGTTGACATATTTGTTTATCATTGCATGAAATAATTAAACATATCTTTCAAAATCCATTTGAATTTCACTTTTTTAGAGAGTAGTTTACGTTTTACCCGTTTAAATCACGATAAATCATACGTCATGGTATAAATTCCTTTTTGCGCACGTTTTGTTTTGTCATGCAAGTGACATCTCGGTGATTCCATGATTTGCAGTTTAGTTTATGTCAACTGCAAAAACATTTACTTTATTCGATGACAATAAAAGTATAGTCAGACCACCGTGTGGACACAGATCAAATTACCCAAAATGCAACTAGTGTCGCGTCCAAAATTATGATTTCTTTTAACTCTTGAATAAATACCATCTGTACGTGAGTACCCGACTCACACTCCAGAGAGTTACCATGGTTTCCTAGTTTGTCTACCTGTGGTTATTGTTAAATGGTGAAACCCTACGTAGTCTTTATATACAAGTTTAACGGTACGAAGTTTCTTAAATATTAAATGATCTTACAAAGGAGAAGTTAGAAGTATTTGTACGCATGCTGGTACGTACAGAACATCTGTATAAAATGTTCAATAAGCAAGTTACTGCCATGGTAATAGATTAATTGAATTATCAGTACACCGTTAAACTATGGTAGAATAGAAACGTTCTGAATGTGTAACTCAGATAGATGCTCATGCATCTATAAACGTACACGTAAGATCAGTTAAAATTATTGGTTATTGTTTTTAACAACAACATCTGGTAAAACAAATATTATGTTGTAGGAACAATATAAGAGACGCTATATTTTGATACTACAAAGTTCTTCGTAAAGCATTTTTTTTTGAAGAAAGGACATAAAATTCTAAGATCTACTTCACGGAAAAAAAGTCTGAGTCACGTGGCGCTTGCTGTGCTGTACCTCTCAAGAAGGAGACTGGTTGACGTAAAAGGACACCATTTCTGAAACAATGCCGCGCAGTAAACTTTATTTTCTGACTGGTTCACGCTGATCAGCTAATTGGCTGAGTATAAAACTCTACCGGATCAACGATATTGTTTCCATCTCAGTCAGAGATTTGAATTGTCGATAATACCATTTTTGTGTGATTTTAGTAGCATGATTTCTCTTTTATTATCTCTTGTCATGAAATCAAATTGAACAACTGCGGCGAGGAAATGTAAAAATGACACTAATAAAATTCAGCGGTTTGATCAAAATGCCTCTCCTTCCCACAAAGTTTCTTTTTTGTAGTAAACACTGATATTACGCCATTTTTCACCATTGATGGGAACCACACCGGTATGCATAACCCGCTCTTTCACTGAATCAAAACAATAACAACAACAACAACAAAAACACGCATATACTTCAGTCTTTAATGTAAACTTAAAACAATTCAGAATTTTACGTTTTAGAAGTACATTCTAAGAACTAAGACCTGCAAATATTGAAAACATTTGCAATATGACTGTTCAAGAAATATATTTCTTAGTTCCTTCGGGAGTAAAAAAGTAATAATCAACTCAAGCTGGACAGTTCTGAAATGTAATTAGTCCGGATTTTTTTTTAATTTGATGAACTGTTGCAAAAGCAAACTTTCCGTACTGAAGAATCGAACACGAACCCTCAAAACGAACGTTGCTGAAGTTAACTCAGATTATAAGATTATTATACCGTATAAAATGTATTTTTACAAACAGCCCTTCTGAAGGTCATCGATTATGTCAAAAATTATATCAAAATATAAAGAATTTGTGACAACTTTACCTTTTACATTCAGAAATAACTTGATGTTACCCGCCGCAGACGGCATTACAAACCAGTCTGTGGTCGCGCGGAAAACACCAAAACGAGGCAGTGATAGGATCTTCGGTCTTAGGAGTGGGGCAGACTTAATGTTTAATATCAATGTAAGTGTTTTCCTGTCAGAATAAGCGATACTGAAGTCATGATGGTGAATGATAGAGAGCTTTATTCATACTGCTACCATTACCACAGAGATAGGAATCAAAACATCGCGGGCTGTCGTATGTAATAATACATCGTCTGCTTGAGTGTTCCTAAATGACCCGAATATCGACTGTAGACTGAAAATAATGGTCCGTTGCTTAACATAAGTCATTATGTAAAAGAAATTTGATTTCCAGAGAGAAAAAAAGACGCCTCATTTTTGTTCGTGTCTCAACTTTAAATGAGCTTCTGATGTCGCAAAAAAGTGGCAACAAATGAGGCGTTATATATACATGTGTAGTTCAAAAAGTGCCAAGTAAAAGATACATTTTGGACTTTCGGGAAATGGCAACCAGTAAGCAGCCATTTTGAAGTTTATTTTGTCACTGTTATACATTTGATATTATATAAATTGTAGTAACTCTATAACCCTCACTATAACGTCTTAAGTTTTAAGCACAGTGACAGTGTTATTGTTTCTATAATGAAGTAAACGTGAAACTAAATACATAGAAGCAAGGTCAGTAATTCGGTCAACAGTACACTGCTTTCGTGGCTAATTGAGAAATATCCCAATTAAATAGATCTAGATCCTTTTCAGAGATTTTTAATATTTTCGTGTAAAATGGTGCTTCCATCCCGCTTTCTCTTTTTTGTTTTTGTATTCTGCACAGGAAATGAGACTGTTTATATCTTATGGTAACAAACATTTCTGCTATTAGTTCGCTTCTAAAATTCTAAACAAAATCTAACCGATGGCATCTAATTTCAGTGTATTTTAAAGAATGTAATTGGACTTGAACCATTCACAAACCGATCTAGAGCCCACCTTGTGCGCCAATGTAATTCCCGTCTCGCAGACGACATGATGATAGACTAGGATTTGATAGATGAATAGTATGCAGTTGAATGTTCAAGGGAATATAGAAAATCTTCACAATCTATCACAGTTAGATTATTTGTAGATGCAGATTTTGATCAAGATATGCAAGCCTGATTTCACCTATCAGTTGTAATCAATACAAATATATCATTCTCACGCTTACACCGTTTCTGTTACCAAAGGTTTTGAGTCAGGGCTTGAATCGAGTTGAAGAATGGATGCTGCGTGTTTTAATGGCATTTTGGGTTCGTTGATGAATAACAGGGCAATGTTTTACAACTTTAATCAGTTGTAATCGATAGACATATATTATTCTCCCGATACTGCTTTCAAAACGACACAATCCTTATTTTATGTGTAACGTTCTTTTTATGTGTCGATGATATATCTTGTAAATTCATATGTACAAAATTGAAAATAATGATAATACATCATATCTTATGCCTTAAGTCAGTATTTTATATACAGACGCCGTGGATCACGTGCATATCTGACATATTCGCACATACTCACAATCTTAAAGGTCACGTGAACAAATTGAAGTTGAAAAACTCTAAAATATATCATATTATAATCATAAACACTGATTAAAGATTACCAGGTCTTGTGCAAGCATAATGGCGTCTGAATCTTGCCTAGAATAAACAACGTTATTGTTTAGCTAACATTATCTGCAATACGAGCCTTTGATGTGCTTTGCCCGAGCACAAAAAGAACTTTGTATATTTAAGACAAACCGAACCTGTAGTATGCTAAAGCTCATTATGTTTTGCTTTGCTTTGTCTTGTGTCTCATTGTGTTTTTTTTAATCAGTCTTGGAAAATAAATTGGTATGTTTTCTTTTGTCTCGTCTTATGTTGTTCGATTAAGAATCTTGTTATGCTTTTTATTATCTATTTTCTCTTATTGGATTCTTAGTATTAAAAACATCTGTTTTTTTTTTTTTTGCTTTGTTGAATTATCAGTGGTGAAGCATACGAGTATAGTAATCCTTCTTTACCTTATTTTGTTTTGTCAGATCCTCAGTATTTAAAGTTTGGTTTTGTCTCATTTAGTCTGTTCATTTTGTCTTCAATACTCATCTTGAAGGTAAGTGTTATGCTTTGCTTTTTTTCTTGTCATGTTTTGTTGGATTTTCTTTCATGTGATATCATGCTTTCTTCTATGTGGTCTTATTTTGTTCAACTATTAACCCTTACCCTGCTACATTTCTGTTATGAACGTGTCCATCTTTCAATTTGGACAGTACCATTAACTGTTAAAATGGGTGCTTACCAAAAATATACTGACTGAATGGCGAATAGAACAGACCATGATCAGACTGCACGGATACAGAATAAATCGTGTCCAGCATGATAAGAGTTAGTCTAAAAGTGAGTTGCTATGTTTTGTTTTGCGTGCCTAAGTTTGTTCGATAACTAAACCGGATATAAATTATGTTTAGTCTTGATAGAAATTTATTTTCTTTTGTCTTGTTTTCGTGAAAATAAACGTTATGTTTCGTTTTCTCGTGTTCCGTTTTGTTGGATAATCATTCTCTAAGTAAACTGCAGTAAACTGTTTACAAATGTATGCACTAAATTAGTAACAAAGTAGTAACAGAATACCAGGAGTAACCAAATATCGAGTAGTAATCGAGTATCGAGCAGAAATCGAATATCGGTCAGTAACGAATATCGAGTAGAAACCGAATATCGGATAGTAATCGAGTATCATGCGATTATTTTAAAATCCATACAATATGAATACTGTCGACCATTCATGTTATTCAATGAGTAGCCCCTTTAATTGTTTTTATCTTTATCATTATTTATCACCTCAATGTAATGGATAGGTGAGATTCAGAGAACATGATAATAAAAAAAGACCGGTAACTGATGCGCGCGCAGATAATTATGTTGTCAAATATAGACACAGGTGATCAAAGGAACATCGCCGTTAGTACGCGCTCTCCTCCTCCAGGACTGATAATTTGAAGCATTTATAAGCACCCTAATCAATATGACTTGTCTATTGACAATGGATGTATGATAAACACAGTGACATGTAGCACGTGCAAAGGTCGCGTGCCACTAATTATTTCGTGCCGAGAGGTTATCTGCTGCAACGGTCAAACTTAGATAAGATCGCCGATTCCAATGTTTAAACATCAAACTTTGTTGATTCTGCAAACATTTCAGACGTGGAAGAGGTTTTACTTGTTGCCACTAATAATCTAGACAAGTCAGAATGTTTTGACAACAAAAAACATACATAGCAAAAAAATGTTTTTCAGTTTGCGTAAACTGTATGATCGCGCCCCCTAAGATATCGACTGTTTGACTCACCATTATGTTCACTCCGTTACAAGCGCTTTACATAAAATACAATGCCAGTTCTCCTTAAATTTCAGCCATTCTGAGTCGCAGTTTTTAAAAAAATTGCCGACGGATCTATATGAAACTTTCAAAATCTATTTGTAAGCACGTAAATTTTTGATAAAACCTTTGAGAGAAGATATACTTTTCAAAACTTCCATTGGCGGAAAATTTACACACAAAATACGTTTTGCCAGAAATAAATAAAAAAAAACACACACAGTATATCTTCAGAATTAAAAAAGTTTCCACTGCTGCCCCTTGAGACCATTATATTCTGTGTAACCGCGTTCTTTCTGTGGTCAACCAAGGCCAAATAACTGTGGTTTTATTCCTATTCGCATAATAGAATTTATTAAACATTCGACACACCAGTTCAATATGAACGTAATAAGAAAAGGCTGACGCTATTTCATAAAAAAACAAACTGGTTTTAGAGATAAAAGCACAAAAATGTGACTTATCTAAATGTACCTGTAATTTTGTGTGATTTCGGCTATTTCAAGTTGTACATATTAACAACTGAGCCCGAAAAAAAGCGAAAATGAAAATGTATTTTCACATAACGTGCCACGCTTCGTATTGGCCATAAAATGGCGGCCCCGTCAGTACGCTGCAATGTCAAGATTTTTTTATGGATAGATGACACCGCTCGTATTCCATGTATTCCATGAAACTTGTAATCTTAAACCAAACATAACGGTCCCACGTACAAGTGTTCATTTCTTAATGGACTCATTGATGTGCGGTGCTTTGTAAACCGAGCTTCTTTTATTGGTTCCTCGGAGATGGTGAAATTATTTGTTGTTGATTGCGATGCGAAAACAGTCATGATGATAGCGATTTGACACGAAACTTAGTCGTTCCAAATTGTCTTCTGTGTCTTGAATACACACGTGGCTCAGCGTGATTTCATTTTATTGCATATAAATAATTTGATTATTTCAATTGTATGTGGTTTTATGAGAATTTTTAAATGTGAGTTAATCTTTTGTTTCAATGTCTTTTATTTGGCTGATATTATTTTTTTCTCTGCTGTTTTTCTTTTCATGTAATTCTGTACACACTAAATAACTTTCATTTGAGAATAGATAATGATATTAAAAATTGAAGATACATTATACTTCGTGAAGGTTCTATCGCAAATTGATGTAAAAATAGAAACAAAACAGGGGGTTGAGTAATTCCCAGTGAAATGCCAGTCAGTGCTGGTCTAAGGTCACTAAGGACGTATATTTGCTCTTGTCCGCACATTAGAACCCTACTTCCAGTTCCGGTCTGCAAAACCAGCTACCGTTGGAGTATAAACATGAAAACTGTCCCATTTCATGCCGAATATAAGGTGCAATTTAAGTATTCGTTGTACAAGTAAATGCGCAAAAAATGGGGGGGGGGGGGGGCGTATTTTTTGACGGAATCACTGACCTTACTCGTTGAAGCCTCCTTTGAAAATACTAACCATTATATTCATATAAAAGCTTAACTTTCTGCCTCTGAAATACTTCTACAATTATAC
The DNA here is from genome assembly GCF_021730395.1 of Mercenaria mercenaria. NCBI lineage: Eukaryota > Metazoa > Mollusca > Bivalvia > Venerida > Veneridae > Mercenaria > Mercenaria mercenaria. The sequence goes on from NC_069368.1 coordinate 19,353,266, forward strand.
GTGAATAATTGTTTACGGCTCTCTAGAACAATAAACTCCAGGTTTCTCTCCTCATCTGAAAAAAGGAGAAAGAAATAGCGACGAAACGGTCAGAATATTTGAATATGACTCTTACTATAACATTTTAAATCTTTCTTTTTTGTGTATAAAAACACGAACATGATGTAGTGGAAGTCGAGACAGTAAATTTTGACACGTGTTAAACTGTCGTCTGTTTGCGACAAAAACTTGTACAAATTGAAATAGATAAATTATTAACACTATACAAGGAGCAGTAAAATGATAAATGCCTTGATTTATATGTATAAAAAAAACATTCCCTGATGAACTAATTTATTGTATGCATGGATTACGTATTGTCTTTTTTTTTTATTTTGGAGAAAAAAACAGTTCACGTTATTTTTTCAACTTGAAAAAAGAAAGAAACAGCAAAACCTTAACTTGAAGTTAAAAACATGGGGTATTTTCGTCTGTACTTGAAATAAAAAATACATATGGGATCCTTATTGTATTGTTTTTGTAATATAATGCCGATCATCTTATATTTTCATCATCATGACCAACCACAACGTATGAATATGTTCTAAATTGTTTTTCATCATTTGTCAAAGTTAATTCTCTCATCATCATCATCATCATCATCATCATCAATACCACCATGATCATAATTACCACCAGCTGTGCCTCCATTATCATCGTCATCATCATTATCATCATAAACAACAACAACATCATCATCATCACCCACCACCACCACCATCATTCTCCTCCTCCTTATCATCATCATCAACGTGACCATTACCGTTATCGTCAATTCTATCACACATGTCGTAAAAACCTTAACTGTTCGAAAATTATGCAAACGGAACAGGGTAGCTTTTTTCACTACTCCTACAGCAAGTGTGTTTAACTGTAATGGATTGTTTATTTGTTTATCAAAGTTATTAAATTAGTAACCTGCAAAGCTATCCTGCATTTCTTTTTTTATTTTATTTTCGGCTACCGAACATTTCTTTTTCTGTAAAAGAGAATGTAATATTTCCAGCATTGCAGGATTTTTGTCTTAATTTAATTATAACCAGTGATGTTTATAAGCCGCTGATGTCTCCACCCATCTCCTCCCACAAAACTGCGAAAAGCAATCAGGAATATGGCTTATAATCAAATTAAGAACGAACAACATTCTCTAAATTGCCTGGAAAACACCTTAAAGGTGCTAGGAAAATCTTTATACACGGAGAAAATTGAATCACAGTCTTGATTCGAAGTCTCGCGAGATTAAGAGACGAGAACATGGCGTAAACGATTTATTATGGCAGAGAAGATGAAGGCATGTATTGAAAAATATTATTTGTAAATGACTTAAATTTATAAAATTACCAGAATTAATGCGTAGACAATTCTACTGAAATTGTGTTGAAACCATTAGCACGTTCCGGGCTGTTTTTCATCTGTAATAAATTAAAAGTCAACATCTGTATCAATAAATTTGTAAGGGTTCTCGCCTTAAATGACCCCTTCCATAGACAGGTGTAGGAAAAGACCGTTAAGGGGCGGGGTCTAAGGGACCCCTGGGCGACTTAAACGATCATTAGTTTCAAATATAACACGAACATCCATCTGTTTCGCTAATTCGTTTATTCATTTTCTAGTTATTTTAAGGCAGTTTGCACAAATTTGATCAGCCGCAATATTCACTTGATTTTGATGCTTTCTTTTATGTGCAAAGATAACATTTATAATGAGTTTTAAATGTTACTGCTCCCTGGTATTAAGATGGTACAATACGGCGACGAGTTCTAAATATGCGGTCCTTTTATATTACTGTTTATCAGGGAAATATTTGATATGGAACCTTTATGGGTATTATACATGTAGAAAGTTTATTTAAGGACAAAATAATTATCTAAAAAAAAAGGGGGAAAGTTATTAACAGTACAGTTTATTTGTTAGGAAACAAAACGAAAGTCAAAAGGCATTAAAATATATTTCTTTAAATTTCTTTGAAGATTCTTAAGATTCTATTGTCTGAAGTATTTCTTTTTTTTTTTTTTTTTTTTTTTTTTTTCGAAGAAAGTTAAAAAATTCTATAAATTGTCAAGACTGGCTCTTAATAAAGTGTTCGTGTTATAACGTTTTTTTTTGTTTATATGTTACATCTGTTTACTGTTGTTTTAAATCTACTACATCCTTTTAGTAAATATTTCTTAAAATATGTTTGGAACTATGGCATTCGAATGGCTATTTCTGGCTGCAGTTTTTGAATTGATATTGACCAATGGCAATTTTGCAACCTGCTTAAAAAGTTTTCTGCGGTTGTTAAGAGGCTTCTGCCGCTACAAGGTTTCTGGCGCTTTAAGATTTTCGTTGCAAGCAATTTTTTTTTACATTTTCTTTATATTATTGAATTGTCAAAACAATAGACTTGGTAATTATGGTTTTGAAGTGCAGCCCTGAAGTCAATGCTGCGTATTATCAAGCTGTGTTTGGAGACCTGCCTGATAACCAAAGCATCTTACTCCGTGGCTGTGTGTGAACACAATTGTAACTTTGACCAATGACTACATTGCATCCTGGGCCTGGTCTCGAGTCTTAGTTTAGTAACCTCAGACCCACTTCAAGAGCGGACGCAGTGGTCCAGTGAGAGCATGTCTGACCAAGAAACCAGGGCTCGAGAGTTCGACCACCCGCTTCTCCAACAATTACCTTGAATTCTGAATAAGAGTATGTCCCGTGTATGTGTGCTTTGCATCTGACACGCAAATAAAAGGTGAGAACCAGTCTTTAAATAATGGCAAGAATGTCCAAACCTCTCATATTTCGTGACGGCTAGGGGTGTGGATGACATTGCCTAGAGTCCATACGTATAATATAATGGGTATTAACGTATATTGTTTAATGGTTTATATATGACTAATTACAGATAATGTTGCTCTCAATGTATGTATACAGTAAGTAATATCAAGGTGAAAGATTGTAAAACCGTACTTTTTATAGGCATTCTGTTCTATATGTATGAACGAAAGAAACAAAAGATCATTGAGATATAAAATTATAATGTCTGTAATAGCTTTTAGAAATGTGTAAATACTTGTGTATTTCTGTTTATATATGTTTCTGTATATATGTATGTGCTATGTTTTGTGCGTGTAATCTTCATTATTGGAGGATAATAAATAAATAATAATTATATGTGTTAAAAGGTATCAATTGAATATTAAACAGACAGTGTATTCTGTGTTGAATTATACAATTTTACACAAACTCGCGTACTATGTTAGATATATGGGTGTTCAAATTCATTTTATTATAACACTGTAAATATTTTGCATAATAATTTTAAACATTGGTATATAATGTAAGTAATCGCAGATAAATGCATTTGATAAAAGTTTAAATGAAAACTTTTGTGACGAATTTTCATATATCTTTTTGAAAAAGTGATAACTTATCGGTCCATCGAAATTTATGTCCCGTGAAATTAGGCATGGATTGATCCATGTGTTACATCTTATCATTAGGCCATGCTTATTTAAATGTTGTGTTGTGGGAATTTTTTGTTGCTGTTTTTGCAAAACGTCAGCGACAGCAGTTTAGCGGCTTTCCGGCTGTATACTGGAGTTGGGACCCATCCTTTCTCTGTGAGGAATTGTTTTAAGCGCCATAGGTCAAATTGGTAGAGCCATTGACCGTCGGTGGATGAATGTATCTTCACCGACGAATGTCAGACTTTTAAAAGCGACATTTACCCATCGCTCACAAAGGTATCATGCTTCATTTCCTTAAAATGACCATTTACAAATGACAAACAAATGTTTAATGAAAAAAAAAAGAAAAAAAAGAAAAAGAAACAGAGGTCCAGAGCAATATAATGCCATTGGGGCTGAGTAACGTTGAAACACATTTTCAAAGAAAGATGAATGTCTAAAAGTTTTCAATGTATCGTGCACACATTTAACTTGAACGATAAACGACGGTACGGCATCACATAAGTCTGGCTACCGACGAGATAATTTTTGTTTTTAATCATTTAACTTACATATTCTGGACGATCTTTCTTAGCTACGGTTATCCATATTTTGAGAAGAAAAGGGACATAATTATACAAAACTTGAATAGCCTCAGGACTTATCTCATGAGAACAAACCACAGGGTCTCGAAACAAAGGCTAGCATCATATATGCAGAACACATATTTTAGTCTGGCCTTAATTTATGAATCTTCTCAAAATATTATATTAATTTTCAAAAGCAGTCATTATTATCTATGACCCAGACAATATAATTTATGTATTTGCTTCGGTTGGATAATCTTAATACTACAAAATCAAATTTTGCAATGTAATTATTAAATAGAATTATATCGCAGGGGAAAAAAGAGAAAATCTGGGAGAACAGGCAGACACTAAAGTCATAAATATGTTTGGTTTTTTTTAGATGATGTAATGCTTGTAATTAATATACATATTTACCCTATTTTGAAAATGTAATAAATGAATATTCATGATTAATTTCAGTTTTAAAACCAAACTGCTATGGAGTAGAATGTGTATACAGTTCTGGCATATTGTTAAACACATTTTTGGGCCTTCCTGTACAAAAGAGTCACGTTTTGTTTAAAACTATCCTTTTGAAGTCTTCATGATATTTTACTATTCGTTTATATATTTAAGGCATATTTTCTTTTTGTATTAAAAATCAAGATACGTGATACAGGAATATTTATAAAATATAATAAAATTATGAGAAAAAAAATACAAAAATACATTTTTTAAAAGAAATACGTATCTCACATAGCTACGTACATTTAAACGTAGTGACTAACATATTCACATGTAGAATGCACTGTGTGCCATTTCATATAAAATTGTAATATCTAATGTTAAAAAATAATCTTGAAACGATTTTTGCATTTTTATTAGTTGAGTATTTTATTACACACGATTTCATGCAATACTTCGCTTTAAATACGTCAACTTAGAGATATTGCAGATTCCATCCAGCTTTATGAAACTTAATCTGTATTTTCATAAAAAAATAGACATGAGTTCACAGTAAATTTTAAATATTTGAAAACTGTTTTCATGTTTTTACTCGAGTTGATTAAACTAGGTTTTTTATTGATATTTTTCATTCGTTCTTTTCCCGCTCATTTAGTTCGGATCTATAAACGTTTGATTTCACTTTTTGTATGCTGTAGTGCGTAGATAAAAAATAAAATGACAGATTTTTTTTCTTCAAAATTTTACGCATAGTTCAAATGAATTGAATATAGCAATATCGTTCCGCGTGCAATCAACTTTGGGCAAATACGCTTTATATTCGCTGTGGTATATTAAAACCACTTTCAGTCTTAAAAGGAACACATTGAAACGACATAAGAGCCCTTTCTGCGGCACTTTTAATCACATTTATAAATTACACTGTTTATACCTAAACTCCGGTGAGAACTCTTCAAAATTCAAATACGGAAAAAATCGAGACTCGATTTGACGGTTGACTAAGAGCCCGGATGAGTTATGGCGACTAAATTATGACAGATTCATATGTTAATTTTCTCGTTAACGTCACTTGAGCTGTCGTGTCATCAGGCAATACACTCCACAAGAGTAAAGAACATAAATTTCACTGATAAACTTATTTTCAATTTATTTAGTGGTATTTTATTTTATATACTTGTCGGAGAAATGTAGACGTTTGTACTGTACTTGTAAATTCTGTGTGGGTGGGGTAGGGGATTACAAAGTATGTAGACAATGGGCGTGCATATCAAAAAAACAATATTGAAAGACACGCTTGAATATGGAGTTTTATTTATTTAATGACATAATATACCAGAGAGAGTGCCCTTGGTTTGAGTATTATTTTCAAATTGTAAATTACAGGCACGTGCTATATTTAAGTGTCAATGGCCCCGTAGACTTACATGTACTTCTCACCTTTATAAAAATAGATATGAGCCGCACCATGAGAAAACCAACATAGTGGCTTTGCGACCAGCATGGATCCATCCGCGCAGTCTGGTCAGGATCCATGCTGATCGCTAACGGTTTCTCTAATTGCAATAGGCTTTAAAAGCGAACAGCATGGATCCTGACCAGACTGCGCGGATGCGCAGGCTTGTCTGGATCCATGCTGGTCGCAAAGCCACTATGTTGGTTTTCTCATGGCGCGGCTCATTTAAGCATAAGCGTAAGCAGTCACCTGCATTAAGCAGCCACTTGCCTTAAGCAGTCCGTAGCTATGTTCCCAAATTGGCGTTTTGTTCTAATTTCAACTTTTTTCAATCAGTCACCTGCCTTATACAGCCCGATTATGTCGCTCCCTTGACTGTCTGCTAGGTTTTACTGTAAGCAAGTTTGATATATTCAATGTTGTAAAACTGAGTTTGCGGACCAGTCTATAATCCTAGCATCTGATTGGTTCATTTTGGGCTCATTCTTGAAAGTGACCAATGACAAGGTCGCATTCTGAGAGTGGTTCCCGACCTTAGCTTTAATCTTGCATATACAATCTGTACAAATTATGACACGATGGCCTTTGGGTTGTGGAAACTGTATAGAGAGCATACAGAGATGCAATGAAACATCGGATGTTATTTGTCCGTAAAATGTAAGAATGTATAAAAGAAAAAGAAAATGTTCATGTCATTCAATGTACTCTTTCGGTCATTTCAAACAACTAGATTCGCGTGAACCTATAAAAACGTAGGATCTGCTTCGCACAAAAAAGGTCATTTTCCCACATTATCTCCTGAATGATGTCAAAACACGTTTTAGGTTTTGAACTGTTTTATCAAAGTGCTGCTTTTTTCGGATAAAAGTTCTTGGGAACGATTTAATAAACTCCATATTAATATTATATACTTTACTATAATTATATAACTGTAAACTGATTTCACACTGTTATGCTTTTTATTACATCTATAATTTTAAATCTATATTAAGCAATAATTTCTACAATAAGAGTAGAATTATACAATTTAGTCGTTTTGCATATATACAATTTTGTTACATTCTCAAAATGCAACTTTGGTACATGAGCTCGCGTTTTTTAGACTGATTTTCAAATTATATAACTTTGGGTCCCAACAGTACCATATAGTGTTATTTTCGTCATCTACGTTTGGAAAATTTTTGTTTCGGTTGTTGTTTCAATCAGTTATAAAGATCGGTCATTTTCAGATGTCTTAATAACAAACATGAAAAATTCGTTTAAATCATGCATGAATCTCTGAAGATCAGCGCCCATTGCCACTGACAGAAGAAATTTCACCGTTTTTCTCCTACATAAACTAAGCGGTTTTGTTAAATAATGATTGATTATCTTACAAATTTGCTGACTTTCTCTCATGGTGATTTGTCTTTACATTTTCTCCAACGTGAAATAAGATTCTTTAAGATGAAAATATGATCCCTAATCCCATTTAATCTCGTAAAATCTCGCGTAGTGCTGTGCTAAGGTGCGAGAACTATTCCTCGGAGACAACACAATTATCGTTACTACGAGATAATGCGAGATTTGATAACAAACTCGGATTACCCTCGGCTATTATCGCATTATGACACCTAAGCTGTTTGTTGTGTAGTCCCATAGGTCTCGCAAATTTAAGAATTATGGGTACGTTTCTACAATAGTCTTCATGGTCTTAGTGATACGAAAGTTTGCATCTCCACGATCAGTTGACATTTTTGTTCACTTATTTTCTCTTTTTTTGATCAATTTTATCAATGAATTATGAAGTCTCCCAGTTATCTTGTTTTTTCCTCTTCTTTTCTTCAGTTTACAAGTTCAATGGAAATATCTCTACCTGCGGTTTTGATTAATCTGTGGCCGCATCAAATAATAATACCAATCACAAGCGGTGTTTAAGTTCAATTAAGGGTGAGTATAAATTTCACAATGTGCGTGCAACTACCACGGTGAAAATGAATATATATGGCGGATGCCTTTGCTTATTTGCGGTTCAACTTCCATGAAAATCGCAACTGCTTCGTCTCTTAAATTTGATTTCTACATTTTTATGTTAAAGGCACTGACCTCCAGATTTTGGCTAAAAATGATCTTTCTTTCAAATTGAAGTTTGGTCATATTATGAACATTTGTTTCTTAACTATTTTAAAAATGTCAAATCAAGAAAAAAAGATGACCGCGTTGGGAATCGAACCCGGACCGCCGCGGCAATAAAGAAGTTTTCCGCTGTCGTTACTAATACCGCTATAGAGGATTAATGTTAATATAGATATTTATAATCGAGGTAATTTTCCTCGAGTAAAGCGTTACAAACGTTTTTCGAATTTCATCGTAAAAAGTTGTAAAAACTATTCCGTAACATATAGTCTGTCAGTAATTAAGTTTCAACGCATTCTTAAGAAATACAGCATTAATTTCCAGATATCTAAAAAAAAATTGTTTGTTTTCTGGAGGCTTGTGCCTTTAAGATATCTGAAAGTCATTTTGGTACGCAATGTAAAGAAAACATATTATAAATAATGACAGAGGATTTGATGGCCATTAAAAATCGCATTTGATTACACTATAACGTACAGCTAATATTACAATTCATTCATTACGCAAATTTCCCTTTGTCTGAGAAAATCTTGTCATGACCGATCACGCTGAAGAACGCTGCCGGAAGTTAAATGTCTCTATCATTCTAAGATCATCTCTACAAATTACTCCGAAATTCTCGGAAGCCGTTTATATCTTGTTTTAGGGCGGCCATCAAATACTACGTTCGTTTGATTATTTGGTTACCATGGAAACGCTTCTATTACCGGAAGTGCTTTTCCCGAACGCAGATTCTGACACGAGGAGCTAATTTGCATCTGTCACGTGAAGGCGCAATTTTCTTTTTCGTCTGCAAGAATTTGTCAATGGTAAAACAAATGAAAGCAGACGTAGAATCAGTAAAGATGGCGACACTTCCGGAAACCGGATGTAGTATTGGACGCTTGAATGATCTATGTCAGGGAGACGCAGTATCACTGTCTTTTGTTAGGCAGTAAACGCAAGACACCCGTTGATAATATTCCGATCTTAATAATGACCGAAATCGAAAATATTTTGTAAATGAATCAGGTCAGAATATTAAACTATGGGTAAGTTTAAAGCTAAGAAAATTGAATGCAATGCTGTGATAAATCTGCGAAGATTATAAGCGAGATTAGATACAATTTTATATTATTAAGCCCCTAAATATATACAAATTCCCATATAGAACAGCAAATTTAATAGCGTTTAAATTACAACATTCTTTAAAGCTGTTATCATAAATAAATCGTTTCAAGATCGATGTCCGACTTTGAACATCGTGTTAATTATATTGTTAACATTGTGGCTTGACTAAGTCAGGGATGTCCGCCGTTGATACCTGATAAAAATCATGGAATGTTATCTTCACAACAAATCAAATAAGCCAATATTACCTATGTCTCTGTTAAACTATTGCCTTTCAGATAATATTGAAATTTGTTTTTCGTTTGAAAGATGGCTTTATATTAAACGTTTGCATCAGCTCTTTACGTAAAAATAATGATTTTTTTTCTACCTCGTATAGTACATATACTAATTTGTGTTTATATATTATTGACTAATTATTGATGACGCTGATACCAGGAACGCCACTTTTTTGTATTTAAAAACTCTACAAATTATAACTTCACCGGTAAAAAACGTCTTTTTTCTTTCTAAAAGTTAGGATAGTGTTTGTTATCTTTTTTTTTCCTTACAAAAATGTTGGTTTGTAGTCACTGAGGTAGTCTTAAGTTCTTGACGAAAAAACGTGACTTATTTGACGACTGTGAGCATTGCCTGCAAGCGGAAGATCCAAATCAAACTATAAACACCTATCTTTCGATTTTCATGCGATATAAAACTGGACAAATCAAATGATAATTTTACTATTACTGTCATTGAGAAGTTAATTTGATCAAATTGAAATGAAGACATTTAAAATACCAGACTATAATTTGCAAGTTCTTACAAAAGGCCACCGGAAACTTCAAAGGGCGCATGCTCGTAGACACTCTGGCGTCTCGTCCTATCACGAATGTCATCTCGCGAGATTTAGAACAAACTGAATGGTCACCGAGTCAAATTTTCCGTCAAATATTGTGCTAAATACATGTGTTGTAGGTATTTTATTGCATTTTATTGTTTTGGTATCACCTTAGCCCCGAGAAAGGCGACAAAATGGCGACCGTTTACCGTTACAATAGTGATATTAAATTGCCGCATTACGTATTTTATGGGATGCTCCAATACATACTTTTTGAATGGACAAAAACACCGATGATGAGAATTTGACAAAATTAGTACATAAGTAGGCAGTTTAACCAATGTTACTGTAGAATTACGTAACCGATGCATAGATTAAGCTATTCGGAAGACCCTGCACAACACTGGACTGCGACCAACGTCATCTGTGGATATTTCAGGAATGATACTTTGCCACCGTTGCCAGTTCCGACTTTTTACCCAAAGACACTCTTAAATATCGAAAGACTCTACTCAAGTCAGTCTTATGCCCACTGAGGCCACTACCTTGCTCTAAAGATCATTAAATTTACAAAGAAACAACAGAAATGCATCCTATATGAGTTCTTAATCGTTAGAAAGTTCCTTAGCGACGACACCGCAGAGGAAAGACTCGCACACGACGAGGCACGAACATAGCACATTTGCGTCGCCGCCTTTGTAGATATGTACTTTCACTGATTTCAAGTGGGCTTTGAAACCAGTTGGAAAGCATTTGTTTATCATTTTTAAAGATAGCTTAGATCATTATTGTACAACCACCTTGTAAGAATCATAACTATCGCACAATGTCTTGTTTTATATGTTCGAGGATTTATTAGCCATTTTGTGCGAGAACACATTTTAAGGTCGGCGACATGAAGGTAAGGTCAGTCGGACAACATGAAAAAGGACACATTTTTAACGTTGCATCGGGAGCAGCGTAATTTGTCAAGCGTCGGTGTGTAGATGTCCAAGCGTGGTGAGTGACGTGCGGCGGCATGCGTTACGACATGCAACATGCAAACAACATAATCGCACCTGACACTGGTCATTTACCGTGATGAGTAGATGTCAGCGTTATGTTTATGATATTGTTGTTCATGATTTGCATTCCTCAGTTATATAATAAAAGAAAACGTCTACCATTCGGATTAGACATACGGGGGCGCTGTCTTTTTTTCTCGAGATTTCTTTAGATATTTTAAAGAAAAAATCTTTGCACATCATATAAATAACGCTAACTAGCTTGAGAAAACTTTCAAACTACACCTAAAGCGCCATATTTGGCAAAATCAGACAGAAAGATAAATGAAAAAAAAAACGAACGTAAAGCTTCCTTTATTGATTATTTTGCTAGAAGATGCACGCCTAAGTTAAAACCTATATTTACTACTAACGTTCCTGACATTTGTAATTATATCAAACGCTTATTTTTTTCTTTTAATTTTTGTGCTAGATTTATCTTAAGTTCTATTTAGTCACTCTAGCCAATAATACAAGGGCAGCAAATAGTAACGAACATGACCATGAAAATCATAACCTAACTTCAAGTTGATATTCTAAGGGTATGATAAGCTACATTATTACTATTACTATTTTACATCATTTTTTTTTTCTGCGTTACTGCCGGAAAAAAATTTTTTTTTAATATTTACCAGATATATAAATTAGGGTTTTTTACGTTTAATGTTTACAATGACTAAAAACTTAAAGTTGAGCTCTAAATTTTGGAAGAGTGACAAAAATCTAGAGTCGTGTCCCTTTAATATATTCTGTACAAGGAACAGCATTGTAAATTGCTTATTTTTAGAGCTGAAGTCCAGTGTGCAAATCATTTCAGCCGGATTCAGGGATCGGGGACCCTTTGTATCTTTGCAAGACCCTGTAGCATATAATCTCCTATTTGTATTCTTAAGCTACTGCCTCTTCACAAAAAAATAAAGCTACAAAAGTGGTCTTTTGGAAACATAAAAATCATCTTTAAAATTGAATATTGTATAAAAAACGGCAGTCGTTGGGGCACGTGATCAATTTTAATGTCACGTGATTCATGACCAATTATGACAATTATGTGTTGTCTTCTCACCTACAGCAGACGACAGGCCATGATCTGAGTTCTTCGTTCGTCTGCGTGAGCTCGATGACATACATCATCGTGTGTTAAAAATTATGACATTTCTATAACTTTAACTTGATAGTTTGTCATATAGCTTCGTACGTGACGCCATGCAGTTTTTGTAACCGTGATTAAATACCTTTTCTACGACATGATATCACAGGGTCGAACAAGTACGCAGAAAAGTTCAGAAAGACAGTTACATCAAACCAAATGTTTTGAAACTTTAAACATATTCAGAGTTGAGTAAAACATATTTTTGTTCTAAAATTGCGTGCCAAAACGACCGTTTTAGGAGTTTTGTTCCGTCCACAATAATACGGATAAAGATTCGGGTTTGAATATAACTTCCGGTGTTTCCAGACATGACAGCGATTATGTCGGATAGAATAAAACAGTAAAATCAAATATGATACGATTCCTATATAAACAATCATTATTAACAGCCATAAAAATTAAAGAAAACATTTTTGTTTGAATGGGAAAAAATTTGAATATGATTTTTACATTGTTTTTAGGCCTATACCGCTTATTCTGTTTTTGAGATTGCGAGACCGTGATTCAGCATGGACTCACTAGTATAAAACGTAGAGTTTCAAACATTTGACAGGGCTTTTTCACAGAACTAATAATATAGTTATTTGGTTTGGAATTATAGAACAGATTTATATGAATTTTCTATTGGAATTTCCAGAAAAAAAAATCAAGAAAAGGGAACTTGATAGGTTTACATCCTGTGTAAACATCAGCAGAACTTGATAGGTTTACATCTCCTGTAAACATCAGCAGAACTTGATAGGTTTACATCCCCTGTAAACATCAGCAGAATTTGATAGCTTTACATCTCCTGTAAACAACAACAGAACTTGATAGGTTTACATCCCTTGTAAACATCAGCATATTTGCGAAAACATTTCATTTACATCTATTATCCATCGTTGAAATTGCGCCAGTAATCTCTCTAAATATATTTCTTGTTGTACTTTTAACCAGAAGTGTTAAAGGAATGGTTTTGGTTTAATAATATCATTTTGAATAGAATATATCACTCTTAGTCTGGTAAATAAATGTGATATTTGTTTTAGACCCGGCATTGGATTGTATAGTAAATGTTTAATGGTATTCTGTTAGGGAATATGTTGTTATTGAAGAATCTGAATGATGCCCGGCTGGCATCATTGAGCATTTTGAGAAATTTAAGATGGCGTCCAAGATGGCCGCCAAAATCAGAAAAAATGTATCAGTGGTGCAAGAAATAACTTACAAATTGCTATTTGCTGATTGATTTTACTTTAAATGTTTCAAACATATTTATATATCTTTATTTATTGATTTAGTCAATCTGAGATGCCATCTAGGACGGCTGGAATTCAAAATGGCGGCTAAAATGGCTACCACAATTGCCTTTTTGGCGTATTGTATTAACAAATCAAGTATGGTAATCAAATTTGTTGATGTTAGTGTTGCAATATGTAATAATTATTTAGTTGAAATATAATTTTATTCATTTGATTATTTAACTGATCCAAAATGGCTTCCAAGATGGCCACCAAATTTGAAAGAAGTTGGTGACAATGCTGAATATTGGTCTTTCATCCTTGGTCTGTTAGTACATATAAAGTCAATCATCAAAAACATTTTAAACACAAGTTTTAAATTATGTTTGCTTATTTTACAAAGAATATGGTATGGATTATGTACAGTATGGCTGCTGTTATTAAGTAACATGAAAAGTAAAATCAAAAAGCGTGTTTGTATTCATAAAGGTATGTTAAAATGCGCATTGAAATGAAAATGCCAGAATGATTATGTGAATTTCTTTTCACTTAACTGCTTAACGCACGTTCTTTGGATCAGCATTGACATGTATAAAACATCGTATATGGAAGTCGAGCCTGATTACAGCTGCACTATTACGTGGGCTTAGCGCAAAACTGTTGTAACTCCTTCCTTATCTCATATAAGTTACAACCGTTTTGCGCTAAGCCCACGATTATGTTAAAAACGGGTTGTCACTCGAGCACCAGCATTTTATTATCTTCAGTACTTCCTGTGGTGCCAAAGCTTCACCGGGTGCTACTGATACAGGAACCAGTGTCTTCATTACATCATTTCTATGCCAAAAATATTCACATGGGTCCATATTTGATGTGAAGAGCATGCTTCCATGTACAGGCCTGTAAATGTTTTATGTTTTCAACAAATGCTTCTTTTGTTTGTGCCATTGAAGCCAGTACTGGCAGAGTTTTGCTTGACTTGCCAACTTTGGCTGCCCATAGCCTTTTTCGCGTTACAGACATGCCGTTTGAAGTTTACTGGCTATAAGAGGCTGATACAAACCTTTTTGATTCAATTATTATAATGTTATTGATGTCAGCTGTTATATCACCCAAGGATTGTAAGGGATAACCAGCTTGCAACATCTTGATCACCTTTGATTTGTCAGTGCCATAGTAGCCTGCCACAGTGTCACACCCAGAGTCAGCATGGACCGCCAGTAAATCTCACGCAATTCCATAATGTTTCTGTGCCGTGTTTGTTGTATGTCAATAACAACTCTTTCTCTCACAGGAGATCCCATAATCAAAAGTATAGGTATTTCTAACACCACATAATAGCGATTTAAAAGATATTATATTTTTTATAGGGAATACTTATGTATCTATTATATTACATAAGATAATGAAAAAATATATCAGTTTGTCAAGAAAATTTGATTTTAAACTTATCTGAATAAAAGGCTCTTCGTGGGCATAAATATAATACAAATAAAAAAATGCATTTCTGAAATACAATAAACACCATTCAATAAATATTTACTTTACAGAAATATATATTAAACACCTAAAATTTTTTAGATATGCGTATAATACATATAATTATGATGTTACAATCCAATGTCATGAATTTGATGTTGTATCGGCTCACTGGGGACATGGCTGTCCGATTTAAGAATGTGTAACTAGGTGTAACTAAAACCAAACAACGACTGATATGATACATTTGCTCAGAGCTATGCAACGATTCATACTTCCATCAGCTCTGTATAAACACTCATAAGTTGACTGTCACTGGCGAAGGAGATGTTCCATCTCAAATGCACGAGGAAATTGTTATTGATCAAGTTGATTTGAAAACTGAAAATGAAGAAGAAGATAAAATATTGATTCAACAAATGTTTGACGCTGTTCACAAAGAATACACTGGTGTTGCAAAACTATCAGATGACACAGATGTGTTTGTACTGTTGGTATACTATTATGTGGTATTAGAACTACTTGTGATTATGGGATCTCCTGTGAGAGAAAGAGTTGTTATTGACATACAACAGACACGGCACAGAAACATTATGGAATTGCGCGAGATTCACTGGCGGTCCATGCTGACTCTGGGTGTGACACTGTGGCAGGCTACTATGGCATTGACAAATCAAAGGTGATCAAGATGTTGCAAGCTGGTTATCTCTTAAAATCCTTGGGTGATATAACAACTAACATCAATGACATTATAACGATTGAATCAAAAAGGTTTTTATCAGCCTCTTATAGCCAGCAAACTTCAAACGGCATGTCTGTAACACGACAAATGCTATGGGCAGCCAAAGTCGGCAAGTCCAACAAAACCCTGCCAGTACTGACTTCATTGGCACCTACAAAAGAAGCATTTGTTGAAAACATAAAACATGCGCATTTACAGGCCTGTCATGGAATCATGCTCTTCATGTAGACACACCAAATATGGACCCATGTGAATATGGCTGACCTAGGAAAGAGGTAATGAAGACACTGGTTCCTGTATCAGTAGCACCCACTGTAGCTTTGACACCATCTGAAGTACTGAAGATAATAAAATGCTGGTGCTCGAGTGACAATCCATGTTAAACAAAATGGTGCAGCTGTAATCAGGCTCGACTTCCATATACGATGTTTTGTACATTTCGACAGGACAGTGCTGATCAATGCAACAATGAACTTGCGTTAGGTGGTTATGTATGGTGGCTGATTTCTGCCATTTCTCGTTTTCGAGAATTTACAAGGTTAAATGGCGGGGGCACGGGGCGAAAACTCGCTATTAAGCGGGGGCGCGGAGCGAAAACACGATAATTAGCGGGGTCGCGGGGCGAGAGTTAGTAACTGGTATGTCGGGGGCGCGTGGCGAAAACACGATAATTAGCGCTGCTTAAACGTCGAGTTTTCGCACCGCGCCCCCGACATTCCAGTTACTAAATCTCGCCCCTCGACCCCGCTAATTATCGTGTTTTCGCTCCGCGCCCCTGCTAAATAGCGAGTTTTTGCCTCGCGACCCCGCCGAGCGAAAACACGAAAATTAACAAGATAAAATGGCGGGAGCGCGGGGCGAAAACTCGCTATTTAGCGGGGGCGCAAAGCGAAAACACGATAATTAGCGGGGCGCAGGGCAAGATTTAGTAACTGGAATGTCGGGGCGCGGTACGAAAACTCGACGTTTTAAGCAGCGCTAATTATCATGTTTTCGTCTTGCACCCCCGACATACCAGTTACTAAATCTCGCCCCGCGACCCCGCTAAACAGCGAGTTTTCGCTCCGCGCCCACGCTTAATAGCGAGTTTTCGCCCCGCGCCCCCGCCATTTTAACTTGTTCATTCTCGTGTTTTCGCTCGGCGGGGTCATGGGGCGAAAACGCGAAATGGCAGAAATCAGCCACCATTGTTATGTGAAAAGAACTTCACGTAATTATTCTGGCATTTCATTTCAATGCACATTTTAACATGGCTTTATGAATACAAACACGATGTTTGATTTTACATTTAATGTTACTTAATAAGCCATATTGTACAACGTATTCTTTGTGAAATAAGCAAATATAAATAAAAACATGTATTTAGAATTTTCTTGATTATTGATTTTATATATACTATCAGACCAATGAAATAAGATCAATATTCAGCATTGTCACCAACTTCTTTCAAATTTGGCGGCTATCTTGGAAGCCATTTTGGATCAGCTAAATAGTCAAGTGATTAAAGTTGTTATTTCATTTAAATAGTTATTACATATTACAACACTTATATTAACAAATATGATTACCAACTTGGTAAGTTTATACAATACGCCAAAAAGGCAATTGTGGCAGCCATTTTAGCCGCCATTTTGAATTCCAGCCGACCTAGATGGCATCTCAGATAGACTAAATCAATAGATAAAGATATATAAATATGTTTAAAACATTTAAAGAACAATCAATCAGCAAATAGCAATTTGTAAGTTATTTCTTGCACCACTGATATATTTTTTCTGATTTTGGTGGCCATCTTGGACGCCATCTTGAATTTCTCAAAATGCTCAATGATGCCAGCTGGGCATCATTCAGATTCTTCAATAACAACATATTCCCTAACAGAATACCATTAACATTTACTATACAATCCAATGCCAGGTCATTTTTAGGATTGACAGGACTATCTTCGATATTCAGCCTAAGGTTTTGGTGAACTCATCTTGTTTTGGAACATATTACTGATATCCTTTGAACAAAACCTGGGTTTAAAACAAGACTAAAATAAAAAAAAGTGGAAAACCACAGGTCGCCCAACACCACATAAATGAAAATGTGTCAGACTCGGTTTGATTGAGCCTGTTCATAGACGGTAGTGGAAATGCAAGCTACCGTCCACGCCCTCTAGCCCCGGGTTGAGCAGAACTCACCATTTACATATGTTATGAGTACCAGAAAATAATTAAGAGACATCCGCAGATGTATTCATACACCATATCAGCGAACACTATGAAGTAAAGGTAAAATTCCAACTGGATTCAACAAGAAAATCTTAAACCCTTGGCAAGGCCCCAGATCCATTATATATAAAATTTAGAATTTGACGCTAATGATTAAGTTAACTCTATTTTCACTGACTGACGACATATTTTAATGAAACTTCGCTTCCAATAATAACAAAACGATCTGCAAATTTACAGCAGTTCGGATATTTCAACTTGAAGAAAAAATGACAAAATGCATTTTGTTGAATACGTGTCCTGGATTTGTATTATGAAATAATTATTTTTCAGCACACTTAAGATCATTTTTTTCAGTAATAGAACGTTTTACGGCATTTAAAATCATCGTTATATCTCTAAACACGATACATGTTTAAAATTTGCATCGATTTCTAAATCAATACTATAGATGCTTCTGAAATTAAACAGACAAAAGCACGCCGAGTTAAATAACGGATAGTATTGGTGAAATTGACATGAAACTGATAGTTTTCCACGTTGTATTGTTCCATTTTACAAACAACGCACTGTCAGAAATCTACAACTGATCGATCCCAGTGTACAATGATACGCAAACCGGAAACACGTGTTTGTTTTGAGCTCCGGTCACGTGACAAAAACATGGCGTACGAGTACATGAAAATCGATTCGGGATCGAGATTAGCCTTTTCACTAGAAAAATAATTTGAAAGCGTTTCCGATTTAACTCATTCATGAAAGAATATGTCAACAAAGGTGTTAGCACGAGTTTCCGTATAACTTTTGGTATTGTGTCGATGAACCATGGAGGACAAGTCACGAGCTTCCGGTTCCTTTCTTACATATTGACAAGTACCGGGCACGCACTCTTCAGTTTTTCAGATAGTATGCTAATCATTCAGAAGCAAGAACATTTCCACCTTAGTTGTTGCGTTAAAATTCAACAAGGTGGAAATCACAGTTTTCTGTGATAATATTATAATTTTGATATTTTCCATACCCCACCCACATGATAAGACCAGTCTGCTAGACTGCGGTTATCTTCATCTCGGTCATCAAGAGCTTTCTATTTTTCACGCACAAAGATATCGATGTCAGTGAGGCGCTTGTAACAGTAGCAGGTAATGATTCTGTCAAACTTTCATGCACATGGACTTCATCATTGATATCCTCGGTAAACCCCAAAATATAATATTTTACAGCAGTTTCTGTATTTGCTTCTCACATATCTATTACAGTTATATTGAAATGATTTAAACATAACATTAACAAATTAGTTCCATGGAATATAAATACCACTTTTATGAAATTACTGAAATTGCTACGCTGGCATGGCGAAACAACAAAAGGAAGAGTACGAGTATAAAAACATCTGAATATAGCAACTTTTTTGACGTCATATTTCCCTTGTGACCTCGCGTTGCTAAACTTTAGGAGTAGTTGCAAATTAATTGCATTTCGTTTCTGGACTTGTGAGAGTTATAGATTGTTGTATAATTTGTTGTATAAATTATTGCCATTTTAATGTTCAGTCAAACGGCATTCTGTCTTTTACGTTGATGCAACAGTCGCTTCTTTTTTCCAGGTGGCGTAAGGTGTATTTCCACCACTCCCAGTAGCGGAAAGCATTTTAACTATTTTATTATAAAGCTCTATTATGAAGGAGACCCTTGGTGCTCATTGAGCTCGCAGATGTAGGAATGTCGAATAATTTTATTTACTGATATCTTTTGAAACAGGGCCAATCACCGCTAGCTATTGTTGCGCCAATGTCATACATGTATATCAACGCAAATCGTGCATAGACGTTCCCATATTTCCACGCGTGGTGTCTGCACGTTTCTCAGTTTGTTCTGGAAATCGATGGAATGACGTCACAAGCTTGATGAACTTCTGCTTCGGTGTTCTTTCAGGGCCGCGGGTGTGTGTGCGTGAGTTTTGGAGTGGCAACTAAAAGAATGCCTGATTCCTACGCTTCTCGCTTGTATAAGAGACATAGACATACATGACCAAGCCTCCACCTTGACACCAAAGACTTTGGAATTCGCAACAAAGCATGAGTGAACAAAACGTTTGAACTAAAAACCCACATTTAACGATATGAAAGCGGCCATACTGGGAAATCGTACACGTTACTGTTGCCAAAGTAATGACAAACGCCATCAACCTATGGGAAATGGACAACAAGAAAGTTTTAACCGACTTATATGAAAATTACTTATCGAAACAAATGACATAATATTATAGTGAAGATGAGATAACCTCCCCCATATGATTTGTAATTTTCTAAATATCTGAAAAAAATGTATTTATTTGTATTTAGAATATATCAGTTAACTTTTTTATATATATTTTGATAAATGATTATTTATCTTTCAGAAAGTATATAGTGCCGTGTTCTTATAAAATATAATTAAGGCGCACGCCATTTCCATTATTTCCAAATGTGTTCCATTGACAGGGTAAAACCTACATGCCATTCACAATGTAAGACATTCTCTACATGGAACAAAAAAAAATATTTATCAATTTTAGCATGTTCTACTTGTTTTCTTAAAGCTATGCCAGCAGATAATGTATACATTTCCTGTTTGTAAATAAAATCTTAAATTCGTTTTAAACTCAGCGCCTATCAAGTTTCATCAAATTTTTAAAGTGGATTACGTAGAAATACTGGATTAATCTTAAATAAAACACACGCTAATCCTCCATTACTTATATCAATCCGCGATTTAAAGACATCACAACCATTCTCGCGTTAAATAACGAGATTTTGATCAAAGACAACAACAATGGCGTCGATAAGGAATGACGGAGCCGTAAATTTGTTATTGAATCGGGTTAAATCAGGACAGCATTGGTTGTGGCAATCTAGATATGACCCCTTTTAACTTCTGGCCCTGGTGTTTGCATAAATGGCGATTATAACGGAAATGTTGATAAAATTTGATAAAGAACTGTTAATTCCGCTAACTGTTCTCGCATTGACTGATAAGAAAATGATCGAGAAATGCCATACGATTCTGACAAAGTGTTCTTTAATTCCTCTCAACTCGCCGAGTGTCTGTTTTTGAGCAACGCAACGTTTGTAGTAGCGGATTAGGCTTGTAAGAAGTGCTTGGTAAAGTATGGCCACAAGACGTGACAAGTCTATGCCGTATGTTTAAGAAAAACACTGATTTCAAACAAAAAAGGCACTCAATGGCAACATCGCATCGAGGAGACAGTCTTAATAAATGCGCATTATTTTCTTTCTAAATTCTCCGTTTGTGCTTTGCCTCAAACGTGTTCGTAATTCGCAGAATTCTTGTTGTTTACGAAGAGAACCCTCTTGTAATAAAATTTCACAGAAATTGTTCTTATATGTCGTATACAAAATGTATTTGTACTGTTGTGTTTTAATGTATCATTCCTTTATAATTTTATGTTCCCTTTTGGTTCATTTTAAGTTATGAGTTTTCATAGTTCGCCTAGTTTTTATCGTGTTATTTTCTTTTTTTATAAAGTTTTAAAGTCAAATGTATGCGCAACGAATTAAAATCCATGCGGATAAGATGACCTTGTTTTTTTCGTTGGCAGTCAAAACAATGTGTAAAAGGCCATTCTTAAGTAACACTGTGCCAAAATAAACAATCATATTTGGTCAAATGTTTTAAAATATTTTTATTCTAATGAAAACAGCGCATCCAACGTGGCCAAACAACGTATAATTTTCACCCTTTGAAAAATGCGACAAGGGCTAAGTATGAGATAAGCTTGTTTAAAGTATATATTTAACTTTAATATTTTCATAAAGTATCCAAGCTCAAGAACGCTTCATTTAGATTTTGATACCATTTCAATAAGCAATTTAAACATCTTTTGAGGTGGCTATTAAAATAAAGACACGGATAGGTTTTTCGTAATAAAAACTGAGGTATTATGATTTGAATGTAACCAGACGTTTATTTAAGTAAGGATTACAACCGTTTACTGTGTTTGGAGAAAGATTTAGGGCAGAATTTTTGTTGAGAACCTCAAGATACGATTTTCTCAGTAGCCGTGTCAACACATCCCCTTTCGAAAAACAGTGGACATTTTTTTCTCTCAAGTCAGACACAGTTCTATATAATCAAACATCCATTGTCTTCTGCGGAAGGACACATATCAAATCTTCTGTTGTGAAAAAAAACCGCACTACTTTTTACTTCTTTTTATCCACGATTAATGACATTTCAATGACAATAAATTAAAATGAAGGGAAAACAGCTTTTCGGTAAAAAACACCATGGATATGTTCGTTCAGATTGGCTGACCCAAGCCTGCAGACAAGGACAATTGCCCAGTTTGAAACCAGCTTCAAAATATAATTGTTCGGGTATAAAATCATGCCCAAAAATAACCAGTCAAATGTTGAAAGGGTAAGGAAAGCCTGACAATAAGTTAATTCTGTATGAAAGCCATCCCCGAGCCTTTCATAACGCTGAAAGAATTTTCAAAATCGGACAACTTTATATTGCAGTTTCAAATTCAAGAAAATGGCTGATCATGGAGGCAGCCATTTAAGTGTGTTTATGACGTCATTTACACACTGCTGAATTCTTTATTTTGCAAATAACCTTTAAACAGATTAATTTTCATATGTTTCTTGAGTGTAAGGTGTAAAACATGATAATTTCTTTCATTATAGCTAGAAAAAGTAGAAAAATTATTTTATAGAAATAAGTAAATACAGTCCAGGTGTATATCTAAAAATTTAATAAATCCGCCATTTTGTTTAATGTTGCCATGGAAACAAAATGGCCACCAATGTGACAAAATATTTGAATGCTCATAACTTTCTCATTTTTACTCCGATTTTGAAATTTTTTTCGCCTTCTGATATGATTTATATGAAATCCTAGCTGACGCAATTAACGTAAGAACAACTTTGCCTTTCCCTTTAAGTTTTGAGTCCAATCTCTGTTTGAGAGTTTCATTTTCTGTGTCTTGTCTTTTACCAACTTCATATTAGCAGACGACAAAGACAGATGGTACCGGGGGTAGGATTCACAGCCTTCCAAACGAGTAGATGTATTTGCCAAAATAATGGCGTTTTTTTTAAAAAAAGGGGACAACTCTGATGTAAGTGAATACAAGTTGTATTAATTGCTGCCTATTGTTACGCAAAACTCGGTCGGAAACTATATGACCGCGGTGTGGCACCTGTATTTTCATTTAGACTTATGCTTGACCAATACCATGTTGTTTTAGACCATAGAGCCTATATCAATCAGCATGTCAGCGTACAATAGAAATATAAATAGCCGGCCAGATGTTTGGGGAAACAGACAATACCACAAACCGTTAATTCAAATATTGATACCAATTTTCTCGAAAGTTTGATTTTCGTGTATAGAATATTTTGGAAGATTATCCAAACAATGGAGAGGGTGATCAAATTTCAATAATCTGCCTCTTCCATAGGATCAATACAAAATTTCATGTTCTAAGCACGCTTTTATATGTTTATATTGGCACCCTATGGAAACATAGGCGGAATGAATTTTTGTTTGGAAGCTAAATTAATATTCTTGAACTACGGGCTAAGAGGTTTTCTCAAGATGTGTAAGTATACTTTGGAATGGACCTGTGGCGAGGAACTCTTTAAAGTATCAAAGAGTAGGCAACAATACTAAAGTTTGTTATGATATAGTTTAATTTGTATTATGGTTATTTGAAACACTCTCAAATCCGCTCCCTGTGAACAACCATTTCCTCTGCAATATGGGTAAAATGAATGAGACCCCGTCAGGAATCGAATCCGTGAATAAGAAGGTAAAAACAGCGAATGATCAAATTCATGAAACTGAGTTGATATTGCTTTTAAGAAGGATGATACAGTTATTATATTCATAAAATATGGGTAGCCGTTATAATTGGTTGTCAATTTAATATGGGTCTTTCAATCAAAACCTTCAATCAAAATCTAATAGTACATATCTTTCCCTAACAGTCACCACATCTATATGTTTGCATACATATTTTGTAGGACAGAACAGATAATTTTATTTCAATACATATATTTATCTACAGGATAAGAGCGAAATCCAGGCGTTATAGAGTTCCTCTACTATATTTTTTACCCCTGAAAAGTGGAGGTACTACAACTTAAGAAGAAGAAAAAGAAAATCAGTTTGGATTTCATTTTGTCCAATATATATATATATATATATATATATATATATAACCACAATGAAAGATACAATAACTCGGAGGTTTAGAGTTCAAAGCTTAGCTGGGCCACAACCACACCTCATCAAATGACACACTAAAAATATTTTTCCACGATATGGATTCAAGAGTACTTCAAATATTGTGCAAGTTTTTATCCTGAATCGAGAGAAGGATAAATGAATTTATCTTTATTTCCTTCTGTTACGAACAGCAACAGCTTTAGCGAGTTCCGGTGCCAACAACTCGTAGGCTGTCGTCACTGCGGAATAATTTAGCGTAATTTCCGAACAATGTTTTCATCTTTCTGCTTAATCGGTACCCATCAATGTCAATAATTGTTTCGTTATCGTATTATTTGACACAAAAATAAACAAAACAGTGTCAAAATAATTATCTCTCACCATTATTATTCCAGTGCTTGTGATGCGCATTCCTAAATGATACAAACTTCACTTACGCTCTTATAGCATAGACTGTTTAAAAGATGTAATTTTCGTTGATTATTTTCTGATGGGAATAATCTAAGAATGCGATCATAGTTTGTATGCTTTAAGGTCTTAAGAAAATACGGTGTCAACATAGATTATTTACTTAACTCTCGGATTTATCCTACTGCCCACAAATGCGAGATACGGGGAAAAGTTTAAACAAGGGATTTACCAAAATAAAGAGGACCGCCTCGTTACGAAGAATAAAACAGTCTGTAGTCTCACGTATGAACGCTAAAGGAAACTGCAACGGATGTCAAACAGTAGACAACAGAAAAAAATAATGTACAATGATTTCTTTGAGATAAGCGACACTGACACTGGCGCTTTTATGGCCGTCAGCAGCATCGCAAAAATTAAATAAACTTACACTTCGCCCCCTGGGCATGTATGTTTTTACAATTTCATTTTTACATTACGACATTGACGTGAAGATTAAATTCAAATAACATGAATGCAGTCAATTGTTGATCTTTCTATTTTTCCCAAGTAATTGATCCGTGATCCCGCAAAATCTCGGATGTTGTGAATGTCACGTGTTATCTTCAAATAAGATCTTATGCCAGACAATACCATCAGCTTCGAAAACATTCATTCAGAATTTGACATTATATCGATCTACTCATCATCAATAAGTGAAATCAGATCCAGACCAGAAAAAAAGTTAATTTAATTGTAAATCACAATACAGTAGGTATAGAACATGCCAAAACACGCGGAAAACATCTCTCAGTTTTAAGGTACAATGTAATAATAATAATAATAATAATAATAAAACATCAGTACTGATAACTAAATAATGTAAAACTTAAAATCATTACAAAGTCTGAAATCTGTATTTTGGGAGAGTAATTTGTTCCATCATTATATTTTCAGTTTTATTACAGTTTATTCCTATTTTTGAAATTCTGTAAGAAAATTAGTTGACTGGTATGATATCTTCTGGTTTTGTTTCCACACTTTCATGTAGTCAGAAACTTGCTTTAGTTTATTTTCTTTTAAAATTTTATGGTCGAGGAATGCATATCGACATGAGTTGCAAGACAAAACTATTATATATCACAATCTGTGAGTTAGTATTCCGGTTGTACAGCATAGCCGCTTAAAATGCTAAATTACAAGCCCCAGGCTCAACACTTGGATAATGTAACTGAAAAAGTTTTAACTTAGAAGATAGAGCAGACTGGGCATTAGCGGTAAATATGTTTATTAATAAGATATAATTTACAGATCATGTAGTTCATTAGTATAACGAAATATGCAACGGTATACCATGTTATGTTTGGGAAAATGATAACATGGCGGTCAGCGCAAGCCGCTTACGTCATTGATAATAAGCCGCATGTATCGCTTATGTTATTAACATAAATATTTAGACAAGTAAGTCTGCGGCGCTGCATGGGAGTTGGATGGTCGGTTATTTATTTTGGAATGAAAATATAAGCACTGTGTGCACCTAGTTAGAGCTTCATTTCATTCATACCTATCTGACCCCAACCAAACAAAAAGTTTTTTCAAGACTTCAAGTTTTCAATCACATTGGTCCTTCCTTGATTTTTGTTACACTTGATTGTCGAATACACAGAAATATGACCGCTCAAATATAGCTAGCCGCTATTCGCACTCGAGTGCTCACAACTTGTTACTGTCCGGATGCCCGTTACTTGTTTAACAATAAACAATAAGCTAGGTTCAATATTTTGACAAAGTTTGCTCGATTTCGTAGTTATACCAAGACCACGCAACTCCTGCAACGGTTAGGTATAAATGTTTCTAAGGTATTCAAACAGACTTTTACGTTAAGACAAGTAAAGTCAATGGTGCTTTAGGTCAAGTTATGTCAATTTATGACAATTACTTTCGTTTACGGAAGAAATGTTTCATATTTTTTTCGACATGGAATCGAACGTTTTTGCTACACACCATTAACTTAGCGCAGAAGCCAATGATATATGGGGTGAGGTAAAAGTTTCACTTTTAAGCTGGTTTAAGCAAAAGATGAAAAATTATGTTCTCAGTGAACATCAATATTTACAGCAGAGCTGTGTAAGAGTCTTTAACTGGAACAAACTCCATTACTGAAACAAAGTGAAATTCTGTTCAACATATAGTCAAAGCCTCTGTATGATAGGCATTTCGCCATGAAGGTAATAAAAATTATTGTAGGCGGAAAAATTAATGCTAAAATATTACAAACTTTATCACACTGTTAGCGGTCTTAGTGACTGCAGTAAAAAAATGACTTTATTGAACATGTATATCCTATGTTATGTTTATGAAGGTTTGTACATTTCAGGGTCAGTCAAAAAAGCGAATAGACATGACATTTTAGGTCTAGCTTACCTAAGCCAGTCGACCAATTACATAACAATTGAGGGTCCACCAAGTGTCTCTTATCCGGACGAACAACGACATAACAACCGAGGGTAAACGTCCCTTAAGTGGACAAGTAATGCTACATCATTCGCGGGTCCGCCAAGCTTCTTTAAATCGGACAAACAATGACATAATATCGGAGGGTCAGTGAAGCTTCCGTTACAACGGACGAGCAAAGGCAAAACATTCTTGGATCTGCAAAGCTTCCCTTAACCGGAAGTTACATGAATGTATAGATCGACTGGTTCAAATGGTAGCATATACCTCGGCGGTTATTAATATTCTCTAGATAAACAAAGGCTAGTTAAATAAATTGTAATTTTCTTTCTTTCTTTTCAAATATGTTTCGAGACCCAAAATGTGTCTTCAAAGTCATGTCTTATTTTCTTTTTTAAAATAGTATCCAGTTTGCAAGACGTCTCATCAAATTGCTGTACAGTGTGTCCGGACGAGAGTACCTGTTTTCGACATCAAGTCATCTGGTGATGAAAAAGTGTAGCCTGGCTAGGAAAACTGCTCAAGCTTATCAGCACAGACTTCACGTATAACAGGACAAAAACAGACAAATCAATAATTAATCACGCATTTATTCACAAAAAATAATAAATAAACAATAAATAAACATTTGTGAAGAATTCTTCAAAATGATGAATAAAATGCATCATAGTTCTTGAAATATATGATTTAGTGATGTTTTACAACACAATTTGACAAAATACACACATGCAAAGAATCGTCCATTTTACCCATAATTCTCTTAACGCCTCTAATCAAAAACATCTTACTGACAGTAAAAGTAGACAAGTATTCGGATAAGAACAATATATCTTGGCATGAATATACTAGCAGTTAAAACTCTTTAACAAAACATTCAGTGAGTGAATTTCATTCTACGACTTAATGGCCCTTCCTTTTAAAATAATATGAGCCGTGCCATGGGAAAACCAACATAGTGGGTATGCGACCAGCATGGATCCAGACCAGCCTGCGCATCCGCGCAGTCTGGTCAGGCTCCATGCTGTTCGCTTTTAAAGCCTATTGGAATTGGAGAAACTGTTAGCGAACAGC
Source organism: Mercenaria mercenaria (assembly GCF_021730395.1). Lineage (NCBI taxonomy): Eukaryota > Metazoa > Mollusca > Bivalvia > Venerida > Veneridae > Mercenaria > Mercenaria mercenaria. Next base: position 19,381,263 of record NC_069368.1, read on the forward strand.
ATGGAGCCTGACCAGACTGCGCGGATGCGCAGGCTGGTCTGGATCCATGCTGGTCGCAAACCCACTATGTTGGTTTTCTCATGGCACGGTTCATATGTTAGTAAAAAGCTTGAGTTATTTTTTTATTGGCACATACATAGAATGTACAGTGTACAGGCCCCATGTTCACAAACCAATTTCAGTCTCAGCTGAGTTTGATAATGGAATTTTATTTCTTAGTTTTATCAAAATTGCATGTTTAAAAATGAATGTTTAGTGAATTACTATTTTCGAGTGACTATCGAATCTTGACAGTAAGTTTCAGTTGGAATGTATTCTTGAAGTTATAGGAACATTTGCAATCAAACGTTCAATCTCAATCTCAGCTGAAACCGAATAATGATTTATGAACATGGGGCCAGATATGTTTTTTTCATAAGGAATCTCGAGACTCAAGAAACATCGGTCTATTAACAGAGGTCGGGCAATATGAAGGAAAGAAATCAACCAATAATATGACTATAACATCAAACCAACAAAAAATCGCTCGTTCTATCATGAGAACTCCACTACATTGCTTTAACAAAAAGCTACAAGCACTTAAAAATATAGAAACCCGTGTTTTCAATTTGAAACATAGTTTGCACTTTTGTAAGTGTTGGTATTTAGGCACAGCATAAAAAGTAAAATGACAAGTTACAATCCGAGTAGATTACAAAATGATGTGTTTCTTTCTTGGATGACCGATTTTTTCATGGTACATAATGATGAAAAAGTACAATTTGGAAAAAGCTATCTGATAATCAGAGCAGTATTAGTAACTGTACATGTTCTCCACTGTTTTTACTGAAAAAGTTTATACTGTTAATTGCAGAATTCTAGTATAATAATTGAAAACAATTTTACAATGTTTTTGTTCACTCGTGATTCAAAAACTGTGCGGTTCGTGTTACTTAAATATTTCAACATTTTTTATCTTTCTTTTGTAATAAAACATGTAGATAAAAATAATGCGAGCATTTTCTTACAATATAACCCTGCTTTACATTATTTCAAGTTTAAAACACATTTTTACTTCTGTTTTTACCAAACCAACATATGCTGATCACGTGTACATTGTATTGCACAACAAGTAACAGACTATAGTTTACATCATAACAGCAGAACGAACACTCATCACAACTAAAGTCTGTTTCAGTAAATGCAAACCAATATAGATCTTTTTCTTATATTTTATTATTCGAATGTGTTCTACAATATCTGCGGACGAAAAGAACATTTGCCTCGATAAGCAGTGTTGTAAAGTTTATAAAACATGTTATACTGCGATTTTAAAATGCTGCTTTGTGTACATGTATATTTTTCCAGCAAGTATTCAAAGACCTATATTTACGACAATTCGTAGCCTGCATTTTTTTCTTCCATAATAAACGTTTTATGATTTTTTAACGATCAGCTGTTTTTCGAATTTACAAGTACTTAGTTATGAATTGAGAGCCAAGAAAACATCTTTGTACATAATTTATCGGGGAGAAGTCGTACAAAACGTGTTAAAACCCTTCTATTAACAGCACGTTCATTTCGAGCCTTACGACTGTTGATCAAGCAAGGATATTTGGACCTGTGTTACAGATCCGGTGTGATAAAACTGATTCTGCCGACCAGTCTAACAATAAAACTATGCCATTTGTTAATTTTATAACCGTGTTCAAAAATTAACTAGTCAGAATCTGGTCTACAATCGCATCTTTAAAATGCTAAGTTCCTTTAGTACAGTAAAAATTCATTAACAAAACAACTTAAATCAGTGTTTAAATATTGCCAACTATTTTATTTCTATAGAAAGAACTGTTTGATATTTGATCGAACTATTGTTAAAATAACTTTTTTACGTTTTAACTGAGTCTTTATTCCATTAAACAACTGAGGAAAAATACAATATCAAGATTTTTTAACAGCAATTATTTATTTGAGACAAAAACATTTTGAATATACTATATTCGAAAGAACTCTAATTTTTAAGCGAAAAATAACCTGATGAAAACAAAAGAAACATCGAATCGTGGCTTTATTTACCTTTTTCTACATTTTATTAAAGAGTACTTTTGGAGAGCTCATTGAAATACAATATAAGTAAAAATACCTCGTATAACCATTCAACATAGATGATAAAATGGACACTTCTTTTTTTATATCCCTGTTGTTTATTTGTAGTATCTTAAAGTCACAATGTTTCGATTATATACAAGACTGTTATATTTATATCTGTTGAATTCTACACCAAAGCCGAATACTCTGTATAAAATCGTAACGCTCTTTTGTCAATGTATCTAAGATGTTTTCGCAAAACAACGTTCTCAACATACAAATTAACATTTTCCTCGAATTTATAATCACTCATTTTGAACCCATACTCCCTCCTTCGTCCAGCGAGTGTAAGGAACGAAAAGTTCTGTAAGAGTGTTCCCCATCTAGCCTCGTTGTGAATATTTACTTTCAAGCAAAGTGTATATAGATAAATTTAGAATTTTTTGGTCATTGGCTCATTGGACTTGACATATCTGATGGTGTTTCACCATAATCAGCATATTCTGAGTTCGGAGAGCCCGGAGTTACGTACTCATCATGTTGATTTGGCCAGCCGTAATAAGTGTCCACGTGACTTCCGGAATAACCGTTATCCATACTGAGGTCCTGTGGTCCTTCTGTATCCATATGATCGAATGAGTTCATCTGAAATAATTTGAAATCAAATTATAGATTATCTCACTATCGGGAGTATTTTAATCTATCATGCAACATTCTAAAACACTGACATCCTGCAACTCTATTTAAATTACTTATAGTAATCCAATGCCGAAATACGTTGGCCGATATTACTAAGAGCCGTAATGCCCAGGCACCAGTCTAGTATTACCGGCGAAATTTAGTAGTCAATGACCTTTGTTGTATTTTAGACAGAGTACCCCTCCGTATTAGCAGAAGTTGTCCGGAGTGTTATACTTTTATATTGATACTAAAATTTCATACTGGAATGAACTAAGTGTCTGATGCACATCTTCTGGCTTTTTGTTGTTCTTAACAGAACAGAAAATACGTTGCTTTTTTGTGAGACTTTGAATGCACATGCTATATAGCATAAACATGTGAGACTTGTTCAATACAAAAGTAAATGTTTGGTGCGCACAATTTTAAAATCCCCAGTTGTGCTTCGCTTTTGATCATTACAAGCAGGTGCCAAACCGTTTTCCTTTATTTGTTTGTTTTGCCTTTTTTGTTTATTTGTTTTATTATGTCTACGTATTTTCCATACAGAAACTGCTACAAGGTCTTGGTATGACGGGCTGCATTCTTTTCCTACTCGAGTTTTGTGTATGTTTCTCTCCCAAAATTTTATGTAACTGCAAACGTCTGAGGCTGATATTAATATATTAAAAATGATCCAAACAAAATCCATGCATAAGAACAAAGAAAATAAGAAAAAATAAAAAACAAAAGCAAAATATTTGCTAAAAAGGCAATAAAAAACAAGCAAAAACTAAACTCTGCACGTAATGTTTTTACGGTAAACTGGAATTTTCAGAAAATTTGCGATTTAACATGATGTTTTAAAGTTATCTTATAAACGATGTATTTCAAGAAGAGAATGATGTAGTTGTATAACAATATTCTTTTGATAGTATTATCATTTTTATGTTGTTACATTTATATAGCCAAATGATTAATCACTTTGGATTGTTCAACAAATGTGATTTAAAAGAAAAAGGCTCATCTTGAAAATACACATGCGTGGAATTGATAGCCTAAAAATTGCAAAACACAAATTTTCCGAATTCATTTTCACCGTTTTCATTCCAGGACGTCACGTGGACTTGTAGAGGGTAAAAACCTTGTAAAAATTATACGATTTGTCTATACATTTCTTAGAATTATTATAAGAAAAATTAGAAACTTTTGACAAAATAGACAAAAGGTGACTAAGGATAAAAAATTGCAAATGAAAGAAAAGACACATCAAAAGAATGAAGCAAAAAGCAAAATTAAAACTGAGAGGGGCTTGTAGAATGAGTTTTTAAGATATCTCTTTTATAAGAAACAGTATTAGAAAAAAAATCAATAAATCCTGTCCAATTGACGAAATGGCTTATTTTCTTCTGAATACATAACTATATGGTTAAAAAAGGAAATTGAGGTGTCCAGTTCTATCACAGTTAGAGAAACTAAATGTGTTTTAGTTCTAGTATTTTACATTTTTAAAGATTCTAATAAACCAATAAACAGTTTAGAAAACAATTGGTTCGCCTTAAAAATTAAAACAGAAACCATCTATTAATGAACCTCTACAAGTCCCTGTGTAATTTATATCAAGTTTACCGTGTAAATTGTGCGGGCTTAGTTGTTAACGTTTTTGATTGTTTTTTATCGTGAATCGTCATAGCAGACGATCATGTCGTCATCGTCGTCTTCTGTGACGTCACAAAAGGCGCTCACCAGTTGCTGGAAAGGAGGATGATGGTCAAGGTCGCTCTGCATGGCAAAATCGCTTAGTGCCTTCCATGGAGGTTGATATGCTTGGACCTCGACCGGATTGGCCTGCATCGGACTTTCGTGCCGCACTGGGCTTGAGGCGACCATTGGAACACCCTGCATCGGCCCATGAAGTCGACCGCCATTCTGTAACATAAAAAAGATTTTCATATCATAGAATGTATACTAATAGTGACTGTACACGTGAATATTTCAATATTTCTGTTTAATCATTCAAATGCAATTGTATATTATTCGACTTTCCAAGTAACGCATAACATCTATAGGTACACCTAAAGCAGACGACAGACTGAGTTTACATATCGATGATTTACTGTGGATTTGTTGGATATCTTTATTTATGTTTTTTTTTATTTACCAATGTAAGACTGCACCATTTGATACATTTTCTGTACGTCATACACTGTATAGGCATTTTTTTCGGATTTCTTGACGTAAATTAAAATATTGCCCATAGAAAACGCCCGGATGTCGCGGTTAGAAAAAAATTGACCTGCTAAAATGTATGCCTTTAACGTGATTAATCCTTGTTCTATATTTCAAGCACGAAGACATGAGAAAAACATGTCGTAAAATCATGAATTGATCAACTACTGCGATCTATAGGAAAAACACTTGTAAACGGTTAATCTAGTATCCAGACAAACAACTGAAGTTTACATATTCCTTGTGTGTAAGGAAGTTGTTATGCGTATGTAAGAAATGAAAAAAGACTTGTCAAAAATCGTATGCCCTTATTTTACAAGTACAAACAGTACGAAGCGTTCCCACTGATAAATCGCCCTCGTGTGGGAAAATAGCGACTTCGTAAAAATGAAATTATTTTATTTGAAGAAGCGAAAGAGAGAAACGTATCTTAATTTAATTTGTTCTGGTGTAAACTTAATAGCTTATCATTTTTAAGTATCCCGGTATAGAACAAATACAGCCACGTTTCAAATGGGTAAAGGAATTATGCAATAGCATTTTATGCATGACTTTTCACATCTCGTATGTGTTCATTTGACCCCGTCACAAGAAATTATTTTTTGTTTCAAGTTTTATTGGCCATCTTGCTATAAGTTCATTTTTATACACAATTCATTTTATTTCAGAGCGATATCAAGAATATTGTATCAATATGTACCGTGACCATTTTTACCTAACACGTTACTGACTAAGACGCAGTCAACGTAAAAACGTAAAACAAATGTAACGCCAAAAGCTGTACGGAAATTGAACATTCCCTGCTTTAAATTCCAAATATATTTCAACATGGAACTTAAACATATCATAGTAAACCGCATTTTAATAAATTAAATTTGTCACTCATCGCCTTGGCTAATTTTTCAGCAATTCTTAAATCATATTTTTTTGGTCTTTCTCCTAGTTGAATATATTATTAAAAAGCATATTTCTTGCTCTCTCTGCACCATGTAATACGCAGTTACGATAAAGTCCAGACCACTGGAAATCAGCGTGTCTCCGCGTTAAACGCTCAAAAAATTTGATTAATGTCTTAAGCTCTTTACAAACGTAGAATATATGTCTTTCCTCCCTACATTTTTATATACATTATACGAAAAATAAATGTTCCTACACAACCTAAAACACATGGTTGCGCGGAAATCGTTCAACGTTTTTGCCTCACTCTATCTTTAACTGACATGCCACCCAATAAGAAATTAGGCATTTCAAATTCCAGTAGTAATTTGTTTTCGTTATTTAGCCGATATGAACAGCATTTAAGATTAGATAACGGACGGTATCCTATGCTAGCAACAGTTCTCTCGACTATAAATTATATTTATTTCTCTGTTACTGCATAAGAATAGTTGTTTGAATTGGTCATTACTGTAGGTATTTTTGGGCGTGTGTATTTTTAAAGGTTTTAATCAATACATTTTTTCACATATAATATCTTCACATATATTTTCATCACATATATTTCTGTTGTTTTCTCCTGTATACAGATCTTCGTGTCCAAACTGGTTCCAAAGACACGAAATTATTCAACGACATAAAACATGGAACGTATTGCTTCACTACCTAAAGGTTGGTTTTCCTGCAAATAATGAATATCAAGCATAAATAGCTAACGATTATTAAAAAATATATTAATGTAGGAATAACAATAAAGATAAATCGGTTATACTATTATTTTATTGTTATTACTATTATCTTAATTGTGTGTAATTTTTACACTCTCGATTATATTTTACGATAAAACTGTCTTGATTTTTTTTTACTTCCAAATAAATTTTATTTGATTCCTGACGTATCTTGAAACTCTTCGAGAAAATAAATGTGTAAAAATACCTTAAGCGTGAACTGTATTTCAGTGCAGTTTTTCAATGTTTAATATCACATTTTGCTATCAGTTAGTCATATTTTTCTTTATTTGCGCATTTTTTGTTACCAGTGAGAGCAACGTTTGTTCTGGGTTGAGTTTCACAATTCTACGACAACACGATTATATCTTTTTGCAGTGGCTCGCGTTACCAGAAATTATTAAATCAAATGATAAAAGATGAGACTTCAAAAGGGCCGAACAATAAGCTATCTAATTATTGGGTTGTCGCATTGATCTTCAATGTTGGAGATAAAAAAGAAAATATTGATAAAACCTTCGGATGACTCTCGTTTATATTCGTGAATAATTCATACATGTAATTATGTACAACGATGAATATGTGTCAATATGTAATAGGTCAGTTACAAGTGCTTGATGTAATAGTCAATAAAATATGCCTAACTCAAAACTGTACGTTTCATTGATCTTGACTTTTAGCCCGCTTGATCAGATCAATGCATTATTGTTGAATGCGAATGGTGTTGCAATTTCTAATTTCCATTTTAAGTTTTTAAAACACAACCCTCCGCGTTAGGTGTAAAGACATTTGCGATACGAAGGTCAAACCCCGCATATGAATAGGGGGAGTCAAGTTGATTTAGACCATAGGAACCGAGGAACTTAGTACTCAGCAAAAGAAGTCAATCTTATCCGAAGAGGTGAAATAGATCGCAAGATTCAAGAAGATTTCCTGTTGATTTTTTTTTTCAAGTTGGGCATGCGTTTTTGTTTACACAAGGGTTTACGTTACAGACACGTTCTTGTACTCATTAGTTATCACCGAGGGCAGCGCCCATGACCGGTCACCCCGGCAACGCCGGCACGAGTCTCCGTTAGAGCGTTTAAAGGTACAAATGTAAACTACAAATGGCTAAGTTATCTGCCCGACTACCTTGAAATTCCTCTTTGAACTTCCTCACTTTAACCTCTTCACAGTCCTAACAACTTTAAAATGTGTATTCGTTGTTGAAACTGACAGGAAGCCCTCTGCCTCGCTCCCGCCCCATATAAAAACCGAAAAACAACCCTAGAGTTAAATAAAACTATTCCACGATAAACAACCAAGTATTAATTGCAAGCAATACAATAAAAACACTTGAAATATCGCCGTTAAATCTTTCAGAAGATGAGACTTGTTGTCATTAAAATTCGCCCCGAGTATCTGCCGCGAAATCCGCATATCTGTCCCTGAGTCAATAATAAAATTGATCGCCAATATAGTCCCAATTATTTCAAAACTTTACATGTTGTCAGGATTACGTCTAAAGAGCTAGAGCAGAAATTTCAGCTCCGATGCCCAATTTTACTTGCTTCATTTCCGCGTTTTGAAAAGCATGTTTGGGTCTCAATTACTTTCGATTTAGACTTAATATAATCGTTAGGGCTTAATATAATCTTTTTCTTGTTCCTATTGAAGCATAGCAGATTGACTGGCTTTGTTCACTGTCATTATCAGCATCATTTCTTAGTGCACGAGAACTCGAGCTGTTTGCACAGATGCGATAGAAAGGATCTTTTGCGTGTTTCTTTTTATTCAAAATTGTACTATTACACGATATTAAACGAATTTATTAACATGCATCTAAATTGCATCGGAGTAACAACGTAGTATATTGTTCGTCCGTCTGTTTCAACAGGAGTGAAAGTACTCTATGTACTTCTTTATTTGAATGCTCTGATCCCTCTTTCACTATCATCCCTTGATTCGTGTTTGTAACGTTTCAGACGGCGTGCCAAGTACATAATGTTGTTGTTTTTTTTTTCTTACCGGGCTATATATGTATAGAGCAAGATAATTATAATGTTCATTTTTTCACAACGATATATTCACTTTTTATTTAGATTGTTTTGGCTTACAAACAAATATGAGTTTGGTCTTTTCTTTGACATTTAAGTTCATTCTTCTTTCAAAAACAAGATATAACACTAAAATATAATAGCAGGCAAATATGTGTGTTTTTTCAACCTATCATCAAACGGACATGCATGCATTTTTATAAACTGCAGTATGCAAATATTTTCTATTTATTTCAATTTTATTTTAGCAGGGAATGAATTGAAATTCACAAATTCAAAATTTATTTTCAATATAACCAGATTCTTTACAATTGTATTTTTTTTCGAATTATAACAATCAGATAAATAAATTATCAAATTCATCATCCCCCATTTGTGCTCCACATTCAAATATCTAAACACACAGAGAAAATTACAACATTAATATGCAGTTTCGAGCAAACACTGTTTATAATCTGTTCTTGATCAGTAATTTGAGAAATCCTATTCAACGTTTTTTATTTCATTTTGTGAGCAGTGTGAATCAGAGGAAAATGTCATTAAAATGTTGATACATCTGATACCACGACTGTCGTACTATTCGGCGACAATTGCCTGCATCCGCGAAAACTTGACTTCTTGAAAAAAGCAAAACACGTAACAGTAACATGTTCATAAAACCTTTAAAGTAACAACGTTATCAAGTAAATAGGTTTCATTTATTTGGTGACTTTTTTTTTTAGATAGTACTTTTTCTTCTCATCGATTGTTGCATAGAACGTTTTCTTCAAATTGGTTGTTTGTCTTTTGTTTCAATTCGTTCTTTACATTTTATACGCTTTTTTGGTAAGAATCGTCGCCGTTAACAAAATAAAGGTCTGTGGAAAATTGACGCTACCATGTAATATTTCGAAATAGGTCGCTGTAAAGTTCTCAGCCATTTACATTGTGTATTTTTTAAATAATATATTTATAGAAACGAATGTTTTATTATCAAACATTTTTTATTAGTATCGTTCTAAATACAACATTTTAGTTTAAAATGTTTTTCAAAAGTGCATCGGTAAATCGTTCTGCACAATATGAGGACACGTCCAGTTTCAACAGAATGATATCAAGTTTGTTTATAATTCTAGCATGTAAAGATATTCATTTTTTGTTTTATCAATTTTACAAACTGATTCACATCAACTGTGATAACCTAAAATTTACATTATGTTACGTGGATTTCAAATGTTTCATTTATATAAGTCTTTGAACTGGCTTGCAAGTTCACAATCTGTTGACATGTCTTATAGTACATTGAACTTAACGTCAAGATGTTACATTTAATCTATTCTTACTTTTGTTGAGCTGTATCTTTTCTGCATTTGTATAAAATTGTTTCATGCATATATATTAACACTATATTAAAGACTGATTTGAGCTTGTAAAAAATTAGTAAACTTCTATAACACTGTATGCTCTCAATAAAAAAAGTCCAAAATCTTAGATTTAAACCCAAAATGGCGAGTATTTTCATTTAATTTTGAGCATCTTAAGTTTACTTCATGATTTATGTAGACAATTTGCCTTTTCCAATAGTCGTAAATATCCCCCTGTTCGCATACATTGCCTGGAGATTTCGTGCAATTTTCTTGATTGTTTGCTCGATCGTTCGGCGTTTGACATATGCCCCGATAGATATGTTGATTAACTGTACATATGTTTAATTACTTAAGTGATTAGTTGCTCAAGGTTTATACATCTATAACATTAATAACTCAGGGCACGTGCTGTCTCGTGCATATTGGGAAAGTATTCCAGCGATGTAACTGAATGTATAGTAACACGAATCGCAGCCAATATCATTTAAACACCAAACAGAACTACAAAATAAGAAAAAGATATGATCATACAAAAAGCTAGATTAAAATAAGATAACGTTAAATAATTTGGAGACTCAAAAGTTAATTATATTGTTCTTTTCATTGTAATAAAGTGCTTCTTATTAAGTGCCACTTAATATTGTATAAAAAGAATATATTTCAATGGTATTATCTAAATGAATTTAGTGTCACATAACGATGACTTCACTTATTTTACCCCCTTCCCCGTTCTCAAAGCCTGTCAAAACGGGACACACTCTAAGAAATCCGCGTGAAATCGAATAAAAATGCATCTCGCCGAAACTTTCGTGCGCTCCCTACGATGGGACTAACAGAGAAGTAACTAGCTTGCTTCGTGTCGTTCCCATCTGTCGCTCTCGAACTTCTCGAGAATTCTCGAGAACCCTTGCCATATTGTCAAGAGACTTCTGAGGTTTTCATTGGACAATAGCGGCGCGCGAAGACCTCATGTGCAGATGACACATGTTGCGGAATCGTTCCATTTGGAATACTTTGCACTTCTTATAAATATTTAAAAAGTAGCGCGTGCGAATGGCTAAAATTAACAGCTTTAATGTTGTTTTGTAATAACTTTTGCTTCGGTCTTTGGTAAGCGTTCGATAAACTCTTGTTTTATGACGGCAAACACGCATCTTTGAAAAAGTATTAAAATGGAACGTAAAATTGGATTTTTCATAGCTTTACGGGTGTTATTTTTTTGTTTCAATGAAAAAAAAAAAGTTTTGCCAAACTATACGATTGAATTTATCATTAGATGAAGAACTATTACAAAGGGTCAAAAATGAACTCTCTTTACTGAATATCAAAGGGATGTGGTCAGCTAGTTCACCTGCTTTCAAAGGTTTAAATTAACTTGTCTCTGGTTAAGAAATCATTTTAGGTGGCAGTTTGCCTTTCTCTAACTCATACCATTTCTGTATCAAAACTGATAACAACCTAACTATCAAAGAAAATCAAAAAATGCCAAAACTTTTAATTTCATCCGAATAATAAAGTTGTACAGACCACACATGAAAATTCGCCTTTTATTGACTTTTCAAATAAAACTTGCTTGGGATAATAGTTTATAATATTTTACTGACTAAAGTTAATTTACAAATTATATACCTAAACCCTTAGGACATATTTTGGACGTCGGCAGTACAAGAGAAAATAATGAAAAAATATTAAAATCATTCACAAGAGTTTAAAGTAATTAGTTCATTCAATCGACATTTTTATAAGTTATAACTAATTTTTAATAACTTATTTATGCGCAATGTCTACACGGAGGTTAATCATATTCTGTTACCGACTGATTTCGGGTTGTCATTTTTTCTAATTTTCTTGTAAAATAACAACAATAATTTTACTCAAAAGATGCCTTTTAGTTTTCGTTTATGTCAATTTTGCGGTTTACCAAAGTTGTTAGTTTTTGGTAGCAATTAGAAAATAAACTTGTCAAACGATAGACCGCCCGCTGAAAAATCATCCGCCCCTTGGTATACCCGAATACTTCTTTTTTTCTGAAAGTGTTTTTTTTTTTTACAAAACATAGCAGAAGCTCATCTGGGTATATCTAGGGTGGCATTTTCAATTTCTTATCTTATTGCATAAGAAAGTTAATTAAAGGGTATGAATACAAAGATTTGTATAAAGGTGAGGTGTCTTTTTTATGTTGAACGGACTTTCTGTAGCTATTAACATTATAAAAAAGATCACAAGTTTTTGAATTAATCTGATACCTAATTAAAATCCGGTTTCGTAGTGTTTGTCTCTTGTCAAAGATCCCACGTTCATTCTGCGATCTACGATGAAAAAAATGTTGTTCATTCAAACTTAACGTCGCCAACGTCTTAATTTCCGTTTTGTCGCTGAGCGAACTTACTGCTTCGCTATGAATAGAGATATTTCAATGCAGTGTTCGGTATTTCGTGCGGGAAAAGTTTTACATTAGCTCGGCGCCACGCGAGCACGAGACCTCTGACTTCGTGAACAAAGCTTATTATTTAGTCTCCGTGTTTGATTAATTCTCGTGTAGTTTTCGCTACCGTGCTCACAGAGGTGAATATTTGTCTAAATAATGAGTCTCTAACAAGAAACCAGTGTTTCTATTATAAAAATGCACGAACTTCTCATGCTTTCGACAAAAATAAAATACGTTTTACCGTTTCTTTTCAATATGTGTGAATTTTGAAAATCGTTACTGGAAGAAAAGATTTTTTTTTCGTATTATAGCTCCGTTTCTCCAGTCATTTCTATTCCTACTGAATTACAATTTTTGTGAGATCTTGGTAGGTAAACTAAATCGTGCCAAGATTATAACTGAAGTCCCAACATTTTCGAAGCAAATGTCCTCCCCACTTAAATATGTAAGTAGTATAATTTTGAAAGACTTTTCAAGTAGCTAAATCGTTCAAAGTACTTTTTGTAAGACTTTTAAGCAACACCAAAATAATAACAACTGGCTCTGATGATTTTTTAGTAGAACTGAGCAGAACCACCAGCCTTCAGTAAGCCAACTAGATGGCATCCTCACATGTAGAATTCTATGTCTCAAGCGAGACTCGATCCCACAGAGGTGAGGGGCAGGTGATTCACTGCAAAGAAACTTAACCACTCGGTCACGGAGGCCCCTTGATGTTCTATATTGACTTTATACAAAACAAGAACAAAATGTTTGGCTATTGTTTCACACTTGTGCACACTTATGTAGTATGCCATTAGGTTTCTTAAGAAAGCTTGCACGAACAATTAGAAAGTATAGCTTAGGTCACATGACTGACAAGCCCGTGAGAACATGAAGCGCTGACTCCCTTTGATGACGCGTTTCTTCTTGCTGGTAAATATTGTAATATTCAAATTTTTGAAAAAAAAGTTTAAGAAAGTATGTCAAAGTAAACAAAATATCGGTAGCAACAATAGGCTTTGCCATAAGGCAGCCGTAAAACCTAACGGCAAATATCCCCTGCGTAATTTTTATGTTTAACATTAAATCTTTTTATCACACAAATGACCTGTGTAAATTTAATTATGTCAATATAAATAGAATTGTGGTGTAACGAATTAGTTCAATAGAGTTTTAAATGAAGTAGAAATTTTGCTTCTGGTAAAAACACATTGAATTAATTTTGCTGGCGTACAATATAAAATTAAAAACTGAATGAACGGTGACGGGCGAGTTCGTAATTTTGCAAGTATTAAAACTGTTTTTAATCATGTGGATTGAATAAAGTAATTACGGACCGACCTCCTTGAATGTTGCCTTCTGGGGCAACGGCGTTATACATTTATTGAATGACCGTTTGGCGAAATATCGACAGACACAAATTATTTTATGAAAAAAAGAAGCCAATTTCCACACGCCCGGAACAAAAAGTATAATAACTATAATAACAAAAAAACTGAATATGAAACTGTTTTCAGTAATAAGAAATCAGCTTATCAATAACGCCGGCGTGATCACCTAAATTACCGTGCGATCATTCATATCTTTCTTCTACAAGAGATTTGAACTTTCCTGGAAAATCCCGAAATCGCTCAGGAAGAAAAATTTAACATGACAGTAACTCAAATAAATCATATTATTACCATAAACATAAGGCTTAATCATTGCTATGATTTTCTGTTTATATCGCGTTTTTGCCGCTAAAACTCACGCGACCCTACTAATTTCTGCTCTAAACACTAGTTAAGGCCGTGCGACTATTTCATTAAAGTTGCAATATCAATAATTAGGATGCGTTTAGTTAGGGAAGCGGGCCTTGGTCACGCAATCCTATAAACACGCAACAAAACTCTAATATGGTATCTCAGTCTCTCTGTTTTTGGATGCATTTTGTCCAAGAGTAATTCTATGATCAAGTCTTGTAAACTTATCTCAAACTATAACGTTATGATTGGTTAAAGGGGAAGGAATTCTCAAACATAACTTTATAAAATATGTAAGCCATTGTCCAGCAATTTATGACGTTGAACAAATTTTCAAAATCGAACAACTATTGAAAAAGATGTGGCAGTTTGTATTTTAAGAACATGTCTAATCTGGGAAGCAGCCTTTTTAGTGTTTATGACGTCATTAATAATTCATTTTAAGAAATATGCCCCTGAATAATTTTTTTATCGTTTCTTGAGATGAGATGGAAAATATGATATTTGCTATATTTCTGGTTGAAAAAAAAAAACAGAAAAAAACACTGAACCTATCACATTTGACGATGTACTATACATTTTTATTACACGACAGAGAAAGAACTGAATCAGATATTTTATACTCGGGAATAACTAAAGGTATTTAAAGAAACGAAGTCATCAGAGAAGCGGAAAGGTATCAGAGAAACAATAAAAACTACCAGGGCTCAGTTTCAACGCAAGTGTTGTGCCATATTCACGTTTGTCATTCCATCCAACACATCTTTTAACTTATCATTTCAAGTGTGAATCTGACAGGAAAGGGACATGTTGAAACTGGACTTGACAAGTGTGATTAAATAAATAATTCATCGCATTACACAAAATGCTTGAAAAATATCAAAGTTAAAACAGAAGTAGTAGTACCCGGTCTTGTTGGGTCCTTTACATTCTTTCCGGGGATAAAGTGTCTTTTCGATTCTTTCCGCGGAAAGGATCATTTTCGCTATTTTCAGAATGCCGAAAAAGGATGGAATTAAGGGAAAAGAATGCCATTTAACGTAATTAAAAAAAAAAAAAAAAAGATTCAGGGAACTTAAGGATATAACATGTTCATACACACTAACTTTACTTATTTGCCTTTCCCTTATATGTAAAAAACTAAGCGTTCTTGGGCATCTCAAAAATGCCTCAAGGAGCTGTTACACGGAAAGTTCTATTATGATGAAAATTTCCGGACATGGATTACTAGTAATTCTTAGTAATTTTGATAATTTACCACAATTACTACATGTCGTTATAGGCTTCCTCCGCCTCCTGTGTAATTTTTGCGGAGAAGAATTTCCGGCTTGCGGCGAACCCCCTTTAAGACACACTCCCTCTATTTCAATTATATTTAATTTTTGTGTAATTATTTCGAAATGAAAATTAGACCCGAGATGATTAAGGATTATTTAAGCACCGTTTTTATAGTGATATATCAAGATGAATTCCTCGCGCGAACTATGCACGTGCTTCGCGTGAAATGTATTCTTCACTGGTATAAAAAGTATACAATTATCAAAATTTCCTAGCCATTTCTAACTTAATGTATGAAGCATAATTCCAGAAAATGAGAAAGTGACAGTAGTTGTTTCAGGCCCTATAATCTAGACCTTTGCTTTGTGTAATAATATTATTATTACTTTAATAAAAAGATGGTCAAATGCTACTGCTTCATCACAAGATATCTCTGTAGCTAAATTATCAGCCCGCTAACTACGTATCAACATTTGAATAAGTTTGACAGACGCAAAAGTGAAGTTTTATGGCGCATCAGCAAAAAAAAAAAAAAAAAAAAAGGATACTGGTGCAAGTGTATTATACCGGATATTTATGAAACAATGCAGTTAATAATGACAGAGAAATTATCAAGATGGAGACAGAAGTAACAGCAAAACATTTAAAAAACAACAAAGAATTTTGGCAGGATCTGCTTGATTTATAACTTTGTTGTAACATGCGAATTTTTGAAGCCAATGCGTCGTTTTAAGAAAGAGGTATAAAGGAAACAACTTATTTGCATATTTCCATTATCTTAAATGATTGATATGCATATTCATAAGCCTCTGTAAGATTAATATCCCTTTAAGCTCAAGACAGTGGGTGTAAACTAATGCAAGTAAAATTCCTACTTCTGCAATTTCCTGTTTTGAAAAGGTGCATCCGGTGTTAATAGCAGACGATACACTCCTGTATCGAACATACGGATGAAATTTTCTCCTGTCATTTCGTTTCACTTATTTTCATCATTTTTTACTGCATCCGAAAAAAAAACTCAACAATATTTTTGCAATTATATTCCGAAACTCAATTTCAAAAAGTATTCGGGTTGTCAAAAGCTGGTATCTGCGTTTTATCATAGTTATTATAAAAACGTTCAGTTGCCCATGAAAATATATTAAAATACTGTAAGGGCTAGAAAATGAGTGAATATCTTCAAGATTTTCTTGCCGCATCTGTGACCAATATGAATGAAATATTTATCTCGAACCTGTCAAGAATGAGTATAACAAGATATTTAAAATCCGTCTGACGGTGCGCTTCAAGTATATTTTTTGATATCTATATATAAACAGTCTCGGCATCCTGTGGGCTTTTTCCAATAATATCTGCCAAACACTCATATCGTCTATGTTTTTCTACGTTGGGGGTATATGAATTATGTTTTTTCTTGAAGACGTAAATGTTCCCTTTGATGCGCCCGCAAAAAATGACAATGAAAAGCATAGATTTTTACATTTCACAGATTTTTCGAGGAAATTACCAATATTGTATCACCTTGGTTTAAAAGCCGTCACCTATCCGGCCACCCAAAAATACGAATTATTCTGAAGACAGTTTTAATGACATTGCACCATGTTAACATTTTAGTCTGCTTATATATTACCAGGTATGTGAAATAACATTCAGCATATCATAACCTATTCCGCCTCTTAAACCGTAAGCAGAAGTCTGTCCTCCATTTTATTCAGCATTAGAAAAGTTCCGGTTTTAATCAGTACGTAGGACATTCTCTACAGAAAAAATTGCCAACTTCGTGGTCGAACGTATTTTTTCACCATAGCCTTACAATACCGTAGGCAAAATGTTTTGCACTTTGATACACATGTTCTTAAAATAAGAATAATGTGTATATAAATATAATTTTTAGGCAACTATGGTACATTTTTCACTGTATCTTAACGAATCTGATGAATGGCGTCGCTTTTTGACATGTCCAAGAAGGACTGTGTAACAGACGAAACGCTACATTCGGAACCCCTTGGTGGGGCAAATTGAGCACTGCAGATTCAATCAGATATACGATTAGTGGCTTTATACTGAAGTATTTTATTCAATATTAACCAGAATTTTCATCGAAATGAATCATTTTTCTGACCCATCATGTACAGACAAATTGATGTACTGATTGTTGAAGTCAGAAAAACAGTTTTAGTGTTTTTAGGTCCATAGTGTGCTTAGCAATTAAGTCACAACATATAATTGTGCATTTTTGTCTCAAAGTGGCGTCTACCTAGATCGGAATCAATTTACAAGCGGGCAACATTTTTGCCACAAGTTAGGTACACCTACCTACAAGAATGCCAAACAGCCCTACTGAAACATCATGGCGCATTTTGGTGTACCGATCACGTGGCCGGGATAACCCGGGGTAGTATGAATCGAGTCCGCCTTCTGATGCTTAACGGTATAAAAAAACCTTAATCATAATCATAAGCTTTCAACAGACAGTGAAGTGCTGCAATATCTTTGCTCGAGTATTTACCCTCTTGAATTCACTCGTACAGTGCTGGGAATTTTAATTGTGTAGTAAATAAACACGTGGTTACCTTTTCCTGTTGTTGTTGTTGCATCTGTTTCATTAAGATGCTTCTTTTCTTGTCTTTACAACGCTTGTTTTGAAACCAAACTCGTATTACACGTGGACTCAAGTTTGTCATTTCAACTAATTGTTCTTTCATGAGAGCGTCCGGTCGTGGATTAGCGTTGTAGCACGTGCGCAACGTGTGTAGTTGTTTCTCGTTTAGTACCGTGCGCACTCTGGTAGGTTTGTGGTCCTTTTTAACGCCATTTTTCCCATGACTGTGGTCTCGCCGCTCTGAAATATACCAAGCATTATTTATAAAACATCAGCTTCAGTTAACGCATAGATTTCATATTGTTTGCAGCTATTTCTCTGTAACTTTTTGAAGTTTGTAAAATTGTTGTATTATGCTGAATTGCAGTTTCCAAATGCCGTCACACGAGTTAAATGGGGGCTATTAAGTGATATGTCAAAGCACTCTTAGAGACAAAATTCGACATTCATTTTGTATGTTTATGTACAGTAACTACTACAAAAGAATTTAACTTGGATTTCTCTCCGAATGACATTCGGCAATTTCCGTACGATTACGTATTCTCCGTTAGCTATTTCGGCATTATCCGGCTGCTATTTTAGTTCATACGAGTAACGACGGAAATTGCCGAATGTCTTTTTCAGGTCTGCTAATACAAAAGTATTTAGTGAATCGCGACTGACTTGTTTGGTTAGCCCTTTTTTTTTTGAGACATAATGAGAAAAGGGAGATAATTTATATAGTATAATAAATATCATGGTTTAAATGAATCTGAATTTAAAGAAGATAAAAAAACCCATTAAATTTTGAATTTAAACTAATCCACTGTCACGTTCAGTAGTGCAACATATTGCAGACAACGATTTCAACTTTAATTAACAGAAAAAAAGAAGAGAAAAATATTAAATACACTTATGATTAAAGTTTTACGCATATTCTACCTGAACTTCGTTTGAACTGAATTTTCTTTTCTATCCAATCGATAGATCAACAGATTATGTACTAGTATCTCATTAAAATTGATAAACAATTTAAGAAACATGTTACATTAGATAACTGCTTTTCTGATTTTTGTCCGAGCGCCAGCTGTCACACGAACAAGTATTATTCAAGTACAAGTTTTCACATTGAAAGCTCAAAAAATATCCATTTCGTACTCTTAGTGTCAGATGTAAAAATATGATAGGCAGATGATATAAAATAAAGTATGATGCCCACATTAGATATAAAAGTAAAAAAAAAAAGGTTTAACTAGTCTGAAGTTTTTCCCCCTTTTATCTCTCAGTTAATTCTTGAATATACCAAAATAATTCAATAAATATGCCTTTGCAAGATGTTGAATGCTATGTGTACAAGAAATACATGTTGCAATCATTTTGAAGTTGCGCCGTGAAACGGTCTAAAAAGTCTCTCCACTTTGACTCGGCGGTGTTATATTTTCTGAGATCATGGAGTCCATTCAGTGAAGATGTATCGGAGTGCACTTTTCAATACCTTTCATAAAAAAGACTCGATAAAAACCAAGCATGCCGTCATATTTGCTTGGTTGCATTCTAGGCTTCGAAAGGATCTTTTGGATTTACAGTACTGAGTATTTTGGCATTGTTTTAACCGAGTCTAATAAATAAATAAATACATAAATAGAAAAATAAATACATAAATGAATAAATGAATAAATAAACAAACAAATGAATAATCCTTAAAATATCTTAGGTTTTTGAACACTGAAAAAAATTCTACATAGCTATTTTTCCTTAAACTTTTCCATACTGAATTTTAAAATGCAAAAATATCCAGACCATTCGATATTTAGAGAGTTCAAATGAATTCGTAACATAAAACAAAATATAACTTATTTCATTACAAAGTTTGAAAATTCGCATGGTCCAATTCGTCTAACATATCTTTGAAAAGGCGATCTCAAGAGAAAATCCGAACTTAGTTAGTTTAGATTATAGTTAAGAAACAGTTAAATATTTGCACAAACGTTTAGTCTTTCGCCATGCACTGAGCAGGTACTATTTTTTCAGGTTTCTTTCGCACAGTGTAAATATTTGAGCATCGGATCGAATTCTAGACGAAATTTTTTTCTCAAATAAAAAAGGGAAATTAACATTGACTGGTATGAAATGTGATTTATTAACGCTTAAGTCTATATAATATGGTCAGCTGCTACTGTGTAAGGAAGAGGAGGCAGTAAACAGTTTTGAGCTGTTAGTGTCGAATTGGCCGGGGTGAAATTTACAAATAAGAGGCAATTTACGGAATGAAGTGCATATTTGAACTTCTAAATAATAATAATTGCTAGAATTGAAGTTTCAGCGGCTAGAATTGAGTTTCACTTATTTAAAGAAAATCAGTTGAGTAGCCTTGATCTTGATAGTATGACGTAATGACTTGCAGGAGCGTATACATGCTTCCTCTGAGCTAGCTGAAAGTGGGGTTGTCATTTTAGCAGGTGCCTCAGGAAAAGTGGAATAGTGAAAAAACGGTACGGAGGGCCCATATATTTCAGCTTATTTTCAGGTTTTACAGTGTTACTGGAGTACGGAACAGTGTAGCAATTGTGGCTATCATTTTCAGGGAATTTTCTGCAGCGATTGAAAAATTGGCAAATTTAGCTTTTTTCGTCATCAGTTTCCGCGACCGGGAGAGCACAAAATTCAGGTCTTGTAAACAGAAAACTAGATATTAGAGATGTATTGCAGATGGTTTGTAACGGTAGACATACAGTGATGTTAATGTTGCAATATCTTTATTTCAGGTGTGTGGTTACAGACTTTTGTGTGAGGTTTTGAAAGTTAGGTTGGCGACTCTAGGCCGAGAAGCTCAGAAAACTGTTTACTGCCTCCAAGAAGCTCTTTTTTTTCCGGTTTCGTATCCGTCCACGCTCAAGGATAAATGCTTTTAAAAACGGTCTTATTTTTCTTTTAATTCCATCGTTGCAGAGTCTCAATGGATGCAGACTCGTTTAATTTTTTCTTATATATTTATGAGAGGATGGAATGTTGAAATTTTCTGGCATACCTGCTTTATATGCAGCATTTTATTTCGTCATTATCAGGCTTTATTTATTCTACTATCAGACCAAAAATAAATGCACAAAATACTCAGTTTATTGCAAACAAATAGTTTTAAGAAGTGAAATCGCGTGCAATAAATCGTTTCAAAGACTTGTTTTCTGCATTATAGAGACAAAAGAAAATAATTTAGCATTATAACAAGTTATCTTACTGATAGCATATCAAAACCACGGAATTGCCGGGTATTACACAGACATCAATCAGACTTTTAAGACATAAAAAAAGTGTACCTTGTTTCAGAAAATTATTCAAAATACTATAAATTTGGAATCTCAGGAGCTCTTGTCATACTTATCCATACAATATTTATAAGCTGGGTCGTCTGGTGAGTATTGTATGAGGCGCTATCAGCGAGAACGCGTTTAAACATCCATGACACTTTATGAAGCGTTTCGTATCTCCCCCTCCCCCGGGGACGCTCACGTGGAACCCTTGAGAGCAGACGACAGTTGATGTCTGTTTATTTCAATTAACTCTTGTAAATAATTAATTATTGACCTTAGACAAAGATGGAATGATTATCAACGCGCCTTCATTTATATTTCATCAAAAATCCAAACGGTTCTGTATATGCGATTACGGTAGGGTTCGATCTGCGCAGTAGCAGACGACATTTTAGACATCGCTCATTATACAGAAATAATGAATATTGAGCTCGTTTGATCCTTATTAATTTGTTAGATGTTGCTTTCATGCACTGTTTTATTTGTTTTATTGCCTACTGAAATGTGGGTTTCGTTTTTAGTACCTAATTCTGCCTGTAAAAAACACTTAAGTATTTCTAATTCTGTCTTACTAATACACAGTCTGATAAGAGACGCTGTTGTCTGTAAATGCACTTATTTTGAATATGTTTCACATGACATATTAATAATCTTACACCAACATCGAAATCAGACGGTGTAAAATTTGCACAACGAGATCATATTTGACGCACAACAGTTACTTTTTCGGCTGTACTTTTATCCGCTTGAATGCATTCGAAAATTAAATAACAGTTTGAAGTGATATGTACTTGAAAAAAAAAATGAACGAGTTAGCTTAACAAAAATTAAGGCGGGTCAGTAATTTGAGTAATCTAGTCAATGTTTGTCTATTTTACCAATTGTAAGGACAATTAAATGATTTTTATATGATTTTTTTCTTCTATTTTTCTCCCTATAAGGTTCAAAAGTTTGATTAATTTGTTGTTTTCAATCGAAATTGTATTTGAGAGAATGATATCGTTTCTAATTTACTTTAGAGATGCACATTTTTGGTCAAAATTTCACGGAAACCGTTGTTAAAGAAAAGACTTGAATAGCGCTTAAAACTCCTTTGCAGACCGTCTGGTAGAACACAGCACTTGGCCATTCATTTCATCGAGTTTAACCGATGTTTATGACTGTTAATCAGTCAAAGTCAGAAGCGGGTATGTAAGTGTTTAGAAAGGGTTCTATGGTAGTGTTTAAACAAAGGTCTTGCACTGCTAAAAACTTACTTTATAACTCAAAATTCAGTATGTAAGATGGGTGGTGTCTTCATTTTGTAAAAAAGTGACAGCATAAAAAATAGCTACTTTTAATTTCACACCATAGATTTTTTATTCTAATTACAGAGTTACTACGAAACGTAAATAAATCAAGATTTTTAGTTTATATATACCTTTCTTCTGTATAAAATACAACATCTTACGGCTCTTAAATTATTCTGTTCTTGTTTTTAACACATAAATGGATTGTAGTCATCTGGGGCCAAGAAACACGTCCGTTTTCTGTCGTTTGCTTCAGTTTTGCAAAAAGAAAAATTAGTTTTCTATGAAATCCGGGAAATTGTCCAAAGATTTTACTTCGTCAAATAACTTATTCTTATACTTTCTTACAACCTATGACTAGTTTTGGCGTTATATTTCTTTTTGACAGACGACAACGGACAAACTAGGATCTCGCGCCAATCTGTCACGCGCAAAATGTAAGAAACAGACGACATTCATCAAAATGACTTAGAAATAAGTAAGGTCATGTTCATGCATCAATCATACGTTAAAATATCAACTGTTTTAGTTATGTTTTCAGGTTTTTGTAATATTGTTTCCTAAAGAAATATACAATTCGTCTTTCCGAAGATATATGTTTTGTTTTACGAAAACACGTCTTTCTTAGCTCTGGCTTGTACGAAGACGGCTGTAAATCAGCGAAAAAGGTCCACTTTCTTGTCACCGCCATTATTTTTGCAGTAAATGCGTCAGCCGTTAAAAAGTCGACTGCCAAATTGTTGATAAGTTGTCAGAAGATAATTTATGTGGAAAAAGTTGTTATAATTATCTAGGCTGATGATAAAAATGTATTCAAAAGTGATAATGTTCACTTTAATGTTCATATAATCTACCGGTCTTCATTTAATGTGTTCACCTAATTTAACCACTTCAGTAGATGTTGTTAGTATATGCATTGAGCGCCAGTGGAAAAAGAATAAACTGAAACTGTTTGAAACAGTTTGAAACTTCCTTAGCAGACGACAGTTCTAGTAAATATTATAGCTGAATAAACGGCAGACTTCCAGAAAATAAACTGACTCCAGTGTTATAAAACTAAGTTTGGAAACCAGTCATGAAAACGCCAGCATCTGAGTGGATGATTCTGAGCTCATTTCGGAAATGGACCAATGGAAATGTTGCATTCTGGGACTGGTCTTCAAACTCTGTTGTATCTTGGAGCCTTACCACTAGATATAGCAATGCGATTTTAGCAACGCGATTTTATACAGCGATATCTTGATTAAATATGTTATGAAGCCAGGCAGTAATATTCCACATAGTATACTTAACTATGTGAAAGAAATAGACAACAACGATGAAAAACTAATACTGCATACACCAGATGGCAAAACAATGTGTAGACTGCAAATTAAGAATGTTTTCGGGTTAATATCTATGAGAATGTTTTGTTACAAAATTTGTTATCTTGTGTTCCACTGACCACAGCAATGTATGAATGTAGTTGTTGTATACACTGGGAAAAGGGGTATGTTTGTCTCGTTACGTACCGGAATTTTATCATTTTTGCGACAAACTGGGTACAAGCGAGACACAGTGGAAAGGCCATCAGTATGTAAACATGGGGATTTCAGATAAATACCCTATAATCGTCTTTAAATTGGCGATTGTCGCATAGATGTTAGAACACCATATTCGTACCCCGGTGAATAAGGACTTGTACAAAAATGTACGGCATTTAGTATGTGCAGTTTCCCACTTGAAAGTTAACAACTTAACTTGACTAACAACCTCAATGATGTGTGCCCAAAACACTTTAGTAAATCATAGCTTTAGAAGTTCTACTTTCATTTCTATTTTTTGTATTGTGCGCATTATTTTCTTTTTTTGATTTCTCAGATTATCTGATAATGCAAAGGAAGAAAACCAACACACCATTACGTCATAATGACGTCATATATCATTTTCTATATTACTTTCTGTGTACTCATTTTTCAAGGAACATACGACATTTTCATTTGCAACCAATGCAAATCGCAATTCATATATTCACTTTTATTTTATTTGCGAAATTGTATTTAATTTTTTTCGAAGTACTGTTATGTAGGCAGAAGTATATTTGGAAATGAATATCGTTTGGTACGAAAAACTATAGAGTACCCAATCTCCATACTATTTTGTGGCGTGCCCTCAACGTTAACACATTTGAAAACAGGGGTTTGAAACAGGTTCCATTTGTGTCACCTCGGAAATGTCCCTGCTTTTATATATTTTGAGGATTTGGGAATCAGTTTGAAATAACCATAAAAAGGAAAGAACTTACCACTTGAAATTCCTTTTTCACTTTTGATAATGTTATTATTAAGAATGTTGTTTTTCGTTTTATCGAGATTGTTGTTATTATTGTTGTTATTATTGTTGTTATTATTTATGCTGTTGACACTTTTAGTAGACGGACTACTTTCACAATCACTATTTTCGTCCTTGATCGAAGCACGTTCCACAACGTCATGATCCGCCTTACAAAATAGTCCGTCCTCTCTAAGCGCGAACTCGTCCCCCGGAATAAGTTGTCGGCTGCACGCGACACACCGGAAACAGTCTATATGGTAGGCATTGTCCTTAGCACGCATCACAAAATCATTTTTCAGAAAACTTTGGTCACATTTTGCACATTTTTGTCCAAATAATCTGAAAATGCAAGAAAAAAAGCATAGTAGCAACAAATATTTTATAAAAATGCATAAGAAACGGTAAATACATTTAATTTTTTTTTTCAGATCCCCTGGTAGACTGAAAGTCAAAGAACCGATATGGAGAAAATTGTTCAATTTGGTCATTTTAATTTTGTGTGAGAATATAGCACTGTATGATTATGCATTAAAGTCCATCAATGGAAATATTAAATTCAGAATCACCCTCGTTATTGCATACACTGTTAGATCTACATGGGTCGCGAAAACTTATTGCTAATGTTGGTACGAAATTTTCATCGACTGAATCTCTATTTTCCTAGTCATTTAATTTTCGCTTAACAAGCATTGTATAATAAAAGATATATATAAAGATGTCAAGTGAATTCTTAAAATATCTCAAGAATTAATCTGGATTTTCACAAAGTGAATAGCTCTCGGATACGACGAGCTACTCATTTAATTTGATCCAATATATTACCAATTTACAGCTTTAAACGCATCTTTACCCCTTATTACTTAACCTGTAAAGCTCAGTTTAACATCAGCGTTGAATTAACCACAAATTAAGTCATCAATTCGGATGTTACTAATTGACCGCCTTTCGTTTTTCAAATTACATAGATAAACCGATAGGACTTCAAATCCGAATTATGTTTCCGATTGTGATCGGAAAAAAACATCCTGTCGGTTAATATCGACCATACATGATGCAGAAAGATTGTTTAATTCCAAAATTTAATCAACACCTTATTCGTGTTTTCCAGTAAATCTATCAAAAATTCTTTGATCGCCGTTTCGGTGCGTTTGATGTGATGATTTCTATCATAATATTTAATTGACTTATTATTAATCTAATTAAAATAAGCCGAGATTGGGGCAGAAATGGCGTAAATTTTAACCATAAAGCACCAAGAGTGGAAAAATACCTAATTTATTACCAACATGGTTAAATATATCATTAAACAACGAAAGACTGTGTGATAATTTTGATACCCAGTAAAATAATGAGATTCCCTGAAAGTCCAAGTGATGTTTGGACTAATATGACGAAACTTCAATATTACATCTTAATTATCAGTTTTTGAAATGTCTCTGATGTAATTCATGAAGTCGAAAAAAATCGATAACCGGTTGTTGTCATTAAATAAAAAAAAACTTTCGTTTTTTCCCCTTAAAAGCTTCTCTGCTTGGAAATGGACAAATATTTCCAGTTTATATTACTTTGAAAGCAACAACAACAACAACAACAACATGAAAGCATGAAAAATAGCGGACAAAATAGGCGAACCGTGACGCAAAAAAGGGCCTTGCGGTTGAACAAAACGTCGTTCTCCGCGAGATACCTTTTTATGCGTCTATTAATACATTTATTATTTACAAACCTGGAATAGTCCCGCTTGCAATACGTTTTTCCGTCCCGCACGAAGCACGTGCATGATTCGTCTAGGTACTGATTGCAGTCTGCACACTTTAAACACGAGGCGTGCCATTCAAGGTCCGGGGCTACCCGAAGAATGAACTGGTCGTGGATTTGAGACCCACATCCCACACACATGGACATTCGCCGGCGCTCTGAAGGAGTCAAAAAAGTATGAAAATATGATTAAAAAGTTAGGATAATTAATAAGTTGCGTAATGTCCAGGTATGAGTAACTGCTTTCCAAAGATTGAGAAATAACATTTTAATTTTATGTGGATATTTTTGTGTGAAATTCAAAAAGAAAACAATACAGAGTTTTAGAAATAAAACTGCATTTAGGACGTGAAGACAGCATCTAGCATAATGGGTCATGCCTGATGCAAACCTTGAGATCCGCTTTGTGGGGAAGATCTTCAAATAAATTCCACGGGATAAATATTCACGGTAAGTACCTATTAAAGAGTCATGGAAGCGTTTTGTCACTGTCGTATTTTACTATTTATTTCGTGTAAGCTGATATTATTCCTTATATTATTTACAAGATGTACCCTCCTCTCCTCCCAAGCCAAGCCCATGCATCCTATCCCCACAAAGCACATTTTATTACGTAAAAATCAAGTGTAGGAAACATGAATATTCCTGTCGTCTGCGTTACATAGAGGCTTGTATTAATTCAACAGCACTCTTTTAAAGAACAGTTAATTGATTAAATTGTTCGTTTTTTTGTTAATATCCTGAAAGTGGATGAACACGAAAATATGACAAATTTGTCTTTTCTTTGTCTTATTATTAGAAACGCATGCTGGTAAAAGATAAGGGATGAATGTTCTGTTATTGCTGATAATGTTTTTGCATCTTACAAACGCTTGTTGAATCACTGCTGCGCACGAGGGCACGTGCGGGTCTGAGATACCGCGGTTCTTCAAAACTGAAGAGCATTGACAGTCATTAAATATCGATCACACTGATGGAATCGCCCTTCAAACCCTTGAACTTCGTGGGAAATTTCTTTAGCAAATAAAATCAATCCTGAATATTAGCCGTTACGATGCGCAATTATACTGAAATCGAAGCAGACGACACGAAAAATCGAAGCAAAAGACATGGATATGCGTTAAATAAACACAGTTTTATGTAATTATAATCCAGAGCAGTATTTTTTATATTTCTGTTTCTCAAATTAATCATATTTACATGTGTAACGTGTTTAATTTTGTAACTTGATGCCTATAAAAGAAATTGAAATGACCTTTTAATGTTGTCTGATATCAAATTAATTAGACGATTCAGATGCAGATGAATCTATTGTTCGTAAAACTATTTAGTTCAAACAAAAACGCAGCATCAGACGTTGGAAAATAGGCCCCGTCAAACATCCTTTTGGTACATGATACGTTTATCCATTTCACTTCAATCTATTTTTTTGTTTTCTTTTCAGAATGATCCAGTTTTTATTTTGTACTTTCTATACATGTCGGGCATATCTGATACCCCGCTTAACAGTTTAAATATTTTATTAAAAATACAGGACTGTGTGAAGAGACAACACCTTACATTATTAATATGTTGTTAGCTTGTATGTGTAAAGAGCCGCACAGGACTCAAGTATGTATTTTTTTTCCAGGAAGGAGACCCCAGTACAGCGACTGAAATATTGGTATACCAAAAGCAAAACAGCAGTAAATACCATGATTTTGATCTCAGTGAAGCTTTTAAAAATGCTTTCAGTTTTTCTTCACAGTCGATAGTAAAAAATTAATCACTTGAAAATTCTCAAAATCTCCATGACACTTGAAACTGAGCTCTTTCTCAACTTCGCAGAGTTAATCACACATTTTCGATGCATTCAACAGGGCAGGTAAATATTAAACAAACAGTGTGTTTTATTGAGACGGTATTTGAGTTAATTAATTGGGACATGAAATATTAACGAGGGACGTCAAGGCAATTTTACGCACCGTCACTCGTAGTTGACTTCTGTTTGTTGAAAAATACAGGGATAAAGTCTGTAACCTGACCGGCCAGAGACAGGGACGGTATATTTTATACAGGTCTGTATTATAGTGTATCAGCGTATGCAATCATGCATTCATTTTTAGAGTCGAGATCCATAGCGAAGAAAAGCAGAAAAAGGTTGAGTATGCATAGTGTAAACATTTATGATTAATGTATGCAAAGTGTTAAAGAACAAAGAAAAACATTGAAACAAAGGCAGATTTTCTCTTAGTTTTGTTCGAAAAAAATCTATCCATATTCTATAAATATTGTTAAGTCTATATCAGAATGAAAAAAAAAATACTTTAATAATGTTCTTGGCCTATTAAATATCATACTACTCCCTGCTTTATTCAATATGACATAACTCTATTTTTCCCCCAAATAATTTCATTGATCGATAAGAATTTTACATAATTATAAGAAACAATTTACTCTAAGATAAGCAAAAACCTTGAAATATAGCATAAGTTTTGAGGTATTTAGTTTTCTTACGCCTATAAAAAATAACACCTACTTTGAAAGGCTCATTAAACAAGGGAGATATGAGTTAGATCCTGATCAGGGAACCTTACAGCATCGGATCCCTATATGACATATGCATCTTATCTTATTAGGGACAACTAAGCTCGTTTTATCAGATAAGCTAAATTACACATTACGGTATGAAATGAAGCAATGTTAAAAGTACATCCGATTGTACACATTATAATTCTTTTGTGTGACAGCATGCGTGCATAGGATATATTTTTATTTATCCTTTTTGTTTTAACAGCAATGAAAATCTGTTTCATTTTCAATAGAAATTCATACACTTCATTTAGTCCTATTTTTTTTATTGATGAACATGTCAAGCTGTCTTATGTTTGTACACTAAATATGTATAAGTTTAACTCGGAAAGAGATACAGCTGTCCTAGGATAGAACACTTTTCTATGAGATTAAATTCACATTCAATATAGCTGAATGTGAAAATCATTAAATTTATTTTTGTTCAATGATATAAACATTATAAGAATCGCATATATCAATCATAAAAAATAAATCGATTTGTTCTTACCACCTTCAAAAGTACCCCCACCCAACCCAGTCATTTATATTCTAAAAAATTCGGGTCTCAGAAATGCTTTACTTTAAAAAATATATATCTTCTGATAGAAAAGTCCTTTTTACTTGTAGAAACTGGAAAAATGTGTTACCCTTAAACCGTACGATAAATCATATTCAATATCCAAAATAAACTTTTTCAGAGATAAATTGAATGGCTGAAGGACTTAGTGGCTTTCGGTACACGGAAAATTATGGTGAAGATAGTTTTTTTTAAGGATTCGCCGGCTAGAGTCTGTGTACATTTCGAAATTGTTCAAATTTGTTTTCAAGATGTTTGTTAACTTGAGCACTGTCTGTCTGACCTGGGTACGGAATATTTGTTTTTATGCATATGATCGGTTCAACGCTTGCCATTAAGTAAATAAATACTGTAAGACACATGTACATGGGTAGAAATATGAAGAGGAATCAGGGCGACATTCAGTTTATATATCTAGAAAACTCTCAATGTGATAGTCAGTATAGAGTATTATTACGTGCGTCCTTCTATAAATCGCCGGTCTATAATTTGTGCTATTGACCTTTCTACAGTCCAACACGGGTTCAAATTACTGGGCTAAAGTAAAAAGAAAGTGAAAGAAAAAAAAATCTCGGAAAATTATTTCACTGACTGGTTTACCGGTTAATAGTCAAAACTATTAGCCCTCGGTCCTTCTGACATCGGGTAAACAGTTTTAACTATTGACCGACAAGTCATTCAATAAGTGTATACTACTCATCCTACCATTTTTAATCAATGATTATTCAAGTCTATAACTGTACTGCCGAAAACATTATATATGTGATTTTTCAGTGCTACTGCCTAGCTCGAATTCTGTTTCTGATTTTATGTAATAACGTCTGTTTATAGCTTGTTTAATCTAAATACCTGCTGATATATTCATTTATATAAGTTTTATAGGCAAAACCGAGCAAGCTGTTTACTTGTTAGATATCATTGTTTACTTTATGTTCTATTATGTAATGTTCGAATGAGATGTGTAATTGTCTTACAAATGGAAACGTGTAATTTCTATGAGCGTTATCATGTACTGTATACGTTCATGTATTTATTTAAAGTTAACATATGTATATGTACTTTTCATATGTATATGTTTGACAATTACAATCATATGTCATGTACAATTATATTCATTTTCGTAGAAAAACTACCTCTTATCAAACTAAAAGACGTTAAGTGGGGACTTCAAATATAAAAAGACATATTCATAAACGTTTATAACATTAGCAATTTGATATGAGAAATGGGAGAGAAAAAAAAAACAACAAATTCCCTATATTGCATATCTTAATTATAAAATTGAAGCAAATGACATATACAAGCACTGAGATTCTTTTAATTAAGTTATGCTAAAATCTGTAGAGTATAATTTAGTTAATTTGAATGTGCATGTGCCTAAGGAAAAGCGGCATTTTATATTTTCAAGTCTTTAGGCTGTGATCATAGCTGCGGCAGTACGCAAGTACATGAAGTGCCTTTTTTTATAATTATGCGCACGTGCATTAGACATTGATGTCAACATGTATGCCAATGTCTCCGGAGTGTAGTACGTAACAGCACAACTTTTCCTCGTGCCTGTTAATGAGATCATATAGCACGGCGCTATTTTCTATGTTAGATTTGTAGATGAATAATAAGAAACTTGATAATAACTCCAATTTATGCTACTGTAGTTTCAAAAGTTTGATTTTCGTAAGACCATTGTTTCTGGTATAACAAGCTATATTCAGTAAGCAAACGAACCGAAAGAATTGTTTACAATAGAGACATGTTAGTAACGTATAACAAAACATATTAATAACTCCTGATCCAATGAATAATATATTTCAATGTTTCGCAAGATGACCTTTAACAGTATGTTTTAAGGAAAATCAGTCAGATCTGCAATGGCAGCACCTTTAAAATATTGGTAACTGAACATTTAGAACTACATAATCCATTCATGGTCTATGATGTACATTAAATTTGAACGCACTCATATTAACTCGACACACAATATATTTAGTATAGATGTGAATGAAAAACCGAAAATTTTTAGTTCAAACATAATTGGAAACTGAAACTGTTTTCTTCTACTGCGTTATATTTAAAAAAAGGCTTACTTGTAGGTGCCGGCGGTGGCGGCTGGTTATCCGCCGTCATGTCGTCGGAAATCGGTGGCGCAATCGTGACGGAAAGAAAAAGGAAAATCAAAAGATGGAAAGAACGAATTAACGAATAAAAAAACTACACAGAAAATATATCCGAATTCAATGTACAACACTACTGTTAATAATCTCTATACAGTCTTATACATGAATAATGTGAATGTAGAGAATATCCCGAGTTGTCATTGCTGTTTCTTTTAGATGTACAGACAATCGTGAAACCCAATTGGACGCCAGGTCGTTAATTTATTCACGCTTTGCGCAGGTAGGCGGAGTTACAATCGCAGGCGAGTAGTCGTTGGAGATTTAGCGAAACTGGCTAGCGGCGGATAATAGGAAAATAGGCGTATCGAAATGTTAAAACCTTTGGGAGGATTTTAGAGAAAGATCTGTCAACACCGGGGCATTCCTTAGACATTATATGAAAATATAACGGTTTATGCAACATTCCATAAAATTGTGACAGTCTTTTGTTGTTTTTTCCATGTCATTTTGCTAGAGTTTTGGTTATTTGACATACATGCATTCTCAATTTTGACATGGGTTTAAAGCAAAAAAATAATCAACAGTTTTTTTATTAGATCTACTCGATATATATTATATACTAAGTCAGTAAGTGATTTTCATTTCCAGTGGTCTGATTTAAATGAAATTTAACTATGAGATGCGAGAATATATCGACTGAAATATTGTAGGAATTCTGTAGTATCTTTTAACAGTATTAACATGTTATTGAAAGAACTAAGACACTATATTATGACCTGCATTGATTAGACAGATACCAGAAAGAAAATATATTTCTATTAAAAATGTTCTCTTTTTTATATAGATATAACATTATGTGATATAAAGTTTAAGCAAAGATTCTTAAAGATTTTCAAAATAAATCGAGTAAAAATTATTTTGAATGCAAGCACTTTTTCTTCAAGAAAATAAACGAATAAATATTAGCTCGAGAAAAAACATATTGTAATATTTATTGCCAAATATATACGGTTAGAAACCGATAAAAATAGATTGGCAACATTTTTCTGAAGAGTATATATTAAGAAGAAAAGTAACGGATAAACTTTGCCCAGCATAACTCATAGTTTATGAAAGTGTAACATTTGCAAACTGGACGAAATTCCGTATAAAACGTCTTAAATTAGGATGCTAAGTGATTGTACAAGTTACGTAACAATACGCTTAAAGGTAGCTGTAATATGGACGAAATTCTACGTCGTTTTTAATATTAAATATATATCTTATATTTTCGAAATAAACCCGAACACACACATATATTTTCGAAAAAAATATTTCTTTTGCAGGATTGCCCCTTTGGCATGACGACTCGCACATACTCTCTCTGTATGTAAGTTAAATGAGTAATTTTGTATACTTAAAGAAATATCATATTTGACACTAAACTGTGATAAGCTACCGTTTCAAACAATCAAAACACCCAGATTAATCTCGGAGAAAAATATTTGTTGTCTCAAACAATTGCAGTATGTATCAAAGAAGACCGGCTTAATATAAGCAATAAAACAAACATTCATATTTTTGATAAAATCATCAAAATTTATTTAAATACTTATAAATACTAAATTTTACAATAGAAAATTTTGTATCATATTTGTTATCGAAGAAAAAATCTTGTTTCGTTCAAATAAAAACGTCATAAACAAAAAAAGATCAAACGAAACAGCATGTTGGCGAGATGTAGCGGTGAAAAATGATGAAAACGGATCACAAATTGATAAAATGTCTTTGTTCGTGCAATGCATGCTCATTTCCCCCGATCTCAGGTAGGCTGTATATCCACGGCGATATCGACCCCGCCCCAAGCGCAGTATACTCGCATTGCAATGTGAGACGAGCTTGATAACTTTATCAAAATACATTTTTAGCCCTATCCGCTGATCACTATCTAGAAATTTGTATGTTTTCACTCGGTGATTTACTGCCATATCTTTAAAAGATTTTTTTCTTACATTACATTCTTTTTGTACCTTTATCGGTGACGTCCCGACCCCAGGGGCATCTTGATTTATTGTGTATTTGAAACGGGAATTTATGGAAATATCTTGTTATTGATTTCACAGGCGTTGAGTTCTCTGATAATTAAATCACTTTGTTTGATTACTGGATGACACGCAAGTACAGAGACAATTTCTGGTGGATCTATTGTGGTCGCAAAGTTTTCATAGTCGTGTATAAAAAGGTATTTTTTTATATCTCCAATGACCGCCGTGTCCAGCTTTTTTTTTACAGGTCCGGCTCGCTTTCTTGTTGTTTTATTTCCAAAATAAAATCCAGAATTATTCTTTAGTGCTGTCCATCAGTCTAAATCAAGTAAGGAGTCCGCTGGCTTTGAAGATATCATAACTGTTGTGGCCTAGAAGTTTGTGCACAGGTAATCTTATTTGAAGTGCTGCTTTGATTTTAAAACCTTAAATTGTGTGTACATCGTAAAACTTTAGTGTATGAGATGTAATATTCATAAATTAATTAATTGTAAATGTAGGTAATGTAATTGTTATGTGTGTATACTGATGAGTCTAAATAAAGATTCTACTGCTACTACATTTATTTTTCAGTGCAGTGCCTGTGGAACCACTTCAAACCGAAACTTTGAGGAGTTTCCGTCCAAGACCGACCGTATTAAATAGATGGAACCTATTCTGGAGGGAGAAAATGGTTATGTTTTTTAAAAATCGTTTTCGCTTTTTTTTTTGAGGGGTGTGTGTGGGGGGTTGGGGGGGGGGGGGGGGGGACGAGACGTACACCGGACCATTTTCGGCATCGTTCTAAATTTGAAATTTATACCTAAAATGCTAATATTATCCCCTTTGTGGGCTTACGGAAGACCAGTGGTCCCAAAGTGGCACCTCGGGTCTCCCTTCATCATTAAAAACTCGTGATAAGACCTAAATTAGATTTGTGTGTCTTAATATCAGGGTAAACAAAAAATTAAAAATAAATAAAGAAAGAAGTAATAAAGTTAACTCTGTTATTTATACCACGTTTAAACATATATCAGACCCAAATTCATTTTCTGAAAATATTAACGGACAAAACTGTATCTTTGTGAACATTATTACTACACGATTTCTAATATAAATCGCCGGTCAACAGTTTTAGATATATGCACGGTCTATATTCAACACATGTTTACTGGGTGAACAAGTAAATTAAAAAAAAAAAAAAACTATGAAATTGTTATAGTGATATAGCAAACTAATTGTACCCCCTGAGTTCTCATTATACAAAACGAAAGCTTCTCTCCGAGGTTCGTAGGATTTGACTATTTAACTACAGTCCATTCAAGTAATGTTCAGCCTACCAATGGCAGTGATAAAAGAAAGAAATAATTGCTATTTTTATACTGAAAATGACTCTTTACGAAGTTGCACGAGGAACGAAACTCTCGTGCCTTACATGACGTAAAAGCAACCGCTACAAGTTATCGTCTGCTATGAGAAAAGAAAATGAAAATGTATAAAAGGCTATTATAATAATTATTTCATTTGATATTAGCAGTTGCAATATTACGACTAACAAAGAAATCAGAGGAAAATCTAAAGACAAACGTCTAAGGACGCTATAGATTTGATTCATAAGAAGAATAAGCGAGAAAAATTAAGCATTTTATATCAATGTTTTTCTGCTGTAAGTTGATTATAATCGGTCGAAAAATAACTTCCAAATCTGTGCACAAAAGGAAGACAAATAAAGTCTTTTTCTATACAGTGTATTTGTTTACAAACGATTTCCTCTTTTGTATGATACAGACTTTTTTGACATTTTGTTGTTTTATGGGGCTTGGATGAAACGCTGAAGCCTAAATACTGTATAAAAGAAAGGGAAGCTCGACTCAAAAGGGTAAAGAATTGTTGTTTTGTGAAAATATTTCTCCACTCATGGCTATAAGTCGGTTTAGATATTTTTGTTTATTTAAGGTATTAAAATTACGATCTCTTGATCTTGAACGGAAACCTGGATTAAAACCTTAGCTAAACTGTATTGAAAACAAATTAGTTAAAGGTATCACATTTTGATTGTTATGAAACTTTTGGAAACATAGGTCAACCCTAATTACAATTAGAAATTTAATATTTTCATGTATGTTTTAGTTTGCATGTTTTTAATCATTTTTAATTTTAAAAACAGTAATTAAATGACAATAATTGGATTTATTTAGGGCCTTTAGACGTCATTACGTTACAGCATTATTTATATAGATTATTAGCTTATTAAAAAGGCATGTAAATATACATACGTAAATGGCTATATTAGCCGCACCATGAGAAAACCAATATAGTGCGTTTGCGACCAGCATGGATCAAGACCTGCCTGCGCATCCGCGCAGTCTGGTCAGGATCCATGCTGTTCGCTAACAGTTTCTCTAATTCCAATAGGCTTTGAAAGCGGACAGCATGGATCCTGACCAGACTGCGCGGATGCGCAGGCTGGTCTGGATCCATGCTGGTCGCAAATGCACTATGTTGGTTTTCTCATGTCGCGGCTCATATATGTATTCTAAGAGAAGAACCCTGCACCACTTTTCTTTCATTCTAATCCTATCCATCAATTATATTTGTAAAATTTAGTATGTATATTGTTTATTGGGAATAAATATGTTTACACCAACTACATATTTTAAAGCGCATGCTTTCAATGTACATGTACTAGTATATCACAATATCAAAATTTCATAATCACATGAAGAATACTTTCAAAATGGATAAAAGAAATAATTGTAAATATTAATTTTCAGTTCAGCGCATGCAAAAAAAAAACAACAAACAAAAAACACACACACAAAAACGAAAAAAAAAAAACAAACAACAAACAAACAACAACAACCCCCCCCCCCAAAAAAAAAAAAAAACAAAAAAAAAACAAGAAAATAAAAAACAACGACGACGACGACCACCACCACCACAACAACAACAACAAAACGGTTAACTGCATCTTTATGTCAACCACTGTTGATTTTTTTCTGTTGATCAAATACAGAATAATTACTTCTGACTTTCCTTTTAAACTAGGATGCACACAAACAATATACTTTGTATTGGAACGGAACCAGTTTAAGTTGCCTACTAAACAATGCAATGATAATGCAATCTTTATCCCTAAACGTACATTTTTTTTCCATATGCTCTGGTAGTTTTTTCTTGACAGTATCGTTTAGTTTATTAGTTTATTTTTTTTCTCGTCCATATACTTATACAAATATTATATTGTTTTTTTTTCTGAACACGTAATCCTTTAAATTCTTTTGTTTCATCGCTTACATGCACTGGTATTATTTATTAGTTAATAACAGACGTTCTTATTTATTGTTGTCCGCATATGTCAGTGGTATATATTTCTCAGATTATAGCAAATTTGTATATGAAATATGAACCACAGAATATAGGGTAATACATGTACACTATATTTACTATAAGATAATTATATGATTTTAGGTGACTTATAGGCCCATTGGGCCGGGTGCTGTACTATTTTTATAATTATATTTGTATTGTAATACTTATGCACATGTCACGTTAATAAAACGTTTACTTACTTATTTACTAATTACTTAGAAAAAGAACCAAAGATATGTTCAATACACAGTTCAAAAGCAACATAAAACAATGTATATGGTCATTCACTTTAGAATTATAATTTGACTTATATTAAAACCACATATAACCAATATTCAATTTGATCAAATTCTTAAATTAATTATCCATGTTTTAGGAAAAGAAATAAGATCTTATTTAATTAAATTAAAAGGGCTCTCTCCAAATATATAACCTAATAATTATATACAACAAGACGGCTCTGGCACCTTAAATATGGTCAAAGTGTTTTATTATGAACATTAATCGCTCCAATGTAACATGGCAGGAGGAGTGTCAATCAATTAATTAATCAATCAATTAATTAAATGATTAAATCAACTGATTAAGTATTTATCATGTGATGTATACTACGACCATATTGCTTTGTAAATTAATGATTAGTTAATCGTTTCCTTGTAAATATGAAGTTTTAACAGATATTACTAGAAGAGAATCGTTTATTTGAGTCGCTATATATCTTAATTCAATGAAACTGTATGCTAAATGCTTAATAAAATGCCAATAAGCGGCGTAATATGTTTACAATTGTAGGTAGAGTGATTATCACGAGGTAGTTCATTAAATTCCACTCTGAGACAGTGTTACCGTCGCTTTCAAGATCGCCTCGTGGTTGAAACTCTTCACTACAAGGACTTTCATCGACTAGACGGCGACTCTATCTGTCCGGGCACTGCCAAAGATCATCTACTATCATTTATTTATAGCAACATTCCACGGTGTCTCGCGACCGATACCATCACGTGGTATTTGCGTCTTCACTATTTGGGCTGCTTTGGATTACACCGTTGTCACTTCGTCAAGATTTCAAACTCATCAAAATGAAATTATGTCCAAATAAATGTCGATTCATACTTGATAAGGGAAGATAGTAGGGAAAGTTTATATAAAAACAATGTTCCTCACCACTGGGTAATCTACAAGCAAAAGCGTACAACTGAAGTGTGGGCATTTTAAAAAGATAGTGACAATGGCAATTAAGTGGCGATCTGACGGCAAAATGGCAGTTTAGTTTAAGATAAAAATAAGACTTTTGTTTCATAGAAACCAGTATTTGAGAAAGTGGCAATAAACTTAGGAGTTTAAGAACAAGGGTATGTGAGATAGGGGTGATTATGAGTTTATTTAATAATCCACTTGTTTGCACCTTTAAGCCGAAGTTTGCATTCAGCTTAGACGGCTAGAGAAGCCCCTCACCGTAGCTGTAGAGGACATTAAGCACCGAATATGGGGCCATGTTATTATAAAATCGTAAATCAAAAGCATTAATAGAGGAAGCTTGTTTTAAAATTAAAGTACTTTCAATGTCTACGGAACAACATGACACGATTAGAGTGGCTGAATGAAATATTACCAATTTTCTTCATCCAAATTTTGAATAAAATCCAAGTCTAGTGCACTAAATATGCTAAGGCTGATTGTTGTAGCCCCGTTTTCGGGTCACCAGAACGTCAATACACGAATGAAGGAGTTATATAAATGAAATACAATTACATGTATGTTCAGAGTTTAACTATACACTGAGCAATTTCCACTTAGACGTACAAGCACTGCCACGTCTCTGCGCATTATCCATTTCTCAAAGCTATATTTACAGAAAATAAAGCGCAACACAATAAGACGTTTTCACATTGAAATGTAATTTTACAAAACTGATTGATACTGCGTTCCACAGTTTGTCCCTTTTACCATTGAAGTCATTGGAGCGTAAGAACATAGACGCATATTAGTTAACCCTTACCCTCAGCTAAATTTTTATAATGAACTTGTACATCTTTCAATTTGGACAGTACCATTAACTGTTAAAAAGGGCACTTACCAAAAAAAGATACAGACTGAATAGCGAACAAAGCAGATCTTGATGTGCAGGCTGATCATGATCTACACAGGTCGAAAAGGCAGAATCAGTCGTGTCCAGCACGCTAAGTGTTAAAATTATTGTATGTAAAAAATATAGATACTAGAATATCACGTGATCTAGAAGGACAGGTTAATATACGTGTATTGCCCAAAAATTGCCAAATGAATAAAATATACGGGTTTTCCTTTTCGTTTTCTTAACTGTCAACATGGACTAAATAAAGTAGCGAATGGAATTCTCCAGTTTATATATCAACTAAGAAAAGACTGTACAGATGCTGGTGCATCTATCGAACGAAACAAAAAGTAAACAACAAAACAATGGCAACATCAACAGCATGCGAAAGACACCATTCTTCTCTTT
The DNA here is from genome assembly GCF_021730395.1 of Mercenaria mercenaria. Classification (NCBI taxonomy): domain Eukaryota; kingdom Metazoa; phylum Mollusca; class Bivalvia; order Venerida; family Veneridae; genus Mercenaria; species Mercenaria mercenaria. The sequence continues at coordinate 19,421,045 of NC_069368.1, forward strand.
AAAGTGGAATTATACGCATTTTAAAGTAAAAATACAGCACAAATAGATATGTGTGTAAAAAGGGTGGAGGAAATTAGAGTTTTTAACCCAGTATACCAAACTCTTCCTGTTACCATTACGAAATAATAACTTTTTAAATATGACTTTTCTTATTTTGACTGGGGCAGTCTTTTTAAGAAAAGTCAAACTGCTTGCATGAGTTGCTTCCCTTCAACCTCAGAAATCTCTACTTATAGGTAAGGGAGATCATTGCGTACACGACTGAAGAAATGAACTATTTTTTATAAGTCCGATTTCTTCATTTCTAAAGCATCACTTTCAAATACTTATGCGGCATTATTGTTAATTAAACACATTTAAATGCACAGCAACCGAAAACTTGCTTTTATAAAACATTCACCAAAAACACACTACGTGCTGTAAGATGCGCATAATGCCACTTTAAACGAGATAGCAAGATGCATGTCAAACTGAACGTAAGGTGTCTGTTCTGGAACTTCTGTTGTATTAACTTCTATACACGACGTTAATGACTTTTTCTTGGCAATAGAGATTATTTCGTTAGTGTCATCTAAACCAATTGCATTGAAAATATATTTCTGGTTTGAATTTCATTATCATTAACTTATGCCGCACACGCCATGAGAAAAAAAAAACAATGCAAGTTCACTTTGAACAAAATTTATTTACCAACATTAATAGTACTACTATGAATTGCTTGAGTTAATCAAGTCCCACTGTCTTTTATTTAAAGCGAAAACATGCCTGCCACAGAGTTTGAAGCGACAACGTGCACGTGCGTTATTTCTTTGATGCTGCGTTTGAAATGGCGGTCAATTGGCACTCGGTAGCAGACGACAGGCTGTATGGTCTTCTGCTCCACTGCTCGCCAAAAGAAACTGTACGATTTACGATAGTTTCTCTTAATTTGATTAGACCAAGTGAATAGGACGATGAATCGGGATGTTTTTAATCACGAAATTGAAGAGAAATATTGTAAGGTGAATCGTTAGTTGTCTCTGAGAACTCAATAGAAATGCATTCTGTCGACTTATTTGTGTAGGTCTGTAGTTCCATATAGGTTTCTTATAAACATTACAAAGCATCTCTAAACAAAGCATATGACATAGGACGTACGGCGCACATTATACTCGCGTATACTTTTCATATATCAAGGAATGAACGGTAACTGTTGTAACTCCTTCCATATTCAAAAATATAGTATGTTGTTACACTTTCAGGGATCGCCAAGAACATTGTAGTTAAAGTGCTAATTGCTTAGGCAGTGGTTGCTGACTAATGTTTCCAAAAGCGTCTTGATGAGAAAGTTAAATTAACAAATACCATACCCAATATTAACTTGTACCAGTTGACACAATCAGAATGGCGGTCATAACGTCATTTGAACATACGTAAATAGGCAAAATGTACAGTTAATAAGCACTTTCTGCTTCTGTGCTGTCTGTCTTTTGCAACAACAAATGTTATGAAATTTGAGTTTAAAGAAGAATCAAATCTATATGAGCCGCGCCATGAGAAAACCAACATAGTGCATTTGCGACCAGCATGGATCCAGACCAGACTGCGCGGATCAGGATCCATGCTGTTCGCTAACGGTTTCTCTAAATTGCAATAGGCTTTGAAAGCAAACAGCATGGATCCTGACCAGACTGCGCGGATGCGCAGGCTAGTTTGGATCCATACTAGTCGCAAGCGTATATGGCGTTAGACTGGCTGTTTTGGGGAAATAGTTTGAAATTTACCAAAATAAAAGGTCCTATTTTGAGACTCAAACTCTAGTAACATTACAGAATGGTTATGCTACACATAGAAAATGTTCATCATAATCAATGAGTCACTTTACTAAGACATTTAATTTTTCAATTTTGATTCAACGTCACACTGACACAATTATATATATGGCGAGTTTCCAGCTTTTGATGGTGGAGGAAGATCCTTCGTGTATTATTTAATAACGAGCAGGCACCTGGATAGAACCAATGACCTTCCGTATGCCAGCTAGATGGTGTTCTCACATGAAGAAATCAACACCTGGAAAGAGACTTGAACCCCCTTGAAGTCAGCGACTTTAACCACTCGGCCAGGGAGGTCCCTTTCCAGTTTGAGACCCAGCAGAGCACATTTATTTTCCCTGCAAGTGATTACATAGAGGTCGTGGAACCATCCCTTTTCTAACATTATAATTTATATAACAAATTATATTTTTAATTCTAACAAATATGAAAAAATATATCTATGAAAACACAGAAGTGACAAAATATGATGAAATTTGGCTATAACCTTTACATTCACTGATCGTTTTCGGAACCAAGGGAAATAACTTCACAGGAATACAAAAACTTCTGCTGTGGTGCAGTTATCTTAATCAGCACATGGTATGAGTTTGGTTTAACACCGTTTAACAACCTAGCCTCTGTCCGTACTCTGCTTTCTGTGAAATCACTTTTTTTTCAACCCTTGGCGCCACATAACATATGTTGTGTAAAACCAAAAGCAACGGACAAAATCTCACAAACACGAGGTGCAGAACGAATGATTTCATACATATTGTCCTCTGTCAAAACACCAGGAGGAATGTTCGGCTCTCACGGGGATCGGGATCTCTACCTCTTCATTAATAATCTTGTAACGTGTTTGTATGCCGAGACGTAATTGGTGTACATCCGTAAGATAACAATAAGACAAAGTTTTAATATACCCTCACCAAACATGTTTGGGGTAGGGGTGGGGGGGGGGGGGGGAGGGGGCTATATAGGAGTCAGTTTTGTCGCGTCGCGTCGCGTCGCTTCGCGAAATTTATTATCTCAGTTATTAATAAATGGATTTGATTCAAACTTAAAATAGATGTTCCACCTTATCACGACATCATGTGACACAAGATGCATATCTCTGACACCAAATTTTCATGAATTATGCCCCCTTTTACTTAGAATTTTAGGTAAATTTTGATGCATTTCCACTATATATCGATTGACTTAGAGCCAAAGGGAAGTAACCTTTTTTTTTAACTTTTGTACTGAGTTACTTCCCCTTAAATTCCAAGAATTAGTCTATTTTTAGAAATTCTATTTTTAGATTTTCAATATTTTAGGTATGTTTCGTCCAAAGACGAGTAAGATTTTTTTTTTAAGTATTAAGTTTTTTACGTTTTATATTACTCTAAGTATTTTTAAAATTTCTTATGGTTGCCATTCTTCTGTGACAAGACCGTATTGTGGGGGTATAAGTCACTCCTGTGACAGTTCTAGTTTCATATAGACCAATTCCCGTTTTGTCCCCAGCCCCACTAATTTCAAATACAAGGACACGTTTTAGGAAGCCTTCTAAGGGCAAAGCTAGAACTTAGGTGACAGGTGTTTCACAAATATCGTTTCAAGCAGATTTATGTTAACTACTCGGCAATTTCTAGAACCTAATTCGAACAAAAATATGGTAATATGTGTATGGCAAATTCGTTTGTGTTTTAAAAGATATAAGTAATGACCCATGGAAGTAGTATGCTAAGTAGTACATATTTAGGAGAAAACCTAGGATAGAAATTATGTACTTTTGGAATGGGCCACATACCTCAATTTCGCGACCACATTTTGTTGCCACTGTCCTACATGGTTGTCAGATGCTATTCAACGGTAACCCGCAGCTCAATCAATAATTTTACAGACTAAACACTGTACTTTAATTTTGAATGGGCACGTGTCAAAAATGCGAATATAAATGCAACTCAAAGGGAACAAAATTTATAAATATAACAAATTGCATGAATGTAGTAATACTTTGTATAAGATGTAGTAGAAATCTTTAAATAAATCGTTTTTGGCCCAAGAAACAACGGCTGGATGTATCCCGCAGCATTAACATAATTACTGCTTACTGATCTCTAAAGTTTCCAAACAACAACAACAACAACAACAACAACAACAACAACAACAGAAACTACTCATCCACATAGAATTTATCTTGTTTCATACACATCCATCTTTTCTACGCTTGACATGCATTGCAAATATACCATTATAAATCATTTTTTAATGTTCTCAAAGTGCAAAGGTCAAGGTTCATCCTTTGCATCTCAGTGCATATGTGATTTTTAGATGTCTTGTGTAATATTTTTTATAAATTGTCTAGATAAAAATCCATTCGCTACATCATTCAAAATTTTAAATAACACAACACATTCTTTTAAGGTAGAGTAGACCATTAAAGACACCGTCTCACATCGCCGTCGTGGTCGACGCCAGTAAATATAGAAAAGAATTTCAGTAAGTTATGCTTACCAGTTTGTTCAGAAGGGCAAATGTGCTCTTATGAGATAATATTGTCTTTTATTGTAATGTATGATTAGATGGAAAATACTGTATGAATTGCACTGAACTAAGATAAAACATAGGTTCACCTATATTAGTTTCATGGTGCCATTTTGTATCAAACAGAGATCCTTGAACAACAAAAAATAACCAAAACTATTTCCTCAGTATGCAGAACTGACAAAAACGCAATGACAAACTTCCTGGGCTTCCGCCACAAACTGTTTCAAAACGTATACATTGTACTGTTTTTGTAAATGCATTTCCATTTGAACTAAGTAACATCGGTTACATAAAATGCACTTTAAACTCATAATAAACAAAAAACTTTAACCATAAGTCATATGCGGTTAATCCTCTTTTCCACTACTTCTAACAATATGACATTTGATTTACCGATTTTAACAGTTTTTTAATCACTTCTGGAAAACATGACATTCTCGTGTTGTTAACGTGTAACTCCGTCATCATTTAGAAAAAAGATATTTACTAACAAATATAAGTTTATAAATACTTGTTTATTTGTTTGTTTTGGGTTTAGTGCCGTTTTCAACAGTATTCCAGACATAACGACGGACAGTTAACCTAACCAGTGTTCTGGAGTTTGTACCAGTACTGCTAGTATCCTGTTTCCTACAAATAAATGCCAACTTCCCCACATGAATCATAGGTGGAGGATGAATTATTTCAGACACAATGTTTTTTGATAATCGTCACGGTGAACATTTCGCCTTGCCCAGGGATTGAACTGACGACCGCGCGATCTGCGCTTTGAGTTAATAAAGCGGACAATTTATAAACACGGAGTAAATTTTTTTTTATATAAATGTGACAGGGTGAATTTCCAATTCGATCATTGCCCAAAATCAAATTTCAAAACGGATAATTTCACTCACAGAATTGGTAAGTCTTTTATTTAGTTTTGGAAAAAAAAAAGATAAAAAAAGTCCAATTGTAATTAATTGCATGGAAAAAACCATGGAAACCGATAGTAAAGGGATGGCTGTTGATACCATTTGCAAGAGAATCTTCAAGCTTTAATCGAAGGTAGAGCATATTTATCAGTGATATGGGAATATCAGTGCACCTCAGTAAAAACAGTAAAAAGCAGATACACGTGCATTCAACAAGCCAGTTGGACAGTTTCCTTCTACTTCGCAAGCGGGTTCTGTTTCGCCTATTGAGTGTTGAAGAGCAAGTGGTTCGCCTGTTATGCACATAACCACTCATCCATAGAACAATTGAGCCGTGCCATGAGAAAACCAACATAGTGGGTGTGCGACCAGCATGGATCCAGACCAGCCTGCGCATCCGCGCAGTCTGGTCAGGATCCATGCTGTTCGCTAACAGTTTCTCCAATTCCTGTAGGCTTTAAAAGCGAACAGCATGGAGCCCGACCAGACTGCGCGGATGCGCAGGCTGGTCTGGATCCATGCTGGTCGCAAACCCACTATGTTGGTTTTCTCATGGCGCGGCTCAATTACTTGTTTACACATCGCATGTGCTATTTGTATGAATGCACTTTATGTGATTTGAGGATTATTCGCTAATTTTGCGGCTAGAGCAGTATTCAAAAGCTGGTCAATAGTATTATAAGCAGCTGCCTTGGTGGAACTTTAAGTAGAATATGTGTTACGTTTCAAGAAGCCTAAGCTCTGACTAGCTTTACTAGAAGTTTTATTCATATGTGGAGACCAAAATAAATTTGATGTTACTTCCACGCATATGGGCCGACAACAGACAGAGACTGATGCAATGTGTAGACTGTATTTATAGGTTGTCTGGACTTAGAGACATGCTATATGTGGCATTTGTGCACATTGAAAGACATCTTCCATTTCTGCTGCCATAATGATAAACTGTCAAGGTCCCTTTGCAGCTGAGCTGAATCAGGCTACGGATTTATTGTCATATAAACTATACAGTCGTCTGCAAAACACGTGCACTGGAAGACACAGACGCAGGTAGGTCATTTATGTAAAGCAGAAATAGGAGAGGTCCCAAGACGGACCTTTGATATAACAGGAGCCTAGCTAGAAGTTGCCCCATCGACCACAACTTTTTGAGTTCGATGACCTAGAAATGCGTTTGTCCAAGAATGAGTAGAGCCCCTGATACCATAATGAGCTAATTTTAGTAGCAGTCTGCCATGGTGGACTACATCAGGCTTCGGAGAAATCTATCACCTTGGCTTCGCTGCATTGTCTTAGCTAAGACATAATTAAACTCCACTGGGTTTTGCGAGACCGCCGATCACGAAAACCATGCTGATTGTCCACAAGGATATAAAACTTATCTAAATTATCTAAAATATTTCTAACTAGCATATGTTCTAAGATCTTACAAGCTATACAGATTAAGGAAACTGGCCTATAATTTGAAGCTTAATTATTTTCTCCTTAAAAAACAACAGCCATTACATAAGCGTGGGACCAGACTAATGGCACAGAACCAGTATTAATGGTATAATATTGGTGCTATCTCATTTGCACATTCTTTTTTAATTCTAGGTTTAATCTAATCTGGGCCTACTGCTTTGTATTGATTTAATATTCAATATTCCAGAATCTTTCTAATACCATTTTCTGTTACATTTATTTTAGACATGCTAACAAAAGGGCTAGGTCCAAGAATTGGTAAGATGGTCTGAAAAACTAGTAAAAACAGGAGAAAATTGTCGACTTATCCTTGGTGCTAATTTTAAACCACCATTTTATCTTAACGGAGCAATCCCGCAAGGAAAATTGCGTACATTTTTTTTATATAAAACCCCAGAAACGTTTGGCTGTACATGCTTATGTTCTTCAAGGAGTGGGGGGTAAGGGGGGGGGGGGGGGCCGGGGGGGCTACAAACAATATTATTCATATGATCAAAGTAAGCATTTCGAGTTTTGTTTTGAATCAAAGTTTTTTAAGTTTAGAGAAAAGCGTAATATATTTTCTTTCCTTAACTCTACGGATCGCGGGGTCGTGAGTTCGTTCCTCGGGCTGGGTGTATGTTCTCCGTGACTATTTGATAAACGACATTGTGTCTGAAATCATTAGTCCTCCAACTCTGATTCATGTGGGGAAGTTGGCAGTTACTTACGGAGAACAGGTTTGTACTGGTACAGGATCCAAGGACACTGGTTAGGTTAACTGCCCGCCGTTACATGACTGAAATACTGTGTCACGGTTTTTTATGAACTTTTTAATTTTAGAATTCATCCAAGGAAGGTGTTGTTTACCAGAAACAATCTTACTTGTTACATGACTTGAAACTAATTCTTCAAACTTATTCTTAAAGGAGTTCGATAAATTTTGTACATTCAATTTGAGCGGCAAAATGTCTTAGGTCTCTGTTGGATTCGGACTATTTTGTTTTACCAAACTATTAAATCTTGTGCTTTGCTTCTGGATTGATTCTAGCTGATGAAAGAATGTCAACGAAAAGAATACAATGATCACCGAAACCAGGAATAAATTTCACAGTTTCCGCCAAAGTAGGTTTGACGAGAGTACAATGTCATAGTATTTACGACAGTTATCATCTGATTGAAAGTCAGGATACGAGTTATATGACCCACCTTTAGTATCTTAAGCAATGAAATGGGTCCAGTCACTAAGGTGACTATGTCTTAGACTAGCTGAAAAACTATCTTGAATAACCTTTGTTAAAACGTAAACCTGGTGAGACCTTTATATCTCATATATAAATTTTTCTCTGGCTACCTCACCTAAATGATTCGTGTACCATTTGAATTATGAGCTAGATAATTTCAAGGATCAGGCAAATCACACAGGCTGGATACACTATACTTGACTTGTCCTTTTTGTTGAAGTTCTCATCAGACGGTGTCTTTGAATCAACAAATACGAGTCCTATCGCATAGATGTTCAGCCTATGTCTTCTGAATTGACGCTGCAACTCAATATGTTTGCCCTGATTCCTGGATACTCAGCGCCTATATGCTATCACATATAGCTGATAGCATTCAACTATATCAAAAGGTATAGCTCTACTTCGACAATAACGCTGAATTTCTCCTATAAGCTGGAACTCCCCTACTATCTCAGTAGAGTCTCTGCCTCAGCCCTATATTTGCTATCGTCTATAGCATTCAACTACCGTTAAAGTAAACCTCCTATACGCTGACCCTATAGCTCAAAACCTAGTAACAATACTGCAACTCTTCTTTAGTCTATGAAGGTGAACTACCTTCTTTTAAAAGATTTATCCACTCTGATAGCATAGCTGCAATAACATTCTCATCAAGATACTTGAATAGATTATTAGATGAATCCTCGATGTGTCTACAGCAATCGCTTGATGCAGAATGAATTCACTGTTTGTTTGAATGTAAGCTTATTTATAGTTGCCACCATTAACCCATACGGGCGACTCCTCCAGAAGACTGTTAAAAAGTTAGTGGAGGGCAGTGTAAGATACAGAAGACGCTCCAATTCCAGAAGCTTCCCTGGTTCTTTAGCATGCCAGATATAAAGCACCCATACACGGGCCTCTTATCCCAGTGTAAGTATTTTTTAGTTGGAGGAGCGGGGGCTCGAACTCACGATCCTTGGTATCGTAGTCAGACAGTGTTACCACTGGACCACTGTGTCTATTCTAATGAATTCACTCTGTCAGTCAGTCTGTCAGTATTTATGTTTAATAAGGGTTCATCCACCCTTTCAGGCACAGTGTAGCATTTAGCTATGTAGAGTATATATATCCCCGGCATGTCACCAGACATGCCGATAAAGATGATTTTTGAAGCCAAAGTGGTGAAGAAAATGTACCTCTACGCAAATATAAGCCAAAAAGGGCCATTGTCACGGCCAATGAGACCATAAACGACAGAGACCCGAGGCGTGGTTGCGGACAATAGAAAAGGTAAGGCGGCAAGCTCGCCCTTACAAGGGCGGTTGGCCGCCGCAAGGTACCTCGTCGCTGGTGTTGATGCCCCACCCCTCTCGCCCTCACCGTTGAGCGTAGGGCTTGAGAAGCTCGGGGTCTTCTCTGCATGCCGTCTAGCGAACCGTACTGGTAGATTTTCTATCTGGTCAACACGTCTGTGACACTCGGGGTGTCCCTCGAAGGTGTCTACCGCAGCGTTCACCATTGCCTGTGCCATCAGTACCACTATAGTTGCTGGATCCGGGCGGCCAAAGCCTATTTGTGACAATACATCGAAGTGCAGTTCCTCCGTGCAGAATCGTCGAAAGTCTATATGACCCATCCTCGTCGTCCCAGGTCCTTTTCAGGGCCACTATCTCCGGTCATAGCCGGGGCACCGACGGCTGCACCCCCATACATGTATACTTATGGTCTACATCCGTCGATGACCTGTGCCTTCTCCGCAACGTGCACGCTCCGGAGAGGAAAAGTAATGAATTCACTGTCATCCGTCTACCTATTTATACCATAGCAGAAGTGCGCTTTGATTTTGGTGCTATTTATAGAACTTGTTTCTGATTGGTCCAAATTCGTACAACGTATTATAGGCTGCACAGTAGTAAATAAATTTGCTGTATGTTCTATATAAAATTAACAATCTTCTAAGAGATGTAACACGTAGCCAGGCATATTTTAAAAAAAGAATTACTAGCCTTATAAACCACCAAAGCACCAAGAAACGTAGGGATCATGTATCTTTTAAGAGAGATTTTTTGTTTGACAGGTCAACACTATGGAATATCTTCCAAACTGGCAGCTAAAATGTGGGTATGAACACATGAGTAATACGGTTTGTTTACATTCTAATAAATGCAAAAATCTCCTTGAAAATGCTACCAAAATGTCAAGTATAGGTCCACAATGATATAAAAACAGCGCCGCAATGCGGAGCAATACACACCCGGAGGTATGAACTTTGACCCCTAATTGTGACCTTGACCTTGAGGTCATATTGTCAGTACTGACTAAAAATCAAAAGAAAAATGGGGGTCATGTTTGATGCAAGAAAAATAATTTCAGTCAAACACACAAACTGCAAAATCAGCTAAAAATGAGACCCCAAATTATACTGGTGGTGTATGATCTACGTTTCCATGAAAATTTTTGTAATGTTGTTATTTCATTATGAAAATGCTACCTACATGTCAAGCATGTGAAGACTATTTGTATCCGCCATTATGCGACTACCATTTTTTTCGCGCCATTTTTCTTTTTAGTGTCTGTATGCCTCAAGCAGTTCAAGAGTTACAGAGCAGACACGAAATGAACTCATGACCTTTGACCCCTAAGTGTGATCTTGGCCTTGAAATGAGCCATCTGAAACATGTGCTCTGCACGTCATCTCGATGTGATGAACATTTGTGCCAAGTTTCTTTAAAATCCTTCAAACAGTTCAAGAGTTTCAGAGCGGACACGAAACAAATTCATATGACATTTGACCCCTAGGTGTGACCTTGACCTTGAGGCAAGCCATCCAAAACATGCTCAGTGCACGTGGTCTCGGTGTTGTGAACATTTGTGTCAAGTTTCTTCGAAATCCTTCAAGGGGTTGAAGAGTTACAGAGCGGACACGAAATTGCTAACGGACGGACGGACGGACACCGGCGTCATAACATAATACGTACCTCGGGCGTATAAAAATAGGAATTGCTTTACATAAAACATAAAAATGCCACTTTAAATAGCCATTATCTGACTAGCCCGGAAGTGCTGCTTGGTTACCTATTTAGTACTATTGTTCCCAACGAGGTCTTGCTCTTACAAATTGTTGGTTCCCTTTAGCTATTTTATATAACATAATGTGTGAAGCTGGGCTCCAGCTATCACCTTAATTAACCAACATCAGTAAAAAAAATGACCCAAATTCTATTATTTGCAACAAGTCAACTATAATTATAGCAATGATAGAAAGCAGATTGAGTCATGCACTATCTGTGTATGTATCTATTTTCAATACATCAAAAATACAAATTATTCTGACAGTGAAACAATAGAAAATCTAAAATTTTGTTACATTCTTCAGCTTAACAACAGACACTAATCATTAGATACAAAAATGCAGAATGCATCCTTTTTCCTATGATATATCCCTTTAATGAAAATTCTTGTAACCAGGTGATTTGCGAAAAGAAGCAACTCATGGTTTAAATTATAAATATAAAAAATATGAATTTCTCGTCATTGTCTTGTACTGTAAGTTGCGCAATATTTACTGATGACTAATATACGTCTCGCTGCAATAATAACAATACATTTTTAATGGCATATAACCGAAAAGACAAATATTGTTGTTGTTGAATTGATAGAGAACACGCCATAATTACTCAGTGGGGCACATATACTTTTTTGACGTTTTTAAACTTTAATGCATCTCAATCAAGTCGTAACAGTGATATAACTGTTCAATTTCCTATTCTATTTGAACTTTTGATTAAATATTTACCATCAGTTTTGCTAATGTTATCAAATAAACAGTTACATTTAATTACAGTTCGGGGACCTATAATATTGAATTCCGATCAGTGTTGCGAGTATATCATTTATATCAAGGCGGTGATCAAAATAGATTCTCTGTGATTCAAAGCTTGAAACTAATGTTTCAGTTAGTGCTTTATCCTCGTAACCGGACGGAATGGCTTTATACCGTATTTGCCGGTATGACATGTAAAACAGGAGCATCGCCTTCGGGTGTCATCGCTCGTCCGCAAGTGCTGGACAATATGTAAGAAAGAGTCATAGTTCAGATTTTCTAAGTACAAAAGGGTCATAATTCTGACAAAATTGGAGGTTTGAGTTATGTTTCTTGGTCTACTTACTTATCTAATGATGATACACAAGTGTGCAATGTTTCAAAGCTGTGGCTTATAGGTTTTGGGAAAAAGTGGACCTAAACAAATTTTTTAACCAAGAAACTCAAATTTTCTAAGTACAAAAGGGCCATAATTCTGACAAAATACATATCAGAGTTATGGTTCTTGGCCTAGATATTCACATAATGATGATAAACAAGTGTGTTTCAAAGCTGTAGGTCTTATAGTTTTTGACAAATGGTGGACCTAAACAAAAATTTTAACCAACGCTGACGCCTAGACCAACGATCATGTGCCGACAATACCTCATAGATTTTTTTAAAAAATCAGGCGAGCTGAAAATCTGTTTCTCGAGTACGGTAACTAAAACATATCCACGAAAAGGATAACGATGATATAAAGTCACGTGCCTAGAAAACAGACTCCCCGGAATGAAAACCTACATCAGTGAATATATGGAAATATATAGACTAAGTAAAATCATTGTACAGCAGTGACAAAACAAATATATATATACGAACACAGTTGTTCACCGCCTTGGAATGGCCAGTGGCAAAACACGACAGGGTGTTAAAACCTGTTTATGGTTTATACGAAACGCCACTCTCAATCCACGTCATGTTCTAAAGTTACCTCAGCCAGGTGAATCCCCAACACATGCAATTGTGACTTTTAAGACAGGATACGTTAAGCAGAACAACACAAACTCTCTCGTAAAACCTATAAAAAGAAACCTAAATAGAGAAATACCCTTAAGGGCCTGACGAAACAGGTCAGAGGTTAAGTGTCAAAACATCTCTCTTCCATGCTTAAAGAACTGTCCAACGAAGTCTTTCACATATTCCGTCAGACACAAAGATGAAAGCTTAGCATCCAACAATAAAAGGGCCGAACGCCAAGCTTTTACTCCACGACAACGCTTGAGGTGGTATAAAGTGATTGTATCTTTTTTTTTTTGTTATATACATGCATTAAAATATAAACATACACAATTTTGAAAAGGTCTTTGAAATCTCTAAATTGATAAAACAATTTATGACTAATAAATGATATACCTCACTTGAACGAGTAAAATGTCTTACTCATTAACATAGTTTGAGCATGGTTTACAGCTAGGGATAATCCCATATGCCCCAAAATATTTACTGCCTATGATCCAGTATATTTTGCTTGTGGGAACCACGTGACCTGTCTGCAAATGAATTTTATGACCTTATATGTGCAGTGGCAGAATATTATACCCAATTTATTATAAAAGTAATGGAATAAAGATAAATTGTTTTTATTTTCTCTCAAAAATCTGCAACACAGTTACGCCAAGCGGTGAAGACCCTTTAAAATGCAACAAAACCCTTAGGTTTGGGAACTTCAATCTAGGAATATCGTGTAAACTGCAGTAAATCTCTTGGGTATAGGGGTTACCCCAACTGTTAGCCTGTTTTAACCTTTAGCCTGCTGCCGGCAAGTGATTCTGCCTTTGCGACAAGTGCAGCCCAAGATCAGCATGCACGGATCATGGTCTGTACTGTTCGCCATTCAGTCAGAAAATGTTAAGTAAACACCCCTTCGAATAATAAATGGTATTGCCCGAATTGAATGATGGACCAGTCCATTTTTAGAAATTTAGCAGGCTAAAGGTTAAGAAGACATTTTAGCCCCTTTTGTTTCATCTTCTTTTTACAGGTATAAGGTCTATGACCAATTTTATTTTTTTCTGTTTAATGAATTAAAAGACCTTTCCCAAATTTATAGGTTTATGTAACAAGAACGATACACCGATACAGCGTTTGAGCAAAAGGAAGAATAATAAAACATTAAACTTCACCATAACCGTCGTATATTTATGTGCATTGGTGCCTGATTTTGGATTTCTGATATTTCATAAAATGAGTGAAAAGTTTCATTAATAATATGGAGGGTTAAAGGTCACTGACTTCGAATCTCTTGGCACTAAGCGCTGTGGGCTCAAAACCTCGCTTGAGGTGTATATTTCTTTCTTGTGAGGAACTCAACTAGTTGGCTTACGGAAGGTTGAGGGTTCCAAATGCCAATTTGTGTCCGAAATAATACCTTGAGGGGCATCTAGGGTCTTCTTTTGCTATCAAAAACTAGAAAGTCGCTACTTGACCTTAAACTGTGTCGCTATGGTGTTAAAACCCACAAAATAAAGAGAAAAAAAGCGGAATAATTTGTTTTGCAGTTTCAGTGAATAACCTTAAAGAAACTAAAACAATTTAGTAACGAACAAAAGTATTTTCAATAGGATAAATCTCTGTGAAGTTAGCAAATAGCAGAATAACTCCAGCAGAATAGCAGAACATGGCCAGCAGAACAGCAGAATAGCAGAATAACTTTTTTTTTCATTTTACCTCGCATCTTTATGACAATTAAAATTAGCCTATGACTATTTTTGCGGTAAACATGGCAACCATTTTGTCAGTTAAAACAGCAACTTTAAGACCGGCTTTATACATTATACGTCTCGCAAATTACCTCGCACAATTAACATTAGCCTAAGACTATTTTTGCGACACAGATGTTACCATTATTGCTTTAAAGACACTGACCTCCAGATATGGCCAAAAAATAATCTTCTTTCAAATTGAAGTTTGGTCATATTACGAATATAAGAATATGAATTTTTGTTTCTAAAATATTTTAAAAATTCCAAATCAAGAAAAAAAGATGACCGCGTCGGGAATCGAGCCCCGGACCGCCGCGGCAATAAAATTTTTCCATCGTCGTAGTCAATAGCGCTATAGCTGAAGTAGTGAATAATGACATCGAAATATGTGTAGGAAGTTGGCTAGACAATCGACAATCGACATTCGCCGTTTATAGGAAAAACCAATGTCGAGCTGGAATGTTCAGCCAGCTAAACATTCAGTTCGACATTCGTTTTTATATAGCGAAAACCAAGGTCGAGCTGGAATGTTTAGCCAGCTAGACATTCAGCCCGACATTCGTCAGTTATATAGGGAAATGGAATGTCGAGCTAGAATGTTTAGCCAGCAGATTCGAAGTCAGCGTCCTTTAACCCTCAATATTATTATATTAGTAAAACAGCAAATTCTCATGTGTTTGCGTAATATAAAGTTTGTCAGTAGATTTTAATTAAGTTTTAAAGCTTTCTTAAGAAATATAGCATTTATTACAAGATATCTAAAAATATTTGTTGTTGTTGTCGAACGATCTGGAGGCATGCCGCTTTAATGACTGTTAGTAAATCATTTTAGTCTGTTGAAAGAATAACTTCAGCAAAACAGCAGACAGAATAGCAGAACAACTCCAGCAGAATAGCAGAACAGCTCCAGCAGAATAGCAGAACAACTCCGGCAGAATAGCAGAACAACTCCAGCAGAATAGCAGAACAACTCCAACAGAATAGCAGAACAGCTCAAGCAGAATAGCAGAACAACTCTAGCAGAATAGCAGACCAGCTCCAGCAGAATAGCAGACCAGCTCCGGCAGAATAGCAGAACAACTCAAGCAGAATAGCAGAACAGCTCCGGCAGAATAGCAGAACAACTCCAGCAGAATAGCAGAACAGCTCCGGCAGAATAGAGCAGAACAATCTCCAGAATGCAAACACTCCGCAGAATAGCAGAACAACTCCGGCAGAATAGCAGAACAACTCCAGCAGAATAGCAGAACAACTCCGACAGAATAGCAGAACAGCTCCGGCAGAATAGCAGAACAGCTCCGGCAGAATAGCAGAACAACTCCGGCAGAATAGCAGAACAACTCCGGCAGTATAGCAGAACAGCTCCGGCAGAATAGCAGAACAGCTCCGGCAGAATAGCAGAACAACTCCAGCAGAATAGCAGAACAATTCCAGCAGAATAGCAGAACAACTCCAGCAGAATAGCAGAACAGCTCCAGCAGAATAGCAGAACAGCTCCGGCAGAATAGCAGAACAACTCCGGCAGAATAGCAGAACAATTCCGGCAGAATAGCAGAACAGCTCCGGCAGAATAGCAGAACAGCTCCGACAGAATAGCAGAACAACTCCAGCAGAATAGCAGAACAGCTCCAGCAGAATAGCAGAACAATTCCAGCAGAATAGCGGAACAACTCCGGCAGAATAGCGGAACAACTCCGGCAGAATAGCAGAACAGCTCCGGCAGAATAGCAGAACAGCTCCGGCAGAATAGCAGAACAGCTCCGGCAGAATAGCAGAACAACTCCAGCAGAATAGCAGAACAGCTCCGGTAGAATAGCAGAACAACTCCGGCAGAATAGCAGAACAACCAGCAGAATAGCAGAACAATTCCAGCAGAATAGCAGAACAGCTCCGGCAGAATAGCAGAACAGCTCCGGCAGAATAGCAGAACAGCTCCGGCAGAATAGCAGAACAGCTCCAGCAGAATAGCAGAACAATTCCAGCAGAATAGCAGAACAATTCCAGCAGAATAGCAGAACAACTCCAGCAGAATAGCAGAACAATTCCGGCAGAATAGCAGAACAGCTCCGGCAGAATAGCAGAACAACTCCAGCAGAATAGCAGAACAGCTCCAGCAGAAATGCAGAACAATTCCGGCAGAATAGCAGAACAACTCCGGCAGAATAGCAGAACAGCTCCGGCAGAATAGCAGAACAATTCCAGCAGAATAGCAGAACAACTCCGGCAGAATAGCAGAACAATTCCGGCAGAATAGCAGAACAGCTCCGGCAGAATAGCAGAACAATTCAGAACAGCTCCGGCAGAATAGCAGAACAACTCCGGCAGAATAGCAGAACAATTCCGGCAGAATAGCAGAAAAGCAGAATAACAGAATAACTTTCTTTGCCGATTTCATCTGTTTTATTTAATTTTGTTTTCCTGAAATTCATTTAAAATTGATGTCAAAACAAAATTTATCCCGAAACACAGTAGCGTTTACAAATGGTCTGTATAAGTATGAAAGAATTTGTCAATATTTATCAAACTAATGACTATCTTAAAAACCTGTAAAAACTTGACAAAGGTTTAGGTAACTTTGATACTTGTTCAAAAGAAGGGCTTGTCTAATGTTCATTGCTTGTACGCATGATTGAAATCTATAAATGAATAACAACATTTCTGTTCTGCTATTCTGCTATTCTGCTGGAGTTATTCTGCTATTCAGCTGGATTTATTCTGTTATTCTGCTATTCTGCTGGAGTTATTCTGCTCTTCTTCTGTTCTGCCATAAAAGTTTATATTTAATATCAGCTGCATCATATTTCATTTTAATTATCTTGGTACGTAAATCCCTTGATACTATGTTGTAGATAACTTTTTAGGCATGTTATTATTCAAGCATTACACAAAGCATTTCCATTAATATTAAATTTCATGTTTTTACACATTCAAGTTTAATTTGAAAATACCGATTAGGCAGCCATATTGAAAACGGTGTCATGGGAGAAATAGGGGACTATAAAGATTGCACGATGATACGAAATTGAAATTATCTAACAGATGGTTGTAACACAAGTCCTTCGTTATCGTAAATGTCGCAAACGTCATGGAATGACTTCTGGGACTTCTGATAGACTCTCGTCTGCTACTCTTCAGCTCACCACGTGTCATTATTGATCACGTGACATTTACATGAGAGCGTTATTGTTGTTTCATATCGCGATAAAAAGATAACCGAAGACAACAGAAAATGCTTGTTTTTAATGGTAGAAACATGATCATCCCTGGAGAATTTATCTGGCAACTTTAAGCCGACAATAGCATGTTATTGACAATATCTGTTGCTACGGATGCTTGACAATCCGTTAAAAGCTTACTATATCTCTAACGTGGTCGTGACCTAGTTAGAAATATCACAGAAATGATACACCAAGATGTTATAATAAACAAGAAGTATCTTTAAAAAAGATACACGACCTCATGCATGCTTTAGTCAACGCACACTTTGAGCTACGAGACGTGCATGCACTCTGTTCTTTTATATACGATCAGGTATTTATAAAGCAAAACAAAATGTAGTTTTTAAAGTAAAATTTTCATGTGGTTTATGTAGAACATATTTTACAGAGCACATATTTTACATCATAATTATATTAATCATAATCTAGGAAACTTTGACAAAAACATAAGACCAAAAAGGAGGAACCGAAAAGAAGTGGGAGGAGGGGGGCAAAATGACCATTTTTGAAATCGTCAAGAGATACGAAATGACCAAAATGGGGACAAGTTGACTGGGGGGCGAGTTAACTAGGAGACGAGTGGACTGTATTACAGGAGATCACTCCGTATCAGAGTGGCAGAGTCGAACTCTTCCGCAGGGGATTCAGGTTAATGACGTTTTACAAGCTATTTCAACACGAGCCTTGAAACGGGTTTGACTGTCTAACAATACAGATCAGAGCACCTGCACACCCCTTAAGAAAATATTGTCTATTCCATTCAGAATCCTGTGGAATTTTTTACCCACCAATCAAAATGTACAGTAAATGACCTTCACCCCAGATATATACAGGAAGTTAAGATGAAATCAATACCGGCATGCGGCTGGAAAAAAGAAGAAAGTATTAATAAGCTTTGATAATGTGGCAGTTGAGTCCAATAAGTCCAGGGGTGTTCAAAGATAATCCGTCATAGATCCATTTTAAAGCAAATATTGGATTTACCTGTATTAGAAAATAAACTGTGTCGACTGTATTGAGGTCAACTGCCACATTATCAAAGTTTATTAGTAAAGACCAAACACCTGTAAATAAATAAATAATGAACTATGTTTTTTTTCATTCCATGTTTAATTTTTACAATACAATACAATACAATACAATACAATACAATACAATACAATATTGGTTTATTTGTAATACAAGGCCACCGGCCCAAAATACAATCAATATGGCATTATAATTGTACAATGTAATGACATTATATTTACACAGCTCATTTTAATCAAGTTTATTTCAACATTATCATGCCGTAAGTTGACGTTTGCATAATTATGATTATGTTTAAGTGTTTTTTCTATTAAACACATGTAAATTTGAAATAATGGTCAGAGAACGATGACCACAGTACTGATATCAGTAAAAGTACTCGTACTAAATGTTATATACAAAAAAGCTATATAGGGAAAACAAATCTGTTAAATAATTGAAAACTGTTAATACGTTTAAAGAGTATTCAAAACCTAAGTTCAGTAATGGAAGAATTATGTCTCACGTGAATGGTATAGTCATACAATCACCGCCGATAACATAGCTGAAAGGATGTCGATGATATGATGTCGATGGAAAGATAGTAGCAAGGCGGGAAGAGTTTGAGAGGATGGAAACAACAGGAAGTCATCGTGTGTTCACAGCAGCCACTGCGCAGTTTTTCCAATGAAGATAATTGTACGATGGTCTAGGTACCTTTATACTATGATAACTGCACCCAGGACCATTTTCCTATACATAATGGGCTCAGGCACAATAAGCATTTGATACAATTGCTCGAAAACAGCTATGTTGAATCGATATAACACAGGCATCACCTACGGGTGACAACCCCACATAAGGTAATATAAAAGAAAAAAGTTATGGTTCTTGGCCTTCTTATTCAGCGTTTGATGAAAAAGAAATGTATACAGTTTCAAAGCTATATCTCTCTTAGCTTTCAGGAAAAACGGACACAGACAAAATCGATATCATTTACGAAGAAATACTCTGCACATCGTCTCATGACCACATAAGTTTAAAGTCATTGCCTTGATAGTTTTTAAGTTATGCTCCGAACACGAACTATGACGGATAAATTGATTTATGAGTTTTATTTGTGATTCTACCTTTTACAGTAGGCTCGGTTTATACACAATGTACATCATCTGATCACCACCTAACTGTCTGCCAAGACTGAAGGCAGTATCTTAAATGGTTTTAGAGTTACGTTTCATACAAGAAATATGACGAACGGACGGACAGACAAACAGACGCAAGCGCATTAATACAATATGTCCCGAATTTTTCAAAACGGGCGTATAAAATAGATCACAATTCTGACAAAATGCAAGAGAGAGAGAGAGAGAGAGAGAGAGTCATGGTTACTCATCTATCGATAATAAACATATGCACCAAATTTCAAAGCTGTAGTTGTTGTGGTATGCCGAAAATTTGACCCATACTAGAATTTTAATAAAAAAGTTCAATCTGACAATCTGCAAGTGACAGTTAAAGTTGTTGGCCTAATCAATCACCTAATGATGAAAAATACATGAACAAAGTTACAAGGCTATAGCTGTTAAAGATTTTAAGAAAAAGTGGACCTAAACCAAAACCTCAACCAACACTAAAGTCGAAGCCGACGACCAAGTGACTACAAACCCCAGTAGATCAAAAATAAATGATTTAAATCATATATGTAAATGACACTTTAACACTGACATAACTTTTATAGCACCTATCCGTAGCTATGAAAAGGGAGCCCTACAAGAATTTCCCCATCTTCCGTCTTTATACAAGTCCACTAGTAGATATAAATATAGGAAAGGAGCTTTTACAATGTACAGATACGGCTCCTCAAGGAGCTATTATTATAGTAAAAAGGAGCCGTATACGATGTGACTATGCATTCAACATTGCCCTTGGTGTTACCAGGTAAAGCGTTTTTTCAATATATATCGATTTATTGAATATCAAATAACTGGGAAGTGTATGTCCTTTTATTACCTTATTTCAATTTAGTCGTTCAATCAACTTCACCGTTAAAATTGGTTTTACATAGGCTTAAAGATGATCACTTAATAAAATTCATTATTTAATTTCATTTAAAAGTAAACACTAAGTCGTGAACGTTTTTTCTCTTTATTGCTGCCGTATGCTTTTTTTAAGCTGGACAAGTAAAAAAACGGGACATAGATCCAATAAAAATTGCGTTGAGGCAATTACTTCGTCATAAGTTACAGCCGGACATTCGCGATAAACATCATTGAAGAAGCCTTGGAGTAGCCTGTAAGTCGCGAGATGTCATCTGTTATAGAGAATAAGATCTAAGAAAAGATCATTTGGAAGCTTAGAGCGCAGCAAAGCTAAATAACAGCAGACTCGAACTGACTAATTAAATATGCAACTCCCATCTCGCCCCCCTGGCACCGGCTTCAGCGGAACACTATTATTCATAGACTTCCAGTTAGTTCTATGTAATGAGTGTCAGAGGCGAGTGATGATACTGAAGAGAGACCGGTTGGTGAGCAGCCAGCTAGTAAAATAATGCTATTCAGTGTATGTAGGAGTCTCATAAGCCAACATGGCTGGCCCTTTAATTAGCGGTGACACTAATAAATTACCATTTTTGATCGTACATGTAAAACGACCACAATTACTTTTTATCTTATATCGCCCAAAATAATTTTACATTTTTTTTTATTGTATTTCAATTTTATGGTATTTCTATACTGTTTAGCATACTATTAAAGTATACTATTTGACCATCAATAGTATAAATCCGTATGGTATATTGAATATGTATGCCTACAAAGAAAATATATGTTTCGTAACATCATAATTTGTGTATGCCATTTCTCTTTTATGAAGTTTCAACTCTAAACAAGTAAAATTAGATAGCGAGTTTCCAGCCAATTACATGCTCTTCAAAATGTACATTTAAATGCTTTGTACTTTTGATTTTTTCCGCTACGTTACTTGGAATAGGCTTAAAAGCTGTTGAATTTTGCAGCTGGAACAGACCAATAAAATCTTCTTTTTTTACAACTATCCAATCGCAAAACATGGGCTTTGTTTACTACATACAGATATTACTTATGGTCTTCAGTAATTAAGGGGCTGTTATAATAAATGTGGGATCTGAATGCTTAATGGTCGTTCTCGTATAAGTTTTGCAAGGATTGAGATGTAAAACAGTGACTATATGAATGGATTTTCATCAATTTTAAAAGAAAATTATTCTCTAACAATGGATCACAGTTAAGCAACATTTTATGACTTTTTTAATTTTCGTACATTCTGTTAGGGACGTATTAAAGGAACAAAAATGCTCATTACATAGAGTTAGATCCCAATCATTAATGTATATTTTATTAAGTTTAATAATTTTCATTTAATATGAAAATATCTAAAAAGTGAAATATTTCTTTTGATTGCAATATAATTTCTTGCATTTGATAGACATTTGAACATTTCAAAGATCTGAACCAAAAATACGTTTTAAAAGTCATTTTTAATATCAAAGATCATACACATTTGTTAAGCTGAAGGTTGAAAATTATTTTGCAACTTATTTCGGATCATATTATGAATCGAATAGAGCTGTTCATAGCAGCCAGTTCCCTCACCATGACACACACAACAGCTCAAGGCACTTACGGGTGTAGACCATAAATATATTGAAGTGAAGCCGTCTGTGTCCCGACTAAAGCTTGGCGGAAAATAGGAAAATAGTGCACATGGTGATACAAGCATAAAACTTTTAGGAATTCTTCATCAGACCATAGAAACTTCAAAAGTGAAGTGAGCCCAAAAATCACTCCTTATTCAAGATGGCCACCATTTTCAAAATGGCCACCTGAAATTAGACATGCTTGACGTACAAATGGGGTAAAGCTATCCGAATATTTAGGAATGAGTGACGCTAAAGAAGACCCAAGAACGACTAGGTAGGACCATTACGGACTTGTGTCGATTCTTCAAAAGGAACAATCTTTCTGTCTCTTTGGCCAAGTGATAATATAGTACCAATCGGTTTCGCTTATTTTTTCATTCATTTGATTTATAGATTTGTTGTTAATTATTATCAGTAATACTGGTTGTGAAAATGACGTAAGCCCACTTTTTGGTAAGTGGATGTGATTAAAGGATACCGCTGGTAACAAGCCAGAAGCTTTATTAAAAGTGCACTGTGAATTTTCAAATACCCATTTTTCATATTGAAGCTAACACCATATTTTCTTTCTATTTTCTTGTTCTGGTTACAACGTATTTTTGAAAAAAGAAGTTAGCTTGCAAATGTCTGATATTCCAGAAAAATAATGTGCAGAGCTGTTTTTGAAGTGTGGTTTGTATGGAAATATGTAAGGCATACATGTAGCGGTATTCAGCCTAATACAGTTCTGTTGTAAAAGGTATTGCCTGTTGATTTAACTATGGTATACCTAGAGCAGAAAAAAAAGAACTTGTAAGTACAGATAATTCTAATAAATATGGCCATCCGAAATTATACAGTTAAGATAAAATTGTTCAAGTATACATAGCTTGTAATATCGCATCATATAACGTTCAGCTTCACACGTACACCATTGAAATGAATAGACAATGTCACAACAAGAACAAGCAGCAGAACGAATACAGCTGCTGCACATGGCACTCGAACGTTCACTGGCAAAACACTAGGGAGTTTAAACCGGTGCGCTCTAAACCTTACACTTAACATGGTCAAAATTCAGGGGACAGTGTAAATAAAGATTACAAAACGTACGATATGTAAAACACAAAAATGCCCATGTTGATAATTATAAGATTAACAGGAAAGACTATTTAAGCATGTACTCATTGCTTTTGCAAATGACATAGCAACAAGGTCATATTCCCTTGACTACCTAGGACAGTGTCCTAAAAATCTAGAGTATTCTTCTTATTGTTGTCATACGAATATATTAGTATAATGTTCTGCTCTGGTACACATATTGAAATTACACCAAGACCTGCTTTCCAGTTTCGTAATTATTTAACATGTGACTCGTCTGTCTGCACAGGAGTTTTATCTAGAGCAGTCTGAACACACATTCTAAACATTCCGGAACACGATTCTTTTTCACTCCAATGACTTAGGGTGTATGCAGAATGTAGTCAAAGAAATATGACCCAATGGAAATACCGCCAAGTCTCAAACTGAAATGCTTATTGCATTTTTAATTGTCAGAATCAAGTGCTCCTAATGTTTGATTTTCTGGTGACACGTCGAAAGCCTCAGCTGTATAGTTAAAAAGTCTGCTATTATATCTAACTACTAACCTTATACATAACATATTTCTGTGAATGATCAGACCAGAATAAATTTAAATTCTAATATGTTTTAGTTAATATTTATCTTCAGATTGTATACGTTTTGAAAGTATACAAAGGTGTCCAGTTACACTGAAATGATTTGCTGTGCCAAGAGTAACATTATTTTCATAGCTATTTCTCGTTCATTTATCACTTAAACATTCTCAGCCTGAAAAGCAAATGAAGGACTTCTTACTTTTCACTTTCAGAAGATCTATAAATGTTAAGTAATTTAATCCGCCAATTATGTACACTTATATATGGTGGTAAGTTTCATGATGGTGGTCTTATTTCAGGCGTTCCTTTCTGAAATGGTGGCCATTTTGATTTGAATTAACTGTATACCCACGCTTTTTATTGTACTGACAGTTTACTTATTCAAATCAATTTCAAATACATTGATATAAAACAATATACATGCACCGCGTCCACATTATATTTCTGGTATGATTTAAGGCCGTCGAACTGAAAAGGGCGGCAGTCCAAAGACCTGAAGAACCGCAACATGTTTACGGCAAAACAGACTATACGTGGTGCAATGGATATTTGGGAAATGTAACCCAGATCAGACCAGTAGTTTAAGAGGAGATGTCTTTTGAATATTTTTCTATTTTTAGCTCTGGCGTAAAATTATTTTACAATAGGGCAGACAGTTTCTGGGAATAAAACATAAAGAGAAAAGTGACCAGGACCCCTGGTGGCCAATTTTTCTTGACAACTCGAATAATTGGAATGATATTGGGAAAATGGCCACCCAAGGAACATTATTTTTTAAATCGGATCTGCAGTTTAGGGGAAGACGTTGTTGGAATATTTTAGGTGTGGAATTTATAGTAATTGGACCGGAATTTGCAAACTTAATAGATCGCATTACTGAAGGCTCTATAAATGTTGAAAGAAGGAAAATATTGTGATTAGAAAAATCTGGCTCAAACTAAAACGACACGTTTTCTTTTATCAGATTATAAAAAAGTCCAATATAAAAATAAAGACTTTGCAACATATGGTTATCTCATTGACCCAAAAGTTAAATCTTCGTTTAAGTACAATCACGCTGGTGATATTTCTAGTTTTCCAGGTCACTGTCCTAGCTATTTTGTTTGGTATGATTTAACGCATTTTCGACAGTATGTTATTTTGTCCTGTCTTTTAGTAAAAGTACCATTTCTATCCGCGTTCCGGGATGGTATCAACTTGTTTCCCACAAGTGACATCTTCTAACATAAAGTCAATTTATCACGGGAAACATCCGGCTCGTCCGGGTAACTATGCTTTCCGTATTGAGCTTACCGGGAGCGAAAGTTTTCTTTCCGTACTGCGCTTAAGTGTTTTGTATGTACTAAATTAACTGGAATGGAAGAATGGTCTCCGCACAGCGTCAATTTGGGCGGGTATATGCTCTCCGCTCTAAGCTCACAAGGGCGGGCATATGACCTCTGTAATAAGCTAACTGGGGCGGATGTGGATTTTCTGTACTCGGCTAACCTAGGCAAACATGTTCTCTCAATGTTCTCTAAAATGGGCGGGCATGTTTTTTTCCGTATTGAACTAACCGGGGCGGACGTGTATTCTATGCACTGAGCTAACCTTGACAGGCGTTGTTCCCTCAATTAGCTTGAAGAACAGGCCTATGCTCTTCGCACTAAACCAAATGGGTGGGCATATACTCTCTTTACTGAGTAAACGCTTCCTCTACTAAGGTAACCACGGCTGGCTTAACTCGACCACCCCGGCTAGATATTGCATGTTGACTGGTTGTAGTTGACGTCTAGAATCAGCTCTACGTATTGCTAGGCTAAAGACTGTGATTAGGTAGTTAGAACGCCCTCTCCCCAAAAGATATCTAAGGTCATGACTTACGCCCATTTTTGACAGTCATGACCTCGATGCGTATTTTAAAGGAACTTATCAACACATTTTAGGCGAAAAACGTTTTCTCTCAAAAATCCATAAAAAAGTGACTTGTGGTACAAATTTATTGACACAAGAGTTTTGCAAGATATTCTTAAAAATAACAGAAGATAGTAAACCGTCGAACCTTTTATGAAATAATAAAGAAAATTTACATTCTTAATGCATTTTCACCAACATCTTACTTTTATTTTCAGCCATTTTATCATTTTTCAGTGTCATTCATACATTCTATGCCAAACATGGTGGAAATGAACATGCTGGAAAATATCACCAAAACTGTGAGCTTTAATAATGTTTGTTTGATTTGATGTAAGTGCTTTTTCAAGACAACCTGTATGAGATTAATAATACACTGTCGTGTCTTAAACAATTTGTGAATTTCTTGATTAAAGTCCAGCAGGAAAAGCCACATTCGAGGAACGTAGCAAATTATCCGGCACTTCACACGGACATAGGGTTAAGTGTAAACACAAGTTAAAAATAAAAGTAGTATACACAAGCATAATGAAGAGGGACGACAGCAGGGCACCGCCTTAGAACGGACAGTGGCAAACCTCCTCACATTTTGATCCAATCAGGGCACCCTAGGCGATATTCTTAAACATATTACAGTAACCATAGGAACACATTGTGAGTCACACATGTTCATGTAAATGTATAAAAAAACGTACTCAACGACCTCGCAGAAGCTAAGCACCAAGAGAAACACCATAAAGGGCATGATGTACCCTCCCACGCATCGGTCGAATATCAAAATACATTCCCATATCTCCTCTGAAGTAGAGTTAGTGGATACTCAATGCTGATAAAGGAGCATAACGACTTCGCAGAAGCTAGGCACCAATAGAAACACCATTAAAGGCATGATGAAAAACGACAGGACACATTTATCAAACCAGTCCGTCCCTTTAGAGACTTTATTATCAAAATGTCATCGTATAATTAAAAAGTAAAGTGCAATGACCAAATTTAGAAGTGCTGAACACTAAACATGCATGTCTCATGCAGAACAATAGGGTCAAAGTCTCTTCCATTGGAAAGTTTGAAAATGTTATTGAACAAAAGTTTCAATGATTACCATAAGACACTTGTCTGAATGGATTGTGTTTGTAAAGGGCTATGGAAATTTGGTCTAAACAATATTTTATTCATATATATTTACAACATGAAACGTTACATAATTACAGCATGAAGGATTGAGTAGAAAGCCAAGCTTATTTGAAACTCTCTCCTTGCGTATTTTGGTATTTTGTTTCGGTAACATGTTAACTTCACAATAAACAGCAGTGTATGTTGACCGGTTAGACATAAAACGAAGGAAAATAAATATACATGTATTCATTTTGTATTTAAAGGAAATGTAAAGACAAAAACATATCTATGAGATCGTACAGGAAAGAAAGGACAGAAAAGCAAGAAGCAAGAAAAGACAGGTTGTAGTGGTCACTTAAGAGCACTTGGTTATGTTTGACGGACTTATATTATACTCATAAAGGGTCTGAATTAAGAAATTAAATAATTTGGAGTCGTGTTATGTTTTAAATCTGTTTGTTTGCTGTATGTATTTTTGTACGTGTAAAAAGATAGAATTATTTTGTGTGTTTGTGATTGATGAATTACCATATAGCAAAGTATGTAGTGTTATGTTGGAAATTAGTTGGACGCTGTTGAATAATTCCGTGCGCTCTCTAGTGTGTAAATAGGAGAGTTGAAGAAATAGTGGTATGTATTTTCAACCTCGCCATATGTACATAGTGGGCTATTAACGATGTTCTTGGAAAAGAGGTCTTCATTTAGGGAACTACAATGTGTTCTAAGTCTGCAATGGAGAATTTGGTATTTGCGGTCTCCAACATAGTAGTGGTCGGGGGCTTTATGTCTTCCAGAAAACAGTCTCCTTTTAAAGACGGCTAGTGTGGGAGAGTTGTGGAAATTTACAAGAATGACCAAGACATTTGCAATATCTAATTATTGCAAGACCATTGTAGTATGATTAAAATACTAAAAGACCGTCATACTTTTCATTGTTGTTCATGCTTTTAAATATTTGCATTAGAGAGCGTAAAGTGTAAATAGCATTGAATGAATCTGGGTAAGACAACTGAAAACATTTTTTTTTTCATGTATCGACGAGAGAATTTGACACTTATCAAGCCTGTATTTAGAATAATATTAATTTTGATACATTTAATTAGCATATAAAACATGTATACAATTAAACTCATATCTAGTTGCCAGGAAGTTACTATTTAAACTTACAATCTTTTTAGAGTTACCAGTAAAAATACCGGTGCCTATTTTCTTTGTCCACAGCAATGTTTTTGTGGAGCATATGTCGCAGATGCATTCCGGGCTGTCTCGGTGAGGGCTGATCCAATCATTCAGCACGATCTGAATTCTGCGAAACAGTCCACTTAGATTTACTGATACTGTTCCAACCTTTCATTTAAGTACAGTGCGAAACACACGCTGCTATATGTAGCACTACAGATTTTGTAGAAATGTTGAATAATATTTTTCTTGGGATTCTTACCTGTTTTCTAATTTCTATTTGTTGTTGATACATTAAGTTTTCCATCGTCATTGTTTGAAAGTGTGTATATAGTATATTCTTTGGAATCTTAAGAGTTTGAAATGTGTATAGATTGAAATTGACATAGAAACCCAACTGCCGACCGGGTGTACATGAGAATTATATGTAAGATATGGATTTTAATGGTTGCCACCATAATAAAATACTATATGAAATCTATAAGAAAACCATTCGTGGAGCCCGGTTTGACAGAGGCTGTTGTTAAATGGTAGTTAGATATATTTCAATTTTCACCCTCTCTAGCTCTCTAACGCACTAAATGGGCTCCACGATCCAAAATAACCACTTATAATATCAAAAACAGAACCAAAGTATACCTTGAATGGTAACAAGCAGTGCGTTACAATATGTTTTGTATTGTATGTTAAGTTACTATTCCTGATTGAAGCTGAATCAATTTCTCGGAGAGTAATTTTGTAAAGAATAGCATCTGCCCGATGGTTTGGTCAAGGTTTTACTCGTCTTACTACACATTTTGTATACAAAATGTGGATATTTTACTCTGTTGTTTGTTTATCTTACACATCATCTATCGAATCATATCTTAATATCATAAAGATAACAAAAACAGTACAAAGAAAACTTTTGTACATGTTAAGGCTGAAATGCGAAAATTGTAATAAAAAGTGAGATTGATCACAGACCTCACAGAAAATGTGAAGAATATGTGCGACTTCAAAAAAAGCAGGATCGTATTCTTTAAACTTTTGAAACATGTGATTTGTAAATAATATAACTAAACAGTGCATACATCTATTTATGAGAAATACACCTATTTACGAGAATTATCGATCTTTGTTTTCTCTTCCTAATTCAGATTAATAACAGGCTTATTTGAATTTTTACACCGAAGTGCAACCACACACATAACAAGGCCTTCCCAGAATTCTGTCCTAGATTTTCGATCTTAGAGATAATTTAACACTTGGCTTTAGCTTGAAAACTGATATATTGCGGTTTTAAAGCACACAAAAGTAAAGAAAAGCATCTCTTATAGTTAGGTGCTTTATCATAGGGTGAATTTAAGAGACAAAATGCATTAGTAGCCATGGCAACGGATTTTATACCGTTGCGATGAGAGCCAAATATTGATTTCTCCCTAAAAGCAACAAATGTCAGAAAATATATAATCCGTAAAAAGGCTTTGTAGACAGAAATTCTACAAGATCCTAATTGGAAATCAGTAGTCAGAAGGCTTAAGGGAGGAGTGGCTTTTCGAATTATCCTAGAAACAAAAACAAAACCCTTTATCAGTGAACACTTTTACGCTATCTAAGAAACCCCTTTGCCCTTTGGCTTACTTCAGAGGGATGCATAGAATATTTTGCCAGATAAAGGCTGAAGACATTCCCATGCAGAAAAGTTACTAGTAAGTTATTTAACACAACAGTGGAAGATTTACTTTACTAAATATTGCTTTATTAACAATTGATAACAGCTGATGCAATCGCTAATATA
This sequence comes from Mercenaria mercenaria, assembly GCF_021730395.1. NCBI lineage: Eukaryota > Metazoa > Mollusca > Bivalvia > Venerida > Veneridae > Mercenaria > Mercenaria mercenaria. Next base: position 19,451,051 of record NC_069368.1, read on the forward strand.
CTTGTAGTTTTCTGTTTCAGAAAACAATGCTGTTCACATATTAACTGTGGCTAAAAAGCATGCGTTCGAAGTTTCTTAATATAAAATGTACTTTCTGTTTTAGGTTTAAAGCCGTTCTTGTAATGGCGGGTAGTTAACCTGGATTCTGTACTGCGAATTTGTCCACATGAATCAGAGATGGGGAACGAATACTTTCAGACTTAATGTCTTTTATCAAATCGCAACGGAGAACAAACTCCTCGCCCGGTGATCAAACTTGCGACCCTGTGATCCTTAGATCTGTACTTTCCATATGGAGCTAAGCAGGCGGGGCATTTTCTTGGGAAATAGAGTCATTTGCAAAGGGGCTAGAGATGTTGGAATTTATTTGTAGCGGTCCTGCTTCGATTCCCGATTGTTACTGTATTCCGACTATCAATGATTTCTGATGTGGGTTATGGTAAAAACAGTATCGGTCTATACAGGCTACAAGTTGTTCGTCATTGCGTTTGTTGTTAGGGAGGTTCTCAAGAACAGACTCAACCAAACCTGCTACTTTTTCGCTTGATAACATTTTATGCTTCCAAATGATGTTGTTGTGAAACAGATTTACATAAGAGCTTTTGTTGTAGCATATAAATTCACCAAATACATGTAGCAAAAATAACTTCTAAAATTGTAGGATGGCGGATTAACTTCCTCTTAATGGATGTCTTTGCTCTGTAGAGCAATTATCCTCAGCTCTTTGATTGACACTTTGTTAGCAATTTTATTTCCAAAGTTTTATGGACACTTTTTATTACATGTTTTCATTGGATTATTGAAAAAATCATGTTTTGAATTATAGCTGATAACATTTATCATTGTTAGCTCGGAAAAACTTGCGTTATAGATGATCGGGAATGCTTATCAAAGACTTATTTATAAAAGGACATTGTTAATAGAATTTCCGACAAGAACATTAGAAGTATAGGCACCATCATGTTAAAATACAATGTAATGCAAAATTTTCATGGAACTACATATCATTTTCAAATGCAAACATTTTGTCGTTTAAATGCTGTTCGCGACTTTACTTTGAACGACCAAAAATGTAAAATATAATGACAAAGTTGTTATCTGATTATTTTACAAGTAAAGTTGAAATACCTTTCAAAGCAAAAATACCAGATTATATATTCATCATTTTTCATCCGGTATATACCTTGTGACTTACACTTAAATTCTATAGATCATGCTCATAATAATAATTTAAGGTATCCCACAAAAATGTCCAACAACAACAACAAAGTAGGTAGTCACAGTGGTAAAATGAGCATTCTGAAAGATATCTATTGTTACAACATTGAACTCCATTCAGGAATCGCAAATGTTCTGTATGCATTTCTTCAATACAATTAGGGAAATAATTAGAAAAAAAATGTTTTAGACAGATTGATGGTTCTTGCACAATGCGCTCTTACTTTCAAACATTGCATTCTTTTATTACATTAACATTCATTTCATTTTCTTCAATAGTTTAAACGTTATAGTCCGCAAAAACAAGTACAAAAAGGGAAATAATTAAAAACATATTTTAGATGTTATTATGTTGTTTTTTTTGCGCTGTGCGCTTCCGTTCATTACCAGATTTTCGTCCATACAAAAGAAAATTGTCAAGAAAAACAAGAAATATCTTTAAAAATGATGGTCGGCGAATTGTAATAAGGAAAGAAGTTTATGAATTTTTCATCTAACATTCATCTTTCATCTAACATTTTGCAAAACTAAACACCGCACTTTAACAATTGAAATGGTTCTCTTTAAATTTTTCGCAAAGGTTTCGTAGGGTTGCAATTTTGTTTCGTTTATCCTTAGACGAATAATTACAGCAGTAGTTTGATGAAGATTCATGAAGCGGTTCATGAGAAGAGGTCATTAAACGTGTTTATATTTTTAGCTAAATTGGTCTCTATCCCCATTTGTAATAAAATATCAGGAGACCTTACGATATTGTTATCGAGTTTGATAAAAATCCATTACATTTTAGTGGTTAATGCGAAGAAAGGCATATCTACTTTTAGCTATAGTGGTCCCTAATAGGGCCCAAGTTCCTATATAAATAAATTTGGAAGAGGACCTTATAATGATGCTCCAGACCAAGTATGACAAAGATCCACTAAGCTGTTCATGAGACGCTGTATAAAGGCATTTCTAGTTTTAGCTCTAGCAGCCCCTAAAAGGGGTCAAATGTCCCAGCTGAACAAAGTTGGCTGCGGGCCTAATAAAGATGCTACAAATCAAGTTTGATTAGAATACATGAGAAAAAATCAATTAAAGGATTTTTTTATTTATTATTTTTATTTATTTCTAAAATAGGCCAACGGATCCCGCTTTAACAAATGCATATTCGCTATTCATGAATCTTTGGACAATGACGTCACACCTATAAAAAAAGTGAAGGTCAAGCAAAACATATAATTGTAACTATTTCAATATTTCTGTTTCATAAGCAAAGTTTGACCGTAGTCATATCACATAGATGCACCTTCGTTTCAGTGTAATGAGATTCAGTCATTATATAGCATATATATAATAAAACAGATTTCAACTGAGTTCAATATTTGCATACCATACTAAAGAAAAATATTCATATAATAAATCAGTTAAATAATTTATAACAAATATATCAAAGCAAACAAGTACTCATTTTAATATGCAATCTGAGTAAGTCACAAAAGCAAGAAACCTTTTCATATACAGACGACAATTGTAACAAGGAAAATCTTTTAAAAAGCACTTCTCTACATAAAAGACTCTTATCACACCCTTATTCATGTGATACGCAGACCGTATTCAGCTCTTTCTTTAATTTGATATATGTTGGTATTTGGACAGGTTTTTATCATATTTATTAAACTTACTTATCATTTTGAGATATATCAATATTCTTGCTAAATATACTGAGCCAAAGTTAGCTTTAAAACTGTGAACAGCGTCGTTTAGGATAAACGCTTTGTCTACATTTCACTCAGCGTAGCACAATCAACAGAGTGAAAGAAATTGACACTCTCGTCCAATCAGGCAGAGTGTTGCATAAATCTTCCATTTTGATAAATTATCTATAATGCGTTATCAAGCAGTTTGATTTGCAAACTGAAGTCACGTGGCATAGGTAACGAAAACGAATTTAGACGGCGTCGCCGAAAAAGAGTTAATTAAAACGTTTTCAAGATAGAAGTGTACTTCCTACACTCTGTTCTCCCTCTCATTATTACTTTTTAGCATGAGACGTTAAATTTCAAGTCAATAGAGTCGATAAATATTTTTTCGTTTGACACGATTCGGCTTTCGGGGCTAGAGGGCGTAGACGGTAACTTGCATTTCAACTACCGTCCATGAACAGGCTCAATCAAACCGAGCCTGCATCATTTTCGTTTATGTCGTGTTGGGCGACCTGTGGTTTTCCACTTTTTTTTATTTTCGTATGTACTAGTAAAACGTTTGTGTACATTTAGCCTTTGCAACACGTATTTAAACGTTTGGAGAAACAGGTTGGGATCCAGTGTCCGGACAAAACTCGGAACCAAGTTTTGCATTCATTTTTTTCATAGAAATCATTTGAAAACAACAATGAAAATTACAACTCAGAATTCAGATCAATTTACAAGAACAACAAGAAAAATATCATTGCTAGTTGTAACATAAAATAGTCGTTTCCTACAGACCAGTTAGGTTCAGTAAAACTGTAATGGTCTTCATGCAGTACACAAGTGGCTATACATATATTTTGAGTATGATTGTAGCCATCATAATGAAATTAAAAGGGTAAGAACTATGTTTTCACTTCTCTAATCATTAATCTTGCCAACAATGCATTTTACAGCTAACCCAATATTCAAAAGCACCATTGAAAGCCAGCTCGCTGTAAATTAAAATTCATGTGATGATTGTGACAGACACAATATTTATTGAAAAACTATTCAAGGCAGCATTTATTGAAATTGATAGAGTGAAATGTCACAAGCGTAGAAGAAATTTACAAATTGATTCTTTTTACTCACTTAGGTCCTCAAAAAGTCAAAAATAAATCATGCACAGGCTGTCTCCATACCCCAGTGCGACGGAAATTGTTTTGAAAACACAGGTGAGATATCATTATTACATGTTAGGGAATAATTATTTGTATAAAGATATATACGCCTAGACATGATAATAGAACTATTACAATAACCTTTAACCTGCTGGTCGCAAGTTATTCTGCCATTGCGACCAGTGCAGACCAAGATCAGCCTGCACGGATGTGCAGGCCGATCTTAGTCTGCACTGTTCGGTATTCAGTTAGTAAATTTTCAGTGAACAGCCCTTTGAATAATAAGTGGTACCGCCCAAATTGAATAATGTACTAGTCCATTTGAGAAAAATAGCAGGGTAAAGGTTAGTAATCATGAATTAAGCGGTTATTTTGCAGGGATAACACATGATCTTTCGCAATTTAACATCTATATACATTGTAATCCATAGGGTCTACGGGCAAGGTATCCAGAGTGACGAGTGACATTACAGATCAGTGTTATAAGTCGAAAGACATGCATGCGTTTACGCTATTCTACCATTTAACGTATAAACGCTAAATTAACTGATTATTTGCAAAATGTTCATTTCCTCACGTAATTGTTTTAGTAATCCGTTACAGGGCTGAAATATGCGAGATATTAGCACGTGGTCCTCTTGTTAACATATTTCCATCCTTTCTTTGAAAATGGTAATATCAGAAGTTTTGACCTAGACTGTTTGTCAAGAAAGTGATCCTGTTTTGGAACTGGTTTCAAAATAATGTGTTCACACACAACAACAGTATACTGAATTTTGTTCTAACAATATATCAGTCAATGGGATGTGACAAACTGACAACAAAATATGGTAGTCTACGAGTTCGTTTTAAAAGTTTAAGACTACACGAAATTATTGCTAACCTTATGTAAGTATTACCCCTATCCCTAGTTTAATTTTGATGTCTTCTTACAGGAAATTGCTGTACATGAATATACATTATTTTACTATTTGTAATATGTATATATCTATGCAGTCAGTGTAACTAATACACTTTTTGTTTGATATTTTATACATTAGTAAGTACACTATACACTGTCATAAATTTCTGTATATCGAGCAAATATAAGGGTTCCCGGAAGCAGATCATGCTTTTAATATATCCTTCCCAATGAGTATATTTATAAATGCTTGTGAAGCATTTTCTATTTCCCTTGTAAATCAAAGTCATCAGGGCCTCAGATCCCCAGAAGCCTATTTTGTGCCATTAATATCAATCTATTTATAAACGGACAGTATTTTCTGTAACAGTGGACCACCTTAGGTTCCCATGACTTAGCAAAAGAACAAGGTATAAATAACTGAATTTCAATTTTCTAAAATTATAGCTGTCTTTGAAATAATATTGAAATATATGTCCTGATACTTTTCATTCTTATAGTAAATAGTGCACGGATGGGCAAATGGGATCTTCCTCCACGATCAAGGCTGGAAACTCGCCATATGACCTAAATTGGGTTGGTGCGACGACAACCAAACAGAAACTTATCAGAGATTTATCAGAGATTTATCCACAAAAAAAAAACTATTTGAAAATCAAAAGAAAGTAAGCATTTAATTTGCTTTGTTGACTATATCTTCCATATTTTTGTTGTTTATACGTTGTGTTATTGTTTCTTTACTAGAATATAAAGTCATATTAAGATGAAACATCGTTAATTTTATGTACGTAGGTATGTATTAATAAAAGGAAGAGAGGTTGCATTGAATTGAAATGGACCTGGCAAGGCGGTAATAACTCGTGGGCGATTTTCTTCTTCGGGGCCATTATCGCTGACAGGCACCGCTCTCCCACGTATTTAACAAAGTACATATCAATTTGCAGCCTTTATAGGTTTAGAGAGTTGACTTTTTATCTATTTGTTTTCATTCAACTGTATAACAATCAAAGGTCGTTACAATTGTACTTTGTTGCTTATAGTATAGCCCTGAATTGAAAATACATGACGTTATAGTATAGCCCTGAATTAAAAATACATGACGTTAAGCTTCAGGTAATTAAACTAACACTTAACTGGTTTTATTATCATTCTTTGCGACAGTGTTTCGGCCCAGGGCCTTTATCATGCCAAATGCACAAGTCTTGGATTACATACTTAACAATTATTCTGGCTAAGAAATATCTAAGGTAGGTTACGTTATATGGAATCTCGGAAGTGACGTTAACGACAAGCGTCCAACAAAAAAAGGGTTACGACGGACATGGAAAATCGCGTTGCTTATAGAAAAATATTGACTTAAAATTAAAAGGTGATGATAGTTTTGGTTATAATCTTTAACAGAACGATTAAAGATTCAGAAGGGTAGAAGGTTCCTACCCATGTACCTGTCAACCGACATCAAGACTTATATGCATCTGAATTTGTTTACATTAAATTTCATCTGTTGATAATCTGTTACATTATTTTATATTATATATTTTTTTAAAGTTTCCATGGAATCGTTATTAGAACATTGTGATGCTATGCAGTTTGCATTTTCTATAATACTCCTCATACTGTATAGCAAGATGATTTGTTAGATTATGTAAGGGTTTTCTTTTGCTGAGTGCTTCACGAAAACCATGAAGAATATGAATCAAAGTAACAGTATTACAATTTGCCAAGTTGGAAAAAGAAGCCATGATTTATTTTCTATGTTGGATTTCTAACAATAACAGAAAGAAACCTTAAAACTAGCTCTTGGAATATGACAGAAACCTTTCATATGCGAGAAAAAAATGTTGACAAAATCACAGAAGTCCATATAAGCTATATCTCCTTTGTTTGCTGGTAAGTATTGTACAGGATTATGAATTAAGGGGTCGCAAGTTTGATACGTTCAGTGTTTTCAGGCACTATTTGACAGAAGATATTGATTTATTTTTGGATGTTTTAAGTTACCCCTTGTAAAAAAGAACATTTGAGAGGCGAACTGGTTACTGTTAAAGAACTGAAATACGATTGAAAAACATCAGTTTATCCATAAAATAAACTGTATTCTAAAACTCTGCTTTTTTTTACGAAAAAAGGTGCATTATTTTACAAAAAGCATCTTCTTATGAAAATAAACATATTTTGCTTCCTGGGAAGTTGTTTTCTCCAAATTTTGGATTTTTTGAAGTGGATTGAAAAATCTCCTCTTTTGATCATTTTACCAAACTCATATGTAAGAAGAAAAGAAATCCTGCAAAATAACAATTAAATGCTAATCACTAGAACCTTCCATTTGGAATGACAGCAGATCCTAAGCGAAAAGAAATTGGCAGCAGTCATAAATCTATCCCCAGTGACTATTACTGAACAATAAAACAGAATAACAAAACAATTCTAGTTTAAATGGACTCTGTTTACCATTCCTTCGGTGTATCTTTCAGTGTTTTACAGAGTATCATTTTATCGTTACATATATAAATCAGTCAGGCTTACATTACATTAACATTCAAAAAAATATATTGAGAAAATATTTTCGATCAAGTGAAAATGTGCGTCCATGCTGTTACATTTTGTACGTGAGAAACAGTTGTTCTAAGTAGTCTGGCGTTTTGTTCATATCAGACAAATATGTTCAGAGACATTTTCATTTTGTGTTTTTTTTTGTGTTGCCTTGAAAAGGTTTCAGTAAACGTTTTGTCAAGAACAGTTACATCTTTTTTGAAGAATTTGTAAACAAAACGTGTTGTGATTTTAATACTTTAATATTTTTGTTTACAGAATAATGTTTATGAATGCTATTATTTCAGTGTATTTTTGGATAAGTTGTATTATGCAACAAATTCAGCATATGTACTAGCTGTATCAATATATGATTTATCGATTAATATTGAATATAACAGATTTAATGCTGACAGAAAATAATATGGGTAGTTTTTCCTAAAATTTAATTTTCACAAAAAATGAAAGAATTACAATTTGACCAACTGAATAAAAATACAGCCGATAAACAAATTTGTTTTGAAGTAAAGTATGCTATTATTTCATATATATGAGTTATAAGTCTTTTGATAATATATTTAGTCTAGCCTATGTAAGTATTTTTACATTTCACAAGCAATGATAACGGAAGTGAATGTTCGATTTAGTGCTTTTGAATTACTGGGGACATGGGGGACCTAATGAGGACATGGGGACCTACAGGGGATATGAGGGATCGGTGTTTCCTGCTATTGATAGCAAAATGAAGTACAGCAGAGAAAGCAGACAGGAACGTTAAGTTTGCTTGGGATTTGGAGCAGAGGAACAAAAAAGCTGTTATTGAAAATCGAGCGAAATTACAAAGGGTATATATGACCAGGAATTTTGAGACCTTTGAGCATAGGGATCTCATTCTAGGAGATATATGATGCGTGTTTGTAATAAATTAACATTACAGTATTACATACTGAAATATATTTATTTTTATCATGAAAGGAATAGAATCCTATGAAGTACATCAAGTATATATCGATATACATGTACAATAAATGAAGTTTGGGATAGCTATAATACATATATAGACAAGGCTTACATTTCGTGTCTAACTCGACAATGTAGTCAAGTGATTGGTTCAAAAGTTTTGGCATACAGTTTTGCGGACTAAATTATGATCACAATGGAGGACATGATTATTATCTTTGCAAATAATTATGTTTTTATTGCATTGATTCCTTTAGATGTGGTAAGAGATAAATCATTTAGAAATGATCAAATAGTCAACCTCAATTCCAACCGAGAAAGATATTTAGTAGGTAAAACCTGTTTGATCTTAAAGAAAAAATAATCTGCTATTTTGAATGTTTATCAGAAAACTGAGCGCGTAGATAACAGGAAAATAGGTCCTCGAATGTTGCTAAGAATGATTTTTTACACAATTTGCAGTTTTTTATCAATCAAGAGATTATGCCATTGGTTCAAATTCACTATCAGCGATAGTCTGTTTACTTACTTTGATATTTTCAAATCATGCACTCTCAATTAACTTCGAATCGGATCGGGTCTGCATCTGTCACATGCAAATATGGTTATATTATGCATCCTACTGTTTTGATGTTTCTGATATAGGAATTTAGGATCAATAAATCATGAAAAATATGCAAAATAATCTTTTTTTTTTTTTTTTTTTTTTTTTGCAAAAATAATATAATATTATGCTCTTAAGTGTTATCCTAATCTATTCGACATAGGAGTATGCGGAAAATTTTGAGAGAATTACCAAGCAGTAAAAATTTGAAATGGACCAGTGGCCAAAGATATCACTAAAGACAATCTTTCTTGTCCTTATAAATAATGTTTTTTTTTTGGAGGCGGTTGTCATCCCTTCCAGAGTTACAACTAAGTTATCAGAAATCAGATATTGCTTATTTCATTCATTATGACACCTGAATTCCTCCGCTACATAAATTAGTTCCTACCTATATTAGTTCCTACCATTTAAAATGCATTGATAGCGCGTCTGCATTCAGGTCAAGCTGACCATCTATTTCATGTACGATGTATCAATGATGAAGTAGTCCAGCCAACCGTTACATCACTGACTGCAGTATAGAAAAGTGGAAAGAAACTCAACAGGTCGCCCAATACTAGAAAAATAAAAATGTTGCAGACTCGGTTTGACTGAGTCTGTTCATGGACGGTAGTGGAAATGTATTCTATCGCCCATGCCCTCAATTTCCGGGTTGGTTACTTAAATGTAATTTATTTACTGATTTATATGAGGTCTCACAGAGTTCCAGTTAAATCTGAGGCATGAATCAGATCAGTCATTTATGATGTCCGTTTGGTTCAGCAAGTTTATTTGATATGGATTGACCAAACATGACACTTCTACATTGATATAAAATGTAGATATTACGATGTCAGCGGACTGTTTTAAAAAAATATTAAAAATGCTTTGAATGTTTAGCATTTTACCGATAAGTTTTCCTAAATGATTAGAAACATTGTGACTTGCTGATCTTTCAAGTATTTTTCAAATACTTTGGCGTTTATTTATCTATGTAATTTGACTATACAATATTTTTTTCATAAGTGTGCTATTAATAGCACAATAAATATAAATCAGTGAGACATGCATACACTTGTGGAAGACTGGATTTTTTTATTACTTGGGATGTTGTCTTTTGTCTGTTTTATTTTATTTTAATCATTTGATTTGTTTCTTTTCTTCAGAAAGAATGTGTTTAACAAAAGCGTATTTTGTACCACTATCATGGTATTTGTTAACAGACAAACTGTAAATGCAACCATTCTCTGCTTCGTCTGAACTGTCAAGAGCCGGCACACAGTCATTGGATTTAACAAAAAAAATCTGCTAAAGCACGCCTACGTAGTTCTTCTCAAGGCTTTTATTATCATAAATCAACGTTTCATTTTTGCAGTTTGAGATTTATACACCGACTTAGAATGTACAATGTTTTATACTTATGTACATTTTTAATTTCCCTGGACAATGCTGTTTATAATAAGACGCAACAGAAATGCAATGACATATATTAGCACTAGCAAATAATGCACAAACATATATATAACTGATGTCATTTTAAAAAGTGAAGCGATCGATTTCTTATTTGAAACTGATTGCTATTTATTATGTAGTATTTAAATACTATATTACAATACAATCTTACCTGATGTAATTCATCAATATTTGCCGATCGTCCATCTGCTCTTCTGCACACCATTTCCATGTGGTATATTTTGTATTTTTTACGTATTGGTAACATTTTATTGTTCAGTATACTGCATTCGCATTAGACAAGACTATGGACGCACTACTAGTATTTTATCCACGTTGTTGTTATCTGCTATTACCATACAATTTCCATATCCTGATTTGCACATTACCATAAATCCACACTAGAAGGACCTTCCGTATTCCACGATTTCATAATGTCACGTTGACGTTGCCGAGCCTGACGTTGTTTATATCATAACTTTGTTATTTCTGATGGAGACATAATGTCAAAACTAATAAGGACTGTTGTTTTGTTATTTTTGATTTTCAATCTTTTAAATGCGCTTCTGAATTGCTTAATTATCTAACAGGTGTCGTATTTATCCCAGCTCTCGAATGCTTTGTTAAGTTGTACAAAAGATAGATTGAAATTTAAATGATTCGGTTGATCCAAAAGATCCGATTTTGTTTGATTATGAAAAGAATATTCTTATTTTACAACAAAGTTCTCGGAATTAGTTTGTAATATATGTAAACATTTATCGTATTCCAAAACTGTTAACTCATTTGTTTAAACAGGATAAAGTGTATTTTCGTATAAGTATTTACATGAAGTATACTAAATATGAGTGCTTCCTCCATTTTCCACTTGTAAATCATGTATAAATAAACTTATTGATATCTAGACTTTTATGGATTCAGTGAGAATTTAACTCATTTTAGGAATGATCATAATGTGAAACTTACTGAAAATTGGTATTTGTTTCCGAACTTTATAAATACTATACTTTCATATATGAATCAACCGATGTTTGAATTATTTTCTGTATCTTTGTAGAAATAAGAAGAAAACAAAAGATTGAAGCTTATTACTTTTGAAAATAAATGAAAATTATCATAATTTAGCTTCATCAAATTTTTACAAAATATAAATGTATTATTAAAAACATATATTTACTGAAACAACGAAAAAGTTTGTACCTCAGGTTTTGAACGCATATATGACAAGGTTTGAACGTATATATGACACGTTTTAGGCATTGTATTTACCAAATATAAGTGGTAATGGACGGAATGATGGTATTATAATTAGCTAAAATTTAAGATATAATTTATTTCAGAAAAAAAAGCACGGGATGAATAAAACATTAAACATTGATAAACCTTTTGCATCTAAGTATTCTAATTTATTGGTCTTTTCTGTATTAAGATAAAGTACATGTCCTTTTTATTTAAGAATTAATATGTCCCAAACAGTCATTTATCATTAAATAAATCATTGTTTGGAGTTGAGATGTGAAGGAATTACATCACGAGTGCGCAGCCCGAGTGATATAATAATACACAATCTGGACGACAAGCAATGATTTTATCCAAGTGAGATATATTAATTCGAGTGTAGTACATTATCGAGGATCATTATGTGCATTTTGATGAAATGCGCAAAATATTTGACTGTTTTTTGTTTGTTTTCTTTTCCAGTGCGTCGCTATGATGTTTGACGTTATGACGTCATTATTTTGACGAACAAACAGTAAAATATTGTATAATAGCACAAAGTTTTAGGTCTTCTTTATTTAATTGGAAAACAAATCGGGTCATGTTAGAATTCTATATAGAAAAACTTGATCACTATCGAGGATCGGCTTGAGGAATATTTTTCAAAATATCTATTAGCGTAATTAACATTTTTGACATCTTGCAAACCCCATGAGAGCTTTGCATTTTAATAAAAACTGTCAAGACCTTCCTAAATTTCATTGATTTTTAATTTCCCATTAACAGGCGCATGTATAACCTAATAAGTTGCTCTTTCTGAAGTCAATATAAGGATAATTATTATTTACTCATATAAAATTTATGCCAGTGGCCGGTTAATACTTCAATGGGAAAGGTCAAAACTTGAAGAAAAATTATGAAAAAATTGTTTCAGTTTTCATGTAATAAAACACTTATTGAAAGACTTGTCAGTCAGTAGTCAAAACTATTTGTCTTTAGAGCTTCTGACAATAGTTTTGTCTCCTGACCAGTATTCCATTCAATAAATACACACTATTCAATCGGGAATGCTACATTAAACGAAACTCTGCAACAGTGTATGTTTCATGAATACATTAATAGTCAACGTAAAGCAATATATATAGACGAGGAAAAAACTCAAATATATCCTGAGGTGTTCCCTTTAGAATTATAGTTTATTGTTTGATGTCATTTAGTACAAACACTTTAGTCTGTCTTATTTATGCTATAATTATCATAACTCTACAGTTAAAAGTCAAGATAAAACTAAAACATATCTAATTATAAATATATCAAATTTCACACTGCCTCCTAAAATTGCTGGTACCAGCTTTGTCGTGGAGTTTTCATTCCCAGCATTAGAAAGAGTATGTCGGTTATATAGAAAGACATGTATTTTGATTTCCTTATAAAACATTCCACTAATCTGAGGTTGAAGAAACTTACGAAAACAGTCTTTTTTTTAAAATTAGAATATAATATACATTTATTTACGAGTTCAAAATGAGTTTATATGTTTCATTTGCTAGTATTTTACATACTCGTAATCGGACGACAACGTTTAGCTGAGTTACACTTAAATAACTTAAATAAAAAAAGGATAAAACTTTTACATCGGGGCTGCAAAATAACATTTGCCATTTTCTGTTTTTTAATATGTCTAGTGAAATTAAATTTTACAAATTTCCCAAGAAAATGATTTAAATATCACACAATGTTGTCTTTTCTTATCAGTTTTATCAAATACAGTTTCAAAATTAAAATTAAATTTTTGTCTATTAATTTTGATATTTTGTATTTGCGTCTTTGACTAACTAAGAAAGCCATCTATCAGATTTTGAGAGCACAAAATAAATAAGCTAGGTATAATAGTTGTATTTTAACACGTGTACATAAGTATAACATTTTTTAACCTATCGTATTTATAGTTGCGCGTCTTGTTCCTTGCTATCACACTAGTAGCAGTAAAAATAATGTATACAATTATGTAATATATATTAAAATCCAAGTGAAGGAATAATTGTATAATAAATCCACTTTTTTTTCAGAAAAAAGAAATCAAAAATAAATATTCCACAAAATATGCTTTGCAGTGTTTATGGAACCAACAACCAGAGCGCTTGGTTCCTAGGTTCGCAAACATTTAAAACAATTTTGTGTTTTTCATCTATATAAGAGAGAGGCATTTAGCATTTAACATGATTTTGCTGTTATGTCGGCCCAACATCATTCCTATTTTACGGAGAAAAAAGATCAAAAATCGATTTAACTCGATCATCTAAAAGGATTGATAATAGCGCGTTGAGTTAAAGTAATTGAAAATTGTAATTTTGCTTAATGCATAAATGGCGAATGGTTTTAGCCAAAGAAGGCGAATGCTGAATGTATACACTTCTAAAACGTGGAACACCATTATGGAAATTACACCAGCAGCCTTTTTACAGCGAGTGATCCGTCCATGAAAATGCGTTAAAATGATTTGCTCGGTTTCCCGGCATCCTTTGGGAACTATTTACAATCCACTTGAGTAGTGTATGTTTCAGCATAATAGCATTAGGTTCTAATGCATTTGAAAATCGAGAGTTTAACTTAATACAGCTTTATTCAGATGTAGGTCTATATTGATGTTGGATATAAAACGTACAAGCGCTGTTCCGATTATATTGACTTTAAATAAATGAATACATGTTTTCTTCGTCTACTTCTTCTTATTATTAATGAATTTTTACTTGTAAACCGTCGCCTCGATGCAAATAGTGGTTAACTGGCCCGGCAAGTTCTGATCTCATTGCTAAAGCTTTCCTGGCCCGACGAGCCCATTTTGATCGGGCTTGGCCAGGCCAGAAAAGGTTGTATTTTTCAACGACTGCAATTGCTCAATTGACAAAAGTAAATGAATCATGAGTGTGGGAGTATATCATTTTGACCTGGTTTATTTTCTCAGTCAGCAATCCGAAAATGGCTGTCATCTAAAATTTCGCGTTTGAGAGTGAGTCTGATATAACTGAAATGTTCGTTTATCATTATAATTTAATATCTGATTAATTCAAAATTGTACTGATTAGTGTTTTTGGCGGAGATCAAAATATTCGTACCAAACAAGGTTGATACCAGAAGCGTTCACTAGCAGCTTACAGTTCAAATAACTGCCATTTATCAGCGGAATGGACAGATGCATTTACTACGTGTTATTTAATTCATATAGAAGCAGCATATAACTAGCAACAGCCAGAACAATTTATATTAAATCAGGTCATATTGTTTGATAAAGACGGAGTTTATATTATAATGATAACAACCTTAAATTATAAATATATTATTCATACAGAAAAACATATATTTGATACTTTTCAACAGCACTTCATTTAATTAAATCTTTTCCCAGTGGAACAAGAATCATTGAAAATAGATGAATGTATGAATCGGATGGATGAGGAACCGGTGGCCGGAATAGCCGTTAATACTATCTCTTTCTTTGACGTGCATTTTTTAAAATGAAAACAAAACTGTGATGCAGTTATCCTCAGTCTAAGATCTAACGTTCTAATGTATATTTTTGTTGAGCTTAACATCACATTTACCAACAATTACAAGGAATATGGCGACTGTTAAGCTATTGATTGTGGAAGAAGGTCTTGCAATCATTTATTTCAGGACATACTTTTGAGAAGGACGGTGGTGGTGTGTGTGTGTGGGGGGGGGGGGGGGGGGGGGGGTGATAAAATGTGGATATTTGTAATGTATATGCTAATTTATCGCAAATGGAATAATACTTTGATTTGCGCGGCCTGTCATGACCCAGCTTTGACAAACATTTGATTCATCGGGGTTGATCAATCCAGGTCAGAAATTAGAACATGCCAACTGCTTCGTCATATCAGTGCAATATACTAGTGACAAGTTTACTATTTCACTTAATTTTCATAATTTTGTGAGTGTATTGTCAGAAAATGAAACTAAACATACTTCTCTTATACTTTTCCCCGTTTTAATCAGTTAACTGAATTTCGATTGACACATTTTTACCAGGACGATTTATTTTCCCAATTTCACATAGATTCCTTTCGTGTTGGGTTAATGTATAATAAACCTCAATCCAAAGTCGTCCGCGGCTGGTCCGAAAGGCCCACTTTCATATACATTGCGTTGCCATCAGCAATGTATGAACTGGATTGTTCGAATTTAATTAGCCGTTTTAGTTGTTCGACTGAAAATGACAAATTAGAAGACTAACAAAATGAATTAAGAAGCAAAGGTAGTACTCTTAATCATAGACTTTTTATATGTAACATTGCAAAAGCAAGAAACAAGCAAAATAGAAAATGTGGAACTTGTTTACATTGGCAGATGACAACTTAAAATTTTATATATAGACAAGCTTTCGGCACGCCTTCTTGAGTATGGAATATCTGGAAAGCTACGTTGAGCTATACTTCCACTCTTCTTCTGTAGGTGTAAACAGTCTTCTCAATGATTTGAGGTTCAGACCGGATTACGTCGGGGCTGTGTTCGTTGTCTTTTTTTCAACTTCTATAGAATCAATTATCTTATTTATGGAAATATCCTTTCGAAGCATAAAACTTGACCAAGCACATAATAGTAGACTTGGTTAGACTTAGTCTGTTCATGAGAGGTAACGATATGTGCTGCTTTTGAGATATTAGACGACACTGGTGATGAAAAATTATGCATGTAATTGTACTTAGACGATATTGTCCTGCTTGCTCTAACGTCAAGTGAATAACAGTGCTCGTTAAATACTTTGAATATTTGGTGTTCAGTAAATGACATGACTGTAAATAATAGTAGGAGCAAAATAGTTCATTTTTAGACATGTGTCCTTTACAAGATCTAATACTCATTTTATTTGTGGCAACTGTATATTTTTCAATATGACTGCTAAATATGTAGCTCAAAGTGCAAGCCGAGTCATGGCCTAATTATTACAAAACGCAAACACATAGGAGAGCTTTATATCGTCATTGCCAAACTTCCATACAAAACGCAACAGCAATCGAGTAAGAAATTTATATGTTGTCATAGAGTGGTAAATTTGTGTTTTTTTCACTAGTACCTCCTTATTTAAACGATTTTTAAGAGATGTAAATATTTTTGCAAACGATGCTACATGTTGGCTTTGATTACAGTGTGTAGCTTTATAGTCATCTTATAGTCATCTTAGCTAATTTGCTAGTCCTATCTTTTTATTGAAGGTATTTAAGTTTACTTTTACATAAGATTGAAACTAGATACATATAAATAGATAAATAAATAATACCACTTGTATCTTCAGAAAGATTTAAAATTAAATTAACATAAAAATATCACCCTCTAGGGAATGAACATTTTACTGGTTTTTTTATTTACCTTTTTGACATGTTTTTTTTTATCTTTATCTGAAAGCCAAATATATCATAAATACAATTTTGCGACATCCGCATTTGTGTTCATACGGGGTAAAGCAGTTAGCAGTTTTGGTTAGGACACTGATAAAAACAAAAGAATGAAGAATTATGGAAAAGGAAATTTAAAATGATAAAAATGACTTTTAAAGTTGTTTGATAATGTTCAGTCTTTTTAAGTGGGGAGCATTATTTTAGACAAACTATAGGTACACTTTTGTTTTATATAATCATTTGGTTGAAATTAACGGATTTATTTCATGCACATTTATATCATTGTTTTGTTAAGACGTCATTTAGTGAAATTGGTTTAAGCAGGTAATTCCTACTTATTTTCATAGTTTTATCTATTAAGAAAGTTTAAAATGTTATTTTTCTCTAAACTGGGTATGGATTGGGAATAAAAAGAAGAGATCCATTGCATGCCAGCAGTATTATTATCTTGATATTGCTTCCTTCTTCCTTTGCTTACTTATCTAAATACTGTGTATGCATTAATATACTTGGCGAACTAGGAAAAGAGGCTTGCTTAACAAATCCGAAGGTATTGCTACAATAGTACAATATGGTTTCATACCTCAAAACGTTTGTTATTGTCTTTGAGTGAATACCATGCTCAAGAATCCATTTCTGTAAAACAATTTTATGAGTACGGTGCCCCTAAAGTGACATGCTACGCACTTTTTTTCCACTTAGGTAATGTGAGACTTTTTTATTTTGTTTAAACGAAATCATTTCGTTTTAACGAAATAACTATTTCGTTTAAACGAAATAACTAATTCGTTTAAACGAAATGATTTCGTTTAAACGAAATAACATTTCGTAAAAACGAAATCATTTCGTTTAAACGAATTAGTTATTTCGTTTAAACGAATTAGTCATTTCGTATAAACGAAATGATTTCGTTTAAACGATATAAAAAAAGTCTCACATTACCTAAGTGGAAAAAGTGCGTAACATGTCACTTTAGGGGCATCGTACATGAGGCCTCAAAAGGACACATTTATGTTTTTCTCCATTTGTAAGAGTAATTATGAATGGTTTTGATTTTTGTACATCATTTGATAAAATGTCTATCTATTTTAGATTTCATTTTTGTAATGTGAATATTCATGTTAATCACATTAAAAAATGGAGAAAATGCGCAACATGCTGTTGAAATGAGAGAATTTGCTACTAATTTTCATATATCAAATATAAGGCAGATTAGGTTATATAACAATATAGGAATTTATGTTCTCTTGAGAAATAAATTTATGTTATTTTTCAGTATTATTATTATTATTATTTTTATTATACCAGATTTATATAGCGCCCTTTTAATGATCAACACGTTCAAAGGCGCTTTACATATAGCAAACGTAGCCACACAGGGCGCGAAATTCAACCTCTACTAGTACAGACACAGAGCGATCTGACCAGAGGGACAGAGTGAGAAAAAGCCCCCAGAACAGATAGAGAGAAATCCTTTTAGATACAGGCCTGTCCGACTAACTTAGCCTAGCTCTTTGCGAATAGACAGTCTGGTTCTTTAACGTGCCCGGTGTATAGCACCGATACACGCGAAGTCGTCTTTCCTGGGAAGAACCAGTACAGGCCTCTTGGTTAGGTGGGAGACACTCAAGAACATCTCAGAAATTTCCAGTGCCCGGACCGGGATTCGAACCCCGGACCTCTGGATTGACAGTCAAGCGTGTTACCACTAGACCATTGGCCCACCAGTAGGCACGCAAAAGCTATAATTTTTGCTTCTGTTATTTCAATCCAGTCCATATAATATAACATGCCTCGATTAATGAATTTCACGCACGAGCAGTTCAAGGGTGTGGTAATTTTGGTAATTTTATATTTCAAACCGGTTCATTCCTTCACAAATAACTAAGCAGGCAAGTCGACACTTCGTGTACAAAAATACCCACCCCAACAATTTTTGGAAGAATTTCTGCTGCCGTGTTATATATTTTCAGCGTCAATACACCAGGTCATGCCACATAAAGCCACGCCGATATGCAGTGCCTTTTATGGATAAAGACAATTATTCCTGCCAAGAAGTCAAAAGCTTGCAACCAAGTATATGAAGGCTTCGTTATGGATTCTGTGGATTTTGAACAGTTAAAAAGACACTTGATATTTACAGAATATCAGAAACGCTCAGTTTTGTATTAAATACAAACTCTTTTCATGTGTTCTACATTAAACACGCGGGCAGCAGTGGACCTATTTATTTTGCTGCAAAATCTCATCATCTTAAGATCAAGATCAAGAAAGCTAAAAATATCATTTTAAAGACTTTAGTTTTAATTGATAGTCGTGACTTTGTTACCATCGTGGTTGATATATTACTGCATAAACATGACAAAAATATGGTGCAATGAACAGGTGCAGGAGCACTGGCACCAGAACAGAAAGAAAATGCCTATGTACATGTTATACCTTACCCGTAGGTATTCTATAAGAACCATGGTCATGAACGGGAAAATATACTAACCCGTTTCCATCGTAAATTTCTCAACTTAAACGCACACTTCGGTGAATGGGTATCTAGTATATTGAACAAGCGATAATTTATCTTCCATCGTGCACCAGTCACATTGTCTCAATATCCCATATTGCAGAGATTATCAACATATTTTATGCTTTCGTTAACGTTACAGAAAAAATTTGCTTGACCTTCCCTAATGAACATCCGGTCTAGAGGTCACGGCAGTGTGCACATGTTTGGCGAAAAGTAAACAAACAAAAACAGAATTTAAAAAAATCACATTTTTACAATAAAACTCGAAATGATGAATGAATTCATCTTGTATATGATCTTTAATTTGAACTCGTACATTGGTCTGCATCTGTTCTGTTTATTTTATTTATTTTGCACATTTATGCTGCATTTTCACATTTTAGCGAACACGTGTAGTAAAATGACGATTGACATACATTTTCACATTAGCCAATCAGAATGGTTTTGTAATCTAGAACGGAACTTCACCAGGGAAGTTCAAGCAAGTTTTTGTGTAACGTTGAAATAACTATAAACTACGCGTTGTTTTTCTAAGATAAGATGTATTGAAGAAATGTGACCGGTACACAATGGAAGATAAATTACCACTTGTTTGATATCCATAGTACACATTTACGGAACTGCGTGTTTTAGGTATGAAATGCGCGATTGAAACGGGTTAGTATATTTTTCCCTTCATGACCATGGTTCTTATAGAATACCTAGGGGCAGGGTATAACATGTACAGAGGCATTTTCTTTCTGGTCTGGCGCCAGTGTGCAGGAGTAGTAGTATTCTATTTGGCAGTTTTATTCTAACTTAAACAGTAACTGATGTCCGCCCGTTACATGTGAGCTTATAAATAAAAATTATGATCCACAAAGTTGACTTGCCTTTAAATGGCTTTTGATATAGCGCGGCTGTATCACAAAAAATCAAACCTCAGTCCCTAGGTTGGTCACTAAATCAGCATTCAATGTTTTGCGGTCGACTGGCCTTCACTTATCATTGGTGTTAAGGGCGTGCGTTCTTAACCATTAGAGGGGGCCTTGACCTAAATGGTAATGTCACTTATTTAGAGCAGGGTTAACAACTCTTCGGCCAATTGATCAGTGATCCGTCAAAAGTTGATAAAAATGCATTATACTTGAAATTGTAAACCAGCAAGCAGTGTTAGTGTGGTTATGAATGGAATAAATAAACTGGCTTAGAAGTGACTAACAAACTAGAAACAACAATCGTAAGCTGATTGGGGTTAACATTTCATAAGATACCGGAAGAATTATAGTACATTTTATTTTACAATGATTTAAAGTTCCATAAGGATTTTAACTAAATATTAAAATCAATGTTAAAGTCAGATAAAGAAGCTGTCTAAATAGAGAATAATGCGTAATAAGGTAGTTAGAAATACACTACTTCTCATCAAAACACATGAACTTACAAAGTGAGAGCCATGAAGGGAGGGAATCAAAACAATGGACTGAATAATACTTTCTACAATGTTAATCAAACCACGAAACCTGTAACAAATATATGACAAAACATATCCAAAACTGGATATAACGAAAATAATATTTGAGCTGTGCCATGAGAAAACCAACATAGTGGCTTCGCATCCGCGCAGTCTGGTCAGGATCCATGCTGTTCGCTAACAGTTTCTCTAATTGCAATAGGGTTTGAAAGCAAGCAGGCTGGTCTGGATCCCATGCTGGTCGCAAAGCCACTATCTTGGTTTTCTCATGGCACGGCTCATTTATTCATAACAATAAAAACTGTGGCAGCCATATTTTAAACAAAGGCATAATAAGCTTTTATATGATACATTATAGGTTTATTTACCAGATTTCGTTTTCTTTGGCTCTAATATTTGTTGAAATTTGGTGACTTAATTTTCGTCATTACAAACAAATATCCGCATGTCACAAAGACCTTATAACTATATCTATACATGGTGTTAATTGGATGTTCTTATTAAATGTTTATAGATCGGTATTCTTCTCAGCAGTGCCTGTTTGAAAAACACTTATTTTCTAAACTGCTTGATGATTTGTTATTACCCCAACCAACCACATCTCGTAAATATTAAATGGAAACATTTAAGGATTTATATCTTTTTTGATAAAACACTTACTTGTTTTATCAAGAATTTATATTGATAGTAACCGTAAAATAAAGTAACTGCAAAGTAATTCAAAGACTTTTCGGTAGTTTTTGTTTAAAATAAAAACAAATGGTTAGTCCAAACGCACAAGTCACACACAAAAATAGTGATGTAAAACAGGAGTGTAAACTAAAAAGCTTCAACTTAAATGACCGTAAAATAGTTTATACATCTTACCGTCTGTCTTAACATATTCTAGTTTGAAGTATCAGCTAGGTAACAGGATTTAAGCGAAATGTGTTTATAGGAATATATATATATATATATATATCTTATTATTTGCTAGGACGATAATTTCTTTTAGCTAAGTGAAATGATCCGCATGCATGCTATTCTTTGTTATGTATACTTTGTATGTCACCCTCACCCTTTACTATTGTCATTATCATTATTATGTACATTCTGTTTATTACAAGGAACAATGTCTATCGCCGACGCCGATTTATTGGGTTACATTACAACATTCCAATGACAGCTTGAAACGATACTGTGAAAATGGAATTTGAGGGTTAATATAGGTAAAACGAAAATTGTTATTGGTATTGAGAAAGTAATGGACGCACGGTGGACACGATACTTGTACAAGAAGCCTCCAGCTATAAAAAATGTTCAAACTCAAACAGCCGGCTCATAATCTCTTATAATAAAACGTTTCATAAAAAATACATTTGGACAATTTGCATGATCCAAAATCTTGCGAAGTTTGTAAACAACATCCCCATAAAAATCAGGTTTTGTTATACATTTTCGCAGACAGAAGTATTTTTAAGTCTCGGTTTCAAATTTTAAAACCAAATCTCAATTGAAACAGAAATTTTCAACAAATTATTTACGCACTTAATAATAAAGGTAACATACCGAAGAAGTTTATTGTTAATATATTGAATATGCTCATAAAAGCTCTTCAATATTACTGTCATCTCTGGCAAATGGAATTAATTGAGACATATACATCTCTTAAGAGGTTGCCTAGGGTGCATCCCTATTTAAATGGATGGCATTTACAGTACTTAAATTAATTTTTTTTTATTAATTTTAAGTTTTGATCTTACCATGAAAATTTAAAATGCATATTTGAATAGTATCTAATAGACATCATTTGAGCATGACAATCTATCACTGAAAATTTATTTGACTGAGTCTGTTAATGAGAGTAATGAAAACTGCAGCCGGCAACGGCTTCAGTGGTCTTCTATTACAATATAATTGAACAGACTGACTCCATAGTCATAAGGACCAGACAATATGAAAACGCTTGAGTTCATTTACATTTATGCAATTTTCAGCTGCACTTATTTGGATTTATTTTCAAACAAATTGTGTTAATCTAGCGTCTCTTTCTACAGTCTATAAACTGTATAATGTTTCCTTTAGTTGTATTTACAGTTTTAAACTGTGTTGTAAACTTCTCCATTTCACTAGATCGTTTTAACTTCATCATAACTACTGTCCCTACAAGCATTAAACCTTACCTAAGGACTGACGTACGTAAGAGGCACATATCAATTGGTTTACGGTCAGGTATCCTAAAGGTCAAGGTCACTGGTGTCAGATTTTACATATTATATTGTTTCTTAGTACCCATTTACCTTTGTCACCCAACTTTTACACCCAATCTTCCCCTCGCCCTACTTCTTCACAAGATAAACGTTTTGTACATTTCTCACTGTAGTTTATTTCAAATAATCTCTCACTTCCCATCTCACCCCAATCCCTAAAACTGTAACATTTCCCATCAATCTTCTACTTCTGAATTACTGACCCTACTGTCATCAAACTTCACATGAGGGCGGGCCTTTGAAAGGGTCAGATTTTAATTCGTTTATGGTCAGGTACACCGAAAGGTCAAGCTCACTTACGTCTGATTTTGTAATAGTGTAAGGTAAAGTACCTACTTTCCGTTTGATCTTGTTTCTTAATATCCATTTACCAGCCATCATCCAACTTTAAAACCCATCCTTCTCCTCACCCACTTCCCCAAAAATGGACATATTTTTATTTTATTTCTTTTTCACATTTCTCAATTCATTTCAAATCATTCCTTATTCCCCCGTCTCTCACCCACTCCCACGAAATTAAAATCTCCTAGTATAACATCTCATACTCAACCCTACACATTACCCCGCATTCTCCATTCTTTACATTTTGCACACCTCGCACTTGTCGTTTTTAACTACCCATAAAACATAGTGCCCGCCCCTACCCTGAGACATCAGTCTTTGTTTTCATCATCTTGAGAATTCGATGGGTGATATGTTTAATAATTTGGACAGAAATTGTAGGTAATAAAATTCATATCTTTTAAAAACTGATATCGCTTCATTTTGTGCACGTGTCGATCATAAACTAACGTGCAATATCGTCCCTTGAGATCTCGTAATATTTTCAGATATAAAGAGATACTGCGGCTGATTAGTTGTTATATGTATGAACAATTCGATCTTCCATCTTATAACTATCCTACCATACAAGTAACTAAACATATGTGACAATGTTTATGTGTCCTGATGATAGCACAATCTACACATGCCCAAACGTAATAAATGACACTATATATGTGGCTTTGCGCAGTGTGCAATTTAAGACAAAACCACGCAACAAAGTTATTACCAAAATTAAAACGTTTGTATACTTTCGTACGGCGGCATATTAACGCCAAAATATAACCAGATTATTAGAATGCTCTACCTCAACGTGTAAATTTTTAAATGAATGAAAGGAACAACTCACTAAATATTCATCCTCTTTTTTTAATACTCAATGCAATTATTTCTAGTCTTGTTGCATACGTACAAGGTATATTTGTACTGTACATTTGCGAAAATATAACAGAAGTTTTACGAAACGTAATATTAAGTAGACCTCATTTTGCTATGAAGCTGACGTGTTTTTATTAAGTATTTATTAATTTGTCATTTTATTAACTTTAGTTCTATGTGAACACAAGATAGGGAAAGCCCGCCCGCTTAATCAAAAGGGAGAGCGCAGATCTACGGGTCACAGGACTTATGTTATCCATGACGATTTGAAAAAGACATTTTGTCTGAAATCATTCGTCCTCTATCGCTAATTCATGTTGAGAAGTCGGCATTTACTTGCGGGAAACAGGTTTGTACCGGTAATTTATCCAGGAAAACTGGTTAGGGTAGTGCCCGCCGTTACATAACTGAAATACTGTTGAAAACCCAAACAAACAAGTTAGGAGAGCAGGGCATAACAATGTTTAATTCCACGGGACGATTATTATTAAGATATTGTTATTTAGCGTAACGTCAAATTCTACCCAAAAGGGAGTAAACAAAATAAAATAGTTTATACTATGTTATTTATGAATATAATATTATTCATACTGAAACTACATTTAATTTATTTTGGACTTTTTTAAACAAGACAGGGCTGCCGAGTGTGTTTAAGCAACTTGCATCAACGCAGTCAAGCATATTGATTCGGTGTTTGAATTAAATTTTGATGAGATGTACTTGCACCTGCAATACAACATACCCTCATGCCTACCTTACTGTTGCAGCGGAACGAAGTTGTAAAAATAATATTGAATAGACCCCATGATAATAATAATACGTACGACATCAAACATGTATGTCCGTCCCATCCAAAGAGCCATACAATATAAATACATTGTATATTTGAACTAATAGGTACAGAGCGAAATCTCGTTCAGCTGGTCACACTCCAATGAGACTTCTTCACGATGACGCTGTAATGGCCGCCATTTTAACTTGAATTTTGAGTTGGTTAAATACACTTTTTCTAGACTTCCAAAAACAGTATTTTGGCTCCGTATTTACCATATTTCAGCATTGATTTTATGGTGAAAAAAATTATATGAAATAAAATTGTCAAAAATGTAGATATACATGTCTGTGGTTTAGTAGAGTATTCGCGATATATGGTAATCTTGTGATGCCTCTATGTTATATCACTAAGTGGTATAAACACATTTTGGTACTATTTTTATTTCATTTTGGTCGTACCAAACTGCGTTGAAATGGTGCCTAGGATGTGTCCAGGAACATGGAATGAAATGAATTTCTGTACATTTAATGAATTACTCAGACCAGACTACTTAATAAATTGATTAGGATTGTTTCTTAGTAAAAGAATATTTTCTTCTTAACACAATGTTTTGGCATACAAGGACACTTTCTGTTTACATGATGTTGTTCGATACATTGACTGTCCGTTGTCTGTCTTACTTCTCCAAATCATCCTGAACCATAGAATGTTTTTGCTTACAAACTGCAAGTTACTTTTCATCCTGGGCGGTAAAGTTTTACCCCTTAGACTAACTAAAAGTTTCAGTGATAGAGATGTTAATATGCTGTCACGGATCTATTAGCTGAAATGAACCCCGTATTGAAACCTTATGTAAAATAGCTATGTTACACAGACTGTTTGCTTTCTTATTTTTGACTGTAATATTATTTGTAATAATGTGTTTTGCCAAGTTAAAATCCATAACAACTTGAAGACAACTCCACCATATGCGTCACTAAAATATCTATCTAGTATGTGCGCGATTTCTCTCTATAAATGGAAAAACACAGACAAATAAATAAATGATAACCTCACAGAGAGATACTTTGTTGTAATAATTATATCATATTCGAAAGTTACGCTTGATGTAAACGTTACTATCACAAAAACACATAAAGTGCAAAAGGAGACGATTTATTACAAAAATCTAGTGCAACAAATAAAAACAACACTTCAATAACGTCGCTGGAACCCATGCGGAGATCGTGTCTCTACGGCCTTTAATGTTGATCATAAATTTATCGTAAATTCACGCTATGTATTAATTAACTCATGATTTATTAATAAATTTCATCAGTTAATTGAATGACATTGACTTTTCAGTCAATTTAATCATTGCTGTCACAGTTAAGTTCCGCGGGTGATCAGGGGAATTCGCATAATTACGACTTTATGTTGTGTCTCTGGACTCGCAGACGTATCTCAAGCACGCAAGCTAGTAACTTATCAATACGAAATTTTCTGCAAAAGTGTCGGGCAAACAAATGACTGATATATTTTTTTCTTCAACTGATGCAATGTAGACTTATTAACAAATTATTCATTAAGCTTAATTCGTTCACAGTTTCTGCTGAACTGACTACACGAATATTAATAGTTAAAGGATTAGTTTGGGATTCAGTTTGGAACATAGTGAGGTTAGTATACCAGCGCACCATTAACTGGTTTAAGGCTGTTGCACAAAGTCAAATTAGAAATTCCTATAATAGATAAAAATCATCCACGCAGCTTGGGAAATTCAAGGACCCAAACTCATTATCGTTTAAATGATGCATCTGCTGGAAAATTTGCAAGTATTCAAACTACTCTGAACCTTGTATCGACAGCGTATTGGACGAAAATGAATGAACATTTTTAGTAGAAAACTTTGTTTTCATACGGAACTCAGACTGCTACAAAATATATATTAACAAATCAAAGAAATACCAAAACAGTTTCTACAAGCGTTATGTTTTTAAGAATATGTTTTGCAGGATTCAGCTGCAAATCACGTGCTCCATTTTCACCCAAAATATTTAGCCGCCATGTTTATTTCAGAACATCAAATAAATGGTAACTATTACCTGAGGTTTTCTTGGTGAAGAATATATTTTTCCTTATTAACACAAAGAAGTACCCTTTTGGTATAGTTTTGCTTTGTTCACTTTTGCTGATCTGTCATCGATTAGTAACATATAAAGAATAAACGTAATTGTGCAAATAGTTTGCCATTTTACACATCTTTTTTGGACAAGGAATCCTTTTCACTTTAAATATGAAACATTGATGAAATCAGAACTTTTTCCAACACAAATTCAGCATTTCAACATTTTAAAAATCAAAAACTTTCGAACAATATATTGAAAGTATAGATATAATGAGAAAATAAAATAAAGTTTTTTTTTTTTTAAAAAAAAAACAAACTTTTTTCAGAGTAATTCCGGGAACTATACAATTAGTGCCAAAGTTCACCTGAATAAAATTATTGTAAAAAAAGAGCAGTACTTACTTGTTTGATTTTTAAGTCCTATAGAAAGAAATCGCCTTGCAATTTCAAATATATAAAAGTTCTTTTTTATTTTTGCTTTATTAAATCACTTTGTCCATTTGTTTATATATTAAAAATCTGGAACGTATTATCACGCAACTCTCTTGCAATCGGAACTTCGTGGTGAATAACCTGTATTAATGAGATAAAAGTATGATGTCACAGGAGGGCCACTTATTTCGACAGAAGTAAAAGACTGTGCCTGGGTATAAATTTTAAATATTGAAATGAATACATCAAATTCTTCTTTGTGAATAAAGAAAAAGAAAACAATTGCACTTTATGTAAATTGCAGTGCATTTCTTCAAACTTTAAACAGGTAGAACAGGGCCTTTGTGGCCGACTGTTTAATGTCGTAGACTAGGAATCTCCAGCCCCTTACGGCTGATGGTTCGAAATCTCTCTTGGGGTGTAGAATCTTTTCATATGAGGGAGCTATCTAGATCAGGGGTTCTACTCAAGCGCCCATTTATGCCTGACATAATGCTCGGACGGATACCTGGGGTCATCTACCATCAAAACAAACTTGAAAGTCGCCATACTACCTACAATTGTGTCGGTACGACATTAAACCCAACGAAAACAGGACAAAGACAAATAATTATAGCGGCACAATAGCCTTTACATAGAATAAATGTATACATATTGTTCATATATAGAGTTATAGAGTGACGTTTACTCCTTCCTTTGTCGACGTAACAATGTAAAGTTTGTGTATCTATTTATATCTACCATTTTGACGAAAATGCAATTCATTTTTTTAAAGGTGCTTGTCAAATTATTTTTAAATCTTCAGAATTGAGAAAAGTCAGAATAGTCATTGTCCTTCTATAAAATATCATCGAAGTACCAGAGTTCTTTCATTTGCCAAAATTTAGGAAGTGTGATA
Organism: Mercenaria mercenaria; assembly: GCF_021730395.1. Taxonomy (NCBI): domain Eukaryota; kingdom Metazoa; phylum Mollusca; class Bivalvia; order Venerida; family Veneridae; genus Mercenaria; species Mercenaria mercenaria. The sequence goes on from NC_069368.1 coordinate 19,479,803, forward strand.
CTTGACAGATATTTCTGATTTTAATTAGGATTTATCAATGGTCAGGATTATGACATATTCAAAATATCTTAATTGTGTTTCTATGTTCATTTCAACTAAAAGTTTTAAAGTTACCTAAGTTTACCATAAAAAAGATACATTCCCTTCCACTATAACACGACAATGCACGAAAACATAAAAACAGAGACTAAACCTGTTGTAAGTACGTTATTCTAAGTTTTGAAGTCTTTACAATCAGGCCAAACTTGATCACGGACAATAAAAAAAAAACAAGCATAATCAGCTAAGACGCAGCTCTGTTCCTTCTTCATGTTTGATTGCGTCTGTTTGTTACTTCTTTGCTTATATGATAGCATTCATTTGTAATAATATAACCATGTACTCAATTGGTGAGCATGTGTATACATTTATACCTACATATATTTTGATTCTGAGTGCTGCAGCGGTGACTTCCCTCCTTTTCATTGTTGGGAATTTGTTCTTCTTTTCTGACATTTGGAAAAATTAGAGTTTGTACTTTGAAACGTGGCGACCAACAATAAATCTGACTGCTTCGACATCGTCGGTTTCAACAATATTTGCGTATGTTTTGTTTGGATTCATATAAATGAAAATTGAATGTCACGTGACCCATAGCCGTAAAACTGTGAAGTTATAAACCAACCCTGTGATGTCGCATCAGACTGTTGTAAAATATTTTAATTGCTATTGATGAGAGCTTCAAAATCACGCACATGATAATCACGGACTCCAGTTTAAGTCGATATAGTATCAGAGCAAAAAGTTTACGACTTTTCCATGTGACTTGTTTTACGTAACTTTCTTTGACTTATCGGGGAATTTGAACAGACACAGACAGCATATAAAGTTCTAGCTTTCGCTTCCTTCTTACAACAAGTCAGTCAGATAACGTAATGACGTCTTTGGCGAAATGAGTTGGTGCGTTTAATTATTCGTCATTGAGAACGTACTTAACGGCTGACCAAACATGTGCCAGTAAACGTTTTTATTTAACTGTTTTTTGCATAGTTATTTCTCTAGCTAGTGCATAAAGATTCAACAAGTAAGTACATAAATCTCATAAATTTATAATAAGAAAAGGATTAATTTTCCTTCAAGTCAGCTATATTGTTTACCAGTATTTTATGCAAGTAGGCACAGATGTATACAAATGTACACGTGTAAATTATACGCTCATGCAGAGATGTGTATATAAAAATATATATCCAGTCATGTACTAGTATTTTATATTTTATGAATCTCTTACAGTAACTGCTCTTGTTTCGTACTAAACCTGCTTCGGAGAGCCGGTAGATGGATTTCCAATCCCGGTCATTTTAATGTTTATCACGTCCTAGTATGTAGAAATTTAAAAATAATCATAAAGGTAGACAGATTGTTATATCTACGATTATACGATTATTGTAAGTGTTTCAACAGTTTAGACATGACAGATTATAGACATGCACTATCCGTTTCTTTTTTACAAATTTGCTCATCCAGCCAAAAGCTAAATTTTTGTTTCATTTAAGGTAATCAAAACTAAAAAAAAACAAGACTGACCTCAAAATATAATTATGTTACATCTCTGTTTTAGAAATAATTCTTAACAATTAGTTTCCTCTGTGTGAAGGTACCATCCTTAAAAATGGCAGTTATGTGCATTTTATTTCGAAATATTATTGAGGTATATCAATACGTTTACGCAACTGTACTGTTACGTCATTGGGTAACAACAGAAAAATAAACCAACAACTATTAACAATAACAAACTTTATTATGAAAAATAACATATCAAATACCTTAAAATGTTAATAAGCCGTTAAGCCTAATAGTTCAAATCCTGCCCTGGTCAAATTTAATTTCAGTCAGTAATAACTCCAAATTCCTAACAAAATCCAAACTGAATTTAGTATATCCCAAGAAGATAGATAATCCATTCAAAGAAAGATTTTCAATGCACAGTTAAATATCCAAACCAGTAATATTTTGGTATTAAGAACTACTGGAAAGTTTTTCAATTAGATCTTACTTTAGGTTCTCCCCTGTCCTCAGACAGCTTCCTTTTTAAAGCAACATGGAAGAATCAAGCACTTTTATGTATAACCAAGAATAAAAAGAAAATTCTGGAAAAATCCAGAAAAACCCAGACTTTAAAATAAGTGTTAACACCCTGTTTATGGAATCTTCTAGAAAACAATAGTCTACAAATAACTTATTGTCATACATGATGTCTCAAAACTAGGACAAATTCTACAGTAAACAATAAATTATAAAGATAAAAGAATAATAGAGAATGACATGTAGCTAAGAGTAATCTGTAACGTGTTAGCTTACGTCTTTATTTATATACTTTTGAATAGTTTGAGATAAGAAAAAGAACGATAGACCTTCCATCACAATGTCATGGGTCCTTTGGGAACACTGTGATTCTGCTTGATAATATATTTCCAGTTTGCTTCTTTTTTTTTTATTTCAGACCGATCCATTCGCAATTAATTCATTTTGACTTAGTCTAGAAGTAACCGGAACCACTTATATTTGTTGGAAACATTACTGAACTGAAAAAATGCAGAAAAATATAAACAAATAAATGAATTAATAAATTATAACGAAAAACCAAAAACGCAATCCCTATGGTGTGGGTGTGTAGATGTCAGATACGTGGGCAAAAACACGGAGAAAGTAAACTGTATAAGCAGCTAAAAAAAAAATAGCAACTAAAGGAAAAAAGTGTTGGACACCTTTTTTAATTGTCAGGGCAAATGTTTAAGCCGATTAACTGTGTACGAAACCCCACTCTTAAACAATCTATGGGCAATAACTGGCATTTATACTTGCATATGCAATTGAAACAACAAAGCGTGATCCAGAACACAGTCTTCAAGCATAATTTTAATCTTTGAGTTAAACGCGGGTGAAAACTCTAGTCTGATCAAGAGGCAACATGTATAAATTCTTACATAGCTAACGAAATATGTCCGCTGTTGGAAGACCAAACAATATCAAACAATAGTGAAAGACAATTTGCAAACTAAAAGTCTGCATAAGGTAAGATTGTTTATTCAATTTAATCAGGTCGAAAAAAAACAACAATATAAAATATTAAGTTTAACCAAACCGTATATTATCTGGTTGTTTGTGAAACTATTTCTACAACTATTAATCCCTTATATTCTGATGAAATACCAATCCGTCCCATCAGATGGAAAATTTCATTAAACCGGGTTTGATTGCATTCTTTGCTTCCTAAAGATGTTCTTGTACACTTGTTTGGACGATCTCACGCGCTACTCACAGAGCTTGTTTGTTTAAGTAAATGATTATGCAAAAGATGTAAGTCATGTCCTTAAATAGCCTACATGTACGTTGAGAGAATTGGCTGAAATTGAGAATAAATAACACGGTTCAAAGTAATTGCAGAAATGTTCTAAAAGGGACACTTAAACTTTAATTCAGTATAAACCACAATTAAGGACACAATACCAATAATAACTTGACGAAGACCTGTCGGTGAGCATCATTCGATTGTTATGGTATTATTATCATTCAGATAAAAAGTTGTGCGGTAATGGTATTTTTGTTATATTTTGATTGTTTTTAAAGGCCCTACAAAACCTATACAAAACCTAGTGACCTACGTTTTCTCCTCACATGAACTTCATGAAAATCATTCAGATAATACAGGTAGAATGAAGCTGTATTACAAGATTACAGGTGGACAATTAAGACCCTTTCTGAACTTATGTGTCATCACAACTTCATCTGCTAAGTTATTCAGACAATCTATTTTCAGTAAAGTTTTTAAAAGGTAGATAAATAACTCTCTAACACTAAAGAAACAAAGTGTGGTCGAACCGCCACTAAATACGACAAGAACTGTGCATACTGCCACATTATTTCTATAATATATGCCACTTTCAACTTGTAACTAGATACTAGTACTGCTCTATTTTTATGGAAATCATGTAAAGTTACTATAATAGAAGCACAAAAGAATCCAGTTATTTTAGGGGGTCTTATAGTCAGTACCGTTGTTATTTTATTAAATATATAATAATAAAAAGATAATTCAATTTTGTATACGAACATGTCTTTATTTACATCTCACCGTAGGTATAGGAAACAAATAAACACAAACATGAAAAAACAAAACAACAACAAAAAAAAACCAAAACAAACAAACAAAAAAAACCCCGAAAAAACAAACAAACAAAAAATCAAAAACAAAATTATTTCTCAAGTGTAGCATCTCGTAGTATGAAAAATTCTATTTTATGTTCATATAATGGGGTAAAAATAAAAACAGCAGTGATAAAACACTTGAATATCCTTTACTTTTATTAATTGAAATTTTATTTAATTTGCTTTTACGAGTTATCTTTGTAGTATGGATTACTCTTTCTTTACAATGACTATTCTAAAAACATACTTTCCATTTCTTTGCTTAGTCTGTATGAAATGACTTCATTTTATGTCAGTGTTTGTAAATGAGAACATTGAAATTTGTTCACACAAGTGATTAAGTGTTTTCATTTTTCATTTGCTTTATTTTTCAGTCGTGATGTTAGGTTAGAAGCTACAAGAGACAGAGATCGATATTCTCCTGATGGGATTCTCATGTATCTGTATTGATTTACGGTGGTCTAGCCGTACAACTGAAAACCACTCTTTCACACACTATCAGATAATTCATCAAAACAAATTGATAAACAGATCTGAAATATCTCTAAACTGTATAGTATTTTTTTGCGCTTTTTCTTGGCAAGCGCTTCCATTCATTTAACGGCTTTAACAATGAAAAAAAAAAGAGAGAAAAAAAAGAAGAAACAACAACAATGAATTCAGATTTGAATTACTTTGGCGACCGATCTTACTAAATAGATAATACTTTCAACATTTTTTTCTTAAATACCGTCAGGCTAGAATAGAGATAGAATTTTCTCGAGGCGTCTGGGGATATGATTTCACGTTCAAAATTCTTCCGTTGCGTTTTTAAACGCCACCAAAACAACTGAAATGTTACAAATTGAGCGAGCAATCGAAACAAAGAAAATACTCGATATCTCAAACTCGCTTATCTCAAGATTCCGACTCCCTCGAAGGGCTGTGACTTAATACAGAGTTGGTGCGCCTGTGATATATTACAGACTCCGGTATATACCGGATTCACTAAATTTGAACAAAAATACATTAAATGTATATATTTTGTAACCATGGTGATTCTAACCCTAACCTTTAGTCAGTATGTTATGCACAATATACACTATATGCTAGCGGACATGCAAAAAAATGACTATTTTTGCCGTGCGTTCCATTTGATAATAATTCCGCGCATGCTCAGAACGGCTGCACCAACTCTGCAATGAGAAACATTCCTCTCGAAGACATTTTTCAAGTCTAGTCCAAAAAAAACATGTTCACAAAATATTATTTTAAGTCAAATGTCGGTTATCTCGAATTAACACGTCCAATCCTTTGGAATTCGAGATACCGAGTTTCAGCCTTATAAGGAAAGTGGTCGGCGACATTTGAATTGCTTGAGCGAGCCCAGGTGCTTGAGCCATTGATATTCCAGTGGGCGATTCTTTACAGTCTCTTTTAGACTTAATAGCTCAACAGTAACCTCCTCTGGTATAAAATAGTTATTCCACTTCCTATACTGTAACATTAAGAAACATTATTTTCTGCATTGTTTGAAACATACATTATGTGACCAGTCAATTAACGAAGTGTAAATGTTTCTTTTTTTTTTTTTTTAGTTTACAAGGTAATATTCCGTAAACGGCTCGTTTTCTTTACATATTTGCAGCCATTTTGATTAATACTAAGATAATGAAACCATAACCTCCGTTTCGCTTAAATGATGTATGTAATCACATTGCCAAATGTCATTATGTGTCCTTAAAGATATACTCCCATGATTAACGGTATTTATAGGAATCTAATTCGAGGTATGTGAATCGAAGGTGTAGAAAATATATTCAACAGAAAAAGCCACATTAAAAACAACAACAAAACCTCACACACACTCTAAACGGCAACGAAGGAGCATGCATTATACTAAATGTAAGACATACACAAATAAAATATGAGTTACAACAGAGTTTCTATCAGGCACGGGAGGTAACCTTGATCACTACTAATTTTTTATTTTATCTAAGATGACCTTCTGTTCCTGGAGTGATACCGATTTCCGTTCTTAAGGGTTGTTTGATTTAACAGAGATGCCTCATGTTTTTGTGACATCATTTTTATCTTTGGTTAGCAACAGTTACAACTGTTTAACCAACTGTTTATCTGTCCGCCGTTACATAACTGTAAAAAAAACTATTGAAAAACGGCGTTAAACCCAGAAAAAGCAAACAAAACCTCTTCTGTCAGTTACTTTGTGTTGTGAATATTTGTAAATTGAATATCGCTAGTACTATCGATAAACGGACTTGAATTCCAAGGTGGAAGTGGAATCTTTTATCTTAATAGATCATGACAAGCCTAACTTGCAAATAGCATTTTCATCTGCTTTTGACCTTCTTTGGAAATTGTATAAATCACACAATTTGAAACATACTATTAATGGTCGTAGTTAGAGCAGACATGAACACCACATTAAACTTTAACTTTGTCAATTAGGACTTGTCAATTAGGACTTGCCAGTTAGGTTATTAGTGATATTACACCACAACGATTTTATCGTAAGCTCATAATGTTAATCTATGCTAATATTCCGTTTCAACATCAAGAGAGTGATAGATTTCAGAATCTTCATAAAAATGAACGACAACGAATTAAATATTTACACTGTTTTATAAAGAATCAGATAAAGTGAACATTGCGGCTAACTTTGTCTTCAATAAACAAAGAAGGCGTTTTACATAATGGTTAATTTTTAATGATCATAATGAAGTTGGAACAAGATATGAGCCCCAATGATTTAGCAAAGATTAAGTATGAAATATTGATGTTTTAAAGTGTAAAGTGTTTGAGCATATTTTAATAACTTTAGGTCAAATTAAAAAGTAATAAAAAATAATTCATAACCCTGCTTGTATTCGTTAGTATCAACTTACTCTGTTATGGTTAAAACATAAATCACTTTAGTATATTTTTTCGGCGCAGCTGTATTAAACTCGTTTTCGTGATCTACAATGACCTATCCCACCTGACTAAATTTGCGAACCGGATTATTTGATAACGGATCATAGGTATTTAAGCTGTACGAAACTTTGTTATGTACATGTCGCTCTCCATTATACTTCATTTTATTATTATTTCTTTTCTATTGATGTCTCATTATTTACTGATAAAATCTGTCCTAGTTTTGAGACATCATATATGTCAATAAGTTATTTATAGGGTATGGTTTTCTAGAAGGTGTTTACATTTTCCAGAATTTCTTTATATTGCTGGTTATACATGAAAGTGCTTGAACCTTCCATGATACTTTAAATAGGAAGCTGTCTGAGGACAGGGTAAAACATAAAGTAAGATTTTGTTGAAAAAATAATCCTTTGTTTCTTCATAGCAAAATATTACCAGTTTGGACTTTTAACATTTGATGGATTTACATTATCATTCTGGATAAAAAATGTATCTTTAAAGAGAGGATTTATATTTATTGGATTTGAATTATATGTGAGAAATTTGGAAATTATACAGATTGGATTTAACTTTAACCAGTACAGATTTGGACTAGTCTTGAATATCAAAATTGGACTTTATGGCAAGCTAACATTTCCAAGGTTTTTGAATTGTTATTTTCAAAAATAAATAAACTTTGTTATCGTTATTGCTAATTTCTTTTTCTGTTACCTTTAATAATTTAAGTAAAAAGCAATAGTTACCATTAGAGGTAATTATATTTATGCAACAACCCAATCTGACTAAAGTACTTGATCTTCTAAACGAAGATCTGAGAACGACCCATTCACATACGTCTTCTGTATATTTTGTATTTCCAGTATCGCTATTTTTATTTTAACCAATCAGACGACTTGTTCGAATGCCAAAGAGTAAGAAAAATATGCTGTTATTTCAGGGCTCGAACCCGGGACCCCTCGCTTACAAAGCAAGTGGCCTACCGACTGAGCTTACCGGCCATCTGACACAATACGACATAACAATAAATTGTTGTAAATATCAAAAATCAAGGCTACAGGTAGATTTGCAAAATGTTGTAAGCTAAGCTCTGATTAGCTAGCGGAAGGATCGTCAGAACGAGGCCATGAATAGGTCGTTTTCAGATCCTATGCGTAACGTAATAGGATATGTACTTTAGTCAGATTGGCAACAACCTTGCTAATTGGAAGAAAAAGTTATTTTTTTTTCACCTTGCTGAATGTAATGACAACGCATTCATCCAGAATAAACTGTTTACAGTTTTAAAGCGTATTTCGCATGAATATTGGTATGTCTAAATAAATGAAATATATATGTGTAATTAATACAACACAAATACCGTTAAAATACTACTTTTTATCAATTTACAGAGAAAACTGTGTACGGTCGTATAACTAGTAAATACTAAATTTACACTAACATGGGCGGTTTTCAGGCGTAATCGATTTAGGTTTGCCAGTAAGAGAAGGGTTTCTGGTGACAGTCTTTTCTTTTGTATATAATAAACTACAGCTCTTTTCATGCAAGCGTTTTTCTCGTACTTCTACATTTGCGCCGACTATCTTTTTAAAAGATATTTCATGTTATCTGCAATATAACATAAAGGCGTAGGTTGGCATAGTTACATAGTAAATTGTAACCATTGTATTAACAACACTATTACAGTACTCTATTTTGATAAAACATTTGACCTGATGAACAATGAATATTTTTCATTTTGTCTAAAATATTGTCCTTTTTAAATAAAAAAATCGTTAACAAATTTAGGCAATACCTCATAGTACAATTCAGTATGAAACAATTGAAAGCAAATGTAAAGGTAATAATGAATATGTTTTAATAATGTAGGAGACTAGGCGGTCTACCATATCTGATTCAAAGGGGATACAATAGGGTTATTATAATACTAACTCGATCTTGGATGCTGTATTCGTCTCGTATGGATTTTACCAGATCAGATCTCACGAGGCGTGCAGGAACCGAGTGTGACCCGTCCTTGCAAAATCCACGAGAGTCGAATACAAAATCCCAAACCTAGCTACTGTTGTAATGACCCTTTGATTACATATCTCCACCTTTTTGTTTGTTGTTTTGTTATCGAACCAAATCTTCATTTTTTGTCGATGTTAAAATAAATAGAAATGAGTGATAAAATGTATGTATACGCTATTTATAGAACTGTCGGGCCATTCATATTAAATGAAAATAGTCCGGCAACATACAAAACAAAAGGTACAATACGGGTTTATTTTCTGCCTATTCATATTTACTTGTGAAATACAACAGTATTTTCAACAAAATTTATATAGGCATATTATAAATGCTCGTATTTCTTGTTGGTTTACACTGTATTTTACTGCAGTCGGTTTTGACATTTATAATTGTGGCGGTTTTCACTTCTTGTGGCCTGCTATTTGTGACAAGATTTTTGCTGACCACTCTCCGTATTTGGGGATTCTAATCCTAGGGATATTTTATAAAGTTGGCCCGCTAAATATCACGAAGGTTAATATTTGGGACAATGGTCATCGTGCATGTACCAAAACCGCGCAAAGTATCAGAAAGGAATGAGATGCGGAACTAAGCAGTTCACGTAACTTCTTTCTCAGTGTTTTTGTAAGATGGAGGATGGTTTGAAGATGGCATTGTTCTGTGAGTTTTATGCTTTTCATACTATGACTTTAACACATGTTTTGAACAGATTTACCTGCAACACGTATTTTCAGCCTCTTTTCAGAATGACATAACAGCTGTTACATAAGATTTCATTTCAGATTTACATTTGTTAAACCTTTATAGAGAAGCATTTTTAATGTAACTAAAATGTAACTTGATATAATTTGTCGTTTATTCGGTAGCTTATGATACCTTATTGTTGATTTTAGGTAACCGTTGGCATCGTTGTACACGTTGTAACCAACCGTTGTATCTGATGTTTTAACTGGCGTTGTATTTGACGTTGACGTAGTCTGAAGATTGCCAAGAGTAAAACATATATGTGTACTGCAAAGAGTGTTTTGACTTTGTTATTTGGACCCTAAAACTTAACATCAGGCCAGCCGTGACTTCCACTACAATGATGTATATAAAAATGATAACTTTTTACGGAATTGCAATGTTTGAGAACTCAAGAATGGGAAGAATGAACAGTGTACACTAACGCAATGATACTGTGGAGGGTTGGAATACATAAATCAGCAAATACGGAAACGAATGTAGAATAAGTAATTACTTTCAATGGAACTCATGCGGAATTGAATTGCAATGTGATTTCTGTCAAGAAGATATAACCATTCAACTAACAACTGTTGTATTATGAAAGTACAAGGAAGATGTTTTAAACCTTTAAAGCTTAGCATCTTAGAAACTTCAAATTATGAAATAAAATCGACAATCTACTTGAGGTTTTGCCAAAATCCAATATTGCTTTTAATATTGCTTTTCATCTCGATGCCATTTTTAACGCACTCTTATATGAAAACATTCATTTTATTTCAACTAAACTGTGAACGAGAAGTTACAAAGGCCCGCGAGAACGTTGCAAAATTTTTCAACGATGAGATATGTACTGTCACGCTATCTATCTGACCGGCGCAATGTGGACAAAGCCAGATCATTACATGTTACTTTGCTGCCGTTGACACATTCCACATATAGAACAATAGACAACAGTTTAATCAACAACATTGAACAACTTATATTTTTTTTCTCAGAAGCGAATGTGAGTGTCACTGCTAAAATATTGAGTTTTAGAAAGCAAAGGACCAAACGCTTTGTCATACAAATGGGTGTAGATAGAGAAATTGTAAAGTTGTTCAGGTGTTAAATCTGTTCATTATTTGCATTATTTTCTTATTGCTAGCTGTGTAAACGGTACCATATGGGTATTTGGGTTGTTGCACAGTGTGTCCTGTTAGAGCCTTTACACCGTTGCGTCTGTGCGTTGTGGAAACCTTTATATCTGTATAATGCTTTTCATTATTCATTAACATATTACGTTTTGGAAGAAAATGTATTTCTATAGCATAAATTCATGTTTTGTTCGACTAAAAGGTATTCAACGTTTTACAATTCACAGCCTGCATGGTATCCACATGTAATACTAGTTGCCCTTTTTACTTTTTCCAAGGTTATCAATTTCAAGTCAGTGTTTGAATGTATGGCAATATTGAAAATTTCCACACTTTATGTGAATGAGTAAGACAATTTTCATACTCTGTGAGAAGTACAGTTTTAATGCGTATTAAAGTTGTTACAGTTTAGCCCGAAGACGCTCACGAACGATCAAATATGATTAAAGATAGTCATTAACACTAATGTTTAAATTTTAAAGAAATCTGACGATCTTTTTATAAATTCAAGAAATATGATTCCTTTGACTGATTGACTTTTCCTCCCAGGAGATACATCTTTAACCTTAGATATATGATACACCTCCTATTATGTTATTCTTTTTTCTGTCATTACAGAAGTATTATTTGAACAGTTGTGTCTATAAAATCTGAAATAATTTTCTTTAAAATCATTTGAAATAAGTCTTTTAATCATAGTAATGGACCGATTTAAAACTTACTTCTGACGAATAGTGATATAAAAGACTGTGTTAATGTGAGACAACAAGTGAAATGAGTATGCCGCCAGGTGTAAATCAAAGCATCAACAAGCTTACTAGTTATTTGACATTCTTGCCACGTTTTCGGAAATATAATGATTTTAGCAATGACGCAATTCGAAGGTGTATTTCAAAGAAATTGCAGAACTTGAAAAGTAAGGAGTATAACAGTTAAATGGGTTAAAAGCTTAAAAGTATTAGACAATGCAAATTGTAAACTGATACCCAAATTTTTCTTAAACCAATATGGTAAAAATTTCCTAGTATTTAATATGAATATTGATTCTTCTAAAAGTTTACCAACAACAAGTTTGTCTATTCCATCATTTTACAAAAACCTCATTGAAATTTGGATAGAATTAAAACAAACCGACAAAGCAAATACAAAAACACTAAAAACATTTTATGACATAAGGAAACAAATCATTTGGGGGAATCGTTATATAAAACACAATGGAAAATGTTTGTTATTTCAATCATGGATTGACTCTGGCTTAATATTTATAAACGATATTATATTTGACAATGGTGAAATTAATACAAACAGTATATATCGAAACCTTATAAACAAACACAACTGGATTGCTGAGATTAGCATACTCAAAAAAACAATTCCTGGTCATTGGAAAGAAATTCTTACTTCTGAAGAGTCAATAAAATCGAAGGTAAAAATATCTTTTAATATGTACGTCAAACACAAATTAATCGAAAATACAGTAAACAAAGACATATACAATTCTTTTCTCGACGCCAAATTTAACAAACCGTATATTCACAAATATTGGGAAGAACTATTTTCAAATAATATCAAATGGGAATCCTTTTACTATGTATTAAATAAAGTTGTAGTAGATAATCGAATAAAGCAATTTAAATATAAGACAATACATAGAATAATAGCAACAAATGCTAATCTATTTAAGTGGAACATAGAAAATAGTCCATTATGTAAATATTGTAATGAGTTTGAAGACTTTTATCACTTTTTCCTTGGTTGTAAATATTTAGATACCTTCTGGTCAAAAACTAAAGTTACATTTAATAGATCATTTAGGAATCTGAAATGTTTGATTATTGGATACAAGATAGAACTCCGTGAATATGACGATATAAATTTATTACTAAATTGTATTTCATATTGCTTATACAAAACTTATTTTATGAGCGAAAGACGAACAAAAGCTTTAAACATTTGGAACATTTTATATTATGATATTTTAGTTTTAATCAGCTATTATGAAAATAGGAATATTAATCCGTATACTTTGAAAGCTTTTTTAAAGAATATGTGATTGTGTATTCAAGTTACTATATAATCAAGAAAGTATTGCTCAGATGTATATCTCATATATTGTCTCATACTCAAATATCAATGTATGTTATTATAATGTATATGTTGAAATGAAAAAATAACGGGTTGTTCCACGTTTGTGAAACAATTCCAAAAAGAAAAAGGAGTATACTGGAATATAAAGGACATAATTCAAATTATCTGTCTCAAACGAAAAATAATGTACATCATTACTCACAATTACCGACACTTCAAAGGGGAGTGATTATGCTTAAGAAATATACCATGTTTATAACAATCTTATTACAATGTATTTGAATTTTCAGTTAGAAGGTGTAGAGCGGTCGAAAATCGGAGGTTCAAACTTTGACCATCATTTTCGACTCTGACCACAGGCAAACGCACTTCTAACAGGTACTGCATGTCATCTTGATGAGACTAACTCAAATGTTTCATAATTATGTTACAGGGGGTTTAGAAGATAAGGAGAGGAAACGAAAGTCAAGGCTAAAATATTTGACCTTTTAATGTGACTTTATAACATTGATCTGGCACGTTGTTTTGATAAGATGAATATTCAACCTAAGTTTCAAGGGATTCAGAAGATATGGAGAGGGCACGAAATCAGACAGACGGACTGACTGACTGACTGACTGACGGAGGGACAAAATAAAATTTACCTTACTTTTCTTTCTTCCGAATGATTTTCTTCTTATTTACAGAAAATATTTGAAATACCTTCAACCAGGTACAACCTGCAGACAATAATCTATAGGTACATCATAAAAGAAATGCCTATACACACCTATCAATAAAGTAACAGATAATACCTACAAATATCCAGAAAAAAGATGCAGTTTCAAGAAAAAAAAGCAAGGACAGAAGCCACATTTCATGAGACGCCCATACAGCACTTCACGCGACAATAAGGGTCACCTGTAAAGGTATACTTTCATATAACTAAATGAAAAAGATACGGTGCCCTGTAAACATACAGCAACTAATACACGATCAACACGATACTAACGTGTCATGCATGAATAGGCTAGGCGCAGAAGTGGAATTTTGGCCAGCCATACTCTTATCTTCTCCATTATACAATTAATGTCAGAACAATAAGTGGAATTGGGAGGCTAATCATGAGTAAGAACATGTTTCTATTGCATGATTAAATACAACAGAGCTTAAAGCATATATACAAAAAGTGCCAAGACAACAAGATGTCTTACTTCTTCAGAAACCTCTTGAAAATGAACAAAAGGTGTTTAAATATACATCCGACTGTTGTGGTGTGGCGTCAATGTAATTACTGTAAGACCACAGAGACTGTATATGTAGTCTGTGAGACAAATATTGGGAGAGAAAGTGCATTACCGTAATTAGATCTTCTTTGGTCGTGAGCACGTGCCGCTATATTGTCATGACAATGTGGGGAGTCACGCGCAATAGTATTTCTTTATGGGAGAAATAAACATTGGTGTTTTATGGGTCCTGCAATGATGGATGAGGCTCATTCATTTGTCATTTTCTTTTTTATGCCGGCATAGGACAAATGTATTTCCGAACATGTGAATTTATTTCTGACATCCATTTCGACTTACGAATAAATTATTTGAAGGTACCCATCTTCATCATGGTTATGTGAGGTTTCGGACTTTTTAAACAATGTAGGCTGTTGAAAATTAAAAAAAATCTTGTGGCACATTTAAAGAAGCATTCTTCAAATGTCTTGTCCTATTTCATTCAAAGAAAAGTTTGAACTGACGATATGTTGACATACGACATTTTAAACTCTTTTAACGTTTCTCCTTCGAGCTAAATTAGACTCGTACATAAAAGGTCTGAATGTACAAATACCTTATTGAATAATAACCTCGGTTAGTTAGCCTAAAACTAGACTAAAAAGTTAAATCATACGTTATCCATGTATTTTACGCCATGACTCAAAACTTCTAAAGTTTTCGACGTCCGTCATTCAATAGGTTTAGTATGAAAATTACCTGTGAAACTCTCGATCAAACTGGATAATTGTCGAAGTAACACCAGAATAAGTCAGTCAAAATACTTATTATCATAGCATTAACCTGTTAGAGGTAAGCTGGCGTTCGGAAGGTGCAGCTCATGCCTGAAAATATAGTTGGAGTAGCACCTGCAGTCTTCATCATCCATAAGAAGCTGGAAAGTCGCCATATGACTTAAACTTGTGTCGATAACAAAACAAACAAAGCATTAGAGGCGATATTGCTTGACAATCTTCACAGATATGTATGACCAAACGTCAATCAGTGGAAAAGACCGCTGTAAAATGACAGTTATGGTCCTTGATTAAGTTAACGATTTCAAATTTAAGTTTGTTAACAAATTAAAGTCAAATGTCTTGAGCAATGCACATAAAACTTATATGATTGTTTATTTAAATATCCCAGACAACAAAGCTGCTTTAATATCACAAGAGATAAGGTCTAAAGTCTGTAAAAAGATCCTCTGGTAGCATATAAACAAAATAATAGCAGAAAACCGCCATATTTAACTTTTTAACACATAACAGGGCTCATTAGCTGAGCTGATATTTGTATATTGTTGCTACATCATACTAGTTCGAACATAGACAAGGCTGCTACAAGACACCAGAGTTACTGTCCTTGATTTGATAAAAATTGCTACATTTTAAAATGCACGAGTTTGATACATGTTTTTCAGATAATTATTAGAATGCTTGAGGAAAATACATCTGATATATTCACAATAAAAAATATCAAATATATTTTTCACTGGTAAGAAACTGTAAAATTGTAAAAAACACGATATAGGCAGAACGTGTGTTTGTTTCCATGAAAGATCAATAAATAGATCACTCGTGGACACCAGATCATACATTTTCACAACTAAGCCATTCGTGAAAATATTGCATTTGCATCGCCTCAATTCCACAGTATACTAACAGATCAAAATATATTCTATTGTTTTAACTGTTCAACCACGAGAAAATAACTTAATGATAAATTCAATATTAAAGTTAGAATGTTCAAACTGTTCATAATGTTGATCTCGGCGAGACCTTTCTTATGATATATGTTACTCCATTTTTGTAGAACATTGCGGCAAAGAGGCGACGTGAGGGGTCCACCCGGTGAAAATTATTTTGATATTATACCGGAAAAAACCCCAACAAATATCATAAAATTGTCTTATATTCCCATTTTACTATCATTATTACGTATTAACCCTTAGCCTGCTGGCGGCAAGTGATTCTACCTTTGCGACCAGTGCAGACCAAGATCAGTCTGCACATCCGTGCAGTCTGATCATGGTCTGCACTGTTCGCTTTTCAGTCAGTAATTTTTCAATGAACACCCCTTTGAATAATAAGTGGTATGGCCCAAATTGAATGATGGACCGGTCCATTTTAGATATTTAGCAGGGTAAGGGTTAAACATATAAATATAATTAATATGTAAAACCCTTACCCTATAAATATAATTAATATTTAAAATCAGTAATTCAATCCATCGAAAACTGTAAATATTTTTATTTGTTAATGCGCATATATTTGAGGCCCCTATAACAAGATGCACGACTGATAGTTATAAAATAAGAACAAAACTCAATTTACATGTAAAGACTTGAACATAACAGTTCTACGCCATTTTTACATATTTCAAAGTACATGCATGCTCATATATGCAAAATCATAAAATACTTTTTACAATATATACATACAGCAACAGCGGATGTATACTTTGTATTGCATTATCTAAATAAGTCAAAATATGTTGATGCAGAAATTTTTGTTTAAGTCAATTGAATTAAATTTACTTTGTCATTTCATAATTTTAAATATTTCTATGATTCTATATCCCTTAAATAAGCACAAAAGTACAATGTCATTATTAATGATCAAATCTGAGAGTTTCTTTTATATAAAAGGGCCGCCAATTTTAATTTGCCACGGACAATATTTGGCAAAAACGCCTAGTACTTCTACAAAGACTTTGAACTTAGAAATGACACTGAATGATAGCCCATACCTACCATATACCAACCAACAACTTTCACTATTCTAGTCTTATTATTTTTGTAGATATTGCTATTCAAATATTATGTTTCCCATAGGGAATTGCCGCTTTCGTATGGGAACCAGTCATTCAAGAACGGTGTTTTCCCATGGGAAACATTTGGGACGATTTTCTTATGGGAAATTTAAATTATTATTTTTTTATTTTCATTTAAACTATCAGAAAACATCATAGTTGTCTTATAAAAATACTTTTATGGTACATGCTAGTTTATTTGTTTAAAACATAGATTATTTTGTTTTCCCATGGGAAAGAAGTCCTATGGGAACCCCATAGGAAATTGTTCCTTAGGGAAAAGTTTTCCATGGGAATGCGTTCCTATAGGAAAGATTTACTGTAGGAAATTTTTCCCTAGTATGTTGTTAGTTTTTGTTAAAAGAAGTTGTAGTGTACTTAAGCTTTTCTTGTGTTATGCATAGGATCAGGTTTTTTTGTTCTTACAATATCATTAATAATGATACAATGATCAAAATTGAGAGTTGTTTTAAGTTAATAAGGAATGTTGTTAAGTTTTTTTTTTTAAACATGTTATGCATAGGATCAGCTTTCCTAAAACAGTACCCAGAGGTCCCAGATTGTTATTGTCTTTTTGCTTGATATTACACCTAACCAGTGTTCCTAGATTCTGTACTGGTACTATAGTGTTGTCAATTTCCAACATTATTAACCTTTAGACTGCTGGCGGCAATTGATTTTGCCTTTGCGACCAGTGCAGACACTGTTCGCTATTCAGTCAGTCAGTTTTCAGTGAACACCCCTTTAAATAACAAGTGGTACTGCCGAAATTGAATGATGAACCAGTCCATTTTAGAAATTTAGCAGGGTAAAGGTTAAATCAGAGTTCTAACGACAAATGACTTGCGTCGACTAGGAATCAAAAGTTTGAAGTCTCTTGGCCGCAGAAAAACATTGAGATTCTCTTTGCGTCATCATGTTTTATAAATTCGCAAAGTAACATGTTAGATATAGTATACACAAAACCTTTGAACAACTGACAAAAAATCATATTAAAATGAACGTAGTGACGCACACCTTGCGACAACAAAGTTAAAAAAGACAGCATAAAGGCGATGATATCATGTTTTTATCATTAAATAAACCGGTCCTTATTTTCTAAGGATACTTTTACCTTGATTATTCACTAAGTTTGTCAACAATGGGCTTTCTTTGGGGAATAAGAGACGAATAACATGTGACCAAAGACAAAAGTATGGCTGGCAACAAATGCCAATACCGATGCATTTGTTTCGTGAATGGTTTGAAAATGTAATTTTAATAATTTTTAGGATTAAAATCCAATCGTTACTCCCAAATTTGGACAAAATTCATTGTCTCAATTGGACTGAATGAAAAGTTTTGTAGTGCAATTCAGGAAGTTAATAATCTGCGCAAGATAGGAGAATAATACGGGGAAGTTTTAATGATAAACAATGTTATTACTTTCAAACATGAAAATAATTTGCGGACATATCAATCGCATACTTTTATAGGTTTGATTGCACAGCCAGGATTTGAATAGAAACTGAATTAGAAAGATTGTATCTTTCTGTAATACAGACTATTGAGATGTCACTTACTGATTTTTTATTATTAATCAGCCACGGGCGATAAATATTTAAATCTCATGCAGTGAAAACTCGATATTTCAGTTTTGCTAATACCATAATAATGAAAAAGTTCATACCAGTGAAAGTGATCTTATCTTTATTTTTATATACAATACTGACAAAAATAGTATATACGTGAAATCACTGTTATTGGAATATAACAGAATGAAAAAAAAAATATTTATATGTGTAATAAATAAATAAATAAATAAATAATGATAATAATGATAATAATAGTGATAATGATGATAACTCTTATAGGTATAACTATGAGTTGTATAAATGCATGGAAGAATACTTAACGCTTTAAACTGATTCTTTCCACTGTGGGCCTTTAATTTTTTTTTTGTCTTTTAGTATCACTGAAAGTAGTTTTCCAATTAACCGTAAAGCACACGAAAACAATGCCCTGAACGGTGAACAGCATCTATGGCACTTACAAACTGACGACCAAAACCAACATTTGGCATGATTTAACTACGAAACAAGGTATCATCGTTTGAGCCCCGGTCCTCCAACTACAAATAACATCTATCACTAAAGGCAATTAATACCCCCAGAAACCGCTTTGATACAGGGAAAGTAAAATTTTTTGGTAATGACTTTTACTGACTGTCAAGTGTGACCTTGACCTTAAAACATATTGACCTGGCTGTGCACTCTGCATGTCACCTTGATAACGTTAAAATTGGAAGCTACTTTTATGAAAATCCGTTAAGCAGTTAAGGACATAATTTTAAGTTATTTCATCTTTGACCCCTAAATATAGCCTTGGCTTTGAAGCTAATGACATGGGTTGTCCACTCTGCATTTTGTTTGGATGAGGTTAACAATTGATGCCAAGTTTATGAAAATCATATTAGTGGTTAAAATGCGGAAATGGACACTTGATCTTTGACCTCGATGTGTGAAATTGATCATATATTTTGTGGCCTTTGCATCTATCTGTATTTCAAGCTCCAATGAAATCTCTTCACTGCTTTTTGAGATAAGATATTAAGTTCTAAAAGACAGATAATCTGAGAACAATTCATGATGTAGCTATGGCTGTTGTACACTCTATCTATATTTTAAGTTTCATTAAAATGTCTTCAGTACTTTTCGAGTAGTCCTGTGCACAAGGAAAAATACAAAGTATTAAAGGGAATATAAAAAGGGAGATTATTTTCACAAATACTCAAGATAAAGTTATGGTTTTTGAGCATTGCATTTCTTCTCATTGGTAACTATTTTTATTTCAAGTTTCATTTAAATTTCTGTCCTTCTTTTGGAGGTTATTCTCTGGATGGCCGAAAAGAAGTGACGGATAGACAAAGCGACAAATATATGTTCTCCTTTCGGGGAGCATTTTTAACCAAATACTAATACTTTATTAAACACGGCAAACAAGTGTGTTGTATTAAAGTTGCGATGCAAGAATTAATCAGGAACTTGAAATTTTGTAACGGCTTCCAACTTTAAAAAAGAATAGTCAGACTATTACATTTCGTGACATGGAATCTATAAGAG
Source organism: Mercenaria mercenaria (assembly GCF_021730395.1). Taxonomy (NCBI): domain Eukaryota; kingdom Metazoa; phylum Mollusca; class Bivalvia; order Venerida; family Veneridae; genus Mercenaria; species Mercenaria mercenaria. The sequence continues at coordinate 19,500,017 of NC_069368.1, forward strand.
TGTCCGTCGGAAGATTACCAACAAATAACAGCAGACTGAGTTGTTTGCGTCTGTTCATGAGTGGTAATGAAATTTGCAGCACCCTTCAGGCTTAAACGGAACTCTATTATTCTGGAAAAAATGAATAGACTCCGTGATCCTAAAAGAACAAATATAACAACACTGAGTCCAAGTAAGACTCCCGGTAAACTTTCGTTGACATGCAAATGTATTTTTTTCCATGCAAAAATAGCCTTATAGGCACAAAAAATGCACTTTACGTATACTCATATGTTTTAAAAATTTTACTGACTTAGATCTAGGTTAAATGTAGTGGTAGCAATTCCTCTTGTACTTATTTGATTAACTGGTAAATTACAAAATCAAATACAAAGCATGGCAACCATAAGTTATTTCAAACTGCACAGAAACCGTTACATCTTAGTGTTTTAATGACAGTACACATTCATACTGTTTTTACTTATACATTTATGAGTGTTAGTTAGAATTTTTAACATATCACACGGTTTTGTTCACACACACACACACACACACACACACACACACTCTCGTCTTTTTAATGCTTACATAGATGCTGCGAGGTAGTTGTTCATATTTTCACATATGAAATAAATTTGGCATATGCATATTCAATGCATAGAACTGAGTTAGCGGTGTCTGAGGAAACTGTTGACGCATTAGACACAAGGAGCGCGTCAGCTCACCGTTCAGATGAGTTGAAATGTAACGCATTTACGCTCTTTTTACTTGTATGGTAAAATAAAATGGACAAAGTTAACTTAATCAGACGTGGAGCTTTAAACAGGTTTGATTGGGCTTTATGCCTCATTTAATACGATAATTTTAGATAAATAATCAGATGACAAAATGATATATTCATCAGCAGAACAAGTATGAATATAATTTTATATATTTGAAAGGGTCTAGCGTATATTGAATACAAATTTGATAAAGACATCAAATTAGAAAATAAAAATTACTACCCCAAATTTTTGATATAAACTTACTGATAAGCCAACCAAGTGTGACGCATTTCATTTAAATCTGTTGATCTTTCAACAGTCAGTGATTTTATTCAGAGATAATTTGTATTAGACTTTAATCATACAAATATGAGCCGTGCCATGGGAAAACCAATATAGTGGCTTTACGACCAGCATAGATCCTGACCAGCCTGCGCATCCGCGCGGTCTGGTCAGGATCCATGCTGTTCGCTTTTAAAGCCTACTGCAATTATAGAAACCGTTAGTGAACAGCATGGATCCTGACCAGACTGCGCGGATGCGCAGGCTGGTCTGGATTCATGCTGGTCACAAAGCCACTATGTTGGTTTTCTCATGGCATGGCTCATTTAATCATAAAATGTTTGTTGGTTACGGATTTTCGTTTTATTTACTGTGCCTGTAAGACGAATATGCAAATAGATTTTATTTTGATAACAAAGATGATTGATTTTGATATCATCTTCATATATTTAAGGAATTATTTCATTTATTAGCATGGGAAATAGAACTGGCCCCAATTTTACGAAAAAACATAAGTAATTACTTAGTTAAGTCTGTTGTTTTAAAACATGGCTATTGCTTAAGTTATTGTTATTTAATGTTGACTTTTTCTATAACAGTGTGTTTATAGCTAAATTATACTATGGTTAGTAGTATTTGTTTGAAGTACTTATTTCAGTCACGCAAATATGATATTTCTATTTAAGCACGATATAACGGACTTTAGTATTTGCTTAAAAGTATATTATTAGTATATTTCTATACTTCGTTTTCCGTAAAATTCAGAATTGTTGTGTTTTGATCTATGAAATAGTCATATACTGTTATGATATAGATGAAAAAGTCAACACTGAAGATGCATAAAGGGCAAAACAAGCATTTGAAATAACAAACTTAGTTAAGCAATTACTTAAGTTTTTTCGTGAAATTGTGGCCTGGACTTTTAGGTCAGGCTTACCTTACTCTTCAACATCAATTTATTAATTACTTTAATTTATACTACGCTGTATTTAATCATACTTTTGATATTTACTTTCGACAACTTTATTAGCTTACTTATTTTTCATTGCCTTTCTCGCATCACCTTCTTGCCAAGGTTTTTACTATTGTTAGTATTTGGGATTCTCGGGGATGGGGTGGGGTAATTAATAATTACACTGGTCTGTGATTTTGGGACATGACTGGGGTGAACAGTGGGCGGTTCCCAGCCTTTATTTGTTCATGCAGTCCTAATTAAGAGTTTTATTTTCTCTGTACATGTTTTGGGTATGTGTTAATCATGTTCATTCCCTTTAGTACACAGGTACATGGTGGCGGTTTGGAAAACTGCATTCTTGGAATGTGGCGTTTTTTTTCAATAGCTGTTATATCATTTTGATGGTTTGCCTTTGCGCATATCATCATATACTTTCTTTCATAAGTCTTTTAATTCTTTGTGAAATCTAAATAGGAATGGTTTGAATTCACCATATAAATTTCAGTATCTGTATACCTACTCTCAACACAAACGTTTTGCAAAAATACTTTGCTTAGTACGTTGACAAGTGCGTAATTATGACATGTAGTCGCAATGTCCGAAACAATAGACTTTTAAACATTTAAATTCAACAAATAAATTATCTTTAAGCAGATTATATATTGAATTCAGTGTTTTACAGATATTTGTCATATTTAGAAGAATGAATGTGACCGATTTAAAGACTGATCGATTTTTCAAGCTGACAAAGCATATGATGATGGTTCTTTATTCTAGTTTAAACTCAAATGTACTTTGTTTTAACGCCATGCATTTAGTCTTGTATTGTTACGCCATCAACTATAAAACAAAAAATTGGTCTCAAAACTGCCGTGCCGGCTTGCGTAACTATCTAGTAGTCAAACTAGGCATGCAAGGCGCCTGCTACGTTGCCATCACGACAGTATATGACAATGTACAATTAAAGGGAAATAACAAGGAAAATCACGTTACAGGTTTGTCCGGCAGAGTAACGCCCCGTGACGGCATATCGAAATTAACTGGGTATGTATACTTTCAGTCGCGGGTATGGTGTAAGCTTCATTTTTCACTGAATAAACATTGTAACAATTGAGGTTATAACATGAAAAGATCCTATTGAATTCGAGGGCAACACGCGATCTCCTGTTCGGAACTGTTTTCAGTCTCTTTGGCACTCTGACACTCGCCTTTGACCTACTGACTTCTACAACTATAAAGTAATCAACTGATCACTGACAACCATCGTATTAATTTTGATAGTTACAAATCCAAGTGCAAATCAATTATTACCAAGTGCAAGGACCACAATTCCTCTTAAAAACAAGGGCAAATGTCCGACAGGAAAAGCCACATTCAAAGAACGCAGCCACCTATTACACCAAATCCAGATTTACAGATCGTCACTTCACACCTGAACAAAAGAAAAAAAATATCAGCTCTATCGGGGATGTAACTTATTGTTACAAATTTTCGTACGATGTTATTGATACGTGTAGGTTTCAGGTAAAGAGGAATAACTCGGCTGTTTCGAGACCAATCGCATGTTTGTTGTAAAGTCCCTTTGGTCACGGAAAAATTATTTACAATTTTCTTAATCAAAGCTCAGTTTGTCCATATTTTGATGATTCCCAAAATTACATTATAATACAAAAAAAAAAAAGATCTATTGTTAACGTAGCAAAGTTTCTTCGCGTTATATTGATAAAAATCAGGCTTTAAACCACATAATTATTAAGTATATTTGATAAAATATGCAAGGACAGATGTCAAACTAAAAGAGCGCAGCCTACCACAGAAATATGGGTATATAACACAAACTGGCACATGTATACATAAATACAAATGAATCCTGTTTAAAAAGCATATAAATAACAATCTTTAAAACAACGAACTGGGAGCTGACCGAGATTTTTCTAAAGACAGGCATAGTACTATAAATGTTAAATCATAAAAATTGTTGAGGGTTATTGTTAATAAATACAGTTTAAGTCAAATGTAACAAGGAAATCTTGAATAGATAGTTACCAATTAGCTGTTTTGAAACTTGAATTTATCTAATTTCCGCGAAGTCCCCCATTACAAATTCGAAGTTTAAGTCATTGAAAACTACGTCATCCGCAACTGTTGTAGTAAGTGTTAAATACATGGATTTTGTATGACTTGAAAACGGTTTGAAATCCAATATAATAAAAAAGCCAGACGCACTTTTTAGACTGAAATGCATATACATATAATGCTATGTGCAACGTGTTACATATCATACATATCATATGAACAATAAACATCTCCAGTATCTACACAGAAAATCAACTTTTGAATTAAATGACTTATCACGTGGTGTTTAACCATGTTGATAATTCATTAATTCTTGCAGGAGGTATAGAAAAATCACAGGTAGAAGGAAAATTGTGCCATGACTTTATACCTTTTATGGTTTTGCGAGAAAATTTTAATACTATTCATAATCAGAGTGTTTGTATAACTGATGATACCCAATTTAGAAACATCACCAGATGAACACCGACTTACCCTCCCTTTTCACTCTCTGAGAGAAGTTCTCATTGTAAGGTGCTTGTATGGTAGCTACGAATACTACTAATCTAATTCACAGACAAGGATTTCACCAATTTAGACTGATGGTTATATCGACAAATGTAAGAATAAGGCTATGACGTAGTGAATAAAATACAAGATAAAAAAGACAGAACAGTCCTATTCAAAAGATCACAGCCTCTCATCCTGTACATAGGCTGCATTAGCATTTAAAATTACATTTGTCAAATAAAGCAACACTGTACATAGGCCGCCTACAGCATTCAAAATTACATCTTCAAATAATGCAACATCATACATAGGCCGCCTACAGCATTCAAAATTTCATCTGTCAGTTAATGCAACACCATACATAGGCCGCCTACAGCATTCAAAATTTCATCTGTCAGTTAATGCAACACTGTACATAGGCCGCCTACAGCATTCAAAATTACATCTATCAAATAATGCAACACCATACATAGGCCGCCTACAGCATTCAAAATTACATCTGTCAAATAATGCAACACTGTACATAGGCCGCCTACAGCATTCAAAATTACATCTTTCAAATAATGCAACAACATACATAGGCCGCCTACAGCATTCAAAATTACACCTGTCAAATAATGCAACACTGTACATAGGCCGCCTACAGCATTCAAAATTACATCTGTCAAATAATGCAACACTGTACATAGGCCGCCTACAGCATTCAAAATTACATCTGTCAAATAATGCAACACAACAAGCCGCCTACAGCATTGAAATTACACTGTCAAATAATGCAACACCGTACATAGGCCGCCTCAGCATTCAAATTACACTGTCAAATAATGAATACTGTAATAGGCCGCTACAGCATTCAAAATTACACTTCAAATAATGCAACACCTACATAGGCCGCCTACAGCATTCAAATTACATCTGTCAAATAATGCAACACTGTACATAGGCCGCTACAGCATTAAAATACATCTGTCAAATAATGCAACACTGACATAGGCCGCATACAGCATTCAAATTACATCTGTCAAATAATGCAACACTGTACATAGCGCCTACGCATTCAAAATTACATCTGTCAAATAAGCAACACTGTACATAGGCCGCCTACATTCAAATTACATCTTCAAATAATGCAACACTACATAGGCCGCCTCGCATTCAAATTAACATCTGTCAAATAAGCAACACCTAATTAGGCCGCCTACAGATTCAAAATTACATCTGTCAAATAATGCAACACCGTACATAGGCCGCCTCAGCATTCAAAATTACACTTCAAATAATCAACACGTACTAGGCCGCTACAGCATTCAAATTACACTGTCAAAAATGCAACACCTACATAGGCCGCCTACAGCATTCAAAATTACATCTCAAATAATGAACACTACATAGCGCCTACAGCATTCAAAATTACATCTTCAAATAATGCACAACTACATAGGCCCCTACAGCATTCGAAATTCACTGTCAATAAACAACCTGTACATAGGCCGCCTACAGCATCAAATTACATGTCAATAAGCACACTGAATAGGCGCCTACAGCATTCGAAATTACATCTGTCAAATAATGCAACACCATACATAGGCCGCCTACAGCATTCAAAATTACATCTGTCAAATAATGCAACACTGTACATAGGCCGCCTACAGCATTCGAAATTACATCTGTCAAATAATGCAACACTGTACATAGGCCGCCTACAGCATTCAAAATTACATCTGTCAAATAATGCAACACTGTACATAGGCCGCCTACAGCATTCAAAATTACATCTGTCAAATAATGCAACAACGTACATAGACCGCCTACAGCATTCGAAATTACATCTGTCAAATAATGCAACACCGTACATAGGCCGCCTGCAGCATTCAAAATTACATCTTTCAAATAATGCAACACTGTACATAGGCCGCCTACAGCATTCAAAATTACATCTGTCAAATAATGCAACACTGTACATAGGCCGCCTACAGCATTCAAAATTACACCTGTCAAATAATGCAACACTGTACATAGGCCGCCTACAGCATTCAAAATTACATCTGTCAAATAATGCAACACCATACATAGGCCGCCTACAGCATTCAAAATTACACCTGTCAAATAATGTAACACTGTACATAGGCCGCCTGCAGCATTCAAAATTACACCTGTCAAATAATGTAACACCGTACATAGGCCGCCTGCAGCATTCAAAATTACATCTGTCAAATAATGCAACACTGTACATAGGCCGCCTACAACATTAAAATTACACCTGTCAAATAATGCAACACTGTACATAGGGCGCATACAGCATTCAAAATTACACCTGTTAAATAATGCAACACTGTACATAGGCCGCCTACAGCATTCAAAATTACATCTGTCAAATAATGCAACACTGTACATAGGCCGCCTACTGCATTCAAAATTCCATCTGTCAAATAATGCAACACTGTACATAGGCCGCCTACTGCATTCAAAATTCCATCTGTCAAATAATGCAACACTGTTTACAGGTGAGGAGAAACGTTTGACATAACTAGTAATAATATGTCATATGGTATATCATAATTATAGTAAATATCAATTTGTTATCTTTTCCAACTCACTGACAAGAACATGGACAATTCCTTAATAATGACGTCAGCCTTTGAACACTAAATATTTTCTTCTAATGGGGAGCAGTCTTATTTAAACTGTCCTTGTAATATACTGTAGAAGCATGGTAGGGGTGAAAGTGAATACTACAATTACTCAATAGGATCTATGTAAACGTAAAAATAACATGCTTGTATGTATAAATAGTACACACATAATAAACAATAAATGTAAAGCTAGACACAGTATAAATGTGTATTACCACTAAACCGAATGACTGTTTTGTATACATGACATTCAATTGTGAATTAAGATCCAACAATACAGTAAGTGTATGTCTTTAAGTGAAGATAAATTCATTTCATGAGGACTTTCTATAATATCTAAAAAAAGTTAGTGTAAGATATACATTTGATATCTTTAGAAATGAGGTGTTGCGCCAGAGGTGGTTTCCTGCTGAGTTCATTCTCCTTGAATGTTTTTGTCGTTTTGTCATATATATTGTGTTTATGTTTATTTCAACTTTTCCCTGCTGTATGGGAGACTGCTTTGTATAAATGTGCCTCTTTCTTTTGGACTTTAGTCCTTGTTTTTTATGTGTATTTGTGTACATAGTACGTGTGCATGTCCATACATTTCCACGTGGAGTGCTGTTGCTCTTTCTTTGAATGTAGTGTTTTCTGTTGGACTTTTGTCCCTTTTTGTGACATTGTGACCACTACTGTGACAATTTAATGTTAACAGAAGGGTGAGCTTATAGTTATCGCTTTTGTCCGTCCGTCACGTCCGTCGATCTTGCAAAAATCCTTTAATATAGAGAAGATCTTAATCAGAGAATTACAGAGGTTAAGAACCATAACTCAATCTTTAATCTTTTTTTTAAAATATCACCCTTTTTATACTTAATTTTCTTTTTCCGGAACTTAATTCCAAAAGTATTTAAGACATTTCAATGAAACTTCAAATATAGGTAGATACTAAGAAGAGGACATGCAGAGCTTAGGAAACACAACTCTATATTGACTATATTTCAAATTGTCCATCTTTTATAGTTTCGTTTTTTTTTGTCCTGAGCCTAACTTTAAAATTTCTGAAGAGATTCCAATGAAACGTGATTTATTGAGATATATTGATGATAAGAGTGGGTGCAGTGCTTAAGAACTATAACTATATCTTGTACATTTTTCAGATTGTCTCCTGTTTGTTCTTGCCCGTGTTTAACGCCGTTTTTCACAGTATTTCATTTCTTTAGTATCAATTTGTTCTGCATAAATAACACATGTATCAGAAGTGAGGGATGAACGAACTCAGATGTATGACGTATTTTTTCTGTCAGCCGTCACGGGAATAAAAGGGATTTCGTACCAACGACCCTTGAAACATTTGGCTCTACCCACTGAGCTTACAGAGCGGACAAAAAATACTACAAGACAAAGTGTTGCCAGGTTTACCAAATTCTGAACTGTATTCCTCTTCGACATTGTATCAACCATTACATAGGCATAAACGTTTTAGGAAGACGTCTCCAAATTTTTGTCATTTATTACAAAATTCAGAAAGTACTTTTTGCATCACATAATCTTGTTTGTAAATATAAATGAAAAGTTAAAACTAAGGGATGGGGAGGACTGGTGGAAGGGAGGAGTCAGGAATGTTTCTTATAACCTTTGTTTTTGCTTTATGTGAAAGCCAGATGCTTCAGAACTTTAAGGCCAGACAGTATATTCCCCCACTTTTTGTTATACTTCTGTTAATCAATTATATTATTGTTAATCAAAAACTAAATAAGCACGATAAAAATATCCAATATTGATAAAGCACGATAAAAATATTCAGTACTGATAAGTCTTTTGAAGTACATGAAAAAGCTAAATGCAGCTGAACCTTTCGTCATCTTTGAGCATACCCATCAAAAACAATGCATTCCATTTGAACTCTCATGCCATAGTTGATTGTTTCTCTTGGTATTAGCCCGATAATCAACTGATAGATTATATAGGAACACTATTTCTAACCGTTCTTTTTAAAAATATTTTCTGTTAGATTATGAATAGTTTAGCAGTTATGACAGTATTTAACAATTCCTCATCTTAAGTTGGTATAAAATATTGTAACTGAACGTCTTATTGCTTCTAAATACGTTTCAAAATCGCCGCCACTGATATTGAGCATGAAGTCATTATTACTGCAATTGTCAATTTCGTTAATTTTGCAAGCAATGAAATCAGGTGTCCCCAAATATGACAACTTATTAGCACGTATGTATGTCTTCTTAACTTTACGAATAGTGAAATAATGTATCTACAAAAGCGTCTTGCTTCTATTTGATGTCAAGCCGGTCTAGAAACTAAAATCCGTTGAATGTTTTAAAGTGAAGTTTTGTCCACTCTGTTGTTTCTTAATTGCAGGACTGCTATATCGACAGTTGTTGAATCAGACCAGAAATGTGAAACAATAACTTTTATTTATAATTAAGCTATTAGAAAAAATAAGATAAAAAGATCACAACAAACCTTTTATTCCATCCAGATGATTGACGAAATGTAACATTGAGTTTGCATGTCAATTACAATGGTTCCAACAATAGGTTAAATAATTTTGAAATAATGAAAATTTTGATGGTGGGAGTTAAATGTCGAAAACATTAAGTTCCCAGTTTCCTTCCACAGGGTTCGAAGTCCCTCTTTTCCCTTTGAACTCTTGGACTGCAAATACTCAAGAACTATGATATTCATTGCACATCCATAGGATCTATAAGAACAGCTCTTTGCGATATACTCACCAAATTCTCTTACTTGACCATTGAAAATAACTAGCGTTAATTCACCCGAATTTATTATGTCCTGTTTCCATACATCCCGAGGATTTTTTTCTGAATAAGAGAACGGAATGCCTTAAATCCTTTCAGTGCTGCACATTAGCCACTTTCATTTTTCTTAAATATATGTTCTTTTGCAGCCAGTCAATATATGGAAGAATAGAATGGTAAGAGTATATGCTGTCTTTAACTTACATGACATGTCACCTACCAAGTGCTTGTTTTGTTTTTGTTTTGGTATAAAGAATACTAGTTATGGCACAAATATCTAGTATTTTTGTATCGTATCCAATCAAAGCTGTTCACTCTGTTGTACCGCATTGTACATGTGTTGTGACAATCAAGACATGAGCAATATCTTCCGTATAGAGTGTTCAGTACTTTGAGACTGTAGCATGTCACTAAGCATTTTAATGTTCAACCATTTTGTGACCTGGGAAGGCCTTTCCTCTCAAACTCCAACTGTAGCATTTCCATTTCTTGTTTAGATGAATTCGCCATACAGAACGCAAATTTGACCTTGGCTAGTCATTGCAAATAGCATAACGCGTCATCTCTACATTTGTTTTTTGAAGTTTTTAAATAATGATTCCAAATTTTTTTCTTCAATCGAATCGATTAAGACTGATTTTATACTTTCCGTAAATAGATGCTGAAGAGCAAATTAGACTGATGGGTGATTCATAACTTAAAGGCGATTACTGGTACGTAATCTAGGGACAGTGTTAAATAGTACAACAGGTGTATTTTGTGAGAAGATCTGGATATAGATAACTATGTAGAGTAGGGCTCAGTAGACCACATTAGAGTTGTGGTTATCTGGCTATTAAATGTTGCAACGCTTTGTTGAATGATAGTCAGTCATAGTAATATTACATCTGTGTCGAAGGAGAAGATTCGCTGGCTATCGGCGAATACAGAGTACTGTGCAAATTCTAGCCTACACCTACAAGGCTCTCAGTCTATGCGAGGAACGTGATAGAAGCGTTCATGCTAATTAGGATCTTTAAAATCCTAATGTCGAAATGACAATTTATTGCTACTTGTGCCGAAGACTCGAACTTTTATGTTTGGTAACTGAGGCTTTACGTACACATCTCCCGGACTATGTAGTTATCTACCCGTCAAGATTTTTGTTGCAAATACAGTCAATATTTTAAGTCCTTCAAAAATCCATTCTTTTCATAACACTTTTCAAACTGACTGAACAATCTAGCTTGAACTGTTTTTGAATTGCCTTCTTTTCCATATCCAATGTTTCATGAAACAGTTTCTTTTAGTTTGAAAGTTATAGAGAAATCCACCATTGGTGACTGATGGTCGGACGGACAGATGAACAAACATACAAACAAAATAAAATGACGTGTATTTCCTTCACATTATCTAAGTGCACATTCTCCGTATTGCTTTTTACCCATGTACTAAGTTTAATTCGAAAATGTCTTGTACTTACAGGGTCAAACTTTGCCATTATTTTTGTTATATAAGTGACTTCTTGTTGCCTTGCAACCACTTTTGTTTCCATAGCAATAAAATAAAAGTATATGCTTATTTTCCAATTTGTGATATGTTGATGTTCCAAGTTTCATCAGAAACTATCTTGTACTTTTAAAGATATCGGAGAATCCCAATTTGTGTGACGGAATGACAGACATACGGATGGTCGATATCACTGTACACTAGCTTCTTTGTATGATCTGTCTTCCAAGGGATACAACTCAACAGACATGATTTACAATATTTAAAGGAGTTAGAGTTTTTCATGTTGTGCGTATGGAATACCTACAGGAAATCTTTTATTTCCTTTATGACTTTCGTTTATCTACTGGCTTGACATACAGTGATAAAGGTAACCAACACCATGATATCTTTATGCAGCTGTCAAAACAAAAGTTAGTAAATATTGAACATTAAGGATGTACGAGCTTTTCTTTCAGGATATCCGCCATTTTGAAAAATGTTTCTTTGAATATTTCTTCCTAACAAAATTTATGCCTAAATTAAATGCTAAATAATCAAAATATCGCTAATAACGCACAATTTAATCAAACAGATTTACTTGTTGCGAAAAAAAATCAAACTTACTTTTAGCCGGCATCTGCCTAAATCTGACGTAAAATGCAAAATGGGGGTAGGGGTCGGTAATTTCAAATACCTATTTAAATTGATCAGGTTTGGTTTTGATAATTTTCTGATTGATATATATATATACAGTGATAAGCTACAACTGAAATAAAAGTTTTCATTATTATTTTATCTAGTAAGTATAACTTGAAACAAAAAGAGCTGAAAATATTAAAGTTCACCAGTTTTTTTTGGAAGTTTTTTTTCTAAATATATCTCTTAGATGCATGGTGACCCAAACTTTTTTACTTTCCATTTTTAAGCATTTTTGTGTGTCATTGCAGCAGCAAAATGATTTTAAAACCTTACTACAGGATTTTTTTTTCTAGATTTAAATACGTTTTTTTTCCATTGAAAAAAGTGGATGGGGTAATTATGTCAACATGTAAAAATGAAAGAGATTTGTTAGTGACATTTATGCTGACATAATACTAATATCACCACCTGTATGACCTAAAAGCCCAATAACATTAAGTGGGATATTATATGTTTTATAAAGTACCCCCAGTTTTTCACTTTTACAAAATTTCAAATATGCTTAAACAGTGGAAGAAGAAAATGCCACATTAAATAAAAACGAGTGCGATGAAGTGTGCTCTTTCTGCTCTAAAATGTCTTAGAAATTAATGTTCTTCAAGCTCAAAGAGTATGAAAAAAATCGTAACTGTATGAAACTAGAAATGTATCCATGGGACACAGATGCCCCCACTATATGACAAAGGACACACTTTTTTTTCCTAGGTCAGGGGCCATAAACTCCTACAATACTGAATAAATCCAGACGCAAAACCCCAGGTGCACAACTGCACATGCTGACCAACATTCCTGTAAACTTTGGTGACTCTAGGTCAAATAATTTTGGAGCTACGCGCGACACAACATTAAAATGACCAATTGTTAACTAAGTCAGGGCCATAACTCCTACACGACTGAATAAATCCAGATGCAAAACCCTAGGTGCACAACTGCACATGCTGACCAACATTCCTGTAAACTTTGGTGACTCTAGGTCAAATACTTTTGGAGCTACATGCGACACAACATTAAAATGACCAATTTTTAATAAGTCAGGGGCCATAACTCCTACAGGACTAAATAAATCCGGACGCGAAACCCCAGGTGCACAACTACACATGCTGACAAACAATTCTGTAAAGTTTTGTGACTCTAGGTCAAATACTTTTGGAGCTAGGCGCGACACAACACTAAAATTACCAATTTTTACAAAGTCAGGGCCCATAACTCATACATGACTGAATGAATCCGGATGCGAAACCCCAGGTGCTCAACTACACATGCTGACCAACATTCCTGTAAAGTTTTGTGACTCTACGTCAAATACTATTGGAGCTAGGCGCGACACAACATTCTCGGAAGGACCGACGGACGGACGGACAAGGGCAAATCTATATGCCCCCCCCCCACAAAGTTGAGGCATAAAAATGGATCATTAAGGTAAGTGAATTATACAGAGTGCAAAAATACTGAAATATCGCGAGTTTATATTTATTTCAAATTCTAATATGACTAGCAATGCTTAAATTATCACAACGATGTTCTGTTGACATCACGTCGATGTGATATTAAGCGCCATGTACGCATCGAGAAATAGCAGATTTTCAAGTTTTTCTTTAAAACATGTTTAAAACGAAATGTCACATAGCACAACTGTCTTGATTAATTTAACACACACACGGACGTGGTTATTAGCTGTCAGTGTAGAATAATTCGCCATCATTTGCACCTTAATGGAACTACTCCGCAAGACGTATTACCATTTCCGGTCCTGGCTTATGGCGTGTATAATCAAAGGAGCGTGACGACCTACCATTTGGCGCCATACATGCGCCAAGAAACAGTTCTATTATATTTGATCTAAAATTTGTAAAAAAAGACCTATTAGAATCGAAATAATTTATAGCAAAATCATGTTTGAACACGGTTTATACACTCTTGCTGTTATACGTCGTACGAAATAACTGCACTCGGGCTGCGCCCATGTGAAATTATTACGCCCGATGTATAACCGCCCATCGTGTATAAATAGTGTTAAAACACGGTTTTGCTATAAATTACTTCTTAAATTAAACTCTATTTTATAATATTATCAGCCAGTAAAAGTTTATAAGTTTAATGATGACAAAATACGTTCCGTGAGAATAGAAAGCAAAATACAGTGTTTTTACTTTGTTGAAACAAAATGATAGACGACATAAGTATTGAGAACTATTATGCTGTATACGTTATAACCCGACCATTCATAATTTTTGTTTGCACATACTCTCCAAAGAGGACTTTTAGTATGTTGCCATAGAAGGTCCAAACAAAGTAAAAAGATAAAAAAGTTGTCAGTTGTTTACGGTTTAATGTTGGTAATTTTTATTTTGACCGTATGAGTTTGAAATGTTACTTGAAAGCATTACAAACTACCATATTGGGCACACATTGTACCACTGATAGGAATATGGACGCCCGAACAGGGTAAAACCAGAATGATGCGGATAGGTACAAATACCACATCAAGTTTTATGGAGTCCTGTTCGGGCCGTCAAAAGTCAAACGTTATGTGACGAGCGTATATTGTGACAATTGTCTCTTTTGTTATAAATACGAATATAGATACAAAATGATTATTCTTTTTATTTAAACCTGTTTGAATTTATAACATAACATGACATGGCATGGTATGGCATAACATAACATAACATAACATCATTTTTATTCGTCTTACGCGGGAAAAGCTCAGTGCATAAACATAGTACTAATATATGGTAAAATAAGACAAACAAAACAACACAGAAAAAAAAAAATAAAATAAACACAGATAAAAATGAAATAAACACAGACACAGACACAAAAAAAAACCCAGAAGCATATTTACATTTATATGAAAGTAAAGGTATGACAATATGTTAATAACCTTTGCATAATACATATGTACGTAAACAGACTATAATCAAAACAACATCAGTTCTAGTATTTGACTGAATATACCTTAAGGCCTTAATAATGTATAACAAGAGCCATGTTAGACATGGCCAATCCCCCCGCCGGGCATATTATAATTGAAGGCTAAAGTTCCTGGTTAGTGTCTGAAAGTATTTTTTTTTTGGGAGAAGCTTTGAAAAACCGTTTAGTTGTGGTCCACATCACGGGTTTTAAAGATGTGGAGGAAAGAATTATTCAGTGGTAAAGTGGTTTACTGCTAAATTTTATTAATTTTCATGAACAGTATAGCTGTATGATGTTTTTCTATATGACTACTGTAAAAAGAAGGAATGGAAAGTTAACAGGGAAAAACAGTGCCAGAATGTCACAATATATGCCCGTCACAGTAAATTTCTTTACTCTAGCAGCTGTATTTGCAAATGGAATTTTAATTTTGTGGTTGTTTAGTAATCATTGTAAGTCTTTTGTTTTTCTAAGTCCACAAAAAACTCCTTACCAGGTAGAGATGTCTTAAAATACACCTAAAATTAGAAAGTAACATCCAGGTTGTACCACAGAAAAGTGGTCTTGTTTTTTCCCTGTGGTCAATTATAAAAATGTTACAACATAAGTTATTTATAGTAACAACTAATGGAAGTTAATCTTTAAAAAAAAAAATTGTAAGTCCACACAAAAATCTTTACTAGGTAGAGATTGGTCAAAAAACACCACAAAATTGGATGTAACATGCATGTTGTACTACTGAAAAGTGGTCTCGATTTTTCCCTACGACTAGTAACGAAAAAGTTACAATAAAAGCTATTTAAAGTAACAACAAAGGGAAGTAATTCTAAAGAAGGGAACTGCGCATGACACTTCGTCTTATGATGGTGTATAATTGTGCCAAGTTTCATCAAAATCCCTCCATGCATGAAGAAGAAATGCTTCGGACAAAGTCATTCTTCTATCTGACCTTTGGCCTCTAAGTGTGACCTTGACCTCAGATCTAGGGACCTGGATCTTGCGCATGACACTCTGTCTTGCGGTGGTGAACATTTGTGCCAAGTTATATCAAAATCCTTCTATGCATGAAGAAGAAGTGCTCCGGACAAGGTTTTCATTCTTGTATCCTTTGACCTCTAAGTGTGACCTTGACCTTAGAACTAGGGACCTGGTTCTTGCGCACGACACTCTATCTCGTGGTGGTGAACATTTTTGTCAAGATATATCAAAATCCCTCCATGCATGAAAAAGATATGCTGCAGACATTTTTTTTCAAGAAAATATGATAAAGGGGAATAACTCAAAAAGTAGGCAAGGTAGAGTTATTGTTCTTGCACACTACACTTCCTCCCAATGTGTTTATCAGTGTATGAAGTTTGAAGAAAATTCCTCCAGTACTTTTGGAGTTATGCTCTAGACAAAATTTTTAAAGCAAATATGATAAAGGGGAATAACTAAAAAAATAGGCAGGGTAGAGTTATTGTTCTTGCACACTGCACTTCCTCCCAATGTGTTCTATCAGTGTATGAAGTTTGAAGAAAATTCCTCCAGTACTTTTGGAGTTATGCTCCGGACAATTTTTTTTAAGAAAATATGATAAAGGGGAATAACTCAAAAAACAGGCAAGGTAGAGTTATTGTTCTTGCACACTGCACTTCCTCCCAATGTGTTCTATTAGTGTATGAAGTCTGAAGAAAATCCCTCCAGTACTTTTGGAGTTATGCTCCGGACATAATCTTTTAAGAAAATATGATAAAGGGGAATAACTCAAAAAACAGGCAAGGTAGAGTTATTGTTCTTGCACACTGCACTTCCTCCCAATGTGTTCTATTAATGTATGAAGTCTGAAGAAAATCCCTCCAGTACTTTTGGAGTTATGCTCCGGACAAAGATCGTTACGGACGCACGGACGGACGGACGGACGGACGCAGAGCATTTGTAATATCCCCTTCGCCTTTGGCGGGGGGATAATAAACATTCGTTAAAAGTATGCTAATTTGTTGAATTTAACGATTCCATCAATTTAAGCACTTGGATTTTCATGTTAATGATTTTCACAAGATGATTATAAAAATGTCACTGTCATTTGAAATATCTTTACTTTAAAAGTAATTCCAAAACTCTCTTGGTCTTTATTTTCTTAGCCTAAACAGATGATTTTGCAATCACTTTGCAGAAGCCATTCTTTTTATGACATTTTCTTTTAGTTATTTCATAATTACGCTGAAGTCTATTATCACTTATTGTGTAACGAACTCTTTTGGTATATTACTCATAAGAGTATATTACTCATACTATAGGCCAATCCAAGATAAAAGTCACTATGTACTATTAAACACAGGCAATAGAGTACATTTATAACCGACATCGGTTTGCCATAAAAGAGTATTCGGTGCTGAACATCAGAAAGTCAGGAGTTGGTGCATGGCTAGCAGAATTAAGATTTTGCCCCAATGTGTCAGTCCCAAGAACGATATCCTTGGTGTGGTAGAACAGGTAGATTTTGAGTTTACTTGAATTCAATTATATAACAGTCCTCAAAGTAGGTAGTGTGGTATTTGATTTTATCATATTCATTGGTATTAAAATTGCGTAAAATACAATGTACATTGATACATATATGGGTGGACGGATAGCTCAGTGGTTTGCACACTGGCCTTCCAATCCAGAGGTCGGGGGGTTCTTCGATCCCCGGCAGCTACTCGGGAATTTTCAGAAACACTTTTCAGTGTTTCCCACCCAGCTATAGGTGTACTGGTCAGGAACCCAGGCAATCCTTGCGTGTGTCAGTGCTATACACTGGGCACGTTAAAGAACCAGGCTGTCTATTCGAAACGAGCTAGGCTAAGTTAGCCGGACAAGCCTGTATCTGATTTCTGATCTCTCTGTCGTGGGGGCTTTGTCTCACTCTGTCCCTCTGGTCAGACCGCTCTGTGTCTGTACTAGTAGAGGATGAATTATGCGCCCTTGTGTGGCTGCATTTGAATTATGTAAAGCGCCTTTGAACGTGAAATTGATCATGAAAAGGGCGCTATATAAATCTGGTATAATAATAATAATAATATAACATAATACGCTTAACGCAGATAGGCTGGACCACATGTTTTTCAACATTGATGACGTCTCTTACTTGAAATAAATAAGGAAATCAAATGGTCTAAGTTTTAAGACACTGACCTCAAGGATTTGGTTGAAAATGATCTTTCATTAAAATTGGAGTTTTGCCATCTTAGAAGCATTAGAACATGAGTTTTTGTTTCTAAAGAAATCAAGAAAAACAACATGGCCTAGACGGGATTCCAACCAGCCGGTTCGCCGCGGCAATAAACATTTTCCTGCGGTCTTGACAAATACACCATGGAGAGATACATAAAGCTTTATAATTCATGCAGTTTACCCCCGGTAACCTCTTACCAACGCCTTTGAATTTTAAATGGAAAAATTAGTAAAAACAATTAATCCTTATGTGTTTCCATAACTTACACAAAATGTATAATCTGTCAGTAAGTTTTAAGGGATTCTGAAGAAATAAAGCAATAATTATCTGATATCTAAAAAAGTTTTTTTTTGTTGTCGTACGATCTGGAGGCCAGTGCCTTTAAATCCTTAAAGTTTGCCTCTGAAAAAAAGAACTAATTAAGTAACAAAAAATTATCTAGGGTAATCAAAACCAAACATGTGTGACTGACCTCATACCATATCAAAATTCGGTATATTATTATAAAATGGTGATTAATACTTTTATATTATATCACTTTTCCAGAGATAACTAAATTTGAGTATTTACTTTTTTTAATTGATGAGTTAATGGTAATAGAAAATAGCAGTGGAGTGCAACTTATTTATAATTCATACAGTTTACCCCCGGTAACCTCTTACCAACGCTTTTGAATTTTAAATGGAAAAATTAGTAAAAACAACTAATCCTTATGTGTTTCCATAACTTACACAAAATGTATAATCTGTCAGTAGGTCAGTGCCTTTAAATCCTTAAAGTTTGCTTCTGAAAGAAAAAACTAATTAAATAACAAAAATATATTTAGGGTAATCAAAACCAAACATGTGTGACTTGCCTCATACCATATCAAAATTCGGTATATTATTACAAAATGGTGATTAATACTTTTATATTATATCACTTTTCCAGAGATAACTAAATTTGAGTATTTACTTTTCTTAATTGATGAGTTAATGGTAATAGAAAATAGCAGTGGAGTGCAACTTATTTTGAAATATTACAGGGGTATATTTAATAAGTTTATGCAGCTTTACCAATCCAAACAAATGCAATACACGTGGCATATCTGCCATCAAAAGCTTTACAAATTTGATTATAAATGTCAGCTAAAAGCCTGACTGATTTTAAATTTTTAAAAACAATTGTATTGTCATGACCATAAATAACAACACAACATGTACAATTTTCCATTTTGGATATGTATTGAACTCTTAAGATTTTGATAAAATACAATTGTCAATTGTTTGCAAATGCTAAAATGGGTTCCTTTAACATAGTATGACTAATTCCACCAAGAGCACTTTCTTTGTTCACAACAAGATTGGAAAGAGCAATAATTACAAGGTGCTAATAAAGTCTTTAAGAAAAACATGCTGTATGTTACGTATATGTTGAGTCACTTTTATGTTATTTAGCACTTTATAAGCTTGGTAATGTAGCTTCTGAAAATAGAAAGTAATCATTACATACTTGTGAATGCAAGTGAATCGTTTGTTTTTTGTTCTTTGAGTTGGGCATTTACAAGTTGAAGAATTTTCTTTACCCGGGAGATGATTCAACGAGTCATTGTCTCTTCACGTAGGTTTTTTACTATCAAAGAATGTTTCTTTTGCATATTTAATAATATTCTAATTTCCTTTACGATTTTATCTGTTGCGATTTATTGAAAGTTGCATTTTGTCTCAATTGTCTTAACATTTTACACAATCTGAATTCGAACCAGTGTAGCACAGTACTTATTTGGGCGATAAAACCTCCACGTACAAACGACTTACGTCCCACTGGGGCATTTTCATAATCGTCTTTGCATAAATCTACAGTTATAGTGTCACGGCAACACCCGATTAACGTTGCGTAAGAAACTTTCCGGTAAGTTTTCATTCTTTGAACAAGGAACAAACGGACGGTTCTGCACGACTGAATCATGTTTTTTAAAAAAACTACCACGAATAATAACGACGACTCTCGATGATATTATTGCGTGATTCTCCATAAGCTTTTTTTTTGAAAAAAACAAAAACAAAACAAACAACAAAACAAATAAAGCTATAAGGGATGTATAACTATTGACAATTTTGACGATATCCTGGCGTCATATTGTAGTGTAGATTAGTAGTGTTGAAATTTCAGCTCAGATCATGGCTTTGTCTGTTAGATGGTTATGACTTCTCCAACTGTTTTCGATCTGTTGAGTAATTTATAGCAATCAAAATATGACTTCTGGTATCCTTAACCCTTAGCCTGCTGCAGGCGAATTTAACAGCCTTTGCAAACAGCTTGGAGCCAGATCAGACGCCGATTAAATCGGCGTCTGATCAGGTTCCAAGCTGTTTGCTACTCTGACAATATTTCTTCCAATTTTGGAGCAAATTGAATGAACTTTACAATTTTAGCAGACGACATTTCCAGCAGACGACTATTTATCTAGCATGCTAAAGGTTAAACTAGTTTTATGACTAATGTACCTATATGTAGTATTCATTAATACGTAGACTAAGTTGCTGTTTTTTACGTATTTATACTCCATCTATTCTCGAAGTTACATTGTTTAACTAAACAAACAGCTGCAGTGCTGACTCAGTGTCCAATGGTATCTGTATATATGACTTCAAAAGATGTGCTCATTTTGTAAATTCCTCACAGTGTCTTTGTGGATGCGAATACGTGTTTTTACAAAAAAATATGTCACTCTAGTCCATTGCTTTTCCACAGTCATTGGTTTCAAACAGATCTGGTATAAAGAACATTGTGTCAGGTTTCCTATCAATAACTAAGAATTGGTTTGTTCCATTCTCTCGTGAATGTTCATTGCTGTGCAAACCTGTCTAGGTCGGATAGTATGAGATTCATAGGGTACAATTTTAAGTTTTCACATTGTATTGTGTATTGTTCATTAAACTTCTCTGTATCGCGTACGTTTGTAAATCATAGAAAATGCACTGAGTAGATGTGAGCTTTCGGTGCCAGCATCAGAACGTAGTATTCGAGTGACCCTTTCATGTTTTTTCAATGCATCTAAATAGTATCTTGCAATTAAGTGCGGATCATTATTTGAGTTCAACACCTCTAACTTCTTATGGCACCTTGGATACTAAATCCATGTGGCTTTAATTTGTTGTAGCCATCTATATGCTACATAAAATTTGGTCCTTTGGCATAGTACACATGCCGGCGAAGACGATGTGCTTTTTGTAGTTCAATACCAATTGGATCCAGCGCTTTTGTGATCGCCATGACGTCGTCCCGTTTGAAGTACATGTTGTAATTAAGCATTCTCCGAAGGAGTATATATTCTATTCCGCCCTTTCAAATTATAGCGTTGGTATATCCTCTTCACTGTCGCAAAGACGTTACACTGTCATGTCGGATCAATAAAAATGCAACAAATTCATAGAACTTAAAGCTGTTCTTCAAGTCCCCGACTATGAGCGTGGTCTTGTCTGTTACAGCTGGTGATGGAAGGTATATAGGGACAATAACATTGGCAATCTCAAGCAGTATTACAAAGCAGACATAGAACACCATTCAAGTTTTCATCGTCACATTTTTCAGTCAGGTTGCTGTGCCTGAAAGACATGTTTATCCATAAGATTAATTGCTACATGAGTTTATGCATACAGGTTTGTAAAATAATTATGTTTCATAGATTTCACAAGGTATTAGATTTAACCTGCACGAGACCGTGAGCTTGAGTGCTCAGTGCTAAGTATCGGTAATTAATGCCATTGGATTTATAGTCTGGAGTTGATATGCGATATTTGCTTGAATTTGTGAATGTAGATTCTAAATTTGCCGGCCGCAATTTTGAAATTCATTATGGCTGTTGAAATGGAAACTGTGATATAAATTCTCTTTAGAAATGTCAGGCCAGGTTTATAGGCATACAATTATTTTTTTGTTTCTACAATAGACTCCAAACTTGCCACATATATGCGATAAATTGTTTTGCGTAGATTATAACGGCCGTCATTTTTTAATTTAACATGACTGCTATGAGTGCAAATATTCTTATTATTTGGACAGTTAAAGAAACCTTAGCATGATAAATATGGAAAAAAATCTTGTATTTATGAATTTCAAAAAGGCCGCCATATATGTGAAGGAAAAAAGTTCACATTTACTTTGCAATTACAGCAGAAGCATATAACTATCAAAGGATATAATTCCGGGGTAAATATGAATAGACTAGATTACTTAGGGCAATGTGATAATTTCATTTTTGCTAGCCTGTTTTTACTTTGAAAGTTCAAAATTTTACGTCAACTATTCAACCTATACGCAGAGCAACCTTACTATTTTCCTGGTGGGCTGTTACAATAGGCTTATGAGAACCGTTTCTAGAACAGTTTCACTTCCTGAAATCGTGGCATCTTCAGCTGGAGATGGTAGGGTACAGACATATCATTTGACTAAAATATGTTAGTCCTATTTCTTATTATAGCAAATTACTGATCCCCTGGTACCATTTATCATAATAATCTTATACACCCTTCATCAAACAGCCCATCGTTACTGGTACCTTGTATTACGAACGTGTCTTGGTAATATCAACGTATCTTGCACCCACCCCACCTTATCCCCCGTTATAAACCACATTGAATGCATGTGTTCTGGAGTATTTGAGGTAGATTACTGAAAATACTTTTAATTCAGAGCGAATGTGCTTGAAATAGGTGTTTAAATTATTTATTACATACTTGAAAACAACGAAGTTGCCTTAAAGTTGTGCTTAAATATGCTCAAAAATAAGCCAAAAGTCACAAATCTTAATGTAAAAGTCAAAAGTCAAAGGTCGAAAGTCATAATGTAAAAGTAAAAAAACACCCGTAAGTTAAAATTCAAAAGTGGCCCTCCACGGCTTCAGTAGGGGAGCGGAGACGTATCTTTTGACTAACGTGTTTCAAACTTTTGAGTTATGACTTTTGCCTTGATGCAGGCCGGCATAGATTCTTTGAATTATAGGTTAAGACTTTTCACTTGGGCTTTTATTTTCTTATGAAAAAGCGAGAAATCATAACAATCAGTAGAAGGGTACATTATATAAAGTTGTTTTGTTTATTTGATATGAACTGAACGTTGTTCATCGCGGAGGTTTTCTTTCAATTATCAACTTTTCTGAGTTGTGAAAATTACTCATTGATACGACATTATAATGCCTATATAAGGCTGTCAAAGTTTCTTACTTGCATAATTGACATTAACTGTTTGGCATAGCATTAAATCAGATATTTAACAAAGGAATGGATCTTTTTCAAAATGTAAGAACAAGGGCAGATACTGTAGCCAGTTATTTTTCTAAAGATAAACAATCCAGACGACAACGTTGGAGAGGTCTGATTTCGACTCCAACATCTGAAGACATCAGTAATTGTCTAGAATCAATTGACAGCCTTATCAGTGAGACAGGATCTTCAGTTTCGAGTTTTATCAATGAAGTAAGAACAGAAGGACAGAAAAAAGTAAAGGAAGTTAAAAATTATTTCGGTCAACAGCACCGTGGAGGAGTAGTAAGAGAGAAGTTTTATCAAAGAGGTTCTGCTTTCGATGATGATGGAGAATTGTTTGCCAAAACATTTGATAAGGCCGCCGAGGCAACTACAACGTTGGAAAGAGCGACCATTACTAAAGACGATGCAATTAAATTTCCTGACTGGAACCTTCGAGAGGGTAAAGGATCGTCGAATCTACAAGGAAGTAATAAGATTGTGAAGGACAGGAATACTTCGTCGTTTTTGCCATTTTGTGAGAAATACGACAGCGTTATCAAAGGGGAGACAAATACTATATCCGAATCTGTCCAAACAATTCTGAAAACTAAAACTGAAATGCCAAAAAGGCCGGAAGTAAAACGTCTATCGATCGAAGTGCCGAATGAAGAGAATATTCCCGTGGATAAAACGAGCAACCTACCACATACATCATCCCGGAAAAGAATCTCTTTCCACACAAGGACTAAACAAACGAAATCGATTGACATAAAAGAGGAGTTAAGAAGGGTTGAAGAGTCTTCACAAGTTGTTAAAATCATAACAACAGACCAAAGGATGAAAAGTGACAATGAGACCAAACTATTAGACGGCAAGGATTACGGTACTATCAAAGCCAGCGTACAGTATCTTGTCATAACAGAAATGCTGAAAATAACGATAGAAAATGTCCTAGACATTCCTAACGAGAACCAGAAATGCATGAACGCATTTGTGAAAGTTGATTTAGTGTTGGAAAAGAAACGTCATGGAAAACAGACAAAACAAGTTAAAGGGATTGATTCGTTCGTGTTCAAGAAAGATATATACTTCAGAAAATTGGATCTTGTATGTGCACACATGTCAAATTTGAGATTTCGCGTTTTCATGAAGACAGCAAATACATTTGCACTGAAACCCAACACTTGCATTGGCGAGGCCTTTGTGTCTTTAGACAATCTGGACATTGTTGGTAGGGTGACTCTATGTGAAAAACTAAGGAGATCCAAATGAAGAAGTACTGTGCTACCAGAGAATTTTTTCCAAAGATAAATGAATATGTTTTTGACTCATTTATTCCTTAAGCCTTTAACTGGACTGTAAATGAGTAGATTTGATACATTTAAGACATGTGAGTTTTATCCTTTTTGTACGTTTTGTTCAAATTGTGTCTAATAATTAGGCTAATCACACTAGCCCTAAAAGCACCTAACCTTAGAGTTTGTGCATAAGAAATGTTTCACGTGATTTTGACATAGGGCTGGTCCATATTTTGACCAAAATAAAAATTGTGCATGCCGTACCAAATGCAAAAACTTGTTTAATGTTCCACACACCAATACATAAGCAAACACTATTGTACTAAACAAATTTCAACGGTTACCCAACACGACAAAAATGTTCGTGCTTGACTTGATTAACCCTGTTTATGAACGGCAGCGGAAATCTCGGTAAGAATTTGATACCAAGCTAGGTCTTTGGGTCAAATTGTATACAAATGTTTACACTCTAGAGACAATATGTTTTATCTTATGTGCATGAAAACAGGCCAGAATGTTTGTCTCAAAGTTTATAAACTTTAGCTCAAGTTCAAAACTGGATAATCTGAGGGTCATAAGCAGAGTCACTAGACCATATCCGGGAAACCAGAAGGCTACATGATACACGGTGGAAATGATACTACATAATTTGCAATAGAGCGTACGTTTTACTCATTGATCTGTATGAGGTTTTAAATGTATATATTCACAATATGTTGTTACGTTATCTTTTCACCTGCTGCCATTGTAACGAAATACATGTATACAGTTTCATATTGAAAATAAAGAACAAATTAATTAGTATCTCTGTCAACAGTTTAACTCATTCTTTTAAGTAAAACACATAAAGGATTACTTTTTGAAAGGAAATACTATCTAGTAGGTCAACTAATGACCAGTTCCCAAAGTACCACGAAGCATATATACGTTTCTATACAACAACATTTCAGTCTCTCCTTTAAAAGACGTCTTAAAATGATCAAATATATCCCCTCCTCAAAAAAAGAAAGAAAAAATACAAGAAAAGCCAAAAGGCTAAAATGTTCAGCCCGTTGCCAAAGGAATGGGCATAGAAAATACATGTTACATAATTATCAAAACATATTACAACCGTAACTTTTCCACTTAAATGGTCGTTATTTTCAACCAAAATGTCAAATACACATCCGCAGTGAAATTTATACAATAACAAGCCTTAAAGGCCTAGATCCACTACTATATAAGTGCCCCCAACCCAAATCCAACTAGAACTGTCACAGGAGTGACGATTAATACCCCCACAATACGGCCTTGTCACAGA
The DNA here is from genome assembly GCF_021730395.1 of Mercenaria mercenaria. Classification (NCBI taxonomy): domain Eukaryota; kingdom Metazoa; phylum Mollusca; class Bivalvia; order Venerida; family Veneridae; genus Mercenaria; species Mercenaria mercenaria. The sequence goes on from NC_069368.1 coordinate 19,526,064, forward strand.
AGTATGGCAAATTTTAAGTTAGAAATGGGCCATAACTACGTAAAAAATTGGTGGTTTCTAGCCAAAGTCGAACTTGACCTGTATTTTATGCTGTTACAGCTGTGTACCAAACATTATTTAAATCTGTCAAACATTTCATAAGTTATTGTCCGGAAAACATGAGTTTTGCACATTTTAAGTTGGAAAGGGGCCATATAACTACTTCAAAAATGTTGGTTTGTAGGCAAAGTCGAAATTGACCTGTATTTTATGATGTTACACCTGTGTACCAAAAATTACTTAAATCTGTAAAGCCTTTCATGAGTTATTGTCCGGAAACCATGAGTTTGGCTAATTTTAAGTTGGAAAGGGGCCATAACTACGTTAAAAAATGGTGGTTTGTAGGCAAAGTCGAACTTGTCCTGTATTTTATGATGTTACTCGTGTGTACCAAAACTGTTTTAAATCTTGAGTTTCATGAGTTATTGTCCGGAAACCATGAGTTTGGCAAATTTTAAGTTGGAAAGGGGCCTTTACTACGTCAAAAAATGGTGGCTTGTAGGCAAAGCATGCTAGATAAAAATGGCGGCGTAAGAATAATGTCACGAAAAGAGAAATTGAAAGAAGCGAAAAGTAGTAAATCAAGCGGGTTGTATTTAACGAACTGTAGTTTTCTTATATAAAAGTTAACACCCCCTTTTCTTTTTGTTTTTCTAAAGTAGCGATCTAGTTCTTTATGGGAATATAAGTGTCTGAAAAGCTGATATGCTAGAAAATGTCGAAACACCGTTATGAAGTGAGTGGATTTTATATGAAATAAAGAACAGCTGGATTTAGTGGTGTTCAGCCTATAAGGGGCAATACATGTTATTTTCTGAAACCCCTCGAAAATGAAAGGAAATGCCATTAATCTATTCTTTATGATGTAAAACGGTAACAAATGGCTGAAAACGCTTAAATTTCTTGTGTTTTTGGAATTTAGATCGAATTTTCGACCAGGTGGCACTATTTTGGTTCGTTTTAGGACCTAGTAAATGTCTTTTCTCGCATTTTAGCACTTCAGTTGTCTAAATAATATTGAAATTAGCATGTTTGTGAATGAAAATGACAAACATCGTAACGATTAAATGGATGTTAAATGTAAATTCCACGAATAAGGTAAAATTAATTGAAATATTGCTTGCACAGGGCTAAATTTTGCATATTTTTGGGCATGGGGGTGACCTGTAATGAATTGTCATTTCTCTATATTTTCTCAATATTTTGTACCAAAACAAAGCAGAATCATTGTGAAATAGGTGTACCTTGAGAATGAATGCAAATTCATGGAAAAATCAAACAAAATATTTCTCTTATAGGCTGATCATTACCAAATAGAATGTAAGCCTCCGCAGGTCTAGTCACAAGTAGTCCAAATATAAATAGTACTAATCTTTTTTCCTTTCCTAGTGCATTTTCTCGCGTTTCAGTATGTATCACTTTGCATTCTAATGAAATCGGCATGTTCCTATCGCATTCTAGATAAAAATGGCGGCGTAAGAATTTAATGTCACGAAAAGAGAAATTGAAAGAAGCGAAAAGTAGTAAATTCAGCGGGTCGTATTTAACGAACTGTAGTTTTCTTATATAAAAGTTAACACCCCCTTTTCTTTTTGTTTTTTCAAAGTAGCGATCTAGTTCTTTATGGGAATATAAGTGTCTGAAAATCTGATATGCTAGAAAATGTCGAAACACCGTTATGAAGTGAGTGGATTTTATATGAAATAAAGAACAGCTGGATTTAGTGGTGTTCAGCCTGTATTAAATTTCTTTGTGTTAAGTGTGCAGGTACTCGCTGGTGTAGTCGCGTGATGAAAATATCCGGAACACAGACTGCAAGACAAATGCTTCCAAATAGCAGACTATGTACTGCACTTGCTTATATTAAAAAAAACAATTTTGGGTTATGATAAAACTGTTAATACTTAGATTAGTTCTTAATTAAGTTTGCACCAATAATGACAGCACATATTTTTCTCATTGCATTATTTAACATTTGTAACATTATGCTAAAACAATATCCCTTAAAAAGAATATTTTATATGCGCTAGAAGGAACCTTTTGGTAAGCTAAATCTTGTTTTAAGTTGGAAAGGGGCCATAACTACCTAAAAAAATTGGTGATTTGTAGCTAAAGTCGAACTTGACCTGTATTTTATGATGTTACTCGTGTGTACCAAAAATTATTAAAATCTGTCAAACCTTTTATGAGTTATTGTCCGGAAACCATGAGTTTGGCACATTTTAAGTTGGAAAGGGGCCATATAGCTACGTCAAAAATGGTGGTTTGTAGGCAAAGTCGAACTTGACCTGTATTTTATGATGTTACACATGTGAACCAAAAATTACTTAAATCTGTCAAGCATTTCATGCGTTATTGTCCGGAAACCATGAGTTTGGCTAATTTTAAATTGGAAAGGGGCCATACCTACGTCAAAAAATTGGTGGTTTGTAGCCAAAGTCGAACTTGATCTGTAATTTATGATGTTTCACCTGTGTACCAAAACTGTTTTAAATCTGTCAAGCCTTTCATGAGTTATTGTCCGGAAACCATGAGTTTGGCAAATTTTAAGTTGGAAAGGGGCCTTTACTGCGTCAAAAAAATGGTGGCTTGTAGGCAAAGTCGAACTTGACCTGTATTTTATGATGTTATACCTGTGTACCAAAATTTATTTAAATCTGTCAAGCCTTTCATGAGTTATTGTTCGGAAACCATAAAAACCAACGGACCGACAGACCGACCGACCGACCGACCGACCGACAAGCTCACTTCTATATACCCATCTAAACTTCGTTTGTGGGGGGTATGATAAGCAACTCCCGTCTTATCTGCTGCTTATCACCGATTATGTAACAGTAGTTAATTGGCGGGCAGTTGGCACAAAAGGGGTACCCACTAGACCATGAAGATGTGTGCAATTGAGTTGAAAGACATTTTTTCCCATTAGTGAATGTAAAACAAGATTTAGCTTACCAAAAGGTTCCTTCTAGCGCATATAAATATTCTTTTTAAGGGATATTGTTTTAGCATAATGTACAAATGTTTAATGATGCAATGCGAAATATATATTGTGTCATTTTTTTTGTGTGCAAACTTTACTATTTAAGAACTAATCTAAGTATTAACAGTTTTATCATAATCCAAAGTTGTTTGAGTTTTTTTAATATAAGCAAGTGCAGTACATATTATGCTATTTGGAAGCATTTGTCTTGCAGTCTGTATTTCACTTCCGGATATTTTCATCATGCGACTACACCAGCGAGTAACTGCACACTTAACACAAAGAAATTTCATACATGCATTTACGAATCGAGAAACAAATCAGGAAGTGTAAAAAAGTACGCAAAAGAGAGCACTTGCAAATCTGAAACTTTAGAAGCTAAAAAATCACGTGACCAGGGACAATTTCATTACGTATTATTTTGGCGGGAGTCTATTTTTAGATGATGCATATTCATTTCATTAATCTCGATTCTTTGCTATGATATATTCAATCGAGGAGTTACATGATTTAAACTTTATTATTTTGTCTTGTTGTTCTGTTATTTTACGTAGTTGAATTGCACTAAAGACTGAAATAAAGATTGATTATGCGTAAACACATATTGGGCTAGAGGCTTTTTGTAATGAATATGCATGAATCCAAGATGGTGGCGCCCAACGGGAAATCGGATTCCTTTGACGATACCCTTGTATCTATTACATGCTCAGTCAAGTGTGACATGTTCACCATAAGTGTTCCTTCTCTTGAGAAAGAATAATAATAATAATAATAATAATAATAATTTATATTATTATTATCAATGATAGTAATAAAAGATTACAATAATAACGATAAAACACATGTATAGTGAAAACTCAATTATTTCTTTGTATTGATAAACAGTATCTGCTAATATCATAAAAATGAAAAACGTCGTACCTGCGAAAGTAATCTCACCATTATATTTATATACAATACAAAAAGAATGGGAAAATGATTTTCTTTTATACGTGCAATCATCATTATTGGTATGTAATGTAACAGGATAAAATCAAATTATTGTGTTTCATTTATACTGAGGAACATTCTATCTATCTGTCTAGTAAAATAAAACTTTAGAAGAGTGAATGTCAAATTTTTCTTAAATATCAAATTTGAATGTGTGCACATCTCCAGATAGAACTTGAAAAAATAAGAACTTCCTTTTCTTCACAAAAACATGGTGAAATTTGTAATACATTCCTAAGCAAGTTTCTATTGAACAACACATTCCTAAATAAGTTTCTATTAAACAACAAACATTTTTGTTTTAATAATGAAATGTCTAAAATAGATATAATGTTTAAAGTGATCACATATTTATTTTAAAAACTTTGATAATAAAATACACTGTTTCTTCTTTTCACTTATTGATACAGTTATAAGGTAGACTGATTTTCCAACAAACAATGACCCCTATTTATTGGAACAATACTGTGAAAGTCATTAGCCCCCAACTGTGCTAATGAAGACAGAAATCCCTTGACCCACTGCCAAGATCTAGGCCTTTAAAGGTATACTAGACCAAAAGTTCATATTTGAAAATATAAACAAATACATTATATTTCATGAACATGATTTTAACAAATCAATGTGTTTTAACAATTCTATGCATTATGGTTTTCTATGATAGTATATTTATACAGTATATGTATCTTAATTGTATGAAAAAATATAAGTTTCAGCTTGATAAAATCAAATTTCAATGTTTTATGGTATTTTCAGTAAAGCCCGTCACTGTGTCAGTTTGAGAACTTCATATATTTAGGACACGCGTTAATGATATCGTTATCATATATCATACTTGCTGAAGAAATTCTTGACTAGCCCAAACGTCTCAGTTTATTTGAACTTGTCATCTAGTTATTTTTGATGAATTTAGTTATGAATGTTCAATATCTATTATGTCCCCGGTGTCTAAGACAGGGAGATATATGGTGTTTGAACTGCCCGTCCGTTCGTCATTCGGTCCGCCCACTTCCTTGTGTACAGTTTATGGATCCAATTCAAATGAAAATCGGTATACACCATAAACATGAAGTGGACATTCGTATATGGGTGAAACTTTTATGTTCGATTATAAGTATGTTTTGAGTTATGACTCTTTTTTGGACTTACATTACAACTGCATATCCACCTTATGAACTGTACACCACCTACAGTTTCCATCCAGTTAACATGAACTGGACTTGTTCATATTGCCTGAAATTTAATGCTGAACATAATATCTTGAGTTATGTCCCCAATATCAACACTGCATCTATACCATATTTACTCAACTCCTCATACAGTGTCCAGCAAGTTCAAATAGTATTTGGTATACATCATCAACACTAAATGGACATGTACATATTGCAGTATTACTGGTTTTTTTATGTCCATTTTTTTGTCTAGAGTTATGCATCTTTTAGACTTATAAATATCGTACTTTACATCTGTACGTTGTTATCATACAGTTCAAATAAAATTTTGTTTTATATCAACATAAAACACAAAGAAAATGCTATAAGCAACGGAGACAAAAGGAAGAAATGAATTCACGGATAATTTCTATGATCTATGATTTCAGTACTTACTCCTATTTTTAATAAGAACCCTAGCAGATTTCAGAATCTCTATATATCATAAAAAACGTAAAAATAAAAAAAAAAGTTTTGGCAACAGTAATCCTAAACTTCATTGACCAACTTTTTTCCATAAAGGCATTGTCTCCCAAATGCAAATACAAAAATGTTTTGTTTTCTCCGAGCATGGTTTTTTCTTTAGAATCTTTGTCTTTATTTTCGTTTAGGTAGTGTTGACGTTTGGTATGACGCAACCAGATAGTTGTTGAAACACAAAAATGATTGTTAGTCATAAAGTGATAATACGGGAAACACGTAAGCAGATGACCAAGGCATAGTCGAATCAAAGTGAACTTGACCACCTCGTAAAGTGCTTCATATGTATAAACAATTTGTGCACTAACCGAACCCATTTTTTTAATGCTATTATACTTAATAGAGATGCCATTTTCCTTTACCCTATTATACTTACGAGCTATAAAAGTGGTTCCTGCAATGTTCCGTCTTATGTTTGTTTGTGTTAGTTTATTAAATCTAATTTTTTATTAGTCCTTTCATCTTTAATCTACGTATATGTGTGCAAGACTGTGTGAACTTTTATACATTTCCATGATGAGTGTTGTGTGGTTGGTTGTGTTCTATGAACTGGACTTTTTCCTTATTAATTTTCCCAACAAAATGTATTCGATGAATTTGCCATTTATTCTCGTAATTCGTCTGCAATGTCTTTTTCTTCTAAACTTACAATTTAAAAGTGTTTTTTTATCCTATCATAGAATAACTACAGTATCAATTTGAAACTGAAACTGAAAATAATTAATTTGATTAAACACCTATTTGATTGAACAAGCCTTAAAAATATAAATGATTAAATGTAAAAACTCACAAAAATTTAAAAACTAACACCTGCTGTTATCGTATTTAAAACAATTATCAAAAAAATTTAAAACAATGCCATAAGGTCTCTAAATACAGTGTCTTAAGATTTTGTATGAATATATCAAGTGATAACGGCAGTTTTGCTCTTGGTGTATGGAACAACATAACGACAGAATTTTCTGACGATCTCAAACCTTGTCTTCTAGGAACATACTCTGTAAGCAGTTTTGTTAAATACATAGGTGCTCTGCCAATGTGACAGCTATACATGAAAGAAAGGTTCTTAAACTCAATCCTTGCTTTCACCGGCAACCAATGTAAGTAATACAATGCTTGTTTGGAACTGTCAAATTTCTTCCTGTTAAGGACAAGTTTTGCATACATGTTTGAATACGTTGCATCTTACGCACATCACCAGTAGCCACACCATACAGTATAGTATTGCAGTAATCCAGATGTGTAATAACTAGACAAAACTAAAATTTCAGTGGCTGCTTTGGTTAAATATTTTTGGATGTTTTTAATTCGTAGTAAATTCAACATGGCTGTACGACATTTGCGAGTTACATGATCTATAAAGTTCAAAGTTTCATCAAGAAATGCACCAAGATTTCTAATTGTGCTTTCACGTTTGATATCATCACCAGCAATGTTAATAGAATGAGTAAAACATTTGTTCAATGGAGGTCATAATAAATTCAGTTTTTGAAGTGTTCATTTTAAGTTTGTTTCTATTCACCCAGTCATTGATTGTACCTGTGCACCGTTCGAAGTCTCCGACCGCTTGTGATTATACGGGAGCAGATGTGGGACTAAAGTTTTTATTTGCTATAATGATCATCAGCAAAACCGTAGACTGATATGGATTTGGGAATGACATCAAAAAGAGTTCCAGCATAGGTGAGATACAGCCACGGACCAAGGCAACTGCAAGCCGGCTGTCTGATGAATATGCATTGTTGATATTAACCTTAAAAGTACGAGGCCTTAAGTAACCATTGAAGAGCTGTTTCACAGACACCATACTGTGCTTTTAGGATATCTAGCAGAATGTCGTGGCCGACAGTGTCAAGTGCCGCACTTAAGTCAATTACAATAAGGGCCGTGACTTCCTGTTTCTCCATACCACTTAGAAGATCATTAACCAGATTCATAGTAGTGATATATGTCTTATATGCAGACTGGTTCTTTGGCAAAAGACTGTTTTGCTTTACATGTTTGTTTAATCTGTAAAGAACAGTTTTCTCAATAAGTTTTGACAGAAATAAGTTATTCATAGGACGATAGTTGGAAAGCTCTAGTTCAAGACCTGCTTTTTAGAAAAGGTCTAACAACAAGCAAATTTGTTGGATCACAATGTTTCTAGCCTAACTTTCTGCTTTGGAATTCATTACTCCCCTTTTAAAGTTCAAGTTCTGATGTCAATTGGTCCATACAGCTGTATTTGGTGCAGAAATATTCCCAGAGGCAGGTATTTACATACCTCGGAAACATACGATTTCACATATAGACTGAATCTATTAGACAATACCATTAATATCAGTGCCTCAAGCAAAGGTTTCTGCACGCATGTATAGTCTACTTTAAGTCTTAATTTTCGTCAGACTTGTGTGTTGTCCGTTTCTATGTTTCATTCACAACTTAAATTAATTCAAATATGTACCTTCTTCAGCGTCCTGTACTTGGCATTTAAAACCATGTTATGCAGATATAATACTCTATTTAAATAATTCGTTTATGGATAAATAATTTGTCCAACACATCACCGGAACCAAAAATATCTTATCAGGGCCTCTTTAGATTTCTTTTTGTATAAGAGAGTTTTCAAGGAAGACCATTCATTACCTATATAAGTAAATCGATTTCTGGAAGTTTGAAGTTTCCTTTTTCTCGACAGCTCCATTGTAAGGTAGACGTCAAAAATTATTTAAATTTCTTACATTGTACGTTTAATAATTATCTAATTTATAGAAAATAAATGTTTTGTTTTGTCATTTATGAACTTTTAAATACTAAATTAGATGTGAAATAGACTATCTAGTGACAACTTCTGCTTTATTTTTGGAAGCGGCTGCATTTCGATCAACGCCATGTTAATTCTTTAATATTAGTTTTTTAACAATCCTACATCCTAAATTAATTGTGGGATTAATCTACTTTATGAGATGATAATTATATAATGTAGTTTTTCAGATTATTTAATCTTGACGAAGAGGACACATTTATGTTAACTGGACGACCACGTGGTATTGCAACATTTCTGTACGGTATTTTGGACCAAAAATCTCCCTCTCCTCCCATAAATATAAAACGACAACAAAAAACCTAGACATGGGTAAATATATTTTAATTTAAGCTTAATATAAATTTACTGGAATGACTTTACAGTAAAGCGAACGTCGCTATATTTAGATATTTAAATGACGTAATGTCTGTCACACGCACCGAATAACCCGCTGCGGTAGATACATTTAGGTCAAACCAAATAGTTAAACGATAATTTGGTGTATTGGTGTTAACAAATACAAAGTTTATCCTTTCATATTTTAATATACAACTTGAAACTTATCGCGATATTATTTTGTCTCCTGGTGGGAAATTTTCTGAGCCATTATTCTGCCCCAGCCCCAGCAACATATTTTATTCACGTTCAAAATGTATTTCACTTATCAATAATTAACTTCAAATTATTAAATTTTTAACTAGATAAATTTAATAAAAATATTTAACCCTTTACTGACAATTATTTTCATTCTTTTTGATAACTATGCCAAAATCACGCACAAAAACAGCGAAGTCACGTTGGCGGGTCGCAGGTTGAAGAACAGATGCCCTACAACCTGCATCACGATCTGGAAGGCGGATCGGCTATGGTGGAGACATGTCTCAAACTGTCAGTACCAGCAACAGTCATCCAAATATGATGTTTATCCTAAAATATTAATGATTAACACAGGTACAGTGCTAGTGGCTCATGTTCACACGGGATAACTTTCTATCCTGACACCAGCTGAACAAAAAAAAAACCGCTGGAAAAATAACCCCGCTGTAAATGGGTAGGTAGAGTTTTTCATTTATTTCTATTGATACCAAGCCAATCCATGCAATTCAACTTGGCAGTTATGTTAAGGAATGGACGTAGTTTACCTTTACACCTTTTGGTTTCAAAACGATCGTTAGTTGTTTTAGAAATTCCCTAAAAATTCTCCAGTCTGAATATTTCTAACAAAATTCCGAAGTTTTATGGAAATGCTTTTGTTTATGACTTGAATTATTTTGTTTGACAGATGTGTCTTTTAGGAGGGAGCATCTGTGTGAAATTTTCCGGTTCTATGTTCTTTCTGAAAAACGAAATTAGCCGTTAAACATGTATTGGTAAAAATTATGACTGTCGAAAACGGCCGGTGGTATTAGCAATTGGCAGTCGTTGAACTAGGATGTTGGCTATCGAGAATACAAGTGTATGCAAGTTTTAGAAAACTTATTATTTTATGCCTACTGTGTCACTTCTTATGTATGTTTTGTATCTGTTTAACCTACTAGTATCTGTGTTTGTTTGCAATTCATTTCGTCTTTTATTTGTGTACAGTTATGTGTACACATGCATTCAGTATGTACGTTTACAGATACTTATATATGATTCATTAATGCCATGTCGAGTAATTCTGGTTGGCTCATTTATCAGTCTTCTACTGTTCTCCGGTTAAAGGTTTGTTTATTCCGTCCATCATTTCGTCCGTCCGCAAATTCTTCTCTGGGATGTAACTTCTACATTCGTCTCAAAATCTGTTACATGCGGCTAGATTCAAGTACTTGTAATTTCTATATGCATGGACCAATTGTCAAATATCTTCACGTTATTCCATAGGGTGAAAAAACAATATTCCTTGTCCGGAGCATGACTTTGTTATTCCTTGAGGCATTTTATTATATGTTACACAAGTGTTTACCTTAGCAAAACGATGTTATCCAGCTCCCTTGCTTAAACGTAAAGGTTGCAGTTTGGGCTCGCACCTCTTGTGCATGGTTATATAGTAATAATTCGTGTCTAGAGCAAAACTTTATTACACATTAAGTTAAGACTGAAAATTTGGATATAGAACTAAAATGTTTTGAGTACATTATTCCAGAAGAGTGTGATACAAGTGTTACAAGTATTCTATCCCTTTCAAACGACAACATGTTACATCTAACATCTACAAGGGTGGACGAGGTGGACGAGGATCGGTCTACAGTAAAAGAACCACAAATAATTATTGTGAAAAAGAAAAAATATAAGGAACTATATAATAGTTATTACTGCATACATTTATTTAAAACGACGAGATTACACAACTTTTTTTGCACGTTCATTCAAATGTAGTTAAAGTACAGAAAACAGGTTCTCTTTCAAAATACGCCAGGGGAAATATCAACATTAAAGGTAGAAAATGCATTAAACATTATCCTCTCATATTAGCATATTAAACGCAATGAATCGTAATATTATATGTATGACATTTTGAATTAAATACTTAGTTTATCAAAACATTTTTTTCAAAGAACTGACTGCCAGAAGCAATCATTAACACTTGCAAAACCGCGGTAAAAGTACTATCTAGAGTAGCTCGGAGGGGCACCTGGGGTCTTCCTTCATTGTCAAAAGCTGAAAAAGTCCCCATACGTGTGATTGTAAACCTAACGAAGTAGTAATAGGCAAGAAGTCAATAGGGGACAGGTGCAAAAGTCCGAGAGAAACCGATGGATGGCTGGCTGCAATAGGGATCATCTACTTGACATGTCCAATCATCCCAAGAAGTTTCAACATTCTGGGTCTAGTGGTTCTCAAGTTATCGACTGGAAACGGTTTTCCATGTTCTGGCACCTGTGACCTTGACCTTTGATCGAGTAATTTCAAAAGTAATAGGGTTCATCTACTTTGTAAGAACTATCAACCAATGAAGTTTGAAGGTTCAAGGCCAAATGGTTCTCCAGTTATTGATCGAAAATGAAGTGCGACAGACAGATGGCACCTGTGACCTTGACCTTTAATGGAATGACCCCAAAATCAATAGGGGTCATTAACTCTGTATGTCCATCATCCTATGATGTTTCAAAACATTTTGGGTCAAGTGGTTCTCAAGTTATTGATCAGAAACGGTTTTCCATGTTCAGGCCCCTGTGACCTTGACCTTTGATCGAGTAATTTCAAAAGTAATAGGGTTCATCTACTTTGTAAGAACTATCAACCAATGAAGTTTGAAGGTTCAAGGCCAAATGGTTCTCCAGTTATTGATCGAAAATGAAGTGCGACAGACAGATGGCCCCTGTGACCTTGACCTTTAATGGAATGACCCCAAAAACAATAGGGGTCATTTACTCTGTAAGTCCTATCATCCTGTTAAGTTTGAAGATTCTGGATCTAATGGTTCTCAAGTTATTGATTAGAAATGGATTTCCATGTTCTGGTCCCTGTGACATTGAGCTTAAAAAGAGTGAGAGGTCGTTAACTCTGCATGACCAATTATCCTATGAAGTTTCAACATTCTGGATAAAGTGCTTCTCAAGGTATTGATCGGAAATGGCTTTCTATCTTCACGCTCCTGTGACCTTGACTTTTGATGGAGTGACGGACGGACAGGGCAAATACAATATGTCTCAGTGGTGGGAGACATAATAAACCCTAGAGAGTTTCAGAGAGATCATAATCTTAAGACTAAAGTACCACGAAACACTATTTTAATCTGTTTCTTGGCATGCTTTTTCGAAAATAAACCCCACTAAATTTAGGTAGTTCCGAATATTGATAATCAGAATTTAGGTTAAATGCTATATTGCCCTGTATCCATATCATTTAAAATGATGAAAAATAATTTTTCAATAGTCAATTGAAACTGACTCGTGTTGAAATGTTGCCAAAGAGCGCTTTTCTTTGTGTAAAAAGTCCAGGAGAAATCACACATATTTTAGGGTTTTCTCAATACATCATTAAGAATTTTAAATTGTGAAAACTTCGTGCAAATAAGTTACATAGAATAAGGTCAATTACATTTAAACGTGCAGTTCTGTTTCAACATCAAATTACTTTCTTGATCAGAAATAACATATTGTCCTAAATTTATAGTATAAATGACGCATAACCAAACCCTGTCTAAGAAGACAAACAATGGTTGTTTATACGGACTATTTATGCATTGATAAAGATTACGAAAGAGGCTATACTCGACAAAATTTGCACTGCATACGGCTCTGGTATGTCTAACTATGTTTATTTTTATGCACGTATTCCAAATGAAGTAATTAGGCGGAAACAGAAAATCTGCACATATCACAAGAATTCATTGAATATTAACGTATCGCCGCAATTTGGACAAGTTCAAATGCTGTTTTGTTTGATAAAAACATAAAAAGTTAACGATTGTTGAGATAAAGAATTGCATGATTTGCATTTTTATTGAAATAAAAGAACACAGCGCTAACCAAGTTGTCAGAGTGGAATTAAACCAACTTAAATATAGGGGTATCAAATAGTTCAAATGTTGTTTTGATAAAAACATAAAAAGTTAACGATTGATGAGATAAAAATTGCATGATTTACATTTTGATTGAAATACAAGAGCACAACGCTAACCAATTATCAGGGTGGAAATAATGTAATTAACAAGACTAATGACAGAAGGGCGTTTTAATTAAATCAAATTAGATAGGGTAACTTGCATTATTGCTTAATAGGACCTTGCATACACGGGGGAAATGGTTAGCACCTTTGTTTGAACATAATTATTTCTAATTAACATGTAATTATTAAGATATTATTTTGCACAGCCGCCTTTCTGGTACATGGGAGTGTGTAGTCAATTGCAGTACCTCATGGTAAGTATGGCTTAGCTGATCGATCAGTCTGTATACGAGGGGTTTTCAAAATTAACGCATCTGGGCCATTATGTTTTAAACTGTCCTCAGTTTGCCAAAAAATCCCGTTTATTTTGACTAGACGCTTTTTTGTCTCCTCGTTATCAACTTTTCAGCACTGAAGCTAAGAAGGAAGTATTTTATGCAATCATAAAGGTATCCAGACATTAATAAAATGATAAACAAATCGTTGAAAACATATAAACTAATGTGGTCCAGTTATAATTGTTTGATTCCAGTGAGATTGTGCTGAATATAATTTAGACGTATATCTTTTGTGTTATAATCCATTCTATAGTAGATCAACAAATGGGAAACGGTTTTAATTACTTTTCGAACAACCCTCGTATTCATCAAGTTATAGCTTATTTCAATTCTTGGAGACATCTGAAATATTGTACAAAACTTTGTCAACTTTGAGATGTACAAAAATACCTGTTTAATAATAATAATAAATGATTAATTCTTATGTTTACAAAATTGACATTTCTTCCATTTCTTGAAAACATTTTACAAAGGATATCGCAGGCTTTAGTTACGTTTTGGTATGTAGTCTTGTTTCCCAGTAAATACTTGTGGGGATGGGTTGAAACTTAACACCTTGTTGAACGTGCAGTTCTGTTTCAATATCAGATTACTTTCTTGATTAGTAGTAACATGTTCCAGGTTCCGTAACTTGATTTTCCTTAAAAAACAACAACAAAAAACAATTGTGTATATCTAGCATTTGGTATTAATTAATTTAACTTTTCTAATGACAAGGCTTTTGTACAGTCGAACGTTGATGTCCTCCTATAATCTCTTCATAGCTTTTTTTGCAAAATTTAATAGCTATTTCAATATTGCATGAAAAGTTACCTGAATTGCTACAGAACATTCGGTCCGAGTGCTTAAGCGCATATTCATCTCATTTCAGTTGAGTCCGTAAACCACCGTATCTTTAAAAGATAACGCAAAAGAAACTTTGACCAGTTCTTCTATGGGAATGCAAAGATTCAATCTGGAACATCAAGTTGTATACTATACTTTTCTATGTTAATTACTGTATATTATAAGGCTGAAATGATAATGTATTAGTTACATATTAAAGGAAAATATTGGTATCCTAATAGTCATCTGCAGTTCATAAAGATCCCCTTTAAGTGGCTTTGATTAAAATGACAGGCATTCAGGGTTTTGTTATTTTCCCTTAAAATTTTTCAGGCAAGTTAGTCAGATTGATTATAGTTGTTAATAAACTATAAAACAGGTAAGTACTTAAGTTAAGACAATATACAATACACTTGCAGTGTAACTGCAAGGGATGTAACAACATTGCGTCCTCTAAGTACCACGCAGATATTTTGGAATGTTGTTAATCTAATGACCATGGAACCAACACCTTTATTAATTTGTCAGAGATAAGATATCAATTACGTGTCTTGGAACACGTACATCTGAAGAGATAGAAAATATGAAATTAGACACCTCAAAAAAAAGTATAAATCTAAGAAAAGTATCTGCTTTCAGACTGGGTGATAAGAGAACTAGTTTTAGAAAAATTGAGTCAACGTTTCGACAGGCTCGTGAGTTCCAACTCATGTGTAAGCTTTTAACTGTTTGTCCTCTAGAGCACCTACAGATTTTAGCATGTCTGGCAAATGTCTACCTTATATGCCTAACGCAATAATGGAAAGAGCGTCAGAAATACCAGTTCACAGCAGCTCTTGAAGTAAACAAACGACATAGCGCAATTCAAAATAGAACTTAAAACAAGAGTTCTTTGAAAAACACATGTCTCAATGATGGCCCATTGGAGGCAAATTGGTATGTAATTTTCTATGCTGTGACTAAACCTTTGACCTACTTAAGTTAAAAAATAGGTGTCATTAACTGGCCACAGGCAATCAATCTCCGAATTCTGATTTTTTTGTGAGACCAAGCATTCTGCAGATATTGGTCAGAAACCAAATGGTCTACCGACCGGTCCACAAACCTACTATGCGCTAGACAATATACCGGGTCCTTTCCTTTACGAAGAGGGTCATAAATATATATTAAATTTTAAGTTATTAATTGATGTAAATTTTGAAAGCAACCCACCTTACAATTTACTAATATCAAAACAATATTGACAGTAGCCCTCTGTACCATACTAGGAGTGAGCTACCCATGTAAAGCTTCAAAAGGAGTAAAGCAACTGAAGTCTTTCTAAAATCAGAATTATCATTCTTCAATGATTGTAACAATTATTTGATACAGGCTTAAATTTTTGTTAGTTCTTTATGTCAGATCAAACTTACTGTTAATGTAGGTATCATTACTGTTAGCAAGTATTCAGTTAAAAAGACAAATGATTTTGATTCTAAACTATAATATCTGGATATAGACATCTGTAATATTTTCACTCTGTAAATTTCTAAGAATAAAACTGCTGAATCGCATACTGTATCTCTTACTGTTATACGTCTTAACTTTCTGATAGAACTTCAGTCCGACTGATATGATAACTCTTATAGTGTACATTGTAAGTCACGAGAAACTTATGCATGCCCTGTATATTAATAACAAATAGTTCTACAAACAAATTTAGGCCATGTTTCAATTGAATAATGACAATAATTTTGAGCAGCAATGGGAATTATTTTGTATACATAATAAAATATTTCAATTGCCAGTTTTCTTTTCCAAATTTAAGGCCTGAAAACGGACTAAACAGATAAAATACAGATGTCGTCAACAATTTACCACCAAGTAAACATCAATATAAAAAACATCA
Organism: Mercenaria mercenaria; assembly: GCF_021730395.1. Taxonomy (NCBI): domain Eukaryota; kingdom Metazoa; phylum Mollusca; class Bivalvia; order Venerida; family Veneridae; genus Mercenaria; species Mercenaria mercenaria. Next base: position 19,542,196 of record NC_069368.1, read on the forward strand.
TTCTTTGAACTGTCTACACAGCAATTATTATTAGATAATTTCGCACTTACTATTCAAAGAGATTGTAGAAATTAGAAGAAAATGGACAAAGGCACGCAAAACAATATTTTACGTCTGGCCAAATAAAAGATTTTTTCGGCTGTATGCATGTCTTCCGTCAGAAGTAATTACCTGAAAGCACGAAAACAGAATATTATCCCTGTATTTATCTAGGGCTCGTCGGACAAGAAATTAGACTTCCAGTGATAGCAGTGAACGATTTCTAATGCTTCAAGGTTTGAGTAATGCGCATTTATATTGATATTTATGTGCATTGTATAACGTACATGTACGTTTGAATTTAGAAAGACAAGAAAAATCTTAATATTATGAAAACAAAACAGTTTATAACTTAGTTTTTCTCAATTTTCAAGGAGTTTACTTTTAAATGAGGTCAGTTGTATTTGTCCTGAAATGTATATAGCAGCAGTACAAAAGAAGAGCAGTATTGTAATATTCCTTTCATGACTGCATAAACTCTGATTGTTAACAGATGACCTTTAGTTTAAGAGGGTTGAAATGTATATTAACAATTATCTAACGGAAATATGAAGCAGAAATGTTTATAGATCCGATAGGAAAGTAGCATTCGCAAGAACGCATCCTATTAGAAATTGAACCCCACAAACGTCTATGAATAGATGTGTTAGCAACTGTTTTTACACAAAGTTATGTAGACAAAATAAAAGTATTATAACACAAAAATAAATAAATAGAGAAACACAGAAAAACACCGCCTTTGAACGGTCAGGAGCCAAACGGGTTTCTCACTCTTACACATCTTTATTTGACCTGTTACATCCCTGCTGAAACGTTTGTATTTATCTGATATAACGATGTTAAAATCTACCAAATCTTGATAAAACCGTAAAGAGCTATTAAGATTTTCTGATAGATTATATGATAAGAAATATTTTACGTTACAGAATATTGAAAATAGCAAAAATATGTAATGATAATTGCTCAATTGCTCCCGCCGCATGTTAATTCCATGATATACTTGATAGGTCAATTATCATATGCTCATGTGTGTTGAGACACTGAGTCTAGGTAAATGCTTTCTTTCTGCATGATAAGTATGCTTAAGCATGTGTAATCTCTAAAATTAGAAGTTTCGAGATTTGTGTATGTATTATCAACTTTTACTTGTTGGTATTTGGTAAATCATGATTACATTTGACAAAGATTAAAAACGATTATTTTCAAAAAGGGGTAATAACACAAACTAGTACATAATCCTTCGGTTAGGCCGTTATACATATAGTTCTTTCACAGAACTGTGTAAACAACATGTAACTTTTGGACAATTTCAAAAAGTTAAACCAAACCTCTTTGTCTTGTCAGAAATTGCGGAAATTAGAGAAAATAGACATTACCTTTAAGTCTAGACAACTATAAAGTTCGACGTCCATAGGAAGTAATTAGACGGAATTAGCGCTGTACATGGTATACTTTATTGTTTTATTTTTAGCGTAGTCAATAAAATATATGAAAATCATAGGTGACCGATTATAAATGTCTATGAGTGTAGTTTTATCGTTTGTAGTATAACGTTATTCCTTTTATAAATAATTTATTTTGTACGGAGAAATGTTCTTAAAGGAACTAAAAGCAATTATATATCAGTGTATTTGATTGTTTTTGCAGTTTACATACATAATGTATGATCAATATAGGAATACTTAGTTGTCATTAACAAAACGAGAACCATCCGAGAACCATTTATCATGGAGGGTGTCAGATGGGTTTTACCGGCATGGATGATATCACTGGTTTGCATGATTGTGGCATTCTATTGTTTTCGGTTATTTTGCATTCCCGAGTGTAGCTTAGTGTACCAGGAGAAGTCAGGAAACAAAATCTAAACAAGGACTACATTGATTGGTTAACGGTACCTGTTTCTGTCCTATAGATAGTTCGCTTTCAACCAGGCATTATATTTGTTTTTTTCTCTGTGAAGTATAATATCTGAAGTAACACAGTGGGTTTCCTAAATATAGATCGATGCTTGGTTCCCAGTGTTACTGTGCGTCATATTAGTAAAGCGGAAAACAACAACGTGTTGACAACAATGTTTACCATCGTTTTTTTTCTACTGTTTACCAGCTAATTGACGTTCAATGTTTACTGTAATAAAGTTTTGTGCTTCCTGACAGTTTGCTGACTTGTGTTATCAAAATGAATATCAAAACAGACGACAGTAACAAAAAATGAGATTTGCCTCTTTATCAAAGATAGAAAAGAGTGAAATACACATGAAAGGGAGGTTTCCGTTACGAAAAAGCAATTAGTTCAATTTATGACTTTTTTCTGATACTTATTAAATATGTTACGTTTTCAAATAAAAAAAGTTTTCTGTCTGTTAAATATTGGTTTCTACCATTTAACCTAACATGAATGTCTAATATAAAAGAACAATCGTTGACTTTTCAGCCATTGAATATGATGTGCCATTGATCAGAAGACAGACAGATTGACCGAAGCGGTGAAGTTATGTAATCTGCCAAATGGGTATCGCGGGAGGTAGTAGCTGCAAATGTCTATGCTTATGTTGTGTCCAGTCCCACTAGTGTGTAAAAGGGAAGTGTTAATTAACAAACAAAAATCTTTATACAGCTTCGGCAATTATGTTACAAGAATTGTATTTTCAGGATATCGTGTTCATATACTTTCAAACATGGACTCTTACTAATCTGAAACAACTGCCTTCTCTCGGCTATATTTCCTCACCTAGTCAAGCCATTCCTTGTTAGAAAGAATTTTTATTTTCCATTGCATGTTTTAGTGATTAAAAAAGGTGATAACTTTTATTAACATTGCTCTGTAAATTTAGAACAATGATTGGATTAAGAATGAGGTTTAGTGAGCAATATTGACCATTTCAAACTTGCCATTAGTGACGGTAACGAACGTTTTCCTTTATTTACTTTAAACATCCATACAAACAATGCTTTAGTGTTTCGCATTAGGGAGAATTGTCTATTCTCATTTGATCTTTGTCCTGCAAAGTATAAATTACCAACCAGAGCAACTAGTCTGGAAAACATTTCTTACTTTTTTAAATAAACTGGTTTATTACATTTTTAGTGGATTTTCGAAATAATATCTGGTATTTTCTCAGCGAAATATAAAATTTTCACTGGTAAGAAACAATAAAAAGGATAAATGAAATAAAAGAAAATCTGCATGACTTACATGTAAGAACAAAATAGCTTTCCCCCATGAACACCAGATTTTACATTTTCACGTGTGGCGTATATTGCATCTGGTGTTCAATCGTGAAAGATATTTCAATCTTTCATTGAAACAAACAAATATCCTCTGTATGTATATATATTCCGAACAGCAATGTCTTCGAAGTAAACCCTTCTAAAGATGAAAAAAATATTCCAATAGAATAAAATATTTTCAAAAATGTTTGACCAAAAAAGTATTCCGCTATGAAACATTCTGCGATATCATACATTAAGATTAAGTTATAGTTTTTATAGTGCTATCTCACTGGAAATTCACGCCGTAGACACGTGACATGATACCCACCCAGTCATATTATACTGATACCGGGCTGACAAGTCCTAGCACTATCATCTAAATACTGAGCGCCAAGCATGGAAGCTACTAGTACCATTTTTACGTCTTTGGTATGACGCGGCCAGGGATTGCACCCACGACCTCCCGCTCTACCACTAGGCTACCAAGGTGGTCGCACAATTTACGAGTAGTAAGTAAGTAAGATTAACATAATTTCCTACAATACTTTTTAATTTTGTATAAAATATTTGCACATAATATAGAGAATATTTTAATTTCTATTCTAAGCAAACAATTTATTGATAATAACGTCAAATTTATGGATTGAATGTTTCCAGGTAAAAAAGTTTAATTACTTTTTCGTTTGTGATACTACAATGACACTTTTGACTTTTCGGTTATAGTACAAATAACAAGAATTAGTTTATAAATATCCACTTCCACTTCCTTCACTTCATTTATATCTTTGTATTCTGGAATATTGTCCTACTTTTAACTTATAGTTCATATTGTGGTTTAGAAAAAAAACGAACTCAAAGACGTTTAGAGTTTCCTCAAATATACCGAAAACCTAAAGTTGCAGGACATATATGCATATCTTTGACAGCGAGACCAAATTTTGAAAACAACAGCAATTTTTAAGTGCCGTGTGGCGGCCGTTTTTAGTCTTTTACGTCAAGTTATGTGCACTTTTAACTATTTTACGTATGAAGAATGCCGAACTGCTTAATGAACATACGTAATTACCCGAACATTGCCGAGTGTCAGTACGGATTCACTACCTTAGTAGGGTTTTTGAAGCAGTTACAAGCTAACAAATGTTCCATTTCAACGTTCCCTTCGACAACTATTTCTATTGCAGCGAATGCATACATAGTAACTGCATTGTAATAGGACATATAAGGAGCGAAGAAGGAAATAAAAAATATTTATCAAAGGCCTTCGTATATTTGTACAGTCATAAATCATTTGACTGTTTTAACATGTCTTTAATTAATGGTTACTGTTTGTTTAATTACTAGTATAAGAGCTATTAAAGGGGTACGCTTCCATATCAATGGTAAATTTTTAAGGGTCCCCGTTGAACCTAATATGATGCAGACAATTATTTGAAAATGCATCAATCAACCAACGTCGAAATCACTTCCAAGTTTTTAATTATAGACTTTCTTCTTGTAGTCTGATATCCTGAAAGCATTTTATTGACATAATAAATGGAACTGTCGTCTCTTACAGATCCACGTACTGAATAACTGTCAGCTACTAACAAATATAATCCACACTGTTAGCTCAGTAGGAGCTATGGATAGAGGTCGCGACTTTGAAGTCCAGATAAGACGTAAATTCTCTGTGTTGATCTGATAGAAGACAGTATGTCTCACCTCGTTCGTTCTCTACATAACATTCACGGGATGGTGGTGGTTGGGGAGATATCAGTTATTTAAAAACAAGTCAGTGCTGTTACAGAATCCAGGAACACTGATTACGTTAACCGAAATAAAATAACATACCATTAAAAATGTAAAAAGTATGATTGTCAAAGATATTATTTCACTAGCATGGAATTTTAATTACATTTAAAAGTTTACGTTCAATAAAATTTAACTAAGTACCAAGGACATTTTATGTATTAAAAGTATTAGCTAGTTAGTCTCTAACAAACTAATGTTAATTGAAAATTTGAACAATGGATTTAGTTCATATCACATTTAGTGCAAGCTTTTCAACCACTGGTTAGCATAAAATGTGATGGAGGAACTCGAGGCAATCCGAATGTTCTCCATTACGGCTTGACAGAACATGCATGAGGGAGTTACCAATCACAAGCAGTAAGCTTTATTTGTTATGTTTGATTTAGAGTCGCACAGACGCAGTTAGGGTCATGTGGCGAGTTGTCCAGCAGACTTTGATGGTAGAAGAAGACCCCCAAGTGCCCTGGCATAGATTAGTACCCGAGTAAGAGCCACAGACCTTCCGTAAGCTAGCTTGACATCCAGTAAAAGATTATATGGAAACATGTAGTATATATCTAAATATAATTATGTTTGTGCGTTACCATTTTGACCGCCTCTAACCTTGACCCGTAACACATGAGGATGCATAATACGAACTGAAGAATTATCATAAAGCCGGTAAGTTGTATCTCCAAAATATATATAAATATTATAAGGAAGCACACTGTGTTAGACCACTTGACCCTCGTGACATTCATTTAAAAGATATGAAATTTAATGTGCATGGTAAACCGCATTGTTGTTATAGGAACTGCGAAGTTAATTTATATAAATGTCATTATTTGAGTTTTAACGCCCTTTTCATGTAATATTAGTATGATTATGATGATGATGATGATGATGATGATGATTATTATTATTATTATATCTATATGGCACTCTTTTCATGCGTATACACGTTCAAAAGTGTTTTGAATAGACATTAAAAATTTACACAAACGAATACAAATCTAACAAAAAATAGATATAAAAACAATATGAATCATTGAAATAACTGTTTCTGAAATCAATGATATTTAATCACAGTTTATCGGTTTTTAACATACATGTAGTAACATCGTAAAGTTGTTTTCAAAATGCCAATGTCAGAAAACCAGTTGTCTTTGAAGCGGACCGCTTAAAGATATCGCCGTGTACAATTTGTACATAATCTAAGACTCCTCATTCATAAAGTCTTCAATTGTAATGGATTTAGTAAATGGACATATAACAAGCAGAGTCAATGTGGAACTGAACGTAATAAAGGCAAATATGAGAAACAACATTCTATCAAACACTCTCGCGATCTCTTTCCAGTCACTGATCACTTGGCTCTCCTCTCTTAATCTGTCATATCCAGATAGCACTCTGTTTACATAATCTGACAGAATGTTTTCAACTAATGGTAAATGTGCCCTTCCGTTTGTGTTATTATTTGAACTCTTAACGTTCTTGTGACTTTCGGTACACTGTGAGTTCGTATGGATATCTAATAAATGTTCACAAGTCTCTATTTCGTCATCCTGGTTGTTGACATTTATAAGATTATATTCCGTTATGTTGTGCTCTTTTGGAACACTTCTTTGAACTTTTGTAGAAGTATAAATGTCACTGTTAAATGTAAGCGTTGTACACGTCATGAGTGACGCAAACTTTGCAATCGATTTAATCCAAGGTGGCGGGGGAATAGATCCACTTCGTTTGTGATGAAAGTTGAGAACGAATACCGAGAAGACGACCGATAATGCACTCATTGCCATGATTATTGTAAGATAAATTCCTGAAAATAACAAAGAAAAGGAAAAAAATCGTAATAACGCATTAATTGCCATGATTATTGTAAGATAAATTCCTGAAAATAACAAAGAAAAGCAAAAAAAATCGCAGTGACGCATTCATTGTCATGATTATTGTAAGATAGAGTCCTGAAAATAACACAGAAAAGGAAAAAATCGTAATAACACATTCAATGCCATGATTATTGTAAGATAGATTCCTGAAAATGACAAGGAAAAGGAAAAAATCGCACTCATTGCCATGATTATTGTTAGATAGATTCATGAAAAAAAGAAAAAGGAAACATCGTAATAACGCGTTCATTGCCATAATTATTGTAAAATGAATTCCCGAAAATAACAAGGGAAAGGAAAAATATGATATCGCACTCATAGCTAAGATTTTGTAAGAAAACATCCAGAAAATAACAATAAAAAGGAAAAATGATAATACCGCACTCACAGCCATGAAAGTTGTAAGATAAATTCCTGAAAATAACAAGGAAAATAAAACTGTATTTAAAGTTAACGAAGATTCTGTCATACTTTTTGTATACGTCTGCTAAATGAAATGTATATCTTTTAAAGATTTATTGTTGATATAATTGCTGTCATTAGAAATATTAATTTAACATGACAGTTTTCAATATTTCTTGAAAGCCTGTAGTTGAACGGTATGTGAATAATGACTATATGTATGCTATTTTATGTCAATAAGATTTTATCAGGTTATTAATGATTTCTTTCGATTGTTGAGTTTTGTGTGCGATGTCGGCAGTTCTTAACATGCCTTATCACGTTCTAATTACTTTTTTCAGAGTAAATGAAACTGATATGCGGTCCTGCATACGGGGGAATGTCTTGTTAAAATACTCGAACAAAAGAGATTGATCATGTTACACATTTAACTTTATGATATACGATAATTTGTTTATATTACATGTAAATGCAAAATAAAGAAACTTCGTTAGTTTCAATGCGTTGCCAAACTGTACATATTGTTAGTTCCTGTACCTGTTGAAATTAACTGCCGTGCTTGATAGTGTACATTGTAATTTCTAAGATATATTTCACACTAATTGTTCAATCATTCATTTTAAAAACATATAATAAACTAGTTATGAGAGCCTATATAGAAAGTATGAAACAGCCGCTAAGATACTTATATTAAAGTAAATATTCGTTGTCTATGAAAATTATAGTACCAGTCTATTATAATACTTACATTGCTGTTACAATAAACTATTTACATGTATGTGTGTCCTTGCTTTGGTGAAACATCGCAAAATTGATATTTTCCATTTTAAATGCTCATGGGATCAAAAGCAATGATGTCTAAAAGAACAATACATGTATTTCTCTTAAAATGCAATTTGTTTATGGACAAGTGTCTTTTTATATTTACATATTTCCATTACAGACAATACCGTATTGTTTCTTTAAATATCCTTTTAAAAACTTCATTATGGCCAACGTTACCTTTTACTTTGATGTATACGTACCTATCAGTGGAATATATTCCGACGTGGGTGGCATATTTTCTGCTATTAACAACATAAAGACAGAAAATGCCAGGAGGACTGTTAGACCCAGGGTAATCTTTTCGCCGCTGTCTGGCGGCAATAAGAAACCGGTCAACGTCAATGAAGACAACAGCATACAGGGAATAATGACGTTAAGGAAATAGTACAGGACACGTCGGCGTAGCTGTACATAGAACGTAACGTCAGGAAAAGGTTCAGGGCAGCACGGATAGTAGATGACGTTGCGTTGTACTTTTGTGTCAATTAGTGTCCATTCGCCATTGTCAACGAAGTTGGTTAGGTCAATTTCAAGACTTCTGTTGCTAACATCGACCTTGAAAATAAAAATACACATAGGTAAAATAAAAGCTTTCAAATTTGATAAAGAAGCATTTACTGTAACAATTTTGCAACTGTTAGACAAAATCTTTCATGTTGAGCGGTAATATGCTAAATATTCAAATACACAATGATGTATTTATCTATATTGTTTATCTAAAAGTTTTATTTTATTTTGTGTCTAAATCTTTCGGTTCAAATTGGGCTGATGGTCTAGTAGTAACACACTTGACTGTCAATCCAGAGGTCCGGGGTTCGAATCCCGGTCTAGGCACTGGAAATTTCTCGAGTGTCTCCCACCTAACTTGAGGCCTGTACTGGTTTTTCCCAGGAAAGAAGGCTTCGCGTGTATCGGTGCTATACACGTGGCACGTTAAAGAACCAGACCGTCTATTCGCAAAGAGCTAGGCTAAGTAAGCCGGACACGTCTGTATCTTAAAAGTTCTCTCTGTCTGCTCTGGGGGCTTTATCTTAATCTGTCCCTCTGGTCAGATCGCTCTGTGTCTGTACTAGTAGAGGATGAATTTCGCGCCCTGTGTGACTGCGTTTGCGATATGTAAAGCGCCTTTGAACGTGTTTATCATGAAAAGGGCGCTATATAAATCTGGTATAATGATAATAATAGTAGTAGTTAATTTCTGTATTAAAGGAAATCAGCACTGCTGATATAAAGGCTCCGAAGAAAATGTTCTTAACCTGGTCCTTTGATTGAACTTCACTAGCATTTTTCTATCCAACTGTGAAACAACTTTTGTCTTATCGAGATGTACTCAGCGAATTTTTTTTTCTCGTAGTTAATATTCTTTATGTTATAATCAGATGTAATTAGTTTGGTCGAAGTGTTTACCACTCGTACTCGATATCATGTTTGCACTTCCTTTGATATCCTAAAACCAACCGAGCTCCGCGGTGGAGGCACCACAACTTAGCTCTGTTGATAGGGCAAATATAAGGTATTTTACAAATATACAAACCTGAAACCCATCATACGCCCAAGATCCAAGCTTCAGTTTGCAAATTTGGTCATCAAACGGGAAAAATGTGATGTCCATTTTACATGAACTGCGCATGCGCACTATCGGGGGCCAGAACACGTGGCCCGTGTTTTGAACCATAGCAAGACTTTTCATGTACCCTTTGTTGTGGCTGTCGACACTGTAAGAAATTCAAGCAAAGACATAACCAACAACACACATTTTCATCATATTATATTTACTTATCTAAGAACAATCTTCTATTTTAAAATTTAATATACAAACATCACATACGCATTTCATTCAATAAAATTTTTCTGAAACATCACATTTTGAAAATTGAGAATTTCACAAAAAAATTTCGTTTTGAAATAATTGTAATGTTGGCATAAAAACAACATTACCCTATGAAGAACGTTCAGTATTCAGCAAAACCTTAACATTTGTTGCTATCAATATACTAGTATATGTTCTTTCATTTGTGTATATCTATACACCGTCTTACACGAGAATAGGCTAGACATGTTTCATCTAAACGCTATGGATTTCTGTTTTATTTGTTTCTGTGTTTTACTATTTCAGTTAGATGTAAAAGAAATGATGCCAATATAAGATCAATATCATTAAATATAACTGCTGACGAAATAATATTTATTTAAAGATACTCATAAGATAGTAAGAATGTATCACATCAGGACGCTTTAGAAAAAACGAATTTGATTTATTATTACCACAGACAAAGCATTGCTTACTTTGTTGCTAGTTTGGCAGAAACATCATGGTAAAATGTAACTTAAAAGTGATCTAGTAATAACAATAGTAAGATGCCAAATTGATATTTTTATATCGTATCTCTGGTATTTGGGCGGGTTTATCCGCTACAAAAGATATGTCTACTTCTGACAACCATAGGATCTTTATTTTATTCCTAATCACATCAATAAAATGTTCATGCACTGCCCAAAATAGTTCCATTCCATTCATGAACATCGCCGATAAATTATCAATGATAAAGAACTGTCTCCATTCACACTGCTCATTTAGATTATATAACATCCTAGCTGATAATGAGTGGTATTGTGCTACACAAAAGTTGCCATTTAACAGAAAACAAAATCTACCATAACCCGCCACTACCAGACGTATCAAGGCTTTGATATTGTAATTCTATCAAATCTTCTGAATTTTAGATAAGAACGTTCATATTTTCATTTAAATTTATGATCAATGTATTAAGCTCAGTCTCCTTATAACGAAGATATAATGCATTATGTAATAAGTGTTTGGTAATCATAATAAAAAATGGTGGCTTAAATATCGAAAAAACGGTTTATTAATTGCCATTAATACATCTAATAATGACGATAAAGGTACTGAGGTTGTAAAGACTGACTTCTTTTATGCACGTTTATACTTAACCCTTATCCGTAGTTATCACGCCGCGCAAAATGATACATTAAGCTTTATTTAATAGGCCTATTATTTATACCTCCATCTAAGATTGGGGGGCATTTAGCACATGCTGTTATTTTTTCCTGGAATAACAGTTTAGGGAATAGGCTAACATTTTCATCTAAACGCTATTGGATTTGTTTTATTGTTTCTGTGTTTACTATCTGATGAATAGTGTGCATAAATAATTATAATAACGCTAGAAATAATCATTTATTTGTATCTAAGTAGTACAGTTATAATTACACCTAGAGAGTTTAAAAAACAATTATGTAAATGAAGACAACAATTGCTGTTCTTGTTGCTTTTCTAACTGAAAATTATTAAATTTGATTAGTATAACAGTGATAAATCAAATTGTTTTTTATAACGCTTGTTTTTGCTTTACCCCACAAAAGATAATGTTACTTCTGACAACCATAGACTATTTTTGCTATCACATATAATTTTCATTATAAAATAGCTTCATTTCATGATACCGAAATTATCAGATAGAGTTTTTCTGCATTCTACACCTATTTAATTAAAAACACCTAGTGAAAAGTTTTGTCCCAGGTCGGGAAATCAAACCCGCCACCCAGCGCAATAAGATTTGTTTTATGTCTTCCCAAATCTCGTTTTAATAGGAATTTAATTTCTTAAATTTGATTAAATATTAAGCCAGTTTCCTCGATAAACGAAGCATTACAACGCATTTTAATTAATTTTGTAAATATAATAAACAAATGTCTTATGTTTCCAAAACTTTATCTTCCATTATTAATTAAAAGAGAAATACATTGTAAAGACTATCTAGCCTTTAGTTTTTCCTGATACCTATATTGTTTTTTTCCTTTTTTTTTACTCGTTTAGATTGGGGCATACCTCTTTATTTTCCTAAAGTATTAGAATGCACAACAAGCTGAAGCAAGTGTGTGTTACGTTCATGCTGTATTGGCATTATTTCTAAAAAAATTTTTAAGTAGGTCAATTATGATAATGAAATCAGATTTAGGTGAAACGCTGTATTGCCCCGTATCCACATCAATGGGAAAGGATGAAAAATCATTTTTTCCAGTAGTCATTTAAAGCTGACTCTTGTTGAAATGTTGCTAAAGAGCTTTTGTTTGTGTAAAAATGCAGGAGAAATCACACATATTTTAGGATTTTATCAATACATAATTAAGAATTTTAGAACCTTTGTTCAAATTAGTTTCAAAGCAGGACGAAATTACGTTCGAACGTGATATCAATTTACTTTCTTGATTAGTAATAACATATTGTTCTACATTATTAGTAAATATGAAGCATAACCAAACTCTGTATAAGAGTACAAACAATGGTTGTTTATACGGACTATTCTTGCATAGATAGAAATACTGAAGAGGCTATTCTAGACAGAATTTTTGCTCTGCATACAGCTCTGTTAAGAAAAACAATGTTTATTTTTATGCACGTATTCCGAATGATGTAATTAGGTGGAAACAGACAATCTGCTAATATCACAAGAATTCATGGAATATTAACGTTGTATCGCCGCAATAAGAACAAGTTCAAATGTTTTTCTTGATAAAAAAAAACCCCGATTGTTGAGAAAGAGAAATGAGTGATTTGCATTTTTATTGAAATAAAAGAGCACAACACTAACCAGTTGTCAGTGTGGAATTAAAACAAATTAAATATAGGGGTAACTTCATTTATTGTTAAATAAGCCCTGCGTACGCGGGGGAAATGACTAACAGGTTAATACCTTAGTTTGAACATAATTATTTCTAATTAACGTGCAATTATTAATGTATCATTTTGCCTAGCCGTCTTTCTGCTACACGGGAACGCTTAGTTGATAGATAAGTCTTATTTTGTAAATTTTCCTCAGTTGGCAAAATAAACCGGTTTATTTGGACTGGGCACTTTCTTGTCATATCGTTAGTAACTTTTCAGCTATGAGAGAAGTGTTTTACGTATTCATAAAGGTAACTAGGCATTCAGAAAAGGAAACAATCGTTGAAAAAATAGGAACTAATGTGGCAAAGTTATAATTATTTGAAATAAGATTGTACTAAAAACAACTAAGACGTCTATCTTTATATTTGTGTTACAAATTCTATAGTAAAAGATCAACAAATGTGGAGACCGGTTGAATTACTTTCCGAACAACCCTCTATTTGTTAATAATAGCTTATTTCAATTCTTGCAGACACCCGATTAGTGTACAAAAGTCTGTATTCTTTGAGATATATAAAAATATATGATTAATAATTCTTATGTTAGCAAAGTTGATTTATTTCTTCCGTTTCTTGGCATCTATTTACAAAAGAGCGGACAACCGTAAGCTGATATAGATTTCTGTCAAATTCCTTAATTAACGTTTTGTAAATATTTCATGTATTACTGAAATAAAATACGTTTAAACTAAGGATGTCCCTTTGGGGAAATAGCATTTTATGGTTAAGTTTTGGTATGTAGGCTGGTTTCTCAGTAACCACTTGTGGGAAACGGCTGAAACTTCAAATTGTTGAACGTGCAGTTCTGTTTCAATATCAAGTAACTTTCTTGATTAGTAATTACATGATCTTTCAAGCAAGGAACAGGTTCAATAAATTATTTTTTCTTTTTATTTAAAGTTTTGTCCTTTTTCCAGCATTTGGTATTCACTAAATTAACTTTTCTTGTGACAAGGCTTTTGTACAGTCAAGCCTTGATTTCCTGTATAATCATTATTTTTAAAAATCACCTTTTATATTGCTGTCTTAGTAGAATATGTTCATAGCTTTATCATTATTGCAAACAAGAAAAGGATCTAATTTAATAGCTATTTCAATATTGCATGGAAAGTTACAAAGTGCTACTAAACATTTAGTTTGCATGCTAAGTCCTTTCGCAAATTAATCCCATTTCGTGCACCATATCCTATTTATAAGATAGCGCTTATGATTATGCATAGATTTAAGCTAGAACATCAAGTTGAATATTATATATTTCGCTATGATAATTGATATTTAATAAAAAAACTAAAAATGACTATGTATCAGTTACATATTAAAGAAAAACTATTGGTATCCTGCTATGCACCCCCTTTAAGCGACTTAATTAACAGGACAGGCCGCTAGACTTTTATTATTTTCCTTTAGAAATCTTATCAAGATTCCTAGGTAAATTGCTTATAATTGTTAATAAAAATAGAAGTTAAGGCAGTTTGTTTTTAATATACAATACACTTACAGTCTGATAAATGGACTGGAAATGAAACAACATTGTGTCCAAGAAGGACCCTTAATATTCCGAGACGTTTTTCTTATCTAGTTATCTAATTATCATCGGCAAGCACCTTTGAGATTTTGTCAGAGATATGATGTAGCGTCTTTGAACACGTAAATCTAAAAGGATTTCAACTTAGTGAGAGAAAAATAAAATGTGACTAAGAAAGTTTAAATTTAAGGAAAGCATTTGCTTTTTAGACAAGGTGTGTAGAAAAACTGAGTCACAGTTTCTACGGGCTCGTGTGAGTTGCGACTCACACGTAAGTTTTAACTATTTGTTTTCTAGTCCACCTTTAGATTTTAGCACCTCTGACAAATGTCTACCTTATATGTCTAACTTAGTAATTGTATCAATGGAACGAGTGAGAGAACCGTATGGTCAGAAACAACAGTTTACAGCAGTGTAGACTTGTGTGATTTTGAACTAAACAAATGAGGCTTGACATTGTGCATTTTAAACATAATATAAAACAAGAGCTGTTCGAAAAAACTCATTGATATCCCTTCGGAGGCAAAAGGGTATGTAACTTTCTATATTGTGACGATGACCTTTAACACAAGGGTGCCAGAATGTCACAATATACGCCCGTCACAGCAAATTTGTTTACACTAGCACCTGTATTTGCAAATGGAACTTTAATTTTCTAGTTGTTTACAATGTTTTTTTTTTTTTAGAAATTATTGTTATTCTTTTATTTTTCTAAGTCCACAAAAAATCCTTACCAGGTAGAGATACCTTAAAATACACCCAAATTTGAAAGTAACATCAATGTTGTACCACAGAAAAGTGGTCTTGGCTTTTCCCTACGGTCAATTATAAAAAAGTTACAATGTAAGTTATTTATAGTAACAACTAAGGGAAGTTAATCTTTAAAGAGAGAAAAAAAAAAAAAAAAAAAAATTACAAGTCCACACAAAAATCCTTACCAGGTTGAGATAGCTCAAATTACACCTCAGAATTGGATGTAACATGCATGTTGTACTACAGAAAAGTGGTCTCGATTTTTCCCTACGACTTGTAATGAAAAAGTTACAATATAAGCTATTTATAGTAACAACAAAGGGAAGTAATTCAAAAGAAGGGACCAGTGCATGACACTCCGTCTCATGATGGTGTACAATTGTGCAGAGTTACATCAAAATCCCTCCATGCATGAAGAAGAAATGCTCCGGACAAAGTCATTCTTGTATCTGACCTTTGACCTTTAAGTCTGACCTTGACCTTAGACCTAGGGACCTGGTTCTTGCGCATGACACTCCGTCTTGTGGTGGTGAACATTTTTGCCAAGTTATATCAAAATACCCCAATGCATGAAGAAGAAATGCTCCGGACAAAGTTTTCATTCTTGTATCCTTGACCTCTAAGTGTGACCTTGACCTTACCCCTACGGACCTGGTTCTTGCGCATGACACTCCGTCTCATGATGGTGAACAATTTTGCCAAGCTATATCAAAGTCCTTTCATGCATGAAGAAGATATGCTCCGGACAAAGTTTTCATTCTTGTATCCTTTGACCTCTAAGTGTGACCTTGACCTTAGACCTCGGGACCTGGTTCTTGCGCATGACACTCCCTCTCATTATGGTGAACAACTGTGCCAAGCTACATCAAAATCATTCCATGCATGAAGAAGATATGCTCCGGACAAAGTCATTCTTGAACTTTTCATTCTTGTATCCTTTGACCTCTAAGTGTGACATTGACCTTAGACCTAGGGACCTGGTTTTTGCGCATGACACTCCGTCTCATGATGATGAACAATTGTGCCAACTTTCATCAAAATCCCTCCATGCATGAAGAAGATATGCTCCGGACAAAGTCATTCTTGAATTTGACATGTGACCTCTTAGTGTGACCTTGATCTTAGACCTAGGGACCTGGTTCTTGCGCATGACACTCCGTCTCATGATGGTGAACAACTGTGCCAAGTTTCATCAAAATCCCTCCATGCATGTAGAAGATATGCTCCGGACAAGGTCTGTGGACGCCGCCCGCCCGCCAGGGGCGTTCCCATAATACGTCCCGTTTTTCAAACGGGCGTATAAAAATGACCTATCAAACATTAGGGGTCATCTATTTACTACAGGCAATCATCCTGTGAAGAGCCAAAAAGGATCCTTAATCATTACTTTTTTAGTGTAGAAATTACTGTGACTACTAAAACTAAAAAAACGATAGGGGTAATTTACTGATCACAGGCAATCAATCTCCGAAGTTTGATTTTTGTGAGACCAACCATTCTGTAGACACTGATTAGAAACCAAATGATCTACCGACCGACACACGTACCTGCTATTATCTAGACAATATGTGGGTCCCTCTAATTTAAGAACAGGGTCATAAATATGTATTAGCATTTAAGATTTTAATTGATACAAATTTTTAAAGCAACACATCTTGCAATTTACTAATATCAAAACAATGTTGAAATTTGAAAATAGCTCTCTCTACCATACTAACAGTTAACTAACCCTAAAATGAGACGATTATCATTATTCAAAGGCTATAACAAATATTTGATACAGGCTTATCTTTTTGTTATTTCTTAATGCAAGATCAAATTACTATTAACGAAGGTTTCCTTACTATAAGAGCAAGTATTAGTTAAAAAAGACAAATGCTTTTGATATTTAGCTATGATATCTGGATAAACACATTTTTGAATTCAACCTTTAGATTTCTTTGAATACAATTGTTGAATCTCGTATTGTATATCTTACTATTATGCACCTTAACTTTTCGAAAGAACCTCCGTCTGACTGATATAATAGCTCTACATGTGTATATTGTAAGACATGAGAAACTTGTTCATGTGCTGTATATCAATGACAAATAGTTTTAGTCAAATTTTGGCTATATTTATCTGAATAATAAAGAAACTATTTGAGCAGTAAAGGCAATTATTTCATATACATAAGAAAATATTTAAATTGCCAGTTATGGCTTCTAATTTTAAGGCGTGAATACAGACTAGAGTGATAAAATGCGTGGTGTCATCAACATCTAACCACCAAGTAAACATAATTATAAAACACAACATTCTTTGATTGAAATGTCTAGAGAGCAATTGTCATTTAGATAATTTCGCACTTTCCATTCAAAGAGTTTAAACTAGACCTTTCGTCACATTAGGAATTGTAGTAATTAGAAGAAAATGAACAAAGGCACGCAAAACAATATTTTACGTCTGGCCAAATAAAAGAATTTCTCGCCTCTATGCACGTATTCCGTAAGAAGTAATTACCGAAAAGCACGACAATCTGGAAAAGAGAATATTATCGCTATATTTATCTAGGGCTCGTGGGACAAGAAATCAAACTTCCTGCGATAACAGTGAACGATATCTAATGCTTCAAGGCTTGGGTAATACGCATTTAAGTGCATTGTAAACATATTTGTACATTGTTCAACGTACTTGTATCTAAGTCTAATCAGGCTAGAAAAAACACCAACATTATCAAAACGAAACAGTTTATAATCTAATTTTTCTCAATTTTCAAGGAGTTCACATTCACTACACATTTTGTACAAAAAATAAAGCTATTTTTCTCGAATTATCAAAATGTGTGTAATAATGTCAGGGACGTCCCTTTTTGCGCCATTGCATGCGCAATCTGACGTCATTCACAAAAAACATGAACAGAATGATGTCGTCCGAAACTTCTTTCAGAATTGGACGCCAAAGAATGACATTGAGTTATAGCTTAAACTAATCTTTAACCGTCAAGAACAATATCGAATCGACACAACTGTATAATATTTCTTTGGATTTCGCGATAGTTTGAACAAATAACCAGGTACTGAATTTATCAGAAGGCGAATTACAGTTGAACGTGAGCATGACTTTCTGGCCGTTCTATTTAGATGTTGAAAATATCGACATCCTGACACTGATTTCAAATTTTCTGAAACTCATAGAACGCAAACCATTTATTTTTGTAGTAAGCTACCGTTAAAATGTAAATATAAGAATAAATTGTTATTTTTCAATAAACCACATTGGGGCTCCTTGCGAATGATCCAAGAATCATTAGCCCGATTCATGGATTTACAAGTAGTCCCAGTAGGATTTATACCCGTATAAACGCACAAAAGGAGCATTTAATTCTTAAATGAGGTCAGTTGTATTTGGTGCTGAAATGTATATAGCAGCAATAGAGAAGAAGTGCAGTACAGTATTTTTCCTTTCATGACTGCATACCTTTTAACGGTAAACAGATGGCCTTTTGTTTAAGAGGGTAGATTTGTATATTAACACCTGCATAGATCTGATAGGAAAACGCATTCACAAGCACGTATCTTACACGAAATAGAACAATGCAAACGTTTAAAGGTGGATAATCAGATTTTGGCCATGTAACGGATTTGTTCGGAACTTTAGCATCTGATCATTCACACTCATTTATGTTCACTTAACACTTAATACAAATTAGATTTCCACTGGAGGTATTTTTAAAATTTCATTTTCCTATCCTGGTTGCCCAACCAAGATAGAGTTATTTTATCATAAGTATAAATTTGATAAACATACTTTGCCTAAGGAAATGTATAAATATTAGACATATTGTAATATATTTGTAAAATATTTGCATTAAAAATTATGTATTTAGATGGAATTCATTAGAAACGCAAGTTTGAAAAATCATTATTACTTCCCTTTGCCTATCTTGGTTGCGCAACCAAGATAGATTGGAAATAAATGAATTCAGAAGCTACAAAAAGATTTAAACTTGCATTTTGGTTCAGATTGTTCAATAGTTGATATGTCTATCAAATGCAAATGTAAAACTAGCCATTGTATCGAAATAAAAAGAAATACCCAGCTTTTTATATACTTTCATATTAAAGGGGAGTAATTACAAAATTTTATAAAAATAATAAAATATACATTTCAAATAGGAATCTAACTCTATGTAATCGGTCTTTTTGTTCCTTAAATAATTCTCTACCAGAATATACAAAAAGTAAAAAATGCCGTTAAATGTTGTTTAAATGTGATTGACCACCTTTACGTACAGAAACGTAATAGACTGTTTATTTACAGGAGACTTGACAGAAAAACACATACAGAAGAACGCCGCCTTCGGACAGTCAGGAGCCAAACGCCGGTATGTTTTCTCACTGTTTAACACATTTACATCTGTGTGACCTATTAAGTCAATTCTACGGCATCCCTGCTGAAACGTTTATATTTATCTTTCAAATAGAAAATAGAACACCTATAATGATAATTGCTCTCACCGCATGTTAATTCCATGACATACTTGATAGGTCAATTATCATATGCTCATCTGTGTGTGGAGACATTGAGTATAGGTAAATGTTTTTTTTTCTGCATGATAGGTATACTAAAGCATGTGTAATATCTCAACTCAGAACTTTCGAGGATTTGTGTATACATTATCAACTTTTACATGCTTGTATTTGGTCATCAAGTTGGTAAATCATGATTACATTTGAAGACTATGAAAAAGAATATTATAAAAAAAAGGGGCAATAACGCTAACTATAGTACAGCGAACTTGCCCTTTCCGAACCAGTTTTTAATTTTTTATCGTTTTACTTCGTCAAGTTTATATTTTAAATATAAATTTCATTTTAAATGCTGGACAAATATGTCACAATTAAACTAATGTGAAAAGAAATTCGAAACAAAACATTGTTTGTAACAGATTTCTGTAATTGATGAGACTGGTACTGTGCGTAATCCGGGTCATACTCGCCTATTCCGAATCACCACAAATGACCTGAAATGGTTTTCTTACTACTATCCACAACAACATAAAACTACCATCTTGAATCGAAAACTGAAATTATTTTATGTCAGGAATAGAAATAATCGCATTTAAGGCCAATTAAATGACTAAAACGATAGGCATGACATCCTTCTTTGGCATTATTGAAATATTCTGTTTTAAAACAGTCATGTGGGCGGTCTTGTCCTTTATGTGAATTAAATAGTCACATTGTATAATAATACCTCCGCCTTTTTCTTTAACATCTGGCCATGGGTAAAAACAATAACATAAATTAATATTTTGGACACATTGAATCGATATTTTTTCTGCAATCTTTAAACAACGTGCAGCAGAACAGAACTGAAAATGTGTGATTCGGAATAGGCACAATGTATGCCATCTATATTTCCTCTTTAGGCATCTCAATGGTCAAATTGTTTTTAATGTGGGATATATGACTGGAAAGAGCATAAAATTTCCTTCTTTTTAATCTCCCTTCCGTTTCATTTTATTAAAAAGCTAGAACGCAAGCGCTCTTTGAATCTGACATTTTTGTTTACATTCGTCAAACTTCCACATAAGAAAAAATATAGCATTTGGACAATGTTGCAAATATGTATTATGTAAGAATAACTTGAACATTTACCAGCAATTAATTATTAGTTTAATGTATTAGATATAAAACCAAAACATAGCTTACGATTTTTCTTGACGTATGTGCGACGGCTGCTTAAAAACTTGGAAATGAGTCAATTTACAGACTGGTTCGGAATAGGCAAGTTCACTGTAAATAATCCTTCGGTTATGTCGTTATAAATAGAGTTCTTCACAGAACTGTGTAAAACAACAAGAAGTATTTGGGTAATCTTGAAATGTTAAACCAAACCTTTTTGTCCTGTCAGAAATCGCGAAAATTAGAGGAAAAGCAAAACACTATTTAATGTCTAGATAAATATTATAGAAGTTATCAGTTGTATGCACGACTTCCGTAGGAATCAATTAGGCGGAAGCACGAAAATCTGTAGTTGTCACAGGAATTTAGAAAATGTTATCGCTGCAGGCTCTTTGGACAACAAATCACAATTTCTGTGATAATAGTAAAAGATTGTGAAGGCTTCATAGTTTGCATAATATGCAAATGTATTGGAATTTAAGGGCATTGTGCAAACACTTCTCGATCAAAACAAACAAAAGAGAACAGCCACATTCTTAAAACAAAAAGAAAGAAAACGCAGGAGAGCGTTTTAGATGTCGTACATCCGAATTTCGTTGTCATTTAGATACATTGAATAAATTGGTATTATTTTTATATTTGATTTTCTCTAACCTGATTGGCCGGCCAAAATAGATCGTTTTAACAAAATGATAATTTTTAAAGCATATTTTGACAGAAGTCATATTATGTAAGAAAACCAAAAGCGAGGTTTTGTTTGAAGTTTGCTTAATGCAAGCCGTTCATACAAACTGCATTGAGGCAAAACGAATTTAACAGACATTTACTCACTTTTGCCGACCGAAAGTATCAAATAGTTAATCTTACCTATTGTATAAAACTATATCTGGAAGCCATATTAGGTCACATGGTATACGAAGAATGTTGATATTTGAAAACTCTGATATGTTGTTCCAAACGAGTCTCTCGTCTGACCATTCCTGTGAAACAATTTGAGAAAAAGTTCGAAATAATAATAATACACTCGCATTTTTCGCTTTGGCTTTAGCGCCATTTTATAACAGTGCGGTGAGTAGTTAATCTGAACAGTATTCCTGGATTCTGTACCAGTACCTACATGTTCTCCGCAAGTTACTGCCAACTTCCTCACAAGAATCAGAGGTGAAGGACGAATTATTTCATACAAAATGTCTTTTATCAATCGTCAAGGAGAACAGTGATCGCCTCGCGCAGTGATCGAGCTCACGACACCACGATCAGTACATCTGCACTCTGCATTTGAATATAATGAAAAAGCAAAGCGAATTATTCTCTGTTATATTTAGCTGCTGCTATAGTACTAACGCATGTTCTACATGAATGCACAACGTACATCTTAATCTTAGAAAAAAGGGCTTTTGTTTAAAAAATATTCAGATGGGGTTTCCATTAAGGTTAGAAAACACCAAATCATCCAGCTCAGCTAGCATTGTGATCAAAACATCAAATCTCAAAAGTAACTACATATCTCAATACAGGTGTGGTGACTCTACCCTAGACTTTAGATGGTCGTTGTTATAAAGCTGCAATGGAAGTCGTCACGTAACCTTAACTGTCAGGATGCCAAATTGTTTATGTATTATTCTAGCATGGCTCGAATTGATTTCCAGTTACACAAAGAAGAAAATCAAACGCTGTATATCCTGCGATAAACAACGGTTGACGCGCGGACCGGTAAGAGAGCATTATGACGTCAATTATGACGTCATGTGGCCGTCTGACCTCCGATACATTAGTCCTCGCGTAAATGAATTCCAGCATAATATCTACTGAAATATATCAACGTGCATGTCAGAATGAAAACAATCAAGGCCTTCTTGTGATTTATCGTCTAATTTACCACGGTTCATCGTTCAGATGCTTCAGTATTTAACCACTCGGGCTAACGCCCTCGTGGTTCAATTCCTACGCATCTGAACTCTGAACCGTTGTAAATTAGACGATAAACAACGCGAAGGCCTTGATTATTTGTTAATTATGACGTTTGGTTGATAAAGATATTGCAACTGTCACCGAGACAGAATGGCTATAAGCAAAGTCTTGTATCACAGAATGTGAGCGTTTACTTGCGAGTGAATATGGAAGCTGGTCGGTCACTGATTCTGGATAAGAAACTTGAAAATAAATCACTATACCTGGTCAAGCCATACGTTGGTTGTAAGAACTTGGTTTTTCTCATCCTGTAAGCATAAAAACATATCACTAGGGAATGATTTCATTAATATATCATATTTCTAATGAAGATTTCTTCACTTTGTGTATATCAATGACCTTGTCAACATGATTTTGTACCACGGAAACCTGTTACAGAGAGTAACAACAACATTTCCATTCTTGGTTTTCAGATATTTTCAATACAGTAATATAAGAGTGGAAGGTTCATAGCTTAATTCGGCAAACTTTTCTTGCCATAAGTGTGTGCAATACAACCTTGCGCTGGCCACGTGCTTTTTATCTTTATATTTTTATATGTTTTGTATAGTGAGCTACATGATTCGACTTGGGTACTAAGAGACAGATGTAGAATAGACCGCTGATGTGACTGTGAAATACAATTTCGTTCAAATAGTATCACTATGATATATGACTGGCGAAATAGTCAAAAATGTTTTTCAAAACATATAGTCGTATCTTGTATGGTCATCTACCGCTGTATCTGTGTAGTTTGTAAAACATTTTCATTCTATACAAGACAAACTTCACTCAAAACGTCAATCATTTAATTACTGAGTTGATTGACTGAAAAAGTTAAATTAAAGTAACCGCGGTTATTGCAAAAAACAGTAAGATAACAAACGTGAAATGATGTTTTCGTTTTTTATTCAAATCATTTTTAGAGTTTTAACATAATTTAAAAAAAATATCTGCAAGAGACAAGACCATACAATTGAAGCGCATGCTCCTTTAAAATATGGTCATTTAGAATACTTAATGATTATTTGCCAGTTACAGGTTACGTATGTACACTTTTTGCAAGGAAATTATACACTTCTATGATGCCATTTCTATTAAGCCAATTCTCAGGATAAGATTTCAGATATTAAATTGTTAATGGAACAATCAAATGACTTCAAAGGTATTTCCGACGAAAATCCGAATGTAGCATGTGAAGTGCTTTAATGCATTTCCGTAGAACTATCAGCCATTTCACGGAAATAACTAAATGGATGACAAAAAATCAAATACTTAAAAGCATTTCTCTGCATTCAGGCTAATTATCACAAACAAACGTTTATCTTGGCACGAAGACCTCACCGACCTTTATATTAGATTTGTTCATTACATGAAAATGAAAATGTACAAAGCTTTAAACTTAGGCATTGACGTGCTACAACATTAAGACACGACAGAAAATAAACGTTTGAGTATTAGAGACAACATTCTAATAAATTAGGTGTTCGGCATAGTCACAAGGGAACCATGTTAGACCACTTTTTTCTCAGAATGCATTAAATGTCAAATGGTGTCTTCCGTTAGTAAGTAAAAGTTACACCTATGGACAAAGCACATCATTAGAACAGTTTGAAAAATAAACAATACAGTAATATATTAATCTTTTTATTGGCGTATTTGATCTATAAACTTTCTTTCAGTCCATTGATACAGTCCAAATTGAAAGATGGACAAGTTCATTATAGAAATTTAGGAGGGTAAGGGTTAAAACATACCACATCAAGAACTTGGGTTAGACTGATGCCAAGCTTTATATCGACTGGTTTCTTTGCGTCAAACACTGGACGTGATGCCCTATCATAAGACTTCATCAGACGGTATAGTAACCTTTGTTCTTGTGTCATTTCCTCTTGCGGAACGTCATGGAACCTAGACAAGCAATATTTCTGTAGTTCATCACCACAACCTGTAATGCATGAATTGAAATGCGTTTGGAAATGTCGTGCAAAGATTTATGGAGTCTGGACACAGAGTAGCCATTAGTGAAAGGCATGAAATTAGAAAAGGCTTAGAAATAGCACTCCCGTTGTCTAGATACAACATAGCATGCCAAACAAAACAGAAAAAATTAAAACGAATGGTATTTGAAACGCATCAAAACCTATAAGACATGACTATGACATATAGGAAAATGAATTTGCAGCAACAGCAGTGCCACACAACGCAGTGCCACAGACACAGCGTTAAACTAAAAAAGTTGTAGAGAATAATTTGTTTTTGTTAAATCTATAACTGTCGACAAAATAGTGAAATTGAAAAAAAAAAACAACGAAATGCAGGATTGCGCCATGTATACATATAAAATGAGTGATCTAAACAGAAAGACAATGTACTGATTGGAGACCTAAACTTTACAAGAGACACACAGTGAAATGTTTCCAATCCAAGTCATATGCTTAAAACCATCTGGAATCAAACATTGACACCATTATAATATGTTCTAGATTTTCTAGAACCATAATATCATCATCAATAGACGCATTAAAATTTGTTGACGTCTATTCTTTGATGCTGTTGTTCAACTGACATACGTGCAACTGTGTTTGGCATCACGAACATACAGTTAAATATTTGAACAAGTGACAGTACAAAATTACTTGTCATCTATCCGAGACTTGATCAATTACAGTCCAAGTCTGATGAAGTGTAAGCAAATGCCATTACGTTCCTAGACATCGTTGATAAATTTTGCAGCAAAATGTCAATACATGTTAAGGAAAGAAAAAAAAATGGTATCCTATGTTAGACATATAGAAGTTACTCAAATATCAAAATTGTATAATTTTCCTTTGAATTATAATGCACATCAAGATATGGATTGAGATAGCTACCACAAGTGTAGGTAATTTATTTAAAGTGTTTAATTGCGAAGACCGAATTACTAGTGCTTTCAATCCGAGGATTCGGTTAAAATGACATTCAAGTTAAATGTAAGTATATTATATAATAAATACGAAGGTATGTCTATAAATTGTTCCTGTGCTCCGAATAATTTCGCTTAAAAGCCTGGTGATCTGTAGCAAAATGTTTTTTTTTTCGAAAAGTCATGACTTTTCACATTGCGATCATTAAATTGATTTACGAATATAGTCTTTCAAATGAAAAAATATGAAATGCACACACTTTTTTTCAGAGTGAACAATATATATTTGATATCAATTTGAAGAAATTATCTAACTAAAATTTCTTGATGCATTCCTTTTCCATTTCGTATATTTGTATGACTTTCTTTTATACGAAGTGGATTTTTTTGTACTTGATTTGTGAGAGAAAATGTGTGTGTATGTTGTGTCAGATAACAATTACAAGTTTATGAGTAAGCTGCCTACAACATTTAGATTAAATGCAACTGCAAATCGGGACCAAGATTTAACTTTTTTTTAAAAAAAACCTTATTCACATACATTAGACGAGTAGAAGTATAGAACAATATATCAGCTGTGAAGCAACATCCGTTATCTGGCTAGCGTCTGAACTACTGTTTTGATCAACGTAAACATAACACGAGAAATCGTAAACGCACACCTAAAACGTCCGTGCTCATATTATAAATATATAAATTTTTTCTTAACAGTTCTACCTACATGAATTTTGTTTTCAGACAAAATGATATGTATTTCTGGTTGCTGAATATTTACAAGTAGATTCTTTTGTTTGTCAAGTTGTTTTAAGTATACCGAATCGGCGATAGTAATGTTCTGTTAATTAATCTGATCTGTCAAAAATGCACTTTCAAATTGTTTTTGTTTATTTTGCATAGGCAATTCCAAGAGATGCTTTATTCTTGTTGCTGTTTAGATCAAAACAGTCTGTGGTTATCACACTGATTAAAACTTTCAAAGCGTTTCTTTTTAAAAAGCTCTTAAATTTTGAATGTTAAGTGCATCAAAGTTATTATAAATCTGTACTTAGTAAACGGGTATTTTGAATACTGAGTCTTGCAAAAGTGAAAAAGCTAAGTTTCATATCTTTTGACTGTCTTTTGATACCTCGACTTTAACTGGCAGCAAACATTCACCCTGCCCGAGGAAACGGAAATACTTTTGAAATAAGATATTATTCCCCATATCCTTCAACAACCATTTGCCTCTGTGACACAGTATTTCTTTATCTAGTGGTGGTAAGATTTAATTTGTGTCAACACAGGAACAAATATAATGACTGGTAGCATTGAAATACTAAAAGAACAGGACAGTTCTAGCTTTTTAAAGATATTTCGAACTTTAATTCTGATATTTAAATCCACTTATGCTATATTTTATGTAGAAGTAGAATGAATACTACCCTTCTTTTCACATAATTATATCAAACTATACGGAATCGTTCACAGTCATAATTTTCTATTTATTACTTTCATGGACATTCAAACACCGACCTTCCGTTTATTTTTAGTTTACTGTGTTTCTGTTATAGAAGGCGTTAGGTTAATATATCAAATGTTCCACACCAATACTCACTTGTCTAAAGTATGAAACTTGCAAACTACAAGTTTAAGTTCATCCAGGATTTCCATGATGTTATTTAAAACTAAGTATATACATTGTTTAGCTTTTGCTTTTGCAACTTTTCTGGCAAATAATTGTACTGATACTATCCAGATAGGAATTTTCCCTTATTATTGACCAAACAGGATAAACATTCTTAATACAATATAAGAGCCGATGAGCGTGTTTCTTTATCTTTACAAAAGCAGTCTTTAAATGTAAACAGATATGATTTAGTGAAGTCTTTCATTATAGAGTTCCGGTGGGCGTACATAGTGTTTGGTGCATATTTCATCAACCCATGTGAACAAAGTCAAAAGAAATTGTCTGCTCTCATTTTACTTGGTTGATCTTTTTATTGGCATGATATAACAGTACTAACCGGTAGTAGGTGACATTTAATGTCTATGTACTATAAAATAGCTTATATCAGTTGTCACGAAACATAATTTTCATTTGTTTTCGCTACCTACGAAGCAGGACAAAGCTTGTTCTTGAGGACATTAATTATGTTAACAAGCAAACTGAAATTATCTTTATCCCACAAGCACTCTTTACTAAAATAGAAGTAATTAAACGATCTTCTGGAACCATAGAACGTAATCAAGCAAGATAATAACAGGCACGGCTTGACTGCGCTGAATTGTGGTTACTTAAAGAAATGCGCAAATACATCACGCCGCTAAGTACGGGAATATGTGCACGTTCTTGTTATAGATGTAATTATTTCTGGCACGAGGCTTCAAAAAACATTCCTCGCATGAAGACCTTCGGAAATCTCTTTGAAGAATTGGATCCAAAAATTCCGTTAAACTCAACTTTGTACCTCACTTTAAATAGGGAACACATTAACCACGTCACCGGTGCCAAGTTCTGTTCAGAGGTTTTCCTGTCTTCAAAATGGTCACATCTTCAAAAACAGGCATTGTGTGATGGGCCATGTTTAACAGTGATCTGATTAAACGTTAGGCTTAATTTCAACAAAAATACCTCCTGAATTTGTCCTAGTTCTAACTTTTCCGCATTTAACCTCTAACTTTAAGAAGAGCATTTAAATTATAGAATGCCACCATTCAAAATAACAGATAGCAGGCGTAGTTTGATTGAGTCATGAGAGATAATGAATTGCAACACCCACTTACATCCCCCAGCGCTAGTTAAAGTGGATCTCTATAATAAAAACATGTAAATGAATCCAGGGTCCCAAAGGACCAGCATAATAGCAACCCGGTCAATATTTTTTCGCCACTCGGCACTTAAAGGATTGCCATTGCGATATTTTTGTAAACATACAAAGCAACCAAGCAAGCAAATAGTAAGCTCGATTTGACTGAGACTGATCATTAGGGGAAATGAAAAGTGCAACACCCATCATGCTTCTCAGCAACTGCTTGAGCGGAATTATTTTTTAAATATACAGATACATGAATTTTGAGTTAATGTTTTCCGTCAGATCACTTCACAGAACAGTAATCTAACTCGGCGATGAAAGCTTCATGCTTATTTAAACCACCTTAAGTCCACTTCCAGGAAAAAAAAACATTACTGGTGTCTTATGAGAAGCAGTGGTCGTGACATCAGTGTGCTTGAACCCACGACCCCTGGGTTTAAAGGCCGACATCTTAACCAATAGGCCGCCGCTCCCCTTTTAACCTTGGCCTTGATCTTGATATTTCAGTAGATATTTTATGCATTTCTTTGCAACGAATGATGGTCTAATAAATAATGAAGTCGTAATTCGACATGAGAATTTGGCTCATAATAATATTATTGATAATATCTATAATTAATATTTCAACAAAATATTAATATTTGATATTTTATAACCCTGACCTGTAAGCGAGTTTGTAATGAGATATATAGTACATACAAATCTTAAATTGATGTAATTAAGTAATTTAAATTTTTTTAAATGTCAAATACTATAGAAATAATGTAAATGGAAAACGTCAAAAATAAGATATAACCTAGTGTAATTCTAAAATGGATAAAAACAATCTACCCGATTACCGTATTCTACATTGATTGGTTACAAAGGTGATTAAATCAGAATTGTTTCTATTCAAGGTAATGAGCAAATAAAACAAGTCAACGAACATGCAACTTTACGTAAGTCATAACTTCAAACACGTAAATATAATATGAATGTTTTCTGAATAGTTTCAAACAGATAAACATATCTTTAAATTTTGTTTTAAACCATTTTACGTTGCGGATAAGTGTTTATAATTTCTACTAAACACTATAGTGATGCACTGAAATATATATAAAAATTAAAAATGTAATATACCTGACATAACGTTCAATATCCACTCGCAACAAAATATTAATATTATTACTGTATGCATCCACATTTTTTATTTCTAGTCCATAGGAACTACAATGTAACTTCACATACTCCCTACGTGTATGCTATCAGCCATGTAACTCTGATTATTTCCTAAGTGCTCGCTAGTGTATTTTCTCCATTACTGCTTGCGATAAATGCTAACAATTTTATATCGCGAACGAACTATACTAACTGTTAAACAGAAGACCAAAAGCTATTTGATTCATTTCATATTTTTGGTACTGTAAGTTATGGTGATATTATTCACAGTTTTCTAAAATTAATACATGCACCTTATAGAACAATTATTTAAAGAACACTTTGCATTAAAGAACTGTTAAAATGCTCTTTTGAATAAATATTTGTATTCAGTTGTTTCAATGAAAACGCAATCTACATTTTTTATTCTTTATTCTACATAAATGTTTATATATATAAAATTACTGATGATTGTTCGGGAAACTAGCACTTATGTTACCCGTTTTTTTTCGCTCTGTAAAGGCATCAATTGCATCTACCCTGGCTGCATATCTCGTCAACATGGCATTTGCGCTAATTTTATTACCAGTACGTAAACCGTTTTGCAATAATCTAATTATTTCTAGATTAGTTGGTATGAAAGGAGTTCATGGGTAGTAATTTCAAAAGACATATTGATGTTTGAATGAATCTTTTTCATGTGTTTTACATGCTTGCACACTACTGATGATATGCCTTTGAATCAAACTAATGAAGGAGCTGTAAAACGTTGACTGCCACAGCAACAAATTTTGTTCTTATATTTTAGATACAATATTTGCTTCAAAGATATTTATTATATTAGTGCACGAAGTTTTGCACCTACTAACGAATCCGCGAAGATTGCATTTATTAGTACCGAACGAATGTTATGTGTTTAATCAAAGATTTGATGAAAAAAAGTTAAATGTTAGTTTGAAAGGCAATTAAGTTAATTTCCTGAGCAATACAAACATACAAGATGGTTGCCTATTTTGATATTGCTACAAATCATAGTATATGTTTTACTTCAATTTCTTATGCAAGATATGGAAAAAATGTTTTTAACATATCATGAAAAAAATTCTCATTTGTTGTTATTAGGTTCTATCAAAGTATAAAAGTGTAAATTAAATCAAAATTTTCCTCTTATTTATGCCGAATGTGTAGTTAAACTTCATAGCCGTCTCAGAAATGAAATTGCATCATGTTTTCCGTGAAATTTGTTACAGAGGAATGGCTTTGCTTGGATAATAAAGAGACAATGGTCAAATTATGATTTAGCTTCACAAAACTCAAGAATATCAAATATATATTATATAGGTCAATATTTGTTCAGCAAAACAAACACTTTTCAATACAGAAGAAATCAAAATAAAATATTCACACTGTTGACTGTGGATCGACATTCCTTTAATAAAATAGTAGCTAAACCATTGTTTCGAATAAAAGTAAACATACAAAAGGAATATGATAACGCATTTGTTTCACTTACTCCTAAAATAATTATGCTTATAATGAATCCATTTCAGTAATTTCGTTTTTCCCCAGACATGACATAGAAACATATACTCTAGCTGCTAAGTATTTTCTTTACTATGTATGCATTTGTCTTTCTATCTACAAGTGTAAATACTGTTCTGTTAATTAATGTCATTTGTACATCTATTGAGAGTGAAACATGTCGAAAATCTAATAAAATGTTCGTATGCACACATTCATCATATAATGCTCTTCATTCTGGCATGATGCTTCAAGAATCACTTCTGACAGGAAGACATTTGACCTAATGTCTAAAACGATTTAAACGTCTCTTAAAAGTATCGGATCCAGAAATCCGCTAAACTCAACTTTGTACCTCATTACATTATAAATAGACAGCATATGATCCACGTTGCCATCATTTTATTTCTGGTGCCAAATCAAAGTAAAGTTTAGTGTTTTTCCTGTCTTCAAAAGTTTCATGTCGTTAAACACGTTAATTGTGTGATAAACGTGCAATGCGTTTTTCCTTGTTTTGTTGAAAAAAGTGTTCTTGTAAGAACTATCTATTAACTGTTCCTAGATTCACACAATTACAACATTCTCGATAAAAACTTGCAATGGTTCCTCCATGTTCCCGTCAGTTTCTTTGCGTTTACTAATTATGACTTTCCGATGTTACGTGAAATACAGCAATCGAGGGTTTTTAGACTAAGAAAATGCGACGGTTTTGAACTATTTTTATTACTAGTACATGTCTGAACATAAATCTATCGGATCAATCGAATTATTTCTTGATGAAAATTAATTGTTATTAGAAGTGTGTCTGAAGTAAGAATTTCAAAAGACTTTCTGATGTTCGAATTATGCATCTTATTCATGATTTTTACATTTTTTGCACCTCTGAGCAGTAAAACTGGTAATACGGCTTTAGAGTAAATTGGAGCGTTTACTGCCCAAACATTCCAAAGAGTGTCCTTATAATTTAGGTAAGATAACTCCTTTAAAGAGTTTCCATTTCTCTGAAATTCCACGACCTGCCATATTCATGGAGAAGTGTTTGATTTGTTAAGATCGCAATGCTTCAATCGAAGATTCGATTAGAATGTCATAGTCAGATGTTAGTAAAAGTGGTAATTCCTGGTGAACATATTGATATGGACGCCAATTATGTGTTGCTACTAAGCTTAGAATATTGTGTATCAATTTCTAACAAGAAATTCTTCAAGAGATCATTAATTTCGTCTGTGCGCTCTTTCGGTTGTTAGTCTACATAAGAAGCGTAAAAAACCATATTTTTCTTCTTTTTTTCTTCAGATTTTATGTTTATTGTGTAAAGGAACTTGCAAGCCATTTCAGAAATTCCGTTTCTTATGTAATTCTTGATATTTTATTTTAATGGCTTGATCAACTGTATATCCAAAGATGAGATAAGTGAAGTAAGTCTTAGAAAAAACAATGATTTAATTTTATGTTTTTAGTATTGCATTTTTTTTGTTTTCATTTGACTTTTGTCATTATTTTGAAAGTATTATATAAACGCAAATATAAAATTTGTTCACAAAAATTGAATAGTTTAGGAAGGAACGTGATAAATCATAAGCACTGATTTCGGATTAGATATTCCTTTGATTGCCTAGTGGCTAGCATAAAAAGTGATATATTCATACGCATTTGTTCGAGTTACAGTTTAAATGATCGTGATATACTATAAATATATATGAATCTATTTAAATAATTCCACCCAGTTTTCCTACTTTTCCCCACCCCAGACATAGAAACAAGTACTTTTAATTTCTAAACTAAAAATAGTTTCCCATTTTCTATAGTAATTACGTCCTTTTATCTTACTACTATGCATTCATTAGGTCGATTCTAGCATGCTGTGTAAAGTGAATATTAACACGGTATTCTATTTTGTTCTAGTAAATACAAGTTTGAAAGAACATGCACAACAGGAAATGTAAACTTGATCACGATTTCAGAAGAGATGACGATAGTTCAAACATTTTATCAGGCAGCTACTATGAGTCGAGATAAACTAGATGCCCACGGGCAACATGCCGAGCCCGCCAGATGTCAAAAGGACTGGGAGTTGCACATGACACTCCCTGTCTCATTGAGGCAAACATTTATGCCAAATAAAAAAGAAATTGCAAAAGTTACAATATAAGTTATTTAAAGTAACAACTAAGGGATGTAAATCTTAAAAAAAAAAAAAAAATTCTAAGTCCACACAAAAATCCTCACCAGTACAGATAGGTCAAAATTCACCTGAAAATTGAATATTACATGCATGTAGTACTACAGAAAAGTGGTCTTGATTTTTCCCTACAACCAGTAATAAAAAAGTTAATATAAGCTATTTATAGTAACAACAAAGGGAAGTAATTCTAGGACTTGCGCATGACACTCCGTCTAATGATGATGAACAATTGTGCAAAGTTACATCAAAATCCCTCTATGCATCAAAAAGAAATGCTCCAGACAAAGTCATTCTTGTATCTCACTTTTGACCTCTAAGTGTGACCTTGACCTTAGACCTAGGGACCTGGTTCTTGCGCACGGCACTCCGTCTCATGGGGGTGAACATTTGTGCCAAGTTACATCAAAATCCCTCCATGCATAAAGAAGAAATGCTCCGGACAAAGTTGTCATTCTTGTATCCTTTGACCTCTAAGTGTGACCTTGACCTTAGACCTGGGGACCTGGTTCTTGCGCATGACAGTCCGTCTCATGATGGTAAACAATTGTGCCAAGTTACATCAAAATACCTCCATGCATGAAGAAGGAATGCTCCGGACAAAGTCATTTTTGAATTTGACATTTGACCTGTAAGTGTTACCTTGACCTTTGAGATAGGAACCTGGGGTTTGTGCAGGACACTCCGTCTCACTGAGGTTAACATTCCTGCTAAATATAAACAAGATGGCTCCATGCATGTCAAATTTATGGTCCGGACAAACAAATCCGGACGGACGCACAGACGCACGCACGCACGCACGCACGCACAGACAGACGCACGCACATACACCGAACAGCCATTTGGACAACTATGTATTCGCATCCGCAAGCGGGCTCGACAAAAATAATCAAAGTTCTATGCCTCATTGAATAAACCTCTCTCTAGATCACCCAATAAATTTAAGTACTTAAAGACACTTACCACTAACAAATTGATCATTCTGTCTGTGTATAATTTGTCATCGCTACCAACTTATATCAACTTTAAACATGTTTTTAAATTTTTCTATCTAAATCAACTTATTTATTTTATTTTGTTGGATTTAATGTCGCACCGACACAATTATAGGTCATATGGCGGCTTCTATCTAAATCAAAGACTATGGTTTTTATTTATTTGATATAAAACGTCCAAAACATCCGCTTAAACGTAAATATAGTATTATTTAGTCTTGTCTCCTATAATGATTTTTGTCAAGTGCTAAATAAACTAAGATCTTGAATTAGCAATTCAAGTAAAACATGTACGTTCGCGTATATTTCATAAGTTGTACAAACGGAAAAAATATATGCTGCGGATAAATGCTAAGTATAATTAAATAAATGCAACACTATAAGTCAAATATATGCTTGATGACGAAGTACAGAAAGAAGAAAGTTTATATCAAGCAGTACGGAATATTTTAGTCATCATTTTATTAATTTCATGGACATTCGAACGTAGATCTCCCCTTAATATTTTGTCTATATTGTTTCTGTTATAAATGGCTATGGATTTTGATAGAATCCACACGAGCACTCAGTTGTCTAAAGCAAGATACTGGCAAAATCCAAGTTAAATTTCTTCCAGGATTTCCACGATGTTAGATACTAAGTGTATACACAGTTAACTTTGTGCTCTTACAACATGAATTCCTGGCAAACCACCATTCAATGAAACTATCCAGATAAGAAATTTTATTTATCACTGACCAAGCAGGATAAACTTTTTAATGGAGCGCATGAACTTGTTTTGCTATGTTTACAACAGCAGTCTTTAAACGTAAACAGTACTGACCAAAAGATTATCATGTTAACAGAATCATCTTACAAGAACTTTTGGCTATGATAAAAATCCTTTGGAATCATAGAACGTAGCCAAACAAAATTATAGCAGACACGGTTGAATCAAATTGAACAGAGGTTATGAAATATGCACTATCTATCACACCGTCCGCCTAGCACTTATAAAGATATCTTGTATAAACTCCGTGACCTAAAGGAACCAGTTAATATAGGAACCCTGAAACCATGTACGGGCTGAAGTTTTACGTCCGATACACAGCTCTTTAAGACTGTTTTTGACATAGTTAATTCCATAAAAAGGAAAATTTCTTAGGAAGCATTGAGTGTAATAAAGCAAATTATTAACAGATTCGGTTTGTCAATGAAGCTGTTCATTAGAGGTAATGAAACACTCTCATGCCCTCTATCATTAGCGGAAGCGGAATTCTACTTTGGAGTCCATAATCTCAAAAGATCAATATTAAAGGTCTAACCCACACATTTTAGGCGAAAAATAATTTATCTTAAATATTCATAAAAAGTGAGTACTCTGAAAGTGACTACTGGTACAAACTTATAGACATAATATTTTTGCAAGATATTGTTATAAATAACCACAAATATTGTGCAGAAGGTAGTTAAAACAAGTGAATGAAGTATTGCCATGCAATACAAAGTCCCCTACTGGAAGGCACCTAATTTTCTCTACTGCAATATAACATAATGCACTGATATCTGTCAATGATGTATAAACTATATTGTACTACATATACAATATGTTATAACAACACACTTGGATTAAAATGTGCATATATAAAAACCCACAGTTGTTTTCATATTGAATTTTTTGGCTGATTATAAAAATGTTATCATGTAAGTTATTTATAGTAACAACAAAGGGAAATTAATCTTTAAAAAAAAAAAAAAAAATCTATATAATATAAGTCCACAAGAAACCCTTTACCAGGTAGAGATAGGTCAAAATACACTTAAAAATTGGATGTAACATGCATGCTGTACCACAGAAAAGTGGTCTCGATTTTTCTCTACCGCCAGTAATAAAAAAGTTACAATAAAATCTATTTATAGTAAAACAAAGGGACGTAATTCTAAAAACAAGGGTGCCTAATGGTGGTGAACATTTGTTCCAAGTTACATCAAAATCCCTCCATGCATGAAGAAGAAATGTTCCGTACAAAGTCATTCTTGAATTTGACCTTTGACCTCTAAATATGACCTTGACCTTAGACCTAGGGGCCTGGTTCTTGCGCATGACATGTTGTCTCATCCAGGGGAATATTTGAGCCAACTGATATCTAAATCCTGCTTTGCATGACAAAGTTATAGACCGGACAGGAAAAAAATCCTCTTGACCTTTGATCTCAAAGTGTGACCTTGACCTTTAAGCTAGGGTACTGGGTGTTGCGCATGACACGTCGTCTCATCATGGGAAACATTTGTGCCAAGTAATATTAAAATCCCTTCATGGATGGCACAGTTATGGACGGGACAGGAAAAAAACTCTGTTGACCTTTGACCCCCAATTGTGACCTTGACCTTTGAGCTAGGGGTCCGGGATTTGCACATGACACGTCATCTCATCATGGGGAACACTTGTGCTAAGTGATGTTAAAATCCCTTAATGAATGTCAGAGTTATGGACCGGACACGAAACAGACCCTGTTCATGCTATGTTAACATTTGACTGTTTAGTGTGACCTTGACCTTTGAGCTAGGGGTCTGAAAGTTGTGCATGACACATCGTCTTATTATGAGGTACATTTCTGCCAAGTAATATTAAAATCCCTTCATAGATGGGAGAGTTATGGACCGGACAGGAAAAAAGCCTTGTTGACCTTTGACCTCCAATTGTGACCTTGACCTTTAAGCTAGGGGTCCAGGTTTTGCGCATGACACGTCGTCTCCTCATGGGGAACATTTGTGCCAAGTAATATTAAAATCTCTTCATGGATGGGAGAGTTATGGACCGGACAGGAAAAAAGCCCTGTTGACCTTTGACCTCCAACTGTGACCTTGACCTTTGAGCTAGGGGTCCGGGATTTGCGCATGACACATCATCTCATCATGGGGAACATTTGTGCCAAGTAATACTAAAATCCCTTCAAGGATGGGAGAGTTGTGGACCGGACAGGAAAAAAGCCCTGTCGACCTTTGACCTCCAATTGTGACCTTGACCTTTGAGCTAGGGGTCCAGGTTTTGCGCATGACACGTCGTCTCATCATGGGAAACATTTGTGCCAAGTAATATTAAAATCCCTTCATGGATGACAGAGTTATGGACCGGACACGAAATTGCGGACGGACGGACAGACGGACGGACGGAATGACGGAAAAGTGCATTCCTATAGTCCCCGAAACTGGTTTTCAACCAGTAGGGGACTAATAAACAAGAGGGCCAAGATGACCCTAGGTCGCTCACCTGAGAAACACACCATAATACACCATAACAGTGTAAACATGTTTGACCTAGTGATTTCATGGAAAAAAATATTCTGACAAATTATCATTAAAATTGGAGCAAAAACAAGTTTTTTCTTTGATTTGACCTAGTGACCTAGTTTTTGACCCCAGATGACCCATATTCGAATTTGACCTAGATTTCATTAAGGCTATCATTCTGACCAAATTTCATGAATATCAATTGAAAAATACAGCCTTTATTGCATACACAAGGGTTTTCTTTGATTTGACCTGGTGACCTAGTTTTTGAACCCAGATGACCCATATTTACACTTGACCTAGATTTTATCAAGGCTATCACTCTGACAAAAGTTCATGAAGATCAGTTGAAAAATACAGCCTCTATTACATACACGAGGTTTTTCCTTGATTTAACCTAGTGACCTACTTTTTGACTACAGATGACTCATATTCAAATTCTATCTAGATTTCATCAAGGCAATCATTCCGACTTATTTTCAGGAAGATCAATTGAAAAATAAAGCCTTTATCGCATACACAATGTTTTTTTTTGGATTTGACCTAATGACCTAATTTTTGATTTCAGATAACTCATATTCAAAATTGACCTAAATTTTATCAAGGCAATCATTCTGATCAAAATTCATAAAGATTAATTGAAAAATACAGCCTCTATCGCATACACAAGGTTTCTCTTTGATTTGACCTAGTGACCTAGTTTTTGACCCCAGATAACCCATTTTCAAACTCAGCCTAGATTTTATCAAGGTAATCGACCAACATTCATGAAGATTAATTGAAAAATACAGCCTCTATCGCATACACGTTTTTCTTTGATTTGACCTGGTGACCTAGTTTTTGATCTCAGATAATCCATTTTCAAACTCGGCCCAGATTTCATCAAGGTAATCATTCTGACCAAACTTCATGAAGATCAGTTGAAAAATACAGCCTCTATCGCATACACAAGCTCAATGTTGACGGACAGACAGACAGACAGACGACAGACGCCGGACATCGAGTGATCAGAAAAACTCACCTGAGCATTGCTCAGCTGAGCTAAAAAGTGGAAAACCACAGGTCATCCAACACGACATTAACGAAAATGTTACAGGCTCGGTTTTACTGAGCCTGTTCTTTTTGAAAGAATGCAGAAAATTTATATTCGTCTTGCATTTTTATCAGTATCTAACTTTTATTTTCATCGTTTTTATTATTTTTCAGTGTCATATAAACATTTTATGGTAAACTTGAAGGGAATAAAAATGTTGAAAAATTTCACCCAAACTGTCGGCAAGTAGCTTTAAAAACATTGACTAATGCATTAATAGATAAAGCATGTCTAAAATATAATGAAATGTGCACATGTGCTCGTTCTTGTTATAGATGTATTTATTTCTGGCATGATGCTTCAAGAATCATTCCTGATGTAACGACCTTCTGAAATATCTTTAAAGAATCGGATTAAAATCTTCCGTTAAATTCAACTTTATATCTGACTTTAGATAGAAAACACATTATCCACGTTGCCGGCGCCAATATCTATTCAGAGGTTTTTCTGTTTTTTAAATTTTCATATAAGTAAAACCATCATTGTCTGATAAGCCATTTCTTACGTTGATTTGGTTAAACTTTAGGCTAAGTTATAAGAAAAACGGCTCCTGAATTTTGCATTAGTTCTAACTTTTCGCAATAATCTTATAACTTTCTCCACAATCATAGATATTGATGAGAAGATCATGTTAAATCATAAAATGCAACCAGTCAAATAATAAATAGCAGATGCATGGGAGATAATGAAAGTGCAACACCTCGTACAGCCCCTAGCGCCAGCTTAAATTGAACCATATAATAAAAACATGAAATGACTAAGGTTCCAAAAGAACCAGCATAATAACATCACGGCCGATAGATTTTCGCCACTCGGCATCTAAAAGATTGCCACTTCTCAATAGGTTTTACGCATTTCCTGGTTAAGAACAATGGTTTAATGTAGAATGAGGCAATAAATTCGATATTTTTATTAGGCTTATAAATAATTTTAAATGCTTTTCTCTGTTAAAGCACTCTTAAGCTAGAATGACGTCACGTTAACGTGCGGTGACGTCAATGTTTTTGCCGCGACCAAGAAAGAGTGCTATTATATTTTATCTACTGTTTAAGATTAAGGACATATTAGAATCTAAATAATTTCACTTGGGCAGCGTCCTCATGAAATTATTGAGCCCGACGTATAACCACCCATTGTGCATAAATAGTGTTAAAGCACTCTTTTGCTATAAATTATTTCATAAGTAGAGATAAAATTAGGTCATTTATAATATTTAAACTGTTGGTACATTTTTACCCTGATGTCTATTGGGGTGTTTGATGAGGAATAAATGACACCCTTTCTTTTAATACTGAACTGATACAACTACGTAATTTTGAGTTCTTATAATTATTAATTACTTTATAAATAATCTAAAAGGAGCACGTTGGATTAATTACTCATATTTAAAGAGCAAACATTGTCATATTACCTGAGAATGCACTTAAATATACAGGTTGGCAATTGTAGATATATATGTTTATTTATGATTGAATGTGTTTTGTATATAAAACCCACAACTTTTGTACTAATGTGCAAGAAGGACCTTTTAAGTTTCCCTGCAAGTAACGTGGTATTAAAATAGTTTTCATCTTTGCCATACCACTTGCACCAAAATATTTCCTTGGATCATAATCTCCATTCAATGCTATTTTCATAACAGGCTTCTTCTTACGAAGGCGTCAAGGGGCATGACACGTGTTGCGCATTTCATCACCTCTTAAAAAAGTCTGCAGTTATTTTGTCTTCCAAAAATTTCAAAGACTTGATTAATAATGTCTGATAATTTAGAGACCAGACTCCTTAGTCTGTCAGAACGTTTTATACTTCATCCCATAATTGATGCAAGTTCAACAACAGTCCTTTCAACAGGAACGAAAACAACTTCTGAAATCCAGTAGGATCAATCAAATATGAGGTAAATGGATTAAAATTAAAATTAATTTGCGACTAGGATGAGTTAGTCAATTGATTCATTTTAACATTCATATTACATTGATTTATTTTACTAGCGGTTATTGGCTTTCGCTACTTCTATGTGTTTTGTGAATTCATGACACATAGAAATAATTAAACAAAGAGGAAATAGCCATTTTGTAAGAAAAAGAGACGTTCAAATAACATGTATGTCCCCATGATTGGTAGTCCAATTTTCATTCCCGTGATCACTATGAGCTTGACCTGTGACCTACTAACCCCTTAAACAATAGTTGGCATCAACTATATAAGTCCAATCATGCTATCAAGTTTGAAGATACTTGGTCAAGTGGTTCTCAAGTTATTGAGCGAAAACGGTTTTCAAGGTTCAGGTCCCTGAGACCTTGCCCTTTGACCTAACGACACCAGAAATATTATGGGTCATCTACTTCAAAAATAAATAATGATTAAGCCCAATCTTGCTATTGAGTGTGAGGGTTCTGTATTGAGTGGTTCTCAAGTTATCGGGGGAAAACCATGTTCAAAGTTCAGGCCCCTGTGACTTTGACCTTTGACCTACTTACCTC
The DNA here is from genome assembly GCF_021730395.1 of Mercenaria mercenaria. Classification (NCBI taxonomy): domain Eukaryota; kingdom Metazoa; phylum Mollusca; class Bivalvia; order Venerida; family Veneridae; genus Mercenaria; species Mercenaria mercenaria. Next base: position 19,583,300 of record NC_069368.1, read on the forward strand.
AAAATATTAGGGGTATTTACAAATGTACCTTATAAACCAAATCATGTTACCAAGTTTGATGGTTCTAGATCAAGTGGTTCGCAAGTTAAACCATTCGCCCCGTCGACTGACGGATCGACTGACGCGGTGCAAAAGCAATATACATTTGTGTTCCCGCTTCTTGCAAGAGGTGCAATAAAAGAAACGTTACAGAAGTGTATAGAGGTATGTTTCAGCAATTGACATATACACATAAAACAAAAAAATAAAATAAACAGACAACAAGTGTAAATAAACACATTAAATAATATAACGGACACTGCTTTTGGAACGGTTGGTAACCAAAATACCACCGATCAATTTCGCGCAAAAATCAATCTTTATCCCCACTATGTTCCAGATTTACAGAACAATGTAAATAACAGCCATCACTCAGTTGAATCCATAGGTTCATTTTATAGGTATGATCGAAAAAGCCCAAACAAATAAAAGGGTATTACTTAAATTTCCATATTTGTACCCATACGTCTTAGTTCGAACAATATTTTTGACCATTCTGCAAGTGTTAAAATGGTATAACAAGTTCCAAGGACTGAAAAGGATGTCTAAACTTACTTAAACCTTCTCCCTTACACACACATTCATCTTGTAAATATGATTATGTCAGGTATGGGACCGCCATAGTCGAGCAGTTAATGAATTTGGCTTCGAGTCGCTTGCCCCTCATTGCCGTGGGCTCTAAAACCTCGCTTGGGACGGGCTCTAACATATCGTTTTAGTTGAACAATACTTTCTTATGAGGGAGACATCTAGCCGACTGGCTCTACCCAGGTGTCTGTCCAAGCTGGAAAAATGCCCGGTTGGGCACCTGAAATCTCCCTCAATGAAGAGGTGGAAAATCACCATATGACTTGTTACTGTATCTGAACAAACGAAAACAAATATTTCTGTCGAGACGCTTCAGACCTTTGACTTTATTTTACAGCGATTTAAGAGTTCCGCTAAACGGACCTCGTTATCTTATAAATAGGTAGCATATGATCCACGTTGCCGTAACTGAATTAAACTGAGCTGCCAAATTTAAATTCCTTCAAAAGTTTCATATCTTTTAATACTATTATTGGGCGATAAACATGCAATGCTTTTACGCCTGTTTTGGAGGGCGTAATGCTGTTCATTCAATTCACTTACAACTCACTTTTTTTCCGCCAATCAAAGAGAGGAGATTAATGAATTCTTATTCAGCTTTTCCTTCGCCTCATTTCAGAGATCAGGCATCTCGGCTACAGATTTAAAAATCAATGGTTAAATATGAAATGGAACCGCAGGTGATTCTTATTTGATAAAACATTAGCCATGTGCTCATAAATATTAATAGTTAGTTTTTGTTACTTAATCATTCAATATATCCTTTGACAAGGACTTAGCATGTTGACATTTCATATCCCTGCTCATATTGTAGAGGGTGCCTTATGGGCTAAGTGGATATTTCTTTTTGTTATAAATTGTTAAAATGTTTCAAGTGTTAATTTTACTCCAAATATATTACATATTATTGAACATCAAATACTTTCAACAAACACGTAAGGTATGACAGATAAACACTTAAACCTGTACTGATGGATCATTGAGTTATAACAGAAGTAGAAAGTCTAAACGTATCTACAATTAAATAAGTTTATGTTTTATAGAAACAAACCAAATTATTTCTTTTTTTTTAAATGTCTGCAGTGAAGCACTTTTATATAAATATGCCATAATTGTATATAAATTTGGTAATGTAATGTAAATAAAAGTATATTAAACATATATCACTAAATATAATTTGACTTACCTTATGAAATAACGGCGATCGATATTTAAAAGCAAAACTTAATTAAACATATTGTTTTATGACGCTATTCGACGTTGACAACATCGCTAGTAATTACATGCTGCTTCCATAAATATCAGGATATTAAGCAGAAAAGTTATTTAGATAATGATATGTTTACAAGAAAAGTTTCTTAATCATATACTGTATATTTTAGTTCTTTGAAAATATGTGAACTTATTGACTGTCCCTCGTAATCTTGTATATTTTATGTTTTTTTTTAAATAAAGTTGGACTTCTTTGAATTTATTTTTAACCCTTCTCACGTTGCGTGCTATTACTGATGATTTGAAAGATAAAATCTTTACCTGAAATAACTTTCAATATCCATACACTACAAACTATTAAGGCAATTTCTCTGGGCAGCCACATTTTTCGTGTTGCACTACAGAACAAACTGATAGACTGTAGATTAACTAGATGCCCAGACCATGTTTCCAAGGTGTTCGATAATACACTACTCCCGCACGATACGCAGCGTGTTTATATTACTGTTTGACTGTTATGGTCCCCATGCATCGTTGAACTCAAAAAGGTTGTCAATTATAGAAGTAAAGTGCAAAGTGTAATTTAATACAAAAATATTTTCTGTATTGAAACGTTTTAATGAAGAAAAAACAAAACAAAACAAAAACACAACATAATTATCAAGCATGTTATCGCATGAGTTATCGTGTGGGATTTATATCTCTATTATTTCCAGTGACGAATGTAAACAACTTTATAGCACGAGCTTTTATAGATGTAAACGTTTTGCATCAAAACAGTTAATAATCACAAGGGTGTAATTTTCGTGACTGTCATCAACAAAACATAATAAAATCAGAAGCAAAAGCAAAAGCTAAACTCCCACTTATTTTATCTAGACGAACTTTCATGAAATTCATACATTCTTGTCCAAATGGAATGAAATGGCCGTCGTTTTAGCCGAAACCAAGATATTTGATGCTTATACATGACTGAATTATAAATTGTAAAGACTGAAAACCTTCGTAGCGTAATAATTCTATTAAATGGTATCGAAATTTAAAATCGAGTTGTAAGAACTCCTAAATGTAAATATTTTAGAACATTTAAGTGCTTTTTGAAGAAGTACTCAATTCCGTTAAAATTTGCAATGTGCTAAATGTATTACCTGATAACGTCACAATAATGCAATTCCAAACTATCTTCTGTTGCCGCAAGTAGGAATTTCAGAATATCGGCAATGCTTTCAAACAGGCAAGTGAAAAGAAATTCACATTCTTGATAATCTGTTTACTTTTACTGTTATTGTTATTTATGGTATTATTAAAATGTAATTAATATTAAACAGCTGACTAACATTAAAACAACAAGTACGTTACACGTGTCTATTTGTTCTAATTCATAATGTACACCTTGAGTCTTTTAAAATACAGGCAGAAGATCCGTTAAGCGTTTTACATCAAAGTAATCTCGGGCATATATCAGTTATCTATACAAGTCTGAACCTACTATGATATTGCTATTTTATTATTTAATTAGAGCAAATAAAAGTTCAACCTTGCTTGCATGTCCGCCTCAATTACACAAAAACAAACTTTTAAGAAATGTCTCGAAAACAAATTATAAATAATTATGAAAACGTCACTTTTGAACACCATTATTCTCCCTCTAAAAAGCTTTATTAAGTACATAAATATTTATAGGAAGAAGAGTTTTCATGTTTCTTTTTGCAGTTGAAAGAGTGCTTCTCTTTTGACTGTATAGTCGCATATGCGTTTGATCTTCAAAAACGTGTTTAAATACAAGTTTAGATTTAACATGTAGTACAACAACTGAAAACTAATTGACTAAATCATTGTGGCGTCGCTAACCTTTTTTTAAAATACATAAACGTTTGTATTTCTTGCTGAATCAGAAGATTGCCAGGAGAATGTTTATCAAAAGACTTTTTGGTTTTCTAATTATTATATCAAAGAACATGGAGTGCATGTGTTTTGCGTGATAACACCTCAAAGCAGTGAAACGGATACTATGTTTTTAAAGTGAATTGAAGAGGGAGCTGTAACAGCAAAACACATCACTGAGTTTGTTTTAATTTTAAAGACCTGAAATTTGCTTTAAAGAAACTTTTAAACTTTTGTATATGGCTCTGGTCCACCTATAACATATCTATGAAAAAGAATGCGAACATTATTACTCAATTAACAAATTTCATTTCCATAAATTAAAACTTACTATGCAGGGTTCAAGATCAGAAAGAGAAAGAAAGAAATTAAAGAAAATAAGAGTACTTGGGCATACTGAAATAATCAGAAATCAAGACGATGTGGTACAGTAACATGAATTATATAAGTTGGCGTGTAGTTTCGTTATTTTATTAAAACATCTTAAAATTTATGTCATGACATGTCAGAGGGATTGGTTCTTTTCCCACTGTATCAGTTTCGGGTTTCAGCGTTATGTTGATATCTAATTGTTTTAACTGCTGAATAACGTCTATCAAGAGTTACTGCAGCACAAAAGATAACGCAAACTGCTCGTTTAAATTGTGTTTTTATATTTGAAATTTCCTGCAACGCAGCACAATGAACGTAATCTTATTTTGTGTAAGGCAAAAATGGCGATTTCTTCGCATGCGCACATGCCTAATATTGAATTGATAATAGAATGACAATTAAATGTAAAAACGCAGTTTCTTCTTGAAATCGACGCCGTCGTTGAATGCAAAGATGTCGTTTAAAGGAGCTGCATATTTTAGGCTTAAGAAATAGAGATCAATATAATTGCACCTTTATTACTTTTACCAGTCCTGTATTACCAAACCTGTTATTTTGTGACATTTTGATACAAGCAACACTTTAAAAATTTACTGGTATTTCATTCTATTATCGGCTCGTTGACAAAAAAACCTAAAGCGGTTTTTAAAAGGTAATCAAACACATATGAATATATTTTAAAAGTTTTTGTTGTAAAAAAGGTATGTTATTATGTTTAAAATCGTTTTCATTTTCCACTCAATTGTAAAATTGCAATGGAAGTAAACTGTTAGATATATCTGCTTGTAGATACAGGCCTAAGGGAAGAGTTGTCATTCCTAGCAGATCACATCTTTACTTTGAATTAAATATTAAAACTTCTTCTATTGGTATAAGCAAAACTATCGTAAATGTGACATTATAAAATCATTTTTTTGGGTTATTTGAAGGACTCAGAAATCAATTTCCCGACTTAATTTAGTGTATTTCTATCTTTGAAAATTTTAGGTTCTCTCTCTACATATTGAACAATCAAATTAGGAATAAAAAGAAAACTTTATTTCTCAATATGTACCGTCTTCTGCATAGTATTAACTTACAGGTATAATATTTTCCCAGACATTGCATTTAAACTGTATTTTGCCTAATTGACATGTATACATTTACTTCGTTTTGGCGCAAATAACGGTCAAGTGAACTTTAAGTAATTGTATGAATAGAATCTCGTAAGGTATAAATTTGAAATATTGTCAGGTGCATTTTGTTCCTAATTATATCTCAATGAAGGCAGATGATCAGTTAAAAGAAAACCAAAACAAAAAAAAAAAAAACCCTAAAACAAAAAAAATAAATAAAAAAAAACAAAAAAAAAAATATAAAAAAAAAAACCAAACAAATAAAAAACAAAGTTTTATACACAATTTTGTATGTATCGTAATATTTTAGATATTCTATGTTAATACTGTGCAAGGTGCAAAAACTTAAGAATATAATCCGTACACAAAATGTTGATTATTATGGTTATTTAAAACATATATAATTAATTTTTTTAACATAAACAACTCCGCTAAAAAGTCTAAAGAGGACATATGCATAATTTGTATAAATATAAATGTCAGAATAATGTTTAATAACATTTATGCAGGCAAAACAGTCTAAAGGAAGTTTTGTTAAATGTTTATGTAAAATTAGCAATTTTAAATGGTTTGTAAACCCATAACCAAACATATTTCTTAAAAAGGATTTAATACTTTATTTTAGAGAAATTATTTCACAAAAATCCGAAAAAAGTAAGGCATTTCTTATAAGTAGAAAACTTTGTCTAAATTATTACATGCAATCTTAATCATAAAATGTGATATAATCATTAATGGTTTTATCCATGTTTTTAATATCAAAAAATATCTCTCGAAATATTTACATAATTGTGTATGGCCTAATGAAATCAAACAGAGGCTACATTAATCTGACAATGTTCAATTTAAGTGGATGTGTTTTAAATTAATGTGAGTATTGATTTTTTCTTAATGCGAGAATTATGACAGTCTAGAACTGAAAAAGCTGCGAATACCAATTTACGTAATTGTACCTATGTAAAATATCTATACAAAAACAATATGTTGTAAATAATCTATCGGGCCTTTCTACTAAAAGTTTTCAGAATTTTGTACTGAAAAATGAAACTATATTATATCAAATTTGAACAACTTGTCGATTAAGTTCTAATGTTTATGAAATATGAGTATCATTACATTATAGCTGTATAAACTTTCAGATAGTATTTCAGAACTGTCATATTTTTAAATAATGTTACTAATCTGTCAGATCTTTTAATTCATTGAAAACGCACGTTTTCAAACGTAATAACAAAACAAACTGAAAATGAAATTGATGTAAACATGTGATATTATGAACAAAGCATCATTTGAAGATCATTAATTGGGTTTTGTCGTGGAAGTTGAAATTGTTAATTTACATCCAAATACTAGTATCCAACTTAGCTTAGACGTTAAACCAACTGAAGTTCAACGTGTGGTTTTAGCTTTAAGTGGTATATACGCGTATGGGGAATATTGTAAACCGTTAAGTGTCTCCAGCGTTTGAGAATACAAAAAGCTGAACTTCAGAGATATTCTATTACAGTCATGCTATAGATACATGATAACTTATTCATGCAGTACGACATTATTATAGTTAAAAAATGTTTTCCAAAGGATACAAATAGAATAAGACCCAATTATTTAGGGCCTACTTTTCGATGCATGAGTGTTGTAGCAAATCACAAACCTTAAATACTTGGTGTGATAATAAAATATTTAATTAAAGCAATTCAAACAGGCGGTCCTTTGCGTTCTTTTATTATTCGATAACAAATTTGTTGATTTTACTATACTCACACTATATAACACAAGTGATGATTAAATTCCCGTAGAGAGAAGCAATCTTCAAATGTAAATCATAAAATGATGACTATTGTATATGCGATTATTGACTGGTCATATACTAGCAATGAACTTTTTCAATCATCAAAATCGCATGAAATGCATTAATGGATTATTAAACTAATCCTAATATGTCATCTTAAAACCACAAAAATTAGAAGTCAATTGATTTCTTACAAGACAATAAAAATAAGTTTTCTCGAAGCGTAATTACGGTTTTACTGTCACAAAGCTCAAAAGTTCATACATAAGTCGTTATTATTATAACAATTTTAGAAATTGTTCTTTTTGTTTATAAACACTAGAATTTAGTATAACAATACTATATCATTAATTGTCAAACAATTACAAATTTCATAATTTTATTTCAGTGTAACCATTGGTGTAAAAACCCACTGTATTCGCTGAATATAACTTGTCTAACTAATATCATTTCTCTAGCTAGTATAGCGTTATCCTTACATGTCCATATCTTTGCTAGTTTCAACTCTCGACTTTTGTCATTGAATGAACATCAATAAGCGGAACGATGTTTAGCTGCTCCTAATGTTTACTATAGTTTTGTTGAATATTAACCCAGAAAATTATAATATATATTTGCTTTGTGTATGTTCAAGCAAGCTTACACGCAAAAGCGTGTTGTATAACCGCACACATTATATGTTGTATTAAAATACTTTCAAATAGGTATTTCAGAAAAGCGGCAATACTTTATAATTGTTTAAGATAATGTTTACTAATCTGTCAGAATCTTCTTAATACCATTGTTAAAACACAGTATTTCATAACGTAAAATAAAAACAAAACAAAACTGACAAGGAAATTGGACTTATTATCAACATGTGTCCATTCAAGAATCAAGAGCATCATTTGAAAATATAATTAGGGTTTTGTCGTGGAAAGTTGAAATATAATTATAATTTCAATCCAATATACTAAGTATCCAACGTCGCTTAGACGTCTACCACCAACGAGTGTCAGACGTCGTGGTTTTAACGCCTGTTTAAAGTTGGAATGAAGCCGCCGATGTCGCGGCCAAATTCCAACAATATGTAACGTCGGTTCTACGTTGTCTGCCTTGTGAATGCGTTTTGAACACCAGTATATACAAGAAAGCAGAATGAGAAATATTCTAAGTATATATCATCACTGCTCTTATTAAGATACATCTGATAACGCTCTCATTCTGTCACGGTTCGATCATTTAGCTTTAATTCTTATAATCAAATACGTTTCCCTAAAGGATACCAAATTAGAATAAACTTGTACCCGCTAATGGTATTTTACGGTGGCGTGCCTTTATCATAGCATTGCTAGTGTTGTAACGCCAAATCACACACTAAAGACATTTGCAGATTTGAATGTATAATAAAACATTTAAAATTGGCAATTCACGACATTATTCTTTTATTATTCAATAACAATCTGCTCTGGGTTGCATGTCGACAGCTTACATACTACTCCACCACACCAGAGTGAACGATGGTTCTGATGTGTGATGATTTGAAATTCCAGTAGACAGAGCAAGAAGAAGCACAAACCTTCAATATGATAACATTTCATAAAAATGATACTATTGTATAGCGGATGTTTATTGACTGTCACGTATACTATTGCAATTGATACGTTTGTTATATTTCAACAATAAGCAATGAAATGCATAATGGATTATTTAATACTATGACGTAGATAAAATACATTTAAAACAACATAATGTGAAATAGATCAAACTAGGCATATTAACATGTAAAAAGACAAATTTATAACAATGACATTTTTCATAACTGATAGGCTAATTAAGTTTATTTCTGTCACATAACATTATTAAACGTAACAGTTCTAATGTACTTATTTTAAGATACAGTATATATATATATAACACATCTTTCATAGCAAAACTTGTTCTTTTGCTAAAACTAAAATTTAGAAAGACTACATACTATATCGTCACTAACTTGTCAAAAATACAACACTTTCATAATTATTCAGTTAACTGATGACCTAACGCCATTTTCGTGTAAAAGAACCAGACTGTCTATTCGCAAAGAGATAGGTAGACTAGCTCCTAGACTACGATATATCTTTTTACATTTCTATGACTGAATGTAGTGAACTGAGCCAGTCTATATCCTATGTTCAATATCATAGCATAAGTTTAACATCATCTCTAAAATAGACTTGCTTTTGTCTATATGGAATTGAATTCGACAAAAAGGGGAAAATGTAGTCTATATCCTATGTTCAATATCACAGCATAATTTTAACATCATTCCTCTGTGAAAATCTCTAAAATAGACTTGCTTTTGTCTATATGGAATTGAATTCGACAAAAAGGGGAAAATGTAGAAATATATTTATTATCATTCTAGTGGCTAGTCTAAGAGGTAGGCTAAGTTAGCCGGATATGCCTGTATCTGAAAATGATTTCCCTCTATCTGTTCTGTAGGTGACTTTATTTCACTCTGTGCCTCTGGTCAGATCTCTCTGTGTCTGTACTAGTACAGGTATACGCGAAGCCGTCTTTCCTGGGAAGAACTAGTACAGGCCTCTTAGGTAGGTGGGAGACACTCAAGAGCATCTCAGAAATTTCCAATGCCTGGACCGTGATTTGAACCCCTGACCTCTGGATTGACAGTCAAGCGTGTTACCACTAGACAATGGAGAAGGTCAGTCCTTATTTCTATTCCGAAATTATCAATATTCGATGGAGACTAATTTTCATAGATGGTCTGGTTTTATAACCCGCGAAAGTAAATTCCTAAAAGACAATCCAAATTAATATTTATTTATTATTTAAAGTTCTCTTTCAACTCAAATCTGCTAGTATTCTGCTTTGTTTCTTCACATGTTTTCAACGGGTTTTCTTAAGGATTTTAAGAATTATCACAACAACTAACTGTGTGTTGCGGACAAAATGAGGCTTTCAGTACATGGAATGAGTGTTTTTACATTTACTAGTTCTTTGGGACCATGGAATACATTCAATGTTTCTTTACATTTATAATAAGTGTACCACTTCATATATATTATATAAAATACAATGTATGTGTAGCACCCTTTTCAAAGGCTGCCATACATACCGCAGCCACTCAAAGGCGAGCAATTCAGCCTTTGCTAGAGCAGGGAGAGAGCGACAGAATGATAGAAAGCTGCCCCCCTCCGAGAACACACAGAAAGAAAGTTTTAGATACTAGCATGTCCGGCTAACGCCGCATTGCTTTTTGAGATTAAACACTATGGTATCTTACCAATACATGTGATGCCATATTTCTTGAAGTGGCAGAAGTCAGCATTCGCTCCATAGCAGGATGGACGACACTTAAGAGCATCTAAACATTTTCCAGAACTGGATTCGAAACCGGACTACCAAATTGACATTCAAAGGGTCATCTCTCAGTGCTAGAAGACATTAGGGATGTTCTACATGTCATTAACCCACATTAAGATACAGCAAAAACAGATTACGAACATGAAAATATTCATTTCCCTCCTGCTGTTAAGTTTCTCCGATAAGTCTAAGAATTATTTCCAAAGTTGTCGAATGGTTTTTGTGCGCAGAATCCAAATTCCCTTGAGAATTTAAATTCATAAAACACATTTTTTTTGTGCGTAGAATTTAAATTCCCTTTAGAATTTAAATTCATAAAAACACAAAATAAAGCACATGATAAATTCATCTTGAACAATACGCAATGTTTCATAGTTATTTCTCTCATTCTTTTTATGTTTTTATTGTAGCGCACTCTAAATAACAATATAAATGAATAACTGTAGCTCTTAGGTGTTTCCCTTGACTTTGCATGTGTACTACATCTTATGGGGTATATATTTCTCAATTAATTCGGTTTGCCAGAGCGTGTAGTCATGCCAAGCATTTCAATGAACGTGATCAATATATTACAAGTAAACTTCTTCAGCAAGGCTACCGTTATTACAAATTGCGTAAATATTTTGCTAAATTTTACTATCGTAATTCTGAAATAGTTTTAAAATTCAATAGTAATTTAAAGACACTTCTGTGAGAAGGTATTTCTAAACCCGTTTTTTTAAGGGGATGTGGTTTACAAACTTCGTAAGATATTGGGTCATGGTAATTTTCCAAATGTATTTAGTAAAATTATAAAACGTTTTATTTAAAGAGGTTACGACCCAACTATTTTGAGACATACCGCATGTTTAGTGTTCAACCCGTTTACAGTTGGACACTACGCTTCCCTCTTTGATTGTGTCTGACGGAAGAGGGGGAGGACTCTATGATAAGCAGTTTTTAAATCCTACCAGGACTGAACTGTTTTGATACCTGTCTTCTGGCCTGTTTCGTCGGGCCCTTAAGGCCTAACTATACTAAAGGAACCAGCGTGGGAGCCATCTGGTCTAGTCGCGTAATGGCTGCCAGGTATTTGAACACTAATTTTTCACTTGGCATGGCAACAGAGGTCTAAATTGAGGCTAGTTTCTGTTTAAATTTCATTGTGGATGAATTTTTGACATTTTGGTAGGAAAAATGGGAGAGCAGGTTGTATTTTGTGAAGTCAAGCTCAATTTTAGTATGAGTAGTACTTCCAGGTCACAGCAGTGTGATTTTGATGTCAGTTTACAGTAAGCAAATGTGACCAGAGAAATCTGTCTTAGAAGATATATGACCCCTACTTTTCTCTTCATTTATATCAGTTTTATCATAACTCTTTAAAATGAGGTAACGATTTGTTCTCTGAAATGGGTCTAGCTAGGTTTTTGTAGCTCTTTGAAAAAGGTCAGTTTTATATAGAATATACAGGGAAAACTATTTAGGCTATTGTGACCTTAAGGGTGTTTCTCTTGTTGCTCCGTCTTCTGAAAAGGCATTGAGTACATACGTTTTTGGTTCTAAGGGTTTGCTTTTTATATATTTTTACACGAGCATTTTTGTTTTTTACATGCCATGCCTTTTTGTTTCCATTACGTATGTTAGAGATTCACCTGGAGGGGATTACTTTTATTTACACTGTCCCGTGTCTTTGGAACATGGTGGGGGTAAGAGTGAGGTTGGGTGCGCACCATAAACCGGTTTAAGCTCCCCAGTGGTGTTTTTGCCACTGACTATTCCAAGGCGGTGCCCCACTGTGTTCCTCTGTTTGTTTGTTTTGTCCTAGTGTGTTGGCTTTGTGTGTGTGTGCGTGCGTGTATGTGTGTGTGTGTTTGTGGTCTGCGTGCTGTGGGTTTCGTTTTGGGGAGGCTGCGTTTTTGGTACGTGGCATTCCCTGTTTGATATTTGTCTTTGTTTATTATTAAATGGCACAGGAAAACCCTGTAGGTTAATGGATCCATAATTACGTTTGACAACGTATTTTCCGTATCCGCTTTCCCAACTGACTTGTTTGAGCTATATTAACGACCTAAGAATACCGATATAGTAGTATACGGATATTACGTTATCGGATGGAAATAGACGAGCACCATTACGGTTCCAGTACGTAATCGGATTGGCCTCTAGGTTATCAGGATATCGTCATACCAAAACATAATAAAAAAATTGTGTTGCATTTAGAGTAAAAAAAAGTATATGAGTTAGATATAACCACTGTTATAATCCTGTCAGACAAGATAGTTTTCATTCTGTTCTATGTAAATACTTACTGGTATTTCATTTTGTTATCGGCTTCTTAAAAGTTAATATTTCACCATAAGTAAGCTGACAAAATCATATGAAGCAGGTTTGAAAGGGTAAATCAAACACATATGAATACATCTAAAATGTTTTTGTTGTGCAAAAAGGTATGCTTTTGTGTCTTAAACCGTTTTCATTTTCCACTCAATTGTGTAATTGCAGGGGAAGTAAACTAATAGATATCTCTGCTTATAAATACTGGCCTAAAACAAGAGTTGCCATTCTTTGCTGATCGCAACTTTAAATTAAATATTACAACTTCTGTTATTGATATCAACAAAACTGTAAAAATTACATTTGTAAAATCATTTTAGGATAATTCAAGAACTGAGATATTAATTTCTAGACTTTATTTCTATCGTTTGAAATTTTAAGCGTCTATCTCTATACCAGGCCATCAGAATATGGTCCGATTAAACAATGAATTCCGAAGGCATTGTTTATGTTATCTGTATTAAGGCAATGGTATTCTATTATGACCTCTCCTGCATTTAACAAATAATATCATGATTTTAGAAAAAAAAACAAGGTACGGATTGTAATAATTTCTGATTAAAATAAAACATTTGCGTCGATAAAATATTTGATAAGTTAATTGGTAATTTGATATTGATAGAATGTCACCGTAATTGTAAAGGCTTTACAGATTCGACTTATATTAATATATATAATAGTCCTGATATTCTAAAAAAATAAAAATGTCTTATATAAATTGGTTGGAATGGAATCCATTTACTTTTGATTTAAACTAATTGCTGATTTCAGTGCTTGCAAGGAGTTTTACATGTTTTTGAGTGGATTCAACTAATTTTGGTTTGAACAAAATGTTCGTTTTGCTTAACACAGTTATTTGACTAATATATATATCTTATGTAGATGGACACTAAAACTGATTTGATCTAAATGCTCATTTTGCTTAGTACAGACATATTACTAGTATTATATATGTTATTTCTTACGTAGAACCACTCTGAAATTACCTTAAAATTAACTATTAATTGCCAACATATTTCACACAATGATTTGAAGCATCTTTAAGCTCACTTATACAACTTTTCAACATTTAGAATGATTTTACAAACTAAAGGCTATGTTTAATTCAATGACCCTGATGAACTTATCTGCTATTATTTAAGTTCAGTTTCGAGTTTCATCTCTAAATACATTGTATTGAACGCGCCTGCATTGTTCCTGCAGTAAGCATAAAGCGCTCGTTTCGTTGCGCTTTTTGTAATGAACACTTCATGTATCAGAGCACTTCAAACAAAACTTACCTGATATATAATGGTAGATATTTTAGATTTTCTTCTCATGAGCTGATACGATTCGTTTGACTCTAACTGTCGTAACTGATGACAGATAAGTTGAAACTATTTATTGTAAAAGCTGGCAATAAATTACTGTAGCGTACAGAGATGTGTATTCAAGAAGCAATCATTAGGCATCTGTACTAGCAGACAACTAAGTTTTAGTTATTTTAATTAATTAACATGTATATTTTGCACCAGCTGTTCTGCAATTCCCCGCATCAAATCAAAATTTCAGGGCACGCTGGTTTTTCATCAAGTTTGTTTTGTCGTCAGTAGGAGGGATTTTGTTCAAATTCATTTTAAAGCTAAAAATTATTTGACGAGTTCAATGAAAATTTGATTCTCCGAATACCAACGTGACAATATATAACCATAGTCGTATTTAAACGATCGTGGATCTGATGGGTTAGAACAGATACACTTCCATTTGACGTCAATATGTTTGTTATAGTTGTTGTCATCAGTAACCAGTGCGAGAAAGAAAAAGGATTCAAACACAAAAATACTTAAATTGTCTCATAACGTCTCGTCTCGTTCAACATATCCCATGCAAGAATTCTCCTATTTCCTAGTTTTTCGGTAATATATTTCTCAATTACAACTGGTGATGAATCTGAGCAATTTATCCTGTGATCTATCACATTTGATAAATAATAAGACCGCAGCTTATTGGTACATTTGACACCATCCTGTAAGCCTATTGATTACATCACAGGGCTTGTATTGACAATATAATTCCTCCTATATTCTATATAAACGGCCAATTTTCACTGAGTTGTTATGTATATCTGTGCCAATTCTGAATTACTCAAACACATCTACTTTTCAACAATTATCCCTAACCTAAAATATTGTTAAAGAAAATAAAGAAACACGGGGCCATATTAAAACTTCCAGAAGGTATGTTTGTCCTGTCATATGTACGATATGACACGACAAGGTACAAACTATAGATCACCCCGTGCTAAATAGAAGAGAACCTTAACGTTCCATAGACATGCAGGTTACATTTGAAAAGAAACATCTCAAAAAGTGAGAAACATATTTGCAAGGAAATTACAATTATAGAAGCTAACATAATGACGTTTTGAAGGGAAAACATGGACTTATGTCCGCCATTTCATTGGAGGATATTTAGTACTGTACTCAGTTGCTATTCAATATCTTTATATTAAAAAAGTAAACAGAAACATTTTTTATGACGCTATTTGCAATATCTGGTTTCCATAACATGTTAATCTTATGTAAATTAGAATATAAACTAAATATTATGAAGCGTGAACGAGGGATTACATGCACAAAGTTCAACTGTTCATGGACTCCGTTTTCTTTGTTCTATGAGTGAATGGGCCTTTAGTATAATGTAAACACTTTTTAATATTGGCACAAACCTATATATTACTTGGCAGAGAGTGCATAACGCAATAACTGATGTAAATGCACTTTTTCTAAAAATATTAGAGGTAGTTGCATTCACAGTTACATGGCGTTAGCGTCCTCCGAGACTGAACTATTTTCATCTGCCTCTATCATTGTTACACTCTTTTATTGATTGTACTATATGTCATATCCTGTTGTATTCTAACTCCATTTTTTATCCCCTGACGAAAGTCGGAGGGATATAGTTTTGGCGTTGTCCGTCCGTCCGTTCTTCCGTCCGTCTTTCCGTCCGTCCCGAGCCATATCTAGGAAATGGTTGGGAATATTTATATAAAACTTCATATACATGTTCACCACTATGAGTTTTTGCGGTCCGCAAAGTTTCAGTCAGATTGCCCAAGTAACACCAGAGTTATGGCCCTTAGAAGTTTCTAGTGTTAACTATATAGGGTACTATAAATATGGCAATTTCTGCATCATAACTTTTGATATATTTGACCTAGAACTATGGAACTTAAACAGACTTTAGATCACCATAATGTGGTTGTGTACACACAATTTTGTTCCGATTTTCTTTTGTAAATTTAAAGTTATTGCCCTTTAATTGTATAAAAATCCACATATTTGTACATAACAAACTTACAATTTGGTAGAATTTCATTAAATTTCTTTCATTCTATTCCATGAACATTTATAGTAAACATGTGAAGTTGTGTACCCGCACCTGGTCTCCCCCTTACTTTGATCACACCCCTCCACCTCCCGACCCCCCCCCCAAAAAAAAATCCTTATTTTAGATTTTTTTCAAACAAACGTCATATACATGTTCACCACTATAAGGTTATGGGTCCCATCAAGTTTCAGTCATATTGCCCAAGTAGCACCAGAGTTATGGTCCTTAGAAGTTTCTAGTGTAAACTATATAGGGTACTATAAATATGGCAATTTCTGCATCATAACTTTTGATATATTTGACCTAGAACTACGAAACTTAAAAAAGAATTTAGAGCACTATAATGTGGTTGTGCACACACAATTTCGTACGGATTTTTTTTGTAACTTCAGAGTTATTGCTCTTTAATTGTCTAAAATCCACATATTTGTACATAACAAACTTACCATTTGGCAGAATTTCATTAAATTTCTTCCATTTCTTTTCCCTGAACATTTATTATTAACATGTGAAGTTGTTCACCCACACCTGGTCACCCACTTGCCTTGGTCACACCCCCTCTCCCCCCACCCCTAATTTTTTTTTCATGCCTTATTTTAGATTTTTTTTCAAACCTTCCATGAATATTTATCAACATGCAAGTTGTACCATTCCCCCACCTCGCATTTCAATTAACTGCATTTAATTTTAAAAGCTAAGCTTATTAAAGTAAGCATATCCCATTCAAAGTAAATTCTTTAGTCAGGATCAAAGTATCATACATTTATTATGTACTCTTTAATTAAACATTTGTTTTCTGTTAAATTGATTTTGAAATTATTTGCTTCTTATTAACATCCTTAACTTTTTGCCGGATATATCTTTTTGCCATTCCTCACCACTAACCCTTTCGGCGGGGGATACCAATTCATCGAATTTGCTTGTTTTACATTTCAAATTGTTAAAATTCCTTTTGTTTGTTTTGACCAGCTCTATGACGTCATAAGGGAAGATTCAAAGTACCAATTTGATCTCAATTATCATTTCGAACGTATATGTAGGAATTAAATTCTTATGTGTCCAGGACTTAGAACACTGCAAAGATTATTGTAAAAGTAATGGTGACAAAATACTGACCATTCATACACTAAAAATAATGTGATGTGATTATTGTGTCTTTGCAAAGAAGTGATCTTTTGAGAAAAGCTCAATTAAACGAGATACACTTTGCTATCATATATTTCAACAGATAAAAGCACTTGCGATTTTTCTTTGTCTTTGTGTGTTTTCTCTATTGCTCTTTTCCCTAATGTAAAATTAAATTTAAAAAAAGATGAAAATGAAATGTTCTATAAAACTCCCCAATCAAAATAAACAATATCACAGAAACAGCAAATTTGTTGTTTGCGTCGTTTTCGCTAAGAAATGAGAGAAATAAACGCAGATTTGAATTTTCGATCAATTTTCGTAAACTGTTGAAATGGTAGTGAGAGCATCAGTTCATTCAGACGACAATTTCCTGTCTGTTCTTTCTGTAGTTACAGTCGAAACAACAAAGATAGATGTTCTATAAACGGTTGTTCACATACACTGATGTGTATTGTCATCCATAAAATACTGTATAATGTAAAAACACTCTCATATGGGTATGACGGTAATATGTAAAATTTATAGTAATGCAAAACGGACTTTTATAACTTCAATTTTAACTGTTAATACAAAAGAGAAAATCCGCGGCAATAACATTGTTGATAAACTACATCTTGTCATATAACATGGAAACAAAATATGTTTCCTTTAGGATTCCGACGTGAATCAATGTTGTTGTTTTATTTCTCTCAAGACCGTATTGTTTACAAATCAAATGCCACCCAGTAAACGTTATCATTTATCGTTATACAAGACGTTTTCAGGACAATGTTGCTTATAACTGTCGGTGCAGTGGCTAACTGCATAAAAGAGGTCTCCGTGGCCGAGTGGTTAAGATCGCTGATTTCATACCACTCTACCCTGAACGCTATCGGTTCTAATCTTGCCGAAAATAACCCAAAATAACAATTTAAATGATACGTAATAGTTAAGAATTTTCGTACATCTAATGTTGTGTCTTGGTAAGCATAGAAAGTAACCAAATAAATAACACATTTGGAATGAGTGACTGTGTTTATAAGAGGCTGATATATGCAACATCCCTCAGACCCCAACAACAACGTCTTCAGTAGAAATCTCTAAAAGAAGTATTAAACGGACTCTATGAGAGGAAGATCCTTTTGAAGACTTTTTTTATGTTTTTGTTGGGTCTGACGTCACGAAAAATATAAATCATATGGCATTTTTTAAACTTTTGAATTTGGAGGAAGACTCCAGATTACCCTACCTACATTATTTCCTCACGAGCCGGCACCCGGATAGAATCACCAACCTTTGGTAAGCCATCTAAACAGCTTTCCCACATGAAAAAATCAAAGCTCCAAGCGAGGCTTGAAGCCACATCGGTGAAGGGCAAGTGATCCCAAGTCGGCGATTATAATCACTAACGCAAGGCCTTCCTTTTGAAGACTAGAATCCAACATATTTACCTATGTATCAAGCGTTGCTTTGAAAAATACTCCAAATTTTATTATTTTTTAATTAAAGAATATAACGATGTTTTGAAATGTCCCACTCATTGTAAATAAGTTTTAAAGGGAAACTGATTAAATGATCCCACTGTCGTATTGATGATATTACGAAAACGCATATGTCTTGTGAATTTAATTAGAAGAACCCCTGTTTAACAGCGGAGCTGCATAAGAAATATGTTTACTTCTACTGCGTTTGATGTGCTCATTGCCACACTGGATATGAATGTTAGGGTTGATATGGTAAGTTTACTTTCGCATTTAATGATCGCTATTGATTTGATTGCAATCGCGTAATCATAGTTAAATCACTATCAAAATGAACATGATAAATCGTCACAAATATAAAAAGAAGCAACAGAAAATAGCCTTTTGATATATTCAGAAAATTTTGATCACGCACCAATACTGCCATTGTTCGGTCAAACGTATACTGATAAGAATAAACCTTTATCCGCTAATGGTATCTAACGATAATGTGTCTCCCATTTTCCGCTGTTTGCATATCATTGCTAGTTTTGTTACATCATATGTCACCCCACAGACTATTTGATGTAAATAATAACACTTAACAGCGTCCATTCATGACTAAACATAGTTTTTCATCAGTAACAGCCAGTTCCAAGTTACAAATCAACAGTTAGACTATTTTTACTTCAGTTTGTTTCAGGAGAATTCGATTATTCTGAATTAAATATTTGCTAGATTTGCATGTCTGAATTTGATGTTTGTTTATACTTATCTGTTATGTTTGGTATATGAACTGGGAAACATTTGTAGACATTCTAAAAGCCTATTACATATACAGGTTAATGATTAAGCCACAACAGATTAAACAATGTTCTGTTCGTGTTTCAGTTCGACGCTTTCCTAGATTCTGCTTATTAATTTTAACGAAAAAGCCAATTATTCAGTTAGTCACACAGCTTGGCAAATTGTGCTTTGTGTTGTAACTGACCATAACGGTTTTGAAATTTGAAAAGCGTCTGGTTTATCTGTTGTTAATAAAGGCAACAATTCAAGAGCCTCAGGCAGGAAAGCAACAAAAATGTAAGACGGAAACACTCAGTAAAAAGCGTCTGCTCTAAAACTTTAAATACAACTTCGAATTATCTGAAATGTATTGGATTTGTTTTGCGAATAGCGCAATGATTCCTTTCAGAATTTACGTTAGGGGTGATGCTATCTGAGAGCTTTCTGAAGAAGGACAATACTTTAGCAGTTTACAGATTTCTTGTACATGAAATTATTCTCTTTCTCTGTTGTACTTAAATAACTGAGTGTAAACCAGCGTTTGTGTTCGAAATTAAGTATACAGTTGCATAATGCAAAATACCACTTCAGGTTATCATCAGAGTATCATTATTACAAACAATAAAATTAATAAGAAGATTATTTGAAAAAATAAATCGAACGAAAAAAACATGCTTTGGAAGCGATTCAACTTGTTGAAGAAAGATTCAACTTGTTGTAGAAACTACAGGACTTTAGAATGTTTCCATAGAACCAAATATTTTGAATTCGATCAATGCTAAACACATGTGATGATCTTTTGTTTCAGACTGTATGGAAGCTACTTCCTTTACAACTGGACGTACGTTTAATCCTATTTAAAGATGATAAAATGTGGTTAACATTACTCTCTAATCATTAACATTTTTCAGTTAACTCAATTCAAGTGATATTCCTGGTTTGTCATACTAGACTTACTCATGTCCTAGTTCGATTATAACTTCAGTTAAGAGTTAATGATTACAAACATTATATATCAAACTTGCATGAATTGACAACCTAAGGGAATAGCAAACCGGTCTTTCAACACAATAAGATCTTCATACAACACAATTTTATGTTATTTAACAATTTAAGAAACTGGAAAAGTGGTCTCTTACTGCAAGTGGTCTCTTAGCTGATGTGCTTTATAGTTCAAGTTCGACATTATGATGACTGGAAATCGATAATTTTACGGCATGCAAGCAGTGTAAAAAATTAAAAGTATTCCATTATACTGCTAAATAAAATTATTTAAAGAAAAGTATCATTAATTTTAGACCATCCATTTTGTTCTTTATATGAATCTTTTAAAAGTGTTTTCGTTAAATGGGATGGTTTCTGGCTATATACTTTGGTATGGAGTTTCATCGAAAAGTATTCATTGCTTAAAAATATTTATGCACGGTTTCAGCATGGTTACAGTACCACGCAAACTACACGTTTTGGTGTTGCTTCTTTAATGGAATCCTTCCTCAGAGCGGTTTTAAATAGTATCTTCTCTAATATAAAAACGCACAAATGCATCGAGATGTTACAGCACATGGAGTAATATAATAGTATGTTACTTATAATATAAGTAAAACGCAAAGATTCAGCTTACATAATGCAGTTTAAAGTAACCTCTGATGACATGTTTAAATGCTTAAGAAATTTTCCAAATCTAATACCAATATATGAAAACGCATGTTTTCACTAATTTCTTTTTGTCGTTAACGTGCCAAAATATTTTTCTTAGTTTGAATACCTTAATATTTCTTAATATATTATATGTTACCCTTTTTGCACTTTATGCAACATTATTAGAGCAAAATGTTAGGAAAAGTGTTGTCAGAGCTGGTCAAAAATATTCAGTTACAACATAAAACTTGAGAGATTTTAAACAAAGAATGTACAGGCACAGCTAGTCAACCCAAACACACCTTAGTAGCCTTTCTTCCCAGAAATGTATGGTACACACATCCATAAACATGGTAAAATTAACAATGATATAGGTTCGTCCAATTTTTTAAACAAATGTTTAGGCAGATATTTTACTATATGACCGGCCAATGGCAAAAAACGACAAGTGGCTTTGCGACACATGGATACAGACCGCTGCGCATACGCGCAGTTGTCAGGATCATGCTGTTCGCTAACGTTTCTCTAAATTGCAAAAGGGCTTTAAAGCGAAACAGCATGGATCCGACCAACGCGCGGTTGTTTTAGATCATGCTGGTTTGCAAACCCACATTGGTTTTCCATGGCGCGGCTCATTATACAGTAAAACCATTTCGAATGCAATGTGATCGGTGCAGTTTTACTTTCAATTACTAAACTGCACTTTTATTTGATATACTTCGTACTCTGTAATACTTTTATATAAACAAATTTTAAGATCCACATTTTACGTTGTGAAATTTCAACCGCAAATATAAAAAAGCGGAGCGTGTACTTTATGAAAATATGAAAGTACGTTTTTCGATAAGATATCATTTGATCAGTTAACTGAAAATTTGATACGTCCATTTAGTCAACGAGACAACAAAGGTTTATTCTTAAAATTACATGATAGCCCTGATCGTTAAACACGGTTTAAACCAATCTGGGTTTAGAACGGATACAATTTCCTTTATCAGAGATAATTTTCTTTTACATTTTATACATTTTAATTTGTTCATTTTTTCAATTACCACCAAGACGATAGGAATGTTATAAATTAAAAGAAAATATTTCGTAATGTTATGAAATTATCGTAGTCACATGTGCATGTTAAACAGTATTTAAAACCTACCTTACCAATCGGCCACGGAGGCTCTGCTGATACTTGAGCCTCACATACCCGGTATTTAAAGCAGCATGCCTCCAGATCGTTCGACAACAACAAAAAAAAAAACACTAGAAAATGCTTTGTAAAAAAGCGCATGTCTCCCCAGCAAAGTCCTATAGCTAAGAATTCTATATGTGTTCAGAGCAAAAGCAAAGAGACTGATGGTTGGCTGCAGTAGGGATAATCTAATTGGCTATTCCATCATCCGCTAATTTCACACTCTTGGCCTAGTATTCTCAGTCCACGTTCAGGCTTCTTCTTTTACCTTTGATTCAGGACCTCAATTTAAATAGGGGTTCAACACACAGCAAGTCCATCATCCTATTAAGTTTCAACATTGTAGGTCAATTGGTTCAAGTTAAATTTTCCAAAAATGTTTTCATGGACAGCCATGTTGGCCTTGACCTTATAACTGACCAAAATCAATAGGGTCCATCTACTCTGCATTTCAATCTCCTATGAAGTTTCAACATTGGAGTATGGTTCTCAAGTATTGATCGACTGGTTATCATGTTCAGGACCCTGAGACCTTGACCTTTTAATCAGGTCCCCAAAAAACATAGGGTCATTACTGTGCATGACCATAATATCATATGAATTTTAAACATTCGGTCAGAGTTCTCATTATTGATTGAAAATGGTTTGGATGTTTGGCCCCTTGTGGCCTGACCTTTAAAGAGTGACCCTTTAATCTATTTAGGTCATCGACTCTGTATGACCAACATCTATGAATTTCATATTCTGGTCATAGTGTTTCAATTACTGACCGAAATGGTTTTACAATGTTAAGGCCCCATTGACCTTGACCTTTCACAGAGAGTGACCCCAAAATCATATGGATAAACACTCTGCATGACATAATCACCTATTAAGTTTCACATTCTGGTCATGTGAGTTCAAATTAGGACCGGAATGGTTCATGTTCATGCCCATGTGACTTGACCTACATGGAGTGACTCCAAAATCGATAGAGGTCATCTACTTTGCATACAAATCATCTATGAATTTCAACATTCTGGTCAGTGGTTCTCTAGTTATTGATCGGAAATGGTTTCAATTTCGGGCCCCTGTGACCTTGACCTTTGACGGAGTAACCCAAAAACAATAGGGGTCGTCTACTCCAGCAGCCCTATAACCCTATGAACTTTGAAGGTTCTAGGTCAAATGGTTCTCCAGTTATTGCTCGGAAATGAAGTGTGACGTACGGACGGACGGACGGACAGACGGACGGACGGACAGGGCAAAAACAATATGTCTCCTGGGGGAGACATAATTATATTGATATCTTGAAATAAATGCTATATTTCTTAGGAAGGCTTTAAAACTTAATTACTGACAAACTTTGTGTTACGGAAACACTTGAGAATTTGCTGTTTTTACTACTTTTTACGATGAAAATTGAACAGCGTTTGTCACGCTTTTACTCAAGGCAAACTGTCTCGATTATAAATATCTATATTTTAAGTCATTATTCACTACTTCAGCTATATCGCTATTGGTTACGACGACGGGAAAATGTCTTTATTGCCGCGGCGGTCCGGGGTTCGATACCCGACGCGGTCATCTTTTTTCTTGATTTAGAACTTTTAAAATATGTTAGAAACAAAAATTCATATTCTAATGTTCATAATATGATCAAACTTCAATTTGAAAGAAAGATTATTTTTTAGCCAAATCTCTCCCATTTCATGTCATGCTTTTCTTTTAATTCCATCGTTAGTATCGAACACTGCGTAATTCAAAAGTCGCCTAGTCCAACATATACCGTTTAAATATTCTCTTCTTTCATAGATGTACGATGATGTTCTGCTCAGTTACAACTGTTGATGACATTGTGCAATCTATCCTGTAATCTATCATATTTTATGAATGCCAAGACCGCAACTTATTTAATTCAAGCAAACAAACAGTTTTACAGTGAGACTTACTCAAAAGGCCACGCCTATAAAAATACCAATTACATTCAGACACCACCTTTTCAGTATTTTTTGTTGTTAAAAGTACAACCTATGTTGAGATTTTGCGCTTCCCTTAAGTGGTGTCTCTGTGTAAGTTTTACTACATTTTCCATATATAATGCTACTTTTCGCTAAGCTGTCATGCATACTGGAATCTGTGTTAGGTATTCAAACACATCTAGTCTTCAAGAATTATTCCTAACATAGATTGTTTGGTAGAAAAATAAATATTGCGGTCATATATGCAAGATATAGATAATAACCTTAAATTTTCACAGATAAGCATGTTGCATTTGCAAAAAAATGCCGAAAAACAGATCTACAAAAAAGGTCACAGAATGAAACATGTACACGTGTAAAACTGATACTTTGAAGGGAAATATGGACCTATTCAGTGTCCATGCATTCACTTTGAAACATGTGAAAATTTGTTTGTATAACGATTGACGTCTCGTCTAAATCGTGCAAAAAATTTCAAGAGATTTATAAGAGCATAATTGTTTGTTTCAGTTTAAGACTGCAATATATTACACGGGTAAACATCATATGCAACATTTAATAAAAATGTAAGATACGGTGTTCATGCGTGATAGATATTTAAAGATAACATGTGAAACAAGAAAAAATCTTTTTATTTCATGTTTTGACTAAATTTATCAATTTTATACTTTCTTACCAGTGAAAAATATGTTTGATTGTTTTCACTATAAAAATGCAACATATATTTCACACTAATATTTCGATAATTTGCTGAAAAACATATGACAAATTGCAATTAGTCTACGGTGCCCCTAAAGTGACATGTTACACACTTTTTTCCAATTAGGTAATGTGAGACTTTTTTTATTTCGTTTAAATTTCGTTTAAACGAAATCATTTCGTATAAACGAAATAACTTATTTTGTTTAAACGAAATCATTTCGTTAAAACGAAATCATTTCGTTTAAACAAAATAAAAAAAAGTCTCACATTACCTAACTGGAAAATAAGTGTGTAACATGTCACTTTAGGGGCACCGTATTAGTCCTATAGAACTTGAAATATTTTATAAACTTTGTCATACGATATTTATCATTTTGAAGCTAGAATGATGGATTACCTGCATAATGGTCAGCTGTTCAAAGAATCTTTTTTTTCTTTCAACTGATTATTGGGTATGCGCCTATTGAATATATAAACACCTTAAAACTTGGCAATACCTTAACATTTATTGGCAATGTGTTAACCGTGTTTAAAACTGATGTAAATATGACCTCCTTAATATATTTCAGCAGTAATGGCATGCCCAGATTACTGGCATGTATAACAATCCCATGTGTCTGACTACATTTTAAAATAATGGAGAATGATTTCATATAATTTCTAATTTCAGATGTGTCTAAAGCTTTCTATTGCATAATTACATTGTAGAACGTCAGACTCGCAAGATGTAAAATTGAAACAAAAGACGCATCCATTAAGCTTATGTCGGTAAGTGAAGATATTTGTTTAAACCGTATAGTTAAGAAAATTAAATGTCATCCAGAAAAGTTTATTATTTGTCTACGTGATGAACAAAATCGCTCAATAACGAAATATGTCTATTATATTTTGAATTTTATGAGTAAAATTACGGAGAAAAGCAAACAAATGCTGCCGAGATATCTGACGTATAATGCATAAAGTTTATTTTTTCGAAAATAGCCATGCCTTTTGGCCTTAAACTAGATTTCTTACTTATCTTATTTACAATGCGTGAGTATTGATGAAAATACGAAAACAATAAGGTCTAGATATGTACTAAACACATCTAAAATATATGTTGAAATAGGACGTGAAAACATAGAGATTGTGTCATATTATTTCTAAATAAAAAGGGGAGATAATTTAAACAATCTTAATAGAGGACCACTAGATAATGCTACATACCAAATACCAAAGCCCTAGGCCCGATTGTTTTAGACAAGAAGATTTTCAAAAAAAATTCCTTTATAAGTGTATGTAAACCTTGTGACCCCCAGAGCTGTCCATATTTGGACCACAGGGGGATAATTAAAATAATCTTGGTAGAGGACCACTAGACGTTGCTACATACAATATATCAAAGCCCTAGGCCCAGTAGTGGACAAGAAGATTTTCTTAGTTTTTTCTTTCGGTTTTTTTTGATGAATTATTAAAGCAGACTTTCTAAGAAACAATCATGTGAAGTTTAATCAAAATTGGCCTGGTTGTTTAGGACGCACGACGGACGACGCACGACAGACAAAGCTCACCCTCGAGCACTTCGCGCACATGCTTCGTTTTCAATATCTAATATTGAATTGGTAATGGAATGACTGTTAAATGTAAAAGCGCAATTTCATCTTGAAATTGACGTCATCGTGGAATGCAAAGATGTCGTTTAAATGAGCTGTATATTGTTCCATCAAACTAGGATTAAAGAGAACAAGTACGCATTTTTCCAGTTTGTATCGCTTTCTGCGTTGTATTAAGGTATAATATTTTGCCAGACAGTGTGCATAAATTGTGATTTGCCTACTTATATGTTTACGTATATTAAAGGAACCACTACGCGAGCAATCTGGCGGACAGATTAATTTTTGACTCGGAGTGATCAGAGTGGTATAAGTTAATGCTAGCGTTCACTTAAATTTTAATGTATAATTTTGACATTTGTGTACAGCTAAAATGGTAGAGAATATATATGGAAAAATCAACAATTTCCGTAACACGGAATATAAAAAGTATGAAAAGAAGCTCAAAATATGTTTTACAAGACGATTTATCACATATTTTTACTAAAAGAATCATATCATGATTATAATGGAAAAAAACTACAAAATGAGAATATTGATTTCAGATCATATTGAAAAGTATTAACGTCTTCATTGAAAATATGATACGTTCAGTACACCACCGTGACCTTTGACATATTGTCTTCATCCCTGATCTAGCCCGCCCGCTTAGCTCAGTAGGTAGAGCGTTGGCCTAAGGATCGCGGGGTCGCGAGTTCGATCCTCGGGCGGGGCGTATGTTCTCTGTGACTATTTGATAAACGACATTGTGTCTGCAATCATTAGTCCTCCACCTCTGTTTCATGTGGGGAAGTTGGCAGTTACTTACGGAGAACAGGTTTGTACTGGTACAGAATCCAAGAACACTGGTTAGGTTAACTGCCCGCCGTTACATAACTGAAATACTGTTGAAAAAACGGCGTTAAACCCAAAACAAACAAACAAACAAACATCCCTGAGCTCCATATAAGGTTAAACTAGTAATAACGATATTTTCAGGATACAAATATTGCGAACATTAAGGAAAACGTCCGAAAATATTGGAAAAGATCAATGAATGCCAGGTAATACATGTCAAGGTAGCAAAACAAATAATAACAAGGCAGTCTGAAAGACAGCTAAATCCCCCGCCACTGCTATGGATAGTGAAAGGGTAAACCTTTGATTTTAGCTGTGACCTTGACCTTGAACTGACATGGCTGACTCATGAATTCTGCACAACGTCTTGATGAGGTGATCATTTGACCAAAGTTTCATGAAAATCCTTCAAGGGGTTTAGGAGATACAGAGCTGAAACCTTTGACCTTCAGTTGTGACCTTGACCTTGAGTTGACATGGCTGACTCATGAGTTCTTGATGAGGTGATTATTTGACCCAAGTTTGATGAAAATCCTTCAAGGGGTTAAGGAGATACAGAGTGGACACCAAATGGAAGGCTCAAACCTTCGACCCTTAGTTGTGACCTTGACCTTGAGCTGGCATGGTTGACTCATAATTTCTGCACATCATTCTGATAAGGTAATCATTTGACCCAAGTTTTATAAAATTCCTTCAAGGAGTTTAGGAGATATAGAGCGGACACGAAATGGAAGGCTCAAACATTTGACCTTCAGTTGTGACCTTGACCTTGAGCCGACATGGCTGACTCATAAGTTCTGCACATCGCCTTGATGAGGTGATCGTTTGACCCAAGTTTGATGAAAATCCTTCAAGGGGTTTAGGAGATATAGAGCGGACACAAAATGGAAGGCTCAAACCTTTGACCCTAAGTTGTGACCTTGACCTTGAGCCGGCATGACTGACTCATGGGTTCTGCACATTGTCTTCATGAGGTGATCATTTGACCCAAGTTTTATAAAATTCCTTCAAGGGGTTTAAGAGATATAGAGCAGACACAAAACGGAAGGCTCAAACCTTTGACCTTGAGTTGTGACCTTGACCTTGAGCCGGCATGGCTGATTCATGGGTTCTGCACATCGTCTTGATGAGATGATCATTTGACCCAAGTTTTATAAAATTCCTTCAAGGGGTTTAGGAGATATAGAGCGGACACAAAATGGCAGGCTCAAACCTTTGACCTTGAGTTGTGACCTTGACCTTCAACCGACAAGGCTGACTCATGGGTTCTGCACATCGTCTTGATAAGGTGATAATTTAACCCAAGTTTCATGAAAGTCCTTCAAGGGGTTTAGGAGATATGGACCGGACACGATTTTGTTACGGACGGAAGGACGGACAGACGGAAGGACGGACGCAGACCATTCCTATAATCCCTCCGCCACGGCGGGGGATTAATTACGTGAAATAAAATGCAAAAATATTAGTTTGTGGACATTTATAAATCATTGTTTTGATAAGAAAAATGAACAAAGAATGTGCATAAAGGGTATACTGATAAAAATGAAAACACATACTGTGTATTATACGTCAGGAAATGTTGAAATGAAACTGATGTCCAGTCAAAGTGTAGAATATCCCACGCGCTACAAAGGTGCGAAGTTGTACAGTATCCCCTGGCATTTTTGTGACGGCTTTAAAGTTTTTAGATATTTTGTACTGAATAAACCGAGGTCTTGTTACACAAATTTCGAATAAATCTCTTATTTCCTAGGTGTTCTATAATATAGTATTCAATTACAACTAGTGATGAACCTGAGTAATTCATCCCATGATCTGTCACATTTTGTAAATGAAGATACAGTAGCTTATTTAATTCATTCGAACGGCACATTTTGACACCATCTTGTTAGCATATTGATTGTATCATAGTCTTAGTAGAAGCAGAGAATTTATGGAGAACGTATTCAACCTTTGCATACCATATATTGCAGAAAAGTGGCGATACGTCATAATAGTTTAAGATAACGTCTAAAATTAATTGCTTGTGAATCCATCGGAATCCTGTTTATATCATTGTTAAAATACATTATTAAGCAACGTGAAATAGAAACAAAACAAAACTAAAAATGAAATTGGAATTATTTTCAACTTGTTTCCATTCAAGAATCGAGTTCATCTATTAAAAATGTAGTTAGGGTTTTGCTGTGAGATACTGAAATAAAGCCGATGTCGCCACCAAATCCAACAATATGCAACGTCGGTTCAATGTCGTGTGCTTGCTAATAATGTGTTTAGAACACTAATATATACTAGAAAGATAATGAGAAATATTCTAAGTATACCCCATCCTCAGCTTTGTTAAAATACACCTGATAACGTTCTTATTCTGTCAAAAAGTTTTCCCGAAAGATAAATTAGAATAAACTTATACCAGGTATTTTACGATGGCGTGAATAATGTTTTTATAATAGCATTGCTAGTGTTGTAACAACATATTCAACAATACAAACATTTTAAATCATCTGCCATTCACGGCAATTCATATGCTTTTATTCTTCAAAAAACGGATGCACATTTCATATGTTAACATTTCATATCAATGCTATTATTGAAAATTGATTTTTATTGGCTGTGACGTATGATATTACATTTGATATTGGCATTATGATATATGTTTTTGGCTTGTTTGTTATATTTCAACAATAAGCAATGAAATGCATAAAAGATTATTTAATGCTAAGAATACCAATATGAAATACGTTATCGGATAGAAATAGTCAAAAGCCATTACGGTTTCAGTACCGAATCAGATTGGCCTCTAGGTTATCAGGATATCGTCATACCAAAACATATGAAAATAATTGTGATGCATTTAGAATAAAAAAAAAGACAAACAAAAAATATATATCTCAATAGTCTATAGTTAAATATTAATACTGCTATAATCCAATCAGACTAAATTATGTTCTTTTTCTATTCTATGTAAAATAAATACAGGCCAGAAATCGCTGAAGCACTTTCACTTAGTTTAAGAACTGGGTAAAGAAAGTACTTTCCAAATTTCGGAAACTTAGATATAAATCAGATGACATAAACCTTTTAAGCTAACATGTAGTTAAATTTATGGCCCGTGAAAACGCATCGGAGTATCAACATGCTTTCTTATAAAGCAAAACTGTTACCAGGCTATCAGTTTATGGACCGATTGAAATATGAATTCCGAAGGCGTTGTTTATGTTATCTGTATTAATAAGGCATATCTATTTTATCATGACTTTTTGTCAGGCATTTAACAAATGATATCATGATTTTAGAAAAGAAAAAAAAACAAGGCAAGGCATGGATTGTAATAATTTCTGATGATAACAAAACATTAGCGTCGATAAAATATTTGAAGTTAATTGGTGATTTGATACTGTTAAAATATCAGCGTGACTGTAAAGGCTTTACAGATCTTGTGCAATAAAATGTCTGGTTTACATGGGCTGGAATTGAATCTTTCAATTTTGATAAAAGCTATTTGCTATGCTCAGTGCTTGTAGGGAGTCAATTCTTGCATATTTTTTTACAGAGTCGTCGTTTCGTTGAGTGCACTTCAAACAAAACTTACCTGATATAATGCTAGATATTTGGATTTTCTTCATACCATTTGTTGAACTCTAATTGTCGTACTTCAAGACAGTTTAAATGAAACTTATTATTGTAAAAGCTTGCAATAAGTTACTGTAGTACACAGCGATGTTTGTTCAGGAGGCAATGATTATTTCTCGTTATTAGCAGAGAGCCAGTTCTAATTACTTTGATTAATTAAAATGTACCAGCTTTACTGGATTTCCCCCACCCCCATCAAATCAAAACCTAAAAACACTCTGGTTTTCTCCAGTTTTGATTTGTCGTCAACGGGAGGGACTACTTTAAATGTAAGGTTACTCCAGTCAGTTTGTGTTCAAATTCATTTTAAGCTGGAAAATTATTTGACGCGTTTTCTGAATGCCAACGTGACAATTTTTAGTAACCATTGTTTTATTTTAACGATCGCGGGTCTAATAGGTTAGAACAGATAAATATCAGTTGATATTAATATGCTTGTTATGGTCTTTGTCATCCTAGTATTAGAGAGAAAAGGATTTAAACTCAAAATACTTAAATTTTCTCATATCGTCTCGTCTGGTCCAACAAATCCCATGCAGGTCTTCTCCTATTTCCTAGTTGTTCGATAATATATTTCTCAATTACAACTGGTGATGAATCTGAGCAATTTATCCTGTGATCTATCACATTTTATAAATAAGGAGACCGCAGCTTATTGGCACATTTGACACCATCCTGTTAGCGTATTGATTACATTACAGGGTTTGTATTGACAATACAATTCCTCCTATATTCTATATAAAATGCAAATTTCACCGAGTTGTTATGTATACCCGTTCCATTTTTGAATTACTCAAACACATCTACTTTTCAAGAACTATTCATTTCCTAAAATATTGTTAAAGAAAATCAAGAAGCACTTCTAGGATATATATTTGTCCTGTCATTTGTACGGTATGATACGACAGGGTACAAACTATAGATTAACTACCGCTTGAAGAAAAACCTTAACGTTTCATAGAAATGCAGGTTACATTTGAAAAGAAACACTTCAAAAAGTGAGCAACATATTTGCAATGAAATGACAAGAGATGCTGACATTACAATTGGTCAAAATGACGCCTCGGGGAGAAAATACGGACTTTTGTCCGCAATTTCACGGGAGGATATTAAATATTCTGCTCAATTGCTATTTTATAACTTCATATCAAAATAAGGTATACGGAAACATTTATTATGATGCTATTGTTAATATTTGATGTCCGTATCATGTTAAGTTTATATAAATTAGAATATATACTAAATATTATGAAACGTGAATGACGGATTACATGCACAAAGTGCAATTGTTCATGGACTCCGTTTTCTAGAACTAAGTTTGAATACGCCTAAAGTATAATGTAAACACTTTAAACATTGGCACAAACCTATATATTACTTGGCAGAGAGTGCGTAACTTAATAACTGATGTAAATGGACTTTTTTCTAATAAATATTAGAGGTAGTTGCATCCACAGGTGAATGGTGTTAGCGACTTATTTGTAACTATCACTGTTTACACTCTGTTATTGACTGTACTATATTTCATAGATTTCATAGCCTGATTCTTAAACTGCACTAACTTCATTTTTTACGATTCAGAATTTAAAAAAATCCTTTTGTTTGTCTTGACGAGCTCTATGACGTCGTAAGTGAAGATTCAAAGTACCTATTTGCTCTCAGTCATCACTTTGAACGTATTTGTAAGAATTAACTTATGTGTCCAGGACTTAGAACAATGCAAAGACTGTTGTAAAAGTGATAAAATACTGACCATTTATACACCTAAACATAATATGATGTGATTGTTGTGTCTTTTGTATGAGAAAACTTCCATCGAACGAGATACACTTTGCTATCATATATTTCAACAGATAAAAGCACTTGTGATGTTTCCTTTGTCATCGTGTGTTTTCTAAATTGCTCTTTTCCCAAATGTAATATTAAATTTATAAAAAAAGATGAAAATGAAATGTTCTATAAATCTCATCCAATCAGAATAAACAATATCACAGAAACAATAAATTTGTTTTTGCGTCGTTTTCGCTCAGAAATGAGAGAAATAAACGCAGATTTGAATTTTCGATCAATTTTCTTAAAATGTTGAAATGGTAGGGAAGCATCAGTTCATTCACACGACAATTTCCTGTCTGTTCTTTCTGTAGTTACAGTCGAAACAACAAAGATAGATTTTCTATAAAAGAACGTTAATATAAACTGATATGTATTATCATCGATAAAATACTGTATGTAAAAGCACTGTCAAATGGGTATAACGTTAACATGTGGAATGTAAACTATTAATACAGAAAAGAAAACCTACGGCAATAACATTGTTGACGAACTACATCTCGCCACGTAACATAGTAACAAAATATGTTTCCATTAAGATTCCGACGTGAATCAAGTTTGTTTTTGTCTCAAGACTGTATTGTTACAAATTAAATGTCACCCATTAAATTTTATCACTTTTCTACGTGACGATATTTTTATGACAGGAAACAAAATTGGCAAACTTGAAACTTGCAATAACCTACGAACACTCGACGTAAGTATATAGAGGCAACAATAAAATGTGTTTTATATGAAATCTGTTATACCAGACATTTTCAGGACAGTGTTGTTAATAACTATCGATGCAGTGACTACTCTTACTATATAAAAGAGGCTTCCGTGGTCGAGTTGTTCAGGTCGCTGACATCAAACTGCTCGCCCCTGAAAACTATTGGTTGGAAATCTTGCTTTTGGTGTAGAACTCTTGCATGTGAAGATGGCTTAGAGAAGGTCGATAAGTTTATCCAGGAACTAGCCTGTGTTTGAACTAATGCCCGAAGGAACACGTGGGTCTTTCTGCACCATCAAAAGCTAGAAAGACGCTATGTGACTTTTACATGTGTCGTTGTGACATTTAAC
The DNA here is from genome assembly GCF_021730395.1 of Mercenaria mercenaria. Lineage (NCBI taxonomy): Eukaryota > Metazoa > Mollusca > Bivalvia > Venerida > Veneridae > Mercenaria > Mercenaria mercenaria. The sequence continues at coordinate 19,617,120 of NC_069368.1, forward strand.
TAACAATTTAAATGCTAGGTTATAGTAAAGAATGTTCGTACACGTAATGTTGCATCTAGGTCAGCATAGAAGGTAACCAAATAAAAAAGAAAGTCTGGGTAATGAAACATGCAACACTCATATGGGAAAATTAGACCCATCGTGAAAATCACCACAAAAACCGATAATACGTTTGGCCAGGTAAATCGGCTGTTGAGACTGTTCGTTAGTTTTCGACCTACTCCGTGTTTCAGGCCGATGTCTAACCCTTCTTCGCCAATGTACCGTTACATTAATACTTTTGATCATATGGATTTAGGGATATTGTTAAGTCAAATTTACAGTGATTGCAAAGATAGATTAGAAAATAGAAACCTAAATTGCTGTTGGTGGTTTAATCAGAATACCATTTATAACGGTATTCTCAACAAACACATTTAATATCATAAAACCAAACAATGACTTTCCAGAAGTAATTTCTACTTTCTTACAATCAGATGGAAACTCGCTTTTATAATACTTTCTTTGATGTTCATGATTATGAAATAAAGATTTTAAGTAGTTTTTTTATGTAATCAAATAACTGCACATTTATTATTATGTCGTGAGCGGTGTCCAACTAGTTTAGAATTTTATGCCAGCTCAAAGATCGAAATTCAATTTCATAACTTATCGAATTTTGATCCTAAGCTACACCTGAAGATTGAACAAGAGGACCATGATGGTCCTGAATCGCTCACCTCTTCCCACATGACCCAGTTTTAAGTATGACATCGTTTTTTTTCTATTTTTAGACCTACTGACCTAGTTTTTGACAGCACGTGACCCAGTTTCGAACTTGACCTAGATATCATCAAGATGAACATTCAGACCAACTTTCATACAGATCCCATGAAAAATATGGCCTTTAGAGAGGTCACAAGGTTTTTCTATTATTTGACCTACTGACCTAGTTTTTGATGGCACATGACCGAGTTTCGAACTTGACCTAGATATCATCAAGATGAATGTTCTGACCAATTTTCATGAAGATCTTTTGAAATATATGGCCTCTAGAGAGGTCACAAGGTTTTTCTATTTTTAGACCTACTGACCTAGTTTTTGAAGGCACGTGACCCAGTTTCGAACTTGACCTAGATATCATCAAGATGAACATTCTGACCAACTTTCATAAAGATCCCATGAAAAATGTGACCTCTAGAGTGGTCACAAGGTTTTCCTATTTTTAGACCTATGACCTAGTTTTTGACCGCACGTAACCCAGTTTTGAACTTGACCTAGAAATCATTAAGATGAACATTCTGACCAATTTTCATGAAGATCCCATGAAATATGTGACCTCTAGAGTGGTCACAAGGTTTTTCTATTTTTAGATCTACTGACCTAGTTTTTGAAGGCACGTGACCCAGTTTCGAACTTGACCTAGATATCATCAAGATGAACATTCTGACCAACTTTCATGAAGATCCCATGAAAAATGTGACCTCTAGAGTGGTCACAAGGTTTTTCTATTTTTAGACCTACTGACCTAGTTTTTGAAGGCACGTGACCCAGTTTCGAACTTGGACCTAGATATCATAAAGTTGAACATTTGACCAACTTTCATAAAGATCCCATGAAAAATGTGACCTCTAGACGTGTCACAAGTTTTCTATTTTTAGACCTATGACCTAGTTTTTGACTGCACGTGTACCCAGTTTCGAACTTGACCTAGATATCATCAAGATGAACTTCTGACCAATTTTCATGAGATCCCATGAAAAATGTGACTTTCTAGAGCGGTCACAAGGTTTTTCTATTTTTAGACCTACTGACCTAGTTTTGACTCGCACGTGACCAGTTTCGAACCTGACCTAGATATCATCAAGATAAACATTCTGACCAACTTTCATAAGATCCCATGAAATTGACCTTAGAGTGGTCACAAGGTTTTTCTATTTTTAGACCTACTGACCTAGTTTTTGACGCACGTGACCCAGTTTCGAACTTGACCTAGATATCATCAAGATGAACATTCTGACCAACTTTCATAAGATCCCATGAAAAATGTGACCTCTAGAGTGGTCACAAGGTTTTTCTATTTTTAGACCTACTGACCTAGTTTTTGACCGCACATGACCCAGTTTCAAACTTGACCTAGATATCATCAAGATGAACATTCTGACCAACTTTCATGAAGATCCCATGAAAAATGTGACCTCTAGAGTGGTCACAAGGTTTTTCTATTTTTAGACCTACTGACCTAGTTTTTGACGCACGTGACCCAGTTTCGAACTTGACCTAGATATTATCAAGATAAACATTCTGACCAACTTTCATGAAGATCCCATGAAAAATGTGACCTCTAGAGTGGTCACAAGGTTTTTCTATTTTTAGACCTACTGACCTAGTTTTTGACCGCACGTGACCCAGTTTTCGAACTTGAACCTAGATATCATAAGATGAACATTCTGACCAATTTCATGAAGATCCCATGAAAAATGTGACCTCTAGAGTGGTCACAAGGTTTTTTCTATTTTTAGATCTACTGACCTATTTTTTTGAGCACGTGACCCAGTTTCAAACTTGACCTAGATATCATCAAGATAAACATTCTGACCAATTTTCATGAAGATCCCATGAAAAATGTGACCTCTAGAGTGGTCACAAGGTTTTTCTATTTTTAGAACCTACTGACCTAGTTTTTGACCGCACGTGACCCATTTAAAAACTTGACCTAGATATCATCAAGATGAACATTCTGACCAACTTTCATGAAGATCCCATGAAAAATGTGACCTCTAGAGTGGTCACAAGGTTTTTCTATTTTTAGACCTACTGACCTAGTTTTTGACCGCACATGACCCAGTTTCGAACTTGACCTAGATATCATCAAGATGAACATTCTGACCAATTTTCATAAAGATCCCATGAAAAATGTGACCTCTAGAGTGGTCACAAGCAAAAAGTTTACGGACGGACGGACGGACGACGGACGACGGACACTGCGCGATCACAAAAGCTCACCTTGTCACTTTGTGACAGGTGAGCTAAAAACGTCAAATTGCAAAATAGCTTTTAATTTCGGGCCAGCTCAATCGTACTTCAAATTTTGAAAAGCTGAATTTCAGTATGATACTGAAACTGCGATCTGCTCAAGATTCAAAGATTAAAAATCGTGCAAGATCGGAAATATCGAAATTCAAGTTTTTATGCCCCCGGCATATAGTGATTGTCCTGTCCGTCCGTTCGTTCGTCCGTCCGTCCGTCCGTCCGTACGAGATTAACCAAATGGAACCGTTTCGTCTACCATCAATACCCCTTACTAGAATGACTTGATACTAATGCAGATGTAACCTGTGACCATTCCTCATCTTCAGACATCACCTGACCTCAGTTTGACCTTGACCTTGACCTTGACCTCGTTTTGGACTTAGATTGCTTTGTATCGACAAGGGTGCCACCGGGGGCATCAAGCGTTTATTGAACACAGCTCCTTGTTGAAGATCTAAATAGATTATTCTCGGTATTATATTTCAAGCATGCTCGAATTTTCAAAGCAATCGAATTTAAAACTGGTATTGAATGTGAAACTATCTTTTAAACAGCCAGCTTCCGGGAAAACCCAGTACTGGTGTCATATGAGAAGTCATGGTCGTGATCCCTTTCACGGATGCTCGAACCCACGACCCCTGGGTTGAGCGGCCGACATACTATTCACTGGACGACCTCTCCCCTCAAAATATTTGAATTTCGGTCATCCTGCTGGATCTAATTTCAATTCTGCCCCGAAATTCGACGAATTCTTTTTATTTTAATTTCGATTTCCTAGTCTGTGCGAAATTCAATGTAAGCGAAATTCAACATCATCCTTTCAAAATTTGAATTTTGATTTTCTACTTCTAAATTGCCCAAAATATGCCGCCTAAAATTTCAACGTTTCTATTTTAAATTTTGAACTTCGATCCTCAAGCTGTTTAAAATTGACTATTGGCTGTAAACAAATCATATTATGGAGCGTCCACTAATTTATAAATGCGTACATGTGTGCTGTTTAGCGGGTGAGAAGATATCAGTCTTTACCGTTAAGGAGCTTAAATTCCGTAAGAATTGACGGAAACATACGGGAATGTTCGAGTCTTTCCGATAAGGAAAAAAAAACCTATACTCATCTGCAAAATGCTTAAAACAGACCATTTCCTTCTTCACCTAGAAAACTGAAATCAGTATGAAACAATAGCTAAATGAATATAGATTACTAAGTCGTTTGCAAAGGTCTTTAGGCACACATAAGAATCTATTTATTCTTTGTTAAACAGAAGAAATTTCAGCAAATTATCCATATTTTACTGTATTTCTAATTGTAGATAGACAGACATAAAGTATACGCAAAAAAGACCATTTTCTTTTAAATTCATTTTTAAAATAAAATATTCATAAGAAAGACAATGCATTGAATATTATCACATCGTTTGCAAACCTAAAATACCTATAATACTTTTTCCATGAATTTAAATAAAGTAAAGGGCTCCTTCTTTGCGCTATATAAAATATTTTCACTCGTGTGAAAAATCGATGGGTCTAATTTTCCCATATGCCTCAGACCCTCAAACGGTCTTAAGCAGAAAACCTTAAAAAATGTATTAAATGGACTCTATAAAAGGAAGATCTTTCGGAAGACTTTATGTTTTTTTTTAGTTTAACGTTGTACACTCACAAGTGTAGGTTATATTGCGACGTTCAAGCTTTTGATGGTGGAAAGAGACCCAAGATGACCCTGCATGCATTATTTCTTCATGGGTCGGCACCTGGGTTTAAAAATCCCAAACACCAGACTAAAACACCCCAAGTGACGCTCGAACCCACATGGATGAGGTTCGAAGTCAGTTACCTTAATCACTCGGCAACGCAGGCTCCTCCTTTGGAAGATTAGAATGCAACAAAGTTACCTATGTATTAAGCGTTGACTTTATTTTTGTCTATATAAACAGGTGCACATGTATGTATATAAGAATATGTCTGAACGAGTGATCCCATTAATGACAACACGAAAACGCATATGTCTTGTAGATTTACTTAGAAGAACCTACATGTAACAGTGGAGCTGCGAGAGATATGATTACTTCTATTGCGTTTGATGTGCTCATTGCTTCACTGGGTATGGATGTTAGTGCTGATATGGCAATTTTACTTCGCATTTAATAATCGCTGTTGAATTGATTGCAATTGTGTAATTATATTCAAATCACTATCATAATCATCAAGATAAATCGTCACAATTATAAAAAGAAACAACAGAAAACAGCCTTATGATTTATTATACTTTTTTGTATTCAGAAAACTTGATCACGCATCGATCCTGCCATTGTTCGGTCAAACGGATACTGATAAGAATAAATGTGTATCCGCTAATGGTACCTAACGATAGTGTGTCTCACATTTCCGCTGTTTGCATATCATTGCTAGTTTTGTTACATCATATGTCACAACACAGACTATTTGATGCAAAAAATAACATTTAACATCGCCCATTCATGACTTAACATAGTTTTCCTTCAGTAACAGCCAGTTCCGAGTTACATATCAACAGTTTAGATGATTTTTACTACACTTTGTTTCAAGAAAATTCCATCATTCTGAGTTAAATATTTGCCGGATTTGCACGTCTGACTTTAATGTTTATTTATGAGTCTGTTATGTTTTATGAACTGGAAAACATTTGTAGACTTTCTGAAAACCTGTCATATAACACGACATAAACGAAAATGTTGCAGGCTCGGTTTGATTCAGCCTGTTCATGGACGGCAGTGGAAGAGCAAGCTACCGTCCACGCCCTCTAGCCCCGGGTTGAGCAGAACTCAGCATTTACACATGTTATAAGTACCAGAATGTAATTGAGAGACATCTGCAGATGTATTCATACGGCGGTGCACATGGAACCTTCATTGGTGCACAAAACAAAATTTGAACAAAATGATATATAAAAGATGATTTCACTACATAACCGCGACTGACAATTTATAAAATCTGACGTATGTAAGCACCACAGGAGCTCTAAATGAAATGTTTTGAGACTGTTATATCAAGCAGAGTAATTTTACTATCTTGACGAAATAGGAAGTCAAAACCTTAACACGTTCCGACTTACTATGATGATCGGATAAAATATGCATAATTATCAGAACAAGAGCATGTCGAAACAAATTTAAACACTAAACTGTTCTTAATTAAAAAGAGAACAAAATGAAATTGAGGATATAAAATTGTTATCGAGGTCATACCAAGTTGATCCGTGTTTAGTGTCCTCTGACTGTTTATGAAATACATGTAAATAGAATGCAAAGATCCCACTTACGTTTATAGTGATATTTCTTACTGTTTTACAGCTACCCAACTCAAACACACCTGACGTGGCCTGTTTTCGGCTGTCAGATCGAGATAAGCGTTTCCGAAAATGTTGAGGTAGGTTTTTGAAAAATGATGGGAATTGTAAAAATATATAACTGAAATTCAGTATCTCTAATTCCGTGAAACGTAAACGTTTTATTTCAAGATAACTGAAATTCAGCTTAAAATGTGCACGCGTTTTCGAGACGGGACTTGAAAATGTCTTCAAGATAACCGGAACAACAGATAAGCGAGTTTGAGAAATCGAGTTTCAACAGTTCAGTTTGGTATTACATTACCTATTTTAGAAAATTACTAAATATGGGTTCAGTTGCCGTGATATTTTTTACCGTACTACCATTTGACAAAAACTATAACTCGAACTATTTTCATGATAAAAACTTGATTAACTTCCCTTTGAAAAACTTCGTATTTAACAAAACATCGTTATAAATTGTTCTGAAAGAGTCAATGAAATATCAACATTTTACGTTGTTCAATTTTAACTTATTATTGATATCTGCGCCCTCGCCTTTACAATAACAAAAATGTTAAATTAAGTTGAAGCAGTAATTTATGATAATATTTAAGTACGTTTGTGGATAAAATATCATTTGATGAGTTCACTGAAAATTTGATACGTTGATTTTGTCAATGCGTCAACAAGGATTATTCTTATATGATTAGCCCTGGTCTTCAAACACGGTTTGAATAAATGTATCGAGCATTGCGTGATTCAAACGTCGTCTAGTCTAAAATATACCGTTTAAATATTCTCTTATTTCCTAGATGTTCGATGATGTATTTCTCAATTACAACTGTTGATGAATTTTTGCAATCTATCCTGGAATCTATCACCTTTTATAAATGACGAGACCGCAACTTGTTTAATTCAATCAAACGGTACATTTTAACACAATCCTGTAAACGTATTGGAGCAGATACAGTAAATAAATTTCTTTTACAGTCAAACTTACTCAAAAGACCAAGCCTATTATGACACAAACTGTATTAAGAGACCACCTTTTTAGTTATTTTTGTGTCAACAAAAATTGCTGTGTTCAGAACTGTTTGTGTTTAGAGAACACATTTTATCTTTCTCTTAAAAGGTGTCTCTGTCCAAGTTCTATATACAATGCTAATTGTTACTGAGTTGTCATGTATACTAAGCTCTGCGTTAGTTACTCAAATATGTTTACTCTTCAAGAAGTATCCCCGATTATGAGTTAAAACAATTGTAAAAATATATCTTCCAAGAGAGTTTTCTGACCTTCACTATTTAAGGTTAAAAATATAGATAATTCGTGTATTAAAAACCGAAAACAGTTTTACAAAAACATGGAACAGAAAGTGACATGTGCACTCGGTACAGATAGGTAACATGCATAACTGCTCACAGACTGCGCCTATCGTATATGTAAACACCTAAAACTTGGCTATACCTTAACATTTATTGGCAATGTGTGTTACTTGTTTAAAACTCATGTAAATACGTCTTTCCTGATATATTTCCACAGTATATTTTCCACATTTTAAAGTAATGAAGACTGAGTTCATATATTTCTAATTTAAAATGTTCTAAAACTTTCAACTCCATAATTACATTGAAAAACGTGAGAATCGCAAGACGTAAAATTGAAACAAAGTACGTTTCCATCAAGCTGATTCTGGTAAGTGAAGATTTTTGTCAAACAATCGTAGTTAACAAAATTAAATGTCATCCAGCAAAGTTTATTATTTTTCTTCGTGATGAACAAAATCACTCGAAAACGAAATATGTCCATTATAGTTTAAATTATTAGAGTGAAATTGTCGAGAATAGGAAATAAATGCTGCCAAGATGCCACTGAGAAACAATTTTGACGTAAAATACTGGTATCAAACATCAATATTGCTTGTAATCATGTCCTTTAGTCTTCAACTAAGTATCTTACTTATCTTAATTTACAATGTGCAAGTAGCCCGCCCGCCTAGCTCAGTAGGTAGAGCGTTGGTCTATGGATCGCGGGGTCGTGAGTTCGAAATCCGGGCGGGGCGTATGTTCTCCGTGACTATTTGATAAACGACATTGTATCTGAAATCATTAGTTCTGAAATCATTAGTCCTCCACCTCTGATTCATGTGGGGAAGTTGGCAGTTACTTGCGGAGAACAGTTTGTACCGGTACAGAATCAAGGAACACTGGCTAGGTTAACTGCCCGCCGTTACATGACTGAAATACTGTTGGAAAACGGCGTTATACCAAAAAAAAAAAAAAAAAAAAAAAAAAAAAAAAAAAAAACAAACAAACATACTGACAAGAAATACGAAGATATTTATACAAAATATACATTTAAATGACTATTTATCCTATTCATGCATTTCAGCCAAAAGTAATTGTTGAAGAGGGTATGGCCTGGATATGTACTAAGCACCATTGAAACATGTTAAGAATAGGCATATCAACAGAGAAATTGTGCCATATTGGTTCAAAACCAAATATCATAAAATTAATCAAATACTGACTATAATATATTAAATCATATATTAAACAAGTCATATGATTCAACACTGAATTGAAAATCAGGCATAAATAAAAACATAAAAAATACACTACAGTGTTATTTCGTGACTAGTTTGATTTAAACATAACAGAACTCACGTGATAATATATTTACGAGGACGGACAAAGCAAATTCTATATTCCTCTATCTTTGGAAGGGGTTAACAAGTACACATAAGGAACGAGATAAAAAAAAATAAACAACGGTTCACCGCATTCATATTGAGTTTTTCATAATATAAAGATTTTCGTTGAAACTTTGCCCTATAATGGACATATAATACACTCCGTCTTATATATAAATACACTACAGTGTTTTTTTCGTGACTAGTTTGATTTATAATGTGGCTCTGTTGGCATATGATGTATATATAGTACGGCCGTCGGTTAGCTCTGTCGGCAGGAGATTGGCCTTGTTTGCAAGAGACCCCAGTTTCTATCCTCGGACTGACTGCACAAGTTTTATATTTTTTTCTCGATTCGTGACACTTTTAAATGCCTATTTCAAATGCTTTATTGTAGGTTAAAATTATGATAATAAATCCAGCACAATGCTTACATAATTTCTCTCGGGTTGCATATTTAGCTTAGTTTGTTATTTACTTAAGTGACTGCTTAAGAATATTTGGCAGAATATTCCTAATATATCATTTTGTGATTTATGGTAGTTAACATTACGTATGGATAGTCACAGCTGTTGAAAATCACACGAGATGACAAGAGTGTTCTGTTTTTGTTTTATTTAACGTCATTATTATTGCAACAATCATCGTCATCAGTATCACCGTCTCACTCGCCGTCATCGTCGTCGTTGTCATCATCATCATCATCATTATCATCATTGACATCATCATCATCACCATTATCATCACCATCATTAACAAAAGTAAGAAATAAAGCAACAAGAGGGCCAAGATGGCCCTAGGTCGCTCACCACAGAAACACACCATAACACACCATAACAGTGTAAACATGTTTGAACTAATGATTTCATGGAAAAAATATTCTGACCAATTATCATTAAAATTGGAGCACAAAATCTTGAGTATAAACAAGTATTTTCTTTGATCTGACCTAGTGACCTAGTTTTTGACCCCAGATGACCCATAATCAAACTTAACCTAGAGTTCATCAAGGCCATCATTCTGACCAAATTTCAAGAAGATCAATTGAAAAATACAGCCTCTATCGCATACAGAAGGTTTTTCTTTGATTTGACCTAGTGACCTAGTTTTTGACCCCAGACTACCCATATTCAAACTTGACCTAGATTTCATCAAGGCAACCATTCTGAACAAATATTATGAAATCCAGTGTAAAATGCAGCCCCTATTGCATACACAAGGCTTTTCCATTATTTAACCTAGTGACCTAGTTTTTAAACACAGCTTATCCATATTCAAACTTGACCCAAATTTTATCAAGGCTATCATTATGACAAAATTTCATGAAGATCAGTTGAAAAATACAGCCTCTATCACATACACAAGGTGTTTCTTTGATTTGACCTAGTGACCTACTTTCTGACCCCAGATGACCCAAAATCAAACTCAACGTAGATTTCATCAAGGCAATCATTTTGACCAAATTATATGAAGATCAGTTGAAAAATACAGCCTCTATAGCGTACACAAGTTTTTTCTTTGATTTGACCTAGTGACCTGCTTTTTGATCCAATATGACCCATATTCAAACTTGACCTAGATTTTATCAAGGCTATTATTCAGACTTAATTTCATGAAGATTTATTGAAAAATACAGCTTCTATTGCATACACAAAGTTTTTCTTTGATTTGACCTAGTGACATAATTTTTGACCCCAGATGACCCATATTCAAACTTGACTAATATTTTATCAATGCAATCATTTTGACCAAATTTCATGAAGATCAATTGAAAAATACAGCATCTATCACATACACAAGGTTTTTCTTTGATTTGACCTAGTGACCTACTTTTTGATCCAAAATGACCCATTTTCAATCTCGGCCTAGATTTCATTAAGGTTGTTATTTTGACTTAATTTCGGGAACATCAATCGAAAAATACAGCCTCTATCGCATATACAAGCATTTTCTTTGATTGGACCTAGTGACTTAGTTTTTGATCAAGATGACCCATTTTCGACTTCGACCTAGATTTGATCAAGGTTATCATTCTGACCAAAATTCATGAAGTTTAATTGAAAAATACAGCCTCTATCGCAAACACAAGGTTTTTCTTTCATTTGACCTAGTGACCTAGTTTTTGATCCCAGATGATCCATTTTCAAACTCGACCTAGATTTCATCAAGGTTATCATTCTGACCAAAATTCATGAAGATTAATTGAAAAATACAGCCACTATTGCATACACAATGTTTTTCTTTGATTTGACCTAGTGACCTAGTTTTTGATCCCAGATGACCCATTTTCGAACTCGGCCTAGATTTCATCAAGGTAATCATTCTGACCAAATATCATGAAGCTCAGTTGAAAAATACAGCCTCTATCGCTGTCACATAGCACAACACGAACACGAGTCTGAACGTTTTTGATCTTTATTTGCACAATGGAATATTTCGTACATACTTTCATAATTTATTTCGTAACTTCTTAAGCCTTAACAAATGTCATATCTAAAGCCTAACTTAATATCTACGAGACCCATTCCTAGGTCTAAGTCCAGCCGGACTTCTAAGCCCTTCTGACCACTTCTGCCCATCTAAATATCTGTAGCTCTATTATATAGTTACTAGTATATCATAACATCGGTTATGTGTATTGTCTGACAATTTGATGTCCAAAACGTGAGGATGTGATATAATAAACAATTAGATAAATGCATCAACAATATCAGCTTGACAGGTGTGTAGCTGGTGTACTGTCTAACCTTGATTATTTTACACTCGTTACCCACCGAAAGAAAAAATTTGAATTACAAATTTAAATTTTTTTAGACTTGAACTACTATCTCTCGGCTTACCATATGACATGTAGAATGATATTTAATATGATCAAGAACATTAGAATACTATCTGAAGGAATGATACTAAAGAACAGTGTTAAAGAAAAAATCTTAAGTCATTTATACAATTAATGATAAACAAGAACAAAGGAGAATAGAATTTTAAACTAAACAATTTTCACAATACATAGAAAGTCTTTTTTTTTTTATTTTATATCGGCCTTTGTAGTGGCACTTCTCCTTTCTTCCTCCAAGACTTTTTCTTTAACCCGTGTTACATCCATATTTCACAAAACCAATGTTGATAAGTAGAAAGAAAGAAAAAATAATAAGTTGTTTTTCAAGTGTTCTGCAATTCTCCAGCTGGACCATTTTCTTCGCCAAACTCCACAGGCTTCCCAGCTTGCAGTCCACTTTCGCCATTGTCGCTTGGTTTCGCCATCTTTCTACACATTTGTCCTTTGGTTCCGACATTCTTATACAGCGTAACGCATTACCATCAGTCTCAGTAGCTAAAAATCTCCCGTCATAGGCCGTAACGTTGTACCGCACTATCCAAGTTTATGATGTTCATCCATCTAATTTCATTTGCTAACTTCTGAAATTATTTAGAGCTCTCCAAGTTATAATATTATTGTTTCATTAACGTAATGTTCAATATTTCAGATGCATTTTCTAGAGTTCTCCAAGTTATAATATTACTGTTGTATTAAAGTCATGTCCAATATTCCGATGACCTCCGAAAATACTTTGTTATTCATTGTTCCCATTTGTCATAAATGACAGTTTATGACAGATAAAATCAAGTCTGCATGTTTACACATTGTCATAATACACAATGCAAATGTCATCATTTTGCTTTGACAGGTACTTCTCGATATGTAACCGTTGGGTATAATTAGTTTCCCTTTGGCTATTACATAATGACAGTTCACAATACGACAAGACTTATAATGTTGACTTGGAATACACTTTTTCCCATGTTAATTTGACAGTTTGTTGGTATTTTATTTCGGACAGTTCGTATTTTATTCAAGGCAGTTCGTTCGTACTTTCTTTTCATAAGTGGTATCTGTACTTCGAATAAACCGTTATGTTACCGAGAACCTTACTTCTTTGTACTTTGTTTTGCAAGCTATGTCCTACGTTTTACATTATTCGAAAAATAAAGATATCAGCCAAAATATGTTTCTAACAAAAAGCAAAACATGTTCTCAACATAAAAATATACTTTTTTAAAAATGTATAAGAAAGCTATAAAAATTCTACAAAATAACATTTAGTATTCAAATACAAAGACATACATACAAAACAAACAAATATAAACAACAAATAATGATAATGATTTTCTTCCATGCTTATATTTACACAATGTAACCTTTCTAGATGATTCAACAGAAATATTATGTCGTCCGCGAGAAAAATATAAATTTTCCGGCAAAATACCCTGCTTAAAAACCATGAAAGGTAACCTAAAAGTAACAGCACATTCGACTGTTTTTGCAACTCTTTGACAAAAATACTACATCAGGTCTCATAAAACAAAAGCTATTGCGCTTAAAATATCCGGTACACACATGTACCTCATAATGCAATATATGCATCGATTTCACGCTATGATAGTAAGACTCCGATTAAATATTTCGGAAGACAGTATCTGTGTCTGTATAATAGTATACATCTTACAAAACAACTGGGATAACAACTTCCAGTCTCACAAACACAATATCAAGTAACACCTAGTATCTCACAATATATATAAATTCGACCTTACTGGAATCCACATGTTCCAGCGACAATATCAAGTCATTTTTACGTAATAAACATATTCTTGTGCCATATCAGGCTTCAAAATATTTCCAGCACAACAGACCAGACCAACCTTTTAATTTACTGAGACCCGAAGTAACCAAATGGTTAGAAAGATAACCATGTACACATTTATTCAGCAGTGACACTTTAACCCAACAATGCATTATCATGCATAAAACATTTTAAACACGAATTCCACGTATTTAACTAGTTTTCAGCCGTTTCTTGTATTTTCACATATATTCGTGATAAAATATTAACCATAACCTCAACAGAAACTATTTACAACTCATTTTGCGCATATCTATGACTATACACAAGTTTCATAGGACAATCCATCTTCCTTCATTTAAACAATTTGTTAATGCAGGAATGCTCAAAACTGTTTAAATGTGGCCATAAGGGAAACAAGTATCATATGGAACAAATAAAATAAACATAATATGACAAAAAAAATTTTCGAAAAACAAATATTTTCACATTTGCATTTCTTAATTCAGTCTCTTGAGTATTTTCCTCAATGCATTGTTCCTTATTGTTTTACGTTTTTTTTTTCTATTTATTTTACTCTTTTTTTTAAGCATTTTGTATATTATGAGTTAGGTTTTATCATTTTATAAATTTGTATTTTCTTTTCATGTCTAACAATTAATCAAAATAAATTTCCCTTGAAATTTTGTTCAAAAATAGAAACAAAAATTTAATAAAAGAAAAGACTAGCTTGCAAAATTGCACTAGAAGATAGGTAAAATGGCAACTCACAGTTTTTCTTCTTTCGTCTTGGCAGCGTGTCGTCGTTAGCAGTAGCACTTCGCTTGGTAATGTCGCAACAACCCATCCTGAAATTCGACATCCTGTCTGCGGCTCCAAAAATTGAATAAAGTTGTGTAGCGTACACACGACACAACACGAACACGAGTCTGAACGTTTTTGATCTTTATTTGCACAATGGAATATTTCGTACATACTTTCATAATTTATTTCGTAACTTCTTAAGCCTTAACAAATGTCATATCTAAAGCCTAACTTAATATCTACGAGACCCATTCCTAGGTCTAAGTCCAGCCGGACTTCTAAGCCCTTCTGACCACTTCTGCCCATCTAAATATCTGTAGCTCTATTATATAGTTACTAGTATATCATAACATCGGTTATGTGTATTGTCTGACAATTTGATGTCCAAAACGTGAGGATGTGATATAATAAACAATTAGATAAATGCATCAACAATATCAGCTTGACAGGTGTGTAGCTGGTGTACTGTCTAACCTTGATTATTTTACATCGCATACACAAGCCAAATGTTGACAGACGACAGACAGACAGACGCCGGACACCGAGCGATCAGAAAAACTCACCCGAGCTTCAGGTGAGCTAAAAATAAACGTCCTACTTTAAAACATTCAGAAATACTTGATCATGCACGCACTAACCCTGCGATTGTCCGGTCATACAAATTTAACTGTTATAATTACATGAGTTTCCCTGAAGGATACCGAATTAGAATAAATTTGTTTTCGCTAATTATATTGTATGATATTATACCTCTTATTGTGTCCCTGTTGCATATCATTGCTAGTATTGTTATATCATATGTCACACGTTAGCACATTTAATGCGAAGAATAAAGTGTTTTATAGGTGATTCACGATTCATCATTCGTTTCTTTAAAAAAGTGGGATACTGATTGCATGTTGACATCTCAGTCGATCCTTTCACCAGTTGGCTTTATGAAAGGTTCATAAAATCCAAGTTAAATATTTTCCAGTTTGAATGTCTGGTTTTGATTCTTGATTTATATGAATCTGTTAACTTTAGTAAATGAAATGAAAAGTATCAGTGTTTTTTCTGAAACACTTCGGCACATTTTCCAAAATATATATAAGGTGTAAACTGGATGGGAACGAATTACTAAAAGCAACAACAAGTGTCTTTACAGGAAATAATAAACTTCATACAGACACTAAAGTAAAAAAGAATATCATAAATCGTACCACGGCTTCAGCACAAAAGATACCAGTTATGAAAAACAACAAAGTTAAGAAACTTAACTTCAAATCGATGCAAAAGCAATAAATGCAATAACATACTGAAAGTGGGTTGATAATGTTACCGCGCGATAACCTGGTCGTATGTCGCAGACTGTATCTGTAACTTATTTCCGTTTTATGTAGTATAACAGACTGATATGATACAATTATGACAGGGTGTATTGATTAATATATTCCTGTCTGAAATAATGTCATTTCCATCATCATCTCCACAATCACCGTACTCATAAACATCATCGATGCTTTCCTTACTGTTTTAAAACACAAAACGCAATGCTACATTTACTTTATAATGTTACATTTGATCTAATGCAATACAATAAATTATTTTCTGAATATTTTACGAAATTTCAACTCATTATTGTCCGCTGTTGCGTATCATTGCTAGTTCGTTAACTATATACACAGAAAAACATATATTTTGTAAGTAAAACATGTGATGCATGGATTCAGAACTGAACATTGCAATCATCATATCCACTAGTATCACGAGAAAAGCATTTGGGCCGCGCCATGAGAAAACCAACATAAAACCAACATAATGTCTTTGCAGCCAGCATGGATCCAGACCAGCCTGCGCATCCGCTCAGTCTGGTCAGGATCCATGCTGTTCGCCAACGGTTTCTCTAATTGCAATAGGCTTTGAGAGCGAACAGCATGGATCCTGACCGCGCAGGCTGGTCTGGATCCATGCTGGTCGCAAAGCCGCTATGTTGGTTTTCTCATGGCGCGGCTCATTTATTAATCCCCCGCCACGAGTGGTGGGGGTCATAGGAATGGTCCTTCCGTCCTTCCGTCCTTCCGTCTGTCCGCAACACTTTCGTGTCCGCTCCATATCTCCTAAACCCCTTGAAGGATTTTCATGAAACTTGGGTCAAATGATCACCTCATCAAGACAATGTGCAGAACGTATGAGTCAGCCTTGTCGGATCAAAGTCAAGTTCACAGATCAAGGTCAAAGGTTTCAGCCTTCCATTTTGTGTCCGCTCTATATCTTCTAAATCCCTTAAAGGAATTTTATAAAACTTAGGTCAAATAATCACCTCATCAAGACAATGTGCAGAACCCATGTGTCAGCCATGCCGGCTCAAGGTCAAGGTCACAACTTAGGGTCAAGGTTTGAGCCTCCCATTTTGTGTCCGCTCTGTATCTTCTAAACCCCTTGAAGGATATTCATCAAACTTTGGTCAAATGATCGCCTCATCAAGGCAATGTTCAGAACTTATAAGTCAGTCATGTTGGCTCAAGGTCAAGGTCACAGCTTAGGGTCAAAGGTTTGAGCCTTCCATTTTGTGTCTGTTCTGTATCTCCTAATCCCCTTGAAGGATTAATACGAAACCTGGGTCAAATGATCACCTCATCAAGGCGATGTGCAGAACTTATGAGTCAGCCATGCCGGCTCAAGGTCAAGGTCACAACTCGAGGCCAAATATTTTAGCCTTCTATTTCGTGTCCGCTCTATATCTTCTAAACCCCTTGAAAGAATTTTATAAAACTTGGGTCAAATGATCATCTCATCAAGACAATGTGCAGAGCTTATGAGTCAGCCATGCCGGCTCAAGGTAAAGGTCACAACTTAGGGTCAAGGTTTGAGCCTTTCATTTTATGTTCACTCTGTAACTCCTTAACCCCTTGAAGGATTTTCATCAAACTTGGGTCAACTGATCACCTCATTAAGAACTCATGAGTCAGTCATGTTAAGTCAAGGTCACAACTCAAGGTCAAAGGTTTGAGCTCTGTATCTTTTAAACCCCTTGAAGGATTTTCATGAAACTTGAGTCAAATGATCACCTCATTAAGACGATGTGCAGAATTTATGCGTCAGCCTTGTCAGTTCAAGGTCAAGGTCACAGCTCAAGGTCAAAGGTTTACCCTTTCACTATCCATAACAGTGGCGGGGGATTTAGCTGTCTTTCATACTGCCTTGTAGTAAGTATGAGTATAATTTGATTAGGCTGGACTGATACCTTAATCATTAGACTAACAGCGGTTGTTTCTAAATTTAGGAATGCAGGAAACACATCCATCTCCGTGTTCAGGAATGAATCAGGTTCTACGAAAATTGTTAACAGTGTCTTAAAATCTTCTCTATCTTGAAAGACGCAAGATCACCTTACTAGTAAGCCAAAGGCAAACCGAAAACGAAAATATCAAAGCTTTATTGACTTCTGTATAAACTGATTTTAGATGGCACCTGTAGCCGAGTGGTTAAGGCCGCTGGATTTGAATCACTTGGCTTATTGAAGATCTTTGGTTCTACCATGTGTCCACATGCGTCTGTAATAGTAATGTCCGGATATTCCGGTATTCCTCTACCTCAAATCTAGAAAGTCGCCATATAACCAAAAACGGTGTGGAATCAATAAAAGGTACGCAAGAAACATTTGATAACCATGCAGTATATGCAACAAAAATAACCTACAGTTGAGTTGATTAGTATGTTCGACATTACTTGTACTTAGTTACAATGTATTGTCTGCTGCGGACTTCACTTTTAGATGGTTGTTGTTTTTGCACCATAACATACATAACATTTTTGTACTTATTTTCATTGTTATCTTCTTAATAACCATAATTATAAACATTATTGATACGTTCAGCATTACTAACAAAAAGGTTTTAGACCATGTGACTATTACTTTGTCATGATTCCCTTTGATAAATGCAAATAAAATACAATTTACATGCAAGACGTTCGTCTTAGTGATTGCAATGGTAATTTTAGTTTCGCATAATTACATTTTCTTGACAGATGCATATCTTGAACTTGTAAATCCGTTATTTTGTCTCCTTCTGATTTCCTGTTGTATATCATTTCTAAAGTAATTACATAGTTTACTTCCCTTAAGAACATTTGAGCCGCGCCATGAGAAAACCAACATAGTGCGTTTGCGACCAGAATGAATCCAGACCAGCCTGAGCATCCGCGCAGTCTGGTCAGGGTCCATGTTGTTCGCTAACAGTTTCTCTAATTGCAATAGGCTTTGAAAGCGAACAGCATGGATCCTGACCAGACTGCGCGGGTGCGCAGGCTGGTCTGGATCCATGCTGGTCGCAAACGCATTATGTTGGATTTCTCATGGCGCGGCTCAATTCATGTGAACCATAGCATTTATGTTGGGCTATTCAAACGAAGAAACGTACATTTCTCAATAAAAGCCGACAGTTCAGAGAATCGTCTCCCTAATATTGATGCGAATAGTTTAGAGATTATCAGATGAGAATTCTGCAGTTGTTGTGTATACAAAACAAATCTTATTTCAGATTTATGTCGGGTTTTCCTTTCCTACATACGCAGTCAAAATATGCAGTGCAGATGCCTCAAGTCCATTTATCTTCATTTTAAGTCTTAAAGCTTACTTTATTTTTTTTACTTATGACGTTAAAGTACATGTTTCAAATAGATTTAATTGATTATTTGATGCCTTCATAATGTTAAAGTGGCAATGTTGAAAAACTGATAACTTTGATCTTATTGTAGAGAATAAAATGGTAGTAGATTTATAGCCTAGATTAGATAATATTACATATTGATAAAATCATGAATACAATAAATTATTTGTACACTGTATGTTTCTTTTGGTTGTATTTAATTTCATAAATTTGCAATGGAGATCATATTATTAAGTAGTTTTAGTATTAAGACGGATATATTGTTATGATAAGAAAGTTAGTTTGAATATTTGTGTAAATGAGAAAAAAAAGGACAATGTTGTTCCTACGTTCATTCTGTCTGATAGGGACATAATGAATCATTTACCAGTGAAAAACTTTTCAAAATATGCTACCAAATGAAAAAGTTATGAAATTCCAATATCTGATAAAAAGCAACCCCTTTGTTTCTATTGCAACACAGAACAAAATGGCAGCCAGCTTAAAGTCATTTTAAAATATTTATTTGAACTTTAATTCTGATTGATAATGTCTCTTCCCTTCCCGACCAGAAAGATATATCATCATGCATCATATCCTAAGCCATAGAAAAGAATTATCCACTAAACAGGTTAATTGCTAAAGACATAATTGAACAGCGTGTAAATGACGTCATAAACCCTGAAATTTCCACTTCCGATGTCAACCATTTCCTATCATTTTCAACTACCATGTCGTTTTCAATAGTGGCCCAGTTTTAAAAATCCGTCAACGTTATGAATGTGTCGGCGATATACAACCAACTTATATTAGGCATTTCTTCAACTTTAATGTGTGTTTAAAAAGCTTTCTTTGTATGTCTGTAAGCATTGGGAAGGTTAGTTAGAAAGAAAACAGAAACTTTTACTGAAAACTGTACCCCAGTATTAATTGTGAGTAACAACTTTTAGGTGAATAGCACAATAGCACAGGATATCTTTAAAGATAAGAAAAAATCTTTTTTAAAAAATATATACCAGCTTTGATTACAGTTGGCAATAATTGATAGAATTTTATGGTATAAGCCATGATTAAAAAAAGAGATATTAATTATAAATAAGATTAACTTTTAACTTTTACTTTTGTACTTCAGCGCTCGTTGTATATTAGAAATATACAAAGAATGAAACTTTTACCTTTCACAGGAGAAAAAGTCCAGCCACCAGAAACAGTTAACAATATGATATATTTTAGCAGCCCAGTCATTTCAATTAGTGAAACAGCCTTTACATTTACACGTTGCAATGAATATTATCCATCTATTCTTTGGTATGTTTATTTGATCTGTTGTTATTTTTCAGTTGTAAAAATCAAAATCCATGAACTCAAATTTCCGCGAAATAGCCGTATAGTTTTAGACCTAAGGAGATTTGATAATTTCACAGCACTTTAAACGATTGTAACATTAAGCACTACCGTATTAATGTCTTCATACATCAATATATTAAACAAAGACAGTAGTAACCACCAATGTTATGTAAAGATATGTACTTATCAGGTTTCAAAAGTTAAGATAGATATTACAATCTGTCCTTCAATAATAGTTATTGTATAAATATGCAAATATAGTTTGCTGAATAAGTTTTACTAAATTGTTTTCTATTGTCGATGAAACTAGAACTTGAGGCAATTGGGCATTCAACATAGCGCTCATAAAAGTACATAATGATTTGAGAATATAAACATACTATAAGGTATTTGTGTAATATAGCTTATAAGTAGTAACTGTTTATATATTTAGAATGATGCATTACACTTATCTTGGCCAGAGTTTTGTAAACTCAGATTTCTACAAGCTGTTACCTGACTTGAGTTTATGTTATACAATGTGTATTATATAAGTTGCTGTCATAATTTGCAGCAATTATAGGAATATCGAACTGGATAAAGGTATGTGACTACATTATAAATATGCGCATCCGTTTTCACATTCTTGTGTGCAAAGGAGGCAGCTTTTTCGATTTTGTCTTAAAATATCACACCTTTAAAATATTATAGCTCATAGCTTTATTGTCCACTAATACTACGACAAACGAACTTAAATATATAAAACTAACATAAAAGCAGATCTATCTATTAATATGAATTTCTTACAATACATGTATTGAATTATGATTATGTTTACACGTAAGAGTATAACAACATTACAACTTTGACTGTAACGGGTTTTGGGGCATCATAGGTGGTAGTCCCAATCCGTGACTCTAGTTACCTCCCCTGACGGTCCGTCCACAGAGTCACAAGCAGCCACTATTAAAAATTGGCGTAATTTAGGTACTTCAGTCTTTCAGACATGATTGCAAGCATAATGATGATTTAATGGCGAAAAGAAAATTATTTCAAATAGCAAATTATTCTTGTGTTCGTCTTGTAAAATACACGATATGTCACGTCCTGAGCACTTCGTAGTTCCTGAAGAAAGTCACCCACTGACCTACATTATCGATTTGTTTTTCGCCATTGGTGACGTCACAGCTTTATTACGTCACTATTGGCGCATTTCATTCATAGTCAGGTACCGGTACCGGATGAGCTCAATGTCTTAGGCTAATTCTAAATGTATTAGCGCAATATTATTTGTATATTTACCTCGGTCTAAAGATGAATTACAAAATTTGAAGACAAAACAAATATTGGGAGAAAACTATTCACATATATTCTCATTTGCTTGTTCCTTCACGAACACCCGGAATAAACTTTGGTGAACAAATCGAGTACGACTTCACACTGTGCTAAATGCTGTACGTTCATGCATGTATATTTGATAGCTGTTTTTCTATACTTTTTTATGCAGAATATGTCAAATAACATTTCTGTTCAAGAGATAAATGTATTACCTCAGCAAATTAAAATATTTCGTTCGTTTTTCATACTATGAAGCTTATAATTCATGTTCATATTTTAATCACTAATGATAACGCCTGTGTTCGGACGCGGCTGAGTTGGACGTAATATCAGACTCAAATGAAATGAAAGTGATAATTACGCCACGAGTTGGACTACATAGGTGGCTAAGGGCTACGGCGTATGTGTTCACATTATATATGAGCATCGTTCCATTTTTTTTGTACAGTCTCTCGGGGGAAGGCCGGGAGAAATCCGTACGGACACTGCACGGAGATTATACGGAAATCGTGCAATTTCAGTGCAGTTGCCGTGCATTCTCCGTAAGCTTCCCACGGAAATCGTACGACGTTTCTCTGAAGAGACCAATAATGAAAACTTATGGCTAATAAATATAATGATGCGGCCGCTGTAGAGTTGCCGTGCGATGATTGCTCAATATCCGTGTGATTTCATAGGTACTGCACAGGCAGTGAGCGGCAACCTTGCGGACGCTGTGAGAGGGCCATGCGAAGGTCCACGGGTCTACAATCTCCCTACAATTTCTTTTGGGCACCATGTGTACGGAAAATCGTGCGTTGGCGGCACGATCAGCACGCGGCCTCCAAACGATGTCCATATGATTGTGCAATGCCATCTGCGATATGTCTACGGGCTACGGTATTACGATTTCTTTTTTCAAATTTGTATAACCTTTCGCTAAACAAAACCGTAGAGGCTACGGAGCCTCCGCACAGAGGCTGCACGGAAAGGAGGATACGGGTAGAATACGGGCAGTCCACGGGCTCCGCAGACGCAACGCAGGCCAAATGTGTACTAGGCACAAGCTATTACGTGCGGACGTAATACGCACTACGTGTGTACGAAATATCCTATACCTGCGGGCGTCCATGCATTCATCCGTTATAAAAACATAAATGGTTCATTTGATGCATTGTATCATTGTTTATATAAACTGAATGTATGGCAAAACATTGTTTATTGTTGTTATGTTCGAATATAAGTAATGTATTTTACCTTTAATCATGAGAAAATCATGTAAAACCATTATAATATAATTTCAAGAGACCTGAACTTATGTCGTACGGAATTAACCTCTTGCTATGATATTTGAAACAAACTGGATTAAAACGATGATAAACAAACAGTGACCATATGTGTTTGAATTTGTTAAAATTTATTATAAATGTAACTGAGTGTAAAAGATAACCCTAGAAGTAGACAATGATATCATATTGAAAAGCAGCCAGCGAAGAATCTTAACTCTAGGCCGTGAAGTGTACGTTTGTTCCAAGCCAGTGACATTTACCGCTCTGACACTAGAGTCTTATATTGTAATGACCTGTAGGACTGCCTGAGCCCTGTTCAGTGCTTCCAAAGAGTCTAAGGAAGATTCAATATTAAAATATGATTTGCATGTATAATAATACGGTTATTTAAATAGTCTCTCTGCAATGCTGTATTCGGCTTGAGTTGGTTTTGTACCAGGCATTGACCCAGCTCGCAGATAATTACATGGTCTGAAAACATCTACGAGAGCCAAACGGATCATCGTAAATCAAGGTACTTTTTTTCTTTTTCATCACATACATATACCCATTTCTTTTGTATATAAATCAAAATTACAATCAGTTTAGATAAAAGTAATGCAAATAGTATCGCTATTGAATATTTTCCCGCATCCGATGAATACAGGAATTGTATTCGTTTGTGAAATACATTCAGCTGTATTTCAGACAGAAATTTAGGAGGTATATACTTAAAGATATTTTGAGTTTATGTCTACAAATAAATGATGTATATTGCGAATTCTTTCCCATACAATAAGAATTAAAAACAAACAAAACAAATAAAACTAAAAGGTTTCTAAGTAGGAGCATACTGTAACAATGCAATGTAATATACTATACTTAGCCGTTATTGTAGCTACACATTGGAACAACTCTATAGACCTAAAATCGCTTTATGTAAATGAAAGTGTAACTTACATCAATACAGTTAATTAGTATGTTACTTAATAACATAGCGTAGCATCTAACTGTCTCATTTGCGCAAGCAAACTAATCAAGCAAAATGAGACTCATTGATCGAATATAAAGTTTTCCAGGCTTGTCAAATAAATATTCTGCCTAGTCAGATTGTTAATTACAATGTTGTGCGCTGATAGAATTTCTCTTTCTGCAGACCTTAAAAGTCCCATGAAGAGATCCAAATTGTTTAACTGTTTAAAAGAACATTAATATGTTTTTATAAACTATATGTACGGTTTAATTTTATCATTTACCAATAATATGAAGGGAAATATAATACGCTATGTCATTTCATTTACAATATGTAAACTCGCGTAAATACATGACAAATGATCCGATCAAACAGTAGCCTATCAATTATTTTAGTTTGTCAATAGAGAAAGAAACTTAATTCAAAACAATGTCATATACGGTAATTCCAAGATAAAATGACATTACGAAAGAAAATGTACCCGATCAAATATCTTGATTTGTCAATAGAGAAAGAGACACAATTCAAAAACAGTGTCATATCGTATGGTAATTCCAAGATAAAAGGACATTACGTTAGAAAATGAACCCTATCAAATACCCTGATTTGTCAATAGAGAAAGGAACAACAGGAACAACTATTTGAAATAATGTCATATCGAAGAAAAAGGAACCTTTAAAAAACAATGATATATCGTATTGTAATTGCAAGTTAAAAGGATATTACGTAATATTTCTCATAAACATTCCTTTCAACAAAATGTGAAAAAGAACGTTTCTGTTATAAGCATAGGAATTTTAATTTGAATCGGAATCTCCATTCAATCTACATGTGAATTTTTCAAAAATATCCAAATTCATGTATCTTTATAGTGCAAAACATTTCTGTGAGCAAACCTCTGTTAATTTACCAAAATTATTTCTGTCCTAAGTTAACAGCTGATAATTTGTAACATTGACGCCTGAAAAAAAAAGAAAAATGTCCAAACCAATCAGACATTTTGATTGTAATGATATACCATCTTATGCTGCTATGTTTTGTTAAGAGACAGACAGCAGTACTGTCTCGCAAACGGAATGATCTTCCTCAGTGACAAAAAACTAAAGTCAGTCACCAACATAGGTATAATATTTATATTTAAGGAAATGCATCTGTGTGAAAAGAATACAAAATGTATGATGTTCACCTTGAATGCTTTTCCACTCTCCTCTATACCTTTTCAATAAAACCGTTTTAAAACACTTTGTTTTCAAATAGCGATTTCAGTAACCAAAAAGCGCTCTTTTCTAGGGATGTATTTGTTGTGTACATGTAATACTTAATAAATGAAAATAATAAGAAACAGTTGGTTTCATTTGTAGAGCTCTGCGTTTAGTGGTACTTTTAATTTGATTTACTTTAGTATTTACTATCTTTGCCTTTTAAATTCAGAAAGCAAACACATCTGGGAATCTGATTACCTTCTTCTTGTGAAATAGAGATATGTAAAGTAATTTCATTTCCGTGTCTTTAAGTTTCCTCAATGACACATAATTAGAACTTGTAATAGCTAATGGGTTTCTAAGATAATATGTCCCTGCAACTTCCTGTCGGGTATAATAAAGTATTGTTGCAATGCAAATATCGCTACTCTTCTGAATTCGATGTGAATATCAATTAGATACATTAGCTAGTATAAACGAAAGACAAATTTTGTTCTCAATATAAACTGATTATTTCATTAAGTTGTATTATTTTGTCCAAACATTTCCAACTCAATTTCAAAACTGAAAAAGAAATCACAACTTGATTATTCCAGAACTAGACTCATTGATGAAGTACTCTTCTTGACAAAACATGCGTCAATGGGTTTTACCGTGTTCCTACATACATCCATTATCAAACGAGGCTTTGGTTAAGCTTCTTTTCATTAAAAAAATTCAAGTATTTTGTAGCTTTCTTTATTTTTAAATATTTGTTAAACACTTTTCGTGAAACGTACAATTTTGTTATGAGTATCAAGTGCAATGCACCTAGCATTCGTTTTGAAACAAATAAATATCTAATTCGACGAAAAAAATATTCATTTAAACGGAGGTTGTCACATTAGCAACAGGGACTTAACAAATATAAATAAGTGCAAACGGTCAACGACGTCCAAACACATATTTCCGTACGTACTCTATTATAGAAGTTTGGTCGCATTTTAATTGTTTTTCCAAGTATCCGAACAGAAACATTCATATATAATATGTATTTCCGATGTAGTTGTTGAATTAAGTTTGACGTTTGCGCCAAGAGGTATAAAGTAGATTCTGTCGGCCAATCATTTCTACTTCTCCACTTTTACTTTTTGTCTTTTACACACTACGGATAAGTACATGATTGTTAGAAAAATAAATCGTGCTTGTCTGTATTACAAACATGACGCAAGTTAGTTCTTACATCGCGCGGCGTACGACCTCTTTGCCTGATCATTTAAAATATTCATTTTGTTGGGTTATAATAGACTTATTGTAGCTGCATTTACACATTTAAACCTAACGTATTACGAAATAAAAATATATTCATTCAAGCGTAAAATGCGGATAAAAAATAATTCTCCTCGTTAATACTTCCAAATAAAATTTTAGTTTCCCACATTTTTACTACGAAGTTGATTCTCCAAAACACACTAAAAGAAACAAGTGAATAAAATGTTAGTTTTCAAAATTCAAGAAAACTGCCACTTTCTTTCAGTGCATGAAGAAAAGGAAGTGCCTTTTTTTATACCATCACCGTTACATTTTGTGTTTCCTTAATACAAAGAGAACAAACATGGTTGAAATAAAACGGAAAAAGGCTAGTCTAAACGTTATTCTATTTGAATCCATATTGAAAAGTATGGTGTAAATTACTGCTCAACCTAAAGAATATGAGAGGATGATGCCACTACAACATGTACAAAGGAAGGGAATTAGATTAATTAAGGAGTTTGAGGACAAGACATTTTCTATGGCACAGAATTATATATTTCCTAGATTAGATATTACCCTGAGGATAACCTTGTTGAGCAATATTTTCCATGTTGGTTTTCACATTTAGCATCTGTTTAGAATATATATCAGTTAACCCGGTGACAACTGATAAAGAACACACCAACGGCAGAGGAATCATAATAAAATCTGTAAAAAGAATGCAACCAAGAAGAATAAAAGGAGACTCGGTTTGATTGAGTCTGATCATGAGAGTTAATGAAATGTGCAATATCTTTCACGACCCCTAGAACCGGCTTAAGCGGAACTTTATTACACATATGTTGAATGAACTCAGTGACCCCAAAGGACCAGAAAATATAACAACATTGAATTCAAGTATGGGGAGACTTTTTACAGCCGCCACACGACACTTGAAGATTGCTGTTTTGAGTTTTAAAGATGGCACTATAACAGGCATAGATTAGACCATTACAAAACGACTGACGACAAAAATGTTTCTACACGGACTAAAAAGGATACAATTTCTGGGTTGGACAATATCTTAACGAGTGTATTCTTTTAAATTAGCTTGATTGTTACGTTTCTGGCAAAGGAACAAGTATAGAGTTTAAGAATCCAAAAGTATCGTTTTTATTAAAACATAGATTACCATGCAGAGTTGTTTGAAATATTTGAGCCGTGCCATGGGAAAACCAACATAGTGGGTATGCGACCAGCATGGATCCAGACCAGCCTGTGCATCCGCGCAGTCTGGTCAGGATCCATGCTGTTCGCTAACAGTTTCTCCAATTCCAATAGGCTTTAAAAGCGAACAGCATGGATCCTGACCAGACTGCGCGGATGCGCAGGCTGGTCTGGATCCATGCTGGTCGCATACCCACTATGTTGGTTTTCTCATGGCACGGCTCATTTTATTATTCCAAAAGTCTGAAGTGTCATAACGCTTTTATTTCTATGTTAAAGAATGTAAAGCAATTATTGTTTACAATTCTGTTTTTCATTTTCAGTTTATAATGTCAGACAAGCAGGGCTTTTAACACAATAGTTGGCTAACTAGGTTGAAATTATCAAAATAAATATATTCAGTTATAGTTTTGCCTGACATCTGGTCAAATATTCAAGTAAATAAAACGTCCAATAAACAAAAGTTACATTTCATATACCTCTAAAGAACAGTCTCAGTTATATCGAGTCTTCATTTAATATTATACTTTACTGCATCATGTGCTTCGGCATGATCTTCTAGTGGATTTCACAATATCACAAGAGGTGTCTAGAAGTGCCGTATGTTGTACGTAAACTCGGTGTTGTTATTTTTCACGTCCTTTGGTGATTGTGGAGCCATTCAGTTCATTTGGATAAAAAATTAGCTTAAAGGTGGCCAAATACAATCATGCAACATTTTTGTCAGTTTTCCTTTATTCTGTTAGAGACTTTTTTACGGAAAAAGCCCCATTATACAAGATAGAAAATATAATTATGTTTAATCGTTTTTTAAGTTACCATCCCCTTTAATATGAACGTTTGAGATACAACCTATTCCCTTTTATTGCAATATAATTTCGAGTTTTACACTTGTATTTGCATTTGATAGATATTGGAATTCTTCAACAATCTGGAAAAATGGCAACTTTTAAAACAAATGTAACTTCCGAATTAATTTATTTTCGATTTATCTTTGTTTCACAAACAACATCGGCAAAGGGAGGTAATTATAATTTTACAAAAAATTTCTGCTAAATTTGTCAATATAAATCTTTGAAAAATGTAATGCAATAAGTAATATTCATATCATGCGTTTTGTATGTTTAGAAAATCTATGCTTACACAATGTACTAAAATAACTCTTTATTGGGCAACCAGGGTATGAAAATTCATCCAGTATAACGTAACATCATTCACTCAGTAAACGTAAGCATGTATAAATGATTTAAGACATAATTTATAGCAAAAGAGTGTTTTAACACTATTTATGCACGATGGGCGTTTATACGCAGGACGTAATAATTTCACGAGGGCGCAGCACAAGTGAAATTATTTGTACGACGTATTACCGCCCTAGTATATACACTGTTAAAACACGGCTTTGCTGTAAATTATTTCGATTCTAATATGCCCTTAATCTAAAACAGTTTATAAAATATAGTGGCGCTCTTTCTTGGTCGCAACAAAAACAATGACGTCATCGCACGTTTACGTGACATTTGTGTAGTGTAAGCGTGTTTTAACAGGGACAAGCATATTAGAATAGTTGTTAAAGTTTCGGACAATTTCATCCGCTTCACAACCTTTTAGCCAGTGCTTGGGTGTGTAAGTGGTGCTGCACTTGGCTATTATCTCCCATGGATTGGCTCAATCAAACCAAATGTGTAGCCAATTCAGCTGAAGATTTATTCCAAACAAGAGGAGAAAAATACGCGTATCTGAATACGAATCTCTCAAAGTTGTTCTGTCAGAATATCAACATCTTCATTTCAATGTCTTGGTAAAACTTCAGGTCCTCCTAGAGTTTATATCTCAACTTAAATAAAACATATACCGCGAAATCATTTGATATTGTGGGCATGAATTTTTGTTTTCTTTTTGTTTTTGCACTAGTTCACGGATCTCAAGTTTGGAAATAAAAGTGGTATGTTCTTATTTGTTGGGATATTTTCCTCGAGATATATTCAAATGTACTTCACAAGATATTTCTGGTAATATAATATAAAAGGCCTTTCTTTCATTATTTGGATAATAGAATTACTATCAGAAACATCTTTCGCTGACTCAATCATTTTCTGAGAACAAGTTCAAGATAAGCATATACAAAGTGTAAATTGATAAATAGAGAAGAGAACTAATAGTGCATAAGGAGACCGAATATTTCGAGGGATTGTAATGTGAAAAAAAAATAAACGAGGCTTAAGGACCAGAAAAGACGAACATAGATAAGAAGAACAGAGATAAGACATGGAGATGAGTTGTATCATGAAAAGAAGGGCCATTGACAAATAATCAGTTAACCCATACACATAGACGTCTTTAGTGGTAGCGATGTGCAAAATATATTAAAAAAAAACTAACTTCGCATTTTGGATGAAAGCGCATGCATATCTTCACCACAGTTTTTAGTTCATAACACACATATGACGGCAGATATATCATTCATGCGAGCCATTTGGTCATTCTGCTATGTCTCTGGAAAATTTCAACGAAAATAAAAAAGACGAATACGAGCCTGTTTCTGCATTATAGCTACTGATAATTGAACATTTAATGTTCAAGACAAAAATTATGTTGTTTTTTTTTAAAATCACAAAGTATTGCAGGTGCAAGCGGTTGTCCGTCTTACATTTCTGGTGAAGCTCTTAATATGCACGTGCATTTTGTCTAAACAAAACCGATGCTTAATATTCATAGCCATGCAGGCCTTGTAACGTTAATGCAAGATATCTTTTGCATATATTTCTTGAGAATAACTTTTTCACTGCTAGACGTTTTGAATAATTTTACATATAGGTGATTTTTCTAAACTCATTCATCAGATCTTTTCAAAGTCGATTTTGCAACATTGCATGTCGTTAGAGTGTATTCATTAAATTATCAATTGTTGTCAGCTGTGGTCTACGTAACATTATAATAGCATCAACCGGTTAAGTAATTGTTTTATGTTTTATTCAACATTAGATGCAATAATTCCCGAGATAGTTTATAATCATAGCGTGTTACAGAAACTGTCAATGACTGTTTTACATGTACCACGTCCAATTATGTCGTATCACGTCACTCTTTTGTACAATGTAAAATAGAAAAGAAGTGGAAACTCCACAGGTCGCTCAACACGACAAAAAATGAAAATGTTGCAGGCTCAGTTTGATTGAGCCTGTTCATGGACGGTAGAGGAAATGCAGGATACCCTAGCCCCGGATTGAGCAGAACTCAACATTTACACATGTTACAAGTGCAAAAAAATACGACAGTGACATAGAACCTACTAGTGTGTAATTCAATGAAAAGCGGCGTATTGTCCCAAATTAAAAATGGGTTTGTCCTAAACCAGAAGACAATGGGCAGAACTAAACAGAATGATGGAGCCTGCATGTCAAAAGACACAATTTAAAAGCAGGCACCATATCTAAGGGGTGATTATACAAAACCCAAAGCTATGAAATCGGGTGTATTGGAACCACTCAAGATGAAAAACTAAACAGTACTAATAGCACAACATAAAAGTCGTGCTGAATGACACGAGAAGATCAAAATACACAGCTATGACTGAAAACAATTTTACATAATTTACAGGATGTTACTTCATTTCAAACACTAGAATGTTGTAATACGTATTGAAAAAAGTCGCCCTTAAGATAATGGAAGTAAGCAACCTTCATAAACTTGTTGTTTCGAAATAGAAATATGTCATTTGATTCATATCACGCTGTGAATGATCCGAGAAGCCTAAATGATTAATATTAGATCATGAGCCGTAAACCATTACACAAAGGTAACTAACCGTACTCTGCTTTTTTAAACAATAATATGTTATCTTGTATAACACTAAGAACCAGGCTTCATGGATAAAATTGACAGAACATACATTCGAATGTTTCTTCACGCGATAGTCAATGTCTCCATTCACCGTAAAGTTTCTTATTATGGATTGTCTGTTGAATATATGTTCCACGGAAAAACCAACTCTCAATATCTCCCAAATTTGTGCTTCTTCCGAAAACATAACCAGATGTCTTATTTTACTGTTTGATTCACATTTACAGCAACAAGATCATTTTTGCTCTTCAGAAATAAGACAATATCATTGATGTTACAAATCATTCTTAAGAACACCGAGTGTGGAATAGGAACTTATGACATTTAAAAATATCTTGATCGTCAAAAACGATTTTTAAAGGGTATTTTCCATTATACATTTCAGCTATTTTGAATAAAATTATTCACGATTCCCATCGTTACTATATTCCAGTTCATGCTTTATTTCATGCTTCAAAGTCTTTACCATAATTTTGTTTATGCAATTTTGATCATGCTTTGCATGATATTTTCGTGATTAAGCGTCAGTGTATAGTATTTAAAACTTGCATTACAAGTGTTCTAGTTACTCGAGGCAAGAATTTGACACCAGAAAGTTATTTCTTACTTACAACAATTTATCCCACCCACCCGCCCGTTATTTTAAAATGGTTACAGAGAGCTGAATTTTCAATTATCTGCCAGTTTTCACTTTGGTTTAAACGAGTATTTTGTTTATGAACATATAGTAACTTTAGAAATAAATATCATATTATTTCAAAAATTTTGTTTGGCATGCCACAGATGATGCTACAAACTACAAAATTTTGAAGTTTTATTGAAATATTTTATGGATTTACTTTGATTTTAGTTTAAAGTTTGAAATTTTACACAGGGTATCTACGATCAAATCCAAGTAAAATGTAATCTTTACACACGTGATAAGAGTATCATCACAATGCTTCGGACATGTTAAAGTTATTATTTCTTTTCTCTCTTAACATAGGCACCTTTTGGTGTCTTTTTATTGCTGTTGCTTTACAGTGTTTTAGTAGTTTTCAGGTAAATCAAAGATTCCTTCGTATACAGAATACATTGAAATAAACTATTCAATTGTTTTGTTAATCGAAATGGTGTCAAATAAAATTGCCTGTATCCTATTCGTTTTTTTGTTGTATTTGTAGTTTTAGTAACAAGGGATAAGTGAATAATTGATTTACTCACGAATAAAAGTGAGTAACAAGAAATTGTCAAATTTATAAAACAGTTTTGACTTTACTGACAAATAGACTGTGATTAAACTTTCGAGATACGTTAGTTAGCATTAGCATTAGCAACTTTCCATATAGAAATATTTACGGACATTTATTTTATAAATTGTGATTTTTGCCTGATTTTTGCTCAAAGAAAATAAATTTCGGCCATGACCTTGACATTATTTAAGCTATTTAACAATTCAAACTGATCCTACTACCACCCTCGGAGACCTTTAGAGTGACGTATTTTATATCAGGTCCACGTGGAATAAAGCCGCAAAGTAAACCGTTATGTACATAATATAACATTAGACAAGAAACTAGCAGATGATTTACCGTATTTGACAGAAATATTCATAATCGAAGTCAGTACGGCTTTCAACGACTATCTAAAGACAAATAAACCACTGCATTTCCTATCAAAACTCGTGCACTAAATTGTGATTTAGATGAAAGCTCTGCAACCACATTATCACGTTTGTTTCAACTCAAGGGATATCTGTTTCTCTTCTATTTCTCCATTTCGTGTTGGTTGGTTGTGCTATGTGTCTGTCTGTTGTGACGTCTTTCATGTCGCGTTAAATTGGTGTATTTTTGATAATGATGGTAAGTGCTTTGTCTGTCATATCTTTCCAAAAGTAAAGAAAGACGAACTTAATTTATGCATGCCGATTTATACATTGCCAATATTTATATTTTAACAAGAATCTGATTTAGAAGTATATTTATAGGACAAAATATATTTCCCTTTTTACAAGTAGCTATATTTCCAATGAAATATTCAAACCTACCACGTGTATGTTAAATGTAAAATACCAGGGAGATCTCCCGCGCCAGGGCTCTAACATGCAACCTATTACTATGATGCCCCTATTTGTGTGTTCATACGGCGACTACAAAGGGGTTGTTTTGCGAATATACAAAAGATTTTGCTTTGCTTATAAACAAGTCATAGAGAATATAACTGGGCTAAATCAAAACAAGGCCAACGTTGTAAGACATGCAATGATAAAATATTCATTGAAATAAACTATTCTAATGGTAGTTTATGTGATCGCTGTCTCTTTGTTACATTTATCTGATGAAATTAAGTAGAAAGAATTTTATTCAGTGGGAAAGACGAATTGAAGTTCCTTGATATAAGTAGGGAAGAGTGGTATATTTCAGTTACATATTTATTTCTTAAAGAAATAGGAGGCATGCAACTGGGTCATTATTTTGCGAAGTATGCTCATTGTTGTAAACATTCTTGCTAAAATGGGAAACTTTCTTTCGATCCCATTTTTCCGGTGTATATAAAGATAACTTAACTTTCAGGAAACGACAGCTATTTTTTCTTCAAAAATGCTACCGTGTGGTATAAATTTGTAATTAAATTTCTGTTGAAACGTCTGTGTTCCTTTGAAAAATGCCGAATGCTGGCGAGTTTATTAAATTAATTCCTGCATAAAAATAGTTAGATACGTATTATATCCTTATATTACAGTACTGTATTAAAAAGTTTACAGAGTTACTAAAACTGAAATAAATTAACAGTTTTCTTTTCAAATGTGTAATTATGACTGATTTTTTTCACATTCAAAAGTTTTTCCTACGAAAACTTCTGTTCGGGTTTTCATATCTTTTCATTCATTTTACAACAAGATGTCTCCGTTTAGAGGCAAGGTCAATTTCAAGTGGGATATTTCTTCATTAACATACAGACAATTCCAAATATTAGACCTTGATAAGATTTACAGGGTCAACTTTTTGTTTGTAAAAAAATGAAGCTCAGCCATCCAAACAAAGCGACTGCACCGTATCAACTGGCAAATCAAACTATCTTTCATTGCTTGCGGGTAAGAGAGAACCCTAATCAACTCTACGCAACATTGTTATATATTATTAGACTTTGGTGTTTTTGTGCTGAATAAAATTTACGCGTCATTACTATCATCATTAACTCTTTTAATGAACTAACTGAATTCTACTTCAAACGTTTAAAATAAGATAGATAAACATTTACACTTATGTTGTCCTTGCACAACAATCAATACAATTTGTGAGAGTTTTATATATAGTATCAACTTTTGGGTTTAGACATTATTATTCGAATTTTTAATTCAGAACTATACAAGTTTTATAAGGTAAGCCAAACTTCAATATATTAAGTGCTAATTATTCAATCGCATATCAACCTGTTGTATCCATAATTATCTGCACTTTGTTTCAATTAGACAGAAGTAATTGTTGTTTCCCACTAGTGTTCAAACAATGATAGCCCATGTTTTAAACAAGTGGCTGTATAGTCAAATGTACAGAGAAAACGCTTGAATTAAACTTAAAGATTTTCTATTATTCTAAGAATTTACACAATACAACAAAACAAATCGCTGTATCATTTCTAAATCTGGTGACGTGCTCAGATTCTTGAAGAAGATTTAAAGAAAACAAATCGGTTTAATAACATTGCAAAATATCGTTTTATTTTCCTTAAGGTACTGGACCCCAAATAGTAATGTTTAAAAAATGGCATTTGCTTGGTATATACTTAAAGTTGACTGTGTTTCGCGCTGTGTTGCAAATTTTAAACAACTTTTACTGTGCTGTTTTTTTTGTAAATTTTGTATAATTTATGGTATTTCCTCAAGCTCAAGTAGAGACAAATTTCAGTATGATGGCCACTATCTAAATATCTAAAACATTTGCAGAGAATTCATTACAGCATTAATTTTGATAAAAGAAACATCAAACTATTGTTAAACAATTATAAAACACAAAATAAAACTATAACTATCATTTTTTTCTAGGGTGCCTCAAGTAAATAGATTTAATGAGACAGTTTTCTAACTCCAACATTGAAAAATTAAGGTCGAATCCTGTGGGTCTGTTTTGAATTTTGCTCATTTCATTCAAAAATATTCTTGGGGCAGAAGTAAAGCCTACCTGCATTTCTTCCACAATATGTTATCTAAAGAATGAAGGCAAAATAAAAAAAACTTTTACCGCATGTAACCCAGTATTTTTAAAGATGTCTAACTCTACCCCTCCTAATTCAGAGGTAAATTCACTTTGAAAAGGAAGAAATCGCTTATAAATTGAAAATTTTCCACTTCTGTACAATACATCCATAATAAGTCTTAAAAGAAGTCAAAACGTACTAGAAAAAAGGAAAATATAGAGAAAAAAAATTTTGGTCCTAGTGGGGCTTGAACCTACGCCCCCTGAAAATTAAGTGAGTGAAGTTGGCGAGAAGTTCGACATTCGACATTGAACATTCTATCTCAGAACGACATTGGACATTTGAAGCGTGAAGTTGGCAATAAGTTTAACTTTCGACATTGAACATTCGATCTCAGAACGACATTGGGCATTTGATACCAGAACGACATTGGACATTCAATTTTAGAACGACATTAGACATTCGAATCCAGAAGGACATTCGACATTCCATTTAGAACGACATTAGACATTCGAATCCAGAACGACATTGACATTCATTAAGAACGACATTGAACATTCGAATCCAAAACGACATTGGACATTCGAATCCAGGACGACATTGACATTCAATTTGAACGACATAAGCATTCGAATCCAGAACGACATGACATTCGATACCAGAACGACTTTGGTACTTCGATTTCAGAACGACATTGGAAACGATTTCAGAACGACATTGACATTTGATACCAGATCGACAGTGAACATTCGATTTCAGACGAATTCGACATTCGATTTCAGAACGACATTCGACATTTGATACCAGAACGACATGGACATTCGAGTTCAGAACGAATTGGACATTCGAACCAGAACGACATTGGATATTCGTCCTGAACGACTTTGGACATTCGATTTCAGAACGACATTCGACATTCAATTACTAACAACATGGACATTCGACATCAGAACGAATTGGGACATTCGCATCTAGAACGACATCGACATTCAAGTTCAGAAGACATTGGACATTCGAATCCAGACGACATTGATATCGATACTGAACGACTTTGGACATTCGTTTCAGAAGACATCGACATCGATTTCAGAACGAATTCGACATTCAAACCGTGAACGACATTGTAATTCGGCATCTGAACGACATTGGACAGTCGATTTTCATACGACATTGGACTTTCGATACCAGAAACGACATTCGACATTTGATATCCAGACTACATTCTAATTCGATTTCAGAAACGACATTGGACATTCGATTGTCAGAACGACATTGGACATAGATACCGAACGACATTGGACATTCGATTCAGAACCGACATTCGACATTCGATACCAGAACGACTTGGACATCCGAATTTCAGAACAAACATTCGACATTTAATCTTAAGAACGACATTGGACCATTTGATACTAGATCGACTTGGACGTGCGATTTCAGAACACATTCGACTATTCGATATACCAGAACGGCATTCGACATCGATATCAGAACCGACATGACATTCGAACTAAAACGACATTGGAACAAATCGATCCAAAAAGACTAGTATGTCTTTGGCACGATTCTAAAGTCTGTGAATTCCTGAAATGTCTCAGACTGTTTCAAAATGATTTAAAAAGAAACAGAACTACTTGGTTTTGTTATCACTCTGCACAGTTTTGAAGTCTGCGAGTCTTCCTAATGTTCGAAGAACCGTCTGAATGGTTGAAAATTACACTGGATTGCTGTCGTGCTTTCTAACTGGCACCGTTTTCCGAAGTTTGCGAGCCTTCTGAAGTTCGCAGACCATTCTAAATGATTGAAAAAAACATGACTAATTGTGACGATGTTTTCTCCTTGAACGTTTCCTGAAGTCTGCGATTCTTCTGAAAGTGTCGTAGACATTCAAATACTTAAAAAAGAAACATGGACTATTATGA
The DNA here is from genome assembly GCF_021730395.1 of Mercenaria mercenaria. NCBI lineage: Eukaryota > Metazoa > Mollusca > Bivalvia > Venerida > Veneridae > Mercenaria > Mercenaria mercenaria. The sequence continues at coordinate 19,654,655 of NC_069368.1, forward strand.
CGATGTTTTCTCTTCGAACGTTTCTTAAAGTCTGCGAGGCCCTGAAAGTGTCGCAGAACGTTCTAAATGATGAAAAAGAATCATGGACTATTGTGACGACATTTGCTCCCTTGGCACCGTTTCCTGAAAGTTGCGAGTGCTCCTGAAAGTGTCCGACCATTTTTAAATATTGAAAAAGACATGGACTTTGTGACGATGTTCTCCCTTGGCAATCGGTGCCAACTGACACTAATAATGTCGTTTTGGATTCGAATGTCCAATGTCGTTCTGGGTTCGTATGTCTAATGTCGTTCTGATATCGAATGTCGAATGTCGTTCTGGTATCGAATGTCGAATGTCGTTCTGAAATCGAATGTCCAATGTCGATCTGGTATCGAATGTCGAATGTCGTTTTGAAATCGAATGCTCAATGTCGATCTGGTATCGAATGTCGAATGTCGTTCTGAAATCGTATGTCCAATGTTGTTCTGGTATCGAATGTCCAATGTCGTTCTGAAATCGAATGTTCAATGTCGTTCTGGTATCGAATGTCGAATGTAGATCTGGTATCAAATGTCCAATGTCGTTCTGATATCGAATGTCGAATGTCGTTCTGAAATCGAATGTTCAATGTCGTTCTAGATGCGAATGTCCAATGTCGTTCTGAAATCGAATGTTGAATGTCGTTCTAGATGCGAATGTCCAATGTTGTTCTGAAATCGAATGTCGAATGTCGTTCTGAAATCGAATGTCCAATGTTGTTCTGAAATCGAATGTCCAATGTCGTTCTGGTATCGAATGTCCAATGTCGTTCTGAAATTGAATGTCCAATGTCGTTCTGAAATCGAATGTCCAATGTCGTTCTGGTATCGAATGTCCAATGTCGTTCTGAAATCGAATGTCCAATGTCATTCTGAAATCGAATGTCGAATGTAGATCTGGTATCAAATGTCCAATATCGTTCTGGTATCGAATATCCAATGTCGTTCTGGTATCGAATGTCCAATGTCTTTCTGATATCGAATGTCCAATGTCATTCTGAAATCGAATGCCGAATGTAGATCTGGTAGCAAATGTCCAATGTCGTTCTGGTATCGAATGTCCAATGTCGTTCTGAAATCGAATGTTCAATGTCGTTCTAAAATCGAATGTCGAATGTAGATTTGGTATCAAATGTCCAATGTCGTTCTGGTATCGAATGTCCAATGTCGTTCTGAAATCGAATGTCCAATGTCGATCTAGTATCGAATGTCGAATCTCGTTCTGAAATCGAATGTGCAATGTCGATCTGGTATCAAATGTCCAATGTCTTTCTGAAATCGAATGTCGAATGTCGTTCTGGTATCGAATGTCGAATGTCGTTCTGAAATCGAATGTCCAATGTCGATCTGGTATCGAATGTCGAATGTCGTTTTGAAATCGAGTGCTCAATGTCGATCTGGTATCGAATGTCGAATGTCGTTCTGAAATCGAATATCCAAGGTCGTTCTGGTATCGAATGTCCAATATCGTTTTGAGATCGAATGTTCAATGTCGAAAGTTTAACTTATTGCCAACTTCACGCTTCAAATGTCCAATGTCGTTCTGAGATAGAATGTTCAATGTCGAATGTCGAACTTCTCGCCAACTTCACACACTTCTGAAAATTGCATTCAAAGTAGGTTTATGGTAGGAATTGAATACTCTTCAAAAAGGAGGTACTCCATTACGGGTCCAATACCTTAAGTTAATTCGTGTATGTTGTGACCGAAATATCGTGTTTCCTGCTATACAAAGACAGACTTTATCGCCAGTCTTCAAACACTTAAAAACTGTTTAAAAGGATATATATGAAAATGTTATTGTACTACTAATACCCTTTTGCTCTATGTATTTCATTCAAATTTGTTTTTTGGCTTTAAGTAATAGAGAAAGCGTTAAAATATCACACATTAAGTGTATCAGTATGTTCTTAGCCTTAAAAAAGAAAATATACGAATTGTATATCAGTACTGATCTTAACGGCACGAACTCGCAGAAAAGTTTTTGTTGTTAATTTCATAAATTACTAGGAAACAAAACCCTATCATTACAAAATAGCAAATATCAAGAAGAGAGCAAATCTTGTCAAAAACAAACATTGAAATATCAAAAACACTTGATTATGCAGAAATGATAAATACACTGTGTTGGAAGTAAAATACTAAAGTCACAAACCTGTTGCAGTAGTAAATATCCGAAATTCATTCAGTAGCAGAAGAAATGTTAATAACGGTCCCATTTTCTAATATTGTAATAACATATCCTGTATTTTTGTGCGAAAGACCATCTAAGTTTCCCGTTTGACCAGGATGCCACTTTTCAACGCCAGTCACTTTTCTAAATAAACTTTACACTTCTTTGCGATTGTAACTCCTCAACTATTGGTAAAACGTTGGTACTATTGGCTAATTCGCTCTGCAGCAAATCTGTTAAGGCTCAACTGAAATAAACAGATATAAATACCAATGATAAAGAATGCAAGTTAGTATCTAACACCTCCAATATATTAAGACTTCTTGATATGAAAAATGCTGTGGTTAACTACTTATCTATCTATATCAATAATAATATGCCGGCATATTGACCCAGTCTAAACGAAGCTTTGTTTATCTACTTCCCATGGTAAATAAATAGGTTCCTGTTTAGAAATTACTTGACACCTTTCTAGGTTTTACCTATCTTTCCCCTCAAGCTTATTTTATAACAAAAAGATTAAAAAAAACACAACAAAACGTGCAAAGAAACGATGGTGCATTGCATGTGAAAAGAAACAATGTCAAAATTATAATAAAAAATTTCGGTCAACACAAACTTTTGAAGACGTTTTCTTCTGTGAAGCTGATATTCAACACGCCGGCGTTAGCATTTTTTACATGTCTATCTGCTTACTCATGCTGTTAAATTGAATTACAAATTTATTTTCAGACTATAAAAACATTTTTATCGAATAAACATTAAGATTACTCAAAGCAGTAACTCCCTAAAAGGACGCAGTAGAACACTCCTGGACACTTCCTAAACAGACGAAACCATAATGCGAGAACATTATTGAGCTATTTCATTCACGTCTCACAGTGCAAGTAAAAAGGAAACATAATGGGTTCGAAGGAAGTACTGCTATCTTTTTCTTGAAATGTATTTCATAATCAAATCGCAACGTGTCATATTGCTTTTATTTCTTTGTTCCAGACACTTCGAAGTGTTTTCAAATGTATCTTATTTTTACAATTATTGATTTCAGCTTTGTTAACATCGTTCCGACAAAATGGAGGTATTTAAATATACATTTGTCTTTTCTTTGGCCAAACGTTCAAATTAATTCTAAGAAGCAAAATTCTAACTGAGCCCATTGAACCGAATTTAACGGGGAATAAAATCTTAAGCAAAAACATGCTCTTCAGTAGTATTCTAAAGACCCGAAACAAGTCTTTAAGTCATACACAAGACAGAAATGCAATCCTGTTTCAGAAAAAGAAGGACTATTCTGTATTTATTTAAGTTAATTTGATAATCTGTAACAAGACAGATCTTATCAAATGTGTTGCATCGATAATAGAGCGAACATGATCAATAGCTCTTAACGTAAAAGAACATTCGGGGATCGTTATTAAAAAGGCATATGGGATGTAAGTATGGGAGACGACGAATATATATAGCAAATGGAGAACAGTTGCATCATTCTGATCAAGCGCCGCTAGTATGAATATACATATGACTGCAGGTTTATATTACTAAGCAGATATAGCAAACAACAAAGTCTAATATGACCTTGTAACTGTACTGTAGATATAGACTGACAGCAAATTACAAAATGTGCTCATCCGTTTTATCCATGTCTATCATTTTGTAATATCTACATTTATTTAGATACAGTTGTTATTCATAGACATGAACGATAACACCTATGGACGCCGCAAGAGCATCGAAAATTGTACGCACAACTTGAGGACAAACTGGTGTCTGTCTCTTTGCTCCTACAGCAGGATATGTGGTGCAATTTTTCCAGACAAATAAATTACGGAGTATTTCAGATATAATATAAGCGGTTGTCTGTATTCTAGTTTTGTGAAAGTGCTATAATAATTACGTAACTAACGTTCTTCATAAAGCTTAAGATTTGTAATCTAAAGTAACGTTGTTCATGAACAGGCAATGTAGTAACTCTTTGAATATATGAGCCGTGCCGTGAGAAAACCAACATAGTGGGTATGCGACCAGCATGGATCCAGACCAGCCTGCGCATCCGCGCAGTCTGGTCAGGCTCCAAGCTGTTCGCTTTTAAAGCCTATTGGAATTGGAGAAACTGTTAGCGAACAACATGGATCCTGACCAGACTGCGCGGATGCGCAGGCTGGTCTGGATCCATACTGGTCGCAAAGCCACTATGTTGGTTTTCCCATGGCATGGCTCATATACATTTAAGATGTAGATTCATTTTTATTTTCAAGCAAAGTTTAGACATAGATTAGATAATAGAAAAAATAAATGAGCATGGTATTTTAATAGAAATGACACAAATACGACTTGATTATGTTTAAGTTAGAATAAAGGTAACTTTATTTCGATTGAGACTGTGGTATTTGTTGTTACCTTGTTTTTCATCAAACCGTCAATTGTAGTCTACTTTACATCATTTTTGTGACAACGTTTGTATTGTTAAAGTGGCATTATGCGCATCTTACTGCACACTGTGTATTTTTGGTGAATGTTTTATGAAAACAATTTTTGGTTGCTGTGCATTTAAATGTGTTAAATTAACCATAATGCCAGAAGTATTTGAAGTTGATGCTTTAGAAATAAAGAAATTGGACTAATAAAATACTAGTACTTTTCTTCAATCTTCTACAAAGTGATCTCCCTTACCTATAGGTATAATTATAGAGATTTCTGAAGTTGAAGGGAAGCAACTCCTGCATGCAGGTTTGACTTTTCTTAAAACGACTGCCCAAGTCAAAATAAGAAAAGTCATATTTGGAAACTTATTATTTCGTATTGGCAGCAGGAAGAGTTTGGTATATTGGGTTAAAAGCTATAATTTTCTCCACCCTTTTTACACACACATCTATTTCAGCTGGATTTTTACTTAAAAAATGTGCATAATTCCACTTTAAATGTTTTCCTCTTGCATTATACACTGAACAAAACTTATAAACCGACATCTTATAAAGTGCAATTTCTTAGCAATTATTATATAAATCTACACAAAAATAGCAAATTTTTATTAAACATCAAGGTCTAGCAATTTATACAGGTAAAACTCGTGTCCACTGTGGCGGAAACCCAAGCGGAATGAATGGTTCACTTTTAAAATTTTGTCTCGAAAATCACATGCAAACCATGGAAATTAACACAAACTATTCCGATCGATTCTTTGTCTTATGCGCTAAAGTAAAAACATTAAATACGGCCAGAATGTTTATCGAAAAACGTGGTAGAGCCGTCGGAATGCTCCAAACTGGCATGCCAGTCAGACAAGTACGTTGTACTTTGTAACTAAATAATCTTTTTGTAACCGATTTTTTAAAATTACACAAACTTTCTTGTTTTTGTATGGTTTAACGCGTTCTTTTAAAACTATTCTAGGTTGGAAGAGTCTTCAATAAGCATAATACAAGCATCTGTTATGGGCGAAACTTCTTCGGACCGAAAGTGTTGCTAATGAACCACGCCGTCCTCGGGGGAGAGTAAGAACGCACCATCAAGACAGGTACATTGTTCTGTCCCACTTACGCAACGATTCAGACCTCCAACCGAGTAAGCGAGGCAGACCGTAGGTACACACAACCGTCATGCCCATCCGTAATCGCCTCAGGGCCGTCGCTTTGCGATCCCGTCGTCCACGGAAGGTCCCAGTTCTCACCCCTAGACACCAACGAGCAAGGTTAGAATGGGCAAGGCAATACTTAAGAAAATTTGCCAGGGCTGACTGGGCAAACGTGGTGTTTGTCAATGAGGTTCGGATCAAACCCTGTCGTGTCGACACCGAAAACGCATCTTTCGCCGACGGGGAAGGCGGGTGAGCGCAAATTGTCTTATAGAGATCGATCGTTTTGGGGGAGGATCAGTTGTGGTGTGGGCAGGGGTTTCTTTACACACCAAGACTCCAATAGCCATATTCAACTTGAGGAAATCTCAATGGCTGAAAGTACCAGGATGACATTATCCAACCCGTACTTATTCCGCACATCCGTGCCAATCGGGGAATGGTTTTAGCCCAGGATAACGCTCCTTGCCAAACTGCTCGGGTTACCCGAAATATGTTCACACAAAACGACGTAAGAATCCTGCAATGGCCATCGAAAAGTCCCGACCTTAACCCATAGAACATGTGTGGGACTTACTCTCGTTGGACTCTCGCGTGACATAACAACTGTTTAGGTAAATATTATGCAGCGTGATATTTGTAACTACATTGTATCTATGAGAGCGAGGTGTCTTGCTGTGATTGCTGCAAATGGGGGACACACGCGGTACTGAAAACACGGACCCGTCGGTATCGTAAAGCTTGTGACTTTATGTTTTGGGGGTGAAGATGTTAACCCTACATGTTTTGGTTTGACTGAAATATCACTGGCATATTTGCAATGAAATGTATTAACAATGTATATAATTATTTTTGTCTTTAAAACAGACGTAGTCTTTCAGTACCTAAAATTATTTGGTGATGTTTATAAGTTTTGTTCAGTGTATAATTTCCTAAATAATTAGAGTTTAAGTTTTTATACACAATATCAGTGACTGGCTGATCAACAATTATTGGTACGTACGTTATGTTGTTATCATTACTTCACTTTTTTGTACAAATGCGGAACTTGCTGTTTTCGCAGTTTACAGGATCTTATTTCATTTCAAAGTTACAAGCTAAATTCAATACACAACACTAAAAATGCATCTTAGATGAAAAAAGGACTGATAAGGTAATATGATACATTTCTGATATAACACGGATTTGAAAACTGTTTTGAAATATTCATTCTAGAAAACGCCCTTCAGATAATGTTACAAAATGAATTACACAATATATTTTTTTTATTATTACCAGGAAAGCCGAAATGATCACGTACCTTAAGCAGACTTTGCATATATTATTTGGCTTTGCCAGTCAGTGGCATGACATTCTGATCAAGGGCAAACGGTTTTGATTTTTCGGCGGAAAACATTTAATAAGTGTGTATAACACAAAATTAAAATTAATATTCAGTGATTTTGTTACAAGTTTTGACTTCAGGTGAGCAAACATATGTTGAAAATAGACCGGTCATATATAAATGTATTCATATAAAGAGACATGTAATTCCTATAAAACATCAAATTCCTTTCAAAAGTTTTTTATTGCAGTAAAAGCATAACAACTGTACGCATTAAGAACAAAAAGGTAGCTACTTTTTAATAATCCATTAATACCATTCTTTAGATTTATTTATCTGGATAAGGTACAAAAGCCCGGACATAAAGAATGAAATCGTTTTACGAATCAATGGAACCCATGTGTAAACATATAAATTAAAATGACAATTGTCGTTATTTACAGTATTATCGCCTTCGTACCTAATCATAAACAGTATAAATGCTTTCAGCATGCTTAAAAAGTTTTAGACCGTGTACCTATTATTTTGTGATGAAACCCTTTGATAAATGCAATCAAAGTACAGTTAACATGCAAGAGTTTGGTCCTACAGATAGCAATGGTAATTTTAGTTTCGCAATATTACTTTTCCTTGACAGATGTGACAGATGCATATCCTGAACTTGTATCCGTTATTGTGTCTCCTTCTGGTGCCCTGTTGTATATCGTTTCTAAAGTTATTACATAACATTCCACCCTTTAGAACATTTCATGCGAATCATAGCATTTATGGCAATTTACAACTCAGAACGTACTTTTCTAAATAAAAGACGACAGTTCAGAGAACATTCTCCCAAATACTGATGCAAATAGTTGTATAGATTATCATGTCTTGTTTTGATGATGAGAAATTTGCAGGTGCTGTGTATGTATATAAAAAGCAACAATCAGACTAACCAATAAATTATGTCTGATTATGAAAATGTTGATAATGTGTATTTACATGAAATAATTACATGAATTATAATTTGTTATAAGGATTATTCGAACATCTATCTGTTTCACCCAAAATATCTACAATCATTTCCATTTAAACTTACACAGCTGTAAATGTGATAATTTATACCTATGTCGGGTTTTCCTTTCTTACAAACACAGTCAAAATATGCAAATGCCGATATTTTATTTTGTTTTAGACTGTGAACCTATTACTTCGTGATGATACACTTACAAATGATCTTTTTACAGATTTTATTTACTAACACTTTATAGAAACAGTAAAACACAGGTTAAGCTTATTCATTACTTATGACGTTGTAGTGCGTGTTTCAGATAATTAATTGATTAGTTGATGACTTCATAATGTTATAATCGCACTGTTAGCTTCAAAACTGATAACTCTGATCTTATTGCAGACAATGAAATAATAGTAGATTTATCGCCTAGATTAGATAATATTACAATTTGATAAAATCATTAATAGAATAGATTATTTGTATACTGTATGATAAGTTTGGCTTTTATTTTATTTGACAAATTTGGAATTAGAAAATAAATAATTTATAGTATTAAAACGGATATATCATTATGATAAATAAGGCTGAATACTAAATGTTAATAATGAGAAAGAAAAGATTCCTTTGTCCATGCGTTCATCCTGTGTGCTAGGACATCTCGCATTATTTAACAGGGAAATTGTTTTCAAAATATGCTAAAAATAAACATTCTAATATCTGATAAAATGATAAAAAAAAGCCGCCGCTTCGTTTATTTGGCACCATAGAACAAAATGGCAGATTAAAGTTACCTTATATTATTTATTTGACCTGTAATTAAAAAAAACAATTCACCGTTATAAATGTGTCGGCGGATTCCATATGCAATGCATTTCTTCCACTTTAATATGTGTTTAAATAGCTTTCTTTTTGTGTTTGTGAGCCTTTTGAAAAAAAAACTGATACATGTATCGTGTAGGATAATCAAATTAAAAGCAGAAGCTTTTACTGTGAGCTGTACGCCAACACCTTCTAGGTTGTACAGCGCATGGTATCTTCTAAATCTAGAAGATTTGAAAAAAATATCCAAGCTTTTATAATAGTAGCCAATAACGAATGGAAGTGTATAATATAAGTTGTGTTATAAATTGAAATTAACTGTTGACACATTGACTTCAGAGATCATTGTTAATAATAAATATAGAAACAGGAAGAAAACTACCTGCAAAAGCAGTAAAAATCCAGCCTCTAAAAACAGTTACAAGTATGATGTATTTTAGAACCCCAGTCATTTCAAATAGTGATTACCACAATTACATTTACATTTTATAATGAATATTATCCATTTATTTTTCGGTGTGCTTATTTAATCTGTTGGTGTATTAAGTTAAAATCCATGTACCCACGTTCCCGCGAAAAAGCCGTTTTTGCCAAACCCACAAACGTTTATACCAAGGAAATCAAATATTTTCACAAGAACGATTGTAACACGGCCGTGCTAGTGACTCATCAATATATCAAACAAATACATGCACTATATAAAGATATGAAGACAATTTGATTTGTTAATCTATTTCGGAATGTCTAATGTCGATAAAACAATTACATGGCACAAACGGGCATTCATCACAGCGCCCATAAAAGTACACTACGACCTTAAGTTATGTTTTGAGAAAATAAAGGTAACATGGTGCATCTGTGTAAAATAGCTTAATATAAGAAGAAGCTGTTTATATAGTGAGAATAATGTTTTACTCATATTTTTGGCCAGTGTTTTGTAAACTCAGATTTTTACAAGCTGTTGCCTGACTTGTGTTTATGTTATACAATGCGTTTTATATAAATTGCTGTTACAATCTGCAGTAATTATAGAAAGATCGAACTGGATAAAGGTATATGACAACATCATATAAACGCATTAGTTTTCACATTCTTGTTTGCAAAAGAGGCAGCTTTTTCTATTTTGTCTTAAAGTATCACACCTTTATAATAATATAGCTGGTAGTTAGTTATACATACAAAAATATTACACTTTATTGTCCACTTCGTTTAATTCCGCAGCAAACGGAGGTAAATATATACTAATAACGAGACATGAGCAATATAAAATCAGGTCTATCTGTTAATATGGAATTTGTTACAATGCATGTATTGAATTATGATTAATAGTTATGCTCATATGGGAGAGTATTACAGTCATATAAATTTGATTGTAAGGCAATAGATCGGTGACACATGGGTCATATTATTGTGCGGACGTAATTACCAGTACGTGCGTACGTAATAAGCACTACATGTGTAGGAAATATCTTATACGTGTTCACGTCCATGCATTCTTCCGTTACAAAATGTGTACGCTCAGATATCGTCTGTCAAGACAGGCGATAAGAAGAGCAAACTCCAATCCATTCTAGTCGTTTGGAGAGACCGAATGTGAAATGGATTGTATTTTGTGTTCGTTTCATATCTCTTCAATATCGTTAACTTTTATTAAGTATATTTTAGGCAGTTTCAGACTTCCATTTATATAGAGGATATTACATGAGTATCTTTTCATATTGAAATTATTAAACGAGTTGAAAAAAATAATAAGATGCGAGGCTCTGCCGAGCATTTTATCAATTTTATTCAACGAGTTTAATAAATTCAATGTGGAAAGTCACAAATGTAATATTCTATTTATCACATGTTAGCCTTTCCTGTCGAAACATTAAAAATTTTACTTTCTTTTTTTTTACTATATAAACAAGTCAATTTGACCAACGTCGCCTTTACTATAAACGACGTCGACGTCAAAGCTTTATTACACTAGTGTATTATCGTTTTTATTTAATGACTTTATTACACTCCCGCGACGTCAAACATGTGATAAAAAGAAGTTACGTATATATGTGAATTCCTAGCCAAAAATAAAAACTAAAAGCAAACAAGACAAACAGAACTGAAAGGCAACCAAGTCGTTAACTTTTATTAAGTATATTTTAGGCAGTTTCAGACTTCCATTTATAAAGAAGTTAGTATATATGTGAATTCCTAGCCATACAATAAAAACTAAAAGAAACTAACTTTAATCAAAAGCAAATCGAAAAAAAAAACATTAAAATTTATAGGGTTTAAGTTCAAACTGATTTTCGAAGGCACCTGTAGTCAAGTGGTTAGGGTCGCTTGGCTTATTGAAGATCTTTGGTTCTACGCTTGTGTTTACATGCCCCTGTAATAGTAATGTCAGAACGGGTACCTTGGGTCTTACTCTACCATCAAATCTAGAATGTCGCCATATAACCATGTGGAATCAAGAAAATCTAAGCAAAGACCAACTGACAACCATGTAGTATATGCAACAAAAATAATTGTATCACCTAAACACACTGAAAAATTAGGCTTGATCGGTGTGTCCGGCATTATTTGTACCAAGTTATGACGTGATTGTCTGCTGTGGACTTTATTTTTAGACGTTTGTTGTTTTTGGACCATATTATAAAAATGACAATTGTCGTTATTTTCATTATTATCTCCCCCGTAACCATAATCATACACATTATAAATGCTTTCAGCATACTTAAAAAGTTTTAGACCGTGTACCTATTATTTTGTTATGAAACACTTTGATAAATGCAATCAAAATACAGTTAACATGAAAGAGTTTGGTCCTACAGATAGCAATGGTAATTTTAGTTTCGCACTATTACTTTTCCTTGACAGATGCATATCCTGAACTTGTATCCGTTATTGTGTCTCCTTCTGGTGCCCTGTTGTATATCGTTTCTAAAGTTATTACATAACATACCACCCTTTAGAACATTTCATGCGAATCATAGCATTGACGACAGTTCAGAGAACAGTCTCCCCAATACTGATGCAAATAGTTTAGAGATTATCATGTCTTGTTTTGATGATGAGAAATTTGCAGGTGCTGTGTATGTATATAAAGAGCAACATAAGATTTCCCAGTATTGTTTTACAACAATCAGATTTGCCAGTAAATTATGCCAGATTATATTCCTAGCCATACAATAAAAACTAAAAGCAAACAAATCAAAAAGAACTGAAAGGCAATCAAGTAGGAGCAAACTGTAACAAAGCCATGTAACATATTATACTTAGATATTATTGTATATGTTGGAATAATTCTATAGATCTCAAATCGCGTTATGTAAATTTGAGTGTAATTTACATCAGAGCACTTTATTAGAATGCTACCTAATAACATAGCGTAGCATCTATCTGTCTCATTTGCACAAGCAACTTCGTCAAGCAAAATGAGACATATTGATCGAATAACAAAGTTTTCCAGACTTTCCATTTATATATAAACACCACACAGATGTATTCTAAGAACCCAAACCTTCAATTAAAATGTAGTGCAAATAAGTGCCGATAGAATTTCTAATACTGCAGACTTAAAAATGAATAAAAGACGAGTGGATCTAAAATAATGTGACTGTTTTAAGGAACACTCAATAAGTTTTTCATTTACCCAGAAAATGAAAGAAAACAAAACACGTGCTGTTATTGTATTTACAATATGTAAACTTGCGTAAATATGTAACATGTGACAATGCAGGCATTTGAAAAAAAATCAACTTTTCAAATATCATATTTTGTCATAAGAGAAAAGAGCATAATTCAATAACAAAGTGATACCGTATGCTAACTGCAAGATAAAAGTAATATGTGCCAACCCGACATTACGTAACAAACGTGTTTGTCTCGAATATCATTATGGTGCAAAACGTTTTTGATTGCAAACCACCTAATATTTACCAAAATTTGTCTTTACCAAATTGACGTCTAACAATTTCTAATGTTGACACATGTAAGAAGACATAATCAGACATTTGATTGTAATGATACATCATCTTATCATGCGAATTTTCTGAAGACAACAAGAGCTGTCATTATTAGTGACAAATGCCCCCGAATCGTGCCAACAATTCTACTGCTGTCTGCGCAGTATATGCCAGAATAAGTTAGGTATGAATCATTTTGTGACCTTGACTTTGATCTCAGAGACCTGTGTCGTAAGCTCAATACACTTCTTCAATATTGTTAACATTTGTGTCAAATTATTTTCAAATCCCTTGATTACTGGCAGAGTTATGGACCACCAGAAAAAAAAAGACCGCGTTAAACTTTGACTTCTTATTGTGACCTTGACCTCTGGTTTTTTCGCATGACATGTCATCTCATTATAGAGAATATTTATGCCAAATAATTTTAAAATTCCTTCATCGGTGGCCGGACAAGAAACAAACCATGTTAACATTTAACATCTAAGTGCGACCTTGACCTTAAAGCTAGGGTCTGGATTTTGCGCGTGACACATTGTATTATTATGGTAAACATTTATGCCAAGTTAATTCAAATTCAGAAAGTAAGAACATCTGGAAATCTGATTTTCTTATTCCTGCCAAATTGAGATATATAAAGTAATTTTAGTTCCGTTTTATTATGTTTTCTTCAAGGACATATAATATAACTAGAACTAGTATTTACTGATGGGTTTCTACGATAATATGTCCCCGCAACTTCCTGCCGTATCTCGTCAAAACTTCAAAATAAAATTTTTAGATTTTCACAGTTTTACCAAGAAACTGACTACAAGTTGTTTTTACGTTTCAAAAGTGCAAATGAATAAAATGTTGTTTCTTTTCTTATCAAAATTCAAATAAACTACCACTTTCTTCCTAAGCCTTTAGGAGAAGGAAGATCCATTTTTATATCGTCGCCATTACTTTTTTGTCACCAAAATACAATGAGAATCAACTGGGTTGAATATAAAAACGGACACATTAAGCTACTCTATACGTTATTCGTTTTGAATCCATATTGCTTAAAACATTGTGTTAATTACTGCTCAACGTAAAGAATATGAGAAGCTGATACCACTATAAAGGAAGGGAATTAGATTAATTAAGAAGATTGGGGGAAAAGACATTTTCTATGGCACAGGATTACATATTTCCTGGATTAGATATTACCCAATATAAAACCTTGCTGAGCCATATTTGTCATGGTTTAAACATTATTTTTGGCATCTGTTTAGAATATAAATCAGTTAAGCCGATGACAACTGATAAACAGCACACCGACGGCAAAAGAATCATAAAACTATTTTGAGCTTTTAAGAGGACAGCACTATAACAGACACATATTAGATTAGTTCAACGAGACTGCCGGCAAGAATATTTTCTACACGAACACAAAAGGATACATTTTCTGGGTTGGACAATATCTTAAAGAGAGTGTTGTTGAGCTTTTTTGTTCGCGTTTCTACCAAAAGGAACAAATGTTGAGTTTAAAAATACGAAAGACTACGTAACGGAAGTTTTACCGTTCTAATAAAAATTACGATGATCATGCAAAAATTATGTTATTATTTCAAACATTTGAAGTGTCATGATGCTTTTATTCTTATGTCCAAGAAAGTAAAACAATTATTGTTTAACATGTCAGACAAGCAAGGCTTTTAACATTATGTAAGGCCTACTAGATTGAAATTATCAAAATGGACATATTTAGTTATAGTTTTACATGCTCACTGGTCAAAGATTCAAGTTAGAAAATTTCCAATAAACAAAAAATGCATCTCACCACTGCAGTAATAAAATGTATGTTAAAGGGAATGCAATTGCCTAAAAAGAGTATGCTGTTCACAATGCACAACTAAATTGAAATGTTAGAAGTGCTATGTTTTTAAACTCACCTTGGCACAGATTGTTTTTCATTAAAAGCAATTTAACAGGTAAGACATTTTTGTCAAGTAGCAATTTTGAATTCTCATTTATTTCAGGTTCGTCAAAATCCCTACACGAATCTTGGTAGAGTATGGCAGAATGTTAAATCGGAACCGACTTACTGCGCTGTTTTCGAAAGATGTATTTGACGCTTACATATTAAACTAAATAAATAAAAACGTCATGTTAGTAGAACTTTATGTTCAGTGATACTTAATGGCGTTTTTGTGTGTTTTAAATTCAGAAAGTAAGAACATCTGGAAATCTGATTTTCTTATTCTTGCCAAATTGAGATATATAAAGTAATTTTAGTTCCGTTTTATTATGTTTTCTTCAAGGACACATAATATCATAAGAACTAGTATTAACTAATGGGTTTCTACGATAATATGTCCCCGCAACTTCCTGTCGTATCTCGTCAAAACTTCAAAATAAAATTTTAGATTTCCACAGTTTTACCAAGAAACTGACTACAAGTTGTTTTTACGTTCCAAAAGTGCAAATGAATAAAATGTTGTTTCTTTTCTTATCAAAATTCAAATAAACTACCACTTTCTTCCTAAGCCTTTAGGAGAAGGAAGAGCCATTTTTATATCGTCACCATTACTTTTTTGTCACCAAAATACAATGAGAATCAAATTGGTTGAATATAAAAACGGACACATTAAGCTACTCTATACGTTATTCGTTTTGAATCCATATTGCTTAAAACATTGTGTTAATTACTGCTCAACGTAAAGAATATGAGAAGCTGATACCACTATAAAGGAAGGGAATTAGATTAATTAAGAAGATTGGGGGAAAGACATTTTCTATGGCACAGGATTACATATTTCCTGGATTAGATATTACCCGATATAAAACCTTGCTGAGCCATATTTTTCATGGTTTTAACATTATTTTTGGCATCTGTTTAGAATATAAATCAGTTAAGCCGATGACAACTGATAAACAACACACCGACGGCAGAAGAATCATAAAACTATCTGGAGCTTTTAAGAGGACAGCACTATAACAGGCACATATTAGATTAGTTCAACGAGACTGCCGGTAAGAAAATTTTCTACACGAACACAAAAGGATACATTTTCTGGGTTGGACAATATCTTAACGAGAGTGTTGTTGAGCTTTTTTGTTCGCGTTTCTACCAAAAAGAACAAGTGTTGAGTTTAAAAATACGAAAGACTACGGAAGTTTTACCGTTCTAATAAAAATTACGATTATCATGCAAAAATCATTTTATTATTCCAAACATTTTAGAATATAAATCAGTTAAGCCGATGACAACTGATAAACAGCACACCGACGGCAGAAGAATCATAAAACTATTTTGAGCTTTTAAGAGGACAGCACTATAACAGACACATATTAGATTAGTTCAACGAGACTGCCGGCAAGAATATTTTCTACACGAACACAAAAGGATACATTTTCTGGGTTGGACAATATCTTAACGAGAGTGTTGTTGAGCTTTTTTGTTCGCGTTTCTACCAAAAGGAACAAGTGCTGAGTTTAAAAATACGAAAGACTACGTAACGGAAGTTTTACCGTTCTAATAAAAATTACGATTATCATGCATTAATTATTTTATTATTTCATACATTTGAAGTGTCATGATGCTTTAATTCTTATGTCCAAGAAAGTAAAACAATTATTGTTTATCATGTCAGACAAGCAAGGCTTTTAACATTATGTATGGCCTACTAGATTGAAATTATCAAAATGGACATTTTTAGTTATAGTTTTACATGCTCACTGGTCAAAGATTCAAGTTAGAATATTACCAATAAACAACAAGAGTGCCAGAATGTCACAATATACGCCCGTCACAGCAAATTTCTTTACTGTAGCACCTGTATTTGCAAATGGAATTTTAATTTTGTGGTTGTTTAGTAATCATTGTAAGTCATTTGTTTTTCTAAGTCCACAAAAAAAAACTCCTTACCAGGTAGAGATACCTTAAAATACACCTAAAATTTGAAAGTAACATCCATGTTGTACCACAGAAAAGTGGTCTTGTTTTTTCCCTACGGTCAATTATAAAAAAGTTACAATATAAGTTATTTATAGTAACAACTAAGGGAAGATAATCTTTAAAAAAAAAAAAAAAAAAAAAAAATCCCCCCAAAAATTGTCCACAAAAAAATCTTTACCAGGTAGAGATTAGTCAAAATACACCTCATAATTGGATGTAACATGCATGTTGTACTACAGAAAAGTGGTCTCGATTTTTCCCTACGACTAGTAATGAAAAAGTTACAATATAAGCTATTTATAGTAACAACAAAGGGAAGTAATTCTAAAGAAGGGAATTGCCCATGACACTTAGTCTCATGATGGTGTATAATTGTGCCAAGTTACATCAAAATCCTTCCATGCATGAAGAAGAAATGCTTCGGACAAAGTCATTCTTGTATCTGACCTTTGACCTCTAAGTGTGACCTTGACCTTTGATCTAGGGACCTGGTTCTTGCGCATGACACTCCGCCTCGTGGTGGTGAACATTTGTGCAAAGTTATATCAAAATCCCTCTATGCATGAAGAAGAAATGCTCCGGACAAGGTTTTCATTCTTGTATCCTTTGACCTCTAAGTGTGACCTTGACCTTAGACCTTGCGTATGACACTCCGCCTCGTGGTGATGAACATTTGTGCCAAGTTATATCAAAATCCCTCTATGCATGAAGAAGATATGCTCCGGACAAAGTTTTCTTTCTTGTATCCTTTGACCTCCAAGTGTGACCTTGACCTTAGAGCTAGGGACCTGGTTCTTGCGCATGACACTCCGTCTCATGATGATGAACAATTGTGCCAACTTTCATCAAAATCCCTCCATGCATGAAGAAGATATGCTCCGGACAAAGTCATTCTTGAATTTGACCTTTGACCTCTAAGTGTGACCTTGACCTTAGACCTAGGGACCTGGTTTTTGCGCATGACACTCCGTCTCATGATGGCGAACAACTGTGCCAAGTTTCATCAAAATCCCTTCATGCATGTAGAAGATATGCTCCGGACAAAGTCTGTGGACGCCGCCCGCCCGCCCACCCGCCAGGGGCGTTCCCATAATACGTCCCGTTTTTCAAACGGGCGTATAAAAATTGCATCTCACCACTACAGTAATAAAATGTATGTAAAAGGGAATGCAATTGCCTAAAAAGAGTATGCTGTTCACAATGCACAACTAAATTGAAATGTTAGAAGTGCTATGCTTTTAAACTCACCTTGGCACAGATTGTTTTTCATTAAAAGCAATTTAACAGGTAAGACATTTTTGTCAAGTAGCAATTTTGAATTCTCATTTATTTCAGGTTCGTCAAAATCCCTACACGACTCTTGGTAGAGTATGGCAGAATGTTAAATCGGAACCGACTTACTGCGCTGTTTTCGAAAGATGTATTTGACGCTTACATATCAAACTAAATAAATAAAAACGTCATGTTAGTAGAACTTTATGTTCAGTGATACTTAATGGCGTTTTTGTGTGTTTTAAATTCAGAAAGTAAGAACATCTGGAAATCTGATTTTCTTATTCTTGCCAAATTGAGATATATAAAGTATTTTTAGTTCCGTTTTATTATGTTTTCTTCAAGGACATATAATATAATTAGAACTAGTATTTACTAATGGGTTTCTACGATAATATGTATCCCCGCAACTTCCTGTCGTATCTCGTCAAAACTTCAAAATAAAATTTTAGATTTCCACAGTTTTACCAAGAAACTGACTACAAGTTGTTTTTACGTTCCAAAAGTGCAAATGAATAAAATGTTGTTTCTTTTTTATCAAAATTCAAATAAACTACCACTTTCTTCCAAAGCCCTTAGGAGAAGGGAGAGCCATTTTTATATCGTCACCATTACTTTTTTGTCACCAAAATACAATGAGAATCAACTGGGTTGAATATAAAAACAGACACATTAAGCTACTCTATACGTTATTCGTTTTGAATCCATATTGCTTAAAACATTGTGTTAATTACTGCTCAACGTAAAGAATATGAGAAGCTGATACCACTATAAAGGAAGGGAATTAGATTAATTAAGAAGATTGGGGGAAAAGACATTTTCTATGGCACAGGATTACATATTTCCTGGATTAGATATTACCCAATATAAAACCTTGCTGAGCCATATTTTTCATGGTTTTAACATTATTTTTGGCATCTGTTTAGAATATAAATCAGTTAAGCCGATGACAACCGATAAACAATACACCGACGGCAGAAGAATCATAAAACTATCTGGAGCTTTTAAGAGGACAGCACTATAACAGGCACATATTAGATTAGTTCAACGAGACTGCCGGCAAGAATATTTTCTACACGAACACAAAAGGATACATTTTCTGGGTTGGACAATATCTTAACGAGAGTGTTGTTGAGCTTTTTTGTTCGCGTTTCTACCAAAAGGAACAAGTGTTGAGTTTAAAAATACGAAAGACTACGGAAGTTTTACCGTTCTAATAAAAATTACGATTATCATGCAAAAATCATTTTATTATTCCAAACATTTAAAATGTCATGATGCTTTTATTCTTATGTCCAAGAAAGTAAAACAATTATTGTTTATCATGTCAGACAAGCAATGCTATTAACATTATGTATGACCTACTAGATTGAAATTATCAAAATGGACATATTTAGTTATAGTTTTACATGCTCACTGGTCAAAGATTCAAGTTAGAAAATTTCCAGTAAACAAAAATTGCATCTCACATACATGTAAGGAACACGCCCTTTTAGCAATTTAGTGTATTTGTATAAAGAAGTTCAACTTAAAGGTGGTCAAATACAGTTATGCAACATTTTATGACATTTTTTTCAGTTTTCGTTTATTCTGTTAGAAACTTTAAATTTTTACGGGACAAAACTATCCAAGATTTCTCTAAGAAATATAGTTATGCTTTATTAATTTTAAATGAAATTTAGAAATTACTGCCCTCCTCTTTAATATGAACGTTTTAGATGCAAACTATTTCTTTTGACTGCAATATCATTTCGAGATTTACACTTGTATTTGCATTTGATAGATATTGGGGTACTTCAGCAACCTGATAAAAAACAATTTTTAAAACAGATGTAACTTCCAAATTCATTTATTTCCAAACTATCGTTGTTGCGCCACAAACACAGACAGAGGGGGGTAATATTGATTTTATAAAAAATTTGGCTAAATATATCAATGGACATATAAGGTAAATATAATGCACTTGTTAATATTCATATCATATGTTTAGTAAATCTATGCTTATGCTAGAATAACTCTTGGTTAGGCAACCAGGGTAGGAAAGTCCAATTTGAAAAACTCACCCAGTAAAAAAGTAACATTATACAATCAGATAACACAAGCATGTGTAAATGATTAGTTGTTAAAGTCCTAGCAAATCTACCTGTTTAAACACCTTTAAGCCAGTGCTAGGGTGTGTGAATGGTGCTGCACCTGGCCATCACCTCCCACGGATCGACTCAGTAAATAAGAGTATTAGATTCAAATACGTATCTGGAAAAAATCAACATCTACATAAAAGTATCTTGCTTGAAGTTCAGTTTCTTATAAAGCAAGTAATTCTAATTTAAAAACAAAAGTTTTACTGTGAAATTATTCGATTTGGAGAACATATTCATTTTTTTCCACGAATGCACGGATTTCTAATTTTCGACTGAAATAAAAGTGGTATTTTTATTTCGCTGGAGACATTTTCCTCAAAATATAGCCTCCTTCTGATGTAAAGGATTTTACAGTGTCAAACGTGTACTTCACACAATTTATGTATTGGTAACAGAATATTAAAAAGCCTCTCCTTCATTTTTTGTATAATAGAAAATATTATACTATCAGAAATATCTTAGTTGACTCAATGATTTTCTTGGAAACCAGTTTAAGATAGGCCTATACAAACATGTCACGTTGATAAAAGGGTAAGGAGAATTAATAGCGAATAACGAGAAAATAATGAATGAGGTTTTAAGAAACTGAAAACGCCAAACATAGATAAAAAGAACATAGATAAGCCATCGAAATGAGTTGAATCATGAGATGAAGAGCCATTGAGAATTAATCATTTCATAAACAAAATTTAATCCATACATAAAGACGTTTGTAGTAATAGCGATGTGTCGAATATGTTAAAATAAAATTCGTTTTTTTTTTTGGATGAAAGTCCATGCATATCTCTACAGCTTTTTGTTCATAACATACATATGACAGGAGATTTATTATACTTGCGATCATTCTGGCATGACTGGAAAATTTTAAGAAAAATGAAAAAGACGACAAAGTTTAATACGAGTCTCTATCTGTATTTTACTGCTACTGATAGTTTAACACTTAATGTGCTTGTGTATCTTTGGTTTTATGATCTTCACTTTTATTTCAGACGTTGTTGTAATTTCTAAATATAAAGACTTGTAAAATAATTTACATGAGCGCCACGAGAGCATATTAATCAGTTGTACGAGCAATTTGGCGACGACTAGGGATCTATCTGCGCGCTCTTACAGCAGAGGATACAGGGAAACCTTTCAGACAATTTCTTTTGTTTTTGTTTGGTTTAGCGACGCACCTATACGATTATTGGTCATATGGCGACTTTCCAGCTTTGACCCCAGGCCCCCTCCGTTCATTTTATCACCACGGCCGGGCACTTGATTAGAATCACTGATCATCCGTAATCCATCTGGATGACTTCCTCACATAAAACATTCAACGCCTCGATTAAAGCTCGAACAAAAATCGGCGAGGGGCAAGTGATTTGAATCTTCCATATAAAGTGGTATGTTTTTTATAACCATGAAGATTTGCAGGTGCAAGCGGTTGCCTGTTTTTACATGTTTGCGAAGTTCTTAATACTCGAGTGCATTTTTTCTGAGCGAAGTTGGCGCTAAATATTCGTAGCCACACAGTTTATGTAAGGTTAATGTAATAGGTCTTTGAATTTATTTTTTGAGACTTTCTTCCCACTTCTAAATTTTTAAGATAATTTTACATTTAAATGATTTTACTCATGATTTAAACTCATTCAACAGATCTCTTTTAAATCAGCCTGCCCTCTTAGCTCAGTTGGGAGAGCGCAGATCTACGGATCTCGGGGTCGTGAGTACGAGCCCTGGGCGAGGCTTATGTTCTCCGTGACAATTTGATAAAAGACACTGTCTGAATCATTTTACTCCACTCTGCGTCAGGTGGGGAAGTTGACAGTTACTTGCGAAGAACAGGTTTGTACTGGTACAGAATCCAGGAACACTGGTTAGGTTAACTGCCCGCCGTTACATAACTGAAATACTGTTGAAAAACGGCGTTAAATCCTTAACAAACAAACAAATAAAAAAAATCAAATCCTTTAAGGTAGTTCGATACATTTTGTGCGCATGCGCGAATGCTCTCGGTTTACGTAAAGTCGAAAAATTTAAGTTTGTTGATTTTTACTTATTTCTTGCTTGCTTTCCAAGAGAATCTTCAATAATCGGCATCTTAATGGAAAAGGTAGAAGGAAACTATTCGTTGAGGCTTTAAATCTAAGTTAATCGCGGGATTTTTAACGACATTCACCGGTTTCGTAAAGCGGTCGTTTGTTTTGGCGCAATGCGGAAGTGTCGTCTTGATGCAGTTTTTTGGCGAAAAAGTTGACGAATCTTCGTCTCACTACGTCTGTCATTTGTTTTACGTTTGCCATCAGTTTAAGGCAGTAACTGTTAGCTGTCGAGAGTACCGGAACAGACTGTGAAGTATTTCTGTAGATCTAAATATGGTTCGTAAAAAATGACACTTTGTCTGGCATTCGGAATTCCTACACTAGCGATCCGTGAGGACTTTATCCAGTTTCCAGATTGGCAGGAAGGAAGGACTTATTGAATTGGACCACTTGTCAAGGCAGCTTACAAAAGTCAGAAATTTAAAAGCAGCCACTCGGCGACAGTACGCGTGTCTACATTTACCATAAGATTTCCAAAATAAATACTGGGGAAAAAAAACATGGAAATACATACGACATCAACACAAAATAGCACAGCACCAGAATGAATGTGGAAGTTGTCACGAGTGGTGTGGCATTGTTCCTGTTCATTTATGGTTTATAGATTCCAAAAGTCTGGTGAGTCATGTAAAATATATTGTATTGTCATTTGATTGTAGATCATACTGTACTGTAATTGTTTATTAATTATTTTAGTTCATTCTAAAGCCCTCAACAGACGGTAGGTTTTTGTTGTACAACACCAATTAAATTTAAGATGTACAGCCAAATGTTATCGTGTGTTGGATGCTATTCCTTGTTTTCGCAAATCTTTCTTGACCTACAGATTAGGACATGTTCTATTTTGTAAGATTTGAGCCGCGTCATGAGAAAACCAACATATTGCCTTTCCGACCAGCATCAGCACAGTAT
The DNA here is from genome assembly GCF_021730395.1 of Mercenaria mercenaria. Lineage (NCBI taxonomy): Eukaryota > Metazoa > Mollusca > Bivalvia > Venerida > Veneridae > Mercenaria > Mercenaria mercenaria. The sequence continues at coordinate 19,677,837 of NC_069368.1, forward strand.
TGTCCATGCTGTTCGCTATGAAATGGTTTCTCTAATTGCAATAGACTTTGAAAGCAAACATCTTTGATCCTGATCAGACTGTGTGGATGCACAGGCTGGTCTTGATCCATGCTGGTCGCAAAGTCACTATGTAAAAAGTTAAATGATTGAGCCGCGTCATGAGAAAACCAACACATTGCCTTTCTGACTAGCATCTGCGCAGACTTGTCCATGCTGTTTGCTAACGGTTTCTCTAATTGCAATAGACTTTGAAAGCAAACATCATTGATCCTGATCAGACTGCGTGGATGCACAGGCTTGTCTTGATCCATGCTGGTCGCAAAGTCACTGTGTGAAAAGTTAAATGATTTGAGCCGCGTAATGAGAAAACCAACATATTGCCTTTCCGACCAGCATCTGCGCAGTCTTGTCCATGCTGTTCGCTATGAAACGGTTTCTCTAATTGCAATAGACTTTGAAAGCAAACATCTTTGATGCTGATCAGACTGCGTGGATGCACAGGCTGGTCTTGATCCATGCTGGTCGCAAAGCCACTATGTTGGTTTTCTTATGGCGTGACTCATTTGTGTCATGCATTTATAACCATATTCATGGGATATTATTTTTTATTAAGAATGGTTACATTCTTTTTAGTACCTAATGCACTATGTTTACTAGGTAAAGCTCTGTTATTTAAATGGAAGTGGAATACTGTCTAAATGTGAAAGATGTACAATTTTAAAATTGTACATCTTTGAGATAATTAGTGTTGTACAACTAGAACTTAACGTCTGTTGAGGCCTTAAGGTTCTTTTATCTTTTCTGGAGTAATGGACCATTGTGCTTAAATATGTTTTATCATGATGATTTATGAATGAATTAATAAAGACCTAGTATACATAATTTTAAAATATTTAATAATAAGTAATCAAGTTAGTATTCTGTAACGATGCGAATTGTATTGATTGTCAATTTTCAGAAACCAGATATGATTATGTCTATTTTCAGAACCAGATATGAGTAGAGTACAGTTTGAGAAATGTCTTGGTAGAACAGATACTAAGGAAATAATAAAGAGCAGAACAGACCACATTTCTCCTTCTTATAACTGGTAAAGTTCCAAGTAAGGGCGAGTACAATAATGCAGTCCCAGTGAGAGTTCGTGATGAGGTGTCAACTGTAAATGTGTGGTCGTTAAATGATGTGCAGTCAGATTAACAAGTATTTGAAGTAACATTAATTTATAAATTATCAGTTCTGAGAGAAATTTTTGCTGAGCTTTGTGCAGGATACTCACTAATTTTATATTATAAGTATAATGTCAGATGTACTCCAGACTTCACACATATGTTGATGTTTATACATATGTGGTGAGTAATTTGTCAAGTGAATGAATTTTATGAATAATGTTACTTAGTGGGTGACAGAACAGAAGTACAAAGTCAATTACAGAGGTCGACAACAGTGAGTTTAGGATACAGAAAAAATCCGGTGATTCTGACGAAACAACATACATAGAAAGATTATACTAGTAAAATGAAAACTTTTAGTGTATGGAAAAGTTTGGAAACAGGTTTATCATTGACAGAAGAGACAGTATTTACAGACTGGTCTACACTTATTTTGATTTGACTTTTACACAGTGATTCCTCCAGTAAACAGCTAGTGATCTGAGAGAATTGTGTTCATTATATCATACAGGTTTAGAGTGGATGTAAAATTAATGTGTATTTAAATCAATCAAAATTTTTCAAAATTGGATGTTGAACTTTACAACTGTTTAGTATTTCAGTAATCAGTTAGGATTTTGAGTGATTTCAATAAAGTACAAACGAAAAAAAAAAGAATCACCATGAGCCAAGATGATGTGCTATTGTAAAAGATAGAAAGAAAATTCACAAGTCACATTAACTTGGTAAAAGGGATTTTAACAGAATTAAACTATAATTGGTGAAGGATTCTGCATGTTGTATCAAATAGCTATAATGTATTTTATAGTTCTTTGGATGTATCTTCTATCTATCTCTTTTCAAACTAAATTTTATCATTTAAATCTACTGAAATCTATTGAAATTGCCATCAAAATAAAAATTTATTTTAAAAACAATATATTTAACAATTAAAAGGTATATTCAACAAGCCAATACTTTGTTACTAATCTTAGTCAGTGGAATTTATTTTTAGACTTGTCCTATTTTTTTATTCAGTTTCTGGATCCCCATTTATTAGTTACAGTACACATTTTGGGATTCCAGTAATTTTCCACATCCTCATTACAAGGTAGTATTGATTTTTCATTGGTCCAGTGGTTAACTAATTTTAGCATAAAGTAAAACTGTTCTATTAATAGATTTTCAGAAAATCTGTTTGAGTATTTATACCCAGTATACAAATTCATGTACTTTTATTTGATTTGAACATTACTGTTTAATATTATCCTGAACAAATTACAGGTTTTCTTTGCTTTCTATTAGAGAATTTTGGTAAATTTCATTGATGAAAGGTCCAAGGTACTTTTCTCTAATAGTCAATTAATAGAAATTTTCAAATATAATATCTTGTGCAGTGAATTAAAAAGAAATTTATTTATTTCAGTACTAGTCAGTTCTGGACTTGAAAGATACTTTGATAGGTTTTTGGTCTACTACACACTTTATATATTTCTATGGCCTGATTAGAAGTAGCTTGTTGGTTTAATTCAGTAACTTACTACAGGAAGAATTATTTAAGGTAGCTCAACACAACTTCTGGACATTAAGGTGATTTATTATCATATATGATATAAGATAATTTTCATTGAGAGTCCTACATACCAGAACATTTTTGAGTGACAATTAGAAATATTTTAGATTACTTGGGGTGGTTCACTACCTGTTAGAAATATTTAAGGTGATTAGAAAATGATAATACGGTACAGTACTGGGACTTGTTTTTGTAGGCAATTATCACAACATGAAATTTTATAGGTGCTGAATTGAAGGTATTGTCGTGGTGTTTATAACTCCCCTGCCACAATTGGTGGGGGTTATAGGAATGGTCTCTGTCCATCCTTCCCTACTTCCGTCCTTCCATCTTCCGTCCTTCCGTAACATTTTGTGTCCACTCTGTATCTCCTAAACCCCTTGAACAATTGAAGGATTTTCATGAAACTTGGTTCAAATGATCACCTCATCAAGACAATGTGCAGAGCCCATGAGTCACCCATGTCGGTTCAAAGTCAAGGTCACAACTCAAAGCCTTCAATTTTGTGTCTGCTCTGTATCTCCTAAACCCCTTCAAGTGTGCTGTTAACAGACAGCTTTTGTGATATATCAGGAGCACATAATTCCGGACAAGCTGGTGTGATCATACCCAAAATCGAGTTATTCCAAGAGCCTGTGCTCGTATACATTGCCATTAAATCTGATCAAAATTGTTATGAAAATGTTCAAACTAGAGCGTTAAAATTGTCAAATATTGCAACTTTTTATATAACAGGGACAGATAACTCTGGACTTGCTAGTCTGAAAATGCCTGAAATCTAGGTCTTGCAAGACCCTATGGCCGTACTAATTCTCTATTTTAGACAATTTTCTAAGTTTATCAGAGATTTCTTTAAATAAAAATGATACAGTTGTAAAAAATGGGTAAATATTGCTATTTTTTATTATATCAGGGGCACATTACTCTTGATATACTGGTCTGATCATCCCCATAATGCAACATATTCCAGATTATGTAGCCATGAATATTGTTTTTTTACTTTGGTGAAGATTGTTATAGTAATATTCATGCTGGAGTGTAAACAATGCTATATAATTCATACTTAACTTTAAAAAAGTGGGTGGGGTAATATTACATCTGTTTTTTTATGATGAAATGTCGATGTAAATGGTTTGGAACAATTTGTTATTTAAAATTATGTTTTGCACACATGTTCATATTGTTTAGGCGTTTTTTTTTCATGAAAATATTTGTTGTTACAGCTTATTTGCCAGCAGACCCCAATATTCTAAAATTTTGGTAATTTTATGATAAAATACAGAATATCTCTCTTATATGTTCGGTGACCCCCAATTTTTTTACCCTTATTTTGAAGCAATTTTGAGACACAATGTATACAAAAAGTATTTCAAAAATCTTTATTGTAGAAATAATGTTATGCTATCTTTAGACTGATACAAGTACTGGTCCCATTGGGAAAAAGTGGGTGGGGTAATTATATTGCCTTGTGAAAATGAGTAACAGTATTATGTGAAAATCATTAAAATTTCATACCGACTTCATAGCATATTCAAACTGAATTGTTAGAAATACAATTATTTTACAACTGATAAAGATAGTTTGTGTTTTGAAATGTACCCCCAATTTTTCCAGGTTTTTCAAATTTCACTTTTGTCTTGACAGTGTGTGTAGAAAATGGCCGATATAATGAAAAGGAGTTCCGTGGCCTACCGTTTTTTTGCTTTCATATGAAATAGATACTAAAGATCTTCAAACATGCAAAGTATGAAAAAATTCTTAATTGTAGAACAAATTGGCCTGAAACGTATCCAACATCCTTAAATCATTTTGTTTTCACTTTGTATTTTGTGTGTATTCATTAAATTATCAATTGTTGTCAACTGTTGTCTATCTAACATTGTAATCAATTCAACCGCTTCAGCTATTCTTAACGTTACATTCAACATTAGATGTAATAATTCCCGAGATATTTATAATTATACTGTGGCACAGAAAATATCAATAACTGGTTAACATGTACCAAATAGTGTTGTTATATCCAGTTTAAGTTTATATCTATGTATCAGTTCTTTATTTCTGTACCTAATGTTTATTTAATGCAAAGACTGTATTACGTTATTTACAGGATGTTATTTTATTTCAAATAAAACAAATAATTAAAAAAACCCACTAGATAATGGTAGTACATTGCAAGTAAACTGTACAATAATTTGTTTCGCAAAAGAAATATGGCATTTGATTCATACTACGCTGTGAATGATAAGAGAAGCTTAAATATTAGAATACCAACCGTAAAACCTGTTCGCAGCTGTAACTAACCAAACTCTGTATTATTTTATATCACTCGAAGAACCAGTCTTCATGAGTACAATCTGACAGGGCATACATTCGAAAGTTTCTTTATGCGACAGCAAATGCCTCCATTTTCCATGAAATTGCTAATTATGGAATGTCTGTTGAATACATTCCGTTTTGAAAGCCAACTCCAGTTTTGTGCTTGTTCCTAAAACATATCCATAATGTCTTAACTGTTTTTTCCACATTTTCCGCAACTAACTTTTTTCTTGATTTCTCTTTAGATATAAATGTAATGGTGTTATAAAAAATTCTAAGGAACTCTGAGTATGGAAAAGGAACTTGAAACATCTTCAAAATATGTTGATTATTATGGATTTATCGTCAGAAACGATTTTGATCGGGTATTTTCCATTGTACATTTAAGCAATTTTGTCACGAAATTTATTAACTTTTGTTTTTCTTTTTGTTGGATTTAACGTCGCACCGACACAATTATAGGTCATATGGCGACTTCCCAGCTTTGACGGTGGAGGAAGACCCCGGGTGTCCCTCCGTGCATTATTTCATCACGAGCGGGCACCTGGGCAGAACCACCGATCTTCTGCAAGCCGGCTGGATGGCTTCACCACATGAAGAATTCAACGCCCCGAGTGAGGCTCGAACCCACATGGTTGAGGGGCAAGTGATTTGCGAAATTGATTTAAAAAATATTTATTTGCAAATAGACTGTAACAGTTATAAAACTTTCGAGATACGTTAGTTAGCATAGCTATCTTAACAAATACTGCTGATCCTACTAACACCCTAAGAGACCTTTGAGTGATGCATTTTCTATCTGGGTCTTGGAAAGGTCGCAAAGTAAAGCGTTACCTACATGATATAACATTAGACAAGAAACTAGCAGATTATTTACAATGTTTGACAGAAGTCGGCATGGTTTTCGACAACTGTCTGTAACCATTGAATTTCCTATCAAAACATATGTCCCAAACTGTTATTTAGAAGAAAATTCTGCAACCACTTTATCATGTTTGTTTGAACTCAAGTTCCATCTGTTTCTCCGTTTCGTGTTGGTGGGATGTGATATGTCTTTGTCAGTTGTGCCCCTTTTCATGTCGTGTTAAATATTTTAATAGGTAATGCTGTTAAGAGCTCTGTTATATCTTTCCAAAACGTTAAGAAAACCGAAATTAGTTCATGCATGTCAATTTATGTGTTGACAATATTTATATTTTAACAAGGATTTAATTTAGAAGTATATTAATAGGGCAAAATAAGATATCACTTTTCACAAGTAAGTATATCTTAAAGAAATATTCAAACCTAATGCGTATGTATCAAATATAAAATTCCAGGGACTTTTCTTCCGCGCCCGGGATCGAACTTACAAGTATGACGCCCTTGTTTGTGTGTTATTCAAACTAAGATCATATGGTGACTACATAATAAACAATGGTTTGTTTTGCCAATAAACAAGAGGGTTTGCTTGCTAATAAAACAGCCTTAGAGAATAAAACTGGGCTAAACCAAAACAAGGTCAATTTTGTAGGGCATGTAACGACAGCATATTCGTTAAAATAAACTATTCCAATAGTGATATATGTGATCGCTAATGTCTCTTTTCTGTGTAAAGTTTATCTCTTGAAATTAAGTAGAAACAATTTACTGAGCGGGGAAGACGCATTGAAGTTTCTTATTAAATATAAGTACGGAAGCGTAGTATATTTCAGTTACATATTGATTAACCAAAAAACTAAGAGGGATGTTCGAACAGCAATGCAACTGTGTCATTATTTTGCTAAGTATGCTCATTGTGGTAAACATGTCTGTTTATTTTGATAAAGTATTTTCTCGTTTCCTCGTTAGCCAGTTAAGAAAGGTTATTACGATTCCGGTTTTGGTATCCTCAAGTTTTCACATATTTCCATTCATTGACAAAGAGATATATCCTGTACCCCTTACCCTGCTAAATTTCTATAAAGAATTTGTCCATCTTTCAATTTGGACAATACTGACTGACTGGCGAAAAGTGCAGATCATTATATGTGCAGGCTGATCTTGGTTTGCACTGGTCGCAAAGGCAGAATCACTTGCCGCCAGCAGGCAAAGGGTTAAGAGAAAATGTCAATGTCGAGTGGTCTTTTTCTTCATAAACATACAGAACATTCCAAAAATTAAAACTTTATAAGATTTATATAATTCCACTTTTGCTTGTAAAATAATGGAGGTCACCCATTGAAACAAAAGGGCCTGCGCTATACCAGCTGGCAAATCCATTTTGTTATTATATATTTTATAGCATAAGTTATTGCTAGGGACCAGGATAATGCCGCAGTCGAGCTTACGCATCATAGTTATTTATTATTTGACACCGATATAATTTGCACTGAACACAACTAAAACTTCATTGTTTACAACTGTATTACATTTGTGTTTATCTATTTTTAAAATTGAACAAATGTGAAGAATGTTTGCATGTCTTTTCGAACACTTTTCTATCGGAACATATACTGTATAAGAGATACTGACAAAGAAAGTCAAGGAAAATAAATCACAAGTTATAATCAGCTCCTCCTTCGAATGAACAATGTACTAATTTAAACGTTTCTCATTAAAGTGGTAATATGCGCATTTTACTACACATAGTGTGTTTTTTGGAGAATGTATCATAAAAGCAATTTTCAGTTGCTGTGCATTTAAATGTGTTAAATTAACGATAAAGCCGCATAAGTATTTGAAATTGATGCTTTTGAAATAAAGAAATCGGACTAATAAAATAATAGTTATTTTATTCAATCTTTCTACGCACTGATCTCCCTTACCTATATGTAGAGATTTCTGAAGTTGAATGGATGCAACTCCTGCGTGCAGTTTGACTTTTCTTAAAAAGACTGCCCCAGTCAAAATAAGAAAAGTCATATTTGGAAACTTATTATTTCGTACTGGTAAGAGGAAGAGTTTGGTATATTGGGTTAAAAGCTATAATTTCCTCCACCCTTTTTACAAAGACATCTATTTCAGCTGGATTTTTACTCGAAAAATGCGCATAATTCCACTTTAAAATTAATGAACTATTTACACATTTGTCGTCTTTGTACAAACAATCAATACAACCTGTAAGATTTTATATTTAGTATCAAGTGTAAGAAATTATAAAGAAACTATGATCTTTAAGCAAGGCATTTTCAAGGCTTTCAGGCGTATGCTAGAATTTGGGGCAAAATGTTTCTCATTAATAGAATTTCTTCAAACTTTAGATATTGAAAATGCCGTTTTCAATACCAGTGACATATAATTTTTATTGCATATTTTTGTTTGTTTCTTAGATGATTGTCCTTCAATATCCAAAGTTTGAAGAAATTCTACTACTGGAAAAAAAATCGCCCATCTCATATACAGGGAATTCTAGCGTACGTCCTTAAACGTTCTTATGCAGTTCAGAATTATGACAGGTTTAATATAGTAAGCTTCAATATCAGTGTTAATAATTCAGTCGCATATCAACCTATTGTATCTATGATCGTCTGTAAATTGTGGCAACTGTTAAATCATTTTCTAGCTGTATCATAAGACAAAATATAATTCCAACATTAAAGACAGCTGTTACTAATCTTAAAACAACGAAAGTCCGCGTTTTAAACGAAACAGTGATTGTTATTTTAAGAATTTGCAGAACAAAACAAAACATTGTGTATCCTTTTTAAATTCGGGGACATGATCTGGTTCTTGATGAAGATTTAAAGAAAAAAGCAGAACGTTATAATAAGTTTGCACGCTACTGGCTTTTTTCTGAAGATAACTCGTGTATGGTGTCTTTTGCTACTAAATAATGTATATCTGGGCACTCAAGAGTAAGACGGCAAAGAATGTGTCTAAACTATTGTGTTTCCTGCTATACAAAGACAGAGTTTAAACTGGTCAGTCTTCAAACAATTTAGAACTATCTTAAAGGAGAAATATATATACTTATGTAATGAGACTTATTTCTTACATATGTTATTTTTCTAGTAATACCCTTTTTCAATCAAATCTGTTTTTGACTTCAAGTAATAGAGACCGCGATAAAAAAATTCACATATTAACATGTATCAGTATATCTATAGCTTTAACAGAGAAATTTAACAAATTGTATATCAGTACTGATCTATTCGGAAGAAACTGGTTAAATATTTTGTTGATAAATTCATAATTTCATAAGGAAACAAAAGTATAGCACCACAAGAAAAGCCAATATCATGAATAAAGCAAAACTTATTTGAAACAAACATTGAAATACCAAGAAATAAAATACTAAAGACACAAACCTGTTGCAGCTGTATATATCCGAAATTCATTCAGTAGAAGAAGAAAGCTTAGTAACGTTTCCATTTTTATATATTGTTACAGTAATAACGTATCACGTATTTTTGTGCGAAATACCATCTAAGTTTTCCTTTTGACCAAAATGCTACTTTTCAACACCAGACACTTTTTTAAATAAAATTTACTCTTCTTTGACGGTTCTGCGATTGTAACTCAACTATTGGTAAAACGCTGTGCTATTGGCTAATTCGCTCTGCAGCAAATCTGCAAAGGCTCGGCTGAAATGAAGAGATATAAATACAAGTGGTAAAGTAAACAAGTTAGTTTCCAACACTTCCAATATACCAATAAAATATGTAAAAAGATCATTTGGAAGCAAAGAATGCAACCAAGAAGAATAATAGCAGACTCGGTTTGATTGAGTCTGTTCATGAGAGGTAATGAAATGTGCAACACCTCTCACGCCCCCTAATCCAACACTTCTTGATATGAAAAATGCTGTGGTTAACTACTTATCTATCTATATCAATAATAATGCAAGAGTTTAGCAATCCGGCATATTGACCCTTAAATGTTTATCTACTTCCCATGTTAAATAAATAGGTTCCTGTTTAGAGATTCTTATTGGCGTGTTTGTTACTTGACACCTTATCAGATTTTACATATCTTACCCCTCCAAGCTTATTTTATAACAAAAATGTAAGAATTTAACATGCAAAGCAACGATTGTGCATTGCATACGAAAAACAAACATGAAAAGAAAGACAAAATATCTAACGTTAAACGGCTCTAGAACACTACGTTCATATTTATATATTTATTAGTTCCACCATTAAGAGTATCCAATAAATAATTTCAAAAATATAACTATCAATTAATGTTAACACAAATGTGTTGCACACTTTTCAAACTTTTGAAGACTTTTCATCTGTGGAGCTGATATTCAACACGCCCGGCGTTAGCATTTTTTTAAATCCCATCATGATTATATACTTAATATGATGTTGAGTAGAATAACAGATTTATTTTGAGACTATAAGAGACGACTTTATCGGACAAAAATTAAGACTACTCCGAGGAGACTAAGGGCACTCTCCATAAAGACACAGTAGAACACTCCAGGACACTCTTCCTCAAACAGACAAAACCATAATGTGAGAATATTATTGAGCTATTTTATTCACGTCTCTCATGCAATTTACAGTGCAAGAAAAAAGAAGACATAATGGGTTTCGAGTAAATATTTTTTACAGTTATCGATTTTAGGTTTGTCACTGTCTTTTTCAACAAAATGTTGGTATTTAAGTATAAATTTGTCTTTTCTTTGGTCAAATTGTCAAACAAATTCTAATAAACAAAATTCTAATTGAGTCCATTCAACTGAAGTTTAAAGGGGTATAAAATCTGGAAAAAACATACCCTTGACTAGTATTCTCAAGAGCAGAAACAAGTTTTTCAGTCACACGCCTAATAGAAACGTAATCCTGTTTTAGAAGAGGACGGGCTATTCTTTATTAGTTTACATTAATTTGATAATAGTAAACTTCCATGGACACATTGTAAATGTAATAAAACAGACCTCATCAAATAAGTAGCATCGCTAAAAGAGCGAACATGATTAATAGCTCTTAACATAAAAGAGCATTTTGACCATCGTAATGATAAATAAATAACGGGATAAAAGGACGAAAAACGACGAATATATAAAGAACATGGAAGCGAGTTGTATCGTCAGATCAAGTGCCGCGGAAAAATATGTTCTACGCTTGCAAAGCATATGCTCATAACAAATGACGGAAGGTTTATATTTCTGTCATGTATTTAGTCATTGCTCGGAAATTCTAAACAGAAATAAGAAAGTCTTTTATGCCCGTGCAACTGTTTTATAGATACAGACTGACAGCAAATTACAAAATGTGCTCATCTATTTGATCCATGTCTATCATTTTGTAATATCTACTTTTATCTAGATACAATTGTAAGTCACATACATGAATGATAACATCTGCGGGCGCCATAGGAGCATACAAAATTGTACGCACAACTTGACGGCAAATTGGGGTCTGTCTGTCCGCTCCTACAGCAGGGCATTGCAAAGTAAATCTTTCAAACAAATAAATATTGCAGATATTACCGATTGTCTGTATTCTATTTTGTGAAAGTGGTAGTATAATAATTACTTGCCGAATGTCCTAAATAAAGATGAAATCTTAAGTAACGCTGTTCATGAAAAAGCAATTAGATAAGTCTTTGAATACATATCTTTAAGATGTAAATTCTTTTTCATTTTTAAGTTAATTATTAACATAAATAAAATTAAAGATACAATAAATACCACTGTCATTATAGAAGTAATGGCACAAATACGACATGCTTTTGCTTAATTTAGAATAAAGAAAGCAAATAACTAAAAATCGATTTCAGCTATAGTGTTTGTTGTAACTTTGTTTTCATTAAACTGTCAAGTGTAGTCTACTTTACATCATTAATGTGACAATCTCTCATAATGTTTCTGCTTCGTAATATACACAATCTCTGTCACTGGCTGGTCAAGAATTATTGTTACGTAAGTATAATCAACAAGCTTAAGCAAAATGTTTAAAGAAAGAAAAAAAAACAATCTAGGAGATGTTGTTTTCATTAAAAATTACAGGTTAAATTCAACAAACAATAACGTGCGTCTTGGGCAAATAGGAAGAAAAATGTTTAAAGTTTAGACTATAGTTGAGCAAACATACGTTGCAAATAGACCGGATATATATAGAACAGCTTTCAGACTGCCGATTCATAGAAGGAATAGTATGCAACCAAGCAAAATAATAGTACAGTCTGTTCATGAGAGGTAATGTAATTATATAAGGTGCAACACCCCTCACGCCCACTAGCACCGGCTTAAGCGGAAGTTTATTACAGTTAAAATGTGTGTACTCCATGATCCCAAAGGACCAGATTATCTGAGAAAATCTGAGCGAAAATGTTATAACAATTATGAATTCCAAATAGATGCCACTTATGAAAACTTGTGCAAGGTCAAAACTTTTCAAATCAATCTGGCAAATAAGTCAAATGCACGACCCTATCTTTTTTATTAGCCAGATTTCCAAGTATATTCTGAAATTAAAAAAAAGTCGGGTTTAATAAAATTCTACCTCGTAGATCAAGCAGAAGAGCTATAGATCGCAATCAAGTAAAAATACAGACGCTGTTTGACTGAATATGTTCAAGAGCGATAATAAAATGTGCAACACCTCTCATGCCCCGTAGCACAGTCTTGAGCAGAACTCTTATCATGGTAAAACTGAATGACTGTGTTATATGCTCGCAAAGAACCAGAAATTATTATGACACTGAATCCAAGTACGCGGAGACTTTTTATAGAATACATTTTTTAAAAGAATTGATTCAAGGCACCCTGCAACGGAATATGTGAATCGATCATTAATTATGTATCATCAGTCTGTAACAATAATTCCACAGGAACAGTTATCACCGTATATTGTTTCATATAAATACTGTATCACACAGAGTTATCAGTAGTATAAACAATCCAAGTAGAGCTGTTGTTGGATTCTATACAGTTATATATTAAACACAGAATGAAAACCATATGGTTTTAGAAAAGAATTAGACATAATAGATAAGAAATAGTCACAAATATGTTTTTTTTTGTATGTTTTGTAATTACAGACATTAATATAAAAGGAAAGAACCTAGATACTGTTACTGATTTCAAATATCTAGGAGTTATTGTATCAGAGGAGGGATCAAACCTGAAGCTCTCGCCAGAATAGCCCTAACACCAGCAACCCTGGTCAGACTGAAGATTATGTGGAATGATAAGCAAATAAGAATCAGCTCAAAGATCAGACTTAAACTTCAGCCTGAGCACTTTCTGTATGTACGAAGTTTATTAGAGCAGTCCCTCATAAATTGAACACTATTTATGAACAAATTTATTCCAAAGCAAACTTCACAAAATACACGTGTTTGTTTGATTTTCGGCTAGCGCAATTATTCAATAGTACAGTATAACAGTTATGTAACGGCCAGCATTTAACCTAACTCGTGTTCCTGGATTCTGTTCTTGAAAGTAACTGCAAACTTCTCAACATGAATCAGAGATGGAGGACGAATGATTTCAGACACATTGATTTTATCAATTTGTCGCCAGATAATCAAACTCACGACACCGCAATCCGTAGATGAGCGAGCTCCCTTAATATCAGTGAGATATACATGTATATACTAGTAACAGATACAGAGAGGTATTCCAGTTTCAAACTGAGAAGTAGCATACTATATAAGATAAGGTTTAAATTACTCCGTTAATAGTATTCTTAACAAACATCTTCACGGAGCCAATAATTTCCTTTGAAATCAATGTACTAGCCTAGACAAAGGTCTTACCAAATGTGTCACATTGATAAAAGGGTGAAGAGAATTAATACATATCTCGGATCGTAGAAGAACGTTTGAGGGATCGTAATGAGAAAATAACAAACGAGATGTAAAAAGAACATAGATAAAACATGGAAATGAATTGCATTATCAGATCAAATGCTTTGGAGGAAACAAATCTAAACACTAACGAGTAGACTATTAGCGGTCTGTAAGTATAGAGGTTTCTTATGATGAGAACATAAATTGATTGGTTTAAGCATTTGTTCTATGTCTACAATCATGCAGTGCTTTGTCTTCAAAACCTGTACTTTTATACTTGATAAATATTGTAGTGGCAATACATCGGTTTAAAGACACTTTAGATAAATTTCATAGCAAGAACTTTCAAAATTATAGACGTTACTTTGTTCCAAATGGGGATCTGTCTCTTTGCTCTCAAAGTAATGAATACGGAGAAATCTTCTTGAAAAGGTAAAAACTGCATTAAAACTATTGTCTCTCAAAAGTAGGCAAGACGTACGTGCGTAATGTCCGTTATGGCGTTGTTTTCTATAAATTCCATGTCAGATCACTTTAACATGCTTCTGAACAAATATCTTAACATGTCATAAAATCTATCAGACGATCCTATGGAAGAACAAAACGCAATCAAGCAAATAAGTAGCGTACTAAGTATTACTGAGTCTGTTTATGAGAAGTATTGAAATGTGCAACAACCCCGCTTATGGCCCCTAGCACCGGCTTAAAGAGGAATTCTATTATAGTAAAATTGAATACATTCCATGATCCAAATGGACCAGAAAATGCGACATTACTTAATTTCTTACGATCTAGACTTTTAATAGTTCGAAGCAAACAGTAGAAACATAGCTTTCGTAGTTGAAATCGTTCTTTATAGTGGCAAAAGTACATCTTGATACTTATTGTAGTATTTAATCACTCCCCCATAAGAGCACCCTAATCAACTTCAACCGCAGTGTTTGTCACAAAAATACCCACGAGGACAGTGTGTGTGTGTGTGTGTGTTCGGGTTTAACGTCTTTTTCAACAATTTTTCAGTCATATAAACGACGGTGTCTACTTGTAGCAGTGAGCAAAATGCCCAACTTTATAGTGCTGCCTCACTGGAATATCACGCCGTAGACACGTGGCATGATACCCCACCCAGTCACATTATACTGACACCGGGCTGACCAGTCCTAGCACTATCCTCTTAATGCTGAGCGAGGAAGCTACTAGTACCATTTTTTACGTCTTTGGTATGATGCGACCGGGGATTGAACCCACGACCTCCCGCACTCAAAGCGGACGCTCTACCACTAGGCTACCGAGGCCAGAGTTACACAAATCTTTAACTACTCGAGTGTGCATTAAAACGTGTAATAACAATTCAATATAGATTTTGAAATTTTAAATTAATTTACCGTGACTACCTGCTAGATAATAAAATGCAGTTGTGCAAAATATGTCCCAAAAATTGTTCCATTAACTATTTCATCTATCAAGAATGATTATTATTTATTGAAGCAATGTATGCTAGTCTTATTTCTTTTACAAATGTAGATTGTTTTTTGAGATGATGTTGTTTTACTTACAGAGTCACCAGCAAAACAAAATAACTTAATGCAAATAACTTAATATTTCCTACTAAGAATGCACATGTCATTGCAAAAAACATAAAGTAACAAGCAAATTCGATGAATTGGTATCCCCCGCCGAAAGGGCTTGTGGTGAGGAATGGCAAAAAGATATATCCAGCAAAAAGTGAAAGGATGTTAATAAGAAGCAAATAATTTCATTAGTCAAAATCAATTTAACAGAAAACAAATGTTTAATTAAAGAGTATATAATAAATGTATGATACTTTGACCCTGACTAAAGAATTTATTTTGAATGGGATATGCTTACTGTAATAAGCTTAGCTTTTAAAATTAAATGCAGTTAATTGAAATGTGAGCTTGAAGTTTAACTGGAACGAAATATTGTCTTCGAGTGGTTTGGCACCAGGTGTTGCTGTTTAACATGTACATTTGAACTTAAAAGGACAGTTGTCCTTAAGAGAACACAGATAAGATATCTTGAACATGACTGAGGGCAAGGTTTGTGCAGTCACAACTTAACATGTTGAAGGTTTGAACATTAAAAAAAAAAAATAGGAATGGAAATATATATATGTATATATACATATATGTATATATTTATTTTTTTAGGGGGTGGGGTGCAGGGGAATGGGAGAGGAAACAAAATTTCACATGCTGATTATAAATATTGATTGAAAATTAAACATGAAAAAAAAGGGTAAAAGGGTGAAGTTGGTGGTGGGGGGAGGGGGCAGTTGATGCATGATCAGTGGTGGGCATGACTGGGTGGAGAAGTGAGGTGGGGGAATGGTACAACTTGGAAGGTTTAAAAAATCTAAAATAAGAAATCAATTTTTATTTTTTTTTTTTGTGGGGGGGGGGGGGGGGGGGGGGGGGGGGTGTGACCAAGGCAAGTGGGTGACAGGTGTGGGTGCGCAACTTCACATATTTATAATAAATGTTCACATAAAAGAATGAAAGAAATTTAATGAAATTCTGCCAAATGGTAAGTTTGTTATGTACAAATATGTGGATTTTTAGACAATTAAAGGGCAATAACTCTGAAGTTACAAAGAAATCGTAAAAAATTGTCTGTGCACAACCACATTATAGTGCTCTAAATTCTGTTAAAGTTTCATAGTTCTAGGTCAAATATATCAAAAGTTACGATGCAGAAATTGCCATATCTATAATCTATAGTAAACCTATATAGTTAACACTAGAAACTTCTAAGGGCCATAACTCTTGTGTTACTTGGGCAATCTGTCTGAAACTTGATGGGCCCAATAGTGGTGAACATGTATATGAAGATTGTTTGAAAAAAATCTTAAATAAGGAATTTTTTTTTTTGGTGGGGGGGGGGGGGGGGGGGGTCGGGGGGAGGTATGTGATCAAGGTAAGGGGGTGACCAGGTGTGGGTACATAACTTCACATGTTTACAATAAATGTTCATGGAAAAGAATGAAAGAAATTTAATGAAATTCTACCAAATGGTAAGTTTGTTATGTACAAATATGTGGATTTTTATACAATTAAAGGGCAATAACTCTTAATTTACAAAATAAATCCGAATGAAATTGTGTGTACACAACCATATTATGGTGATCTAAATTCTGTTTAAGTTTCATAGTTCTAAGTCAAATATATCAAAAGTTATGATGCAGAAATTGCCATATTTATAGTACCCTATATAGTTAATACTAAAAACTTCTAAGGGCCATAACTCTGGTATTACTTGGGCAATCTGACTGAAACTTGACGGGCCGCAAGAACTCATAGTGGTGAACATGTATATGAAGTTTTAAATAAATATTCCCAACCATTTCCTAGATATGGCTCCGGACGGACGGACGGACGGACGGACGGAAAGACGGACAGACGGACGGAAAGACGGACGGAAGGACGGACGGACGGACGGACGGACAACGCCAAAACTATATCCCTCCGACTTTCGTCGGGGGATAATAAACAAATGTAGTAAATATATTCTATCTACGCAAATGTGCTGCTCTGTATACCACTTTGTAACATACAGTTATCGCGAATTCTGACATACTTGTGTGTTTAAGATTTTTTTGCTAAGCTTCCATTAACTATACGACAGATGCTATAAAGCAGGTCCCATGGATACAATTCCAAAGGCAATTATTAGCACTGAACATTTTAGAACTACTGAATGATCGTTACGTGAATACAATAAACGAGATATAACGAAGCAAAGAAGACAAACGAATTAAGAACACACTGAAATGAGGAGAATGAGACGAAATCATCTGTTAGCAAAGAAATCCAATGACAGAAACGTTATGCCAATACCTCTGGGTGGGATGGTATTGCGAAATAAATAAAATCAAATAGAGAGGGTGAGAAAAGATGCAAAACGATTGATTGTTTCAACTATTAGAATAAATTTTTTTCACTGGTTGTAGGTGCCTATGGGAATATCCGGTCTGTTTAATGCGGTAACGCGGCCCCCGCGTAAACAGTTACCAGAGAGCCGGATATTCCCATCTGTACCTACAGCCAGTGATAGAATCTTTTTGTTGCATACCATATTCAAGAAATAATTTCAAAAATAAAATCAAACGAATGACTTTCTTTTTAGAACTATTTACCTACAGCAGCATATTTAAACAAAGCGTGGTAAATCAACGTCTGTAAACAGGAAATACGTCATGACGTTTCAAAGACAAATAACAATGTTTAGTTCCGGTTTTGTTTTATCACTTGAAGCGTAACTTTATCTATTTTTGATAAACTTAATCGCGAAATATTTACTATAAGGAACACAGAGAAACTATCAAGGTATTGGATTTTTATTCCGTTTTATGAAATATAATAAATTAAATTACTACATAATTCTTCTATGTAGTTCGCAACGCATGGGCGTCATCTTACACCTCGGAGTTTTCCAGCAACGGTGAAATTACCGGAAATCCCCGTCTGGTATGCAAGAACATATGATCCAGACTGCTATTAAACATTTTCCTGTAGATTTATCTATGCAATATATCATGTTGATTATTTCTTTAGAAATCGTCATACTGCCTGAATAGTTTAAATAAAAATCTGTCTATAATTTAGTTAACAATCCATCGAAATCACTGCGGTAAGATTGAGCACTTTGTTTTGTGTAAATTCCCTTATAAAACACTAGTTCAAGTAACTCATTTGAATACCGTCAAATAAAAATATTTATTTATCTGCGGGTCTGAAATATAACTAGTACATGTAATATAAAAGTTCTAATGACCAAAATGTGTAAATACTGATGGTGCCATGACGATTTGTCGTCGTTGTAAATCAAAGTGATACTTATTAAGACAAAAAGTAACATACATGTACGTCTTTCTAGTGTTTAGGTCCAAGATTGACAATGTTTAAAATAAACTAGTATCCAAGTGACTTTTTCAGTACTCCACTGTTTTAACTTGTGTTTTATTATATCAAAATTATAAGAAATATTTCGCTTACATGGTTATAATATTGCCCTAAAACAAATATTATTACGAAAAAACAAAAACCAAAGTCGTAAGAATGTGTGTATTTGATTCATCAATCGATGGCTGCCTTACAAATTTATCGCTACAGCCTGTCGATTATAGTTTAATGTTACATTATTTGAACAATTTTTTCACGTACAATAACAATGATTATTAAGATCAAGCTGTGTACCTTATCAAATTAACGAATTTCTGTTCTCTAACATTAATGCCATATTATTTCAAATTCTGAACAAAGGGTATTCTAAATCAATACATGAAATGTTTTTCATTTCAGGTTCAAATTAATATTCAATATGTAAATGGAAAAATCAGAACAGACAAAACATTCATTCAAATACATACACGATTGAAAAAGTAAAAACAAGGAAGAAAACTTGAACTCCTGCATACGTCTAAAACGGCAGCGTTTATATTCAGTTATCGGTACCTTCCGTTTTCATATCACATTTTAACGATGTATTATTGTATGGTATCATATCGCGTATAAATGATGTATTAGTATTGGTATCATATCGCGTTTAAATGATGTATTAATATTGGCATCATATCGTGTTTTTTTTGTGTTGGATTTAACGTCGCACCGACACATGATAGGTCATATGGCGACTTTCCAGCTTTAATGGTGGAGGAAGACACCAGGTACCCCTCCGTGCATTATTTCATCACGAGCGGGCACCTGGGTAGAACCACCGACCTTCCGTAAGCCATCTGGATGGCTTCCTCACATGAAGAATTCAACGCCCCGCGTGAGGCTCGAACCCACATCGATGAGGGGCAAGTGATTTGAAGTCATATCGTGTTTAAATGATGTATTTAAATACGTATTATATCGCGTTTAATTCATATACTTCTATTGGTAACATACCGCATCATATATCGTTTAAAATTATAGATTTCTATGGGTATTAGTCGCGTGTAAATGCTGTGTTTCTGTGGGTATCGTATCATATTATATATCGCAATTAAACGACGTATTTGTAATGGTATTATAGGCGTTTAATGATATGTATGTGTGTGAGTATTACATTGCGTTTAAATGATATACATCGCGTTTAAATGATATCGTATCGCGTTGTAAAAAAAATATTTGTATAGGTGTCGTAACGCGGTTGAATGATATATTTGCATGTTTGAAAATCATATCACTTTCAAATGATGCATTTGTATGGGTATCGTGTCACGTTAAATGATGTATTTATGGGTATCTTAAGAACTTTGTTGTTAATTAACTAAAGTAAAGACCACCGAAATAATTCATGCAATTCAATTTACATGTTTTGATCCTTAAACTGACACATACTTTACATGTTCCAGTATATTATTAGAATAATATTTAACGATTGAAAAGGAGCTTTCTTAAAACAAAAATAAAGATCGGGAAGAAATAACCAAGTTGGTAAGATAAAATATTCATTCTAATGGTGCTTTATGTGATTGCCAATGTCTCATTTCTCCATATAATTGCACAAATAACTTTATCTGCTGAAATTAAGGAGTGACAATTTGATTGCGACGGCAAGACAAATGTAATTTCCTGATGTATAAATGTACGTAGGAAAGTGTGTTATATTTCAGTTTGATGTTTATTTTTCAGAGAACCATCGTACAGACTTTAAATAAGTCTAAGATTTCAAAGGTAATAATGCCGACATTGAATGAATGAAATGAATGAAACCTGTGTAACGAAACGATGACAACAAAATAAATTAGCTTTAATTTGAACCGAAAAAAAAATCTATGAAAATATAGGGCATAACGTTCTGTCGATAAATTGTATGAAATATTGCATTGACTGTCACGTTTTAATTTCAGTGAAAAAATACTTTCTTGCATGCTAGACAGTATTTCCCGTGTGCTCATCTTACACCTCGAAAATCACACACTTCTTCAATAAAAATTCTTAAAAGAAAATCCTTCCTTTTTATATTCCTATCAATTGAAGTATGTAGTATGTAAGAAAACAAATTGAAGGAACCGCCTCGTTACCGCCTAAACAGGTTATCGTCGAGCCGGATATTTCCATCCGCACCTTCAAAAAGCGAACGATTTTTATTACATTAACTAATTACAGTTTGGCTTATTTTTCAAATCTGTTTTTTTTTTAAATTTCAGACTGCATTTCAACTGACAAGATTTTAATATGAAGGTCATTTAAAGTAGCACTGGATCTTCAAATCGTAGAAAGTGTGGACGGACGAGATTTTGGGAAAGTTGACTGGTATTCGGAATTATGGGTCTGGAATCGGACGAAGCGTCCGGTATTGAGGTATAAGGTTTAGGGGCGGACATGTTTTGAGGAACTCTACTCTATACGTTACCCATCGCTGTTTGTTAAGTAAGTCTTTCTTATCATAGCTAATCTATAGCTTTAAGTTTCATCATTAGTTTTCCAATGTCCATACTATGCATTTAATACAAGAGCTGTTTGTAAAACCCGTTTGCCCCCATGTTGGCTTGTTCCATGACTTTGATTTTTGGCCTATTAAACCGAAAAACGATAGGTGCCATCGATTTCATAACCCAATTATTCTTTCAAGCTTGAAAACATTGGGTCAGGTGGTTCTCAAGTGAACTGTTTTCAAGGTTCAGGCCCTGTGACCTTGACCTTTATCTTACTGACTCCGAAAACAATAGGAGTTATCAGCTCCATTTAGCCCAATCATGCTATCAAGTTCAAAGGTTCTCGGTGAAGTGATTCTCAAGTTACCGTGCAGAAATAGTTTTCAATAATCAGGACCCTATGACCTTGATCTTTGATTTATGGACATCAAGACAATTGGAGTCTTTTACTTCAAAATCTAAATCGTACTATCATAATTGAAGGTTCTGTGTCAAGTGGTTCTCAAGTTATGAGAGGAAACCGTTTTCAATATTCAGGTCTCTGTGACCTTGACCTTTGACATATCGACCCCCAAAACAATAGAGTCACCTATTTGATAAGCCCAATTATCCTTTCAGGTTTGATGGTTCTAGGTCAAGTGGTTTTAAAGTTATTTAGCTGAAACCTCTTTGAACGGTCTTGTCCCTGTGACCTTGACCTCTGACTTATTGACCCAAAAAGCAAATGCGGTCATCTCCTTTATAAGCCTAATCATGCTGTCAAGTTTGAAGGTTCTAGCCTAGAAATTCTAGGTCAAGTGGTTCTGAAGTTACTTGGTGGGAATTGTTTTCAAATTTCAGGCCCCTGTGACCTTGAATTTTGATCTACTAGCCTCAAAGACTTTAGGGTCCATTTACTTCATAAGCTTGATAGTGTTACTAGGTTCTAAGGTTCTGGGGTTTAGTGGTTCTAAAGTTATTGGGCATAGACAGTTTTCAGGGATCCGGCCCATTTGGCCTTGCCTTTGATTTATTGACCCCAAAAAACATTAGGGGCCATTAACTTCATAAGCCAAATTATGCTACCAAGTTTGAAGTGAAGGTCAAGTGTTTCTCAAGATATTGGGCGGATATCGAATTAAGGGTTCCGATCCAAGTGACCTTGACATTTGATCTATCCAAGAAACAATTGCTGTCATCTGTTTGATAAGCATTATGATGTTACCAAGTTTGAAGGTACTCAAGTTATTGAGCGGAATTGTAGTCGCCTGTAACTGTGACCTTTGATCTACTGACCCTAAAAACCGACCGACGGCCGCGATACAAAACACATTATGCCCTGTAGCACCGGCTTAAACGGAATTTCATTATAGTAAATCTGAATGTACTCCATGATCCCAAAGGACCAAAAATATAACTGATTTTATAAGAAACAACTACTATGAACCTATTAACTTCTGAGGTATATTTTAAATAATATAAAAACTTACATCATCAAACCTTCTATCAATAAGATCAATTTTATAAGACATGCGAATGTTAGATTATTGCAAGATATCTTTATAACAAACTGTGTATAAAGGTTATAGGTCTTTAGACATAGTGCACTGTATCTCTGCAATGTATGACCATATGTATAAAATTATATACACCTCTGCCTGACATTCGCCAAGCTTCCCCTTTAACCGGCGCGTGCGTCATTTTCACACGCTTATGTAATTAGCGTCGGTATACGAAAAACAAATTAAACAAAGTGGCTTTCGTTCACTGCAATGCTTTAATTGGCTTTGATTAATACGAATAAAATTATCTAAAATAATTGAGCAATGTCTGTTTTTATTTTTTCTGCATAAAAACGGGAGATTTAATGTTAACTTTCATACTACTTTAGCATGGCTGAATAACTTAGTAAAGGACCCGGAAACTGGCGGATAGCTAAGTCGGCTACTGGAAAGCAAGGAACAAAACGAAAATAAGATAAAAAAACTTTAGAAACAAAATATATAACGCCATCATCAAATGTGAAAAACACAATCTCATGTGTTAGAACTATGTACAAATCTCTCTCCAAATTAGAGTTCAACAAACCTTCGGTGGTTCAGTTCTCCATCAAGGATTTATTCAAAAACAATAAACTGTAAAACTGTATACTGTACATGACTCACTGGTATTATGAATAAACTGACGTATGCTCATTAGTTGTGTAGATTCCATGTGTCTATTTATAGCCTATGTCTACATGTGACGTCATTTAGTACTGTTTTCAAATATTTCTGTGTACATGTCCGTGAATTAATTGTTTGCGTTTTAACGTGTTTATATTTGAAAATATTTGCATTGGACTATGATTCATAAAGGTTTGCTATTCATGTCTTCATGTCTTCTTATTTAATGCTGTCTTCACCAAATTCTTATGATTATATGTTAGTGTTTTATTTATGTTTTTTCATATCTATGTCATGTTTGAAAATAAATAATAAAGACTATTTCAGCGTTATTTTTACTAATCATCGTATCATACACACATGTAGGTATAATACGACAATATATATCGATGTAAGGTTTGTAACACATCATGCCCTCGAATTTTCAAATTCAAAATGGCCGCCATTTGGATGGCTCGAACAACGGAAAACTCGGAACTTATTTCAACGGGACCCTCGAGTTCGAGCCATCGAAGTTCGACTGTATTACAACTGCAAATAAAGTACAAAGAAACATTTTCTCTAAGGTCATTACCTAAAGAAATGGTCCAAAACATTTAGATATTTTCTTGGAGTCTCTAATACCCTCAAATGTAACATGCAACATTTAGAAGTAACTAAAACCGTATCTATAGTGTCACTTGTGTATCTCAGAAATATATATCAAACGTATAAAAAAATCTTGTGGAAGCATAGAACGCAGTGCTTTTGATTGTTCGTGATAGGAACTCTTTCGGATCATCTAGTACCGGCTAAAGCGGAACTCTCGTACAAAATGTACGTATCTAAAAAAAAAACAACAAACAAATCATAAAGCCATTACAGGTGAACATCGAGACCCCCGCTGTAATGTAACATTTGCATTCTTACACTTTAATCCTCTCTCTAATCCACAGCCTTCTACCCGAAGTAATTTTATTGTTTTCACTTATCACGTAACTCCCGCGGGTGTCGGTTGTACATTATCATCATCGCAATCAATTTGATCATTGTTTAAAGTTACACTTGAGGCTTGATTGCACCATTTACGAAGTGTTTCCTTCACATAAAACATCAATAACTGGTTTATCAAGGACTATTGTCATAATCTGTTAAAGCTGCATTCTGCTGAAGCTATACATATGCCTGGTATAATAACAAAAGCAAAATTCAGGATTTTACATAATTTGGCATGTTAAATAATCGCGGGGAACAATTGTTTGTAAGAAATTAGATAATTCAAAAATCTGCTACACCATTCATTCTTATGGAGAACTAGGTTTGTGACGTAAATCCAAATTTATTACAGGAAAAACCGATGCATGCAAGTGTTCCCTAACGAAAATCCAAGAATCCCTAAAATGTTTTAAATTTAAATAATAATGTCTTTTTTTCATATTTCAAAACATTTTATTCTAAATGAATATTAAAAAGGTCTATATAAAATAAAATGACATAAGCTTGGGCATCGCATATAAAAGTCACAAATCCTAACTTCTGACACATTTTATGGAGAATATCAACAACATATATTAGATCTTTGAAAATGTTTCATAATTCATCAAATATTGGTTATATTTAAAACGAGGACAACAGTGTATCCGAAACTATATATTAGCAATTAATGTCACTTTAGAACCTATTGGATATATTGATCAAACCACATAAGTCTGCATGTAGCGAGACTATATATAAATAATTTTACATCAACTTATATGCTTTCGACAAATTCATAAAATACAATCTTTTTGACGTAATTGCCAATTTACCGGTCTGGTGTGTTTCCAGATTTACTTCCGTTGTAGACACATTATAAGACTTGTAGAGATGCAGTATCGGAAAAAAACTGTTACTTTTGCTAAAAAAAGATTAATTACGGGCCCGAAATGTCAAGCCAGACTTGGTTAACATCTTTAGGATAACTGAAAAACACTTTCCCGTTGTTTAATATTAAAAAGGTCATTGTTTGAAAATGTTTGTCTCTGGCTTGTTTTCTACTGTTTTTATAATATAGTACATTGGCTGGATAGAAGCCTGATTGAAGAGGACATTTTGTTTTACCTTAGTGGACGTACAGAGAAATGTGAGTTTAATAAGTCTTACTTGATAAATCTTTATTTTGTGCTGAAAAACATCATCAAATTGTCAACTTTCGTTTATAACAGAACGAGAGTGTGATACATAACTAAAAGCAAACAATATTCAAATATATGAACTAATTTTGGCAATACTCACGTCAAATACAATCCAGACGACTTCAGTCCCTTAGCTATTTAGATAATAACTTGTAAATCCTACATACGTTCGCTACGTTACTTTTAACTTGTAGTTCATTTTAACAGAATAAATAAAACTATACGCTGAATTTCTAAATACAAATTCTGCACATGTTGGTAGCACACCAGGCGACTTAATATGTCTCGGATTTAATCACTCATAGAACTCTAAAATAAATTACATTTATTAAGTTCTTCTTTTATCCGAAGTTTAGTCCGATAAATGACCAAAGAATGGTATTGTTTCAGAGTGTCGTCGTCAATATACAAGGTGCAACAGTGTACACATTAACAGCCTGCCCAAACCTATATAAAAAGTAATACATGTACTTCCATCAGAATTTGATACTGGTACACAAGCATGCGCTACGAATGTAGCAATATATGAGCAGCAGTTGTTTCAATAATTAATATAAGGTGTAACAAAGTGCAAACCAAAGTCTTGCATCCTTCATTCGTTTCCGTTTTTGTAAATTTTTCTTCCGTACAATAAGTATTGTTTGATTTAGTTATAACATTTTCAAACAACGATTTTTGTTCGGATAGTAAATCGCTTTCCATAAAAAAATCATCTCTCACATCAAGATTTGTCATCTTATGTTTTGTTTTCAAATTGAATCAAAATAGGTAACAATAAAAGTGTTGAATAAGATTATGTATAGCTTATAAAGTCACATCGGCACATACTGGGTCACAAAGCTGTATAAGAACTTCGCTATCCATTATTCAAAACTAATAATATTATATCCATCGTCTGTATAAAACAAGAGGTTTCATTTAAAGCGATTCACTATCCGAACAAAAATCATTGTTTGAAAATGTTATAAAAAGAAAAGAATAGCAGTAAGATTTATAAGACTTGTCATTTCAACTAGACATTTTTATAGAAAGCTCCGGTGCAATACCTTCATAAGTTTCTACGACGTTCAAGGTTAACAAGCATTTTGCCATATTCAAAAAAAAATATATCTAAATAACAGGCAGAGTGAAGAAACTTGATGTGCTTATTTGTCACTGATTGTACAGGTTTTTAAGCCATCAAATCCAATGCATAAGATGGTTTTAGTTAAACATGGTTGGCAATTTACATCGAAATGTGATAGGGATATCTCAAAAAATTAAAGTAGCTGTGTAGTAACAATTTAGACACCTCATTACTATTGGAATGCACCGAAGTGAGACTTTGAGCGAAAAGAAGCAAGCCAGTTCCTAGCAAGGGAGATACTGTAACTAATGTCCATGTGGAGGTATGAAGCGTCCAGGGAAAGAAACTTTGATCTCCCGCAGACGCTCCGACATATTTTTATTTAATATAACCTTATATTAATTTACTTAAAATAATTTCGTTTAGTCAAGGTATGTATTAAAATTGACCTCAAATGTTGGTTTATTACACCAAGTCAACGTGTCTGTCAACCATAATATTGACTTTAGCTAGTTGCGGATACATTGGAAAGCAATATAGGAAATTATATTTTCAAAAATTTAAAAACGGACTAACTCAAAATATTGAAATATTAAAACTTTGTCAATTTTCATGTCAGTGGTCACAGAGGACAGTGACATATCACACACACAGATCTGAGATTTAAATTTCACCATCATTCCCATGTAATCCGCCAATGGAGCTAATAAACCATGAATTGGAAATTGTCTTAGGGAGAGAAAACGCACAAATAGACCCACTAAATCATTACATGGACAGTGGAATAGGAAACGACTTGTTGCTTGAGTATCTATTGCTAAGTGTAAAAGTCATTTATAAAAATGACTCACAAGTTTGATTTTATTCTATCTGATTAAGTCTGTGTTTCTTACGTTAAAAGAACATCCACTGGACAAACTAGAAACAATGATATCAAGGAGAAGAGATAACAGTTAAAGCTGGATTCTAATTTCCAATCTCCTCAGGAATACTAGTATTAACGTTACTTTTTACATCAAAATTACTGAAGAACTCGTCTGAATACCTCTTCTGCCTCTGAAAACTCAACAAAATTATTAAAGGGAGTTGCCACCAGATCGTTCGAAAACAAAAATATTTTTTTTATATATCTGGAGATAAATGCTATATTTCTTAAGATGGCTTTAAAGCAGCATGCCTCCAAATCGTTCGACAACAAAATTTTCTTTTTTAGATATCTTGAAATAAATGCTATATTTCTTAAGAAGGCTTTAAAACTTAATTACTTACAAAATTTATGTTACGGAAACACATGAGAATTTGCTGTTTTTACTACTTTTTACGATGAAAATTCAAAAGCGTTTGGAAACTCTAAATTTGAAGTCAAAATGTGTTTTGTTGCCGCGGCGGTCCGGGGTTCGATTCCCAAAGCAGTCATCTTTTTTCCATGATTTGGAATTTTTACAATGTTTTAGAAACAAAAACTCATATTCTAATGTTAATAACATAACCAAAATTCAATATGAAAGAAGATTATTTTTAGCCAAATCTGAAGGTCAGTGCCTTTAAAATGAAAGTAATATAGCAATAATAATACTTAAATGCCACCTAATCGGGGGTCACTTAAATGTTTTAGATCCATTAAATACTTCTACACTTCGAGAAAACAAAAAGCATTTGCAGAACTAAACAAACTTGAATTTAGAAAGAGGTGTGAGGTTATGGTGACTGCATATCACAAGTCGTTTCTACAATTAAGATTATCTAGGTAAAGTATTTCGCGAAATACAATTTACATTTTATGTGTAGAAACTATATAATACAAAGTTACATTCATGTGCAACATCTTATGCAATTTTAAGAAACAGAAATTTAATTCCCAGTGAAAATTTCCAGTCTTAAAACGCCGGTACATAGCATAATCCTGTTACAAAAAAACAGATAGATACCACGCTTCCTATTCCCGATGAATCACGGAGATTTATTGTGTGATCTATTACCGTTTGTAATTGAAACGACCGACACGTACTAGATTCAACCAAATAAATGATTAGCAACACGACACAGACTTGGTGATATATTGGCTTATTAGCATATAATCAGATACGCATTGTCCTCGTTTACGTCATGATATCCGCCAATGCTTTGTTTATGTCTTTTTAGTGGATTTTTTGTTTCCTAACCTTAAACTCTTCTGATATTTGTGATCATCTTCAAAGTGATTGGAGTGTGGTATCATTTCATTTGCCTGTACTGCGGATAATTACCCTTACTTGCCTGACCGTCTGTCCAGCAATCCGTCCGTTACAAAAAGAGTCCATTCTGTATTCATTAAACATTTATAACTGCCACAACATACGAGGAAACTGGTTGTATGTCATGACCCTTATCTTTATTTTCGGCAACAATGTCTGCTTTTACTTGGTACAGATATTGTTAATAATGAAGCGATGTGCAATTTGTATTTCGAATTCATATCATTTCTGCAGGAAGGTCGTAAGCTAATAATAAGTATTCCCACGTTTTAAGCATTCAGTCATTTTTTAGATACTTGTGTTGCACACAATGTGCAGGAACGCAAAGTAAAGGCGTGTTTCAGGTCAATGTAACATGACTAAATTCAGCTCTGTATCTAACTTTACATAGAATGATTTTTAAATGACTTAGCACAAATACTGCCTACCGCTAATATATGCAGAATGTTATTCTGATTCAGTGTCCAAACAGTTATCATGTTTAATAAGTAGTATTAACGTTAACAAATGTGACCGACTTGGTTACGATAAGTAATATCTGGTAATTTGAATTTTAAAGCCTTATTTTTGTTTTAATATTTCATCCAATTTGAATTAATCGAACGCAGAAAATAAGTACGTAGTTGAAGACGCATCGCTTTAAATGCTCAAATAGCCTTTAAAAGACGAAGCATTCTGCGTTGTAGAAAACGTGTAAACATGCAAACCCAGAGTTAATGTCTTTCAGAGACCATATGAATTTTCACATACATTAATACTAGTAACAGTCGTATGATCGTCCAACATCAGTCTAGAAAATAATATTAGCATAAAGTTGGTATAAATTCGTCCCATGTTTGGAAATAACTATTCACCTTTAAATGCAAAATATATACAATACATGTCATTTCGATATATGAAATAAAATATACTTTAATTAACTAACTTACAAAATAAGCCGATATTTTATAAGTAGTAGTTAAGCATCATGCCCCGATGCATATTTCTGCAGAACCAAAAATAACCCTCTGTTGCGTGTTTGTCAATCTGTCAAATCATCAAACGTTGCACTGCATCTATCTCCATGAAAAAAAGTTTTGTTTAATTGGTCATCACGAAAGTAATAACGCTTTTATACATAAAATGAAAGTGTCTGAACATGATATGCTATTTATAAGGCATACTACAAGTAAAAGCTTAAAAGACACGTGTCTCTTCCAAAGAACTAAGTACAAGCACTCTGCTGTTTACAGCTTAAAAGAGTAAAAGTTTTTTCTTAACTTACAATTTTGACAGCATTTCTCGATTGAAGATATTCATAGCATTGTTGTCTGAGGATGTTTAGAACTTTCGATAGTTTTAATTGCGTATTTGTCTGTTGTATATTCAGATAGTAGGTAAACAAACTTGGATGTAATAGTTCTCTTAAATTGGCCAATTTGAGATAGGATCAATTATTTCAGTTCCGTATAATTAAGCATTTTCAAATGGTACATGTTTAGAACATTGTATTGATTTTATTAATGGTTAATGGTATTCTAAACTAAATGTCTCTGAAGTATTCTGTGACATGTATCGCTGTCTTCAGAATTTGCTGAGAATTACAACAAGACACAATAACTGTTATTAACGAAACAGAAATTCTGTTCTCAATACAGTCTGACCCCGATTTGTACATAAAAAATGCATGTCAGCAGCCTTAATATTTCTCAACACAGATATCCTGGTATCCGCGTGTCCATAACGTTTGTCTTTTATTGATAGTCGATACGTTTCGAGTGATTAGTCATTTAATTAGCAAATACTGAAGATGAAATATAGTAATGTTCACCACATGTCGGTAGAGAACATAATACATGTATATATTAAATGAATACGTCTCCGACACCATGCTATTTCTAACGTTAACATAAAACTGAAAAAAATATACTTACTAAGATTAAACTGCCTAACATGCCAGCGATTTGGCGGTCAGCGATTTGGCGAGCAGATCAGTTAAAATTGAAAACTACATATGTTTTTAAACTGAACATAATTCTAAGTCTAGGCGATTTTAAAATGAAGACCGGTGACAATGCCATTATGAAAATCATACATAAAAAAGAAATAATATGTTTTGCAGGCAATCTACACATTGTTTTGTGTCAACATAAACTAAGAAAAACAAACGTGGCTGAATAACCAATTTTAAAATGTTGTCAAAGTTAAGGATGAGATATTCACTGTCCACTGTTTATTCACACTCCTTAAACTATTATTGAAATAACTGTACGTTGTAGGATGCCACTTCATATGAAGGAAGAAAATAACATAACGTTAAGTATATTTGGGAAAGAATATTTTCTAAAACAACAGACTCAGTCTGATAATTTTCATAAGAAATCATTGCTGAGTCGTAGATTTCGAGTTTCATACGCAGCCCTTTTGAAGTACTTGAAGATTAGAAGATTGTGTGTTATTTACGCAGCACATGTTCGCTAACGGTTTCTCCAATTGCATTAGGCTTTAAAAGCGAACAGCATGGATCCTGACCAGTCTGCGCATCCATGCTGGTCGCAAAGCCACAATGTTGGTTTTCTCATGGCACGGCTCAATTATATTTATTTACTTCTATGATGGTTTTGCGTAGAACTACTAAATTAATTGGAACATATTAGAGAAGAGCAGTATAACAGGCGAAAATAAGATAAATTAGATTACCATAAGAAGACAGTACACAAGACTCTCTGTAACGACACTGTAGGACACATTTCCTTGATTAGATATTATCCTAATGAGAGCATTGTTGAGCCAATTTATTCACGTCTAGCAAGCGAATTTTACACTCATTGTAGGAATTACGAAGATATGGGTGGCTCTGCAGTTTTTCCTGTCTAAATAAGCTACCGTACAGATTTGCTGGAAATTTATTTCATTATTTTGAACTTCAATTTCATGTTACTTATTGCTTTTATTGCTATGTTCGTCAAATAAAAGTATTTTCCAAATTAAACTATTTTGATAAGTTAATATCAGAAAAGCATTTCTTTCAATTTTGTGAATGATTTATTACTTTGAATTATCAAGATAAAGGTATTCAATTATATAGTTAATTAAACTCTGGTCAGAATTTAATTTAAAGTTCAAATAGGTTCCAATAAACATTCATTTTAAAACTAGTAAGTTTTGGACATAAATACATGCACTAAAGTATAACCTTGAAAGATATAAAATATGTTTGAAAGGCACAAGAGGATTTTTTATGGCAAACGTTCATAAAAGTAAACAGAAGTTCTGTGTTAAAGCATCTTATTTTGACATGATGTAATCATGTTAATATATATTCTTATTGCAACGCGTTTGTTAATTTACAACAATGCACAGTTTATCCAGTCAATATTGTGACAAACCGCTTAGAAAAGGAGTTTGAACACCCTGCCATGGAAAACAGTGAATCGATCATTAATTCAGCATTGCCCGTGATTACATCAATTACAGCAATTCAGTTGGGACAGTTATCAACTTATTCTGTTTCATATAAATACAGTATCACACAGTTAATCAACAATATTCACTACAGATACTTTCAAGGTAGTCCCAGGAGACCACTTGATTATTTATTCCACTTATTATATATGTTCCAGTAATGTTAGAATTTCCAAGAATTTACAAAGAATGCGACGGAACAAATGAATAAGAATCGTCACTTGACTTCGCGCCATATGCAAAAACTTTCCGAAATGCCTCACGACATCATTTATTTATTACATGACTTTATTCTATTGTTTCTTTGATTGGCTGAAAACGGTTCGAAAAGCAATGAGTACATATCATATCAACTTATCTTTGGTTATAAAAAGTTCGAAAATAAAAATAGATCGAAGTAGGTGCTCTGAAAACCAATATCAACCTGATTTGGTCTGATTTGGTCTAAATTTATTCCTTATTTCTTTATTAAAGATACAATTGTAATAACACGACTGACTATATATTTATTCATGTAATAAAACAATTATTGACTTTTTCATAGGTTAATATCAGGATTTATCAACCCTCAAAAAGTTATATTCACCTCGCCTTCGGCTCGGTGAATATAACTCTTCTCGGGTTGATAAATCCAGATATCAACCTATGAAAAAGTCGATAATTGTATAATATCCATTTAAAGTTCCATAAGGCTCTCAACTTTATGTTAAAAACAGATAATGCTACTGTCTAAATAGAGACTACACATAACTGAGTGGTAAGATAAATGCTACTTTCAATATTACACATGAAATTATGAAGTTAAGGTATTATAAGGCGATAATCAAGACCTATGACAAATACATGAGAAAACAAGCATCAAACATTGGATTTAACAAAAAATAACATATTCATGATAAAAACTGTGGTAGATACATTTTAATCAAAGGCATTATGACCCTTTAACGTTCGTATCATTATTATCATATTGTCCCATGTAATTTCTTACTTTTATATATTTGACAATCTATATATTTATTCAGTTTGATACTATAAGGCTGGTTTGCAATCGGTTCGACCGACGTTAAGTACTTCTGTGTGTGTGTGTGTGTGCGTGCGTGCGTGCGTGCGTGTGGTGTGTGTGCGTGTATGTGTGTGTGTGTGTTTTGGTGTGTGTGTTCGGGTTTAACGTCATACCAACGACGGTGTCTACTTGTAGCGGTGAGCACAATGCCCAACTTTATAGTGCTACCTCACTAGAATATCACGCCGTAGACACGTTGCATGATACCCAACCCAGTCACTTTATACTGACACCGGGGTGACCAGTCCTAGCACTATCCCCTTAATGATGAGCGCCAAGCGAAGAAGCTGCTAGTACCCTTTTTACATCTTTGGTATGACGCGACCGGGGATCGAACGCACGACCTCCCGCACTCGAAGCGGACGCTCTACCATTAGACTACCGAGGCGGGTTTTAAGTACTTCTATATTCTGTACACTCATTTCCACGATGTATACGAGACACACTACACAACTTACATAGACCTCCCCAGATATGTCAAATTGGTAAGAGAGTTAAACGGATTGATAACTCTTAACGTTACATAACATTTGGGATATGGTAAGGAGAAAATAATGAACGAGATGCAAAGACGATGAACATAGATGAAACATAGATTTTGTAAGTGAAATGACTTATTTCAGTGGTAATAGCACAGATAGATAATACAAAATAACGTATCATCGATTTCGCTTAAAGTGTCTGTTGTTAATTTGTTTTTAATATCGTTATTATATCGTTCGCTTGAATGCTGCAATCGACATTTGATGCATGATTGCCTGGATGATTTTAACAATATCAGTAACAATTTACTAAAATGTTTTAAGGCTGTTGTTTCTTGATTTACTGAAAAATATGTTGTTCTAGAATAGAATGCTTTTATTTAATTCATATGGTACTGGTCATAATCAGAGAAGTCAGTAGTCATCAATATTCATAGCGTCGCTATGACTAAATGTTAGGTATCGAATGATTGTAAAGCGATTGCGAATTTATCCTTTCTGTGTAGTTAAATTAATGCTGTGATAACTCCGAACAAAATATCCAAGACGTTTGCATTTTGACAATTTATTCAACATATGAAAAAATATATCTGTTCTAAAGGAAAAGTTTTGTTGCTTTTCAAAGTCATGTCATACAAAAACGCGTTTCTAAATATAAATTTAAAAAGAACATTTAAAAGCAATCTAAATGTTTCCAATAAAAACGCTGTATACTAAACTGACAATATAACTGAAATATCAGTTAAAAATCATAGTTCTTTAATTCAGCTGTGTCCTGCACTGTAACTTGTATCTACATACAACATTAGATTAAGAAGCAGTGCATGATTCATCATCAATTTCAAATAAACATACATATACTGAAGAAGAATGGCAACAATATTTTAATTCTGAGAAATAATCCGCCCAATATGCTTTAGAATACTAAACTGTAACGTTAGTTATTAACAGTCTTATTTCCCAAAAGGATATTTCACTTGATATACATGGTATTAATTTCCATGCGAGAAAGAAATATATATGGCCGGAAGAGTTACAGATGGTGACGAATCTATCGTTTTCATTTCCTTTACGCGTTTCGCTAAATCATGCGATTCTTCATTTGACGTCAAAACTATTCTTTTAAATCTGACAGAATATCAGCTTTTATGATTATCAAACACGAATTTGAAATTTTACAGATGCTAATAATAGCCCTTTATAGACGCTGCAGGATAGCGGATATGGTCGTTGTCTGCTCAAAACTTCTTTTATACCATCAGCTGGACACCCTTCACCCAAAACATGAAGTACAAACATGTCGTTTTTCTACATGTTCAAATGGTCACAACTGCTAGTAATTGCCGTTTCGTTTTATGTCAGTCTAGGAGAAACAATGTTTAAAGAAAATAAATATGTTTTCATCCATTTCATATTATGTACGGATGAACTGATCGTTATTTTCATATAAACAACAATAGTACAATTAATATCTAGGGCTAAAACACTTTTTCCTTACAAACATGTAAGTTAAATAGACACGACAATAATAATTATGAGATTTAGTTTGATGACTGTATTTTTAAATTACAATCAGGGTTTAAATTTTAAGGTGGTAGGTTACCTTGTTTTACCAGGGTAAATTCAAATTAGTTGAACCGCAGCAATTTTTTTTTGTATTACGTGTAATTCAATGTTTTAACTGCTACAATTTCAATTTCGTTTGTCTCTGTCCTTTCAAATAATTTTTTATAAAGGTTTGACGTACATGACCATCCAAAAGTATTTTATATTGAAAGAAGAAGGATAACATGGATATTTAACACTTTTCAGTGTATTTTGGTATCATTTTTATCCGTAGAAGTCTGCATAATTGATAATTTTACTAGTATGCGCGTAAGCTTTCTAAAATCAGCTTAAAATGTATATCTCGCGGGGCTCGTGTTTTCATTTTCTCTCATTTTTAAACAGCTATGTATGAAAACAGTTTTTTTCGACGGCTTCAGTGCCATTCTGGTAATAACCAACAGGGAATATTTGGGGTAACATTATTAGCAAAATACCAAGTCATTTACATGGTACATTATTTTTCTTAAGGTTTAAAAAAACCATGGCAACAGAGATGTTTAAATAACTTATATCTTGATTTTTATCGTAATTTCTTAAAAAAATAAAATAAATAAAAGTATCTAATGTAGCTTTAAAACATCTTATTTCTAAGGTAAGTAATATTTCCGTGCTATCTGCATTTATTTAAACAAATTTCACAGCTTAAAGTAAGCAGTACCCCTAATCTGACATATTTTTATGGAAAAATGCAGTCATTCTCATGGATAATGTTGAAATGCAAATAAAAAGCCGAAACTGTGTTCCTTAAATAGACCCATGTCAACGCTTTTGAATTTTACATTTAGATATATAGGTCATGGGGTTCGTTTCCATGGTAACATCAATTTAATTTAAGAAACCACAATTTTCTACTGAAATTTGAGCAATTGTAGAGCTTAGATATAGTATATAAGTATCAAATTATAAACGGAAACTGAAAAATAGGTATTACAAATCAAACTGCCCCATTTTTATTTGAAAATGGCCGTAATGGGTAACCTTTCACCGACCTTTATTCCCAATAACATCAATTACCATCATCCATTTTCTTACATTCCGCATAACATTTCAATATAACTACATAAAAGAAGCAAGACATTTTTAGAGCGAAAGACTCGTAAAAATATTTCAGCAAATAATGGCAGTTTGAAAATAGTTCAAATAAAGAAAAAGCACAGAATTACGTACTTTCAAAATAAAAGCTATTAATTTTTCGCGGTAACTGACACGTAGCGCCATGACGTCAATGACGTCATATTTAGGCAACACTGTTTTGAAGCGTTTTTGCGGCAATTTTTCATTATTTCTGCATTAATAAACCATTAAGCATCAGATCGGAGACAGGAACATGATTTATTTTCAGAAGAATGGATATACAAACACATTTAGTTATGTCATCGTAAATCGTCACGTTAGCTTCCGGTTTGGCATGCGCACATACAAATATTAAGGTAACCTATCTCCATAATCAGATGTCAAATTGCAATTAACATGGAGAGTTCTGTTTGGCTGTTATATCTAGATTGATAGCCTGATATTTACTTTGAATGTTTGATACACGTGGAATGAACACGATTTAATTTGTAGCAAATCATTTCTGGCAAATGAAGGTCAAAAATGTACAAAAAACATTTACAACTTAAGCAAAACTCAACGAGGCAACCAAGGTTAAGGACAATATATTTTAATTTCTGATGAGAATCTGCATTCCTCATTGTAGATTTTTGTTGGTGTGGTACTAACCTCAACAAAACGAATACAAAAACATCAAAAGATAACAGGACTTTAATGAGTATGTATCTAAGAGCTGCTGTTTAAGACCAGATAAATCACATGCAGATCAAGCTATACAAGTATCTCTTAGACTCTAAATGAAAATATAGACGTTTAAGCTATATTGGAGTACTTATTAATATGTGTTAGCTTTAGACAATTTGATTACACTTATAGATGTATTTGCGATATACATGACACGAGTAAAGAGAATAACCCGCTGAAATCAAATCAAGAAACAAAATTAGGGACAGCAGAACCATTAGAAGCACCTTTGCAAATCACCAACCTATATCGCAAACCAGGCCAACCACAACAGATGCATTAAACAGAATGCTTCATATTCCTCTCAACTTCAAAAAGTAATAAAAAATGGAGACTTTGTCCATTGCATCGTATGAAAAATCTTATAAAAATAGTACTGCTAACACATTACATTTAGTACTGCTAACACATTACATTACTGAGAGATATTCCAAAAGATTTGAGCTAACGAAAATCAAAGTACGTTTGCTTTTGTTTTGATCCAGCGAAATAAATTTCTATCTAAATGCAAAAGTCAATATCTTCTCCTGTAGCTCTTATTAATTCTGATCATAACATAGTTACAATATCTGAAATGTCGTCAATTTCTTTTAAGATCGCCTTAAGATGAATCTCGCGTAAAGTGTCGTATCAAAATGAGACTGAATAATTGCTGCCGGCGTAACAGGACATTTGAGTGATCCTTATGTGAGAATGATAAACGAGTTTAGAGAGAATGAAGAAAGATCGAAAATAGATATTTTATGCAAACGAGGTCTGCAAGTACAATAACAACATTTATTCTTACATTCCGCTTATTGCATTGGCCAAGAACTGTTCACATTGAGGTCTATAGAATGTGATATTCACTGCAAACCCTTGCTAAATTTACTAAACTGCTAACAGTTTAGGTTGTTTTAAAGGTCGGTCTTTTAGCTCTATAGAGTAGCAATGGTGTAGTAATCTTTTCTAATGTTTATTCTCATTTGTATAGCCAATAGTTTTTTCCAAGTGTAAAGCTCTGGTCAGCGATTTTTTCAGATAGTGGATGCAATATATGTGAAAGGGAAGAAGAGCAATATGTGCTTTTCCAACATTCCACGCCTGTTAATTTGGACCCCAAAACTTGTAAATTGAACTCCTGCCCTCTTGAGTGTTAAGCGGGATGTACTTACCTTTGAGCCACAGATTTTATGTTTGTTTTGTTTTGGGTTTAACGCCGTATTTTCAACAGTATTTCAGGTATGTAGCGGTGGGCAGTTAACATAACCAGTGTTCCTGGATTCTGTACCAGTACAAACCCGTTCTCCGCAAGTAACTACCAACTTCCTGGCCACATGAATCAGAGGTGGAGGACTAATGACTTCAGACACAATGTCGTGTATTAAATAGTCACGGAGAACATATGCTCCGCCCGAGGATCGAACATGCGACCCGCAATCCGTAAATGAACGCTCTTTCTATTGAGCTAAGCGGGCGGGCTTAGAGCCACAGTGGAACTATGAAGACATATCTTACAACCATATGTATATACAATACATTTCAGTTACGGCAGCGTGACAAAAATCGTTTAACATTGAATTGTTTTTGTATTGTAGCTTTTCTTTTCTACGTAGAAAATTTATTGGGCGCTATTTTCTTATTATCAAACGCTAATTAACATTGGTTTTCAATGTTCAAAGCACTAAGCTGGACGCTTGTAAAACCGTAAACAGCAAGCGTCTACTGACTTCGCCATTTACTAGGTCATAAACGGGTAAATAGTTTTCCCTTTATATTCTATATAAAGCTGACATTTTTAAAGAGCTACCAAACATAGCTCGACTAATTTCAGAGTTTCAGAGATCAAGTCCTTACCCAACTATATCAATTAAAGAATTATGTGACTAGATGGAAATTGCACAACTATATCAAAAAGTAAAATGCGAGCTTAAGCTAAGATGTTCATGCATCGATAGTCATTTGAATAGTTATTAAAACACATTATATAGTTTTTAAAACACATTGAAGTAATTATGCTAAACTGTCCAGTAAATGATTCTTTACTAATGTTTTAAAAACAGGTAATTTCTCAGTCTGTGCTATACTAGCAGGCAACTTATTCCATAGGGAAAATACCGGAAAAGAAAAAGGACTTTAACCCAAAACCTTTGAACTTTGGAACAGCAAAAGCACCTTTGTGACTTAACCTTGTCCTATATGAATGCACAGTATCCTGTGGGATAAAATTGTCTCCTATGTAGTCCGGGGCTAAGCCATTTTTTTATCTTAAAAACATGACACAGGATAATCAGGTCTACACGTTTGTTGACTGGTAACCAGTTGAGAGATTTGACGTGCTCTGGGCCAATGTGTGACCTAGCATCAAGGTCCAGAACAAACCTCATTAACTTATTCTGTGTGGTTTGGAGCTTGGATTTAAGTAAATGAGTCAGACTATGGTACCATATAGAACAGGTCTAATCAAAATGACATTGGATTAGGGCCATGACAAGAAGTTTCTTGGTGTGTTGAGTAAGATAACGTTTCTTCCGATATAGATATTTTAACCTTGCGTTAGCCTTTTTTAATACGGAGCGAGCCATGGAATCGTAAGATAGGGTCTGGTCAAGAGATGCACCAAAATATTTGACAGTAGAAGTTGGTTCAATAGTTGTACCATTACATGTAATATCAAGAGTTGGATTTGACCTTATTCTATGTTTAGATCCAAGTAAGATTGACTCAGTTTTACCTAAATGAAGTGACAACCAACTACCAATATCTACCAACCATTGACTGACAAGATGCAGGTCATCTTTCAAAGTTTTTTCTACAGATGACTTACATTTACCTGAAACAAGTATGCCAGAATAATCTGCATATAACAACAGCTGACATATCGTTGACGTAAATTAAAAATAAAAGAGGACCTAGTATGGACCCTTGTGGAACTCCACATGTAATGGGAGCAATAGCAGAATGAGTACCAGAGACATCCATCAGCTGTTGTCTATCTGAAAGATATGACTGGAACCATCTTAAAATGTCATCACCAAGTCCTGCTGAACGAAGCTTCATAAGAAGTTGTCAAAAGAGTTATGACAAAAGTGAAATAAAATGAAGGGTAAAATAGGGGTCATGTATCTGCTAAGAGAGATTTCTCTGGACATATTTGCTTACTTAAAATCACATTAAAATAACATTGCTGTGACCTAGAAGTACTACTCATACTAAAAAAGAGCGTCACTTCACCAAATACAATCTGCTCTCCCATTTGCCCTACCAAGATGTCAAAAATATATCCACAATGAAATTTAAACAGAACCTAGCTTTAATTTAGACATCTGTTGCCATGCCAAGTGAAAACTTAGTGTTCAAATACCTGGCAGCCTTTACGCGACTAGACCAAATGGCTCCCACGCTGGTTCCTTTACTTTAGTTAGGCCTTACTATGCGCATAGTGTACTGGAAGAAACCCGAACAACACCGATTCCAAAAAATATCACGGATTTTCAATTCGATAATTGTTTTCTTTTTCACACATTTAACCGTAATGCGACGATAGCGTCGCCGGTAGCTCTGCTATAAATGAACTCCGTTTTAATGAAGTTTTCCATTTTGTCCATGCCACTCCGATTACTTTTAGACAAACTTTATGTGATAGATGTTACAAAAAGTGTTACATCAATAAAATACAGAAAAAGGATAAATAGCCTTGAATATAAAGAACATCTGAGTGATGGTAATGAGAAAGTAATAGACGCGATGTTACAAAGCGACGAAGACACACGCATAAATAATTTATGGAAAAAAGGAAAAATCGAGGGCCAGGAATGAAGACGTATTCTCGAGATAAAATCATATTTTTGTAAGCAATACCAGCGACAGACGCATTACGCCAACGCCTACTGATAGGAACATATGTTTTGTAAAGGATATAATCTAGAGAAACAGAACAGGTTTATCTATAGATTTATTTAAGCATTTTCTCATGCGAGTTATTACTTTAAAACTCATTATACTACTTGGCTATTTTTCATGTAATCTATTTATATAAACAAGAAATATCTTTAAAAATGATGGTCGGCGAATTGTAACAAGGAAAGAAGTTTATGAATTTTTCATCTAACATTCATTTTTCATCTAACATTTTTCAAATTGCAAAACTAAACACCGCACTTTAAAAATTTAAATGGTTCTCTTTTAATTTTTCGCAAAGGTTTCGTAGGGTTGCAATTTTGTTTCGTTTATCCTTCGACGAATAATTAAAGCAGTAGTTTGATGAAGATTCATGAAGCGGTTCATGAGAAGAGGTCATTAAACGTGTTTATATGTTTAGCTAAATTGGTCCCTATCCCCATTGGTAACAAAATAGCAGGAGACCTTACGATATTGTTACACATCGAGTTTGATAAAAATCCATTACCTTTTAGTGGTTAATGCGAAGAAAGGCATATCTACTTTTAGCTATAGTGGTCCCTAATAGGGCCCAAGTTCCTATATAAATAAATTTGGAAGAGGACCTTATAATGATGCTTCAGACCAAGTATGACAAAGATCCACCAAGCTGTTCATGAGACGCTGTATAAAGGCATTTCTAGTTTTAGCTCTAGCAGCCCCTAAAAGGGGTCAAATGTCCCAGCTGAACAAAGTTGGCTGCGGGCCTAATAAAGATGCTACAAATCAAGTTTGATTAGAATACATGAGAAAAAATCAATTAACGGATTTTTTTTATTTATTATTTTTATTTATTTCTAAAATAGGCCAACTGATCCCACTTTAACAAATGCATTTTCGCTATTCATGAATCTTTGGACAATGACGTCAAACCTATAAAAAAGTGAAGGTCAAGCAAAACATATAATTGTAATTATTTCAATATTTCTGTTTCATAGGCAAAGTTTGACCGTAGTCATATCACATAGATAAACTGTATGCAGCGTACCTTCATTTCCGTGTAATGAGATTCAGTCATTATATAGCATATATATAATGAAACAGATTTCAACTGAGTTCAATATTTGCATACCAAACTAAAGAAAAATATTCATATATAATAAATCAGTTAAATGATTTATAACAAATATATCAAAGCAAACAAGTATTCATTTTAATATGCAATCTGAATAAGTCACAAATGCAAGAAACCTTTTCATATACAGACGACAATTGTAACAAGGAAAATCTTTTAAAAAACACTTCTCTACATAAAAGACTCTTATCATACCCTTATTCATGTGATACGCAGACCGTATTCAGCTCTTTCATTAATTTGATATATGTTGGTATTTGAACAGGTTTTTTATCATATTTATTAAACTTACTTATCATTTTGAGATATATCAATATTCTTGCTAAATATACTGAGCCAAAGTTAGCTTTAAAACTGTGAACAGCGTCGTTTAGGATAAACGCTTTGTCTACATTTCACTCAGCGTAGCACAATCAACAGAGTGAAAGAAATTGACACTCTCGTCCAATCAGGCAGAGGGTTACATAAATCTTCCATTTTGATAAATTATCTATAATGCGTTATCAAGTAGTTTGATTTGCAAACTGAAGTCACGTGGCATAGGTAACGAAAACGAATTTAGACGGCGTCGCCGAAAAAAGTGAAGGTCAAGCAAAACATACAATTGTAATTATTTCAATACTTCTGTTTCATAAGCAAAGTTTGACCGTAGTCATATCACATAGATAAACTGTATGCAGCGTACCTTCATTTCAGTGTAATGAGATTCAGTCATAATATAGCATATATATAATGAAACAGATTTCAACTGAGTTCAATATTTGCATACAATACTAAAGAAAAATATTCATATATAATAAATCAGTTAAATAATTTATAACAAATATATCAAAGCAAACAAGTACTCATTTTAATATGCAATCTGAATAAGTCAAAAAAGCAAGAAACCTTTTCATATACAGACGACAATTGTAACAAGGAAAATCTTTTAAAAAACACTTCTCTACATAAAAGACTCTTATCACACCCTTATTCATGTGATACGCAGACCGAATTCAGCTCTTTCTTTAATTTCATATATGTTTGTATTTGAACAGGATTTTATCATATTTATTAAACTTACTTATCATTTTGAGATATATCAATATTCTTGCTAACTATACTGAGCTAAAGTTAGCTTTAAAACTGTGAACAGCGTCGTTTAGGATAAACGCTTTGTCTATATTTCACTCAGCGTAGCACAATCAACAGAGTGAAAGAAATTGACACTCTCGTCCAATCAGGCAGAGGGTTGCATAAATCTTCCATTTTGATAAATTATCTATAATGCGTTATCAAGTAGTTTGATTTGCAAACTGAAGTCACGTGGCATAGGTAACGAAAACGAATTTAGACGGCGTCGCCGTAAAACGTCCTGATCTAATTATAATTTTTGTTTAAACTTACAGTTGAAAAATTCAATATCTTGAATTCCAAATGATATTTTGGGATTTGAAAATTTCTTCGAGATGATATGCGAGCTCGAGATACCAAGTTTCGACGGTATATTAAAACTTCCTGTACGTAAGTTTTTAAGAAAGAAAAAAAGATTCCAGCGGAATCATCATATGACATATTAACAGATTTGTACTTATATATGCTAAAGTATAAACAATTGACATTTGACAGTTTTTTTTCGAATTAAAAACTGAAATAGAATTGTAAGATTCTGTACAACATACAAAGCCCATTTATGACTTGATGTATTATACAACATTAAATACTATTGTTTCAGGACAAAAATATTATCGAGGACTTGTCGATTCATCAGTCGTTAATTGCTTTAAATAATTTTCGCTACAACCTCTATGTTGGTTATAGTTTTATGTTATATAATAGTTAAAATTAGCTATACTCATTATTTAAAATAGTCTTCGCCATGGAATAACTATATCCGATTAATTAATTATATTGCTGAAATTTATCTAAGTAATACATTTCTCTAAAGGGGTTATCACAATTCTTTTCGAACATAATTTGCCAAATGTTTTCAATAACAGATTCAATGCATTAATGTAACGTACGAAACTTTATGTAGTGTTTCTGATACATACACTTAGCAACTGAAATTTTAGTTATTCGTTGGAAGCTTACTCGGAGATATGTTGAAACCTAAAAATAGGTTGTGTTTGCAGATTTTTTAAACAGATATTTAAGTGTTAACTCACAGGTCGCTACTTTATTCTTTTGTACCTAACATTCGTTCGTTTTGTATTGTTTTTGTCTGTAGTGTCCTGTTTCATTTCATGCTCAAATATATACATATTTGATTAAGACTTTTTGAACTTTTCCAACTTTCCAAAAGTAAAGACAACTGATAGCAATTAATGCGCGTAAACGCATGCAAATTTAATATGATTTGATAC
The DNA here is from genome assembly GCF_021730395.1 of Mercenaria mercenaria. NCBI lineage: Eukaryota > Metazoa > Mollusca > Bivalvia > Venerida > Veneridae > Mercenaria > Mercenaria mercenaria. The sequence continues at coordinate 19,722,296 of NC_069368.1, forward strand.
TTTACTAGTAAATATGAGGACAGCACCACCGACCTGCAAAGTATATATGTTATACCCCAGTCTCACATACGGCGCGGATAGCTACGTCTTGCCACGGATAGAAACGTAGTAATCCGTATCGATCCGTACCTGAGTCGTACCTTAAAGTAGTAATCCGTATCAGTCCGTACTAATCCGTACGGCTCAGGTACGGATCGATACGGATAACTATGTTTCTGTCCGTAGTTGAACGTAGCTATCCGCGCCGTATGTGTGACTGGGGTATTAACGAAAAAGTCAGATCTATTTCAGCAGAACCTGAATACCAAGAAAAAGTCTTGTCATTTCAAATGTATTTCTTCTTACATGCCGTGGACAAATTTTCCCCTGCCCTGGGATCGAACTCGCAACCTTCTAATTAGAAGACCTGTTACCCGAACTAAGCTCACATGGCACACTACAAAAACTTTCGGCTTTATTCTGCCAATTAGAATACAAACAAATGCCTTTTGTAGTATTAAATTACCCTAAATAGCCCTTAACATACAGACTACACCAAAACAAGCATAAAGATGGAAAAAAATTACTGAAGTCATTAAGACAAACGGTTCTAATGCTATTTTACACGATTGCTAACCTCATCTCTCCGTAAAATTGCACAGTATGGTTTATCTACTGCAGCTAAGGAGTGACAACTTGATTTTTCGAGGATGATAAATGTAATTTGCTAAGTGTGATATATATTCAATTTCATGCTTATTTCTAGGAAATTGTAGGAACACATTTTAGAATTAGTCTCCAGTACATCAGAGATTGTTCCACTGACACATTTTCAGTGGAATAAACAAATTATCACCATGACCTTCTTAACTGAAAGTAATAGAAGTTTTCTAAGTAAAATGTTCAAAATGATAAGATTTCATCTAATAATGTTACCGAAGGGATATTACGACACATCATATAAAAAGTGCCAGTTTCTTTTCAGCTATAAAGCTATTACATTTTCTTTATCTATATACAATTACAATAACTTTGCACTCAGCCCTCGAAGTACATTTCATGATTCAATAAAGTCATTTAAAAGCATTATTTTCAGCCTCTACTTGTTACAATTACAAAAGCACTTTAATGATCCCTTGTGTTATTTCATTTATTATCATTCATCCTAGCTTTGTCACTAGTTATATTTCCATTGGATTTTGTTTCAGAAGTGATTTATTGCTGTTAGATGTGGTATGTTATTCAACTGTCAATGGATTTCAGCTGTACTTTCCATCATTGTTTTAACGTTACATTTGAGGTTACGCCGCATCATTTACGAAGTGATTAAACATTCCTTTTTTCATAAATAATTGACAACAACTATCTTTATCATTTGCATTTCAGTCTGTTCATAGCGCTACCCTGTATGATAACGCTATTTCTTGCCTACCTAGAGGGAAAAGATATTAAGGCTATCTGGTTAGGAGATCACCTTTTTTCCATAGGGAAAGATGCCACATGTGCATATACCTCGTCATAAATTTTACGTCGTATTATGATGTCACAATATATGTGCGATTTATAATTTATTTTCTAAATGTTCCAATAATTTAACTGTACATCATAAAAATGATTTGACATGTCTGCTTGGGCAAGGCAGTTGTTTCCCTAACCCTTGGGATAGCGTGGATAAAAATACTCGCTAGCGCTCAATTTTTCATTCTAAATGGTCCAAAAGGTTTGTGAAAAGCCTGTTTTAAACAGACAGACATGTGAGATCCATAGTAGTCTCTATTGGTTGTTTATATCAATTTAGTAATTGTATACAAGGCTTCACTGAAAGAAGTCAATAATCTATGATATTGTAATACCGCGTATGTTTTGATCTCTGTTACGCTTATCTTATGTGACAGACAGTGAACTAAAAAATAGACAGTTCTTTAAACTGATCGGGAATGATCTGCTATAATTTTTATCTACAGTGCTGTTTCTACTGTTTCTTTTGTCGATCTGAAAAGCATTTAATACATGCTTATTAGGATATTTAAAACCCTTTCTAGTTGCATTATAAGAAGATGGCGATTGCATGCAATCTTCCCGAAACGTCTTACTGTGCCATCTACAAGACGTAGCTATTTTGCCTATAATTGTGCATGTTTAGATAGTGTAGCCATATATATTCTGTGCAAGAGTCATAAAAAAAAGATAATAGGTAAGGGTAGATTTCTCGGAAGCACAGAGCACCACAAACAACCTCAGAGTCACGCATTTCCAAAGTAGGCACACAACAAAAAGAATCTGTAACGGAAAAACATTAGAGACGGGTTACTTAAAAAATCTAACAAGTACGTATTTATTTGATGCAAAATATAGAAAAAGGGGGAGGAAGGGGTAGGGGTAGAAAAGGGGAGAGGGTGGGTGGGGGAGGGGGAGGGGAAGGGTGAAGGGGAAAACGAAAACCACAGCAGCGTAGACACTTATGTACAAAAGACAAACACACATACACACATACGCATACACACACATACTCGCATAACTAACTTGCATATATAAACAGACAAGTAAGTTATAACAACACTGTAGGGCACCGCCCAAGACACACAGACGCACAAGCACAGTCACAAACGCACACACACACATAAGCAGGAAAAAACAACAACATAAAGACTGCTAATTGAATAAGACCTCGTATATTTTCACAATTTAATGTAATATATGACATGTTTTGACTGAAGCAAGTTCAGTGAATCTTGTGTGTTCTGAGAGCAATTTTGAGCATTATCGTACTTCTTCTAGGTGTCAGAATTATGTACATGCTTTGTAGGTCTATAACAGATTGTGGATGAGGTATCTAAATGTGTAAAACAAGCAGTTGAACAACGACAGCCGCATTCACATTCATCAGAGGTTAGTCAAAATCCCAAACGGGGAACCATGGCAAACCTCGGGTATGCGAGAATGCGACGGACGAAGAGTGATCACAACAGCATGCTTTTGAGTACTTTGTGCGAAGACATGATGTTATGGTAATAAATTACGCTTTAAGAGCTACTATATTAACGTGAAACTGTTTTGTATGAACTATATTTACTGTCAATTTCAGGCATCATATTCTCTATCAATATCTATTAAGATACAATAGGTGGAAACAAGCATTTGAATTGCAAATTACAGCTATTATCATGCAGTTTTACATGCATGAATTAACTGAATAAATCATTAATCTTTAATGAAGAAAAACTTCAATTTATAAACTGTGGTATGTAAAAGTATAAGGGAAGAAGATAATATTATTGAACAGCGACGGGTATATATTTTGTAAAACCTGTGGGTCAAATGCCATCAAAGCAACAAACAAACAGTATATAATTTACCTAAATGAATCCCAGTATTTGGAAGTCACACACCGTGTTCCTTATCCAACTAGAGATCGTGATCTTATATCTGAATCTCTTATCCATGTTTATGAGTTGTTATTCTGATACCTCGAGTCTGTTATATTTGACTAGTGATATATCATATGGGAAATTGAAGTTGATTATTGAGTTTAATGGTTTTCATTTACATACCAAAATGGTTTCAAAGTAAAATGAAAGTTGTCAAGATATTCTTACCATACCAAAGTGGTTTCAAAGTAAAATGAAAGCTGTCAAGATATTCTTACCATACCAAAGTGGTTTCAAAGTAAAATGAAAGCTGTCAAGATATTCTTACCATACCAAAGTGGTTTCAAAGTAAAATGAAAGCTGTCAAGATATTCTTACCATACCAAAGTGGTTTCAAAGTAAAATGAAAGCTGTCAAGATATTCTTACCATACCAAAAATGGTTTCAAAGTAAAATGAAAGCTGTCAAGATATTCTTACCATACCAAAGTGGTTTCAAAGTAAAATGAAAGCTGTCAAGATATTCTTACCATACCAAAAATGGTTTCAAAGTAAAATGAAAGCTGTCAAGATATTCTTACCATACCAAAAATGGTTTCAAAGTAAAATGAAAGCTGTCAAGATATTCTTACCATACCAAAAATGGTTTCAAAGTAAAATGAAAGCTGTCAAGATATTCTTACCATACCAAAAATGGTTTCAAAGTAAAATGAAAGCTGTCAAGATATTCTTACCATACCAAAGTGGTTTCAAAGTAAAATGAAAGCTGTCAAGATATTCTTACCATACCAAAGTGGTTTCAAAGTAAAATGAAAGCTGTCAAGATATTCTTACCATACCAAAGTGGTTTCAAAGTAAAATGAAAGTTGTCAAGATATTCTTACCATACCAAAGTGGTTTCAAAGTAAAATGAAAGCTGTCAAGATATTCTTACCATACCAAAGTGGTTTCAAAGTAAAATGAAAGTTGTCAAGATATTCTTACCATAACAGAAGTTGGTTTTCGATGAGGTGTTGTGGGCGTATTATAGTCCCGTATTTCTGGTTCTGATGTTTCATTCAATGTTCTAGATAATAGATGTTCTCCTTAGCCGGTTCCAGACGTCTCGAGAGGTATTTTACATTTCATTACCACATGAATTTTATCAAGTACTACAGTATCTTTTTATAGATTTTAATGTTTATGAAAATTGCTCTCTTACTCCGATTTTGTTGAACTTTTACCAGAACAAAAGGCCCAAAGTATAAACAACTTTGAATGTAAAACGATGTATAAATGGAAATATTAAGAAAGAGAAAAACAAAGATAATCCAAGTAATTTAGCAGTATGATCTCCACAGGTCTTCTCCGAAATTAGCTTTCAGTAATCTACAATATAAGAACTGTTGACTCTTTTTTTCATGAAAATATGTGATAATGGAAAATGTCAAACTTATAAGAGTATGTCACAAAATACGCCATAACATACATCGTTTGTCTAAGAGTATATGGATAGATGAGGCAGTAACGGTTACTATGGTTAGTAATATTTTTTTATTGAACAAGGGTTAGTTGAATATTTTATGGCAATATCGGTACATTGTAATACATATGTCACGGATTCGCATTAAGCAGAACTACTAGTATGTTAGATGATAAAATATCAGAAAGTAGAAATGATTTTTTTAAAGACAGTAAGATCCATTTTGGCAATCTGAGTTGTGCCATAAAACTACAGAGTGAATAAATTTTATGTCTGTGTTAGTTCAAAACATGACCAAAGAATTATAATCTTAATCATTTTGTCATCAGGATTCAGTGCAGGAACAATGAATTAAATAGTACATTGTATCTCCTCTAACCTTTACGCACTCAGTACCTTTAAAATGAGTGTCAACTACATATTAACGAAAACTGTTTAAATCTACCTATCTAAATAAACTACTTTAATCTGGGATACCGCTGTTTAGCAAGAATTTTCTAAGATATTTTACACTAAATATGATATCAAACCGTTTATTGTTATAGTCTATATAAGATTCAGTCTATCAGTTTCACAAATTACTAATCAGATGCTCTAATAAATTTACCGTCTGTCGTATCCTGGCTTGTCATCTTGTGCTTTTTTTTAAAACATATAATTGAAACTGTTTAAATCAATGTTTATGCCTTATAAATGCTACATCAGATAAAATTTAAACAACAACTGTTTGTAAAACTCTAATGCCCCCATGACGGCTGGTCCGAAGTATATGGGTGTGTAAGGTTCAAGTATGCTATGACCTTGACTTTTGAATTAACCCGTATTCTGCTACATTTCTATAATGGACTGGTCCGTCATTTAATTTGGACTTTACCCCTTCATATTTAAAGGGGTGTTCACTGTACTGACTGAATAGCGAACAGTACAGACCATGCAGACATATGTGCAGGCTGATCTTGGTCTGCACTGGTTGCAAAGGCTGAACCACTTGCCGACAGCAGGCTAAAGGTTAATAACCCCTTCACCTATAGATTCTGAAATTTTATGTCCCGCATTATTGATTGAAGCTCACTAGGAGTCATAATAGTGACCACACACAAGCATCCTATAGACTTTGACTTCAGTAAGTCCAAGTATTCTCCATTTGAGCCGTGCCATGAGAAAACCAACATAGTGGGTTTGCGACCAGCATGGATCCAGACCAGCCTGCGCATCCGCGCAGTCTGGTCAGGATCCATGCTGTTCGCTTTTAGTTTCTCTAATTCAAATGGGCTTTGAAAGCGAACAGCATGGATCCAGACCAGCCTGCGCGGATGCGCAGGCTGGTCTGGATCCATGCTGGTCGCAAACCCACTATGTTGGTTTTCTCATGGCACGGCTCATTTATTGATTAGTCATAACAGCACTGTTACCTTGACCTGTGATATACTGATTTCTAAAATATATGTGGTCATGCACTAACCATGGGCAATTATCTAATGAAATTCGAGCATATAGGCAGAATAACTCTCTAGTTATTGTTGGGAAAACAAATGTATACCGATGGACCATTATAGCTTTCGAACAAGGAGCATACCATCATTCAGAAGCACAGACAGACAGACAGACAGACAGACAGACGGACAGACATACACGTGCAAAGCAATGGACCCCTTCTAATATCGAAAAGGGCTTAACATTTATTATATAGAACTGTTTAAAGTTTAAGCGGCACATCAAAAGTATTTATCCTTTAAGTTACATCTTAATCCTGTCTGAATATTGCCATAGAATTTGATTTCTGCAGTAATCCATTATCCTGAGGGTTTATTAATTTAATTGGCAATTGATATCTGCCATATATCATTATCGCAGCAACCTTTTCTATTATTGTTTAACGTTTCACTCCATATCGTCAATCTTCATTTTCCAAGTTCAATATTTCACAGAAAATATCAAAAACAGGTTTATTAGGAGTTATTAAGAGATTTATTTTGTTTGGCATGAAAAATGAACATTTTTTAAACGAGATGTAGATGACATTGATTTTAATATTATTTAAAGTCATAATTTTAAAGTCGTTTTATTTACTATCAAAACCATCACTCCGGGACTAACCCAAACATTTTAGGCGAAAAAAAAAAGTAACTTCACTAAAATCCATAAAAAGTCAGTACTCTGAAAGCGACTAGTGATACAAACTTAATGACATAAGATTTTGTGTTTTTCGAAATTATATTTTTTATAGAAGGTACTAAATCGTTGCAACGTTTTTGAAATAATGAGGCCAGTTTACATTCTTCAATATTTATCTTTTATTTACAACCATTTCATTATTTTTCAGTGTCATATATACATTCTATGCCAAAATTGGTGGAAATGAACATGTTGAAAAACATGAAAAAGGGGATGTAATATGGCAGATACCCGGGAGGAGTGGGGGTTGGTGGGGGGCGTTGATGCAAAGTGATGGAATACTCGGACACAAGAAACTGAAAGTTACATTGTTTCCTTTTTTCCAGAGGGTGGCGATATGTAGGGGGAGGGGGAGGAGTGTGTTATTATTGTGTATGTGTGTGTGCGCGCGCGCGCGTGCTTGCGTGCGTGTGTAGGGGGAATCAGTAATCTGAATTGCTGTTGATTTTATATCACTTTTTGACATTGAACATTGACCGCCCGACCAAATTCATGCATTATGCACATTTACTCATTACCATCTACCTATATACAAAGTTCGAAGTCAATACATCGAATGATGATTTATACTCCGGATACGAAACATGACGGACGCACGCATGCATGAAATAATACGTCCGTTTTTACAAAATGGGTATATGAAAATTAAACCAAATTATCATTCTTGTTTGTTGGTCAGTATAACACTTCTAAGGTAATATAACTGAATGATATAATCAATTTATGTCAACTAAAGCTTTTTAATATTTATTTTACAAAACCACATATAGCTAAGACGGTCAGTACGAATATAAATGTTTTGGACAAGTTCGCAAGGCCGAATACTGACTGTATTGCCAATCTACATGTCCAATTTGTTTCCCAATTTATTTCCGTTATAGACACATTTCTCATGCTTGTGTGGGGGCGTAATGCCAGCGGAAAAACGTCTTCTTCTATTTTATTTTAAGCCTGCCTGGTTATTGAGAGTCAGTGATATATTTCACGGCTCTGTAATTTCAATCCAGTGTATTTCACCATTTTTAAGTTATCTGGCTAACATTTCGTTATTGCAAAATATCAAAACTGATATGTATGTTATCTGTAGTCTTGAAATCATGCAGATGTCTATTCATGCCTTGTCTGTATTTTGTTTATAGTATCAGTATACATATATTTAGATTTTGTTGGGTCTAACGTCACGCCAACGCTATAATAGGTTATAAGGTGACTGTTGGATGATGATCTTAGGTGACCCTCTCTGCATTATTGCAGTCAGGAGCGGGGGTATCGGTAGAATTCAACCATATTCACTTTCCTTAAGCAAGCTGGATGGCGTCCTCACATGAAAGAATCCTACATTCCAACCAGCTGCATTGAAGATATAGCATGTATATAATTCAAAGTGCAGTTCGGGCGTGTTATTAAGCAGCATTGGAACCATTTTTTTATACAGTTGGTGGATTTATTGTGGAATATAAAGCTTGTCTGTACTGTTAGGCGGTTTGCCGTTATTTATCTGGTATATTATGTGGTGATTCACTCTATCTGTATTGTGAACTTGTTACCTTACGTATGGGAAAGCTAACACTCTTGAATTTTAAATTAACTAATTTTCCTTTAGACACACTTATATATGCAAAAGACCAAACTGTAGTTTATGTAAACAAATAAAAGAAAGCAATTGCTACAATTTTAACGGCAAAACATTTTACGTAAATGAAAATATGTTCTGTGATGTAAAAAATGTACTGTATGTAATCATCTGCAACGGATGTGAAGAATATTATACTGGCAAAACTGGCGATAAATTAAGAACAAGAAGAACTATTCACGCACAACAAATAAGAAAACCTTCAACTAGACAGAATCTACTGAGTAATCATATAGATATTTGCAGTAATAAAGATCAAAAGCTTCAAATGTTCCCATTTTTTAAAATGAAAGTAGATAGTACTTCAGCTAGGTTAGCGAAAAAAAGTTATTTTATCAAATGCTTTAAACCAAAACATAACAGACTACAGTGACAGTTAAATTCTAAATAATCAAATAAGGTTTATTACGCCCTTTGAGACAAATAACGTCAGGATTACGTCCCTTTATAATGACGTCGCGTCATTACCACTGTAACGTCACGTTACATTTGTATGTACACTGATCAGCCGATAGGCGAAACTAGTTTGTATTTTTATAATTAAATACTGTTGGAAAGGCATGTGAAGTCATTTTACTTATTTGATTTATAGACTTCCATCATTTGTCGAGTCTTTTCATTGTGAAGTATATATATTCATTGCATCCTCGTGATTCAGTCAACGTTCCCTGGCCCCAATCGGTTAAAATTCTGAATTGTCACTGCTGATTTATGAGACATAATTAGTAAGTGCGTATTTATTGCATTTAGTGACGTATATGCAATATATAGAGGATAATTGTTGGTTTCGGTGTAATATCACGTTATAATTTCATCGAGTGGGCACCAAAAGTGATATTTTCACGAGTGGCGCAGCCACGAGTGAAAATAACAACTTTTGGTGTTCACGAGTGAAATTACAGTGATATTACATCGATACCAACAATTTTTCTGTTTATTTTATGTCTAAAACTCTACTTTTGTTGTGTTTATTTCAATAAAATGTCGAAATTTGCGGGAAATTTTATCAGGAAGCATCGCAAAGATGACGTCATTTTAACGACGTCATCGTCATATTGTTTCCGGCTTTCAGTACGCTCGGTAAACTTTTTGACGTTAATCCGGGTATCAGATTTGATAATTTTCACTGAGTGGCCAGTGAGTTTATCAGGATATAATTCACCGTTATATTTCGATAAACCACCGAAAAACATAAAATAAAAACTTATCTCACAATTGAATAATTTTTCATATCCAATTGGATTTCGTATTCGGTTTTGAAATACAAGATACGTTTTTAGACAATAAATATGAAGTATAACTTAAGATACTTTTGTTTACCATGTAGTAGAATTTCACGCGTCATTTACGGACCCACTGTAACCTAAAAGTAAAGTGATCCAAATGATTTAGGCATAATGTATTTTGAGCTCTTTTGAAACATGTAGAAAAGCGATCATGTAGTAAAGGTTAGAAATTATATTACACATGATACAGTGTACCATGTTGTTACATATCAAAAAATAGAACATTCTAAGGATATTTTATTGCCTTTGGTAATGTCTCCTTTCTCAATGAAATTGGCAATTATAGTCTGTCACAGAAATTATAGAAAGGCAATTAGATTCTCCGAAAATGGCAGCAGCAGATACCATCCGGAAGCAATAATTCTTTAATGTAAGAATGCTACAATTATGGTTCAAGTTCCATGCTAACGCCTGGGAAATATAGAAGGTATTTCAAGTCCGTATATATCTATTTAGTTCATGAAAAATTTAGACAAACTTTTCAATCAACAAAGAAGGTTATAATTCCAATGGGCTTTTTAACTGAAAAGATGATATTGATATTAATCCAACATTCACAAAGCTGTAACATTATTTACATTTTTGAAGAACATCAGATTTTAAATCGTAAGAGAAATCTTTTTAAGAAGTACTGAAGAAATGGGACAAGCTGATGAACAAGGGGACAAACTGATTTACACTTGAGTTAAACTTTAAACTTGGCTAATTAATAATAATATGTAAATGGCGATACAATTTATTTTATCATAAAATGTGTACAAATGGCTGTCTTGTCTCTTTTTTATGTTAGTGTAACAAGAAACATCATTTTTAGCAATTTTTACGATACATAATTATATTTGGTAAAAAATATATTTTACCTTTTCAGATCAACCGCAAAACTAATTGTAAACAAGAGAAATACTGCCGAGTGCAAGCGAACATCAACTACTACGAAAACTATCATAAAAAGGAACAGGAAATGATTATTTTCGGCAAAGTAGAAAGAATTGTTGCACTGACCAATCTACTTCTGTCCCAGACACCCTTTTCTTGGCTAAAAGCCTGCCCGCTCAGCTCAGTAGGAAGAGCGTTGATCTACGGATCGCGGGGTCGCGAGTTCGATCCCCGGGCGGGGCGTATGTTCTCCGTGACGATTTGATAAAAGACATTGTGTCTGAAATCATTCGTCCTCCACCTCTTATAATTCATGTGGGGAAGTTGGCAGTTATTTGCGGAGAATAGGTTTGTACTGGTACAGAATCCAGGAAGATTGGTTAGGTTAACTGCCCGCCGTTACATGACTGAAATACTGTTGATAAACGGCGTTTAACTCCAAAAAACAAACACATTTTCTTGGCTAATATATTTTTTAAAGTCATTGCACATGGGGCCTCCGTTGCCGAGTCGTTAATGTCACTGACTTAGAAAGACTTGTCACTCACCAATGTGGGTTCGAACCTCACTCGGGGCGTTGAATTCTTCATGTGATGAAGCTATACAGCTGGCTTACGGAAAGACAGTGATTCTACCCAGATGTCCGTCCGCAATGATTTACTGCACGGTTTTACTTACCATCGAAGCTAGAAAGTCTCCATATGACCTATATAATTATGCAATCGTGTCGGTGCGACGCTAAGCCCAACACAACAAACAAAACAAGCCAGTGCAATTATTCTTGCTTTAATCATTTTCTATTTTAATCTCTAGCCTATATATAACAAACAATTAGGCTGTTCTCAAAACGTTGTAGTCAATGAAAATAGTTGTGTTAATATGTCTTCAAAGCTTATCAGTGAGTCAATTACTACATTTTTCGGGTATATTTTTCAATTTTGTAAAGTTGGAAACAAACCTCAAGAAGAAAATGTATTGCATACGATTCCTCAGAAAATGACAAACACAAATTTAGAGGTAATATCCATATTAATGTCCTCCTACTTGCTCAAGATTTTCCGGCCAAGTATATGCTATGTTCGTTTTATGAATATGATATCCACTATGTTTTAAGTAAACCTGTTGAACTGCGGGCGAACAACAGCGAACAACAAAGGACAAAGATTGATAATAAAAGTCTACTTTGAGTTGTCTTTAATACTGTCATTATGAAATGTGACGTGGTATGAAACTTGCTGGGGACGCAAAACTTTATTGTTTCACAATCAATATCCGGCCTCAAATTCTCTATCAATATGAAATTTGGACAAAAGATGGAACAAATCGAGCACTATGGTCTCTAATTTGTCACCTATTTCACTGGAACAACTTCTATTCTGAATAGTTTTCTCTATCAATATTCACTGTTAAGTTCACTATAAATATCTATTAAGAGACAATAGAAGGACACCACTACTAGAATAATCAATTGATGCACCACTCAAATCGCAAATTGATGTTTTAGCCATGCAAATTAAAATGATTAATCTGACTGATACCGAACAAAAGTAGCTTGAAAGACAATGATATCGTAATAAATAAACCATTATTCTTCTCTGAAAACAATCTTTTAACTATCTACGTTCGTAAAAATCATAATTCGAGTTTGATGCAGTAAAAGGACGGACATTCAAAAAGAAAAGTTTAACTCTATTTATCAATATTAACTGGCAGCAGACAAGGAGAAAAGCCATTGTACAACCCCATGGTGTATACAATTAGAACATGGCCATGAACGGGAAAATAAACAAACCAATTTCTATCGTGCATTTCTCGAATCTACACGTTTTAGTGTCAGTGGTAAGCAATACTCGATGTGTAAAAACAGAAATCTAATATTCTGCATGAAGATTAGCAACGCAGATATAGAGATATGACCAAACTCACGACGTTTGTCGTTACAAAGAGACATTTATTACATACGTGATGAGGGTATGGATGGTAGCATGAATTTCCACTACCGTCCATGAACAGGCTTAATTAAACCGAGTCTACAACATTTTCCTTTTTTTTGTCGTGTTGAACGACCTGTGGAGATTCCATTTTTTCTATTTTAAGATACATTTTCAAAAGTAAATAGAGTTATTTAGAGGGTCAGTAATATTTAGGACCCAAACAGGATTTGTTAAATACTTCAATGATTTATGTACATTACATGTAATTAAATTTATGAAAATACTGACATCATGTTAAGTTTTACCGAAGAATGTTATAAATCTTAATAACTTTCACCTAAAATTACTGTTACTTACACAATCAACAGAGAGCGAGTTAGCTAAATACCTACGATAGTTACCAAATTGTATCATACTGTACAATACATTTATTTTAATGCCATAAGCCAATGGATGTGAGGCTGTTGCATTTTTCATAACCATTTACACCATCAAGCTATCTATATAATTTACTTTGTAGTAAAACTCCTTTATTAGTAATTAGTTTTGTACAAAACGAAGTTGGAAGCTTTATAAAAGACTTGCATATACCTTCAGTGTATTTCTAGTCGAGTCGATGTTTTCTATCTTACCATAATGAAATTATATACGACGGAAACTAGCGAAAGTTATACATATACTATGTATTTTTGTTTCAAATTAACGGTTTTCGTCAGTAAGATGTACAGAAATGTTAATACATCGTTGGGACCCCATTACAGTTACTGCTGTACTTCATGTCATTCTCAAGCTTTGTTCATTTAAAAATAGGCTGATATATGATTATCATCGCTGCCGCCATTTCTATTTTTGTGTAACGCTACACTCTCATTTCCCGAGCCCCTTGTTTCTCCGAAATACCAATAACTGGTTCATTAAGACTTATTGCTATAACTTATTCAAGCGAAAAATTTGTTTGGCATTTAAACGAAACGTAGAAGATATTTGTCTATAATTTACAACTGTTTCGTATTTGGTAAAACGTACCATATATTATCTGGTATATTTAAGCGTATAAATATATATTCTTTATTATTATATTCCATTATTATTATTATTATTCTAAATTCCTCTAAAACTTTCTGGTGTTTTAGCACACTACCGGATAACTACCTTCAATGTTTATTTCACAGAAGGAGTATTAAGAATTGTATATAATGCGTTAAACTTTGTATAATTCAGTATTATTGGCGTTATCAGTAGTTTGATTTTTGCGGAGAGTAATTTACAAACTTTGTACGAATTTCTGGCATAGCACTTCGGGCATTAGTCGCAGCTTTTTGATTGTGCAATGGCTGGACAGTTCGGGGCTACATGACAATTACATGTACCTATCACATTTCCCAAACAGGAAGGACTGGTTTGATAATAATTCCTCTTCTGCTTCGTCGTACCCTTAATGCTGCTTTTTTTGAAATAACAAAAACTTATCGAAACTGTTCTCTAGTAATACCTGAATTTACAAATATTTCAAGAGATTATTTATAATTGATTGAAGCTGACATTATATATTCAGTTTTGTTTATTTAAGGTCGAAATTACTACCTACGTAAGAATATTGACCAGTCACAATAGTGACCACGTTTTTTCTACAGACTATAACAATAGTTAAACCTAAATTATAACTACAAAATGCTTAACTGCATAACACCCTGCAGGCTTGTGCTCAAATTGTTAGAAATGTAAAGTAATCAGAAACTACTAAACTGATTTGTAGTCTATTATTACATAATGTACTAGTTACAATGAAGCATAAAAACAAGGGCAAAGGAAGGAATCGAATACGCAATAACACGAAATATCGCCTTACAATAATGAATATCTTTCGCGGTACCGCAATAACCTAAAAGCTAAGATTTTTTTCAGTGAGTTTGAGGCATTATTCATTGACCAGATACTCATAATGGCTGTAAAATGTACAGGGGAACCTCTCAACTGAGGTATTCACGCATTTAATTGTAGAAAATTAGTTGAACTGGATATCTTGTTGATACATATTAAAACCGGAAGAGCAGAACCATTTTAATAGTACTATATTGCTATTGCTAATGGTTCCGTTCTCCATTGAATTGAGGAATGGCATTTCGCTTTTCCCAGAGGTAACATATAAGTGTCATTCCTAATTTCAAGTTCTCTAACATTGCATAAGTTGTGGCGAAATGATGTTCACGACGGCACAAAAGAAGCCACGCAGGTTGACTTCCGTCACAGACAAACTTTCCATGACTTTTGAAGGATTTTAGTGTCATTGCTTTTATCTTGAATTGAACAATATTATGTCCCTTTTGTTCAGATTTAAGCAAAATGATGTAGTCAGATTAAACACTATTCTCAGAGATTTATTCATATCAAAAATCTTATCTGACAGTAGTCATATAATTCTTTTTGATGTGATATATGTTCATCGGTTATATGTGAATTTATTGCAGTTTTGTTTCGGTATATAAAACCAAGAAAAGAACACAATAAAAAGAAAACAAAGTGTATACGATACCTCACTAAAATGAAAAACATAAATTCAGAGGGTGCAGTCATGTAGGCTTATAAAAACCTATTGTCTTCGTTCGTAACTTTTTGCCGAATAAAGGGAATTCTAAAAAAACGACAATAGTAGTTTTTATATAATGTGGTTAACAAACTAACAGTTTTAGTCAAAGAGTGTTTAATGGGTCTCTAACATTTAAGCTCTGACATTATGACAGATTGCATACATTTGTAACTATATTCCTTTTGCAAATGAATAAGCAATACAATGCGTTAAAATATCACGCTATAATCGAAAGAATGTCAAATTGCAAATAACTTACTACGTAAGTTTTTTCAGTCTTGTTAACAAAACAATTCTTATTTTGGAATCTTTACAAACGAATTTCGTATGATATGTGCGTTCAACTTTATAACTTAAGTCATGGCACTTCGAAACAAAATGTTACCAAATCATTGTTTTCAGACCAACTACTCTTATGACAGAAACATAGTGAACGTCAATTTTGTATATTTGTGAAACGGTTTATTTCTAATAGATTCTAATGCATCTTTTAATACAGCTTTTGCTACATACATCAATAATATTAGTTATAAATAACCATATTGGATAACGTAGATGGAATAGAAAATGTCATTAAAATGGTAAAAAAGGTCGGGGACATACAATGGGATTTCCGATACAATATGCAAGTGTAGTAATATGTATCAATGGTAAAATATAAATGAAACAAACCTGATGCAACTGTATATATCCAAAATTCATTTAGAAGCAGAAGGAAAATCAGTAACGATCCCATTTTCATATAATGTCTTAGCAGATCCGATCATTATTACAAACAACCTGATTTACAGTTTTATCTGGATTTCACTGTTCAGTACCAATCACTTTTCCTCTTTAACGGTTGTTACTCCTGGACCATTAGCAAGGCGTAGCGCCATTGGCTAAATCACTCTGCAGATAGTTTGTTAGCGACTGAAAGAAATTGGTTACTTGTTGAAATATTACCACTGGTGACAACGTTAAGAAGACTTATAGCCAGTGCAAGGAATCGTAAGTGGTATTGCACAGTTCTTTAGCTATTGTTTCAAAAAGTCTTGTTTTGGAAAAATGTATTTAAGTTTGATTTAATCCTCTTCATGGAAAATTTAAAAAGTACAATTAAAACACGATGGTATTTATGAAAGACCAATTGCAATCCTATTTTAAATTCTGCGCTTTTTTTAAAACTAAATATTTTTGCTAGGGTTATTGGCTTCCGTATTGACAATCAATTTATGCATTATATTAAAAGTTCGTGTTCAATTCTAAAATCTATTAGAAATATACTATTTTCTTGATCCCTCTTATGCACGCTCAAACTTCGTGTAGACGGCCACAGAAGATCGTAATATATCACGCTCGTATGTCTGATGTTCTCCAGATCTTATTTTCCACGTAATGTAGGAATAAACGAATAAACCATAATATGGAAATTGTCTTAGGTAGAGGAATCGCACAATTGCTAAAATAGATTTTGCATACACTAGGGAAAGGGAAACAGATTATGCAATATTAGGCATTGCTAAAATGTAGTAATTTACATGAAGAAAATTACCAAGAAATTTGATATTTATAATGAATTATCACCCAAAGGTTATGATAAAATTGAGGTTGTAACTAGATTTGCATAACCTTTTTACTAATGTCTGGCTTATGTCTGTATGATAGCTTAATAATAGTTAATTCGTCTGAACATACCTCTGATGTAAATACAATTACAATTCTAAAGAAATGTTACATATACTTCTCAAAATGCAACCTCAACAAAACACCGCCTCACTAAAATAAATGTTGTAGGGTAAAAAAACAACATTTAATGATTGACTGTTACTGATTACGAATATCAGGTCTATTCAAAACAAAACAAATCTTGACTGCCGATATATTTTAGGCATTATATATGTCACAAAATGATATTTGTATGTAATATTTTTGCGCTATGAATCTGTCATAGAGTCAGACATGATGTGAAATACCGTTGAATATAAAACAAAATGTTTTTTTTATTAAAAATATCCTTAAGAAATTTGATTGTGCTCATGAGGAATGTTTAGAAATTTCTGGCATATATCTCACTCTTTTTGTTTGATAATATTTAAGAAATATGTCGAAATTGCTGACTTATACTTCAATCTTCTTGTAAATGCACATTTATATCACAGGTGACAGGCACGAAGTAACGTACAAACTAGAATGCAATATTGGTCAGTTGGAATATACACTTGAATATATTACAATAATAATGTTTTCTGAGAAAAGAGAAAACAATGCCAAAAAGTCATTTTGAAAGTTTTTACTCCTTTAAAATAGGCATTTGAAAATAAGCATTTGAAAGTTTTTACTCCCTCAAAATGAGTCAAAAGTAAGGCCGAAAACAATATTTTACAAGTACATGTATATGGCTTCCAGATTTCATTGTTCAATACCAATCACTTTTACTCTTTAACGGTTGTTACTCCCAGACCATTAGCAAAACATAGCGCCATTGGCTAAACCACTCTGCAGATAGTCTGTTAGCGATTGAAAGAAATTGGTAATTTGTTGAAATATTACTTCCGGTTATCAAGTAGGTTCAAGGGATCGTGAGGGGTGCTGTGCATTTTTTACCTCGCGTTCAAAAGGTTTTGTTTTGGAAACAGCTGGTGAAGTTCCTTTTCAGCGACACTTCGAGAAGTACAAACAATACAATTTGGTAATTATGCAATGTGTTTTCAGTCTGCACTTTATTATAACTGAAATATTTTTTTTGTTGGTTGTTTGGCCATTATCTTATATCTTATATATATCTTGTATCAGTTCATGTATTTTATTAAAAGATTATTTTAGATTTAAAAATCTATTAGAAATGTATTTATCAATAATTGCTATGCATAATAAAACGTCATGTCAACAGTCACAGGAGACCGTAATATATCACGCTCCTATGTCTGAAGTTTTCCAGATCTTATTTCCCACGTTATGCAGAAATAAACGAATAAACCATTATATGGAAATTGCCTTAAGGAGAGGAATCGCACACGATGCTAAAATAGATTTTGCGTTCACTAGGAAAAGGGAAACAGATAATGTTATATTAGGTATTGCTAAAAAGTAGTGATTAACACGACGAAAACTTCCAACAAATTTGATTTTTATGAAATGAAATATCGCTCACAGGTTATAATAAAATAGACTATTGTAGGTTAGATTTGGATAGTCATTTTGCGGAAGTCTGGCTTATTTCTGTATGGTCTAATAAGAAGCTTATGATAATAAAATTCTTCTGGACATACCTCTGACTTATAATACTATACAATTTTGAATAAGTGTAACTTATCAAAATGCAACTTCAGCAAAACAGCATTCCCACTACAAATGCAATAAACGCCGGATTACTTACCATTGATTCTTATTAAATGATGAGTATCAGGTTTATTCAAAACAAAACAAGTTTTAACTAGTGATATATTTTATGCATTATACATGTTACAGAATTTTAAATATTTTATGCTATGCATCTGTCATAAATATGAAAAAAATACTGTAGAGAATACTACATATGAGCCGCGTCATGAGAAAACCAACATACTGGCTTTGCGACCAGCATGGATCCAGACCAGCCTGCGCATCCGCGCAGTCTGGTCAGGATCCATGCTGTTCGCTTTCAAAGCCTATAGCAATTAGAAAAACCGTCAGCGAACAGCATGGATCCTGACCAGACTGCGCGGATGCGCAAGCTGGTCTGGATCCATGGTGGTCACAAAGCCACTATATTGGTTTTCCCATGGCACGGCTCATATGTTTCTTTGTTTAAAAATGTTATAATGAAGTTTGATTGTGCTTAATAAGGAATATTTAGAAATTGCAGACTTTTATTTCAACATTCTGTTTGCTGTTAAATAAAAACAAAATTTGTCGAAATTGCTGACATGTATTTCAATCTTCTTGAAAATGCATATTTGCGTTTCACAGTAAAAATTGATTTATTTTTGAAATTGCTTATATGTTTGAATCTCATTGAAAAATAATATTTGTATTTCTTCCGTATGAACATAAATATTACAAATATGTGAATTTGGTACATGTCTCCCAACTTAATGATATATAACACTTGCTCTGCTACTTGGCAAAATAAATGCCTCGGTATAGCTAAGAAGG
The DNA here is from genome assembly GCF_021730395.1 of Mercenaria mercenaria. Taxonomy (NCBI): domain Eukaryota; kingdom Metazoa; phylum Mollusca; class Bivalvia; order Venerida; family Veneridae; genus Mercenaria; species Mercenaria mercenaria. Next base: position 19,741,711 of record NC_069368.1, read on the forward strand.
GTATGTTACTCATTGTACCTCATTATGTCGTTTTATCATGAAATTGAGGGTCCAAATAGTAACAAAAATGTTCATTTCTAGTTTTTCTTCTTTTTTCAAAGATAAATTGGCATCTCTCCAACAGTATAGCAAGCAATGAACGAGTTTAAACTATTGTTTGTTGTTGAAATAAGGTAAAAAGCATATCAAACGTAGCCGATTTGAGCCTATGCTAAATGTGAACAGAACTGTTGACAGCAGACGAAAAACTGTATTCCACTGCGAGCTTAATACTGGACATAAACACTAAATTGGAAAGATAAACACATTGCTTACTTTCATTAATTCGTGAAAAGTATGTAATACAGTCTTTTAAAGGACAAGCTACGTGTTAGCAAACATGTTTGATAGAAACCGCAGCTAAAATGACCTGTGGACAAACCATTCATATGCCTTTTGAGGACAATAAATGAACCACAACCACTATTATAAAAGGTTTACACAATGGCTAATATTATACTGGTAAATATCTGTAAAATATTAAATTAATTCACTTCTCTTGACTCCTTCTCGAAATAACAATCTGATGTAATGACCATTGTGTTTTCCCGAAGTCTACTTATAGTCATTGCTTTTATTTTTTGTTTACTTTTTCGACATAACGTAGGCGTCGTCCATTCCCCAGTCAGGTTGTTGTTGTTATACAGCTGTTTCGATTACTTAGTCACAAAGAGCTGTTTTCTGTAATTATCTTTACATCAAATGTACTTTTTCATACGACTAGCTACAGTTAGATCTAGTGTTTATTTGACATAATTATTTTCATAGTCAATGAACTCTGTAAAATGCTATCTTTTGTCTTAAACTTAACGATAAGAAGTGATTCTATGTCCGGCAAATATATATTGACTTGGTTTCATGGGTGTATAGACATGTTTTAATTAATATTAAAATGAAAACGGGCTTTTAATACATTACTGCGGATATTCAAAGTTTAAATTTTATCTTATTCAAAACCAAGGTTGTTCAAGGCCAAACTTCTTTAAGGATCAACTGTTTTACATACAATTGACATGTTTTTTTTATAAAAAAATTATGTACGAAGTAGAAATACATACCATATTGTTTCAACCTCAAGTGTGTGCAATTTATTCCCGTTTCGCTGGTTTCATACAAGTTTTGAATATAGCATGTACTAGACGATTTCGTGAAGATAAAGAAAGATGTACATATTTTAAATCTCATTTTAAACGGCAGTATCAATATATTATATCATTTAATGCAAAAAAACAGTCCTGCGACTAGTACGCTATTAAATTCCAATGACATCGTATTGTATAGGTTATGCCTTGTACAAGTATCGGTTGTGTATTGAAATTTGATAAGACTTTGCAATATCTTTAGTTAAAAACCCGGATAAATTTCTTAATGAATAAATTAAATCTGCAAGAACATTCTTTGGAAGCACAGAACAAAACCAAGCAAATTAATAGTATACTAAGTTTCATTGACTACGTTAATGAGAAGTTATAATACGTGACATCTTTAAGTCCCTGAGTTAAATTTTGTACGGCCAGAGGAATTGAAGCCGGGCATATGGGGAGTCATTCAGCGATGACGCACCATATAGGCTCTAAAAAGTTAAATCAATATAAATGATACATTGAAGAAACTGGAACAATTATCTATTAATACAACGTTGACATCTTATTCTATGCATTTTAAAATGATTTATTACTGTCTCGGAAATTTATGTTAAAGTTAAACACAGATCTCTGAACATATATTTGCATTTCATTGAAATTTTGATTATATCCCTCTCGTATATCAAAACTGTCTGACAAAGTGGTCTAATGATTATTAATTCGAAAGTTTATGTCTCATATCCCCATAAACTTGTCAATCATGGTATGTCTGCTGAAACTAATGATATTGAAATTTGATTTCGCAGGAAATGCAACTTAGGATATTGCCGCTAGGCACTGTCCTTAATTCCGTTATAAAATGGTTATGTTTCAGTTTCCCTGACAAATATCACATGCATTTCAAATATCATACATTATGCACACAATTAGTAGCGGTTTCTACACACATTGGTATTTTTCTGCATTTTCTCAATAATGTGCATTATATAAATCGGTAACATAGCATATTTCCAAAGCATTTCATGCCTTAAGTATTAGACAAATCGAATTTCTGAAATGTACAGCTATAACTGAAAATACCTAGACAGCTTAAGTGGTAACAAACATTTAAGAAAAGAAAACAACATGTTGAAAATATATGCTGATCTGAAAGCGATATATTCGGAAGGTTGCTTTCAAAAATAAACTCATCAAGGTTGATAATAAAATGGGATATATCCCCAGTTTTAATAAGAATATATGATGAAGTGAGCAACAGTACTATCTATGTAACTGATGGGTGTATCCGCAATCCTTTTCCGGGTATAAACTGTTCTATTGATGTTAAACGTCTTTTAATTAGACTAAACTATTACGCAGTTGGCCATATATTTACGGATGAATGAAATTTAGTACCAGGGTAATATTTACAACGACTTACATAAACATTTTAACATTTATCTTTAATCTAGCAAGAAATGAAAAGCATTTAACTAGACTTTTGAAACATACATTGTAGAGGAATCACTGATTATCTGTCTAATCCGCAAACATACCTGGATTAAAAACAACATGCCTTTTGATTAGCGTCACATTGCTTCCGGGTGTTAGAGGAATTCGTAAAAATCATAGATTTGATTAATTGCGCTTAAAGTTTAGGCATTACCCTCTGTTTTAAGAAAACGTATTTTAAGTATAAAATCGTGACTCAATACAGTTGAAAATTAAATGTTTTCTTGGGCAGTACATATTTTCAGTATGTTTGCTTATCAGACGTTTGCATAAGTATCGAAGTAACCGTCAAACTGAAATATACACACAAATGAAGAAATAATCAAAGTAAATGTGTCTTCAAAACATTGATCTCAAGTTATGGTTAAGGCATGAAATCACGGTAAGTAAAAATGAAACAAAATGAAATTGTCTGAAATACCCACCTATTATGTCAATTATATGAAATGTTACTCGGCAATACTAGGCTATAGGCCACGAAAAACGCCCCCATCCTCTCCTCGATAGGGAATTTTCTACTATAATTTGTCTGTGTGGTAGTGACCTGAACGTTCATTTTTCTACGTGACCATAAAATATGCCCAATAATGTCTTTAAATCAGAAGTTCAGTTGTAGATTATAGGTTATTTAGTTTCATATCTTCAGTTTTGAAAGTACTTTACACATTTTGGCAGATCTTTGTAAGTTGGTGAACAACTCATTTCTCCGTAACAGAAGTTTTAATACATAACTTTTTAAACATTTATTTAAAACAATTGATATCAATGAAATGATGTTAACAAATTGTAAGAAAATTTGAGTTGACATTGTCATGTAAGTATACATGTTATCATGTTGACGCGCTAATCTTGGCGTCACGTTTACGTGGCGCGGTTTATCATATTATTATGTATGACGTCCTTGACGTCACTTGTTTATATATGTACTTCCGCAGTCACACGAAAGCAACAGAAGTAAACTGTAAGAAACCACACAACGTCTTGTATTTAAATTCCACTAGTGTCTAAACGACATTTTGGTGCCGTGACAATGGCAACACGATTACGGGCAGTACTTAAAGGACAAAAAGGAGCAGTGACGCGAGTTTTTACCAAATTTGAAACTATTGATTCAGAGGGAACGAATTTATTTTGACGAGCTCCAAACCATTGAGAATACCCTGAAAGGCAAACTCCAAATTTTAACGGACATACACGAACAAATTGTGAACTCTATCCCGGAAGAGAATGCTGAGGAGATTGAACATGAAATTCTGGACCAAGAAGATTATGTGTACGAGTTGAGAAATAGAATTCAACGAGTGAGCAAATTCAGGCAAGTCAAATTTTCTAATCCCAATGCAAATTCACAAGTTTTTCCTATTCTGATCCCAGAAGGCACAGAAAACAGAATACAGCGCGAAAATAACTATTCTTACAGCACACAAGGACATGCATCCACGGCAAACCCGAGTTACGGCTCAGTATATCACAGATTACCTAAACTCGAGCTTCCTAAGTTTGATGGTGATATTTTAGAATGGCAGTCCTTTTGGGACTCGTAAGGATGTGCAATTCACAATAATGCATCGCTGAGCGGAGTACAGAAGTTTACTTACCTGAAGACTTCTCTTAGAAATGAGGCATTACAGATGATAGCTGGTTTCTCGCTCACTAATTCTAATTACGAGAAAGCTATTTCCCTACTTCATGAACGTTATGGACAGAAAGATATTATTATACAATCATACATGACGGCTTTACTAGAAGTCCCCGCACCTACGCACACGGTTTCGAGTTTACGCAGATTCTACGACACAACAGAAACCTACATCAGAGCGCTTGAATCGTTAAACCAATCAGAATCCACGTATGGTTCCCTGCTTACTCCAGTGATGTTGCAGAAACTACCTTCCGACGTCAGACAGAATATGACACGTGCACACGGGTCACAGTCATGGCGCTTACCCGAACGTTTGAGTAGTTTACTATCCGAGATTACTATTCTGGATATCGGAGCCCCGTACGTAAAACAATATGACGTCCCAGCCACGACCTCCACATTTCTCACGAAGTCCGATTCCCACAAAAGGGAGAAAAGCAATTCCACTACACAGCGAAAACCAACGAGTTATACAGAGAAGAAATGTGTGTACTGTAAAGGACATCATTCAAGCGTAGAATGCAAAAAAGTTACAGATTATAAAGAGAGACTGGACATAGTGAAAAAGAATAAGTTGTGTTTTAACTGCCTTGGTGCTCATAAACTGTCGGACTGCAGATCCAGATTCAAATGTAAGAAGTGCTCCAAACGATACCATACAAGTATTTGTACCGGAAGTGAGTCTACATCGACAGAAACACCTACCAACCAACAATGCAACGCAAAGGAAACCGATTCAGCAGTTTTGCACTCTATGCAGACGATTTCTACTGGACCAGTTTTGTTGAAAACAGCCGTTTCGACAGTGAAGTCTACCAACATATCATTTCCCGCCAATATACTCTTCGACGAAGGTTCCCAGAGTTCTTTTATTACGGAAAGCATGGCTAGAAAACTTGAAATAAAACCGACTGGACAAGAAACATTATCACTCTCAGGATTTGGCGACAAAGAACGACGACTACGACATCTTGATACAGCAGTTATCTATTTAGAGTCGACCCATGAAGATATACAAGTTAAAGTGTTAATCGTGCCCGAGATTTCCGTGCCGTTAGCAACGTACACAAACCAAGTTAGAGAACTGCCATACTTAAAGGGACTAAAACTAGCACATCCGGTGCATACAAGTGATGACTTTAACATAGATATTTTAGTTGGTGCAGATTTTTATTGGATTATAGTGCAAAACGAGGTTATTCGTGGCAACGGACCTACAGCCATACAGTCAAAACTCGGCTATCTTTTGTCAGGACCTCTCAATGTACCAACATTAAGAAACATTACGCCGACACCCGTATCCATGATGAATGTGTTTACACTGCATAGCATGGAAGAGGTTGACTTAGGAAAGTTTTTGAAAATCGAATCCACGGGAGTCGAACCAGTCACCAAGAAACAGGAATATGAACTCGACACAGCAGCAAGGACCTTAATAAAACATACACAGTACGTGAGGTTTCCAGATGTATTAGATTACCTGAAGAAGACCAATTCTAGATGCATTAAACCAGCATTAGTGCGACAACTAGACCTGTACCTTGACATAGACAAAATACTACGCTGTGGCGGACGTATTGCCAACGCACCATTACCTCAGGAAACACGATTCCTGTATCTGATACCATTTAGAGGAAATCTTACTGAGTTGATAGTTACAGACGCTCACGAAACACAACTTCACGCAGACTTAGAGAGTACAGTCACATACTTACGTCAACGTTTTTGGATTCCCAGTATACGTCAACGTGTGAGAACCATCATCCGCACGTGCGTCACGTGCCGTAAAGTGACGGCAAAGCCTTACCGAGTACCAGATCCACCCACTCTACCCAGTGATAGACTCAAACACGCACCTCCGTTTACCGTAACCGGCATTGATTTCACAGGAGCACTTACCGTGAAAGCTACAGATGGAAGATTGCTGAAAGTATACATCTGCCTGTTTACCTGCGCAAACACTCGAGCCGTACACCTGGAAATAGTCACGGATATGAAGACAGAATCTTTTATACTAGCTGTTCGCAGATTTATCAGTAGACAATCCACACCAAAAGTATTCATGTCCGACAACGCATTGACATTTATAGCTACGGCCAAGATTATGAAAGAAGAAGTTTTGAACCCACATGGCATTACCTGGAAGTTCATCCCTCAACACGCTCCGTCGTATGGCGGTTGCTGGGAAAGACTCATTGGACCCACCAAGACCAGTCTGAAGAAAGTCTTTGGAAAGGCGTTATTCCACTTAGAAACCCACCAGACGCTCATTACCGAAGTCGAATGTATAATTAACGAACGGCCGCTGACCCATTCATCAACAGATTCAGCAGACGACGTACCCTTGACGCCCTCACACTTACTATACGGACGAAGAATCACAACACCTATCTATCCAGACGACCGAGAAGAACCGGAAGCAGACGATATGTCACGTGATAAAGCAGACAAGCTATACCGTTTTAAGTCTGCTACAATTTAACAGTTTTGGTCCCGGTGGAAGCACTAGTACCTTACATCGTTAAGAGAGTTCCACAAAGATTTAGGAGGCGAAGGCGATCTGATTCGAATTGGTGACGTAGTCCAGATTCACGACGACACATTACCCAGAAGCAGATGGTCCTTAGGTGTTATTGATGACGTTGTTACTGGAGCAGACGGACGTACACGTGCAGCCCGAGTCAAATCTAGAAAGGGCATCATCATAAGACCTATAGCAAAACTTTATCCGCTTGAGCTGATTGAATAGACTGCGTTCAGATTTCGATGGTAATAGAGACTAGAGAATGTGTTCAAATTTCAGTGATAAGAGAAACTGTGTTTAGAATTAAGTGATAATTGAGACAATTTCCGTTACTAGAGATATATTCAGACTGTGAAAGACAGTTTATAATGACATTCCGTAGAATGGTTTCAAACGCGTGATTCATTTAACAAGACTCAGTAATTTTCATTCAAGAGTGCAATTTGATACATAATGATTGTCTTGTAATTTACTCTGATATTTTACTTTCCGGCCCCGGAGTGTCATGTAAGTATACATGTTATCATGTTGACGCGCTAATCTTGGCGTCACGTTTACGTGGCGCGGTTTATCATATTATTATGTATGACGTCACTTGTTTATATATGTACTTCCGCAGTCAAACGAAAGCAACAGAAGTAAACTGTAAGAAACCACACAACGTCTTGTATTTAAATTCCACTAGTGTCTAAACGACAGACATGTCATTGATGGAGAAATCAGTGAGTAACATTCATTACACTTGTTACGTTACCATTTTTCTGTTTATAAATCTTTTTAGAAAAAAATATCAGATGTAGATCTATTGAAATAAGCAACTTTTACAATATTTAAGATTTGATTATTTTAAGCAAGAGAAAGATACGTTTTATGGAATATATCTCAAATAAATAAATTCATGACGAAAAAAAAGAAATGCACAGCGTACACTTAAGTGACATGGACCCCCCAATGTTCCTACTCGACCGCCGTAAACCCTTTAATGTTTAGAACAGAAAGTAAGCATTCTCAAACACTGAATGCATTAAGAAATTTATGCTAGGGATATTTGAATACAACATATATATTCCAGATACACTAAAAACAATTGAAACTGAATACAGTCTGTAAGATACTGAAGCTTAGTATGATGTAGTATAACTGATCTGTGGAAAGATTCTGGAGTATTCCTAATCATAGCATATGCATATAAGTAATCAGTGCTGTCAATTACACTAGTATGAACATTGTAATATAATAAACTTCATATCAATTAAATGCAAGAGTGTTAGTTGTGAAACTTATATTATGCACAAAAGTTATTAAAGAGGCACAACATTTTCATGATCAACCTTCAGTTAATTTATTTTGCTTTGATTGATTGATTGATGTAACATAATAAATTTAAATTAAATGAAGGAGTGTTAGTTGTGAAACTTGTATCATGCACAAAAGTTATTAAAGAGGCACAACATTTTTGTGATCAACCTTTAGTTAGTCTATTTAGCTTTGATTGATTGATGTAACATAATAAATTTAGATTAAATGCAGGAGTGTTAGTTGTCAAACTTGAATTATGCATGAAAGTTATTAAAGAGGCACAACATATTTGTGATCAACATGCTGTTTTTCTATTTTGCTTCTCTGGCAAAACATAGGAAAAATCTTAGAGCGAAACTGCTGTTTGAAATGCAAATTGATATTGACATCATGCGATGTCACACGCAACAAGGAAATGACCCAGAAAAAGTAAACATTTTATGAAAGAGAATATTTGTTGTCTCAATAATCTTTAAGTTGTCATTTCTCATTAACTGGAGAGATTTGTACTGGAAAGGGGACTCACACGAATAATCACATTTTTGGGCAATGCTGCAGTTCTTTGGCTACTTAAGCAGTTGCAGACACAACGATCTATTTTTCTTTTTAATAATGACCTTTTAGTACAAAAAAGGCAATCTCTGAAAATTAAGTTTCAAAAGAAACGAATCGTACAGTTTTGTCTTAAAGTGATTGGTTCAACATGTATAGGAAAATAATATTTGTTTACTAAGCCGCAAGAGTCAACATTATTGATATAAATGATCAGCAAGAATTCTCCTATTCCAAAATTATTCGTTTATAACACGAATATCTATTATTTTTTTTCAATGATCTTGTGAAATGAATCTCGCCAAAAAGTGCCGCACTGATAATTAATAGCTTTGAGCATAAAAGAAAATGGATCGACAACCAGAAAATTGTTAACATGATGTAAAATGAGAAGGGAGATGAGAAACATAGAATAAAACATGGAGATGTGCTCGATAAAGAAATCATATACAATCAAAAATATATAGATCGTATGGTAAACAAGGCTACGCACTAACGACAAAATTATCAGAAAACTAAATTAAAAATCTATGAAAATGACAGTCTGTAATTCCCCGGGGTTGGCAGAATGCATACTAAGTATCACTTCAAGGATATATCCAGATGTTCGTGTAAAACAGTTGTATAGGTAATGAAAGGAAGTCACTATTTGAATTGCATATTTAATTTAGTACTGCCATCATAAAATGTCAAAGTATCAAGAAAGTGTCGTCGAATGAATAGAGATAGATTGTGAAGGAAAACCACTATTAAATTATTATTGAAAAACATTATCAAGAAAAATAAACCTCGAATAATAAGCGATTTTTATGGAAACCGCTATTGGAATTATTGTAAATTGATTTTCGAAATTATCAAGAAAACGACATCCAAAAAAATTAATATGCGTTTTCAAAAATCAGTATCATGTGTTGAAATTCAAGTTGTGATTTGCTAAGAGTATGTATATCAGACTTCCTGCAACAGGGTATTGCAAATTTCGCAATATTTCCTGTGTATTGCCTGTATGCCAAATCAAAATACAACGATGTATCCTATATGTACAATCGAAATACTAAAAACGTCATTGCTTCAGGAGAAAAAGCGACAAAGTGTTCTAATCTTACATTATCAAAATAGATATTTTTACAAACCGAACCTTTAATTATATGAATTGTCTAAATAATTTGTTTATGCTTTTTGTTACATTATGTCAGAAGCATCGATTATAGTATCAATAATTTACTCAAATATCTATTATGTTTTCAAGTATTCCTTTTGATACAAACGTAATTTGATGAACTAAAAGCGACGCATTGATAAACGCCAAAACACTAATAGCCCTATGCGTAATTGTCACTTGTGCGACGTTATGTGAAACCTACGTTTCGCAAACAAATCTAAACATTGAAAAAGAATTTCCAGGAAACTTAACCTTAAGGGTATCTAAAAGAAAATGACAGTAAAGCCAACGTATAATGTATCAATATCTGGATTTTTTTATCAGGATAGCAGCCAAAGGAATACGAAATAAAATTAAAGATCATTGGTTTGGTATAAGATTTACATCTCATAAATATTTTATTATCAAGCTGTCTTTGCATGCAAAAAGTAGTTAGAAATTATAAAGGAACACTAACATTTGAATTGCAAATTAATATAATCATCATATGATTGCCAATGCATCGGTTGTTATTTCAATCAATAATTTATTGAAAATTGTATTCTGTTTAGCAGAGCTACATAAATAGCATTTTCATTGTTTCTGGTTTATGATCGATATCACTCCACAAATTTATCTTATTACTACTCGTGACATTGCATATGCAGTCGGTAATGAATAGTAATTGCTTTTCAAAGAAAGATCCCTTGAAATAACTATATCTACATTTTATTAGAATGGACGAGCAGAATTTACAATCAAGAGTTCAATCTCTACAAAGCAACATTAACCATTATGAACTAAATGAAGCACGAACTCCCCTTTTAATAAACTACAAAATTCTCTATAACTTACGTTTTGGAAATGAATTCACAAGTATCTTAGTTATTTTGCAACAAACTTATGTTCTTTCTTAAAAATAGTTAAGATGAGTTTCATTGCAAGTGTCTTATCAGTAAATGTCTAAACGCAATAATAGTTATGCTCTTGAGAGACGAAAAATATGAATAAAATGTACGAAAGTGAGATGAGAAACTTAGACAGAAATATTCAACAGTTGATAAACGTATCTAGACTTGTATCAAATAGAAATATTCGTTCAGTAAATAGATGTAAATACGAAGGAAAGCATTTCAAGAAACGCAATCGATCTACAATAAGTATATAAAAACAAAAGTAGTATGCATTGGAAGAAATTTTGAAACTCTCGATTACAACTGTTATTGCATGCCAAAACTGTCGATTTATTGCACCTCAAATTTGTACCTATTAAGTTCTCCCAAACTATAATCTACTCTATGACCTATGGGATATCACTTAAACAAAAATAGCATATAAACCATTTATCTTTATTTCGAACAATGTGATTCAAAAATAGAAATGGTATTTAGTACTGATGATAATAGAAAATATCTTTCGGGAGAAAAACTATATGAGCCGTGCCATGGGAAAACCAACATAGTGGGTGTGCGACCAGCATGGATCCAGACCAGCCTGCGCATCCGCGCAGTCTGGTCAGGCTCCATGCTGTTCGCTTTTAAAGCCTATTGGAATTGGAGAAACTGTTAGCGAACAGCATGGATCCTGACCAGACTGCGCGGATGCGCAGGCTGGTCTGGATCCATGCTGGTCGCACACCCACTATGTTGATTTTCCCATGGCACGGCTCATATACAGATAATATGAATTTTACTACGTCGGGTTCCTCAATATGATATGAAATTCATTTTTTAATCATAATGAAAAAAAGTCAGCGCGATATTGATACTTTATTTTACCTGATTATCAAACCAAAGATACCATAAATTTTGCTGAAAGAATTTATTCTACTTTTATGGCAACAAATTATTGCTTACAAATGTACATAATTTGCATATCGACTAAAGCGTTCGGAATCGCACTTACCTAGCGAAACGGCAGTTACAGAAACTTCTTCTTGAGCAATACTGACATTCACCAGGATAAACAAAGTTAGTGCTAGGTAAAATGAAATGTCCTTTCTGTAGCACAGATGTCAAAATTTCCCTTTTACCACAAGGTGCTATGTTAAAATTTTGTTAATGTAAGCTAAGTGATAAGCAAGTTTTGCTTCCATATTTGATACCTCTGCGAAACAACCAACGAGAAGGATATCTTTCTCGACAAAAATTTAATTGATTACATCTGTTCAAGGATATAAATGATACAATGAACTAAAACCCACATTTAACGCCAATTATTCTTAATAATTTAATAACCGAACTAAAATAAAAGAGAATTAATCCGGCATGAGTGTCACATAGCATAAATATTTTTACGATCATGCAATACCTTGGTAGAAAGTATAAAGAAGATCCACTATTTGAATTGCAAATTAATATTATCATCATGCAACTGCCAATGCATCTGGAAAATAATTCCAATAAAGTAGCAATTTATACAAGATGAAGCCATTGCACATCTTCATTTTCATAATATAAACCAATATTCTGGGCTGAAATTTCAAGTTGACACTTAAAAATTGTGACATTGAATAGCGGAATTGCCCAAGAGGATATAGCATTTATTGCAACAGTGTCGGTTTAAAACTATGTATAAACCTATTATAAACGTATTATAAATGTATTGTTCTTTACATAATGTGTTACTTTTGTTTTAATTGCACCAAAACAGGTCAGTAGATTGGGCACACAGTTTTGTTTTCGAGGACAATGCTGAATCTTTAGGTAACAGAGCTGCATGCAAAATGCTGATTTGTCGGACAATTAACCGGTCGCTATCAACGTAGATATAGCCCTAAATCATTTGTGATCGGCTTACTCGCTTAATTGTTACTTGGTAGCAAATCCTGATATGCCTTACAATATCTACCAGCCATTATCACCAGCATTTGAAAATAATATTTATATAATAATTATACTATATTAACATGAAAATATGTTTTAAATCCACTATTTGTTATCGCGTACTCAATAAACTGTCCATCGATATCTGTTTTACACAACAATGTATTCGATTCTATTCTTGTTAAGGTATGACCACTTAATGGTGAATATTTCAAATGTTCAAAACAATGTTACAGCAATATACTGTATCATGTAAGAGACTTGTGTGCAAAATTTAAACAACTTTTACCTTGCCGCTTTATATAAATTTTGTATAATTCATGATATTTCCTCAAGCTCAAGTAGAGACAAATTTCAAAGTGATTGCCACTGTTCAAAATGTTTGCAGTGAATTTATTATACATATACAATTAATTTTGATAAAATAAACGTCAAACTATTGATAAACAATTATAAACACAAAAAAACTGTGAATATCATTTTTTCTAGGTTGCCTTAAGTAAAAGGATTTAATGAGACAGAATTCCAACTCCAACATTGAAAAATTAAGGTCGAGTCCTGTGAGACAGTTTTAAATTTTGCTCACTGCATTCAAAAATAACATTAGAACAGGAGTAAAACCTACCTACATTTCTTCTACAATACGTAATCTAAAGAGTAAAGGCAAAATAGAGAACTTTCACCTCATGTAACTCAATATCTTTAAAGATGTCAAAAGAGGTAAATTCACTTTGAACAGCAAGAAATCACTTATCAAATGAGACTTTTCAATTTTGTACAGTAAATTCATAATAAGTATTTAAAAAAGTAAAAAAAAAGACAACAACAACTTACTAGATCAAAGATATATAAGGAAAAGAAATGGGACCCAGTGGGGCTTGAACCTATTCCCCCTGAAAAATTTAAGTAAAAGTAAGTTTATTGTAGGAATTGAATACTCTTCAAAAAGACGTACACTATAACATTAGTCATACCTTAAATGTCAATAAACTGTCACATTATAAAATAAAAAAAAGTGTCTTCATTTCCCAAGTTGTACAAAAGATATCAGTGTTTAGTTTATCAATGAAGAACAATTGTTACAATCTCTTTAAGCCATTCATTTGTCTGTGACAATAATTTAAGCTCTTTGTAAAAGTGTTGAAACACGATGCAGGATGGATAATTTTATCGTGCAACGCCAAGGATTCGATTGAATATATGTTAATTTACACATGATAAAGTATTTATTCTATATAATAAAAAAGATCTTTAGTATACATTTTATATTTAGATTTCAGTGACGTTGATCTCCTTTTACCCTTAAATCCAGTTTCATGTAGTGTCCGATACAGTATAACCTTTGCAAAATGCATGCAGGCATAATCAAACATTTAAAGATATCTATCTTAGATTTCAGTGTCTTCCATTATAAGACGTTGTTCTCTTTTTAATCTTAACTAAAGTTTCACGTGGTGTCCCATAAACTATAACCTTTGCAAAATGCATGCAGGCATAATCAAACATTTAAAGATATCTATCTTAGATTTCAGTGTCTTCCATTATAAGACGTTGTTCTCTTTTTAATCTTAACTAAAGTTTCACGTGGTGTCCCATAAAGTATAACCTTTGCAAAATGCATTCTTGGAATACTTTTATGCATTATATGTCTTTTTGTCACGTTTGTTATGATGTTTAGACGGCCAGTGCGGACTGTTATCAAACGACCGACCATTTGCATTACAAAATATGTTTTGTACGGTTTGATGCATTTGATTCCTATTGTATCAGTCTTATTTGTTATCTTACCATCTGATAAATGTGACATGAACGCGTTTTATTAGAATCGGTATTACATGTTATGTTATTACACATGTCTTCACAGGTATCATGTTGTGTTTAAACAAGGAGGCTTTAGTTCTGTTTCATGCTGGTACTTTAAACAGCTTACGTAATCAATGTACAAATGTTATTTTTCCTGACAAAGTGTAATTGATGTTGACTTCAAATATTTAATGTTCAAGAAGAGATAAAACACATCTGTTACGTCAGTTTATCTTGTAGAGAACAATCATGTTTATATTCGAAATTAAATCATTATATGAGCGAAGCAATATAAGTAATATATATACGTGTCATTCTGAACTACAAAATAACTCATAAAACTGTTAATGAAGTTTTGTTGTTGTTTCTTTTTTTCAAGAAATTCGGCATTGAAAATATTTGTTCACTGCACTTAAATTATAGTTTGCATTTAAAACACTTGAATAATCATGAAATCTCTTAAGTAGATGTATTAATGAAACATATAATGACGTCATCGCAAAATAAAGACCCCACATTTACATCTTTGCATCCTCGCTTTTTTTCTCCTGCATGAATTAAGATTTTTAATTAGATCGGGGTTTTGTCTTTTTGGCAATAACTATAGACCTGTAGACGCAGAATGATACAGTTGTACATATGAATTTACCTAACCATATTACAGGCCAGTACAAACGGACTAATTAGCAAACAATGACACTATTATATGACAACAGCGTAATTCTCGTATCTGTCATCAGTACGTGAAACATGAACCCCTAAACAGAACAATGGTTTCCTTTCTAAACAATGTAACTTTGAACTTATCTACCGTATATAAACGGTTAATCACTGGACAACTATTTTAGACTAGAATATATATATCAAAATCTCCCTCAAAGTCGGATATAGGTTAAGCAAAAATAAGAATAATGCCCAGCAGCTTACATGTTTGTTTTTGTAGAAACTGCTACTCAAATCAGGGAATGTCAACGTGTCAACAAAACGTAAGAAGCCTCTTAATTCGTAATATAAAAGGTTTCAAACTAGCCATTTTTGCGGAATCCTGCGGAATAAGAATATTCCCGTATTGATTTTAATACTTATGGAGTTATTTTTAAATTGTTTAACTCTTAAGTGTTTAAGACGGAATAAATCAGGCACTCAAACATCTCCTACGTCAGTCATTCTTGAGGAGAACTATATCTAATAACAGAAACTAGAGGTACCACCAGGTATAATCGACATCGATGGATGAACGGTAATAGTGAGAAATATTCTGTGCGAATTCCTCTTAAACGTCTAAATATAAATAAATAAAATGTATCACTCTTCGAGACGTTAAATGTTATTTTAATAAGAGAAGGAATTTCAGAGCACTATAAATGTCAATAAATCTTGATGACTGAATATTAAACTGACATAAAATGGCGCCATTTTAACACAAAAAATATCGTATGGATTGGTGGCCTGATCATCTGCAATCAATCATCATTCAAGTTTACCCTTGTTCACATTGTCACATAATATGACATTGTGGCATGCATAAAGATAAGTCTGGCATCCAAATAAATGAAAATGAAGAAAGTACAAAATAAAACAAAAAACAACGCGAAAACAACCATTTTACATACAAATATACAAGTGAATAAAATGGTAATTGTATGGTTTTCATACAATAAATGTATTTATAAAATATCCTTTGGAAGCAAAACAAATCAGAAGTTGTAGACTAGGTTTAAGTAGGCCTGTTCACTTTGTAAAATAATTTCACGTCTTCTAGCACCGACTTAACAGAGTCCAAATACGGAGAGAGCATTTCTAGCGCCTCATGACACTTAAAGGCCCATTGTGTTAGTTAAATAATCCTAAGTCGGAACTCATATGGTTTCATTTGCGCATTGACGGTCGTATTTTTTAGTCTGCGGAAAAAGGACATTATCCCTCAAAACGAACAATACCCCAAAAATGAACATAACGAACTTACAAATGTCTTTAACTGGGTATGCGTAATTTCTTTTTTAGAAAAGGAAATATCTTAAAAGGGATAAAGTACAGATGTATATATTTCATGTAATTAATGTCTGGTAATGAACATGGAACTACATAATGATGCGTTATGTCTATATATAAAGAAACACATTTAAATGGATACGGTGCTGATGTATTTATTACATGAGCCAGGAAGAACAACTGAAAATGGTACCGTGTACTCTCGCAAAAGGAAGACTTTAGTATTCAAATTTTGTTAAGTATAATAAAACAGTCACATTAATACTACTCAGACTACCATCGTCCATTACTGTACAGATGCAATACTTTTGCATTAAGTTTAAACTGACTTTGAGTTATTTACAGGAAGAACTTAGCATAATCAGTGTGTAAATGCTATACAACTGTGAATGGTAGATAAGTGTTAGTGTGAATGGTATACAAGTGTGAAAAGTATATCTGTGTTAATGGTATACAAGTGTTCATAGTATATCGGTGTGAATATATTAAATCAATGTGACTGCTATATCAATTTGAAATGTACAAAAGTTGAATGGTATATCACTGTGAATGCTTTACAAGTGTGAAAAGTTTATTAGTGTGATTGGCGTATCAGTGTGAATTATATACCCCTGTGAATTTTATGTTAGAGTGTATGGCATATCGGCAGGAATGGTATTCGCTTACATAAAAGTATCATATTGGTCAAGTAGTTCAGTAGTAGAGCGTACAAGCGAGGTTAGAAACGTTAACATACCAAAGTCATTATTTGTGTGCATAAGTCTTTGACATATATTTATGGCTTTCGGTATACCACTATCATTATCTATTACTCATAGGTATTGAAATATTTTACATTCGGACCTTTAAATAATTTAATGTTTTATTTTGCAGTGTTTCCAAACTTCAAGTTATTGGTCATGCTATATGGCAGAATACTTGACAAAAGCGAGAAAATAGATTTAGTACTGCCCTATAGTGTGCTATTGTAGAGGTTTTCACTGAGCTATGCATTCACTTAGTCCAAAGGTTACGACAGCCTCTCGAGCACGGTAGCTCATAGAGAGAATTATTTTTGTTTGGACAATAATTGTTTGTGCTTTGGATCTTATAAATTAAAATTTTACATAAAAGTAAACAAAGCTTCACGTTAGTCAATAAACAATGTTTAATGTTTAAACCGATTTACATGCATACCGATGAGAATTAGATTCCCGATTGGAGTTAAACATCTTGATTTTTTTTTAAGTATGTCAGTACTATAATTCTTAATTCACCAAATGTTTAGTTCATAAATCATTACGATGTTATTTTCTTCTGTAAGAACCTAGATCAAAATCGTTGCAACATGACACACGTGCTTTATTGAAATTTCAATATGTTATTATATGTGATTCAAATACTGGATTACTAGTTTTTGATTAACTTATAAAAAGTTACTTCTAAATCATTCAAACATTTTAAGCCTCTGTATTGCTCCGAAATTCAGAAAGAATGGGTTACTTCTTAACACGTGTACAATATGTATCCCCACACAAGATAACTTGTTTACATGTAAATGTATTTGGTATTTTACACTGATATATATATATAGTTGTACTTCGACTTCATTGAAAACTCAGACTAATACCCCTATTCCTTCGCATATTTTTCTTCGTTTAATTGAAAAACAATTTGAATAGTACTTTGCATCACTCAAATCATTTTAATGTTGGTAATAGAAAAAACTAAATTAATCACTTTGAATATGAACTTGGGATATTAATAAAAACAAAAAGTTGATAGGGCATTTGTCACTGTAAATTCAAACCATTTTATTTCAACCACTGACGCTTTAAAAACCTGCTAACTATTCTATCATAAACTACATAGTTTGACCTGAATTCGAACGAAACGAAATGTAGTAATGAGGTTAATAGCTTGTGAAACAGAAATCGTCTCAAGGGGGGTATAACATGCACTCTTCTCAAAGAGATTTCTGTTTCGACTTCATATCATATATAGCTGCGTAAAACATATAATCTTTGATGTAATATTGTATTATAGCGAGTTCTTTTAAAATGATTCATCAATCTAAGACCATATGTGGGAAAAGGTGATTTGAAGTTTTCTAAATTTCTTTTGAAAATTTCTTGTAATGGCACTGCTTTTATAAAATTAGTACAATCACCACCCGGGGAGGTTATCATTAGACAAACGAGGTAGTCGCAGATCATGGTTAAACTGTTGCTTCTTAAAGACAGCTAAAAGTGGCAGATTTACATTTCCATAAGGGGATTCTCTTTTCGTAGATAATGCGATGAAAAAGATTGCAGCAGAAACAAATTATAATCATCAGCAGTTTTCTTTCTTTTATTTTATGTCAAAACACGACATCAAAAAGCAATGAATTTTTTTTGTACTCACCAATTAAATCAGGTAGGGCATTTTGATTAAAAACAAAATAAAATATCATATATTTACAAATTCTATATATAAATCGACTGTAAACAAATATACAATGATTGACTAAAAGCGTTGGTTGTATAAACTTTACTTTCAAAGGATCTTTTTACAGATTTTATTGATCCTTGTCTAAGCAATCCATTTTATTATGCAATAATCTACACAGTATGACGTTGGTGCCAGAAAATATATACCATATCAATAAAGAAATAAAAAGATCATCAAAGTGTATTATTTTCGTCCCGATTCAAATGCATATAGATTAAATGTTATATCAAACTGTGATAATGTGATTGTCGTGCCTATGTTTCCACTTGTTTATGATCCATTTAGCCAATTCCCAAGACTTTGCTATTATCTATAAATGTTATAGAATTATAATGTCTATAGTCAAATTGTTCAAATATATGTATATGTTCACGACTTGTCAAATTTTCGGATATATTCATTACCTTTTTTTTGTGAAACATAAATAAAGACATGTTTTCACATGTAATTATAATGCCTATACATCGCTTAATGTTAGCAGAATAACAACATTTCGGCTTTAATCATTTTGTTTTGTGATGAAACACTTTTTTAAATTACAATCGTCAATGATAACATTAAAAACGACAATTGGTCCATCTGCAGAGAAAAGGCAATTGGCAGAAACAATTGTTAAATTGCATAAATACCCTTTCCTTAAAAGTGTGCCTTTGATGACAGATCATATGCAATGTTATCTTTTTTTAAAGTTCGCTCTTTTGATAAAAGTTTAATTATTTCTGTTGGTTATCGTGCAATTTAACCTAGGGCTTATGGCTGTCATATTGAAAATCAAATCATGCATTTTACACAAAGATTGTATTAAAAAAGTAATTTCTTTCTTTCTTGACCCCTCTCTAAAGCATGATCAAACTTCTTGTCAACGGTCACAGAAGACCGTAATATATCACGACCGAAAGCCGCATGTTCTCCAGATCATATTTCCCACGCAATATAGAAATAAACAAAACAAAATAAATAAATAAATAAATAATAAAAATAAAAAATGCATATTATGGAAATTGTCTTATTGTGAGGAATAGCACAATTTGCTAAAATAGATTTTGCAAACACTTGTGAAAAGGAACTAAAAAGTAATAATTTACACGAAGAAAATTACCAATATATTAGATTTTTTATAAATATTGATTGAAAAAAATAAAATAAAATCGAGCTAGATTTGAATTGCTCTTTTTCAGGAATTCTGGCTTTGTCTGTGTGGACTAATAAGTAGACTAATAAAGATTCTTCTAAACATACTTCTGATTAATATACAATTTTAGATAAATGTTACTTATCAAACTGCAACCTCAACAAAACAGCGTGCCCACTAAAATTGTGCATACCAGTATAAAAATCAATTAACCATTGACTCTAAATAATGATGAATATCAGGTTTATTCGAAACAAAACAAGTTTTAACTGCCGATACATTTTGTGCATTAAACATGCCTCAGAATTTCAAAAATTTTACGCTATGATTTTTTATAAATATAAAAGTTTAAAAATTGCTGACTTACATTTTTTTATTTAGTGAAAAGAAATTGTCGAAATACTTGTGCAATTGAAGTTTGACAACGCTGGACAGACATCTTAAGATGAAAATCCAGATACATGTATTACTAAGTTTCTTAATAAATGAATTTAATTTGTAAGGAGTTTATTTGGAAACACAGATTGCAACCAAAGCAAAATAAAAAGATACAGAGTAATATTGACTATGTTTATCAGAAGTAATAAAATGTGACATACTGAATTTCGTACCTTCAGAAGAATATGGAGAGCCCTTAAGGGATGATGCAACACAATATGTATATAGTTAATACAATATTTAAAATCGATATAAAAGATAAATAGAAAAAAAAACTGGAACAATTATCTATTAATACAACGTTGGCGTCTTATTCTAAGCGTTTTGCAATGATTTACCACTGTCTAATTGGACATTAGTTTCAATTAAATACAGATCACTGACAATAAATTTATGTATTTCATGTATACTTTGATTTTGCACTTCTCGTATATCAAAACTGTCTGACAAAATGTTCTAATGATTCTTTATTGGATAGGCAATGTCTCGTATCCAAATAAACCTTGCAATTATGGCATGTCTGCTGAAGTTTAAGAAATAGCAATTTGATTTCCCGGGAATTGCAATTTAGGATAACGCCACTAGGCAATACACTTAATTCAGTTCAAACGGTTACATTGTAGTTTCGCCTAACAAGTAACGAATACATTTTGAAAAATATTTCTTTTACTTTTCACAATCATTTTCTCTAATCGTAAAAACTGTGTGGCGAAGGGCTTGTTAAAAACGAATTTTGAAGAGGAAAGTTCAATTTGACTATGTGTGGTTTTAGCAAACATATGGAAAAGATGTATATATTTGTTGCCAATATTTTGAAGCTTCCTGACATATATCTTTTACGATAAAACATCAATGTCACTAAAATAAATATTTAATATGGTTTCATTAACTTTGATTATTTCTTTAGAAATTGGGTGATATTTTACGTATATGCTACGTACCCATTTAAAGAAAAATAGAATATAGTTTCAATTTTGCGGTTATCACACATTATGCACACACTTTGTAACGGTTTCTACTCAAATTGATATTTTTCTGCATTTTCTCAAAAGTGCGCATTATTCAAATCCGTGACATAGCATATTCTCAAAGCATTTCAAGCCTTTTAAAAGTATTAGAATTATAGAATTTCTGAGATATACGGCCATTGACGATGCCTTGAAAGCTTACGTGGTATCAAACATTTAAGAAATGACAGACTCAAGTTTAAAATACATGCTGATTTCAATCAATTGCTTAAAAAATCAGAAAAAAAATAACTATCCGAAAGGCGGGTAATGAAACAGGATAAATCCAAAGTTTTAATCGAGATATATTAGACTTGTCTATAACAAAACGCAAATTATGCAAAACAATTATTTATGCGGAACACACGACTTGTATAACAGTCTATAAGCATAGAATAAACGTATCACAACATTCATTAAGTAATAAAAACATTAAGCAGCATCCCGATTTTAATCATTTTTTTTTAATATTTAGTTCATGAAAATTCAATTTTCACAAAATTTATACTTTCCTCCTGTTCATTAGACTAAACTTTTACGCAGAAAGACTCAGTGTTGGACAGACATTTTCGGATGAATGAAATTATTTGTTCATGAAAACGTATACAAGGAAAAGATTTACCAAGACTAACGTAAACATTTTAACACCTATCTTTAATCTAGAATGAAATGAAAAGCATTTAGCTTGACTTTTGAAGCATATGTTGCAGAGAAAGCACTGGTTATATGCCTATTTCAGCAAACACACATATGCCTTTTGATTAACATCACTTTGCTTTCGGATGTTAGAACGCACTTTCATACCTAGAAAAAAACATTGCTGCGATTAATTGTATTTAACGTTTAGTTATTACATGCACCCCCATTTTAAAGAAAACCTAGTTAAATAGTTAAAGTAAAAAATCGTGACTCAATACAGTAGAAAATTAAAGTACTTTTGGGGCAGTTTCATATGTTTAAAAGTAACGGTCTAGCTGAAGTTTACGCACAAATTAGTGACAGTGTCTTCGTTACGTACAGTTAATGATTCACCAAAACATTGATATGCCACCGTGCTTAGATGTAAATTGTATGAAATCTAATCCAGGAAAACATCAGTTATCAGACAACAATAACTATCAAATATTCCCTATTAAAATGTCAGAACACATAATACGCCAAAGTGAGGAGAACTTATTTTCTCATTTAGAATGATGCAGGAGTGTTAATTGTGAAACTGATATTTAAACACAAAAATATAAAAAAAACGGCTATCATGTTCGTGATTAAGCTTCAGTTAACTATTTTGCTTAATATGCAAACCTCGAACAAATCAAAGAGCTAAACTGCTGTTTAAATGCAAAATTAAATTAGCATCATGCGATTTCTAATGCAGCAAGAAAATGATCCCGGAATAAATAAATATTGATGAAAGATAGTTAATTGTTTTCTCAATAAACTTCAAATTGTCATTTTTCTTGATCTGGACTGTATTTTACTTAAGAGAGGGCTTACAGTTATAATCACATTTTTTTGCAATATTGCAGGTCTTTTGCTCCTTATTTGGTGGCAGACACAACGATCTATAGTTTTTTTTATAAATCAAAACAGATAATGACCTTTAGTTACAAAATGGCAATCTCTAAAGAAACTAATCGAGCAGTTTTGTCTTACAGAAATTGGTTCAACGTGTGTACGAAGAAAGAACGCTGCAAAAACAATATAATTGTTATCAATGATCAGTGAGAACTCTTTTACTTTTTAACACGAACATCTATTATCTTTTCAATTATCTTGTGATATGAATCTTACCAAAAGTGTCGCATTGGTAATTAATAGCTTTGAGTTTAAAAGAAATTGTAGTGACATAAACAGAAAATTGTAAACATGATGTAAGATGAGATAGGAGATAAGAAATAGAATATGAAGTTGTGTCTTATAAAGAAATCGTTTATCAAAAATACATTAGCCGTTTGGTAAATAAACTGCAAACTAAGGAAACAGTTTGAATTTAAAAACACGAAAAAGGTGACAGTGACAGCATGTAACTCCCCTGGTTTGTCAGGAAAATATCTTAAGTATACAAATGTAAGAACACTAACAATAGAAATACTTAGAAAAAGATTATTGGTCTAGCATAAAAAGTGTCACATCACGTCAATAGGTTGATGACAAGTCAAACTTTTAGTGTAATGAGGCGGTAGAGAATATGACAGGATGCCGTTCTTTGAATTGCAAATTTATATTATCATCATGCAGTATTAAATGCATGAAGGAAGTGTCCTCGTATCAGGTGAGATAAGGAAGGGAACCCGCTATTAAATAAATATTGAAAATGCTTCAAGTTACTGACCTCGAATGACAAATCTAGAAGGGAATCTGCTAATGGAAATTTGCCAATTATTGAAATTGCATATGAAATAATTCATTCCAAAACTATGCAAATTCACAATTTATTTTATAAACAATCAATATCCTGTGCTGAAACGTCAAGTGGTGATTTAGTGTGCGTTCGATACTGTATAATGGTTGTTCTTTTACAGGATTTTGCAAAATTTACAACATTACTGGTCTATTGCCTGTAAGACAAATATAATACAAATCTATATCCTATAAACAAACTATTTTAAAAGATCCTTTGGAAGCATAGAACGCAACAAGGTAACAGTTTGGCAGAGTCTGTTCATTAAGTATAATGAATTCTATAATAGTAAAATCAAATGTTCTCTACGATCCAAAGGACCAGAAAATATAACAGTATGTCCAAGCCTGGAGAGACTTTTTACAGCTACTATACGGCACTTAAAAACTGCTGTGTGGGAAAATCGATAAGCGCATAAAATTTGTGTTGCCAAAACAATAGTTTACTTCAATATCATTCAAACAAAAAAAAGCTTATAAAATTATCTTATTTTTTCAAACAGATTAATTAAAAGATAGAAATGGATATTTATTTTTTTATGTCAAAATTCCTCAATACCTGATATTCACTCTAAAAGATTACCAAAATTGTGCCGGCAAAAGACTTATTCTACTTTTTATGGCCCCAGCTTGTGTTAGCAAGTGTGCCTGATTTGCATATCGGCTAATGCGTTCGGAATCACACTAACCTTGAGAAATTGTAGTTACAGAATTTTCTTACAAAACAGAAATTCATTAATAAATCAAATGCTAGTCTAGTTAAAATGAAATGACAATCTCCTTTTTTTTAGCACAACGCAGCCAATGCCGAGGTCAAACCCTCTCATTTACCACAAGGTGCTATGTAAAAACATTGTTAATGTGAGATAAGTGATATGCGCTTCCGTGTTGCTTCAATATTTGATATCTCTGTCAAACAACCAACAGCAGGGATATCTTTCTCGACATAAGTTGAGGTGATTACATTTGATCGTGGATCTTAATGATACACTGAGCTAAAGCAATATGTTACGTCAATTATTCTTGTAAAGAATAATTTAATACCAGAAACTATAACAAACATAATATAGAGAAAAAATTCATACAGGTTACTGTGAACTGCAAAATTTTCCCCTTTTCCAGTACACATAAATTTGAGATTAATCATTACATGAAATTCGGTATTCGAATGCATGTTTTGTGTACAAAAATTGCACACAAATAAACGCTACGGAAAAAGAATTTTTTAGTAAGAAATTCCCTGTTTGAAAACATCGTTAGTAGGTTACAATATTTCAGAAAATATACTTTTGTAAGTTTTAAGATTTTCTATGCTTTCAGTAGAACCGTTTCATTAACAAAGCACTTGCACTTCATCGATGTGGGTTCGAGCCGCACTCGGGGCGTTGCATTTTTCATGTGAGGAACAACTTATTTCCAGCCGAGTCCACGGCAGGTGTCATATTTACTTCCCCAGCATCTAGTCTAGGCCGATACTGCTGGAAACAGTACCAATTTAAGTAAGTCACCCAGCACTGAATACTAGTCGGGATATCAGCCGCGACCGGGAATCGAACCCGGACCGCTGGCGTTGTAGTCCAACCTGCTAACCACTGCACCACTGACTCCCTACAATGGTTCTACCCAGGTGCCCGCTCGTGATGAAATAATGCACGGAGGGGCACCTGGGGTCTTCCTTCACCATCAAAGCTGGAAAGTCGCCATATGACCTATGACTGTGTCGGTGCGACGTTAAACCCAACAAATAAAATTAAAATAACACTAACGAGGGAATCTGGAATCTAAAGGAAACGTAACATTAGCTAAATTTTCATATTCGTACAAGGAGAGCCTTTAATGCGCACATAAAGATGGGATAAAAGTATGATAATACGTTATAAAGATACCAGCAATGGAAGTATGTCATAAAAATAAAAGAGGATTGGCCTCATATATATTTTTACGATCAAACCGTCTTCTCATCCAAAACCTAGGTAGAAATTATAAAGAAAATCTACAATTTGAATTGCAAATTATTATCATTATCATGCAACTGCAAATGCATCAGGAAAATAACTCCAATAAAGTAGCAATTTATACAACATAAAGATAATACATATCTTCAGTCTTACAATACAAACCAATATTCTGGTCTGAAATGTCAAGCTGTCACTTTTCATAAGTAATTTATTGAAATTATGGAATGTACAGCGAAATTAGGTAAGATGATATAGCTTTTAAAAAAAATAGCGTCGGGTTATGAAGATGTATATATTAATCGTTAAATACACTGTAATGCGTGTTTCTTTTGTTTTACTTGTACCATAACAATTCGGAAGTGTGCTTCGAATTATTCACATTGGATGCTCTTCGTCTAAAGGCCAAAGTTGTATTCAATGGTAACAGATCTGCATACAAAACTGCCGATTTCTCGGACCATTTACCGGTTGCTATCAACATATACTTCTGATTGGCTTATTCACTTAATTGTTAACACGTCAAAATCCTAATATTTATGCCTTACATTTTATCAACCACTCTCAACAGCATTTGAAAATAGTATTTATATAATGATTATACTATGTATCATGAAAATATGTTACACATTCACAATTTGTTATCGCTTACTCATTGAATTGTCCATCGATATCTGCTTTACACATCAATCATTTTTAATGTCAATTGGACTGTCACATTGAAAAGATGTTGGCATTTCCCAAGATTACAGAAGATGTTACTATCTTTACATATTAAGCAATTCATTTGTTTGTTATACTTTGTATATTAAGTGAAGAACACATTGCAGGATGAATATCGTACATCAGAAAATAAGGATACAAACGAATGTTTATTTTGTTTTATATTTCATACAATAAAGAATTCCTGTCTTACTTATTCTGTAAATTAATGTAATACATTTAACTGATTTTAGAAATCGCAGGCATAATTACACGTTTTAAAATATCTTTAGATTTCAGTGACTTCCATTCTAAGACATTGAACACAACTCCAGTTTCATGTGGTGTCTGATAAAACCTTTGTAAAATGCATGTTTTCGGCATACGTTAATGCATATATGTCTTTTTGTCATTATTGCAATGATGTTTGGACAGCCAGTGCGGACTGTTCTCAAATTACCAATCATTTGCATTACAAATATGGTTTGAACGGTTTGATGCATTTAACTTCTGTGATATCAGTCTTTTTTGTTATCTTATCATCTGATTTATATGATATGAACGCGTTTTGGAAGACAAAATATTCCAGTGGAATGTTATGTTATGAAAACTGTCTCACAGTCTTCATACAATGATGCCTTATTTCTGTTTCATGCTGGTCCTGCAAACAGCCTACGTAATCAATATATAAATGTTATTTTTACTGACAAAATGAAGTGCACTTTTCAAATATTTAGTGATTAAAAAAGATAAAACACATCTGTTACGTCAGTAATTCTTGTAGAGTACAATTATGTTTATATCCGAAATTAAAAAATTATATGAGCGAAGCAATATAAGGAATCTATACGTGTCATTCTGAACTACAAAATAATTCATAAAACTGTTAACGAACTTAAAAGTATATTTTTTTTCAAGAAATTCGGCATTGAAAATGTGTTTATTATACTTTAATTTTAGTTTGCATTTAAAACTCTTGAAAAAATCATGAAATCTCTTAAGTAGATAATAAATGACACTTATAATGACGTCATCGCAATATCGCTTTTATTCTTCTGCATGACTTATTATGTTAAACTAAATCATGGTTTAGTTTTGTCTGTTTGGCAAAAACTATAATAACTGACATTTCTTTTTTTGTTTTTTTAAAATTTTAAACATTGTCATTTAGGTCATATTGTCAACAGTATCTTCTAATGAACGAATTTACATAATTATATTACCGGCCAATAAAAATCGACTAGTTAGCAGTAATGACACTATTATCAGGCCTGGGATTTTTCAAGACTGGGTCTGCTTCCTATATAATTTTACTGAAAATGGGGATTTCTTGCATGAAAATGTAGGTTTTCAGGACTTTGATTTCTCACTGAATCCCAGGCCTATATTATAGGACAGCAGCATAATTTTCGTCTATGTCATATAACCAGTACAGACACGGTTTTTCTCTTTTCATGCCAAAGGGAATGAAATACTTGTTGTCCGAAATTTATAGATTAATTAAGTATTTAGAACGTTTAACAAAATTGTGTTACTGTATTTTCAGATAAATTATCATGTCCTTATAGGTACAGTTACGTTCATTTCAGCGTGTATAACCATAAACTCTAATAATTCAAACATGGTTTAAACAATGTTCTATTCATCATCATTTCAGTTGTTACAATATTACGTATATTAACATAGAGGACTGAGTAGGAATCTATCAGCTTTTTTTAGAAACTCTCTCCATGTGCCTTTTCATGCTGGTTTCATGTTTTTTTGTAATTCATGATTTATTCTAGGAAAAGTTTCCAAATACATATTTTAGCATTTTAACGTTTACAATTCTTGATTTATAATATGTTATGTACAGTGCTTATGCAAAGTTTGCAAACAGAAAGTGAAAATGAATAAAGTAAAATTACCTAAAAATCATCAGGAATTACAGGGAAAACTATACAAAATACTTTCAGACTCGGTTTGATTAAGTCATGAAATGTGTATACCAATCACGCACACTAGCACTGGCTTAGAAAGTATAATTGAATGACTGCATAGTTCAAAAGGACAATTTTAAACCAGAATATGGTGATTGCAGTATACATATCGACCTCCTCATAGTCGGATACAATAATGCCCTGCAACTCCCTTGATCTTTTTTTTGTTAAAACTGCTACTCAAATCAAGGGATGTCAAAGTGTCAACGCGACACAAGAAGCCTGTGAATTCGTAATATAAAATGTTTCAAACTAGTCTTTTTATCCTGCGGAATAGTGCGAAATTAGAATGTTCAAGTCGAATGGTTTATAATAATTTTAATACTTATGGAGGGGTTTAAGAAGGAAAAAATCATGTACTGATACTGCTGCTACGTCGTTCTTGAGGAGAACTATATCCTACAACAGGCACTAAAGGTACATAATCGTGATCGATTGATGAACCATAAGCACGAGAAAAATTTTGGTGCGAATTCTTCTAACATGTCTAAACATAAATAAATAAAATGTGTCACTCTGAGACACGTTCTAAATTCTTTAAATAAGAGAAGGAGCACTTGAAATGTAAATAAATCTCCCTGACTGAGTATTAAACTGACACAGAATGACGCCATTTTAACACAAAAATATCGCACTGATTGGTTGCCTGAGCATCATTTTCAATTCTAGAATTACCATTCAAGTGCACCCGAGTTCACAATATTACATTATAGAAAAATATGATATACATGAAGTTCAGTTTGGCGCTTATTCAAATAAGGGGAACACACATACAAAAACAACAACACGAAAACAACCATTTTACATACAAAGTAAAAGTGAGCAAGAGGATTATTGTCTTCATACAATAAATCTATAAGAATATCCTTTGGAAGCACAGAATGCAACAAAGCAAAACTAGCAGACTCGTTTGATTGAGTCTGCACATAAGAGGTAATTGAATGTGCAACATTCCTCACGCTCCCTAGCACCAGCTTAAGCGGAATAAAATATCCTTTGGAAGCAGAAAAAAAAACTAAAAAAGGTAGACTAAGTTTAACTAACTCTGTTCACCAGAAATGATAAACCCGCCCGCTTAGCTCAGTAGGTAGAGCGTCGGTCTACGGATCGTTGGGTCGCGAGTTCGATCCTCGGGCGGGGCGTATGTTATCCGTGACTATTTGATAAACGACATTGTGTCTGCAATCATTAGTCCTCCACCTCTGATAATTCATGTGGGGAAGTTGGCAGTTACTTGCGGAGAACAGGTTTGTACTGGTACAGAATCCAGGAACACTGGTTAGGTTAACTGCCCGCCGTTACATGACTGAAATACTGTTGAAAAACGGCGTTAAACCTAACACAAACCAAACCGAAAACCAGAAATAATAAATTTTGTAAAATACCCTCACTTCTCCTAGCACTGGCTTAATCAGCACTCTTTTCAAATGAACAATGACTATACTTCATATTCCGCAAGCATAAGAAGCAAGAAACAGTAATACCCGAGTCCAAATATGGAAAGAGCATTTACAGCGCGCTTCATGACACTCAAAGGCCCGTTGTGATTGTTAAATTATATTAAGAATATCCTAAATATGAATGACATACGAGTGTGAATGGTAAACAGATGTAAAAAGTGTATGAGGTTGAACAGTATACAAGTGTTTTTAGTATATTAGTGTAAAATAGGGTATCGGTGGGAATGGTATTTAGGTGCGAATGGTATATCAGTGTGAATGCTATAGAAGTGTGAAAAGTGTATCTGTGTAAATGGCATATCAGTATGAATTATAATTATAAACCGGCGGGAACGGTATACAAATGTGAATTGTATATCAGAGTGTATAGTATATCGGCGTGAATGATCTTCGCTGTTAATACGAATCCAAGTTACAACATTCCTGAATTAAATCTTGGAAGGAACAATTGCTTCAAGTATTATGTCTTGAAACATTAAAAGAAGCTTAAAGCTGGTTTAAAATATTGATCAAGTAGTGGAAGAACGCATGAGCGGGGTTAAAAACGTTAAAATACTAAAGTATTTATTTTTTACTCTAGTAGTTTACATTTACTGTTAACTTTCGGTATGCCTATATTATTATCAATCATTCATAGTAATTGAAATATTTTGATTCGGACATTTTAATGATTTACATCTTATTTTGCAGTGTTTCTACATTTCAATTTATAGGTAATGCTATATTGTAAAATGACTGGACAAAAGCGAGAAAATAAATCTTGTACTTTAGACTCTAGCGCATAAATTGTAGAAGCTGAGCCATGTATTCAGTCAAACCAAGGATATGTCGCCTCACGATCACGGTAGCAAATATAGAGAATCATTTTGTTTTGACAATACTTGTTTTTAGATCTAATAAATCAAATTTGTACATACTAGTGAACAAACTTTTGCTCAATAAACAATGTTAAATGTAAAAAAAAAACATGCATACAGATAAGAATTAGATTCCAGATTGGAGATAAATTTTCTTAATTTTTGAAAAGAATGTCAAGTCTATAATTTTTTTGAATATCTGGAAATTCATCAAAACTTTAATTCATAAACTGTTACAATGTAAGATCTTTTTTACGGTTTTCTCTGTAAGAACCTTAATCAAACTCATTACCACATTTCATACGTGTTTTATTGAATTTTCAATATGCTATTCTAATATGTGATTCCAATGCTGGTTTACTAGTATTTGAAACACTTAACCTTCCGTAAATGGTATGCGTATTAAAAGTTACTTCTTAACCAATCAAACACTTTAAGCTTCTTTATTGCTCAGAAATACAGAAACAAACGGGTTACTTCTAAACATGAGTACAATTTCTAACCTCACACAGGACAACCTGTTTACATATACATGTATTTTGTCTTTTACATCGATATGCATACAGTTATACTTCGACTTCATTGAAAACCATTTTCCTTCACATGTTTCTCTTCGTGTAATTGTAAAACAATATCAGTGGTACTTTGCATCATTCCAAATCATTCTTATGTTGATAATAAAAAGAAATATTCACTTTGAACATGAACTTGAGTGAACATTTTTTGGTCATTTTTGGTCATCATAAATGATAAACATGCAAAACCTCCATGAAATCTGAATATATTATGACCTACATATTTGACATGAATTTACAATGAATGAAATTTAGAAACGAAGTTAATAGCTCGTGGAATTGGAATCGTCTCAAGGGGATAGAACATGCACTATTCTCAACGGGATTTCTGTTTCGACTTAATCTCATATGATTTGTTTAAAGCATATTTTTTTTTGTAATAGCGATTTCTTTTGAAATTGTTCAGGAAGCTAAGGCCATATGTGGGAAACGTGATTTGAAGCTTTCCACATTTCTTTTGAAAATTACTTGTAATGGCACTGCTTTTACCAAAGTAGTACAATCACCTCCTGGGGAGAGGTTATCATTATAAAAACGAGATAGTCATAGATTTTTATAAATGACAGATTTGTATTGCTCTAAAGGAATTTTCTTATATCATCAGCTGTTTTTTCATGTTACGCAAAAGAATCTTTTTAAACCACGACATCGGAAAAAATGTTTTACTCACTTAGCTATTAAATCAGGTAGATCTATGACATTTTAATTAAAAACCTAATAATATCATAAGTCTATTAATTTTACCTACAAAATTTATACCAATCTACTTGATTGAAAGCGGTGATCGGTAAGACTTTGATTCTTTTCTAATCAATCTATTTTAGACAATTATGCAATATCATATGACACTGATAGCAGAAAATATGTACCATATCAATGAAGATCAAAGTTTATTATATCCGTCCCAATCCAGATTCATACGGGTTAAATGTTATATCAAACTGTGATAATGTAATTGCCGTGCCCTTGTTTCCGCTTGTTTTTGATTCATTTAACCAAGTTCAAAATCTAGAACAGAAATAGTTTCGATGGAAAATATTGCTATATTTTATAAATATTTAAACATTATCATGTCTGCTATGTTTAAATATATTGTATATGTTCCCGACATACCCATTTTTGAGTATATTCTATATTTTCTGTTTGTAACATACGCCATGTTTTCACACGTAACTATATTGCCTATTCAATTTCTTCTTCGATTAGAAAATTCATTAAGGTTTTTGATAAACCACTTTTGGAATACAGTTCTCATTAATTACAGCTTAAATAGAATTTGGTCCATCTGCGGAGAAAAAGCAATCGACAGAAAAACTACTGTGAAGTTGCAAAAGCACTTTATGAATCTCGCATAAAATACATGGAGAATATATTATATGTGTGTCTTTTTATATTGAATTTATTAAACTCGTTGAGTACAATAATAAAGTGCGAGGCTCTGCCGAGCATTATCAATTTTATTCAACGAGTTTAATAAATTCAATGTGGAAGGTCACAAATGTAATATTCTTTTTATCACATGTAAGCTTTCCCAGTAAGAACATAAAACATCTACTTTTTAACTATTATAAACTGTCAATGTGACCAACGTCTCCGATGTTTTAAACGACGTCGGGGTCAAAGCTTAATTAAAATAACAGAAAGTAGTGTTATCTTAAAGCGAAAAGTATAAAAGAAACAGCGAAAATATCGAAAATAATGTCCAACCCCACAAAAACATTTAGGTTCGCGGCATATTTTAGGTAGGTCATGATACCGGAAGCAAACAGTTTTTAGGCATAACAGATCCTGCCATTTTTTACCATGCGTACACCTCAAAATATGACAAATTATGCAGTGATATGTTAAATGATAATGATGGTATTGTAATAAAAAGCTAATCGAACGTTTGCAATTAAATCATTACAGTTTTGTCATTTAAACTAGAATGATCTGCATAATTATATTTATTTAAATTACAAGTTCTAAGGAAAGAGTTTGCATAGGACACCCTAATTATAGCTGCACTGTCAAAATTTTGTATCTAAGACGGCCATAGACCTTGTTGTTATATTGTTCTGTTGTAAACAAAATGCATTGAATCTAAATTTTAATTCAAAACTTCATGTTTTTCGTTTTGTTTTATAGCTATTCTGACTATTCAACTTTTAAAGTTTTTATTTAGCGTCTTTGCAGATTGTGGAAATTATTTTGAATGAACCATGATTTGAAACTTCATCAACACGGTTGCATCGTGATACAAAATTTATTTATTCAAACACAAAAAGGAGTACTGATCGTAAGCTAAAACGACGCAGTGACAGCAGTAGATGCAATAAAACTTACTTTTGTGTCACAACACTTAATAAATCAAAATATTAATTGAAACACACATGTTATAAAATCGACAAAAACATCCCCTTGAAGCATAGAATGCAACCAGAAAAATAATAGCAGACTCAGTTTGATTGGGACTGTTTATGATATGTATTGGAAAGTGCAACACTTGTAACGGCTCATAGCACCGGCTTAGGTGGAATTATATTACACGTATTTTGAATGGACTGTGAAGATGGTATAAGCCAGAACTGTTGTTCGAAACGACAACACCATTCACAATGTTTGTGAAAGAATCGTTTAAAACATACGATAGTAACTGCTTTAATGTTTACATATCTATAAAAGCCACCCTTAGTTAAGTGTGGAATCCACAGACTGATACAGCCTCATTCACTCAAATTTATATTTCTGAAATCTACATATAACTATTGGCATGCGGAATCAGGTTTTATAATTACGACAAAAAGGCTTTGCAAATAATATAACATGTACATATATACACATTGTATAAACGTATGTATCTTTACATACAAGCAGGCAAAAAGTGTAGATTTCGTCGTACCGCCATCTTTCTGAAAGCCTGTAAAAGTCTTAAGTAGCTGTGTAAGTTCCAAACATATAATTCTAGACTTACAAATTATTATCTTGAACGATTTTGTCTAGATTGTGTCATGTAAAGCAGACAATAATTATGATTAATATAGTTTGTCTATGAAGCAGTCGGATATCACTTGGTATGTTTCACTGAATGCATTTCTTTTTAACTGTTTTCTTTGATAAACGAGGCAAGCAGTGCTTAATCTCACTTGTCCTTTTTGTCATAAATTGTTAAGGTTATAATATGCTAGACGTTGACCAGTAACATCTTGTTTAAGTGTATAGGTAAATATTTACATTGGAAGACATATAAATTAAATATTTCAAAGTATAAAACTCACTGACTGTAATGTGATCGCGAAAACATGTATATTCTGTGACTTTAGAAAATGTTTTAAAAGTTTAATATAACCAGATAGAGAATATTAGCACCGAACGCCGCTGTTTTAATTAGAAATTGGTACATAATTTGCATAAAAATAGTTAAATTTTATTACATTCGGTGCGTGTAAAATGCTCAGTCAAGTTCAGGCTTTTTCTTGGGTTGGGGTTGGCGTGGGGGAGGGGAGTTATCCAGAGTTATATGTGCTCTTCTGAAAGTCATGGAATCCATATTACATTCCTAAGAACACCAACAAGATTTTTCTGCTCTACAAAAAAGCTCCGTTCAGGAACATCGCGAATAAATGATCAACAATCAAGCCTGTCTGGATTCTAGACTGTGTAAATACAATCAATGATAAGACAGTCCAGTCCAAGGTGATACGACATATTGCATTTTAAGTGAAACGTTCCTGATTCCTGTAAGGTACATGTCGTTCAATACATAAGAATGTGTTTCTCATTTATAAGCAGTAATAATTTTGGTTATATTTGAATATATTTACTTTTGATATCTTTGTATAGATTGCTACAAATTCATCTGAAGTATACACTTTATAAAGTGCTAAACTTTGATACTTGTAGACTTTTTTTTTTATACGCTACGTTCAACCTGATGTTTTATTCTAGATGTCCTCTGGTTGGACATGTGGCATAGTATATATTAACACATTCAGGTTTTTTCTGCTTTCGCAGAAATATCAAAGCGTAGCATTGAGGCAAACAGTCACTGTCGCATAAAAACACCAGCCCCATCGTTTTCTAAGGCTTTGGTTAATACGGATCCTCGTATCCGATATTTGTTGGACTTTCGATAAATTACTAGCGATAGGTATTTCAACAACAACACGTATTATGTATAATTTTTTTTTATCTCATCAACGTTTCGGCTAACGCCTTCATCAGGATAATTCACATACAAATATGTAAATAAATTACTTGAAAATTCGTTAGTCTACAAAACAACCGTAGATACTATCAATCAATCAGTGGTATTGGTGTCAGTCACGATCTTTGACTGATAATAGTTATGTCAACTGGAGATAGTAAATTGTCATTTTGAAATTAAAATGGGCAACGTTTTGCTGTTCAACAAACACGGTTCATGCTTTATGTCAAAATGCTAGTTATTTGGCCAGTGAGCGGGCATGGACGTATTTTGTCTATTTAAATTGAGGAGAGATAGACATATATCTGAAAGAGTCGATCAATCTATAGGTGGACGCAAGTTTATACTCAGTTTAAAGACAGACAAGGTATCATTTCATAGCAGAATTACTTGTAGGCATTGCTATGAGTAAAGTAACTTTATTCATCGTTTTTGATACCACGTTATCAAATTG
Organism: Mercenaria mercenaria; assembly: GCF_021730395.1. Lineage (NCBI taxonomy): Eukaryota > Metazoa > Mollusca > Bivalvia > Venerida > Veneridae > Mercenaria > Mercenaria mercenaria. Next base: position 19,777,721 of record NC_069368.1, read on the forward strand.
AAGAAGCAACGCAAAACATTTATGAGTTGAGCTGTCAATGTCAAACTTCCGCATGACACTTTTAATACACTGGTACACATTCTTCGAGCATTAAAACGCTGATAATAACTAAGAGTTTATTCGATTTCGGGGAAAATTAATATTGTGCAACGAAGAAAGTTATACTTCTTTATTATGTTAGCACGGCTGATATTGTCAGGTTTTATATTCAACAGCCATCATCGAAATATGTGTTGCTCAGTTTAACAAGATTGAAGCAGGTATTTTAGATTTATTTATATTTGATAGAAATGGCCTATACATTTTATGATGGCACCTTCAGCAAAATAATCAACATAATATACGTTACTTATTATACAATCAGGTATTTCATTAATGACATTGTGCCATTTTGTCTGGATATTGATCTAAACTTCTATCGCAGCAGCAACTGTTACATGTAACATATATTCGATTGTAATTAAAGGCAATTATTATTATAAACATCTACCTAGTTTCGTACTGCATAGAGACAACAACGGAAAATAGAAGTTTTAAGTACTGTACTTCTGATTCATCAGTTATAGAATGACAGATGTAAATCATAATTTTATTTCATTACTTTTCTATACAACAGCAGAACGTCAGATCCAATACAATTAAAATTATTTTAGTCCCCTGGTTTAAAATCTTACACACATAATTTTATGTTGGTATAAAACTATCCCTACAGTCCTTTATAATTCACTTTTGGCTCCGTATATAGGATGTGTTTTTGAACGACAGTTGCATTTTATACGATAATTCTCAGAAAATATCATTTGAAAATCACTACAAGACTACCGACTAAGTGCACTGATTCACACAGTTTTTATATTAAATAATTATAATGTACCTATACCTAATAGTCTAATTCTTTCTGTTGTGTTTGTAACTGACTAGTTAGAGATCAATCAATACAAGATATATGAAATAAATGCAGGTATATATCTGTACTGTTCATTATATTCTGACCCTCTGGAACATTGTATAAAGCATCTATAAACATCTGCGCTGAAATGTGGATATTTGTCTTTTAAAAACGTGTTTTTAAAGTCAACCCATCAAGTTCTCTGCGTTGAAACATTTAACAGTTGCGGTTCTTTTTAATATTATATTAATGAATTAATTTGCAGAGCTGAAACTTAAACCTAAAGGAAAAAAAGTATTACCATGAATTTACCATGTATTAGCATTACATTTACGATGTGTGTAAAGAACTAAACGAAAATACTAAATGTAAGTTCAAGACGAAAACAAACATTCTTGAAAATAATATTCTTTGGCTCGTAGACTCTGTTATTCCAAATGTTTATATATAAATAGAACACGAAATTAATTCAGTTCGTATATTTATAGTGAACATAACGAGATCAACTTCAGCAGTGCGTTATTAAAGGATTTTTGATTTAACGTTGAAAATTTAAAAAATGCAGTTGGCGGTTTATAATAGCGTTTGAGAAAAAGAATTTGAAACCTTTTCACGCCATGCAATATTTATATTCATTAAATTCTTATCAAGAAAAAGATGCTCTTTATTGTATCACAAATAGTCACAACATTTCTATTACAGAATTTCTTATATATTTACTTTAACTGTAATTTTATGCTTATTTTAACCATTTGTTATGAATAAAAAGCATATCATATTATAAAATTGAATAGATTAGTCTTATATCCAATTCCGTTTAATTGCATTTAGACGAAAATAGCATGCAAGATGTTAATCTAGCTATATAATCAGAAACAATATGGAATTTTATACTTAAAGAAATGCATCTTTTAATCTGTTATCTCTGTTAGACATTTCTAGTATGCTAAACGACGTCATCTTATCTCGATAATCAATTTCTCACCCCAGTTTTGGAATTTCTTCTGCGCCTCTTTGACTGAAGGTACACTACCTATTTCGATGATATAGACAGATGTTTATATTCGATGTCAATAATTACTTGTTTGTTTGTTTGGTTTGGGTTTAAGACCGTCTTTCAACACTTTTTCAGTTATGTAACGGCGGGAAGTTAACCTAACTAGTGTTCCTGATTCCGTACCAGTACAGTCCTATTATCTGCAAGTAATTGCCAGCTTCCCCACATGAATCAGAGGTGGAGGATGAAAGATATTTCTGCACATGTCTTTATCAAATCGTCCTGGAGACTATACCCCTCCCGGGCATTGCACTCACAAACCCGCCCGCTCTTACGATTATCAATCATACGTGATGCAGTAACAGTAGTATATTCAAAAATATAATAGTACTTTAATGTTTTAGTCTCATCAAAGGTAAATATGACTTCACTACTAAAAACATTCACTTCGTTTCTTAAACTATTTTAATGCCCCCGAAGATGGACATATTGAAATAGCACTTTCCGTCCGGCCGTGCGTGCATCCGTCAGTGTCTCCGTCCGTGCGTGCGTCCAAACTCTTGTCCGGGCTGTAACTCTGCTATCCATAAAGAAATTTTAAAATAACTAGGCATAAATGTTCACAATAATAAGACGACGTGTCATGCGCAAGACCCGGACCCTTAATTTCAAGGCCAAGGTCACACATAGAGGTCAAAGGTTAACATGGTCTGGTTTGAAAGGATTTTGGAATAACTTGGCATAAATGTTTACCATATTGAGACGATTTGTCATGTCTAAGACCCAGACCCCTAGCTCCAAAGTCACACTTAGAAGTTAAAGTTTAAAATAATCTGTTTTTTTATCAGATAAATAACTCTGCAATCGATGAAGGGATTTTAAAATTACTTGGCAAAACTGATCCCTATATTGAGATTACGTGTCATGCGCAAGACCCAGACGCCTAGCTCCAAGGTCTATGTCACACTTAGAAGTCAAAGGTTAACAGTTGTCCGGTTCATAACACTGTCATTCATCAAGGGATTTTAACCTTACCGGGCATACATGTTCCCTATTATGAAATAATGTGTCCTGCGCAATATCCAGACCCCTAGCTCTAAGGTCAAGGTCACATTAGAGGTTAAAGGTTAACTTTACTTAAGGTTACTGGTATTTTTCGCTATTTTCTCCGTAGCTAGTGGTTAAGGCTTTTGAATCCGGATCACTTTATCAACTGTAAAATTCTTGAACATATATATTTCGCGGTTTGTATTGATTTATCATAATATAAAATTTGTGAACATCGTGGATTCTTCTTAACTCTACGACTATCTGACATCTAATTATTTTAGCATAACATCTGCGTTAATATTACAAACGAAGTAATTTACCAGTGCGTACTTGAATATTCAGATTCATAGATGGGAATACCCCCATTTACTCGCGTTTGGATTTTTTCAATGGTCTAGTCGTGTACATAACTACTGACAAACAAAGGTAAGTCTTAAGAACTAATGGCACAAGTCATATTCTAGTCGAAACAAAGAAATCATTACAGTGTAACACATTGCATACAAACCTTCTCTATGTGCTGAAGCTTTTAAACGTACTGGTATGTTTCGCTTTTATCTCCGTTGCCGAGTGGTTAAGGCAACTGACTTCGAATCACTTGCTCCTGACCGACATGGTTTCGATCCTGACTCGGGTTGTCGAATTCTTCATATAAGGACGCCATCAATCTGGCTTACGGAAGATCGATGGTTATACATGCCTGCTCGTGATGAAATAATGCACGGAGGGGCACCTTGGGTCTTCTTCCCCCACCTTCAAAGCTGGAAAACAGCCATATGCCCTATACGCTTGTGTCGGTGCGGCGTTAAACCCAACAAAACAAACCAATTATTTCTAACAATAACTTGCATATAAATAGAGTTCCTAAAATGTTGATTATATCATTTCGTCTTGATTGTGTTATTAAATGCAGAGAGGCAAATTGTGTAATAATGATTTATTTAGTTTGTGTCAAAGTTCTTTCAGATATCAGTAGATCAATTTCACAATTTTACGAAATTAATTTATTTTTTATTGCATTTTTCTTATCTTTAGACTTTGATAAATGAAGCAGAAACATATCTGGTATTTGTTTGCTTTTATTATGAATAGTGCAAGTCATCTTATCAGTTATATTGTGTAAAAACAACTTTTTTATTGTTTTAAATTACTTTATAACGTGTAGTTAGAGATCTCCAAAGAAACGACAAACTACTAAATTATCTTAATTACGGAAGCAAATTAGATTGACTGCATGATTGCTGATTTATTATTCAAATTAAAAGAAAGAATAAAATCAAAAGAATCAATGGGCACAGCAAACGCAGCAAGGGTAACACAACGCAAAGCAAATTACTAGATCAAACATTGTATTTGAAACATATAGCAAACGAAATATTTCAGTAAACGCTTAAAAATGAAATTAATTCATGATTTGATAAAGATGTTATTCCGGCTCGTCTCTGCGAAGCGGTATTACCAATACACAACGAAAAAGACAGAAATAGTTCGAGTCCCGCGTAGATGAGCAACTGCAAATGGATTGGCAAGCCGAACCAGCTATTGCAGTATATAAACTCCAACAGACTCCTTTTGCGTGTTATATACTTCATAGATCTGTCAGTCTTTGTAATGTTGAACATTAGCATAAACACGGACTGCTGACTAGATTTTAACAAACGCTAGCCTAGTTTATGATTCTCTTACATTTTTGCTTTTAATTGCTTTTTATGCAAATGTTCTACCAAATTGAAATTGGATTATTGTGTAAAGAACTGTTCCGACACTGAAGAGGTTACCAAATAAACGCATGCATGTTTATGAAAATATGTTATTTTTATTAGATTGAATGCAACACCGGCACTGTCTTAGGTCATTGTGTGACTTTTCCAGCTTTAAAATGAGGTGCCCCTCCAACCATTGCAGGTATCTGTTTAGAACCATCGATCTTCCGCAAACCAAATGGATGACTTCTTCACCATGAAAAAGTTCTATAATCCAAGCGAGGTTTCGAACAGAAAAAAAGCAAATGATCTAAAACGAACGTTCACATAATTTCATGTCATGCCTTTTGCATGAGAGAGTTACTGTATAAAAGTTACTGTATAAAAATGAATACGAGTACATTTTAACCTTACTGTTGATTTTTAAACTTTGTTGCAATAAAATGTAAAATCTATAGATCTGTTAACAATTTTTACAAATTCGACGTTGAACATAACCCATGCGTTGTATAATTGTGAACTAAACAGAGCATGAAACACACAGAGGAAAGTCAGACTATCATACTTGCTACGTACATCTGTTAATAAAGGTAAATCATTATTCCTATTCATTTTGAAATTTATCATTACTTATATATAATATATTGTTTTTCTTCCATTCAAATGATCATTCATTAATAGTAAAGAGAGTATCATAGACAATCAAAATTAATTGAAAAAAAAAAACAAAAAAAAAAAAAAAACAACCAAGGTATAACGTTGATAAATCTCATTAAAATCGAGAATCTTGGAGAATCTTGATTTAATTGTTTGCAAACACGTGAAAGCTGAGCCTTATTAAATCTGAAAAAAGCGACTATGAAAGTGGTTTTCAGAAAACATGCTGATGTTTATAGTGTTTGAGAGATCAGTAGTAAGCAAGTGAAACAGTTCCGTATCTGTTGTACTCAAGAAAATGTAAAGTACATTTAACGTATTTCAACCCATACTTACTCCTAACGAACATAAAACAAATTATCACCTAGCAGGTAGTCCATTATGTTTTGCTTTGCACTGTTGCCCTATTTATGCACGGGTAAAAAGACAGAATGGAGTAACCTTTGTGTAATGATCTGATCTTCAATATGCTGCAGCTCCCAGTGACAAATTTATTCTCCTGTCTTGCGATGCCTGCAGTTAACATTTGCTTATGTGAACTGAATTGTATTTAAGTAAAGTTGACAGGAAGTAAAAACAGGACCATTTGACAAAATGCAGTTTTGTTACAGTTCTTGGTCTACATACTTGTCTAGTGACAAGTGTGAAAAGTTTCAAAGCTGTTGCTTTTATATGGTTTGGGAAAATGTGAACCTAAACAAAAACATTTACTAAGAAATTCAAATTTTCTAAGTACTAAAAGGACCATAACTCTTACAAAATATTTATCAGAGTTTTTGCATAAATAGTAATCTAATGAAGATACATAAATGTGCAAAATTCAAAGCTGTAGCTCTTACAGATTTTGAGAAAAGTTGGACGTAAACAAAACATTTAACCAACGCCGAAACCTACTCCGATGCAGACGATCAAATGACAGTTGTTTTCAAATCATACTAGGTAAAACTACCTTTATCAAAATAAGTTTCTTTTCTTTTCACTTAGGTACATGTTATTACTGAAACTGGAATCCGTGTACCGACGTCTCTTTGAAGAATCTGATTACATTAAGCACTGAACATATAAATTTTAAAGTATTAGATCCGTAATAGAGTACATCCTTTGTGAAGAGTATTCAATTCCTACCATAAATCTACTTTGACTGCAATTTTCAGTGGGACCAAATTTGTTTTTACTTATTTCCCTTTCTTTCTAGTAAGTTTACTTCTTTCAAGACTTATTATTGATTTATTGTACAAAAGTGGGAAAAAATCATTTGATAAGAGATTTTTTGCTGTTCAAAGTAAATTTACCTCTGAAACAGGAGGGTTAGAGTAAGACATCTTTAAAAATACTGAGTTACATGCGGTAAAAGTTCTCTATTTTGCCTTCACTCTTTATTATTATGGAAGAAATATAGGTAGGTTCTTCTGGCTCTGGATTATCTTTGAATAAAGTGAGCAAAATTCAAAACGGACCCGCAGGATTCGACCTTATTTTTTAATGTTGGAGTTAGAATTCTGTCTCATGAAATCCGTTTACTTGAGGCACCCTAGAAAAATATGGTATTGACAGATTTATTTTTTTTGTTTTATAATTGTTTACCAATAGTTTGATGTTTCTATTACCGGTATCAAAATTGATGGTACAATGAATTCTCTGCAACCGTTTTGGATAGTGGCTATCACTTTGAAATTTGTCTCTACCTGAGCGTGAGGAAATACCATAAATTATACAAAATTTTAAAAAACGGCACGGATTTTTTTTAATTGCAACATAATGCGAAACATGCTCAACTATAAGAATATACCAAGCAAATGCCATTTTTTTAAACATTACTATTAGGGGTCCAATACCTTAATCACATTTGACAACCAGCTAATATTACATATAGTAATAAATTAATAATAATAATTACAATTATAGTGATAATAATGATAATGATAATTTTAGAAACATATGCTATTAAGCAGAAGAAGTATAATGCAAATTAGAGTTATTTCAAAATTATGACAATTGCAACGCCTGTTCAAACATAAACAAACATCAGAAATCTATTAGTTGCTGCTGTGGAAAATTGGCATATTTTTACATTTGATAGATATGACTTATACAATAAATATATCATCTTCACAATTATTTGCGAAAACCCTTAATTCTATTCAAATGTTACATTCAATCTGTTGTCATTAGATGCAAATATGTACAATGTTTATTTACGTACCTAATTTTGTATTGTATTATGAGACCGTTTATAATATGTAAGATTTAAATTCAGTTGTACTAACTAATCGCTAGCTGCAGAAAAACATATGGAATATCATTTAAGGCGGCGCTATAGGTCGTGAGGGATATTACATTTTTCATTACCTAGTGTCAAAATAAAGACTCGAAATGATTCTGCTATTATTTGGCTCGATTACCAATTACACTTCACATGATCTCTTTATGATGAATAGATCATGCCAAATTTCCTTTAATTTTTATCAAAAAAATGCCAGGTTGCTATCATTATTTAACGTTAATTCACCATTTACCTTTATAAACTTTTACCATTGTCATTCGATTCATAGTATAAAGCCCCAATATTGGCAATTTATAGTTAAAGGTGATTTTGTTGCAGCTGAATTTTCCGGCTTGCCGTATTAAGCACGATTTTATGACCTCGTATGACCTTATGCCGCCTGAATAATGTACCAATCGGATTGCTTGGTAAGGTACTCGGTATTGTCAGCCATAATGAGAGATTTTGTAAGAGTGGCACTGATTGGAAGAAAGGCTGAAAATGCTTCACTCTGAGTCATGTGTGACACTGAGTGAAATGACAACGCGTTCGTCATCTATAACCTCTATAAGTACAGCACCATCGGGTTGTATGCGTACCGTTTGAACAGGTGTGCGTAACCAAATATTCATCTGCTCATCCGGACATATCTCTGTTTTGTTAAGTTTTCTTGTTAAGTTATTTCTGTTTTGTTAAGTTTCCTTTCCTTAAGTTATGTTTTTGCTAAAAGGTTATTAACTTAATATAAATTAATTTATTGTTTTATATAGTCATTAACTCTTTCCCTGCATTACAGCAACAATTTCTAACCAGTGCAAATCATTACTAACCTGCAACAACATGTCCGATACTGTTAAATTTTAGACTCTAAATTTTGAATTAATCTTTCCGGTGAAAACAGCACTGTACATATTCTGAATGATAGACAAATTTGATAATAAGCTGAAGTAGGGTAAGGTTCATGTTGCTTCCAACAATTCCAGAAATAAAGTATAGAACGTATTTCAATATTGTTTGCTTACTGCATTACCATCTGTTAAGCACCAAATGCTCAAAGTGAGCTTTTGTGATTGTTTGGCGTCCGTCGTGTGTCCCTCCACAATTTCTAAACACAGTCTTCTTCAGAACTACTGTCCTCATTTATACAAAACTTCAAAGACGCCCCTTTCAACATTGCCAAAAGATTTAAAATACAGGTTTCTGCCCATATATAACTTGTGCTTCAGTTACATCACGCCGACCATCTTTTTTAAAGATATTTCTTGTTATGGCTTAAATAATGTCTTTGACGTAATAGGCGCCAAAAATTCATACAGTGAAGTGTATTCAACTTATATGTCTTAAGCAAATTCAATTGCAGTTTGATTTGTTTTTTATAAGTCGTAAAGTTAATACATTACAAATTCTTTGAAGAAAAAATCTAATGCGCGATTAGTTTAATATAAAGTGTTCAATCCGTTATTTTAAACTCACAAAATCATCATTTTAAACATATACATTTATGTGTAATTGGTATGCTGTGAGTATTTCGCCAAAAACAACCTTTTTCATAGATATAAAGATTCTACTGAGAATATTCTGAATAGATACACTACCGAAGTTTCATTGATGCACAGCAATAACTCACTTGAATTGTGAGCCGCCAAAAGTAAAAAGTACATTTTTACTGTTAATGTATGTTTCTCGGTGCCCTCAATCGTGTATAGTAACAGTTCGTATTGGAATACGCACTTTAGTCTTGAAACAAATTTGTAAATTCAGCATCACCAATTCAGCTTAGTAACTTAAATGATTGATTATCTATTATAATCAGTTAACTTAAGGTATTAGATCACTAATAGAGAACCTCCTTTTTGAAGAGTATTCAATTCCTACCATAAACCTACTTTGACAGCAATTCTTAGGGGGGCGTAGGTTCAAGCCCTACTGGGACCAAATTTTTTCCCCTTATTTTCCTTTTTTCTAGTAACTTTTTACTTCTTTCAAGACTTATTATTGATTTCTTGTACAAAAATGGAAAAAGATGAATCTTATAGGCGATTTCTTGGTGTTCAAAGTGAATTTACTACTTAAACAGAAGGGGTAGAGCTACACATCTTCAAAAATATCGAGTTACACGCGGTGAAAGTTATCTATTTTGCTTTCACTCTTAGATTATATATTGTGGAAGAAATTTAGGTAGGTTTTACGTCTGCCCTAAGGTTATTTTTAAATGGAGTAAGCAAAATTCAAAACAGAAACACAGCATTCGACCTTATTTTTTCAATGTTGAAGTATGAATTCTGTCTCATTAAATCCGTTTACTTGAGGCACCATAGAAAAAATGATATTGACATTTTTATTTTGTGTTTGATAATTGTTTACCAATAGTTTGAAATTTCTTTTATCAAAATTAATGGTAAAATGAGTTCTCTGCAAACGTTTTGGATAGTGGCTATCACTTTGAAATTTGTCTGTACTTGAGCTTGAGGAGATACCATAAGTTATACAAAATTTATAAAAAACGGCTCGGTAAAAGTTGTTTAATAATTGCAAAATAGTGCAAAACACGGTTACCTTTCAGAATATACCAAGCAAAGGCCATTTTGTAAACATTACTATTAGTGCTCTAATACCTTAAACTGCATCTGACCGTTAGGTAATTAATGTGAACATGAAGTAATATAATTACATTGTATGACATTGTCCCTGTATATATGTATATTGATTATAATATTTGTAACTACCACAAATGTATGTAACATATGTTCCATTGTTACAACACGTAATTACTCTATCTGCTTATTTAACGTACACAAAACCTGATTTCTCTCTGCATTGTCAGCTAATTAATTAATTGTAAGATTTAGGTTCAGCTGTACTGCAAATTATATATTTAGCTGGTCTGATCTACGAGATATTGTCCTCACTTGATCGCCGGTATCGGCGTAGGTTAAAAGTTTTGTTTAGGTCCACTTTTTACCAAATTCTATAAGAACTACAGCTTTGAAAATTGGCACATTATGTGACAAAGTAGGCGTAGAACGATATCTCTGATAAGCGTTTTGTCAGAATTATGACCCTTTTAGTACTTAGACAATGTTAATTTTCTTGGTATTTTTTTTTATATTTCGGTCAACCTTTTCTCCAAACCCATATTAGTAACAGCTTAAAAACTGTGTACACGTGATTACCATTATTAGATTATTCAATAGACCAAGAACCGTAACTGTATCCTGTACTTTGTTGTTTTTGTACTGAGAGAATTTTAATTTCCTGGTTAAAATTTCAACCCACTTCACTTGATTACTATAAAAGCACCAGCTTTGAGTCTTTACAGGCTTGATTATCATTTATAATTTATTAGGTGACTAAGAAGGCCAAAAATGCATGGTGTCTGAACTATGGCCCCTTTATGTACTTTTTGTTTAGGTCACTTTTTTTGAAGAGCTATAGCTTTGAAAATTTCTTACTTGTTAATTATCATTAGATTTTTATACAGGTCAAGAACCAAAACTCTCTCTCTCTCTCTCTCCCTCTCTCTTTTGCATTTTTGCATTTTATCAGAATTATGGACCATTTTAACTTAGACAATCATTATTTTTTGGATGTATTTTGTTTGTTTAAGTTCATTTTTCTTGAATAATTTCTACAGCTTTGAAACCTCATACATTTTTGTCATCAATTAAGGAGAGTAAGAAGGCCAAGAACCATAACTCTTGTATTTAAACATAATGTCCAGCACTTGCAGATGTTTGTCGGACACATTTACGATGTGGGTAAACAAGTAATCGAATATATTAAATGTTAATTGAAGACACAATCAAACATTCTTAAAAATTGTTCTTTAGCTCGGTAGACTCTGATATTGCAAAAAGAATACAACATTAATTCAGTTCGTATATTTATGACAGTGAACATAGCGAAATCCACTTGAGAAGTACGTTTTAAAGGGTTTTTGATTTAACGTTGAAAATTAACAACTGCAGTTGATGCTTTATATAACATCTAGAAAAGAATTTAAAAACTTTTCACGCCATGCAATATTTATTTTTTTCGTTCTATTCGTATCTGTTCTTCCTATCTAGAAGAAGTTTCAAGTTAAAAAATATGTATTCTATTGCATCACAAATAGTCACAACATTTTTATATATATTTACATTAAGTGTAACATTCTGCTTCTTTTAACCATTTGATATTAATAAAAAGCATATCATATTGTAAAACTGGAATATATTGTTCTTGTATCATAGTCTGTTTAATTCCATTTAGACGAAAATAGCAATCAAAATGTAAATCTAGCTTTATAATCAGAAACAATATGGAATTTTATACTTACAGAAAAGCATCTCTTAATCTATTATCTCTGTTAGACATTTCTAGTATGCTAAATGGCGTCTTCTTATCTCGATAATCAATTTCTCACCCCAAATGTAAACAAGAGCTCGTCGAACACGAAATGCCCCCCCCCCCCCCCCCACGCCCACCACCTTGATGCAATTAGTAATTGCACATGGAACAGAAATTATTTGCTCACTGTAAACAAAAGTTCTACTGTTTTGGTTTAATGTGACATTGACCTTTGACCTATTGACCTCAAAATCAACAGGGGCCATCTGCTGGTCATGATTAACCTCCCTATTAAGTTTAGTGATCCCAGGCCCAAGCATTCTCAAGGGTTTAACTGTTCCGGTTCAATATGACCTTTACCTTTAGCCTATAGACCTCAAAATCTATTGGGGTCATCTAAAGGTCATGATCAATCTCCCTATCAAGTTTCATGATCCTAGGCCCAAGCATTTTCAAGTTATTGTCTGGAAACGGTTTAAATGTTCCGGGTCACTGTAACCTTGACCTTTGGCATACTGACCTTAAAATCAATAGGGTCATCTGCTGGTCACGACCAACCTCCCTATCAACTTTCATGATCCTAGGCCCAAGCGTTCTTGAGTTATCATCCGGGTTGGTCTACATACAGACCGACCGACCGACATCTGCAAAATAATATACCCCTCCTTCTTCGAAGGGGGGGGGGGGGGGGGGGGAGGGCAAAGATATATGTTTTGCGGATTGCATTGATCATAGGTCCAAGCGTTCTCAAGTAATAGTCCAGAAATCGTTCAAATGTTCCTGGCGAATCTGACCTTGAACTTTGATCAAATGACCTCGAAATCAATAGAGGTCATCTGCTGGTCATGATCAATCTCCCTATCAATTTTCTTGATCCTAGGCCCAAGCGTTCTTGAGTTAACCGTTTAACTGTTCCTGCTCACAGTGACCTTGACCTTTGACCTACTAATCTCAAAATCAATAGGGGTCATTTGGTGGTTATGATCAACCTCCCTATCAACACTCACATCCTAGGCCCAAGCAATCTTTAGTTACTACCCATCTGGAAACCGTTTAACTGTTTCGAGTCACTGTGACCTTGAACTTGGACATACTGACCTCAAAATCAATAGGAGTCATCTGCTGGTCACGACCAACCTCCCTATCAACTTTCATGATCCTAGGCCCAAGCGTTCTTGAGTTATCATCCGGGTTGATCTACATACAGACCGACCGACCGACATCTGCAAAACAATATACCCCTCCTTCTTCGAAGGGGGGCATAAATATATGTTTTGCGGATTGCATTGATTTATCGTAGTATCAAATTTAAAAACATCGTGGATTCTTCTAAAGTCTACAGCTATCTGACGACGGGTATGAAACTGTAGCATAACTTTAATATAATTACTTTATTGCAAATTATATTTGCAATTTACCAGTGCAAACTTAAATGTTCAGATTCATAGTCCTAAGATGAGAATATCCCATTTACTTTCGTTTGGATTTTTACATTGGTCGTGTGCATAAGTACTGATTAAAGAAAATAAGTGTTATGAACTTATGGAAAACGTTTAATATTACCACAAGAAGTCGCAATCAATGTAACATTTCATACAAACAAATGGCTGGCTAGCTGTAAAGTTCCTACAAAAAAATAAATTATATCATTGCGTCTTGATTGTGTTATTGAATGCTGAGAGGCAAATTGTATAATAATGATTTAGTTAGTTTGTGTCAAAGTTCCATCAGATATCAGTCGATCAGATTCACAAAATTAATTTCTTTTTTATTGTTTTTCCGTACATTTTGACTTTGATAAATGAAGCAGAAAGTAATGTAGATATACATCAGTTATATTGTGTGAAAAGAACTTTTTTGTTCTAATAATTGATAAATAAAATATCTTGATATCGTGTAACTAAAGTTCTATAAATAAAAAAAAACTACTAAACTATTTGAATTACGAAAACAAATTAGATAAATATCATGACTGTTAGTTTATTATTCAAATTAAAAGTATAAAAAATCAAAAGAAATGACCACAGCAACGCTGTCAGAGCAACACCAAACAAAGTTAACAGCAATAATATAAACATTAAATTTGAAATAATATAGAAACTTAATATGAAAGCAAATTAATGCTTTAATAAATTTTATAAATGTTATTCCGGATCGTTTCTGCGGATAGGTATTACGATAGGATTGTTGGTTATAAACAACGAAGAAAGAGAGAAGCTGCCTTCAAACCAAACAGTAGATTTTTTACCTTGTTTTCTGACCGAGCAAGAATCAGCTATTGTAAAATATAAATTAAAAACCTCTTTCTAATGAAATTGTTTACACTCTGAGTAAACCAGTATATGTGCTTCGCAGATCTTTCAGTCAAAGATATGTAGAACATTAGCATAATAAACAGGCTGCTGACTAGCTACCTTGTGAATGATTCCCTAACATATCTACTTTTAAATGCATTTCGAACATATGTACTCCCAAATTGAAATTGGATTATTGTGTAAAGAACTTGTTTGAGTGGTTGCCAAATACACGCATGCGATGTATTAAATATGCTTCTTTTATTTGTTTTAACGCAACACCAGTACTCTCATAGGTCAATCAGTGACTTTCCAGCTTTGAAAGGTTAAATAGGGCACCGGATATTCCTCCGAGCATTGTTTCAAGCAGTGGCGAGAATCTTGGTAGAATCCCCGACCTTCTTCAAGCAAAATAGATGACTTCCTGACATTAAAAATATCTATAGCCCAAACGAGGTTTCGAACAGTCAGTTATCAGGGCAAATAATCTAAAACGAACTTGCCATTCCTAGTCCAGATCTGCTGTTTGAAAGTAAGTTGGTGTATGTATAAATTATATCCTTTCTGTTGATGTTAAAATATTGTTGCAGTTAAGTTTTCAAATCTATATAATTCCCAAATTTGTCGTTGAACATAATCCATGCATTGTATGCTAGACTGTGGTGATATTCATTTTTAAAAGCAGAACAGGCACGCAGGAAAGCATCTAATATCATTGTTTCATTGCATAGTCAGTCTGTCGTACTTTCAACATACATCTGTTTATAAAAATATGGAATAAGTCCTATTCATTTCACAATTTGTCATTATTAATCTATTAAATAAAGTTTCTCTTGTATTCAAATGATCATTTTTAAGTAGAGAGATTATCAAACCCAACAAAAATGAATTTAAATTAAATAAGTTATATTGTTGATAAATTTTGTAAGCAAGAGAAAGTTTATTCTAACTAAAATTGAAAAAGTGACCCGAGAGTGATTTTCAAAAGCATGCTTGTTGTATATATCTATAATGTCCGAGAGTCCAGTGATCAGCAATAAGCAAGTGTAGCAACAGCGACCTAGCTCCATATCTGCTATACACATCATTCAGGAGAATGTTAAAAATAACGTATTTCAATAACTCATATTGATTTCCTACATACATAAAACAAATTATCACCTAGCAGGTAGTCCATTTTGATTTGCTTTGAACTGGTTCCCTATTTATGCATGGGTAAATGGCAGGATAGATAAACGTTTGTGTGATGATCCGATCTACCACAAGGCTGCAGTTCTAAGTGAACAATGTTAATCTCCTGTGATGCGATGTCTGTAGTAATATGTGCGTACGTGATTTTATTTGCTGTTTTAATGCAGTCCTTTGTAAACGTAAACATTTTCATCTAAGAAATGTTTTTGTCGTCTAAAAACACAAATACACCAGTTACGTATCTACTTGCTTCATATTGAATTTTGCCCAATAGCCTGAACAATATTGATAATACTGAACTAAATAAAGGAATTAATACAATGACTACTACATTTAAGTACACTCATTCTAGACCAATCTAAATAAACACATACTCAACAAAACTGCAGTTACATACCCTCTTGCATTATAATGCCATTATCCTAGTTTAAAGTCCACCACAGAATAATTGTACTCTAGTATAAAAAGTGTGAAAATATGATAACTCAGGAAGGGCCTGAAACTGTTAACTATCATTTTATGGTACGATTGCGGGAATTCTAAGTAGGTTTAAATAAGCGATGGTGTAACTAAAATCAGAAATGCACTTCGATAATGTTGTCAGTATTTCCAGTCTGCCAATCTGAAAGTGATCAAAGTCGGGAAAATTTCAGGTATGAAATTCTCGCTTGTGTGTTATGCCAACATAATAACAAAGAAAATGTATTTAAGCGTGTTCAGCGTATACGAAACTATGACAAATTCTCATAAAAAATCAAACTTAATGGATGCCTCTGTATACGAAACCGGGAAAATAGTCCTTACGAAAAAAAATTGATCGTAATAATAAAAACATACAACTGAAAATTAGATTTGTATTTTGTTCGCAATCGTAATAAGTAAAACATATTTAAATAATAAAAGTTTCTAATGTTGCGATTCCGGAGGAAACTATTTGTGTTAAACATGTAGAGTATCCAAATATATTATATGTATGAAACTGTTATTCCGATGTTGGCCTTCGATGCAACTTGGATTCCTTGACGGCTCAGACATTTTTATTTAAATGGCATATATATATAAATAATTCTACGTATACTTTTAGTCAACTGATTTTTTGTGATGACATATCTTGACGATTGATTATCAGCAGAAATCGCCAAACACCCTGTAAAGTGATTTTAATGCGTGCTATTGTTTTTTCTTTTTCAGGAAAGCAACGTCTTTCTGATGGTGGATCCAGTATCGTAAAATGTATGACAGAAGCGTGTTTTTCCGTTTCAAAGCTTGACTCTAAGGAAGTTTGTAGACGAAACAGTCTTGCAAAAATGAACGGTAGGCTTTTTTTGTTTATTTCTAATATGACCGATACACTAATTGAGAATTTATATTTTAGAAACTACAATATGATTGAGCTAAATTGTATATTACTAAGATGATATTCTAGCGCAGTACCTCAGGTATGCATAGTGCCACGTTTAATATTTGTAGGTCATATCGACAACGTCCACCTTGATGCCACAGCATATGGGCAACAGGCATCGTAATCAAGTCACACTCTAGTATTTAAAGCTATATTATATTTAAATGTAAAACGCCGCCGATGAGGACTTTATTGTCAGAAGCTACATACAAACATACACATTATTCAAAGCAATGCAATGTAATGATAATTTATGGTAAAAGAAGAAGAAGATTGCTGTTAAACGTACAAGATCAATTCGCATTCAATATTATACTCTCACCAGATAAGGATAAATGTTTGATTAATGCGAGAAGCAAGTTTTGTTCTTCAAAATGCAATATGTATAGCAATGCCACATTATCACTTGGGTACATCAAATTTCTAAACTAGAATCTATGTTTCAAAGTCCTTTCTCACGCCTCTTCATGCATGCTTTTATGTTCATTATGAGAGTTCGATCACAGAGAAAACGAAACATTTAAATTGTGATTTTATTAACCATCAAGCTAACATGACCTATAATAATAATGATAAGAAGAAGAAGAATTGAATTATTTCAGAATTATGATCAATGGTCACCCCTGATAAACCATCAGCCTAAATCAAAATCTATTGCTTGCTGTTGTGAACAAAATTGCATAATCTTTATATTTGACAGAAATGGCAAATACAATCATTAGAGATCATCTTCACCAATATTTACATGAAACCTTAATTCTATTCCCCATTTAGATAGGTTATGAAACAAGCATGAATTACCTTTATTACATTGTGCCAGTTACGTCATGCTCTTCTCCAATCTATTGACCACAGCGTTTGTAGCCACAACTGTTACAATGTAACATATGACTCATTGTCATTAGATGCAATTATGTATAATGTTTCTTTATGTACCTAATTTCATATTGTATTGTGAGATCATTGATCACACAAAGATGGAAAAGGTAAGACTTAAGCTCAGTTGCACTCATTAATCATCAGCTGCAGAATGATTTATTGAATAACACTTAAGCCGGTGCTAGAGGGGCGTGAGGGATATTACATATTTCATAGCATCTCAGAAATAGACTCAGTCAAACCGAGTCTTCTGTTATTTTGCTTGGTATTAGACGTTTATCCAATATTTAGCTTTGTACACTTTTACCAATAGTCTTTGATCCCCTGTATAGGATGAGCCTCCGTACGGACAGTTTCTAATTTAGAAAACATTTGCATTTTTGTGAGAATTCTTAGAAATATTATCTTACATCTTCGTCATACTATGTCAAAACAGGTAATATGTAAAATTTCATTCAGTAGAAAAATATGTTAGACGCACCAAATTCTTTCTAAACTACGATAAAGGGATGTTACAGAATAAAGTCAGGTAATATAAAAGCTATTTTAACAGTCAAAACTAATGTCTCTCTATATCAACACATACCTCCTTTAGAAAGTAGGGTTGTCACTTTCTATGAAATAATTAAATAATAGGGAGATCAATATATAACTAAATATACTCAATAATATATATATATCAAATTAACAATTTGTCATTGTAATTGATTGTCATTACTACATTTTGTTAATCTAAATTGTTTTTAGAACTTGTTATGTATAATTCAATGTTGAGTGGTCCCAAATGAATTTGATTTTTATAGAATTTTATTTACGTTACGAATAACAATTAAAGGTATATCTTTTGCAGCTCAATCTTAATGTCTTAGACAATCTCTATGACGTAATAAGCGCCAAAAATTTCATTTTCGTACAGTAAAGATTATTCAGCTTAAATCAGCAAGCACAATCTCAGTTTGAGATGTTTTCAATCAGTCGTAAAAATGCTATCTTTATATTCGTTGAGGATATAATCTAATGCGTGATTACTTAGGTCCGTGATTTTGATCTCGTAAAAAATACGAGTGGTTGGTACGTTTTTAGTGTTTTGCCAAAAACGAGCATTTTTTTAGACATATATTGAGAACATTTTAAATAGATTGAGTATTGAAGGTTTCTATGGGAAAAGGAAAATATGATTTTTCAAGAATGCATAGTAATTACTCAGTTGAATCGTGAGCAAAATGTTAATTACTTTACGTGAGTACATTAACTTTAAGTGTATGGTTCTCGACCTCTTCAATTAGATTCAGTTAGTTTCTAAAATCGTGTATAATAATAGTTAGTATTGGAATATGCATTTGGGTCCTGAAAAAGTAAAATAAGCAGATCATCATTCTAGGTTAATAATTAAGTAAACTTTAATGATAGATTATCGATAAATTTATATGAGATTATTAAATAACTTACACTGTTAATGTCCATTGAACAAATAGTATTGCACATGTAAGTCTGAATACTGATCAATACATAT
Source organism: Mercenaria mercenaria (assembly GCF_021730395.1). Classification (NCBI taxonomy): domain Eukaryota; kingdom Metazoa; phylum Mollusca; class Bivalvia; order Venerida; family Veneridae; genus Mercenaria; species Mercenaria mercenaria. The sequence continues at coordinate 19,796,888 of NC_069368.1, forward strand.
AAACTATCATAAATATATGTAACATATGTTCCATTGTTGCAAAATGTAATTTTACCAATGCTTATTTAACGTATACAAAGCCTGACTTCTCTCATTGTCAGCTAATTAATCAATTGTAAGATTTAAATGCAGCCGACATCATTTATGCCTCATCTTCTTTTATGATTTAGGAAACCAGGACATCATTTTAGTAACAGAGTGACCAAAAGTTAACGTCAGTTCTTGAAAAGTTACTCCGGTATTATTCATTTGCAGTTCTCAGCTACGGAGTAGTTAGTATAAATGCATTACAATACAGAAATAAACAACACTGAAATCTTTATACTTCATATTTCGTGCTTGAGACCATAACATTCTTACACTCTGAAGTACTGGTCTCAGAATACAGTAGATTCTGTATTTTTTTTTAAAAAATGTATTGAAATCCTGATACAAAATACATTTTTTTCAAACTATCTATTCTAAACAGCTGAACTCTACGTTATATATAAAAGAACAGTTGATTGGTTGGAGGTTAAAGCCTAAGAATTTCAAATAGCATTAGTTACAATACAGCGCTAGACCATTTGTTAATTTTCTCTTTAAGCTAGTTAGTGTTCGCAATCAATACACTTATTTTGAATTGGGACATTGTGACAGGTAACAAGTTTGTACTATTCATTTCACATTTCTTCAAAGGGCTGAATGTAATCTGAACACATAGAGCTGTATTTGATGCCTTAATGATATTAACAGAAACTACAAGCACATGTTACCTCTGACATATTGCGAATATTTAAGTTGAGTCATGCGGGCAAAGGTTCTCGCAAATAAATAGATTATAACCAACATTCAATTATTTTTAAGTTTGTATCTACATATAAACTTAAATCGTATTATGTTGAATCAGAAGCGGTCGGCTAGACAAACATAATTGGTTAACTTAGTAGACATCTTGTCCATCATTCATTTATGGACGCCTTTCACTCTTTCTCACTGTGACGTCTCCCTGTCAATACTGTTCTAAAAGTATTTTACTTGTATTGATAATAATCAATAATACTCGAAAGATGAGTTAAACAATATTTAAAAATAGATTGATTTATAGGTAAGCAATCGATATTATACAATCTAATAAGTTATTAAAGTTTGAATGTTTAAATATCTTCAAGAAGTCTGACAAATTGCACGTAAAAACACCATGTTCTTATGTAAATATATGTAAGAGATCATTTTATTATTTATGTTTCGAACAGATATCAGAATGTGACAACTTAAAGCAATTTTCGTCTTATGTTTTAGCTTTGTCCGAAAGACTAAATACACATGTTAAACTTTCATTTTCACTTGCTTGTCTTTGATAAATTTTTTTTTAATTACTTCCCTTTTATGTTACTATAAATAGCTTCTTGTCATTAAGTGCAATGATAACAGGTGAGAGATATAGGGCCATTATGGCCCTCTTGTTACAAAATTATGCCCCTTTTTTTCAAAAGTTTTGGTGACACTTTTGTATGTAAGCTGGTATCTCAGTACCCACTTATGAGAATGGACTGAAACTTAACACACCTGTCCACTGTCATGAGCTTATATGCATTGTATAGGAAGTATATCTAAAGATATTTTCAAAAAATCTATCTGACAAATGAGGTCATTCGTCTGAATACTATTCATCAACAAACAATTAATCATCCAGTTTACCAAGCAAGGAAAACATACAAACTTTACTAATAGGTAATAAAAGACCAATTATATTTTACAGTCTTAAGGTCATTTTGAACAAATCGATAAATATAATTACTTAATTAATGTTATTAAATGTATCAAATACCATTTTCTATAGTTTGATGAAATTGTTTAAATAAAGGTATTAATCGGAAGGTATGACAATTAATGGTATGTGTTGAAATAATTATGTTGACCGATTTAAATATACATGGTTAAAATATTTCACATGTAAAGGTTATTAGTATATAAAATACTGTGCAAAGTACGGTAATAAGCGACAACAAATCTTTTATTGTTCTCTCATTATTGTAGAAATCAAAGTGAGGTAGAGGCATTTCTATCTTGAAACAGATTCAAGTTGTTTTGTATTAGTGTTAACTACAAGGATGCATAGAAAAGAACATGTATGAAATCTCTGAAAGAGTGAAAATAATAACTTTAAATAGTTATTCAACAGATGTATAACAATATATCAAACTTGTTATTATTATTATCTCGATTGTAGATAGTTTTAACTATCGATGGATGGAGATGCATACCTTAACTTGTAAATACAAGTACATGTATTCAAAGAGAAAAACAACAACGGTTGTAGAATATCAAGTCGGTGATTAAACAGCAACAGAGACTAATGATTAAGGTGCTTTCATCGATTCAGTGAAATACAATTGTAGACCTTACCCCGCGAAATATGTGTTTTCTATGCATTGTTTTGCAAAAGACTATCGACTTCAAATCTTAATATTATACAGTTGTAGGGTCGTGTTTTAGAAGGCTGCAGAACGTAGATTTCTATCCGTGATTTTCTACATCCATACATATTCTGTTCATAAAATTGCCATAACATTATATTTAGATAGTGATTGAAAATGTGTTCATTATTGCTATTATTTTCCGAGACTTCCCTAATTTCTTATGAATATAATAGACATTTTCCGGACTTCGAAAACTAGTATGAAAACATGTTTACCTGTTATTCTCTTTATGACTGAAATTATGCAAAACAGTGTTACGTCAAATTTTTTATCACCTCCTTTATAACTGTCGACATTTCATGAAACAAAACCATAACATCACTTCAAACGCCTCTCTCCCTGTGCTCACGATTTATTCTATTAGATATCCACTTCTTTTAACTGAAGATTAACGAAAACTAGATGAATATTGTTTGCAACCTGTGGGCATAAAGACATATCTAGTATTACAATAATCATTAATCATAATAATACTGTAAATCCTTACACCGCAAGCGTCCAATTCTATCAAATATCAAATTTCTTTCAAGCAGAGGATCAAATATGGCATTTAATATACGGCATGAAAAGCTGCACGTTTGCCTGAAATATTTCTGAAATCTGTGGCAATAAAAACTATTTTTAAAAATATGTAGAGAGGTGCCTTAACGATATTAACATAACCATGCCAGGTTATAAAATATATCTACCTACTTTGGAATGTTTTCTAAACATGACATGCTGTTACTGCCGAAGTTTACATATGACATGTATGACAAATAGTAATTTTTGCATAAAGCTTTATACAACTTGACATTTACACGAAAAGCGGACAGTACAATTTAATGTTCTCCCCATTACATACAGTCAAATACGCGTTTATAGGGCATTCATAAGTTATTGAATTTGGAAATGGATTCAAAACATTCCAAATATATAGAAACATGTATGCTTCAAAAACATAATGTCCTTGATTGTTGAATTTTGATATGTACAAATTACTCGTTGTCACAATGATAAACAAATTGTTAACGATTCGCGCGGCGGAGCATTATCCCGCAGAACAATGAAAATTGTTGTAATCTATGTTTGGCCATGTTCTGATTTTAATCATGATTTATATAACACACAATCATTTATGTAATTATTTTGCATCAAATAAAAGAAGGTCATGCAATTAAACTTTGTACAACGATAAACATTTAATTATATCGCCCGAAAATTGTAACGAGAAACTCAATGTTATTTGACTATGTTCACTAATTGGCTCCAATTTACTTATTTTTCAAATGGATACACGAATATATTTATAGTTTAAATTACAGTTGTAAAATTGTATAAATTTGTGAAGGAATTTGTACATTGGAATCGAAGATCACTGTTATATTCCAATGAATAACTAAGAATTAAACATAGCAGAAAAACATTTCGATTATGACTTACTTTAAATATTCCAATGTCCTAAGATTACAAAAATTCACAAAGTTTGATGTCTTAAAAAATCGGCAGACATAATAATTTGTAGAATGTTGACCTCTTTACTAGTTTTGATTACGAGGATGTTTTACACATGTTTGTAGGACAATGAAAAAGAACAGACATAATGATATCAATTTTGAAATAAAGACTGGTTATAAAAGTAATCAGATGACATGTAATTACGGAAATAAATTCTGCATACATGATCCAAACCTTTCACTAAGAATGTGCCAAGTATTCGAATCATTTACCTTAACTATGAAAGCCCTGGAGGGACAACTGATTTCCGTACTTCCCACTTCTGACTTCTAACTTTTGCACTTCTGACTTCCAACTTCTTGACTTCCTACTTCTAACTTCCACACTTCTGATTTCTAACTTCGGCACTTCTGACTTCCTGACCTTCGACTTCTGATTTCCAACTTCCACACTTCTTACTTCCGACTTCTTGACTTCTTACTTCCTTCTTTTAACTTTCGCACTTTTGACTTCTAACTTCCGCACTTCTGACTTCCAACTTCCTGACTTCTTACTTCCACTTCCACACTTCTTACTTCCGACTTCCAAAGCGGGAAAGTTGGAAGTCAGAAGTGCGGAAGTTGGAAGTCGAAAGTCAGGAAGTTAGAAGTCAGAAGTGCGGAAGTTAGAAGAGGGAAGTAAGAAGTCAAGAAGTCGGAAGTAAGAAGTGTGGAAGTTGGAAATTAGAAGTCGAACGTCAAGAAGTTAGTAGTCAGAAGTGCGGAAGTTAGAAGTCAGAAGTGCGGAAGTTATAAGAGGGAAGTAAGAAGTCAAAAAGTCGGAAGTAAGAAGTGTGGCTGTTGGAAATCAGAAGTCGAAAGTCAGGAAGTTGGAAGTCAGAAGTGCGGAAGTTATAAGTCAGAAGTGTGGATGTTAGAAGTAGGAAGTAGGAAGTCAAGAAGTTGGAAGTGAGAAGTGTGGAAGTTGGAAAACAGAAGTCGAAAGTCAGGAAGTTGGAAGTCAGAAGTGCGGAAGTTAGAAGTCAGAAGTGTGGATGTTAGAAGTAGGAAGTCAAGAAGTTGGAAGTGAGAAGTGTGGAAGTTGGAAATCAGAAGTCGAAAGTCAGGAAGTTGGAAGTCAGAAATGTGGAAGTTAGAAGTCAGAAGTGCGGAAGTTAGAAGTAGGATGTAGGAAGTCAAGAAGTTGGAAGTGAGAAGTGCAAAAGTTAGAAGTCAGACGTGGGAAGTACGGAGATCAATTGTTTCTCCAGGGCTTCCATACTTAACCCTAAAACTGATAGGGGCTTCAATAGCAGAAAAGTTAAGGTAACTGGCCTCGAACTACTTGCCCCGTACCGTTGTGTGCTCGAAACCCCATTTGAAGTCTAGAATTCTGTCATATGAGAAAATTATGCAGCAGGCTTACGACTGGTGGTTCTGCAAAGGTAGTAAAAATAATCCGCCTTTAGAAAGCTCGATAAAGCTATAAAAATAAAGAAAATGTAGAGCAAAGTGATTACCTGTACCTCTATCTCCGCTGGGAACATTACACGCACAGAAAACAACTTGAGTAAAAAAACCTGCATCTTCAGCAGTAATATAGCGGTGCTTCACCATAAGCGCATATAACAACACCTGATCACGACTAATTCCAAAATTCTTCTAAGCCGCAGATGAACTTTGAAGTCTTTATATAAAATTGTTTACCCCCTATGTGCATCTGAGGTTATGACAGGAAATTAAGTCATGCAAACAATTACACTCTCAGCAAGGAGCAAATTCCATTCGTCTGAACTGAAAATCAATTATATTCGACCTATTATGCTTGAAACATAGCGTGCAAAAATTGATATAATCCTTATTCTGAACATTTTCAACACAAATATTTTGTGCATTATAAACCTTTACGCACCAAATTATGAATTGAACTAAAATTAAAATGATATCACACTGTGTCTTTGCGTCTCTATATGATCATACGGACAACGGCCAGTTTAATGTAACAACGATTTCCTATTTTCTAAAGAAAATCTTTATTGGAAAAAAAGTACAGTAAATACCTTCGTTTCTCAAGGAATATATATTGCATTTATAGTTTACATAAAGTTTTCAACCGCGCAAAACAACACATGTACCAAATATTGCTTAAACTTCTTACTATAACACTGTGAACTTCGCTAAAATATCGTGCATTGCACTACTTGATAGAGAAACAAAATTTAGAGTAGCTGTCCACACAATAACAGATACTGTAACAAATATTAACAGTTTTTGCAATATTAGCATTGTAGCCACATCGAACTTTTCGAGAACTTTCTCAATTAAAAGGTGGATGTAATTAAAGTAAATAGTTCTAAGTTTAGTTGCATTTAATAGCTTAGAAAAAGGCAGTAAGTGTGGAAAAAATTATACAGTTTCATATTGTTGTTCTTTCCAAACGATGTACTTTCCGAACGATGTACTTTTTAGGTTTATATACTTCAACTGTTAGTACAATTGTTTTGAAGTTAAGACTGGATGTCGCCTACTACTATTTATCAAAGAGAAATCATTTACATTTTACTTAATACATGTTATACTCTGCTACATGAAAGAAGGCGGAATTCTCCTCTTTGGAACAAGTATCGTTTGCAAATGAAACCCTACTAGGTTGATTCAATAAGGACTATTAACTAACTTACGATGTAACGGTTCTCAAGCAATAAAATCTTGCTGTAACAGTTTATTTGAAATTTTGTGACGTTTTTATCATAATTTAGGGATAAATCCCCTCCCCCATCCCCCACATACTTTCAAGTATTAATGCCGTCCAGAACCGTGCTATGAGATTTTTCCTGGGCTTGGAAAAATATACTCCTAACAATGCTATTTATGGTGAGTGTGCTTGGCGGCCCCCTCATGTGAAACAGTGGGGCTCTGTATCTCAGCATTGGCATAGATTACTTAGAATGGATGATACTAGAATTAACGTAAAACTTTTTAGATACTGTGATAATAAAAATAGTAGTAGTTGTAAAAACTGGCAATACCAGTACCGAAAACATATGTCTACTTATAATCTACTTAATACTTTAGATAATTGTTTAAATATGTCTTCGAAAAGTTATTGTCGTAAAAGTGTTGATTGTACAATGGATTCTTTTATAAACGACTGGAGAACTGGTATACAAAATGTTATTGGTCCTAGTGGTAGAGGAAGGAACAAACTTAGGACATATTCACAATTTAAATCTGTATTTGAAACTGAAATGTATGTTGAATGTACAAATATACCTAGATCTCATAAAACTGCTCTGGCTAAATTCAGGTGCGGAGTCGCCCCCCCCCCCCCCTCCGTTTAGAAACTGGTCGATATGAAAATATCCTAGAAGAACAACGCGTCTGTCCAATTTGTAAAAATGGTGTTGAGAATGAAGTGCATGTACTGTTGTATTGTCCACTGTATCAAACGCTCAGGGATACTGCTATTGTTAAAGCAAATGAGATTGATACTTCATATAATAGTCTATCTGATCTTGATAAGCTAAAATTTATACTCTCAAATCAACAAATGTTAAGAGTCAGCTCCAAATTATGTTATGACATACTTAAAGCCAGGACCAACTTCTTATATGAATAATTGTATAGAAAATGTTAATGGTATTTATTTGGACATGTTGAGCGATGTTTTGTATGTGCCTTACATGTAACTGGATTATTTGTCTCTTACTAGGCTGACATCCCTTGTCCAGTTCAGGGCATAAACATGTTTATTTGGTCACACTTAACATGTTTAAATGTTTTCCTTTTTGTATACAATGCATATTATTTTATTATATCTAATGCCTATCATAACAGTAATGTAAATTGTTTTAATGTATGTGTGTAAATCTTTTATTAGAGTTTATATAGTCATTGCTAATCAGTTCTCTTCTGGTCTGACCAGAGGTGATACTCGATCTTTTAAAATGTTTTTTATACGCGCATTAGTGCTCCAATTTACAGTTATCAGTCTCTTATTATATGTTAATTTTATGGCAGTTCTTAATAATTAGATTAGCAATGGCTGTATAACTTTTATCTTGTAAATTTGCAATTTTGTTTCAGTTACTATGTAATGTTCTCATGCTAAATACATCTTTACATTTAGGATGCTGGCCATGTCTGTATCAAGACACCTCATTTGATAATGTTTTCATACTATACATTTTCGGTTGCCAGTTGGGTGCCTGATATGGTTCTGGTCATCATCATGAATGTAATAGACAATAATAATATATATAATTCTGTGATATATATAGACTTTTAATTTATTTATTTTTTTCATTACTGTTTCATATAGTTCAGTATTGAACAGCCATTAACATGTAATATAATATGTGCCATAGTTGTATATTATGATGTTAACATGTATATTCGATGAGACAATAAACTAAACTAAATATAAAATATACTTAAGTTACACTTTTGGCATTTTAATAACTAAAGCGCTATCAAAATAATTAGATTTTTTATTAAGATATCACCGAACAAATGTTGTAAGATTCATAATTTTATATCTTTTCTATTAGTAACTATAGTAACTGAAATAATCTTAGATAAAAGACAACGTGCATACAAATAAAACAAATGCTGCTGGTAAAGAAGTGCTGGTGAAGATAAAAGGATCAAACTTTAAGGACATCTTTATCAGACCAACTAAGCTTCAAAATAGAAATGGGCCAAACCTGCCGCTCTTATTCAAGAATGCAACCTTTGAAAATGGTTGACTGAAATTAGACAATCAAAGTACTGAAAGTACAGACAGGCTGGCTACCACAAAATACTGGATGAAACTGTGCGGGAAAGATGTTTGCAAAATCTTTTTAAAAAATATTATGGGTTTTCCATATCAAAGTTAGACGAGCATAAGGTACTATTGTACGGAATCATCTGGATTAACTTGAGAAAGATAGTGTAAGGATATTATCGACTATAGCTGATGAAAATACACATTGTGTTTGTTTCATTGTAGATAACACAATTAGTGAGACAAACGGCAATTAATTCTCACTTGGGAATCTGCCAGATCTAACAGAAAAAGTTCCGAGAATACACATAAACATATCTACACAACGTAAATGAAGTAAAACTTATAGACAAACGAAAGTGATGTGAACAATGAAAGGAATACAGTCGGGCACCGTCTTCTAACTGTCAGAGGCAAACACATTACACGTTAATTTAGACAGGTTTATGCAACGCTTGTAAAGTTATTCTTAGCTCCATAATGGTTCCAAAGTCAACACTTCAAAGCCAAGTTGATTCATTGACTTAAATATAGTCTGGGCTTGCATAAAATTATGAATAATTAAAAGCTCATATCATTATACCGTGTTTAAAAACTTATTCTAAGCAAAATGAAATTGCTTACAATATGTATGTTGTATGGGGAACAAACAAGCAAATATTGCAGAGCAATACAAGACTTCCTACTGGTTAGGGATATTGCAAACAAAATTGATGTACATTTGTGTACTATAAAGAGCAATAACCATAAACAGAGGAACTAAAAAGGAAAAAATAAAGATACTCTACGTTGTCAAATTAAACCTCCGTTTATGAATGAACTCTCGGATTTTACTATATTTGTATAAAGCAGCGTACTTCTTTTACTCCTGAGTTTTATAACGATATTTAAATTTACTTTTTGATAAAAAAGCCCCAAGCAATTTAGGGCCCTAATATCAGATAAATTATAAAGGTAACAAACGGAACATCTATATTTCGATATACAATCCCCCAAATTATGTATGAACATTAATCAATTGAAAAGATCTACGTTTTTATCAAGTTCTAGTAAATTATGGTGACTTTGAATGTCAAGTAATAAATTCCTATAGATATACTCATAATTGGTTAATTAAAGGGTTCCTATTAAATTTGTATATAAAATTTTGTCCAACCAATCAATTATAATCAAAGAGACCCACTTATCGGTTCCTAACACATTAGGGTAACCCCCTCCCCCACCCTAGCTTACTTGGGAAATGGTAAAACATAGTTGGGTGCCAAAAGACCCACTTATCCACTTCGTGGTCCGACAATCGATTTCGGATCCAACTGTTGACTTTCCGAAAAAATACCTACAATTAACCAAGTTTAAGTCTATAATATATATACTTAGCACAGTAATGTAGAAGAAACGTGACTGCGGTACGGCTTTTATCATGAGTCTCAAATAGCTTAAAATAGAACATGGAAAATCCCTAAATAGTCTAAGGAATCTAAAATATATTATGCCTTGAGAAAAATCCATTACTTGAAATTAAGGATATAAAATGACATCGTTTATTAAATTAATGTCTGTCAGAGTTTTAAGATATCTTTACGATTTATTTCGATGTTTCTAACACCATGAAAATATGAAATATAGTTAAGGTTCGTAAGTAGTTATAAAATTGTTATCAAAACTCTAATTGCAAGATTTTAAGTGCATTAGTTTGTGTACACCGTGTTCGCACTACATCTACTTGAAATAGACTATCCCACAATCTAAAAATAAATTTGTTTCCATGCATATACAAAAGTGAATGAACAAGGAGTGACGTCACACCAGCCTAATAAAGAAACACGTAGTAAGTTTGAATATGTAATTAGCGACGCCTTTATAAACTTTTGTTTTAACTTTTAAATACTTTTTCTTTAAAAGAAAACACGATTATAAGATGGTTGAAATAATGGTGTTTTTTGAAACAGTTGAGTTTAACAACCTTTAAACAAATCCATGGTAAAACTGATGTACATGACAGATCTATTTGAATTTCGCACGGAATGATTTGATGTTGTCAGTCTCAACAGTTGGCCGATCTTTGTGACTTTCGATTTATGGTAATAATAGTCCGGCGAAGGAGTTCGCCAGCCTGAAAACTGTACAGAGACTGAGTATTTCAAATGAACTAATATATATATAAACGAGTTAACTTGTTAGTAATACTATAAAGAATAACAGATAAATATAATAATAATAATTGTTATTATTACTATTATAATTATTATCATTATAATAATAATAATGATAACTAAGAAGTGCTTTACATAAAAGCATCTATATAATGTATGCATAAAAAATGTTAATTTAACTATTATAAAAAGAATTTAAAATTACATTATGGTAGTTTTGAATAAAAGGTAATCAGATTAAACTCCCAATTACAACAACAACAAAAACAACAACAACAAACTAGTGAAATATACACAAAAAATAAAGTATTAATTTAAAATCACAATTTAAAGATATACTTTATACTATTTTGTAACACTGGTGTTCTTGATTGGCCGGCCTAGTACTTGCATTACTCCACCAGGCAATTAGTGAAATTAGTTTCTAAAGAATTGTATGAAATAATGCGTCTTAAGAGCTTTTTTGAAACTTTGCAAGGTCATTCAGTCTCTTATGCCAGGTGGAAGGGCATTCTATAATCAAGAGGACCGCAGATTACATATATGAAAACGGTCACAGATAAGAATAGGATACCTTTCTACGTATTCACTGATGTACTTAAATTTTACCGTAGTCATTTAAATGTGTTACATTTTCAACAAAACATACAAACCCACCGAAGCAAGGTGACTGCCAGTTTAAATCTAGGGTTAAAACATTGGTGACGTGCAATAAAACACATTATTATAGCATGCATTATAAACAATGAAGAATTGTACACGAAATAACCCTATTATAACAGATGCCAATATCTAAAATCATGTATAATAAACGGCGTGACGTTCCAGTAACCGGAAGTTACATTTAGGTAAATAACTCATTAAACGGCAATAACAAGCCGTCTCTACTTACCTACACTCCTTGTCTGGTAAGCCCTCGTGTCAATAGTCCAACCACGTAAATTTAAAACGTGCATGATTATGTTATACTAGACCAAATTTATTAACAATGTCTGCATCTTAGAATACATGGTTATTTAATTTATTGAAATCAAAATGACCGCCATACCACAAATAATCAAATTAATGGACGCTTGATTTATTCCTTATTGCACCAGCAATGACCTCACAAATAAATTAGAAACATTTTGTAAATCAAGCTGCCATTGCGACCATAAACACAACGAGAGCAATGTATAGATGGGCATGACCTTACGATCTTCGGTTGGCTCTGATTTTCATATATCTCTACTTGGCAAAATTTGATAACCGAGAGAGATGTCTGCGATCACATTTTTCCACATAAATTTTATTCGTTCACCCGAAGCCGATGTTACCTACTATAATGTTTAATTCCTGTTATCTTATATCATGGAAGTATGCATAATAACAATAATTATATTTGTGAAAGTTTGTTTCTTGTTCATTAGCAAATGTCTTAAAATTATTATAACCATTTCACTAGTTTGTCGAAATAAAACAAAAAACGTCATTGTTAATTTGAATGTGCACCACCACTGACATGACATTTCGCACTTTTGACATGATATTTTAATAACAACAACAACAACAACAAAAACAAATAATAATAATTTTATTGCACATCATCATTCACATGACTTTTGCAACGAACATTACAAACAAAATAAATATTACAAACATAAAATGCATATTCATATATTATATAATACGAAACATTTGTATGATAGATAACGTGGTCGCGTACTCCTAAGCATTTTGAATTTAAATATAAGCATTTAGATCTATATGTATAATGAGGTATCGCGATCTGTAAAGGAAAGTCTACCATATAATTACATGTTAAACATAATATTTTTTATTCTAATAACTTATACAGATATACATGTTTACAAATATATAACTATGATCTGGAACACATGCAGGATTCACAAGTACCAAACTTGTTCGAAACGAAATAACAAGAATGACATGTGAACATGCATAAAATAGCAAAATATCTCACTGTTGTCTGTCTTGTGTAATACAAGGCAGACACGCAGAGATATACCTATTATAACTAAAGCGTTATGTACGTATTACCAGAACAGAAGAACATAAACTTTATTACTTATTAAGCTGTGTTATTTCTAAGCTTATATGGAGATGTTAAAACTTTACCAAACTTAACAATGGTTCTCTGATTTGTTTGATTTCATAAATGTAATAAACTTTTCAATTGTTGGCCAATTCATACAATATTTTGGTAAAAACATTTTTCTTAGCTCTCTATATTTAGGACAACACATAATAAAATGGTACTCAGTTTCAACTAAATTGGTAATTGGTAATATACCAGGGATCAAGATCAGCGGTTTTTTTAACATCTTTCAACACTTCTAACGATACGTGACAGCGCACAAACGGATGGACCCAAATGCCCGCTTTACTTTTGGTGTTTCCATGTTCCTTTTCTGTTAATTTTAGCGGTAAAATGATCGTCTAATAACTTTATAGACATATGAATACGCCTGAGGTTTATTGACATGGCTGATAATTTTACAGACTACATGCAAAATGCACGCCTCCATTTACATTACTGAATAATTCAGTTCATATGTGCCATGCAGCTCTTGATATTTTTGCGTTGACACAAATGCATACTAAGTATTTATTACCAAACGACTAAACTATTAACTGGCTGATATTATTGCATTGATTTAGTTCACACTAACGTTAGAGAAAGTTCACCTAAACTACATGTACTTCAACTACGCTGGATTGCAGCTCTCTATATTTCTGAACAAAAAGACCAAGGTTCAACATTGTTGTAAACTCACGATCCAGACGCTATGTGTTTATTGATTTGTCAAGCGTCAGCATTTTCACAACTCATACCTATTTATTTTGTCTGTCTTAAATATGTTTACATGTTTATTTTACAATCTAAAAGGCTGTCAAGTAAGAATTCGCCATGTTCTAAAATAATCACAACATTTAATGTAAAGTGTTGCTATATTTATTTTGAGAATTTCATTCCACTTACAAAACTCTTTGATTTTCATTGACTGTTATTTACAGAAAGCATATCACGTAACGGGGTATCTTCTTAGATGCACCCATCGTTTACTTATAGATAACAGCTGCAAACAAAAGAACAAACAAATGTTGGTACTTTAATAGACCATGCAGATGAGATGAGATACTTTCAAACAAATGTTGACCATCTGTTTTTATGCTAAATATGTCAGATAATATAATTATGCTAACATTATCAGAAAACAAAAACAGTATAAGTTTATTGTGTCTGAAACCTTGATATTGCAGTTACATTTTTTGTGTGATGCATGATTATTGATTACATAATAACTTACAGAACAATGAATTAAAATTTCCTCAAGATAAACAACTAACTGTTTTCTGAAGTTGTCATATTATACAATTTGTTTATTTTTGCTGTTCACCCTAAGCTAAGTTCATTCAAACATATATAACGTATGACTAAAACTTTTCGGTGGTCCAAACAATAAATAACCATGCTAATATAGGTTATATGTTTAGGTAGCATTGTAAAACTGAGAAACTGAAACTTTTACAGAACCTAGCAGATTTTACCGAATAACTAAGCAACAGCAAGCGTTTCCTTTCATTTGTCATGGTAAACATTTTTGAAGCGTTGTTTCGAAACAGACTCGTGATTAACTGTACATTGACGTTTTTGACATAGATCTATTTTGAGAACGAAAACCATTAACAGTTAATAAATTTTGTTATTTCAAGTGGAATACTTAAGAACTTTTCAAGACTTTGATCAATATTAAAACTCACGATTTCGGGTGAAATTGTGAAATTTGCTAATGGGGTTTCGATGTTCTAAATTGACATGTATCCTTTATTTGCAAAAAACATGGCATATGGTTTGTTTATTGGTCTGCAGGGCCAACCCAGATTTTCTTTAAACAAGCGGCATCAGTAGGGTCTGCATATAAGAAAATAAACTCAATATTCAGTTTTCTTTGGATAATTTGGAAAACGCTATTTCAACTTCGAAATAAAAAGTTTAAAGACTATGGAACTTTATTGAAATGCGTATACACAGACGTAATAAAATCATAATGCATTTGTTATACAGCAAATTCCTTCTACATTAACGTATTTATTATTATATCTAATTTGGCACCTAATACCTCTGGAAATATTTCATTATTGGCTTCAGTATTTGGCCAGTATACAATCTAATTAAGCCACTGTATTCTTATAGTTTGTATACGTTTAGTTTCAACAGTATATAAATAAATTAGCTCCTAATCCTAAATGTCATTTAAACTTGTCGCGTTTGTGAAATTAAGTAAAGATCAGTTTCTGTCAGTATTTGTGCGTTTTCTTAAAATTTTCGTAAAAGTTACCGAAAACATGTAGTTGTTTTTGCCTGTAAAAATAATGAAAACAACCTGTTAACCAAAAATCTTCTATGAAGCCGATTTGATATTCTATGCAAGTTGCGCAGCTCAAGAGGACGTTTTGTGATTGATCGCTTAAGAAATGTGTCGGATAGTTATTTCACATAAGTACGAAGGCTGCATATATCAAGCGTTTTGCATTGGGAATGTTTAACTTACGAGAATAGTTTTGAATTAAAAAATTGAACATTAAAATGACGGATTACCGACAATGCCAATAACATATCTTTGGCAATTTTCTGTTTTATATCAGTCAACTACTACACACATTTTAGCAATCGGAACATTTCACCTAGGAATTGCCAAAATTGAAAATAATTATGGCTTGAAGGTGATGGAATAAATTAAATAGAAATCTGACCTAATCTGATCATTTGGGGGAATTTTCTTTCGTCCTTTTACGACAGTGCCGCTTCACTTGCAATTGGTACCTCAATATGGTTAAATTCTAGTTCAGGTAACAAGATTTTCCATTAATGTAATCATCAAGAAGTTGTAGATAAATCAGAAATACTACAACCATCTAGAGGGTATACAAGTACACGAAAAGCGATTTAAAGGAAAAGGAGCATATCTTTATAGGTAGAATGTATTTCAAACCCCTTTCAGCACATTCCGTTGATATTGTTTAAATACGGTCATTATTAATTATAGATGAAAACACTATGTACGACAGTCTGATCGCTGAAAAAATGATGACTCATATAGGAAGCCAATTTTGTTGTTACACATTGAAATTTTTATCTTTTATGTACTCCATGAAAAGGTAACATATTGTATTTTTTTACATTTAAAATACGAGTCCAACATCCTTACCTAATAAAGTTAATGGAATTCATGATATATTATCTCTAATATGATCAGTTCACAGTGGTTATAGAGCAATCTTGTGTTATGTGTGTTTTATTATTTTTAGAAGGTTAAGTGTATATAATAGCTACACGCAGAGCCACTTTAGTCTTTGGAAACGTTATTATTTGATTGTTTGGTATATGAATATTATTCTTATACCAACATTGACTACTCTTGCACATTCCCTACATATAATATCTATATCGTAACTTCAGTATATATAATATATTTTCAAATTTTAATAAAGCTTTCTAAGAAACACATTTACTTTGGTAAAAAGGCAAATGCCTTTTTATAATGCTGCCAGTGAGGTAAACCCTTTTTGTGTTACCTTCATAGTACACCAAAATCAAATATTTTACTTCTCAGGAATGCATATCTGATCCGAGACTCTCTATGATAGGTTTAGAAATTTACATACAGTAACGAAAGTTAAAACAATTTAAAAAAACAAGTAAAGTAACGGATAAGAGAGACCATAGATCAAATAGAAACAAGGAATCTCCATTGGTCGCTCAACACAAAAAAAAATGTTGCAGGCTCGGTTTGATAATATACAGCTCGGTTAAACTCGTACTTTGGATTCGATCTAAGGCCTTAAGGTAACTAATAGGAGTCAGATGCGTACATCACTGTGCCTCAATAATTCATCAATCAAAAGTTTGAAGAACGTTTCACTTTTTGTCCTACTATACGAAATTTAACATCAGTACGCGTGTTTATTTACGCTGTCTGGAAAATGTTTACATATTTGTCTTATTATCTAAAATAATATCAATAAAGAATTTGCTAAGCATAACAATAATTGTAAACTGATTCTGTGTTTATTTTGAACGTTAGTTATCACTCGCAGAACTATGCATATTTTCATATACAAAATGCTTAGATATTTATCAGATGCTATTTACAGGATATTTAAAAATGTACAGTATTTTCTCTGATGCATATTATGTAATTACTTTAGGTGAAACATGCAAACAAAACGTAAATCTAGAAATTCTCAAGAAAATCCAGATATTCTATTCCAAAGGAAAGACTTTGAATGAACTGTGTTCATAGGTTCAATTGAAATATGTCGAATAAATGTGTTTTGTTTGTTCATGTTTGTTTTCTTGTTGTTGGTATTAATTTGTACTCAAATGTGACGAAAGCCCACTAAAGTCTTAGTCTGGCATTTCTACTAAACTTGTTTGATAAGGGAAAAAATGATTGCAAGACAGAAACTCCCAAAGATAAGATATTACTTCTGTAAGTGTCGTCATTCACTCTGGTAATTTTTCATTCAAACAAAAATGCAGTAATCACAAAGCTGACACATTTTTGTACCTTATTTCAGTTTTTTTTGCAATGAATTATTCTGTTTCTAAAGAACGAAAACGTTTAGGTATCTAAGGAACGAAAACGTTTATAACCGGGTGGTAAAGGTAGCTGACTTCGATTTTAATTGCTTGTCATTTACCCACTTTGACCGCGCCAGGTTCGAACGTCATTCGTGGTGTAGAATTCTGCATATGTGGGGAAGCTATTCCAATTGTCTTGAAGAGGATCAATGAATCTATGCAAGTGCTTGCCAGTGTTAAACTAAATGTTCAGAACGGCAATTTTGGTCTGAACTGACGGTTTAATCTGCATATTCGAGGGTGTCTGAAAACCCAAAAGAGAACAAAACACAAATATCTTACATATGATACTGTGTAACAATTATTATGTATCGGCAAGGACATGCTCATGTATATAAAGTATGTATATTCAAGAAACACTTTAACCGCGACTGTTATTTTCTTTTCTTTTCAAATTAAAAAGTATGTAAGAGTTGAAATATTTCAACAAGTAATGTAGTTTGGTAAAATTCCATTAAGTGATTTTGCACATTTGAGAGTTGCACAGAAAGCTAGAATTTAAGACTAAAAAGATATTTCTTTTTTTTTTTTTTTGCTAGTTCATGCACGTAACAGTTATTGCAGAATGGGTAAGACAAATCGTCTAGTGGACCTAGTGTGGACCTAGTTCAGTTTATCCATCGCCAAGACATGCTCCAAAGCACACTCAAGATAAATTTATCAGGATTTTAATTATTAAAACATCCCGCGTATAGCCGTGTAGATATGACGTCGTAATCATGCACTTCCGACATGTATTTCTCATAGAACTTAAGAGTTGAAAATATATTCGTTGATTTTACAATGGCAAGACAAATAATTGACCTAATTTCTGGTGGAATGGTTTAGTAATATGTATAGTATATTTGTTCTCAAACATTAGAAATGTGTTGCTCTGAATAAAAAAGTGCTCCTATCTCTGTGTCTTAATGACGTTAAAATCTAATAATGACCTCGTTTATTCATGATTAGTTGGATGTAAAAACGTTTACCGTTCATTGAATGCTTGCGGCGAAAAAAATTAGATTTTAAACAGTTTATGGATTTATCGCAATTAAACATTTGTACCGCAGGATTCCACGAACTCAGAGAAAAAACAAATAATATTTTAATGTTTACTTAGTTTAAAAAATTCGCCATTATCTCAACTAATTAAGAAAACGTATTATTTTCAGAATTATTAGGCGATTGTATATTGAACGTTTTATATTATGAAACTTTATCCTACCTCAATAAAGGCAAAATCTAGAGGAGGTATAATAAATTTTGCTTTATTTTATTCTACTATATTTCATTAGTGATACTTTTTTTTCTAATGTATATGCTATTTATGATCTTTGTGTTAATATGTAAACTTGTCGCTATAATTATGTTAATATATTTGTACATAACAGGAAACTGTATATGTTTACGTAACAATATAATAAAATCATTTTAATTGAATTGAATTTTTTAAATAAGCTTTTATTAGGTATGTGAGACCGTCTCACTAAGATATGGCGTATGCCTACCCGTATCTGCAATTACCACAAAAAGTGTATATCATTTTTCTGTCAAGCGGCGCTATGGCTTGTATAAATTTCAATCACGCCTAGCGTTTGCTTGGTGAGTATGCGTATCGGATAGAACTTCACTTGGCTGCTAATTGAAATTAGTCATTCATGTGCAGCGGTACAAAGAGGTCGAATACGAAACGCAATGTTAGCCTTTGCTTTTCCGCTTATCTCTTTCAATGTTCGGGATGTTTAATAGCTATTTCAATGCAGGTTGTGTTTGTAATTTGTAGTAGCGTATTAATTTTGAAAAAAATAATCTGGAGTACCTCGACGTGGTTTTTGTCTAGATTTACGTAAAAGAATTGACAGCTTCTGTTAAGACGCCGAAATGAAATATATAATATTTATTGGCAAGATTTATGCCATTGGAGAGGTAGGTTTAAGACTTTTATAAAAAAAAATATTTTCATTTCACACACATGCATGCATAATCTAAAATGACCTACCATACACGTCCTTTTTCGCATTTGTGAAAGGCGACGTTAGTGGTCTGTTTTGAAGGTCTGAAGCAATAAAACGGGTAAAAATGGGGCAACAAACGAAATTTCAATTTATCAACACCTTAAACTGCTTACATAATCTGGTACCCAAAATTACTTTATCGAACATATAAAGAAAGCTTGCATAATGTTCATGCTATTCAACTTATCATTATCAAACATGCTTTTTTTCGCTGTCTTAGAGATGTTTACATATTTATATTACCATCTAAACATTTGTCAAGTAGAATTTACTCAGCTCTGAACTGAACATAACAATATTTGTAAACAGGTTTATCGCCTGTTATCTAGTGACTAGTAATGTATAGGTATACCATTCCGCAGGAAATATTTTCAAAAATCATCTCTACAATGTTGAATTTAGATATGCAATAAGATGTGATCCACGTCTTCTGAAAATGAACCTGTTACTTTATATCTAAATGTTCCAAACGGAATTTTTTTCTGTTTGTCAGTTGTACACTTGTCTAATGAGATGATATTTATCACAGAAATATGGTATCTATGAAAGATAAAATATATTTCTGCAAGTGTCAGCCTTTAGTAAACGATTAAAATGTGGTATTTACTCCGAGCTGACAGCATTTAAACATAAATCATGACAAGGCTGATGAAACAACAGAATTAAGAATCAAACTTGCTTCTAGAGAAACGGCAATGATGTAAGAAGAGAACATTTCACAAACAGAATACAGTCGCTAATGAAAAAGGTACAAACACGTAGATATAGAACTGGCGTGACTATTAATTATCAGTTAGCCAACTGACACATGATTATCAACGATGAAAGAAACGGTTTGTAAAAAATATAAAGAAAGTGGTTATCTAAATAAACTACGGCACCTGCATAAACATTTGCTATGATTATTAAACAAGAAGATTTGTAATAGGAAAATGCTTTCAACATATTTTATAGGGCATGTTTGGGATTACTTAATAGCACTAATCCGTGCTATAGAACTTTGTTCAGTTTAAATTTAAAGTAGATTAGCTCCTAGACTATTATGTATCATTTTTTAAATTTTATTTTTAAAATTGTGAATATAGCCATTCTATACCCTATGTCAAATATTATATTACAATCATTTCTCTCCGAAAATTGCTAATATAGACGGGCTTTTGTCAATATTTAATAAGATAAAAGAAAAATTAAAAAATCGGAATTTTTGTGACAAACACTTTATTATCAGTCTACAGGCTAATCTAAATGGAAAAAGCAATTGTTTTTACTGAACAAAATATACATTATACTAGTTCGCTTAACCATACAGAAAGTCGTGCACTGGAAGATAAGAATAAAAGAATCGATAAAAGATTAATTTTATACATTGATTACGCTGCAAGTCACTTTCGTCATTAATTTAAGTTTAGATATACCTGACAATAAGAAAAGATTTTAGACCTGTAATTTGCCTGTGTACCTCTTCAGCTATTGATATCTATTAGAGTCATCCTTGTATGTTTTTTATTCCTAGCCGAGTAATTCTCAATGTATAGTTATTGGATATATGTTTTACTGATTTTACATCCCAAATGGTATACATTCAATAAAAAACATTGAAAGGCAAATCAGTAAACTTTGTTTTGCATTAAAATTTCAAAATAAGTTTAACTTGATTGTGTACAGCGGATCTTGCATTTTCTACTCATGTATATATTGCAGTTGATGTTTAACGTAACAACATACAGTATTTACATGAGTCAGTGCATATTTTATACTAATTTAAATCATTGCTAAGCAGAAATGTCAAATGATTGTTTGAATTTTTTGAAAAGTGTAAATATGATTATTAAAATTAAAAACAAAAACAGTAATGTCTTTTCAGAACATGTTTTGCTTTAATAAGTTTTTTTCATTTAACATAAATATTTCATGAAAATAAAAACAACACTAAAAAACGTCAGACACAAGAGGAAGGCGTAGGCGAGCGAAGCTGATGTGGACGTTTTGACGATTCCATTGCCTCATATGCATGTATATTGTACAATAAAACCACCTGGTACGTTCAAATAAATATATTGTTATAAATATAATTATAGTAAAATGCAAATAATTGTAGACGTTATCATTTATGGTAATACACAATAACTGAATCAAATGATACATAAACTTTAACAGAGACTAGCTCAGTAAATCATTGCAAAAAAGTGGAAATAACATTTAATTATTTTATTTGACCAGCTGGATTCGCCATTGCTACAAAGCACAGAATACCTGGCTTTAAAAGAAAGATGAAGGAAATAGATCTACCTGACGGGCTTATACAAATGATAATTTCAAAACTAAATAGTTTAAAACATTTTAATTAAAACTCGAATAATAATTTTCAAAGTTAGGGACCCCCAAACGTTCCATTTTAGCAACTAACATACTTGAACTGTTTTTAGAGAGACAATTCTAAATCGAAAACCATTACGAGGTACAAATGATCATATTCCAGACAAAATTCTCAAGGCGGTTTTGTCGAGATCAAAAGTCATGATTTTCTTGACAGAAATACAGTTAATATTAATGAAATACTTGATGAACATTTTTGTGTTGATTTTGTAAATGAAATTTAAAGTATCATTTAAAAAATTTAAATATTGCAATACTTAACAATAAGTAATCAAAATTTCGATCTTCATAGAAAGATGATCATCAAAGATAGTGTCCATGAGCAGCTAATGGTAATTTAATGATCTACTTATTTTGCCAGGAATATAGCACACTGCTAATTTTTTAACAAGAGGTTGCAAAGCATGTATCACACGAGATAATGAGCATAAAGAAAAAATATAACCATTTTCTTTTATTTCTTAAGTTTGAAAATAATTGACGAGGCTTTTCAAATTCATTTTAGTATTTGACCATCAGCGTAGAATGCAGTTTTAATCAACGTAGTATTTCTGATTGCAAATCGTAATATACAATACAGTTGTTACAAGGATATCATGTCAATGACAATTCACGTTATTGGTATAATTTTAAGAAAGTAAAGATTTTTACTTTACAGAACGGGAATGTGTTAGTAGGATAAATAAATATCTTCATTGCATTATATGTTTTGTTAAGTTGTTTCTAATGTAACAGTAACTGACAAGCTTCCATCAACATTTTTGTAGTAAAAGATTCTTGCTCATGTATTCCATCGGTATATATACAACCCGATTACCTCTTTATGCGTTTGTTTTATATTACGTTGGTTGAAACTATGTCAGTCTAAATGAAAGTATTGTCAAACAACTGTTCTTATATTTTTATTAATACTGGCAATGACCTTGACCCCAGTAAACAACAAATACAGCCTGAAGCGCGTTTTATATAATACAAACTTGCTAAAAACCGAGTAAGGAAAGAACATAATATAACTCCTAAATTTAGATATTGTCCTAAAACTCTTTTGGAAACAGTGTTTTTAAACCCAGCGAGTCCTTTTTTCTGGCAAGCTGCCTATTAGTAAAAACCAAGTATAAATTACAAAAGAATGAACGTGTGATCCGCAAAATTCAAGCTTATCTTATAACATTCTTTGGAACTTGTCTCAACATAAAACTGTAGAAAGATCCTTTGGAAGCAACATTACATGTATCTATTACGTTGCCAGTTTTATTAATTAACATGCGGATGGCAATTTATTCGTGCCAGGATTCTCGTTCATACAACTCCTATTCGGATTTAATATGATAACTTCCAGTTAACTAGACATGTAGAACACCGTAAGCAAATCGCCTCGATGTGCTTCAGTGTAGTTACTGCACTGCTTTAGATAGGTTTAGATATGCGATTATTCTGTGCACATTTTAAGGACTAATAGGTGTTTCACATGTAACCCTAATGTGGCTTACAAAAGAAAATGGTGACAACACCTGTGGTATTAGTAAGATCATGTTCATTGTCCCATTTCCATTATTCTCCATTAGCTTTTAAGGCTTTGACTTCTGAACTACATCAGCTACCTCTTACTTTGTTGCCAAAGTCCAGTATGTAAGGGGTGCAAGTAGGGTCTCATCTAAAATATCATCTAGGTTGTAATATTTTTTACAAATACCTGAATCAATATGTTTAGTTTTTTATATACACTTGATACCAACATCTTCAAACATTTTGTTCAAACTGCTTCAGTGGAGAGAGAAATGATTCATTATATGGATTCGTAAATTCCATATTCAGCTGGGAGAACCACAGGACCCTAAAAATCGCTGTTGTTGTAAGGACTGTTGAAATAAAAATCAACCAGTCAGGTCATAAGATTCTAACAGAGTCTTTCAGTGTCTTCACACTATCGGAAAAGCAGAATTATCTTTGTCTAGTGTTCAAAACCTATTTTAAATGGAAAAAATATTCATTCTACATCGAAGTTCTGTCTTATTTACAATGTTACATGTACTTTTTCTTTGAAGAAGCAACCTTTTGACATTTAATTAATTCTTTTTCTAAAATAGATAGTTTATGCATAAAGCATATTCTTAGACTTAAAGCTACGTAGTTGGCGCATTACAAACGCTTTGTTATAAATGACAAAGTAAAATGTACGTCACAGTACAATTTGATAAACACTTTACGTTAGCATTACTTATTTAACATGTTAAAGAACACGTGAAATATTTGAACTGACTTCAGTAAACTCTTCATTGATAAAGAAATACCTCATATAAATATATTCATGAGAAAATCTTCTTGATGCAAACATGCAACTAACTTGTAAAAAGTACAAATTTGGTAACGTTTTGAAGTCCTCGGCGAGCAGTGCTATGATCCTTACATCTTTCAGCCGTTTTATTATACATGTATTTGTTAAATATAGATAACTGTTATCACTTCTAAGCTAAAGTTAGATAAAAAAGAAACTGTAACGAAGTGAGATATGTATGTTGCATGTCATAATATCAAGAAAAATATAGTTACTGTAAATGAAAATTAAACTTCATTCAAAGGATTTTATTCGTAACTTAGTTTCGAGGTTGTCACGTAAAATGACTTTGGGTGTAAAAAATGTGAAAACAAAGACATATGCATGTAACTTGATTTAACTATGATTGAAACATTCCGTATTACTGTTGAAACGTCATCAGAATTAAAGTAATACAATGAAATTATCAGGAAATTAGCATGTTCTATTACCTACAGGTCTCATGAAGAAAATTTATAATACAATAAAGTGTGCTGAATATATAAATATATAAAATAAAAGATAACAATCGCTTATGAATATTCATCTAACATATATTTATAAATATCCATTTAACAGTCGTCTATAAATAGGAAACAGTTTTGCATCAGTCTTAAAATTATAAGAAGAACAGGTAATACATGAATATGCAGAAAAAGCGTAAAACGAGACATATTAAAAGTTAGCTGTATTGAAAGCTTGGTAGAATCTACAAATAGCAGATTTACATTTTTTTGCATAATTTACTAGTACATAAAACAGATTAAAAAATTAATGAAACATTAGATTCATTACTTAACGTGTTCACATTTGTGTCCCTTAGTATGGGTGTCGCATTGTAAATGTATTATACAGACAATATGTGTCCAATTCTTGTATAAAAATACCAACACATTTTATATAGGCACTGACATTAAGTCGTGTAAATGAAAAACTGATGCCAAAACAGACTAGAAAATTAGAACGCAGTTACAGTACAATATAATGGAATTTCGCTTCTGATTTTCTCGATAATTCTCGTTAGAAAAATACGACAAAAGTGTAACAGAGAATGCATTAAAATTTGCTTTAAGTACTTATTTTTTCTCCAAATCTGTCAGGCACAAAAATGATCAATGATCAGCCCTTTTTATTTTATTGAAATGTCTGAATTTTTCTGGAATCTCATGAAGCTTTTAATCACTATCTACAAAAATCTACCTACACACAGGGGAACTTTACATTAATTCTAAATGGTAAAACATAACTATTTGTTTTACTTGAGGCCCGTTAGAGGTAACCCCGTTTATTTTTATCTTCACAATTCATAATTAAACAATGACACAGAAGCAGCAATTATATAAATCATTAGTTCTCTGTAACATGCATATGTAGCAAAGGTAAATGCCGGTTGTGTTTTTTATTAATTGTATGCACACACATATATACACACACAAATATAATCACATCCACACCAAGTTAAACTTTTACTTAAGGCAGAAATGTATAATGCTAAAAAAGACAACAGACTGAATAAATTCAATGAAATATGGGGTAATTATGCCATCCTGCTTGGCAATGAGGATTAAGGGTTTATTGTAGAATGCTCTTTCTGATCTTGTATCTTTTTATTTGTCCTTTTGTTTGTTTCCAAACTGAGATATGTGAGGAAGTAGTTATTATTGTGACAAGTTATAAGCTTTGTTTCCCTTGCAATAAGTATTAATAAGGTCTCAAGAATTGTCTCCCTTATAAAACAACACTGTTTTCAAGCGACTGTGGACAAGTAATAAGAGTTGCCTCCCTTGTTAAAAGTATTAACAAGGTCTCAAGATTTGTCCCCCTTACAAAGCACTATTTGGTTTCCTTCTTTGTCGTCTTCTTTCTCGCTTTTCGGCGTCAAAAAAGGCTATAAATCTATTTTAAAATTTTAAAATTGTAAGATTATTTTAATAGTACTAGGGAATGAGTGCCACATTCTTTAACAAATTGGCGATGTTTCGTCAGTTTGACATTTATAGCAATTTGAATTTACCAAAATGGATTCATATGTCACCTTGTATGTACTAAATGTTTTAGCTATAACTTAGTATATGTATTCTCAATAGGGTTAGATCAATGATATTAGGGAGATATATATAGTAAAACATAACTTGAAAAACTTATTCTATAAGTATCTTGTGTGACCTGTATTTGAAAGAGCAAGTATAAACATTTAAATTTATCTAAATATATATACAATGTTTAACTAGATTTATGTATTGTTCTGTTTTCTGTGTTTATTTCTATTCTAGTACGTATGTGTGTGTGTAAAGTATTCAATTTATCATTGGTTGTAATAAAATGAAATCTAAAAAGTTCAGTGTATTTGCTTGTGTATTGCTTGAATGTGTCCTTTCGCCGAAGTCTGATGTTGAGCAGGCGATTATACTACTTCTCATAATAACAAAGTTCGTTAGGATGCATCTGCAATTCATATTCACAGTACATTTCTTTGATTGCTTGATTGCGTCGCATAAAGAGGCAGACGTATAATATATATGTATAAGCTGAATCTCTGTCGATTAATACAATTTACATCAAAGTTTTGTTTAGATGCTTGATAGCAGGAATGCACGTTGTCTGCATGAATGTGTCACGTAACGTACACGTACATACCCATACCCCTAAAGCAAGCTACGGATCCATTTGCATTGTCATGTCAAGGAACACATCTAAAAGAAAACATGTCTTCTTAGGTAATCGAATGTGGCACATAAAGGTTCAATTATAATAAAATGCATGAGAAGATCCTTTTGAAGCCTAAAACGCATCCAAGCAAAATTAATTGAAGACGAGGTTACAGTGAGTCTGTTCGTGACAGATAATGACAAGCAATCCTAACGAATCCTAACGATGTTCCCTAGCATTGACTTAAGCAGAACTCTGTTATCCATTAACATTGAATGGAACCCAGGATCTCAAAGGACCATAAAAAACAACAGGCTAAAAACAAAATTGTGATCTGATAGTTTAATAGTAATGTCTTCAGTGTGTTACTTTAAGGTGCAAACATAGAGGACGAGACCAACATCCTGATTTATTGGTTCAGTGGTCACTAGGAGTTTTCGTTAACGGCAGGGCAGAGTACTAGCCGCTTTACTCTTTTATATTAAGATAATGCCTGCATACTGATGCATTACCACGCATCACCATTTTCGCAAGTAATAAAACAGCAGGGATATCTATCGTTAACTTTGTTATCTTTCATAGAGACATCTTCCAACATGCCGAGATGAACATCCCTTTCCTTTAAGGGGATGTTTATTGCCAGCTTGCATGTGTCACATAAGGATTCCACTTAAGAACGAGCTGTTGTCGTTTTCAGGAGGGAGCTTTTAGTTAAAAAACAGAAGTGTGTATTAGTTGTAAGACGTTGTCACATGAAAATACATACCTACGCATATTTTGAAAAAATCATGGATCGTTTTCTTATTAGGTACTTGCAGGGATGTATTTTTGCTGTTTGATTGTGTCGCACCAAAAGCCTGATCCTTTAGCTTCATGTATTTCGAGTAGCAGTGGAGTCTTCACTTAACGCACACCTAACGTAAGTTTGAAAAACACATTTACAATACAATCAAATATTGTATGAAACCGAGTCTGCAATGTTCATTGTTTGCATTGTCCTCGGTGCTTCCGAGGGATCTACTTTCCAGGTTTTATTTATCCACGTCTACGGCTCTTCATCTTCCCTCTGGTCAGCAAGACCCAGATTTATCTCGTTAAATGCCCCACGCATGTATGAAATACTTAACAAAAATAGTGTCATATCTTGCCTTCAAAAAAGGGAGACTAGACAAAACTTGTTTATGCGTTTTGTCAGAAAACCTGATTTGTTACTGGCTTTTGTATTTATGAATATGATAAAATTAAAATAAGGGATCTGTCTTATGGTTGCCTGTATTTTGTGAAGTTGCAGTCTAAAAAATAACGACATTGCCAAGCCTATCAATGTTTGTCAATGTTGCCTAGCGTTGCATGGTCAGCGTGGTAGATATGTCATCTTGTAGATATCACCGTCGCCAAGTTCGTATGGTAATAATTCAGCCTTATCCAGAAATGGCGTCGGTAGTAGGCAAAAATAGACTGTAGATAGAAAGTATTTATACATATAATATTGGAGAAGATTGGTTTTTAGTACACGAATCTTGGGACTCCTTACTTGTGTAGCTATTTATGTCTAGTATAGTTGACGGTCGTTATGATCTGTTAACACTGTAGTGTACTTGCGGATATATTCCCAACGCAGTGTTTGGTATGATTTTGAATCACAAAATGCAGTCGTTTTCTGGTATATCTACCAAGTGTCAGAAATGCAGTATTAATTCAAAATTACATTCATTCCTAAAGCGTCATAATTTTGTGAAGTAGTAATGCATTTCGTATGTAAACAACGCGCGAGCTATTGTGATTTTATTGAAATTTTATCTGGATAAATAGGACATTGCGAGAAAGCATGCATGCACAATATGAAATAATGACTTCATTATACTTCTTTATCTATACTGCACTTCAAACGTTCAACCAATTATATCTTCATCAACACCGAATATTTTTAAAGATATTTCTTTTTATATCTGACATTAAAATGATAATAAAGTAGTCGTTACATCTTCAAAATTTCAAAAATGTCACAGTACGGATTTGGTCACGTTAGAAAAGAAAATGTCTCAGACAGCCGCTTAGCTCGGTCGGTAGAACACTCGCCCTGTAAGCGAGGGGTCCCGGGTTCGAGCCCCGGAATCACTGCACATTTTTCTCACTCTGTGACATTTTGCACCCAACATAGCACCATGACATCCTTGCTTGGACAATCTTACGATGCATGCAATATTATGTGCCTCCGGAACTTAAGGACAAATTTCCAATTAATGGAGGTGTATGTCACCGTACGGACTTGGTCACGTTAGGGGAGAAGATGTGTCAGGTAGCTGGTTAGCTCAGTAGGTAGAGCACTCACCCTGTAAGCAAGAGGTCCCGGGTTCGAACATTTTTCTCACCCTGTGACATTTGGCGCCCAACATGGGACCGTGGTAGACTTGCTTGGTCAAACTTAAGACGCATGCAATATTAAGTACCACTGATACTCGAGGACGAGTTTCCAATTTCTGGGGGTATATGTTACGGTACGGACTTAGTCACGTTAGGGGAGAAGATGTGTCAGGTAGCTGGTTAGCTCAGTAGGTAGAGCACTCACCCTGTAAGCAAGAGGTCCCGGGTTCGAACATTTTTCTCACCCTGTGACATTTGGCGCCCAACATGGGACCGTGGTAGACTTGCTTGGTCAAACTTAAGACGCATGCAATATTAAGTACCACTGATACTCGAGGACGAGTTTCCAATTTCTGGGGGTATATGTTACGGTACGGACTTAGTCACGTTAGGGGAGAAGATGTGTCAGGTAGCTGGTTAGCTCAGTAGGTAGAGCACTCACCCTGTAAGCAAGAGGTCCCGGGTTCGAACATTTTTCTCACCCTGTGACATTTGGCGCCCAACATGGGACCGTGGTAGACTTGCTTGGTCAGACTTAAGACGCATGCAATATTAAGTACCACTGATACTCGAGGACGAGTTTCCAATTTCTGGGGGTATATGTTACGGTACGGACATAGTCACGTAAGGGGAGAAGATGTGTCAGGCAGCCGGTTAGCTCAGTAGATAGAGCACTCACAATGTAAGCGAGAGGTCCCGGGTTCGAGCCCCGGACTGACTGCACATATTTCTCACCCTGTAACAAAAGCATATAAGTTATAGCCGACTAGTGACTTCTTCAGGAAGTTCTACATGTTTGACTTCAGTGAAAAATATTTCAGGACTTTTCATTTATTCGGATAACCTAGAATGAAATGTTATTCGGCATACGGAGGTGTAACAAATGCAGCGAATAATTGTCAGCACTACTAGTTTTAATTTATTTACAAAGTACATGTTTACATAATAACAAAGAAAGAAAATATAGCACCAGATCAGTTTGAATAATTAAGTTGTTCTTTTTTATGAAATTAAAAGATTGGATTTATCTTAATTTTTTTAGTATCTAAAATTAAATACACAGACCTGTACATAATTTACATTCATTTTCAATTGATAAAATCATGTGGTATAAATACGTGACAATGTCGCTGTAAGTTCAATCAAATTATGGTCGAGGAAATCATTAAAAATGTGTTTTTCCGAAGAACTCATATTAATTTCTTCAATTCATTTAAATGGCTATGAAAACAACATGAGGCGCGATATAGGAAGGTCCTTGTATCGGCTTGCGTTGGAATTTTCATCGCCAAGCCGGACTCAGTCCACGTCCGTTGGTTGAAAAATGGCGTTAGGACTACCTTGTCATTTTTTGTTATCATCTGTAAATTCTTAATGTTTTAAAGAAGCATTTAAATCTAACGCTGTAGGCTATTGGTCGACTATATATGTAAAGAATTTCAAATAACATAAATATCGGCCAAACCACGGCTGTGATTGTGTCATCGAACCTGCGCAATTTTTGTTTATAAGAATCAGGAACCGGCCCTTGCGGAATATCATTTTTATAAGAATTTGACGCATGACGACCACTGACACAGGGCAATAATGTTGTGCTTGTTTGAGCTAGAGAGAGGTCGCAAGTTCAGATGTCAAATCAAGAAGGCTCTCTAGTTTAAACTTAAGAAAACTTTGACAGTTTGACAATGTTAAAATATTTCATTTTCAAGTTTCACATTTGTTTCATACGAAGAAGCTGTCGGTTATTTTAACCATAAGGTTTGTCAGGTAACTAAACTGCACTGTACTGCTAGGAACATCAAACCAAGCGAAATGTTTCATGCGGGGAAGTTGTTATAGCCACAGGACTGGTACGACTAATATAAATATCAGATAATATTCTTTTATCTCTTAAATGCTTAATTACAAGAATGGTTTTTTTATTTTAAAAAGCAAGAAAACACATTTGATGCATTCAATACAAATACATCGTAAACGGACATAAACAATAGAGAACTAGGACAAATATGCACTTCTCTCAAAGTTTTTATTTCGTCATCAATTACATTAGTCATATCACCACATAATAAGTCATTTCAAATTAACATATTTCATTTCAAAATGATTCAGCAAGTTTCTAATCTTTCTTAAAGTTTACTGATTTTTTATTATGTTAATGTAAATTTTTTCTTTATTAAAAAAACTCTTGTTAAAATGAATGATGAAACGACCTCTAACGGCTTTGTATGAAATCTGATTTCTTTTGGAAAGAATGCAATGCCGCTCAAAGCAGCAAGATGTGTATACTTTGTATCATTTTAAAAATGTGTGCAAATGCAAATTAATTAGACATGATGGAAAATATCATATCTTTATTTTATCGCATTTAACATTGAAACATTAAAACCGTACGAAGGAAATATCTCTTACAATTTTAATCTTGAAGCTAGAACTGTGCTAATGGAACGATATTTTCTAGCAGTCAATCACTAATATAAATAATGTCGACATTAATAGAGAACTATATCGAGGAGTGAAAGTTGATAAGTATCCATGAAAAAGCATGAAAAATAATGTAAATCATGATCATAATGTGGTATAAATTATGATGTCGATAATGCTCATAATATTTTATGAATAACCATGCCGATAATGTTTATACTTTAGCATGAATTATCATGTCAATTGTGTTTATAATGACGAATGAATTATCATGTCGATTATGATCATAATGTCGTATGAACTATCATGTTGATTATGCTTTTAATATAGCATGAATTATCATATCGATTGAGCTCATAATGTAGTGTGATTCATGAAGTTGATTATGCCCAAAGTAAATACGAATCATGTCGATTATGCTCAAAACGTCGTATGAATTTTCAAGTTTATTATTCGCATAAGGTAGTGGAAATATAATGTCGTTTGTACGGAAACTCAAGGAAAACACTCTTACCGATTGTGCTCAAAATTAATGTAAAGTATGCTTCATGTTGATCAAGCTTATGATGCAGCCTGACAAATATTTTTTATGTTATGCTCATAATCTAACATTATTTATACATCACATGTATTTAAGTGAGTTAATAGAAATTGTGAAACAGAGCAATATAACGTCAAGCGAGATGATAGCCGAGGTTGAAATTATTTTTCAAATGTTCAAAATATCTGGCAGGCTAACATATTCAAATGAATGTGATATTTATCTTATCATAACCTAAATATATAAAGACGACAAAATGCCAAAAATACAACGTTCCAAAATAAATAAATCAAGCAGAATAATATTGCTACCATAAAGAATTTTTGACTGATGCGGAATAGCAATTGTATATAGCTGGAAATGCAAATTAGGTTTAAAAATTAATTTTGTAGATTGTGCACATCATGCAGATTGACGAATTATGTAAATTATGATCATAAAGTTGCATGCAGAATCATGCTATATTCCTAATTGTGCACAAGAATTATGCCGAATATACTCCTGATTTTATCATGATAATCATAGTGTAGCATAAACAATCATGTCGGGTATGTATATGATGTAGCATAAACAATCATGCTTGGTATGTTGATGATGTAGCATAAGCAATCATGTCGGGTATTTATATGATGTAGTATAAAGAATCATGTCGCGTTTGTATAGGATGAAGCATAAAAATCATGTCGGATATGTACATGTTGTAGCATAAACAATCATGCCAGGTATGTTTATGATGTAGCATAAGTAATCGTGTCTAGTATGTATAGGATGTAGCATAAAAATCATGTCGGATATGTATATGATGTAGCATAAACAATCATGTCGGATATGTATATAATGTAGCTTAAGCAATCATGTCGGATATGTATAGGATGTAGCATAAACAATCGTGTCGGATATTTTTATGATGTAGCATAAGCAATCGTGTCGTGTATGTAAAGTATGTAGCATAAACAGTCATGTCGGATATGCATATAATGTAGCATAAACAATCATGTTGGGTATGTATATGATGTAGCATAAGCAATCATGTCGGGTATTTATATGATGTAGTATAAGGAATCACGTCGCGTTTGTATAGAATGTAGCATAAATTTCATGTCGGATATGTACATGATGTAGCATAAACAATCATGCCAGGTATGTATATGATGTAGCATAAGTAATCGTGTCTAGTATGTATAGTATGTAGCATAAACAATCATGTCGGATATGTATATGATGTAGCATAAATAATCATGTCGGGTATGTATATGATGTAGCTTAAGCAATCATATCAGATATGTATAGGATGTAGCATAAACAATCGTGTCGGATATGTTTATGATGTAGCATAAGCAATCGTGTCGTGTATGTATAGTATGTAGCATAAACAGTCATGTCGGATGTGTATATAATTTAGCATAAACAATCATGTTGGGTATGTATATGATGTAGCATAAGCAATCATGTCGGGTATGTATATGATGAGGTATAAACAATCGTGCCGGGTATGTATATGATGAGGCATAAAAAAGCTTGTCGGGTATGTATATGATGAGGTATAAACAATCATGTCGGGTATGGATATGATGAGGTATAAACAATCATGTCGGGTATGTATATGATGAGGCATAAACAATCATATCGGGTATGTATATGATGAGGCATAAACAATCATGCCGGGTATGTATATGATGTAGCATGAACAATCATGTCGGATATGTATATGATGAGGCATAAACAATCATGTCGGGTATGTATATGATGAGGCATAAACAATCATGTCGGGTATTTATATGATGTAGCATGAACAAGCATGACGGATATGTAAATGATGAGGCATAAACAATCATGTCGGATATGTAAATGATGAGGCTATATCATGTCGGGTATTTATATGATGTAGCATGAACAATCATGACGGATATGTAAATGATGAGGCATAAACAATCATGTCGAATATGTAAATGATGAGGTTATATCATGTCGGGTTTTTATATGATGTAGCATAAACAATCATAATCATCATAAACACACATGTCGGTTATGTGTATGATGTAGCATAAACAATCATGTCTTGTATGTATAAGATGTAGCATAAACAATCATGTCGGTAATGTATATGATGTAGCATAAACAATCATTTCTGGTATATATATAATGTAGCATAAAGAATCATGTTGGGTGTGTATATGATATAGCATAAAGAATCATTACGGGTATGTATATGATGTAGCATCAACAATCATGTCCGGCTTGTATGTGATATAGCATAAACAATCATTACGGTGATGTTTAAGATGTAGCATAAGCAATCACGACGAGTATGTATAGGATGTAGCATAAACAATCATGTCGGGATTGTATATGATATAGCATAAAGAATCATGTCAGGTATGTATATGATGTAGCTTAAACAATCATGTCGGGTATGTTTATGATGTAGCATAAATAACCATGTCGGGTATGTATATGATGTAGCATAAACAATCATGTCGGGTATGTATATGATGTAGCATAAACAATCATGTCGGGTATGTATATGATGTAGCATAAACAATCATGTCGGGTATGTGTATGATGTAGCATAAAGAATCATGTCGTGTATGTATATGATGTAGCATAAACAGTCGTGCCTGTTATGTATATGATGTAACATAGACAAATCATGTCCTGTATGTATATGATGTAGCATAAAGAATCATGTCGGGTACATACAGGATGTAGCATAAACAACCATGTCGGTATGTATATGATGTAGCATAAACAATCATGTCGGGTATGTATATAATGTAGGATAAAGAATCATGTCGATCACCGTAGAGGGATCAAGTCTTTCTTGAAATGTCGAACGTTTTCATGCCAGTCGCCAATCTAGCTGGCTTGTCACGGACCTGTTATTTAACCCAGCTACCATCCGTAAATCTCTCAGAGCCGCCCGTGCTCCTCCTCCACTATATATTAGAAAAAAAGAAAAAGCGTAACATCCATTCAGTACAAATATATTACTTCTTTGCAGCTTGTATGCAAATATTTTAATAAGATGTTTTTTTATTATTTATTAAGTCTGATCTAATATGGTGTGTTTTTGTGAAATGACATAAAGGATTGTTGCGTTTTTCTTTCTTGAGTGTAACAAGCGTCATAGTCTCTAATTTGTATCAGAGTTTCCCGTACATTATGGCTAATCAAAAATTACACATCAGTCTAACTATTTCTATGAATGATATTAGGGATAGCAGGTTCTTATTTTTTTGTTATATGTTAAAATGGGTTTTTCATTGTGTAAAAGTATGGCCAATGTTATTTCCTTTTCGAAAGATTTAATTCTTATATGAAAATGTTGTGAGACATCCTGAAAATTTTATTACAATCATTCATCTAACAATCTCGCGATTGAAATGTTAAAATAGTTTCGGTGTCAAAAATGGCTGAAATTAACCAGTTATTTGTTTTAATTAAGATACTCTAAATCTAATATCACCCTTGGTATCCGTTGTTTTTATAATGACGTCTATTATTTGTTATATTGTCCTACATTGAAAGATAAATCAAGGAAAAACCCGTGATAAGGAAAAAGTGGAGCAAACAGTAAATATTACATACTGTGATTATACTATGTCGCACTTTTAAGTTTGAAAAACTGAAACTGATTTTTGTTGCTTTCGGTAACTCCATCAAACACCAGTTGGTATTTTGTAGATGAACTTATCTGTTTCTTCAATTGTCTATAGTCTTTGTCAGGTTTCACGGTACATGCAGACAGGTTAATCGTGACTTTTTGTGGCAGAACGGCAATACTGTTAACAAGACATCGCAGTGAAGTACTTGTCATAGTAACCCTATTTAGGTGAACAAGCTCTAAATTTGTCATTAGAGTTGGCAGTGTGAGTGCTGTATCAGCGATATTTATGTCTTGTATAGCAACCCTTTCAAGTATTTTCAACTTCGACAGTGTTTTTATAATAGAATCTGACTTTTCATGCTCAAACTGTGAGAACGATACTTCGATAAGATTTCTTGCTTCAGGCAGACATTGAAGTAACGATGATACAACATTTGGTCGTAAGTTTCCTACTTTACAGTACTCCAAAGAGGAAGAGTCAACATGCAGCATAGACACGGGTACGTTATCTAAACAAAGTCCAATAATTCCCTGGTGTTGGGACAGATCGAGGCAGAAACCTTCACACTGATCATCGTGATCTTTGCATTCGATGTATTCAAGCATGATGTTTTTCATTGTTTGTCTGGCGTTCAGGTATTGACATAAACGTTTGATATCAATATGTCACAGACGTATATTGTTCAGAAATATTGTTTTTAAATTACCCATGCGCAACAGAATGCCTACTGTTTTAGCCGACATTTCTGTTATTTCTGCATACAACAAATTGTCCTTTAACACTGAAAAGTTGAGAACCAAACATGATAATGTGTCTACTGATCCAGAAAGTAAACGATTAAGATCTTGTTCTTCAGGAACAGCGTCGATGACTAGTTTGTGCAATGAATGCATACCTTGAAAATCAAGTGCTTGAAGTTTTTCTGTAAACTCTTCTGTAGACTGACATTCTGTCATAGTCATTGATTTGATCTTGTCGTTTTTGTTCTCTGTTAGGATGTTAAGTAAAATGCACGTGTCTAGTGTTATTGTGCTATCTACAATTATATCTTCGATATGTAAAGGAATATTACTTTCTCCGTTATTGTTAACAATTTCTTGTGCAGAATCTGTCAACATGCACTGCCAG
The DNA here is from genome assembly GCF_021730395.1 of Mercenaria mercenaria. Taxonomy (NCBI): domain Eukaryota; kingdom Metazoa; phylum Mollusca; class Bivalvia; order Venerida; family Veneridae; genus Mercenaria; species Mercenaria mercenaria. The sequence goes on from NC_069368.1 coordinate 19,833,733, forward strand.
GATTTCATAATTTCCCAGTATTCGAGCCACCTTGGTGAATACGTTTGGTTATTCATATAGTGATTCCTGAAATACCTTACATCCCCACAAGCAGAAACAGTGTCCATAAATATTTGAACGATATGACCAAATGCAATAGAATTTAGTCCGGCGAGAAAAATGAAAACATTTGACATTTTCAATATAGCTGACAGTGTGTTACATTCTTTGCGAATACTCTCTTGAATGTATTGATTGTCGAAGCGCGACTGTATATAAAGGGCTGCGAAATACTCGTGGATAGATTTGTGTTGAAATGAGATAGTGCTACATCTCTCTGAGACTAATCCATCGTCTTTAGTTTGTGATAAAATCCCTATTTTTAAACAAAATCTGAGAGTGTCCTCCGATAAAATACGAATAACTTCAGACTTATCAAATACAAGACTACTTTCCGCTTTCGAACCAAATATTTTTGTAAACGCTAGTTCACCAAGAGCGATTAGTACGTTGTAATGTAATTTACAGATGTCACTCAATTGCAGGCAAGGCGGAATGTCGTAGGTGCTCTTTGGTAGTGGAATTTTGTTTTCTAACTTATTCAGACCCCGAGTTAGTGTAAGTGTTAGTATGTTAGTACATATTTCGCATTTTGTTCCTCCTATTGACTTTCCGTCAAACCAAAGGCAAATGATTTGCAACAAGATGTAGGGGATATATCGCAATTTATCGAGCTTCAAAGTCGACGTCACACTTTCGAACTCTTCAACGGTCTGAGTCTAGTTTGATTGAGTCTGTGTATTTAATACAGTAACAGCATTACTTATAAGCTCTTTTGACGCAGAATCATTCAGCTCATTGATTTCTACATGTCTGTCAATTTGACTTGTGCCTAGTTTAACAACCTCAAATTTCCAGGGTCGTATTGTCGTCATGACTGTGCACTGTTCGCGAGCAGGTATGTGTGGTATTGCGTGTACATCACGGCAACCTTTGTCACAGCTGGTAGGGTGGGCCCATTCATCCAGACCATCCAGAAGAAGTAAGCACGTCTTTTCATTTAGAATATCCTCTATGTCAAGTCTTGAATACCGAGAATGACTTTTCAGACAATTAAGAAGGCTGCTAGTAATCATGCTTTCTAGATCGCATTCAGAGGTTTCTACATCTCGTAAAGAAATCATGAATAAAAACTCAAATTTCTTCATCGCATCTAAATCGGCTTTCTTAAACTTATGCTTTATTTCTTTGTTAGGGCTGTGAGCTTGGCACCAGGTCTTGCATACTTTTTTTGCAAAGGATGTTTTTCCAACTCCGGCTTTCGCTGTAACGTAAATGTGCTTGTACATTTTGCCATCTCTACGAATGAACAGGTCACTGTACGAATGTATTGGCATCTTTGAAGAAAGTTGTTTCCTCGATCTGAACTTTCTTTGCACGTCAACTGATGTCAGTGGAGGCTCAACATAGAAGTCAGTCAGTAGCGCATCATGATCTTCAGCGAGAGGGGCGACAGGTATGTAACTGTAGCATTCTTCGTAGAAACTGATCAAGTCTTTCTTTATACCTGTAAAGTATTATACAAAAGCGTGGTAATATAAAATGTATGGTAGCATTATTTAGTACGATGTTGAAAACATAGTTATAGTTTTTGCACTGTACAATGTTTCGCACAGCTACCTATCGTTATAAATAGCTACAGGCGATTAAAATGTTAACCTATGCTGTAGGTTCCATTAAAAAAATCAGATTCAACTCACGTTCTTGAAATTCAATCAACAAAATCTTTCATCTGAGAGTTGAGATATGCCATTGATTAATGCTGATTGATTAATGCTGTTTGTCAAATTCATATTGCTATTATTCAGTTTCCATTTTGCTGATTACTCAATTGTTAATTGCCATTTCCAAATTTCTCACTTGCCAAATGTTATTTTCTAAGTGTTTAATTGGCAATGCTTAATACTATTTATTTGCCAGTTGCCGACTGCCATTTGCTCATTTATTTAATATCATTTGCCACTTCCTCAATTGCGGGCCAATTGCCGTGATTTCTAGAGATTTGTTAAGTTAATTTGTATCCTATAAATATATTTACAATTATTATTGCAACATGAGACTCTATGGGATAAAGCCTATGTATCAATATCAGGTGGATAAATGTTTAAGGAAGTTGGATCTATGTACCGAAAGCTTCTTAAGGTATGATTACCCGCTACCTACCAAGATCTCTGCATGACATTAGGGATTACGTGTTGGGAGTAATGATATTCTTGGCTGAATCCATTTTTACGACTTATCCTGGCTGAAACCTTTTGAGTTAAAACTGTAGTAACAAAACACTTACATGAAACTTCATGACAATCTCACAAAAATTTGTCAACTCAGTCCTCGAAGTACACTATCTTACGATAACAGTTAAAGGTTCTCCTTTATTTTTTCAGCCTAATATTTGGTCACGTTTGTTCATACTGTTAAACAAATTTCATATAAACAATAAAAACAAAACACTTTATTTAAATGAACAAATCTCTAGAAATGAAAGTGAATTGGCAAGCAAATATAGACTGAGACTGAAAACTTACAAATAGCAATAAGCATATAGCTATTAGAAAATGAGCAACTGACAAATAGCAAAAGGCATTTTCCAAATTAGCAGTCGGCAAAAACAGCAATTTGCTGTCGCGAAAGGCGATTTTTGTTTGTTTATTACGATTAAAGACATTCATTGGAGCAGTCCTTTTATGTTCTGTTTATTGACACTGATGGGAGCAGGCAGCTCCCATTGGAGCATACAATGATATGTTTGTTATATAAACTCATTATTTCATGCTTTTCTTGCTTTTTGTCTGATATTCATGCATTTTTGGCGCCAAATAGTCTACTATTTAGGCCTTGCTATAACACAAATTGTCAGTTCTTATTCTGGATTAATTTTAGTTAATGCAACGATAAATGTGTTCTTATGGAAAATAAATAAAAAAATGGAATCTTAGTTTATTGTGTTCTATAAAACTATCTCGATGTGGTTGAGACTTAAAACAAAAAGTTTGATGGGAAATTTATTATAAAAGCACTAAGTCTCTGCTACATTGATTTGGCGCCGGAACCCGGGAAGGAAACATGGAAAAAAGTGAGTAAAACCTTTAAATAAACGATCTTTGGTGAAAGTGAAAAACAAAGTCATTTCGGTGTCAACTACATTCATAACATACACTGGTAAATGAAATATAATTGTATCGAAATTTTCGTTTAGTGGTAAAAGAGTTCATACAATGTCGGGAGTTAAATATATGAAAGGTGTACGAACTAAGTTTTCAAATAAGTTGTTGAATGAAATTCAAAATGGCTTACGTTTACTGGATAGTGATATGAGTGACATATTACCAGAGGATTCCGTACAACTTCGGCATCGTGTAATGGAAACTAAACTCAACATTAATTCTTATAATGAGAAGCTATCTAGACAGTCTGAGAAATTAGCTCAGACTATCGAAGATCCTGAAGATGAATTTATATCAACAATGATTGAAGAAGATTCTAGTCTATTGGATAAAGCTTGTTCCGTGTATCATAAGCTTCAGCTTTTTGAGGACAGATTAAAACAACTTGAAGAAACGAAAAATACAGCAGTAAAGGAGGAGCACGTTTCACCATTAACTTTGGTCACAGAGGAAATGAGAAAAATGTTTGCAGCCCAGATGGATTTACAGAAGGAGTTAGTCCAGAATAAGCAACTCAAAAAAGAAACAGTGAAATTGCCTAAGATTGACATACCGTCTTTCAATGGCAATAAGTTATATTGGATTGAATTCTGGGATTCTTTTGAGAGTGCCGTGCATAATAATGACCGACTTTCAGAAGTTGACAAATTCAATTATTTGAAAAGTAAACTTACTGGAGAAGCAAAGCATACAATAACTGGCCTTTCATTGTCCAATAAGAATTATGAAATTGCTATACAGACATTGCATAAAAGATTTGGCGATCGACAGGAGACAATAGACCTGCACTATAAGGCACTAATAGATATATTTCCAGTTAGAAATTCTGTGGAGAGTTTGCGACAGTTCATGGATAAAACAGAAAAACATCTTCGTTGTCTAGAAGTTCTCAACCAAGATACAAATCAAGAAGTTTTTGTTTCAATGCTCAGAAGAAAGCTACCAAATGACGTACTCCTTCAAATGGAAATTATGAAGGGAGTAGATAAAAAATGGTCTGTAATTACATTTCGTGAACTACTTCGACAATACATTGTAGCAAAAGAAAAGGCCGAAATTACAGATAAAGCAAAATCAAAATTTGAGAACAGAGATTCAGTTCGTCCGAATTCAAATCAGAGGTACAGCATGAAAGGGTTCTCAAAGCCTTCAATACATAGTGCCTCATCAAGTTCATTGATTACAAGTGAAAAGCAAGAAAAAACAAAAGTTATATCTGCAAAGTGTAGATATTGTGACAGAAATCATTGGAGTGATGAGTGCACGAAGTACCCAACAATTGAAGATAGAAAGAAACGTATCAAAGGCAGTTGTTACAGGTGTTTAAAGGAAGGACATATCTCCAGTCAGTGCAAATCATCAAAAACGTGTGTCTATTGTGGTCAAGTAGACGTGCACCATAGAAGTTTATGTGAAAAGAAATTTAAAGAAAAGAAAAATAAAGAAGGTGCAAATTTTTCTGGAGAACCTGAAATTCTATCGGAAAAGAGTGATACAGGAAACGTGCAGGAAGAAATAGGACTTCTTTCTTGCAATGAGTCTGTAATGATGCAAACAGCTAAATGCATCGTTAAGAATCCTGATGAAGACAAAAGTGAGGAAATTAGATTGATTCTTGACTCAGGCTCGCACAGAACATATATCACGAGGGATTTGGCCCGTCGTCTCAGACTAAAAGAAGAAGAAGAGCAGGAAATCCAATTGGTAACCTTTGGAAGCGAAAAAGAAAAATCAATAAAAACAAGATCAACAAGATTAAAAGTGAAACTCAAGAATGGAAAGTACATAACTTTGGTTGCAAATATAGTACCAAATATCACTGGAACAATTACCCGCAGACAAGTAAAACTAGATTCACCAAGACAGTTCTCTGGCTTAACAAAAAATCTAACACTGGCTGATACAATTCCAAACAAGAATGAATCAGTTTATCTCGATTTACTAGTAGGAAATGATTACTATTTAGATATTATACAAACAGAGAAGATAGAAATACAACCTGGACTTTATTTGCTGTCGTCCAGTCTCGGATGGATATTGTCGGGCAGAATGAAAACAAGTGATATTGCCGTAAACACAAATGATTCAGCTATGTTAATTCTTACGTACGGAGATAATATAACTGAAACCAAACTTTTACAGATGTTGACGAAGTCATTCCAACAAAACCTAACTTGGAGGACTTTTGGAATATTGAGAGTCTTGGGATTACAGATACATATGACAAACCAGACGATCAGGCTGCTATGACACATTTCAGGGAAACTCTACAGTTTGAAAACGATAGATATCAGGTTACTTGGCCTTGGCGGGATGAGTTTCCAGATCTTCCAGAAAATCGGGGATTAGCAAAAGGGAGATTGAAATCACTCGTTTGTAAGCTAGCAAAACAACCTGAGCTCTTGAAAAGATATGACGATGTCATTAAAGATCAGCTAGAAAAAGGAATTATTGAGAAAGTTGATAGGGAGTTAAGTGACGGGTTAAGGCATTACATTCCACACCACGTTGTGATCAAACCTGAAAAAAGTACGACAAAGATGAGGATAGTGTATGATGCCTCTGCAAAGACACGAAAAGAATATAAAAGTCTGAATGAATGTTTATATAGAGGCCCAGTCTTATTACACGACCTGTGTGGCATTCTAATGAGATTTAGATTGCATAAGATTGGCCTTGTGTCAGACATAGAAAAGGCATTTTTACAAGTAGGACTACAAAAGTCTGAGAGGGATGTGACACGATTTCTTTGGGTAAAGGATTTGGAAAATCCTGTTGTGGTAGAAAACAAGATAGAGGAATACAGATTTTGTCGCGTTCCTTTTGGAATCATTTCCAGCCCTTTTTTACTGGGAGCTACTATTGAAAGTCATCTGGATAAACAAAATTCGGAGTTGGCAAAACAGCTGAAACAAAACATATACATGGATAATGTGATCACTGGAGTGAATTCTGTAACCGAAGCAGTGGAGTTGTATGAAACAGCCAAGTCAATGTTTACAGAAATGAGTATGAATTTGCGTGAATGGATGACGAACAATGAAGAAATTCAAAAGATGATACCAGATGATGATAAATCAGCAGGCGGTATTGTGAAAGTATTAGGTCATTTGTGGAATGCCGAAAATGATTCCATACAACTAAAAGATCCCAAATTATTGAAAGATGTCAAAGTGACAAAGAGAAATATTCTGAAGCAACTTGCATCTGTGTTTGATCCTTTAGGATTATGTTCTCCACTTTCTTTACGTGGTAAGATATTGCTGCAACAAATATGGAGCAAGGGCTATGACTGGGACGATTTATTAGAGAAGAAAGATTCCGATGCATGGGTGGAAATAAGAAGCGACTTGGAACAAATTGAAAGTGTTAAGTTTCAAAGAAATATTTGTATGACAAATGATGTGAATAATGTTGAATATTCATTAGCTTGCTTCTGCGATGCTTCAGGCAAAGCATACGCTGCATCGATATACTTAGTACAAGTGAAAGAAGACGAGTACAAATCAGATCTTATATTTTCAAAGAGCAGACTGACACCAATAAAAGGAATGACAATACCAAGGCTCGAACTGATGGCAGTTTTAATAGGAGCTAGATGTCTTAACTTTGTAGAAAAGGAATTGAAGTTGCAGTGTAAAAATGTCGTTCTGCTGACAGATTCTCAGTGTGTTCTCCAGTGGTTATCATCGGACAAATTACTACCAGTGTTTGTGAAAAACCGTTTGAAAGAGATCAAAAGTTATGGCAATATAACATATCGCTATGTGAATACAACGGAAAATCCTGCAGATATAGCAAGTCGCGGAAGTACACTGGTCAAATTGTTAGAAAATAGGATATGGTGGCATGGGCCACAAATGCTAAGGCACAGCATTTTGGATTTATTGAACGGGAAACCAGTAAGTAAATCTGAACAAGACACTGCTATAGAAGATGCTGAAGTTGAAAACAAAGGCGAAAATATTGACACGGAGATGCACTCAGATAAACAGCCAATTAATGAATCTGAACACAGTGATGTATTAGGTGTTAAACAAAACAATACTATGGATTCAGAAGGGAGCTGTCTCTCGACAGACAGCTCCGACGTAGAAAATGCCCCATTTGGAATAAATGTAAGAAGGTATTCATCTTCTTCTAGACTGCTTAGAGTCACGGCATGGTGTATTCGATTTACAGAAAAAATGAAAGGTCATATTTATGAAAGTCATAGTTTATCTAGTGAAGAACTTAGAGAAGCTGAACTTTTGTGGCTGTATCATATTCAGAGGAAACATTACAAAGAAGTCCATCAATCAATAGTAGACAAAAAGCCAAATAATTTGGCAAGGCAGTTTGACATTTTCATTGATGAAAGTGGATTATTAAGATGCGGAGGACGTCTTGAACACGCTACCTTTTCTGAGGCAGCGAGACACCCGATATTGCTCCCAAGAAAAGAGAAATTAACCCACCTCTTAATTGACAGTGTGCACAGACAATTGTTACACACAGGTGTTTCTCAAACATTAAGTGAACTAAGACATAGATTCTGGATTCCAAAAGGCAGAGCAACGGTGTCTACAGTCCTTAAGTCTTGTCAGATATGCAAACGTGTTGACTGTCGTCCATACAAATTACCACCAATGGCATCTTTACCAAAATCACGTGTATCAGAATCTATTCCATTCTCCAATGTTGGATTAGATTATCTAGGCCATTGTATGTGAAAGAAGGAAATAACTCAAAAAAGATATGGGTTTGTCTGTTCACTTGTTTGACAACACGAGCCGTCCATCTAGAGGTAGTTTCCGATATGACTGCTGGTGCATTTCTTTTGTGTCTTCGGAGATTCATAGCAACAAGAGGAACTCCAAAGGAAATTATTAGCGATAACGCTAAACATTTCAAGTTGTCTAGTGATACAATCAAATTAATTTGGGGAAATATGTTACAAGAGGATGATGTTCAATGTTATGTGTCGGGGCAAGATATAAAATGGACATTTATTGTCGAATTAGCACCATGGATGGGTGGTTTTTATGAAAGATTAGTCGGAATTGTCAAGCAAGCATTACGAAAATCTCTCGGAAGAAAGCTATTGATAATGGATCAAATGAACACTGTGATAAAGGAAGTGGAGTCTGTAATTAACAGGAGACCATTGGTATATGTTGGCGAAGATATTAAGTCTTCAATTGCTCTGACACCGTGCCACTTTTTGAGTTTAAATCCAAAAACTGGAATCCCGGAGCTCGACTATGATACAAAGGATCCCGAATTTAAACCATATGAAAGCACTGCTGAAAAATTATTGCAAGTTTGGAAAAAAGGGGAACAACTTTTGAATAGATTTTGGGTATTATGGCGAGATGAGTATTTGCTTAGTTTACGAGAACGATCACAAAACAAAATCAAATCATCAAGAATCCAGTCTCATGAAACACCAAGTGTAGGAGATGTAGTTATAGTAAAGGATAACTTACCTCGTGGTCAGTGGAAACTTGGGAAAGTGATAAAGCTCCATACAAGCCGAGACGGTCAAATTAGATCTGCTCAGTTAAAGGTATCGAACGGACAAATTCTGAGAAGACCGCTTAATTTGCTCTATCCGATAGAGATATCAGGCAGTGACACAATGTTACAAAATAGTGTAAATCATGATAAAATTGTTACAAATGATGCTAGAGAAGAAAGGCCTAAACGAAGAGCTGCAGAAAAAGCGAAAGAACTTTTAAGAAGAATTTAAATTCGTGGCGGTAGGATCGCTAAAACGCGAAAAAATGATATAAATGTGAAAATGGATTTACAATAATGTAACAATGCTGTGATTAGTTTATACATGAATAAATACTGAGATTTTGTAAATAATTTAGTGATAACAAGTTGAATGTACATAAGTTATTTCGAGTACAGATGGGAGCAAGTGTTATAGTAATCATAAGCGTTAAATCACGTGGTCGGTGGGAGCAAAGTATAATGAAAAATTAATGGCGCACAGTTTGCACGTGAAAAACGAGGAAAGCATTTATTTTGTGTTGGATATATCCCATGTGTTCTATTCATTCATTTATAGCTTATTTTTCACCGTGAGCGGACGTACTTTAAAGACACAGCAATGTTTTCTTGCGATACTTGTGAAAAAACGTTCACGCAGAAAAGAAATCTGAAACGCCATATTTCAGAGGCACATTTATTTCCAAAACATTGGTGCTGTACTATAAAGGATTGTAGTGCAAAATTCCTGCGGCGCTATACTCTTGTTAATCACTTGGTGAAGATGCATCAACTTTCAAAGTTACAGGCTTTGCAAACAGCGCTTTCGTGTGACTCAACATTGCCAGACAACGGTGGATATGAAGATATCAGCGATGACGACGATACGCTTATTCAGATCATTGCAGAAATCGATGATAACTCGTCCAAATCACAAACCGATCAAGAGCAGCAAGCAATACAGAGTTTTGACATGGAGTTGCTTGGAGAAGATCAAAATATGAGTGAAGATTTAAGTGATGATTGGGAAGTTATATCAGAAATTGAAATTGGAGATGCCAATACAAGTACAGAAGTGAATTTAGAAAATGAAGATGGAATTGTAGATGAAAATAATAATGTTAATCCAGATTTTGGAAATATTGGTACTGAATGCTCAAATCTTAATTACAATTATTCTGATATAAGTGATTGTGAAACAGAGGCAAGCGATACTTTGGTTAATGATAATAGTGAAAGTCAAAGTCAGGTAGAAGGTGGTGATGTTAGCATTGGGGCTTTTGAAGATGGATGTATAGTTTCTGAAGATAGCGATAAAGATGAAGAGGGAAGTGGAAGTGTTGGTGATAGTGATGTGGATTTGAATGCTAGTTATGAATATGGAAATAATGGAGTTGAAAGTGATTTAGATGGTGATGCCTTACGTAATTCTAAAAGGTATACTGAGGTGAGTGAAAACAGTGACAGTTATTCAGATGATAATGATAACAGCAGTGAAATTATTGTCATAAGTGATGATGATGGAACTGTGAAATTGCCTAATAAAAAAATGACAGAAATATTTGTGCTGACATTCCAGCGTGATACGATATTCGATGAAGACGGAAATATCATTGACCAGTCTGGCTCAGTTGAGAAAGAATATTACAAATATACAAATAAATAAACATCCAGTTTTTCAGAATTAACTTGTTATATGTGGGATATATTTGACTTTACTTCTGGCGGGAGTGTCGCGAAAGGCGATTTTTGTTTGTTTATTACGATTAAAGACATTCATGGGAGCAGTCCTTTTATGTTCTGTTTATTGACACTGATGGGAGCAGGCAGCTCCCATTGGAGCATACAATGATATGTTTGTTATATAAACTCATTATTTCATGCTTTTCTTGCTTTTTATCTGATATTCATGCATTTTTGGCGCCAAATAGTCTACTATTTAGGCCTTGCTATAACACAAATTGTCAGTTCTTATTCTGGATTAATTTTAGTTAATGCAACGATAAATGTGTTCTTATGGAAAATAAATAAAAAAATGGAATCTTAGTTTATTGTGTTCTATAAAACTATCTCGATGTGGTTGAGACTTAAAACAAAAAGTTTGATGGGAAATTTATTATAAAAGCACTAAGTCTCTGCTACATTTGCAAACAACAGTTGGAAAATGAGCAACATTACAATCATTCATAATCAATATTCTACTCGATATATTATCTGTGTATAAGGTAGTTAATATTCATTTTAGAAATGATTTTGTGTATTATTATGATGCAGCTGCAGTACTGTGAGTTTGCTTTCTTTTTCCTTACTTTAATTTGAGAAGGATCTGGAAACGTACTTTCTATTACATAAACCACAATTTAACATACAAACACATAGCTCAACTCGTGATTTAAAGTGAAACTTGTTTTTTCATTTAGTTTGGGTCACTTAACACAGAGATCAGAAAACTTTCCTGAATCCCTCATTAATCTACCCCAAGAGATTGAACAGAACAGGATGCTCTGCCAAAGTAAGGTTTGCAAGGAGGTTTCAGTCTGCCTCCATCTCTTTCTGCATACAGTTTAATAATTGGTATTCAGATTTTAGATCACCCAAGATGCAAAAGAGACCACCATTTTATACTTATTCTTCCTAAAACTTCTAGAGCGGCAAATCTCTGACACCACTTGCATAACGGGGTACCCGTACCTACCATTTCCTTACCTCACACAGAACAGACTTTAGTGTTCTACCAACTTGATCTCAGATGTAACATCTTAAGAATTATCTCAGTCTCTTCCAGTACCCAGATAATTATTACTTTGCTGCCCCAAAAATTATCCACGGGCCGAGGCCACAATTTATACTAAAGGTCTGACAGCATCGGGGGTGAAATTCCAGTTCGTCCGGTGCATACAATGTATACATTGGTAAATGAATTAATGCTTTCTGAAATTCCTGTTGGAATTTGTCCGAAAGTTTATCACCATGCTCGCGCTCTCTGAAATTCCTGGTCTAATATGTTTCAATGCCTGCTAAGCAAACTCGTGCTCTCTGAAATATTAAAAATCCCTACCTACCTATCCACTCCCAAAATTCAGGGTCGGGCACTAGAGACAAACGAGTTTTAATAATAGCATCATTACAATGCGTATTTTCCTTATGCCTTTTGCTGTTAATTTAAGGTTACCAAATTATCCCGAGGGAATTTGAATATATCATAACATAAAAAGAACATACGCTAACGTTGCTTTAGTATAAAATGCGTAAAAACTAATAGCTGAACTTATTTGCCCTCGATGTCATTAAATTTCCATGAAATGCGCGCGTATTTGGTTTTACCACGTTGACGTCATTTCCTTTTTAATTGTCCATATTCGGTCCGTAATAAGTTAATAGTCCTAATTTTAATTCTGTTATAATTGGATTAATGTAGCAACAACCTAGCTGACTGTAAAATAGTGGTCAAATCGCATATCATATATAAAAATAAGAAAACCTCCTAAAACCTCTTTATTATTTAATTTGACATTTGACATAGCAATGAAATGTCTTATCACGAATACAGTTAGTTCATTGTTCCTTTCAACTGGTGTCCTTCAAAGCATACCATTTATATAAACGACAGGTAGAATTATTTTTGTATCATTAATTGATCTCTTTATTATTTGCATTATTGATCGATCTCTAGTACTAAGTCTATATAGTATTTGGAAGCCTAATATCAGCCTATCAAAATGGTAGAATAGTCGATCTGTTTAAGAATATAATCAGGAATGGTAATTACAAGCACAAAAATACACACGGCTCCTGCGTGTTGCATTGGCGTAAGCTAGACCTCTTGTAAAATTGAATATACGCTATGATTAAAAATTATAGCTAAGACAGTGAGAGTTGAGACACACAGCGACTTTGCTGGAAAAATTGCTTTATAACCCCCATTCATGGAAAATATCACTTACTTTTTCGTAAACCTCTTTTTCTAAAATACCCAATAATAGGCAGCCCAGCACTTCGTTGTTTTCTATCTAAAATAAGAAACACACGCTTAAAATTAATATGAATAAATAAACATATTTAACATGAATCATGACTCGCATAGAATCAAAACAGTACACAAACCAAACCAGATTTTACCATTTAATGACAGACAACAGTTTCTCATTTTCTGGACGGCAGTGGCTGACAAAACTGAAAAGTTACCTCTGTTCTTCTGCAGTTCCTCTTGGAGCAGAGCTCTTTCAGATGAACCTATTGATTTAAGTTCACGTTTCTCGTTTTCTGCCACTATTTTGATGTTATGTATAGCAGATAATTTCTCTGCTATAATTCTGTCCAGACTTTCAGCTGTTACTGTTTGCACGTTGGCAAGTGAAGATTTAATATCTTTCAAGAGCTGCAGCGATTTACATTTCTTATCTTCTATTTCTACTAGTGCTTCGTCCCTTGTTGTACTAACAGCTTGTAAGGCGATGTCGCCTTGTGATTTGATACTCTGCCGAATTGCATCATCTATCACATTTGTTATGTCTTCCGTTGTTATGGCTAATTTATTTGCTTTTAACTACAATGATACAAACTTTAAAGTAATAAGTTGTCGTTATGAAGTTATTATTTGAATACATAATACATCGTATTTAAAGTGTTTAGAGGCCTGTGTCAGTCTAAAATGAAAACGTTTTTTGAAATGCTTTAAAATCGTCAACAAACGGTGACTATAGGAGTAGCAAATGTACGCTCAGTGCGCAACATTTCTGACGGCGTGTCGTATGTAAATATTCATAACCAATGAAGAGATGTGACCTCTTGAACGCTACGCCTTTAGGGTCACAATAATAATTACGGTAAGTGATAGGGATGCACTTATAGTATATAGCTTCAACATAGTAAATACAGGAAAAAACAGGAATAGTTCCATCCTTGAAAGAATAAAGAACGTTTGATAACTGATAAATCCCATCTACAACGTTACTGATAACTGATAATCCCATCTTCAAAGTATTTGAGAGAGTAATGTAAATGTTGGAGCTGTAAATTTCTATAAACATAATACATGTAAAACTTTAACACAGTAAATTAATGTACAGTACAGAATATAACCTCTTACAAATAAACGATTATCAGTTAGCATTCAGCATTCGGTATCATGATGTGTATAATTTTAATATAAGTTTGTATCAGTGTTTTATAACATAAGCTCGCAAAATTTATAAATAATATACATGTATCTATTAGTATATGATATTCACCAACTGTTCAAATGTAAACCTTACGTTTTTTAATTTAACCACCGCCTGTTGTGCATTTTGGTCAGTGGACAAATATTTTTGATCCGACAGAAGGTTTATCAATGTGTCAATGTATTGAACCAGGTCCGTATCCGACACAGACAAATCTGCGGAATGTCGAATCTTACGACCTATATCACGTGCCTGTAATCAAGTCATAGACAAAATAAATAGTACAGTCTTAGCGTTCACCTCGACAAAAACACTAGTTATTTAAAGCAACAAGACTTCTTACTCTCCAAAGTGATATTTTGTTATAATTTCAACTTGTTTTAAGGTATTGGACCCGTAATAGAGTACCTCCTTTTTGAAGAGTATTCAATTCCTACCATAAACCTACCTTGACTGCAATTTTCAGAGAGGCGTAGGTTCAAGCCCTACTGGGACCTAAAGTGTTTTCCCATATTTTCCTTTTTTCTAGTTAGTTTTTACTACTTTCAATGCTTATTATGGATGTATTGTACAAAAGTGGAAAATTTTCATTTTATAAGCGATTTCTTGCTGTCAAAGTGAATTTACCTCTGAATCGGGAGGGGGTGGAGTTTGACATCTTTAAAAATACTGAGTTATATACATGCGGTAAAAGTTCTCTATTTTGCCTTCATCTTTTAGACTACATATTGTGGAAAAAATGCAGGTAGGTTTTACTTCTGCCCCAAGGTTATTTTTAAATGAAATGAGCAAAATTCAAAACAGACCCGCAGGATTCGACATTATTTTTTCAATGTTGGATTAAGAATTCTGTCTCATTAAACCTGCTTACTTGAGGCACCCTAGAAAAAAAAAAGATATTTACAGTTTTATTTTGTGTTTTATAATTGTTTAACAATAGTTTAATGTTTCTTTTATCAAAATTAATGCTGTAATGAATTCTCTGCAAACGTTTTAGATAGTGGCCATCATAATGAAGTTTGTCCTTACTTTTGCTTGAGGAAATACCATAAATTATACAAAATTTATAAAAAACCGGCACGGGAAAATTGTTTAAAATTTGCAACACAGTGCGAAACATGGTCAACTTTAAGAATATACCAAGCAAATGCCATTTTTTAAACATTACTATGAGGGGTCCAATACCTTATGCAGCTAACAGCACTAAGCAGCAATATTGTGTTGCTTTCTTGGTTGGCTGCTTATCATACGTTTGACTGTAAACCGAAACGGGTAAGTTATGCTGTAAAACTTAATCTGTGCATGTTCCTTTGAAACAAAATTACTTATCCCGTTTCTTTCAACCATGATTTCATTTTTAATGCCGAAGTAAAATGCTGCGGAAATCCATAGGAAGAAGACGTGTTTACTAATGAAACTGTTTTTTTAAGTAATTACGACATCATTTCATCATAATTTGAGTGAAAACAATACAACAAAAATACAACACTATATCGAACATTTATAATTTATACTGAATAGTTTACATTGAAAGGGTTTAAGCATAAAATCTGCGGCTGAACTTGGTTTATTATATAAATATTTGCATTTACATTTTCACATGAATACTTCTTCTAAAAATGTCTTAAATTGACCATTTTTACCTGTAAACAGACATTGTTTGACTGGTTTAACGGAGCCGCCATTTTGTTTTGGAAGCGTTTTGTTGTTGATAATTACTGCCAATGTACCATTGAAATCAGTATCACCAAGTGTTGTTACCGCTGAATAGCCGTTTGGAGGCATGAAACATTTAGCTATTTCAAAGGCGTCTGTGCACCAGTTTTCAGCTTTGGTGTTCTTCCAGGAAGGTCCATCATACCCTTTCCCGGGTCTGCTATACCTGTGTTCACTTATGATTCCGTCTCGAATATCTTGGCAGAGTTTATTCTTACAAGGTTGATGAGGGTTTTTCTTCGGATTGTTAACGTCGTGTACGTGACATTTTCGACCTTTAGAGCAGAAGTTTTGTGTTGGACAGGGTAGAACATTTTCTATGGAACACAAGGTACAGACGGTTCCAGCAGGCAAAGCTTTGGTTTGAAATATCGATGTTAAAAGATCATTCTGAAACTGTATCATTTCACCATTGACAAAATCGTCCAATCCTTGTTTCGTGAAAAGCAGAGCGAGGGCGCCTTTAAGCCAGTTTACAAATTGTGTATCCTTTATAGTTGGTACTAACGCAGCCATACCAATGTCAATAATAAAACTATCCTGTAATATTGTATTTGACAATTTTAAAAACCTGAAACAGAAAAAAAAAGTTTCTTTTTAAACATATGAGTCGCGCCATGAGAAAACCAACACAGTGCGTTTGCATCCGCACAGTTTTGTGAGGATCCATGCTGTTCGCTTTCAAATTCTATTGCAATTAGCGAAACTTTTAGCGAACAGCATGGATCCTGACCAGACTGCGCGGATGCGCGGGCTGGTCTGGATCCATGCTGGTCGCAAATGCAATATGTTGGTTTTCTAATGATGCGGCTCATATGCGTAAATCTTAAAAATCGACAACAAATATTTAAAATCAAAACAATCCTTAGAGGACTGATGTGGGCAACGGTTGACAGCTTCTGGTAATTGGCAAGAACAGTTAGCTTAAGTTTGGCTATTCTAGTTAAACTTCTTTCGATAAGCATTTCCAACCCTTTTTACCAAATCAAGAGGTTCAATGTAAAACTTTTACTCTGTCAAATGGGAAAAATGATATATGAGCAAAGCTCATATTCTTATTGAAAATTGTGTACGGTTTGGTTATTCTTGCTCAAAATCTTTTTTGAATAATAAGCGTTTTTAACAAATTAACGGGAAAACATTCTGCTTTTACTTGAACAGTAAATGTGAGCAAAGGTCATGGACTAGTCGATAATTTTTTGATGTTAAACACTTGCATGAAGTTACTGATAAGGAACAGAAATTATTTGGCCCTTGCGCGCTTGACATTTGACGTATTGACCTGAAATCTATAATTATGGTCATTTACCAGTCTCAAATGACTTTCGTATCAAATGTGATCTTAGACCAAAATATTATCTAGTTTTATGGCAAAAAAGTTCTATTGTCAATGTGATCTTGACCTTTGACCTACTGAACTCAAAATCAATAGGGGTCATCTGCTGGTCATGGCAAATCTCCCGATCAATATTTATGATCCTAGACCCAAGCGTTCTCCAGCTATCATCCAGAAACCGATTGTTCTACAGACCGATCGAAATCCATCATCAAACAATAATATTTACAATATACCCCTCCTCGTTCGATGGAGGGCAATTAATTTTCAAACTAGAAGATGCCCATGTCTCCCAAATGCATGGTCGTAATAAGCAAGAATTCAATAAAAGATAGGGGCGCAAGTCAAAGAGACAATAATGGTTGGCTGCAATAGGCATCATCCACTTGGCATGTCAAATCACCCTATGAAGTTTCAAAATTCTGGGTCAAGTGGTTCTCAAGTTCTGGTTTCTGTGACCTTAACTTTGGATCAATAAAAAAAGAAAATGATCAAGTAATTCAAACCTCAATAGAGGTTTACATGTCCAATTATCCTATGAAGTTTTAACATTCTTGATCAAGAGGTTCTCAAGTTATGAATCAGAAGAGAGTTTCCATGTTCAGCTCCCTGTGACCTTGACAGGTGATTTTTATGTCTCCACCCCCCTCTGGGGGAGACATATTGTTTTTGCCCTGTCCGTCCATCCGTCCCTCCGTCTTTCCCTCCGTCCGTCCGTCCGTATGTAACACTTCATTTCCGAGCAATACTTTGTATATCCATTTTTAGTAATTTGATAGTCACATAATTTTACATCTGTTTGTAACTCAAATACTATATAAATGTTTGAAAGGGTACACATAGGCATGTTATACATGTATAATAGTGAGAGAAGCAAATACTGTGGATTCATTATTATACGTTGGGTTAAATTTTCATTGGCTTATCCTGGTTGATTGTTGCAGTAGATTGGCAAATGTGTACTGTAAAATACTAGCAACACACCAGGTAATCTTCTGCATGCTCTCCTCGCGACGCACACGCCACTATCGATGAGGATGTAATTTGTTTTCTATTTTGTTTTTATTACTTTTGTATTTTTTTTATATATTTTTCATTTCTTCATTTTTTCATCTTCTTCTATGCGTTTATATTTATTTCTTAGACACCTACTAAATGTTACACGCATTAATTACTTCATGTTCTTCCTTCTGTGAAAACTGAATTGAAGATTGTTTTTTGCGGCGGACTAGGCCTAAACACCACAAAAAAGAGACACTATGTGCACAGTAGTTAATCTGAACCTGACTATAGTCTATCCAAAAGAAATAACGCTTGGCACTGAAATGCCTGTGATGCATAGGTCAAGAACAGTAGCTTCTTGGCAGGTCATATCAGTTGCGGAATCACATTAAGTGTGATGCCATGAAAGGGATATGTCAAGTCGCTTTCCATGCATATGGCATATACAAATACGGCTAGATGCGAAAACGAACTAAAAGGTCCAGCCGAGTTTCAGGTGGAATTTCTATGCAGCGACCTGCTTCTACTTTAGCCCTACAAATGACACATTTCGAATGTGTTTTGTCCATAACTTCAGCCTTTGTTAGACACCATTATCTTTAGATGGGTTGTTGTCAGACTTATCCCGATTTAACTTTTTCCGATACAGCTTCCTAAGGCAAGCCCCACAAAGAACTGTCATTTCGGATACATTTTTACTACATGTTTAAGCCAAATGAGCCCTTTCATGAGAAAACCAACATAGTTTCTTTGCGACCAATATATGGATCCAGACCAGCCTGCGCATCTGCGCAGTCTGGTCAGGATCCATGCTGTTCGCTTTCAAAGCCTATTGGAATTAGACAAAAGGTTAGCGAACAGCATGGATCCTGACTAGACTATGCAGATGCGCAGGCTGGTCTTGATCCATGCTGGTCGCAATTGCACTATGTTGGTTTTCTCATGGCGCGGCTCAAATATTATCTGTGCCACTGGTTCTTTCCCCAAGCAAGAACCCACCCTACGGCCTTGATAAGATGACTGCCTTTTCTTAGTATTAATGTTATACAGCACACAAATATCTGACATCCCTTATAACAGAACTATACAGACATGTACATGTACTTAAATAACTACCTGAACCACTGTAATAAAACTGACCGGTCACTTAAACATGTATACTTATTCACACATGTAATGCATCAATAACTTATTTCAGTTAAGTCAATAACTTTACATTACGAACAGTGTATAGATAAATCAAGTGCAGGTTATTTGCAAAAAATATCGTTCTCTTTTTTATTTATTT
Organism: Mercenaria mercenaria; assembly: GCF_021730395.1. Taxonomy (NCBI): domain Eukaryota; kingdom Metazoa; phylum Mollusca; class Bivalvia; order Venerida; family Veneridae; genus Mercenaria; species Mercenaria mercenaria. The sequence continues at coordinate 19,852,918 of NC_069368.1, forward strand.
ATAAGATTTTAATCTTAAAATGTTATTTTTCCTTAAATAAACAGACTTTGTCACTTTTTTCGACAGGAATTCATATATTTAAAACTTCCGTAAAGTGATAAAATTTAATTTTTACGGAAATTAAACATTTTATGTTTCCAAGTAAATATACCCTGGCCTAGATAAAATAAGAAAAACATCTTGAAAGGAACAGATACAAACCAGTTTCTGCTGTAATAAGTTAACTAACACATTGGTTTATCATTGACTCGAGACAATTTGAGTATTGTCCATTCAACATATTTCCGCTTAAGACGGTGCTAGGGGGGCGTGAGAGGTGATGTACATTTCATTACCTCTCATGAACAGACTCAATCAAACCAAGTCTGCTATTATTCCTCTTTGTTGCATTCTATGCTTCTATAGGATCTTTTTACGAATTTTATTGTTAAAAATGCAAAATACTGAAAACTGAAATTTTTCAAACTTAGTTTGAATTGTCTCAGATAGTTTCATTGTAGTCTTCCGAAGCCCGCTATTGTATAATTATCCGAGAAGAAATCGTACGCTAGTACGTGACTATTTGGGGACAAAAACACCGCGAATTTACCGGCGATTAAAATGCGAACTTGTTTGAAATAATATTTCTTTCGAACTAATTATACCCTTTAATGATATGTCAGTCACAAACATCAGCTAGAATGTAAAATTAAATCAAATAGAAGGTTCAAAATTCAGCGAAATAAGGTTGACGCTTAAGACGCCAGAGACGATAATGCGACGCCAAAACGGGAAAACTCGCATCAAGTTTTGCTTTAAATCTTGCCTTAAAATTAAGATTACAAAAAAATCGGCTCGATAAAAAATGTATAACTTTGGTATGTTGTTTCACAGTATGTGTACATCTAGCAGACACATAAATACGTTGGGGTCACATACTTCTATTTTTCGCAATATAATATAACTTTAACCCCACCCCCACATGACGTTAGAGTTAAAAAAATATTTTCAACTTACACAACTCACGTTCTTGTTAAAAACGAGATGTGTTTATTGTAAGAAATTATTAAGATATATTCGATCTGAACTGCAGATGCCACGTACTGGTGAAAGGAAAACACCTTTGATAAATGTATATCTTTTACTTTTGTCCGCAAGTATTGACCTGGCACTCATTAATCTTCGCTAATATTTTCGGGCGTTTTCGTTACTTTACGCAATATTGTATCCTGAAAAGATCTATTATTACACAAATAACCTGTATAGTTAACCGTCTTCTACGCCTAATACCAAGGGTATGTAATGTAGTGTTACTGTATTTGCTTTTATTCTTACAATATTTTTTGCAACAATTTGAATGCATCTGGATTGAAGTAAAAAATTCACATAAAACTATTTTGTTTGGAGTATTTTACAGACCTCCTAATACAGATCCTATTCACCACTCTTTAATTCTTGATTCGATCCATCTAGCAATTGATAAGGGAATGGAAAACATCGAAATTACTGGCGATTTCAATTTAAGCGCATCTGATAACGTTTCTTTCAGAAAAATTCACATAATATGTACTCAGTTTCCCTTGCACCAAATAGTTGATTCTCCTACAAGTTATACCGAAACATCTTCTTCAAAAATTGATCTGGGGCCGTATTAATAAAGCATCTTAAGTATAAGTTTTGACTTAAGTTGAAGATTTTACTTAAATTTGTGGTGATTTCAGCTTAAGTCTAAGTAAAAAACTTAAGTCCTATTCATAAAACAGCTTAAACTTAAAATACGTAAGAAATGACTTAAGTCAAAAAACAAAATAGCGTCATGAGTACGATTAAAGTGTTGTTTTCAGATAAAAGCACTTTAAACATAATTGTGCATGTTGTATCTGTCTGAAATTCATGGTTTTTTTTAAAATGTTTTATTCCACAATAAAAGCCAAGAATTACTTATTAAGTTATTTTATGAATAACAAATATACTTAAGTAAAATAAATGTTTTTACTTAAGTAATAATCAATTTTTCATATACCTATACTTAAGCTGCTTTATGAATACGGCCCCTGATATGCATTTCCAATAGAAATTTTATTTATTCAAGCGGAGTTGGTGATCCCTTTTTTCCAACAGGACGTCAGATATCACTGTCGCAAGGTCTGCTTGATTTAAGAAAGCCAAAGCGAGCATGTTTCTATCGCCATGTTTGGATAAAGGAGATTATGATCTGCTCAGACTGTGATTGGGAATCTTTGAAAAGAGATGATATAATTGCTTATGCCAAAAATGTAACTCATAAAATCTTAGAAATTTCAAAAAAAGTGCATTCGAGACAGAAAAGTTTTAATTAGAGAGAATGAACCACCTTGGCTTAAAAACGAAATTAGACAACTTTTTAGAAAACGGAGACGACTTTATCGAAAAGCGAAGCGAACAAAATTTCAACATCAGTGGGAACGATTTCGTGCCGTCAGAAACTAGATAACATCCAAAATTCGGGAGGCGAAACAAAAACACATTGGTAACTTAGCAGAACAGATAAAGTCCGGAAAGCCAATCCTCTAAGAGCTGGTGGACATGCCTTAAATCATTCATCAAACCCCTTTCTTCACGTTCTTGTTTCAGGAAACGATATCATAACAGATGACATTGAAAAGGCGAATCTCTTGAATGAGTTCTTTTTTAATCAAGCAAAAATAGACGAAAGTCTAGCCACACGGCTGCCTGACTTGCCAAATCTTGCATACCCTCCATTGCAAGATACCGGGTATTTCTGTTGCAGAGGCGCAACAAACATAATCTTATACACTTTTATAAGATGAGAAATAACCTTACTCCGGATTACTTCTCAAATCTTCTCAAATCTAGTCCCTTCAACTATTGGTAGCAAACATAGGTATCCAAACAGAACATATTCACTCATACAGATCATTATTATAAACCATTTCTTCTACAACGCCCTCCCTGATCACATTCAAAACGCTGACACGATCATGTCCTTTAAACGTCTGTTAAACAGTAACATACCAACTGTCCCTGCTTTTTTCTTTTCAGGGGATCGCAAATTGCAAATACTTCATACAAGACTCCGCACCCACTGCAGCTCTTTGTCTTCAGAATTATTTGATAAAAACATAATTGATTCTCCCTCTTGTGTATGCGGAGAGGTAGAAAATTCATATCATTATTTTTCCATTTGTCGGAGATATACAGACTACAGAATTGAACTACTAAATACTATATCACAGTAGTGTAACCCTACTCTTGGTGTCATTCTACGAGGAAATAATTCGCTTTCCTTAGAAACAAATATTTAGAGCAGTTCAAACTTATATCAGAGCTCTAAACGTTTTACGTAATGATATAATTTCTAAGCCAGTTAACACTTCATTCCGGTGCGTTATTAAAGTGTCATAACTCAATTAGTATACAATTAGTTACAAAAATAGACAAAATCTACCTATGCGTTTTTGTTCATCCTTCTGTTTCTATCTTCTTTTCCTTTTTGTTTTCTATGAATACACTTAAACTTTGAGATTTTCGCCTTTTTTATCTCTCTCGGGTATATTTGTTACCCTTACAATACATCCAGTGCTCATGATGTTTTTTATATAACAATTATATGAATTCCACAACTAATGGTTTTACCTTCGTAAAATATTATACAATCCTTTGTACCTAAATTTATAGATTTAAGAGTTATTAATAATTGGTTATATTAGTTACATTGTTTCATTTTCTTTCATTCCTTTACTACTTAACTACATCTTTTATTTACCGCTAAATTTTCTTTATTTCTTCATTATATAATTACATTGCTTACTTGTAAACAGTCGTGCCATGAATGCTTATTTATGTACATCTTTATTCAGGGAAATGACAACCGTAAGCTAATTAGATTTCTTTCCAATTCCTTTATTTCTTTTGTTATTCATGTAATGACATATAAATAAATAAATAAAATATGTTTAAACCAATTTTCACGAATTTTGATTGTTTTCTCTTGTAGTATCAATATTCGGCAGTAATTTGTCTTTTTATCTGAGGTACCTTTGAAGATTTTTATTCGACACTTTCTACAAAATATCTTGAACACAAGTGTGTTTCTTTCAATAAATGAACCATAAAATTTGATGAGATCAGTGTATCAGTTTTCCTGCCTGTAAAATTGGAGATGAAATTTGAGAAAAAGATGATCAGACTGAGGACTCGGATCCCACAACCCCGGGATTTATGGCTAATTGTTTTGTCGCCGCAGCTCTTTGCACATTCGATATTTTGCAAATCATCAAGAAATATTTACGCATAGTTTTTTCGCTATTTAGGTTCGGACACCGAGAATTAAATTACGGAAATATACGGAAGATTTATAAGTCCGTCTATTGTCCATAAGTATTGACCTGGCACTCATTAATCTTCGCCAATATATCCGGGCGTTTTCATTGGTTTGCGCAATATTTGTATCTTGAAAATATCTATATTACTGAAGTAACATATACAGTTATTCAGTGACACGTTGGCCTAATGGAAAGGTGTCTGACTTCTACGCACGTTGCCACGGGTTCGAAATCACTTAGATCATTTTTTAATGTAATATAATGTTATCGATACCTGTTTCAATTCTACATTATTTTTGTGTATCGTATTTCACGAATTTTAATTGTTTTCTCTGTAAATGTTTACTTTCTGGAACGCTGGTGACAGGTAATTTGTTTTCTTTATCTAAGATACTTTTAAAACAATTTTATGCCATTTAATTTAAAATGGGTAAATATGAACCATAAATATCACGATACCTTTGATAAATTAAGTGGTAAGTTGGGGAAAATAGTTATGGTCAGACGTAGAACACTGATATTTTCAGCTAAACGCTTTGTCCGCACAGCTACCTGCACATGCGACAGTATATCAATTAGGAATTATATATGTAACAGATATATCGCTATTTATGTTCGGACACCGAGTAGCTAGTACAGCGAAGAGACATTATTCCTGAAAGAGAGATCTTCAGATGACAATAAGGTATTGAAGCTAGTCCGGCGCAGAGAATTTATTTTTGAGACGGTGTCTTTTTATTACATAAGCACAACTGTTCGTCTGATGCAAAGAATTTATTTCTTGGCGGGAATATTTTAATCAAGTGCAGTAGCAAACTCTTTATAAAGTAATAAATACTAGAAAAGATCTTATAAAACCAGTAAAAGTCATATCTGTTTCTCTGGCTGCCCTGGATGTAGAAATTGTAGTTTTGTGTTCACATTCTGAACACTGAGATTTAACCGATGAACACAGTCCAAGTTTTTTTTTCGATAATATCCTTAGATACAAAATGTCGTTTACATGATTATTCATCGCACTAAGAAATATTATATCTACAATTCTTCCTTTTGGAACATGTCCGTAATAACCTGAATGTTTCAATTTATTCTGACTTTCTTTACAAATCCCAATTATGTCTAATATGTACTTATGTACACTTCCATGTTGATTCATTTCATCAGTTCTTTCCCGATTTACCGTTAATACCTCAAGCTACGCATACTATTTAGATTATTTTGTTTAAAAACACGATTTAGCGTGTCATTTCTAAATGGGGTAGGGGTAAAATATCGTCAAAAATTGAAAAATAAAAGTCGGTAACCCCTAAGTATTTATGTGTCTACTACACGTACACATACTGTGGAAAAACATACCAAAGTTTTTTATCGAGCCGATTGTTTATAAACTCGATTTTAAGGCAATATTTTTAGCAAAACTTGATGTGAGTTTTTCCGTTCTAACGTCACAATATCGTCACTGGCGTTTTAAGCGTCAATTATATTTTGCTGACTTTTGTACCATGGAGTAGCATTTTCTGAATGCAAAGTGATAATTACTTTAGTATTTTTCATTTATATGACATTCAGAGCGCAGGAAAGGAACATGACGAGAGCATTCGGAACTGGGCGTTGCACGAAAAGTGACGTCAGGAGCCATGTTTCTGACACAATAGCAAAAAACTCGAACAATATGGCGACAAAGTAAAAGCGGAACTTAATTTCATATATCATGAATTTCGTACAGTATATATGTCAGGATGAAATTCGGCAAAAAATAAAAGATTGGGGCGCATTTCACCTTAAATCGTCGTTTTCATCATTACAAACGTCAAGACGCTTACTTGAGGTCGAAATGCTATTAACTATATATCATATTTGCCTGCATGCAGGAGGTTTCATTTCAAGCGAATGTAGTCCAGCATATTGTAGAAATCATCTACTGACAAATCAAGGTCGACAACCTCAACCGGAAAGTCCTTATCAGAAATTGTAGACGAATGTTTTATCTTAGATTTATTAGGAAAACAACAATTTTCAACAGAATTTGATGAAAAGTACATCGTAAGAACACCGAATATGCACCATATAGGCGAATATAGCCAAAGTTTGTCATTTTAACGTCTGACACCACGATGTGTTGTTGGTTAGTCGTTTTAAACTTTCAAACGCATCTGAATTCGTTTTCATTGGACAATGCGTACACGATTCTACACAGGTGTGCATCTAGCAAGAAATAGTTCATCGGTTAATAGCGAAGAAAGAAAATTCGGTCGGATTCCAGCCCAATTTGGCATCAATGCCATAATAAGCATCATATAAAAGATGTTTAAAATCTTTTGATTTGTCTTTCAAAAGGCCAAACAATAAGGCTTGCCTGAAATCGTGTTTGTTCGTCTTCAGGAATCCGAGTGTACCGAATGCTATTCCTGACGGAGAGAGGTTGGCAATATTTTTGGTTTTTTATAAAATTTCTTACGTGTTTACATTGTTCCTTTATGTATCCTTGACATTGGTTATAAGATTCCAAAGCCATCTTTTGGCGTCAATGTGAATTTCGTCGGGTTACAGTCGGTGGTAACTTAGCAAGGAACAGTATTCTTAGATCATTATAAACATGTCCGATATTAAGGCTGTTTTAACTATTTTAAATTGTATTTCATTTTCAAAGGCTTACCATTAAGGTTTGTCTGGTCCTTCCATTGTGCTTGTATTCATGAAGATGGTCAGTAAGTAAGTTTATGTCAAACTAAGTAATTGCAAGAGCCACCATTAGCAGTAAAAATAACAGTTTTGGCTTTGTTCTAAAGCTGCATAAAAATAAAGCTCTCTGATTTGAATATACCCACTTATTATACGCCAGAAGGGACGTATTATGTTATGACGCCGGTGTCAGTGTGTCCGTCCGTCTGTCTGTAAGCAATTGAAATTTCGTGTCCGCTCTGTAACTCTTGAACCCCTAGAAGGATTTCAAAGAACCTCGACATAAATCTTCACCACATCAAGGCGACGTGCAGACATGTTCTGAATAGCTCGCTTAAACGGTAAGGTCACACTTAGTGGTCAAAGGTCACATGACTTTGTTTCTAGTCCGCTGTGTAAAACCTGAATTGCTGAAAGGATTTTAAGGCAACTTGGCACGAATATTCACCAGACCAAGACGACGTGCACAGCGCATTTTTTCGGATAGTTTGCGTGAAGGTCAAGGTCAAACTTAAGTGTCAAAATTGTCAGGATACTGGTTATATGACCCAGGGAAGTACCTACGCCTTTAGAATCTTGAACAATAAAATGAGTCCTATCCCTAAGGTGACTATGTCTTAGACTAGCTGACAAACGAAATAGAATGTCCTTTGTTAAAACGTATAGCTGGAGAGACCAAATATCTCATATAAATAGAATTTTCCTCTGGCTACCTTGCCTAAATGATTCGTGTACCAATTATTCATAAAGGATTTTAATTATGAGCTAGACAATTTCAGGGATCAGGCAAATCACTAAATGTTTCAAACTTACAATTTTCAATTAGCTCAAACTCCTATAGGCTGGAGACTCTATACTTGACTGGTCTTTTTGGTTGAAGTTCCCGTCAGATAATGTATTTGAATCAACAACATACGAGTCCTATCGCATAGATGCTCGGCCTCTGTCCTCTCAAACTCTATATGATTGCCCTGACTCCTGGATGCTCAGCGCCAATATGCTATCATATGTAGCATTCAACTACCATGTAGGTATATCAGCGATGCCTTGGCTGTACTTCTCCAGTAATGCTGAACCGTCTTTAAGCAGGAACTCTCTTACTATCTCAGTAGATTACCAACTCTGGGTCTCTGTCTCAGCTGCTCGATGCTCAGCCTATATATGCTACCGTATATAGATAGCATTCAACTACCCTTAAGGTAAAACTCCTATGCGCTGGTCCTATAGCTCGAAAACTGGTTGAAATTCTACAACTCTTGTTTAGTCTACGAACTTCCAAAGTCTTCTTTTTAATAATTTATCCGCCCTGACATGGTAACTGCAATGGTCTCCATCAAGGCACTGGGATAAATTATTAGTTGAATCGTACCAGATTTCAAAAGAATTTCAGTAAGGACCAGCAAACTGTAAGTCACGACTCGTGACAACTTTCTCACATAAACAGGTAAATGGCAAAGTGTACATCACTGGAGCGATTAACAGACATGTGCTCCGCAGAACTGATCGCAGTTAACGTCTCACTTTCGCCATGATCGATCTTGATGTCTAACTGTTGAATGTTGACAAGTATTACCACTGATGAGGTGGCAAGACCATGACTTAGACATGTTCTCGTAATTACAAAATTAGAGGAAAATCGGATTAACATAATAGCTATCAAACAAAACCAACCCTTATACTTACTGTACAATAATAAAAAAAATCAAATCTAAACAACTTGCTTCCAGTGGCTTGACAAAATGGCGGACACACTCCCTAAGTATGACATTGATCTTGAAGCGAGCTATCCAAAACATGCGCTCTGCATGTAGTGAATATTTGTGTCAAGTTTCAAGGGGTTCAACAGTTACAGAGCAGACACAAAACTGTTAACGGACGGACGTCAAGACGGACACCGGCGTGAAAACATAATACGCTCACTTCGGGCGTATAACAACGCAGACGTTCCCGCGCATTTCATGGAAATTTAATGACGTTGAAGGACACTATCTTCGTTTATTATCGTTTAACCACTAATTACAAATGATAACTTTTATGTAACAACTTGAGAACATATAAAAGACACAAAAACATACAGAAACGGTATCATTTGTTTGCAACAGTATTTTAGCAGTATGGGATATAAATATTTTACTTTGCAGGGATCTGCACAATGCCGAGGGATTGGCTGGTGCCCGAGCCGGGTATGGCGAGGGTACCAACGTTTCCCGAAGGATTCTGAAGATGTTATAACACGAAATGAATATGTGCTAACGCTATTCTAGCATAAAACGCGTAAGAAGTAATAAACGAAGATAGTGTCATAAAGACATCAATGCACCACTGGCGTGTTCCAAACAAATGGTGCAGACTTTGTAAGTATGTACATGTGCATCTCTGCATGTATGATGAACTTATTCTGATACTGATGCCAAAAAGTGACTTCTTGCAACCTCTCACATTAAATTTTAGAGTATATTTCTGTCATATGGTGTACATTGATGTTATAATGTGTCCACTTGTGTAGTTCTGAATAATATGTTATCGAATTTATATAAAAGTAGTTACTAGACTTAATGTTTCAAACACAGCTCCATACGAAGGTAATCTATATGTAACAGTTGAAATACATTACTTTTAATGAACTAGTTTGTTTGTATTTGTTAATAGATTTAAAAGTAGAATATTGACTTTTAGTAAGAACTCAGAACATCAATTATATGGACAAGGAGTCCCATCTATGTTTTCGTTAAGGAAATGTAATATGATTGCGTAGTTCAGTAATTCCAACCCACAGTATAAGTGATATTTGAAAATCACTATGGTCAAAGAAACAGAACTATTTTGAAGAAACATGTTTTACTAAAAGTGACATTTTGTTTCACTACCCATGTTGTACTGTATATTTATGATGTTCTGTAAGTTCAAAATGTGCAGTGTTTATTTACATCAGGAATTACATCAGCAACTTTGAACACATAATGCATATAAGCCGATAATATCAGTAAGGAATACAATCTTACTTTCCATAAATATCAGAACAACTCATTGAAAATATAAAAACCTCGGTCTTGAAACCACCACAGTCCACCGACCTATCGGCACCCGAAAACTATCCTAGCTTCAATATTACTTAATATTTTGTGCAATCTTGGTAATGTTATGTTTTATAATATATGTTTTATTTCATCTTTGTAATGCTGTAAAAACTGACTGAGTAGGTGCTTTACAATGGCAATAATGTAGGGATAATACACGTTTTTTTGTGTATTAACGTCTGCAGAAGCCCGCGGGATTGTTTGTGACCGAGACCGAAGGTCGAGGTCACAAACACCCCAAGGGCTTCTGCAGGCGTTAATACACAAAACAAACGTGTATTGTCGCTATTCTTGCATAAAAAAACATTACATTACGACTAAATGCATTGTTTTCATATGTGATGACTTGACGATTCCGGTACATTTTTTATTTACCATTCTTGTTGTTCTTGGAAACGGTAAACATGTTTTAAATATCCATAACCGGGGCACACAAAACAACAACACTACTAAAAGCGTGATTTGAAGGTTTTGAGCATCTTATTTTTATTTTTAGTTATTACAAACGTTTCATTACACATAATTTTGCATATAACTTAAAAATTTGATAAACAGGAACACAATTATTTTAAGAATAACAACTTTATATTCGAATTAATTTTAGTACGAACAAACAGAGTACGGATGAGTACGAAGCTAGTGACTAGCTTTCGAGGTTTATTATATGAATTCTGCGAACATTCAGGTAAAAACAAACCGACTGGTACTAACAAAAGTCATTAATATAATACCTAAAAACGGGCAATAGCACAAGTTACACGCGATACTTATTTATTCACAGTTATTTACAATAACTGAACAGACGCTTTGTAAAGGGAGTAAACTCTAAGAGAAGCTAGAGCGTACATTGATGGGGGCAGTACGTTTGGGGTTGGAAACTGATACAGCTAAACATACTATAGATTACATTGTGTCTATAATGCTACAAAAAGAGGTTATTATGGAAGAAACAAGATGCAGATGCCAAATATCAGTCTGCGCAGCAATACATACATACGTCCCTGGCAAAGCATTTCAAAAATAAAAATCATGTATTAACAGCACGTGAATTGCCTTGTTTGCACACGATTTTTCTCCCGTTTATACATGGGCGGATCCAGTGAAAAAAGTAGTTTTTATGCAAGAAGCATGATTTATGCATTAGCCTGGAATATTAATATACCAAATGTGAAAATGAATAGGTGACCTTTAAAACCTAGGTAACGTATATTTGATTCTAAGATAAACTCATGCTCTGTATTTCTTTTGAATGAAAGTCAAAATATTCAGATACGTACATACTGTAACCAAATCCACTGTTAATTATCAATATGCTATCTATGTTTGAAGCAGAAGCAATAAAATAATTGCAGTGATGCTGACAGAGGCATAATTGTTTTACTGTGGTTTGTCGACATCCTACAGTTGAAAATAGTGACAGGATTAAGTCCAACAAAATTATAACGGTCATGTGTGCATGTTCAGTGAACATGATTTATTCAAATTAAAAGCATAAAAATGTTATTGTTGGAGTGTTTTCAATGTTGCTAATTCTTCAAGGTGGAAAATTTGAGTGGCGGCTGTTACGTATGTTACATTTTAAAGTATCTTTATCAACTAGAAGTAAAAATTATACAAATAAGCTTACTTTGACGTCTAAAATAGAAAGGAAACTATTGGTATCCTAAACATTTTTGAAAGAAAAACTAATAGGCTCTATTTATTGAGAAACACCATGTGATTTATACGTATTACATTTGTATGCACGTTGTCTATAACCTAAACTGATTGCAAAGTGTTATATTTTATCATAAAAACATATGAGTTTGTGAATCTTGACACAATTATTTGATGATGTCTTATTAAAAGATACAGTTATTTTGATAGTTTTATGAGTTATGTAAAAATGGCGAAATGTAGCTCGGGTGGGTGAGGTATTTTAACTCCTAAATTTTGGAAGAAATCGTCATAATTTGGAGTAAATCGTTACAGTGAGCCTTTAATTGATTTAAAACAGTTATATAAGCACAACGCCAATATCTGAAAGTCAGTATTGAAACAGTCTATTAAAATTTGATTTTGCACAACTAAAATCACATTTGACTTCGTCAAAAGAGATGACATATTTTGAAACGGAGAAACCGCCAACATTTTTCAAATGAAATTTGCAACAAAGTTAACAAAAGTTTCGATTAAAATCGAAAAACGGTTAACAAACAAACTTCTCAAAGCGTTTAGTGAGATTAAAATTCACAATTTTCTTCACAGAACTAGAGCAGTAACGAGAACTTTAATTTGAACAGTTTGTGTAAATTACGGATAAAATGTAATTTAAAGTGCTAGTTAACAGCAGTAGTACCTTGCAATAATTAACAATAAGGCTCAAAAGTTTTGTGCCCCCATGTGTACAGTAACCTAAAAATTAATGGAGCTGTAAAATAAGATTGCCAAGAACAAGGCGCCTGCTTGTTCCTCGATTTTCAGAACTGGCAGGTGGTTGCTAAGTATGATATTCGCATGATATAATAAACTTTATTTGTATTTATCTTATGCATCTTTTATAGGACATTTACATAACCACAGCTAGGTTTGCAAACAACGATTGCATTTTAACATAGTCAGTTCACTTATATTTTGAAAAAGATGTATTTTTTGGTTAATTCAATAATGCATCATTGTAACATTGACGTACTATTACCAATGGATGCATTCATTGTTCCTACATTGATGTTTTGTTCCGAAAGATATAAAGATATTCCTCTTCCTCCCACATGAATCAAAGATGGATCAAGGTGACGTACGAGTTACCTCTTCAATTAAAACTCAATATAGGCTGTAGATACTTTACCTCATCGATGAAGAGTCTTTGGAGGTTTTTGAGAGAACCAATTTTCTACTAAGGGAAATAATGAATAAAGGCTCCTAAATCTGTTTTTGTCAAGGTTGTTTCCCTTTAATTTTACCATGTATTTTTGTTTTTTGTTTGTTTTATTTATTTTTACATCTAAGGATTTTTTTTGTGGGGGCGGGGGTGGGGTTGGCAAATGCAATCATTTGATACATTTTTGTAAATGGTAATTTTATGATTTACAGAAATATCTGCTATTTCAGAAGCCGCTTCCTTACACTTCAATTTAGCAAACGCGTAAAAACCGGCTAAGGTAGTTTAGTGGTTAGGGTGTCAGCTGTTCAACCCAGAAACCCAGATGACGTTGGTTTTTAATGAAGAGGACTTGGGTGTCATTCATATACGCTTCTAGCTTTATCACAATAGAGCAAAAATTATCAATTAAAATTATGAAAGTCGTGTATGTGTTTGCCTAATTATTTTTCAACTGTTTACATTTGACATTTTGTACACCATAAAGCTATTATTTTACTAAACAGAACAGAGTCAAACATTCTAAAAGTGATTTAAATTTCCAAATTAGATTATAAGATACGCCGTATTTTTTAATTACTGATATGTCAAAAAAATTCAAGTCTTTCTTAAAAGCCAACAAAATCGGTAAATGTGTAACCCTAAAAAAAGGCCAATACAAAACTCAGCCTGAAATGCCCGGATCTCTTTAATTATGGGCAAGTATAAAAAAAATAAAACAAGCGCTAGGGACCATACATTTTATTTCATCGTATTATACGTCATATGTGCATTTAAAACTCTGAGAAGTTTCATTAAAATCTACATTGTGGAAAAAATTCTATTTTCAAAGATGTTATCAAGATTAAGGTTTTCCCATAGACTCCCATTATGAAAACATTTGCTCGAGATCATTCATTTTCGAACCAGACTAGCAAACAATCGAGCACACAACCCTATCTTTTTTGTTTGCTGAAATATATTCTGAAGTTTTGAAAACTAAGGGTTTAATCGAATTTTATATTGTAGAAAAAATTTTGACCTGGACATGCAGAACTACCTTAAAGATAACGAATGTCCTTATTTTGCATAAATACTGAATTTTATTTTGAGCATTGTGATAATTAAACGGTATGAATGTTGTAAAGTAGATCAAACAGTATCAGAACTTTCCACAGTCTACTTGGTTAGAGATAACTGGTTTGCAAGGGGTTTATTGGCTGTTAATTATAGACCCTTTATTATCAGTTATTACGCACATTAGTTACAATTGATTTTTAGCAAGGCAGTGTCACTGTATAGTAACTGCAACGATAGCCGTGAGGTTGGATCTGTCCAGTATGGCCGCTCAAAACAACAAGAAGCATTGGAACATCATACAAGTTTTTGAAGATATTTCACACGTCTTTTTGAAATGTTATTACCAAGCTCTGTTCAGTAACCCTAGTAATGCTTAAAGAAGTGGTCGCTACACTGGCATTGCGATCTAAATGGTATTTAGCCTAAATATGTTTTCTTAACGTCTGAACTCGTAGAAATATTTGTTCAATTTCTTGAATTTCGTTTTTATTCTAATTTGAATCAGACTGAAATTCTCTAAATCGTTCATATATACTTGATGATAATTTCTTGTATAGTTATGCGATATATAAAAAACAACTTAATGGTCAAAAGGACACGAAACTCGGAGTGTAGTTAGAAAAATGAATGTAACGGTTTGGATACCAAGTTTACACCGGTTTGAATAATCTCTTTTAATATTTGCGGTTTGGACTTGCCTTTCTAACTGCTAATGTTTTCATAGTTTGCAATGAAAACATCATCGGTTAGTTGTACATGGTATCTGTGAAGAGAATAGTTTTATGTCTGCCAGAAATATGTTAAGCGATAGGTTGAGTTAGGTGGTTGTTATACAGGGCTAACAGATGACTAGTTTAGTTTATAAACTTTCCCTGTGTACTACAAGTTTTACACTACCTTATGGTATTTTTGCTAATGGCGGTTTCAAGGCGATGCCCAACTGCTTATTTTTGTTTATTTCACGTTATCTATACGCTAAGGAGGGGCCTCAGTGGCAGAGGGGTTCAGGTCATTGACTTCTAATCGGCGGTTCTTCTTAGGTGCCCACTCATGATGAAATAATGAACAGAGGGGCACCACCATCAAAGCTATGACCTATAACTGTGTCGGTGCGACGTTTAATCCAACTAGAACATAACAAATATACGACGTCGTCAAGGTTCTTCTGTTCATTTTTGGGTGTATCCAGTTATGCATAAACAGTTGCAGAGTTTCGGTTTGAAGGGTCTTAAAACCTTTTCTGTCTCGTAGGGAAATAATTATTCATTTGCTTATTTGAATACTTACTGATTTCTGTTATGAATTTAAAAAAAAAAACAACACAACTGGTTTAACCATCTACCTGGTTCAAAAGAGGAAATATCAGATTTAAAGGATGATAACAAAGCTCGAATACCGCAGTGCCTTGTCACAAAAAAAACTATAGGTCTTAATCAGTGATATAAATGTATGTTTAAGTTATTGGACATTTCCGTGTTATCATGCTATATAAGATACCCACTAACATATAAAGACTTAACAAAGAATTGCCGAGTCAAATGGGAGCATAAATTATGAAAAAGCGAAACGGAGTCATGGAACCTCTGCATAGCATGTATGATCATCACAATTGATAAGTGTGTGAAGTTTTGAAGTTTCATTTCATTCTTAGTCATGCTTAGTGACAAAAACAAACATATATGCATACAAAAGCTTAACACAAATGTGTAGCCATAACTTTGTTACAGCGCCAAATCAGAGTTATGAAGCCTGTTCGTCGCATGTTAGATCATAACATTTAACAGATAGAATTTTTTTTCAATTCATTCCAGCTACTGAGTGGTTACTGAGATACCTGCGTACATTATACAAACACGTTACAAAAATTGTCAAATCAATAATAAGGGGCATGACTTAGTGAAAAAGCAAACTAGAGTTATGGAACATGTGTGTAAAATGCCAGAACATCACAGTTAACGATTGTGTTTCGTTTCAATAAAAGATTTGATCAAATCCGGACGTTGAAGCCGATGATAGGATGAGCACAAAACCCTTGCATTTTCTTCTTACTCCTTTAGTACTGCGAGCAAACTAATTTGTACAGGGCGTTCGTGTCAAAATTGGTCGAGATGGCAAATAAAATATTTAAATAGGGGCCTTGTTTTTATTCATTTACTGACCACTGCGCAATTGACAAATAAGGTAGATAAATGAAATTTAAAAGAATATGTTTCTAAGTCAAATCATCCTGGAGGCGGTAGACTGACTTGTATTGAACCCATGGTTTTGAAAACCAATGTCTTAAATAATCTGAACCAGTTTTATCACGTTTTAAAGTCATTTTGAGCAATATATGCTTCATTTTTTATAAAATTAATGTTTTAGGAAATAAATCATTTATTACATGTTACAATGTTATTTTTTTAATCGTTTATACATACCTTTTCCTTTTAGATTAGAGATTAAGCTTTATAATCTTCAGTTTCTTTTTCCAAAGGTGAGCGTCATACATGACTTGTTTGTGTCGTGAGTTCCAACTAACTAGATTGTTTTTGTAATCTTTATACACGGCCACGCTGATATCCCACATATTAGTGAAGGAGAGAACTGTAGTATCTGGTTTTATCAACCTTGATACCGATCATATGAATTCAGTAGCTATCCGAACCGTTACATGTGATATATCCAAATCGCTGTTATTCATTTTCTCGTATCCAAACTGATACATACGTGATACATGTGGTTGACTTCAGGTCGTATTTTACAAAAAGAGATTAACTTTCCGTTGACAGACCAATGACTACATGCGCAAAATCTTTCTTCTTTCTTCTACACAATTTTTACTGAACAGATGATAGATTTGCAAGAATTCTGACAATATCATTTAAAAGGTTTGTTTGAATCGCTTCTTGATTGCCGTAATCTGTTCGTTTTTATCACTTAATAGTTTAAACTAGAATGCTTTGATCATTTTATAACCCATAGTTTGAAGCTTAGAATGATAAGACAAAACGGTATGTTTTTTTTATGCAAAAACATTTCGTTAAATAGTAGAAATCAGAAAAAAACGTATGCGATGTTTTTGTCCTTTGGGCTCTGGAGAGGCCATATTAGACAGATCCAAACACACGGCTAACGGTGCAGTTACCATACAGTGTATGTACGTTGAGCAAAGGGGTAACAATATTATATCTGATTACTTTTTCGTCGATTATCACCGACTCATTTCAATGGTATGGTAACTACTACAACTGATCAGCGGTTACAGGTGGTGATTTACGCATCCTCTTTCAGCGGCTCAATTAGCACACTAGGATATATAGATAATTATCATTAATGTCGTCACTTTGACAGCAAAAAATCAGAGTTCATGTACTTTTATGTGACCACTAATAAGGCAATAATTCTATACAGAATGTCATATGGTCAGTCAAAGTAAATGTATATTCGAGCACAGAAAGAATTTTCTATTAAAAATGTATACCCATCCTTAATAAAAAAACACGTCTCATTATATTAAGTATAAACATGACAACTTGATTATCTGAGCCTTCAACATTTTTAAAGAAAATTATATAAACCAAGCGATTCCAGAAATTGAAAGCCCTGTCCTTAAAAATCCCAAACATGTAAAAGACCATGGATTTGGTGACTGCCGGCAACATAACAGTTACTCATACAAATGCGATTCTAAAAAAGTTTATCTTCCCTTTTAATTGGTAATTTTTATGTTAGAGAAAGTTGTATTCACGATAATAGTGATAGTCAAAACCAGTTGTCAGCGCTCCGAAGGACTGGGTAGTCATTCTGTTATTATTCTTTTACATAACAGCTGAAACAAATTTCAAGTTTTCACTTATGCGTTTTCTTTTTTATTTTAGCAAAGCAAATAGTCCGAGAAATTCGTAAAATAATTGTGCACATCGTGTGAAAAGCATGAAACTTGGCATGCTAGCTGATGAATATATTTCATTTTATCTAAGAGTGGGAAGCGGGCTGTGAAAATCAAAATGGCTGCCAAAATCCAAGATGGCCGCCAAAACTTACAGTACTATAGGAAAATACTGAGACGACTGTTAAGATAGCATTAAAATAACATATTTTGGCATATTATTATATGATTATATCAAATATCAAATAAGCATGATGTAAAAGCAAAAATAAAATCCAATATGGCTGCCAAAATCCAAAATGGCTGCCAAAATATTATGTTTACGAAACAAAAACGCACTACCACTGAGCATTTTTTGTAATTATCTTGAAACTTGGCAAATAATTGTATACAATCATACTCAGCTTCCAATAAGAATGACAAATTAATAAAAAAGTCCAATATGGCTGACAAAATCCAAGATGGCTGCCATCATGTTTTCATAAGTGAATCACGCGACCATTGGGGTTTACTTTTTGTGTGAATATTTATGAAATTTACATAATTAATGCATAAGTGTTCACTCCTGAAATAACATATAAGTGTACACTCCTGAAATAACATTAACATTTGTTAATAAAATCAATTAGTATGGCAAACAAAATCCAAAATGGCCACCTTAAAAGATAGATGTAGTTTTACATATTACAGAAAAGTTATCATTTCCAAAAAATGCCATATATCAAAGTTCACTGGACCAGTTCTGACCATCGAATGTTTTATATGCATTTATATATATGTATGTATGTTAAAACAAAACTACAAAACAACATCGTTTAGTGGATACATACTGATGTTTTACATATTTCAAGTGTCATTTCAATTCTACCAAACAGACCTTGATATTTATTGTTCGCAGTCACCACTACATTTACACAGCGCGGTGCATTTTAAGTTTGCCTTTTAGCAACTAAGTATTGATATATCAGAAAATCGAGGAATATATTGATTATGACAATGATGCAGTCATATCATGTAAAGCAGCAAATATTGTTCGCCGGGATATGTTCAGTGGTAAAAACTGTGCTTTTAATGGAACATTGCAAGAAACTTGCTAACAAAAGGCTATACCAAAATTCCTACAGACTATTGTAGAGATGATCTTAGGGGGTTCAAATATTAAGACTAGGACATCGAAAGTTGATGAGTTTCAATCCGCCATGTCCAGAGCACAACTTATGATATTTAACAGCACATCTACTCGTCGCAGAGACACAACAAAGAGTGTGTATAATTGCAAGCAACGCGAACCATCTCTACCAATATATGTAGGACTCATTGTACATGCAGAGACCAGAAAGCGTGGTTTTGTGGATAAGCTTTATGATCTCGGTCTGTCAGTCTCGGTGATTCACGCTGATTGCAATTATACACACTCTTTGAACAATGCATCATTGTCATAATCAATATATTCCTCGATTTCTTTCAAGGCAAATCCTACATCATCATTAAATGCCAAAAAAACTTCTCGGCCTTCATTATATGCATGCATGTCTTTAAAATGTGCCATGAGTCTAGTTTTCAATCTTGTTGAGTGAACTGCGAAATGTAGATACTTTATGCAAGGATGACCCATCTCATTTATTTCAAATAAAACATGTGTTATTATCAAGAAGAGTTGCATTTGCAGTGCTCTTCCGTGTAACTTTCATAGGTGTTGCATCACTGTATACTGATGCAGCCGCTTAGTTGCCGTATCAAGCTCTCGGTCTCTGAACTTTACTCTGCATGTCTTATGCCATTTACCTTTGTTCTTTGTCAAAGTATCAGCTATGGATGTTTCCCTTTTCAAACTTTCCAGTTTTAAAAGTACTGGAAGACAAACCCCTGGTTCTATGAATTTATAGATATTATCACAAAATGAGGTATACTCCTTTCCAAAGCCTGGATGAGTAGGGTTAAGGTTAGCAGGGCATTGTAGGGGTTCTCTTGTAGTTTCTTAGCATATGATACAGGGACGCCAATTGATTTCAATACCCTCCTTATCTGTGTTTGAGGCATCATTTGAAAAGTTAGTAGTTTATAAGCACATTAAGTATGTTATTTGTCCAACAATGCAATAATCTATAGCAAGAACATGCAGTAATAACCTCCACCAACAAGAGCTGTCGGAGGACAGCAACGCTCGACTATTCAACAGCCTTGTCAATTGAATGAATGCAGAAGTTGAAAAAGGGGCATAATTTTGTAAAATGCAAAATAGAGGTATTGAACCTCTGTACTGCATGTCATATCACGACAGTGAACAAGTGTGTGAAGTTTCAATCCTTTCCAATTTGTAGATACTGAGATACCAGCTTACATACAAAACCTTAACCAAACACTGCTAAGTCGAAAAAGGAGCATAATTTTGTAAAAATGCAAAGTAGAGTTATGGGACCTTCATAGTGCATGTTAGATCATGACAGTGAACAAGAGTGCGAAGTTTCAATCCATTAGTGGATACTGAAATATCAGATTACGTACAAAAATTTAACCAAAAACTGCTGTCGAAAAAGGGGCATAATTTTGAAAAAAAAGAGTAGAGTTATGGGACTTGCTTAGTGTATGTCAGATCATGACAGTGAACAAGTATGTGAAGTTTCAATCCATTCCCATTAGTAAGTACTGAGATACCAGCTTACATACAAAACCTTAACCAAAAATTTCTAAGTTGAAAAAGGGGCATAATTTTGTAAAAAAGCAAAAAAGAGTTATGCAACCTGTGCAATGTAGGTCAGTTTATCACAGTGAATAAGTGTGTGAAGTTTCAATCCATTCCCACAAGTGGTTACTGAGTTACCAGCTTACATACAAAACCTTAACCAAAAATTTCTTAGTCGAAAAAGGGGCATAATTTTGTAAAAAAGCAAAATAGAGTTATGGAACCTGTACAGTACAAGTCAGTTTATCACAGTGAATAAGTGTGTGAAGTTTCAATCCATTCCCACAAGTGGTTACTGAGATACCAGCTTACATACAAAACCTTAACCAAATCGGGACGCGGACGCCGACCCAGACGCAGACGCCGACGCGGACGCCAAAGCATGGGCGAGTCCAATAGCTCTACTATTCTATGAATAGTCGAGCTAAAAACTAGGTCTACTACTACTACTATTGTTTCATGCTGAAAGTAAAAAATGAACACTAGTTAAGGCTACAGTTTGTAGTTATCCAAACAACAAATGGGTAGAGTGCTATATGTTAGTAGCATACACGAAGGATTGAATATATACAGATAAATACATGAGCTATAGTAGGTAAACATATACTGAAATGCATGGAACTATGTGCACTGCATGTTAGACTGATGTGAAAATTATACAGTCAGGGTGTTAAAACGTATAGATAAACAGTTGATATATCTTTGATAGATTTACTTGGAACAGAAACTATATTTGTTATTTTGAATTGCGGGAACATGTGTCAGTATTAATGAACTTTTTAAAAATTTGTTTTAATATCAAATCAAATAGTTGATATATAACAATTTAACTTTTATTTTGAATCCATACAGCATAAACAGTATTTCTTGTATACTTCAGTAACAAATTTCTGTTAATAGTATACTTCAATAAAAGGTTCTATTAGTATTTATTCAATAAAATTGCATTTTCATTTACTTTGTTCTTGAAATATGGTAGAAAACATGTTTTGTTTATTTGCCTGTGTACAAGAGAGCATTTCAATTAAGTATTATTGTTAACAATGCATTACTTCCACCTAAAGTAAACAATGCTTTGTATTTTTTGGCAGCCATCTTTTTTTTTGGCAGCCATTTTGGATTTTGTCAATACAAATGATAGACTTATTCCAGGTATTATATTATGATATTCTACTAATTCCCATGTGCATGCTTTTTGCATGTTTTACATAGCTGTTTAATGATTTTCTTAATTTTTTCATAAAATTTTGAATTATGGCGGCCATCTTGGATTTTGGCGGCCATTTTGGATTTAAGACGCTGCTTCCCACTCTTAAATGAAGAGTAATATATTTATCTACTACCATGCCAAGTTTCATGCTTTTCACAAAAAGTGCACAATTCGACCCTTTTTAGGAACGGATTTCTTGGACTAAAACCTGTGTTGAACTTTAAACCGGCCAGTAGCACAAATTATTAATAGGCGATTTATATAGTCATGTGTTACGTATAGAGAACACATACATTTCCATTTTTTTATTTCTAATTCCTCAGGAAAACGTTTTTGTATAGCAAATGCGAACATCCTATCGGATTGTTGGCAAAATTTACTACCAATGATTTATGTTTTTTAGCTACACTGTGAAATATTTTCATACATGCTATTTTATCTTCAGTTCTCAATATAGTGTAAGGACCATAGTTCGATAACTATGAGCAGAGACAGATTTGCTTCTTAATATTTTACTGTGTAATTACAGCTCTATTTGAATAAGTCGTCGTTTTCTACGTGGTCTCCTTGAATTTTTTTGAGGATCAGACCTAACTACTATGGTATAAACGGAGAAATACATAAAAGTAAGCCGATATCAAAATTTATTATTAAATCTATATTTATAGTCCTTTCCATTTTTCTAGATGTAGTCACATGATCAATGATAAAAAGTCATGCTGACTCGAAGGCGGAGCCAAAAACAGATATTGACCGCCAGCTGTGACGTCATCACGGTTTGACGTCCAAATAATGCGACGTCGTACACAATTTTCCACGAAAAATGACCAAAGGCTGCAGATATTTGTATTTAATGTTTATACTTATGAGTAGGCTGGATTTGATAATAAAACAATTGTTGCCTTTTAAGTTCGGTAACATATCGACCTCACCAAAAGGCAATAATTGTATAGTATATACAGGAATGTGTGTATTACGTTGAAAGCAGTTTAAAGCATTATAAATATTATGATAATTGTTTTTATTAAACAAACGGTCTTGTAATCAATTTGTTCTTAAAAAAATCATTTATGATATATTCAAGGAACAGCTATAATAATTTCGAGTATTTCTGTGTATGCTTTATAATAATTGCGTCAGTGTTTCATCTCATTTTCTATGCAAAAAGATGTGCAGAAAATTCACAAGAATTTATATTCAAAATTGTATGAATAAAGTTCTTTACATTACACTTATTCAAGTAAGATAGATCCATGCTATTTCAAAAAAATAGAAATGACAAAAATAAATGCTCTTATTTAGGAATTCGAATCAAGGTTTGGGATGGTAACACAAAGTTAAAAGAGACCAGAAGAAATTACGTTTGGTTTTAAAAGTAGTTAATATATAAATAAGTCATATAAGAGATAATCTTTTCCAAATGTAGAACTGTTTAAAGGTTTTTGAAATTATGCTTTTTATTTCATTTAACCATAGGCTTTCAAAGACTTAAAACATGTCTACGCTCTTGTTAATAGTTCTTTTAACATAGAAATTAGTATAACTGATCTGCTGTTCAGAAAATGCGGAATGATACATAAATGTTTTTATGTAAAGCAGAAAAGCCGAAAACTGTCCATTATGTGAAAGAATGGACAAATCGAGGCGCAACGCGCCGAGATTGTCCCTTCTTTCACATAATGGATGGTTTGAGGCTTTTCTCTGACTTAAAACACGGTCCTCACGAAAAAAATCAAGATTGTCATGATATTATATAATGTCACTACCATTGTTCTCTTTGAGGCAAAGACAATTCATTGATTTGTGTCTCTGTGCTAAGTAAAAACACCAAGTCAAAGAGATCTGAAATTAGATTGCATATAAATATTTATTGCAATTAAAAGTTTTTTAAACACTAATGATATTAAGTGCTGATTCTTAGGAAAGTTTTGAACATATCTCGTTTTGTCATATTTATGAATGATTTGAGGTACAACTTAAAGTAAACTTGAACTTGGCCGTATGATGTATGTATCAATAGTTGTCAGTGCTTTGTTCGTGCTGAGTTTGCAGTTTATAGAAATGATGGGCCCAGGAGAAGACATTCTAAAATGTATGTATGTATAATGTATTTTATATCATAATTGTAAAACAATCGTTCTTATGTCAATTTTATTAGAAGAAAATTACCCGTATTACATTTTAAATTTAGATCTTTGCTAGTTATGACTCGTATCTCGTTATTACGAGAAAATATTTTGTTATAACGATAAATAACATCGTCATTGCCAAAAAATTGTATTGTTAAAATTAAAGCCAAATTTTCTGGTAATACCGAAATACTGAAACGTACAGTAAAACTTTAGGAAACTTGACGTTTTTCTTGTCTTTTTTATTTAGTCCTCGTAGTAGAAAGGTGAAATTACACATTTCTGGGTAGGACTGCAACAAATGTCAGTTATGGCCAAAATAAACCAATTTTACACGGAAAACTGCATGAGAAAAATAGGGCTGCAACATTTGAAAAAGAAAGGAAAATTGTGTTTTCTTTTGCTCGACTATTCAAAGAATAGGTAGAGCTACTGGACTCAAGTTTGTTTAATTTTGCCCATTGTTTCCTCGTTTAGGATCCATCCATTATTTCATCCGGGGACCATACGCCGCTTTTCATGGAATCGCTATCTGTGCATCATCGAAGGTTCCATGTGCACCGCCGTATAAGTATATCTGCGGATGTCTCTAAAATACATTTTGGTACTTGTAAAATGTGGAAATGTTGAGTTCTGCTCAACCCAGGGCTAGATGGCATGGACGGTAGCTTGCACTTCCGCTACCGTCCATAAACAAACCGAGCCTGCAACATTCTCGTTAATGACATGTTGGGCGACCTGTGGTTTTCCACTTTTTTTTATTTTATCTACGAGTCTGCGTCCGCGTCAGCGTCTCTATTTGGTTAAGGTTCATCAGCAGTGTTTGGAGATCGTCCTTCAGGTGAATATTAATTTCTGAAATTTATATCTCATAGACCATTACCATTTATAATAAATATACTGAATTGTTCAGAGGAAGTAGGAAATACTTTATTCAAAGGTAAGATTGTTAAAGAATGTGTATTTTGTTTAATATCACATTCACTTCGACTGTAAACGTTCTATTTTGTAGAAAATACCAAACTTCTTTTTCAAACGTATTTTTCTTTAATTTTGTTTTGGTTCTGTGTGCAACATATTTTTCTGGGTACTCCCCAGTAATGAAATATGGTTTACTAACATATTCTCTTGAACATAGCAGTATTTTTTTCATTTTGACAGCTCTACTTTCAATTTCATTTTGCAATTTTTGCAACGTTTTGAAATGTGCATGTTCTTAACATTTTCAACACTGGGAGTACCTGGAGAAATATGTTAGGTACACAATAAGTATAGACATAATGTCAAAATATTTTTGAAAAGGAAGTTTGATATTTTCTACAAAACAGAATGTGGACGAGCAAAGTACATGTGATATAAGAGAAAATTGATTATTTCAAACATAACACTTCTCTTAATAGACTCTTCTACTTATTCTGAACAGTTTGGTATACATTTTATGAAAAACAAAGGCTTATGATGGCTAAAAACATAAAACAAAAATTCCACTGAGGAACAGTTTCAAAACACTTCATATGAACCTTATTCACTGTGATAAATTGACTTACACTGCACAGGTTCAATAACTCTATTTTGCGTTTGTATAAACGTATGCCTCTTTAATGACTTAGACATTTTTGATTGAAGTTTTATATGTAAGTAGGTATTTCAGTACCAACTAACGGAAATGGATTGAATCGTCACACACCTGTTCACTATTCTGATCTGATATGCAGTGCTCAGGTGTCATAACTCTACTTTGCATTTTTCCAAATTTATGCCATTTTTTTCGACTAAGCAGTCGTTGGTTAAATTTTCGTAGGTAAGCTGGTATCTCAGTACTCTCTAACGGGAATGAATTTAAACTTGCACAATTGTCCCTGTCATGAGCTGATATGCACTGCACAGGTTCCGTAACTCTTTTTGCAATTTTACAAAATTATGGCCCCCTTTTCGACTTTAATATTCATTCAATTGACAAAACTGTTGAATAGTCTGGCGTTGCTGTCCTCCGACAGCTCTTGTTTTTACATTACGTTGCCTATTTCTATTTTCAACTGAAAATGCCATACCAGGTTTATATCTGCGATACTTTTCTATAGCGATTCAGTAGTACACAAAGAGGACTTTACTACTTTCTAACGTTTGAAGATTTAAACTAACATTCAGTAATTACTTATGGCACATTGTTTGATTTTCATTTGACTGATAATTTGTGGGGCGATTTGGGTTAAAATCATACGTCCCACTTCAGCGGTTTCTTTTATTATTGCAGCTACAAATTCTGAAAAATAATCGCTGCAGTTTATATTTCGAGACTTTCGAATTTCATAGGTTGATGTTCTCACATCACTCAATTACAAGGTTGTTACTATACCTGTCCATTATTAACCAGTACCTGTCCATTCTTAAAGTATCCATTATTTTAAGAATGGACAGTTACAGGTTAAGAATAGACAGGTATAGTAAAATAATCGTGTGTATAGAGCGGTATCGGTACAATAACCTATATAATGGACAAAACTAACAAAGGATTACATCAGAACCGTGTGTGGCAACGTTAAATGTCGCAACGTCGCTAAATGTCGCAACCACCTTTAAATGTCGCAAGGCTGACGTTAAATGTCGCAACCACCGCTAAATGTCGCAAAATCGTCTGCCGCTAAATGTCGCACCTTTAACGTTAAATGTCGCAAAAATTTGCCCACCGTTATATGTCGCAACACCAACGCTAAATGTCGCACAGCAAAATAAGGTAAGTTAAACAGTCTTTACAACTTATAGATAAGACTGGGTAATGCATGCTTGATTTGGGAAGGGCTGAATTGACCTTTCACTCTAATCTGCACGTTTGCTTTTCAGTGGTTCCGCAACATACATACGTTATATATTTCATATCTAAAGGTTTGAGCACTAACGTGGTACTCGCCACAGTACTAGATTTATTTCAGATCTGAACTATGTAATTCTATGGAGTCCTGTTTAGCTCATGAGACATTAAGCTCGCGGGGGTCGGGGTGGGGAGGGGGCACCAGTTTAAAACAAAAGCGTCCCCGGCGACGTGCGGTAGGTACGGGCTTCCTCTGTCCGTATTTGTGGAAAAGTTTTTGATATACAGGTATGAAATGTTGGCCTGTGGTGCATTTTTTGTCTATTTTTTAGGTACGTACTAGAGGGGCACTCCCCTTATTTTAGGTGGTTAGGGTCTTTTCCCATTGACAATTTTGAAATACAAGTATGGAATGCTGCAATTTTATTGTAATTTTTGTTCAAAATTTCGGGGTATGGGAGGGGTTATCCCCGTCATTTTCGAGGGCTCAGGGTCTCTCCCCGGGAAAGTTTGAAAAACAGGTATAAAATGGTTGCCTCTGGTGCATTTTTTTTCTTAATTTTAAGGTACTGGATTTCTTTGTTTGGAGGTTTACATTTAAAGTCATAAGGTAACTATCAAGCTTCAATGGCGGAGAAAGATCCTATGTGGCTCTCTGTACATTCTTTCAGGTAAAGCGGGAATTTTGATATTATTTTACCTTTAGTCGGTGGTATATAACGGTGGGCAAATTTTTGCGACATTTAACGTTAAAGGTGCGACATTTAGCGGCAGACGATTTTGCGACATTTAGCGGTGGTTGCGACATTTAACGTCAGCCTTGCGACATTTAAAGGTGGTTGCGACATTTAGCGACGTTGCGACATTTAACGTTGCCACACACATCTATACCTATAGATATTATAATATAAATTCTAAACCCTGCGTAAAACTGAATATATTACAAATGACGTCACGCACCCGTTTAAAGATGATATTCTTTATTTTCTGTTAGCTAATTGACGTTGAAAATGTTTCTTTGTTATAAGTATAATAAATTCTGGAGGCTTATGTCTTTTTCCATTGAAGTTGATAAAATTTCTTCATTATAATGTTTCGTTAACATATATAGCTAATGGATAAGGTTCGAGTCTTGCATGAGGCAGGTCGTGTTACTAATGTGTTAGAGCTGCTGTAATGACATATAGATATAGTCGTCAGTAAAAGCTCATCAGAGCTTATGTTTATTTCGTGTAGTCTTCAAATTCAAATAAACCTTATCTTAGTCTTGCGCACGGTATTTTGACTAGGGAAGCTGTTTAAATTCGGATTTTTCTCATTTAAAAAAGAAACGCCACTTGTTTAACAAATCTTATTTTTAGCTCCTCTGATTTTGAAATAAAAATTCTACGAGGTATTCTCTTCACTTAATTGCGAAATGCTCTTCGTTTCTTTTTGCCTTAACATACGGAAAATGATTAGTTATTTACTTTGAAATAGAAACATCAGTTACATTAATAATCGTTACTCTGAAGCTATCATGAAAGGATATCGAATTTTCAATTTCAATTTCTTTCAAGAATCAACATTCGTGCGAAAATGTTTTGTGAAACAGGCCCAGGTCCTTTATGTGAACAACCGTGGTCAGTTGAGCAACCTTACCTTTGCAGCACTCCACTTTTGTTGAAATATTATTAAGACTATTAAAATACAATCGCTATCTATTTCAGACTAGTCTCAAACCTAGAAGATATAACCTTGGATCAAAGTAATTATACTGGCTCGCAAACATTCAGAGGATTTCCCAGCTGCACATTAAAATGACTAAAAGGTAAATCTCTGTCAAAGCAGGAAAGCTAACAAACGATTAAAAAAGCAGTCTGGCTATAGACCTGGCAAAACAAACAAACATACACTAAAAATATATGAACTGAGTCAGGTTTGAGTCACATTATCAACTGCACTTGTTGTAGCATGGGCTTCATATAAATCATTATTTCCCTTTATTTGCTGAACATTAATGATTCGTGTCTGTTTTGAACCAACAGTCTCATTGTGAACCATCTCATGTTCATTTTGGGTTTTCTTGTGTTCACGTCGCCTGTTTTCCTCTAGCATTGTAACTGTTACATCGCTGAAATAAAATTTTGTTTTAAGTGATAAATGCCTAGCACTATGCTACGTTTGTAATTGCTGAAGTCGACAAAATTTTGACTCATCTCGGCCACATTACTTAACATCCTATACTGAGCAACAGGGCCAATACAATCCCGTTCATTGTACAGAAAGGACAAGTATAATTTCAATAGTTAATTGATTCCAGTTATGTATGCATTCATGCATAAAAGTATATAATCGGATAACTTACTTACATTTGTCCTACATGACCTTGAGATAGTGCAGGAAATACCTTCCTTTTGCATGGACGAGCACGCTGCAATGCTTCCCTAAAACGATCACAGAATGCGCAATAAATTATAGGATTTGTTGCGCAACTGAGTTTTGCAAACATTGTCGGAAGGACCTGAGCACTAGACGGTACTGGCTCCGACACGAGATTCCAGAATGTAACTATTGTATATGGTGTCCAGATAACAACAAAGGAAGCCACCATTGCCAAGCAGATCTGAAAGATATGCGACAAATTTGCAACAATATCATATTTAACTGAATTCATTTTCCAATCTGGCATTTATCATGTTTATGTAGAAACAGAAAGCATTTAACTTAATAATAATCATAAAACCTTAGGTATGAAAGAGTATGCTGTAGATACCGAACATTTTTAACATATTTTTATGAAAATGAAATAATATAAGGACCACTTTATAGTGTATGTACAAGTTCAGTAGGTAACAGCGTTGGTCTACGGATCTCGGGGTCGCGAGTTCGATCCTCGGGCGGGGCGTATGTTCTCCGTGACTATTTGATAAACGACATTGTGTCTGAAATCATTAGTCCTCCACCTCTGATTCATGTGGGGAAGGTGGCAGTTACTTGCGGAGAACAGGTTTGTACTGGTACAGAATCCAGGAACACTTGTTAGGTTAACTGTCCGCCGTTACATGACTGAAATACTGTTGGAAAACGGCGTTAAACCCAAAACAAACAAACAAAAACAAGTATTGGTAACCAATCTATATATTTTGAGCAAAACGTGTTTAATTTCACGATTATTCAGGTTCATGGCTTGATACAAGCATGTCATAAGGATAACAACATAATTTTTATTATGAATTGAAGAAAAGTAAAACACATGCACGACAACAATAAAATCAAATATGGAACATCAAACATAATAAATGAATGTTCACAAGTAAATATTGAAGATGATTAACATTTTATGTATAGTACAATATGTCTAATTAAGATAAGACAAACTGTATAAACCGATACAAGATATTTTTTTTCTTTTGTCATTCATTATTTAACATTGGCTCTCTACTTCCTAGTCAGGTTAATATTTTCTTTTGAAGATTTTTTTAACAGAAAGTTAATCATCTTACCCACGTCATATGTCTTGAAGCTCTCAGTTTTGAGTTTCTCGACATTTTTTCTATGATAACTTCCATGTCAGTCCTCTCGGAATGCCACTGAATCGGTCTGGTTCTACAAATTAAAGTATAACTAGAAGTGTGTTAATCTAAAGAAGCAGTCTTTCCATTAATTATTTTTAAAGATGGGAATGGTGTCTCCGAACAGATCGAACGCGATCACATGTGAACGCGTTATCATTAACCCTTATCATGCTGGACACGACTGATTCTGCCTTTGCGACCAGTGTATATCATGATCAGCATGCAATTCAATGCAGTCTGATCATGATCTACACTATTCGCCATTTATTCAGTATCCTTTTGA
The DNA here is from genome assembly GCF_021730395.1 of Mercenaria mercenaria. Classification (NCBI taxonomy): domain Eukaryota; kingdom Metazoa; phylum Mollusca; class Bivalvia; order Venerida; family Veneridae; genus Mercenaria; species Mercenaria mercenaria. The sequence goes on from NC_069368.1 coordinate 19,883,442, forward strand.
TAAGCACACCATTTTAATAGTCAGTTTTACTGTCCAAACTGAAAGATGAACATTCAAGTTTATTATAGAAATTTAGCTGGGTTAAGAGACGGACATTTGTGAGGTCAAGTGGAGGACAAACGACTATCAGTTCCTATCTTTTACAAAACTGAATAATTTATAATTGTAGTTTGAAAACGGCATTTTATCAGGTAATATATAATTCTGCCAAAAACATACAGCACGCATAATCTCATTTTACAGACTTTTGAAATTAGATCCGTAGCTTTGTTACAACACTAAGGAATACATTAGAATGCCTAGTGCAATACAGTGCATGCTTGAATAAAGAATAATCCTTAATAAATCTATAAAAGACATTATCAAAAAGATCAATCAATGCCTTATATAACAAATTAATCAATAAAATCCGGCAGTAATAATATTTAATTATCTTCGGCATGATAAAAGTATACTGTAATCGGATAATTAATTGAGAAGTTCTATTTATAAAATCGCATTTATTTAGACATAATAACATTAATAGAACCATGTTATTGTGCTTTTTTACATTTTATTGTCAGACTCATATGGAAAAAAAGAGAAACTGAAACCTTTTTGTTAACCTTTAGCCTGCTAAATATCTAAAATGGACTGGTCTCATTCAATCTGGGCAGTACCACTTATTATTCAAATGGGTGTTCACTGAAAATTTACCGACTGAATAGTGAACAGCGCAGACCATGACAGATCTTGGTCTGCACTGATCGCAAAGGCAAAATCACTGGCCGCCAGCAGGCTAAGGGTTAATGTTCTATTTTGTGTATCAGAAGCTCTGTAATTGTTTGTGAAGAGACAATAATGAAAAATGAAAGTCTGTGTTGGAACATGGATGGTCTAGTTTGTAACTTTCTTGCATACCAGACGGGGATTTCCGGTATTTTTACCGGTGCTGGAAAAATCCATCTTACACCCCGGGGTGTAAGATGACTCTCGTGCTTTAAATGACGTATTACGAACTACATATATGTAGAAGATTTATGTAGTTATTTATACTTTATTTCGAAAAACGGAATAAAAATCAAATACCTTGACAGTTCCTCTCTGTTCCTGATAGTATATTTCTCGATTAAAAACACGTTATTTTATCAAAAATTCACAACGTTACGCTGGAACTTATAAAACAAAACCGGAACTAAACATTGTTATTTGTCTTTGAAACGTCATGACGTCTTTCCTGTTTACAGACGTTGATTTCCCGCGCTTTGTTTAAATACGCTGCTATAAGAAAAAGTTCTAAAAAGAAAGCCGTTCGACTGATTTTATTTTTATTATTTTATCTTGATATCGGTATGCAAGAAAAAGATTCTGTCACTGGTTATAGGTGCAGATGGGAATATCCGGCTCTCGGGTAACTGTTTAGGCGGTAACTCGGTAGGAACCTCGTTACCGCCTAAACAGTTACCCTCGAGGCCGGAAATTCCCATCTGCACCTATAACCAGTGAAAGAATCTTATAATATCCTTTAGTATAGATTTTCTTATTTGAAGAAATGTTACTCTTAATTAAATTTCAAACACGTGCTTATGACAAAGTTTGAACTTAGGTGAAAATATGTAATGAAAGTTATATAGTAAAATGGTTTGGAAAGCTTAACCTAGGCCGCCGGGTCAGTTATGTTAATATTTAAAAAAATGGATTAGACCATGAAAAAAACAAAACACTTTTTGTACTAAAGTTGATCTTGAAGATGAAGTCAACTAACTAATACCGTAGTTGAAAGTTAATTGAAACTGGCGTACCTTAATTGAAATGACGAAAATACCGGTAAGTCAAGTAAGTAAGCCTTATAAGATATTGAGTTTTAAGAAATTTAATTGGTAAAATGACATTTATATTATAACAGTTGTTATGACAAATAAAGGGCTAGACTGAAACATAAAACTGTTATTTGGTTTGCTTCTCTCACAAACTATAGAAATACGGCAAATTGGCCAAGCGATGACTCTATACTTCTGATTTACACTACGAAATTGAGGAAAGCTGTGATCTAGCAGTTATTGTATCAGCACATCTAATCGGTGGTGAGTAGTTCGCTCCCCACAGGGATCACAATCACACTTTATTTGACATCAGTACTTGTTTGTTCAGATAGTTGACACAAATGAGACTCAGATAAAGTTTACTATCTAAATTTAATCGAGCTTAAATGATAAGTATAATTGCTAAAATAAATCCCAGCGGAAAAGAGAAATACGAACACTTGTCTCAGAACATCGTGAAAACTGAGTATGTTTATGACGGCTGGAACAAGCAAATTTCAAGTAGGCAAAGTTTACCTAAAAAGGCTTGTTTTCAAAACGTGGTAATAGCAGTAAATAAAGATGAAGACTGGCACACAGTAGCAGAAGACAATACACAGAGAATTGTATGTGACGTCAGAGGTAGTATCCCCGTACCAGTTCAGGGTACAAGACGTTTGGAATGGCTCATGCCCGTAGCTACTCCAGCCAAGCAGTGGAGCACCGGTCCATAACAATGCGTATGCAAAAATACATGACACCCACAAAACGATAAACTTTCCACGAATGTAACACTCTGCAAAGAGACAAATAATATCTTTCGATATAAGAATTAACACACGGAAAATATATAGGGGTTTTGTTGATTAGAAATGTTGCACAAGCGATTACTTTTTAAGAAGACTTCTTACAGTCCTTACAAGAGCTCATGTGACATACTTTTGGGGTAGATAGAAAAATGTCAAGCCTGATTTAAGAAGACTTATCAATGTCCAACTGATTCAGTCAAGTAACACTCAAACATTATTGGACAGACTGATACATGGAATTATATATGGGCTGTAATCAGGATGGCGTCTAAAATGGTGCCCGAAACAAAGAACTAAAGAACAATACTTTACACCTTAACATTCGTACATTCATGCACTCACTCAACATATGTACATGTATTACGCACTTAAGAGGTCGCTTACTCAACACTGTACATTCATGCATTCATTTGGTCACTTACTCAGCAGCCATACATTTATGTACTCACTTGACCAGTTATTCAACATTCATACATTCATGTACTCACTCAACATCATTACATTCACTATGTACTTATTTGGTCACTAACTCAACATCCGTACACTCGTGCACTCCCTTGGTCACTTCTAAACATCTATACATGCACGAAGCCGCTCGGTCAGTTATTCAGCATGTATTATGTACTCACTCAGTCAGTTGCACCACATTCATACATTTATGTACTCTCTTAACTTACTCATTTGATTTGCAACTCTCAGCTTCTAGCTAGTTTCACCTTGAACAGAGATTTTATTCATACTGGTTTTATAAAAGCACATTTGAATATGTATATTGTCTCCTGTAGTTCTAGTTAGAACGGTCATTTACAATACAATTGTTTTATGCTGTTTGTAAATGAATGAGACGTAAATAAACTATAAAACCTTAAATTAACGTAAAATACATTTTGTTGATGAAGCGTATATGTTCATCAATTCAAATGGTCCAATTTACTTGTGCTATCAATTTGTAAGTTTTATTGCCTAATGTATGATTGCTGTTTAACCGCATCGTAAGTTCATTTGACCGCCATCTTGACTACAGCCAATATACCATTTTCCTCAATAATGCCAGAGTTGCATTCAATAATTTTATAATTTTGAATTGTACATTGTCTTAGTTTCCAATATCAAACTTAACAATTGCTATCTACCCTCAAACAAGATTCATAGGAAATCCTGCATCTCTCTTGGGGACTACAGTGTAAGTAACATTCCTTTGTTGTGTAAGAACATCATGTGTTCAAGCTAGTAGAAATCTGCTCTTGTGACCATTTTATCAAATAAAATACTCTTTATATTGGTGTAGTTCAGCTTACGCATTTTATGAATCGACTGCGAGAGTTTAGGCTTAACAGTCAAACCCTGACCTCATTTCAAACTGGCCGTACTGAATGTACCTCCTAGCAGCCTATTGATAAAAACATAACGTGTCGTGCTCTTTATTTAAGGAATATGTCTAATTGTATAAAACAGCTCCAGTTAAAAAAAACAAAAAACAACAAAAAGAAAAACATTCGTTTTCGTTTTGTTTTACCTTTACAGAGTAACTTTCTTTAACTTTATTTCTCAAAATGAAACATCGACGATATCATAACTATACAAAACTTCTTAGTTACAAGTGTTGGTAAGAATGTATACACATAAAAGCATAGGATACTGTTTGGTGAAAAAAATAAATGAGGATTATTCATAGAGACATAAAACTTTGCACTTGCATATAAACCTGTGAGTGTTCTTACCATATTCCGGTCTACAGACTACAATATATCGTAAAATGGCAAGGGAACATAGTGAGTTAATGGTACACATCGTTGCAAAGTACACAAGAAATCCAGTTACTACGCACGTAATTTCATCAAAGTACCATCTGAAATAAAATGTTTAATGTTTGCCGAGGTAATCCTATACTGCATGTACATAATACATGGGTATGTTTTGCCTTATCGTGATAAATAAACACTAATATATATTATTACTATAATATTCAATTTTTATAAATCATATGTACTATTTATTGCTTAACTTACTAAAACTTGCTGCTGATCTTAAATTTCTGTTTATGTCATCATGTTTTTAAAATATATAATCACTCCCAAAAGTTGGAAAATGTGTGTGGAATTTCAACGCCATAGAAAAAAAAACTAATCAGACAAAGATGACTATCTTTTACATAAAACTGACAATTTCAATCAGATGAAAAAAATAATAACTAATTACATAAAATGATTACCTTTTACTGTAACCTGACACAGCCGTTAGAGGATAGGCTATAGATGCCACAACCAGGTCAGATATTGCTGTTATATACATCAAAATCGTGTGCATTCGAATAAAATTCGGACGTCCAAAAATTAAAACAAAAAGCACAAGAAGGTTTCCAAATCCTGCAACAATTCCTGCAAATATAAAACGTAATATGTGTGATATTTGGACTTTGACAGTGAAGAAGTGGGTGTCCAGAATGTTTAAATTTAATGTAGACCAGCACGTGCTAGACATAAGACATATGCTGCTTTGTTACGGAATCCTGTTTAGATTATTTTGCGTGACGTCCGTCATGTTTAGGTAGACGCACGACACAACTCACGACAATTAGATACGTTGCGCAACAATACAAAACGACGCACTACAAGAAGTGCGACAATGTGACATGACTCTCTTTACACGAAACGACGGGCGACAATAGAACGAGACAACCCAATATTAATTCCCTGCGTCGTGTCCCATTGTCGTGCGTAAAGTCGCATACCATGTCGTATTTTTGCGCGCCGTGTCGTGCGTCCTGTTGCGCGTGGACTTAAAATACAACGGACGACACAAGACATAAGCTACACAGGATTCCGTATTTAGTTGTTCTACCTAATTATCTTGTAACAATATCTTAAAGCAAACAATCGGAGAGCAAATTGTCGCAAAATACACGTTATTTCAGGTACAATTGTTGGAAAATTTCTTATAATTTTCAAAGAAAAGCCATTTTATACCTTTTTTTTCTATATGCAGACAGTCATTATTTTTAAAGGTTATGTGTGTGGCCAGCTTGGCGTTTTTCCTAAGAATTTGTCATGGGATTTGCTATAGAATGAAGTATACTACTAGTTTCTTTATTTTAATGTCATATATAACATAATGACGATGTGTTACGATTTAGAAAAGTGAAACTCTTTTAGGACTTGATAGATATCTAGACAAAGTATTCATATATTCGGATGGTTTCCCAAAATATAGGCTGTTTAAAGATCTGCAGGTTATCAATTAAAGAAATAAAGCAAAACATTATCTTTGATTTATAAAAATGTCATACAATGACAGAAATGGGATATATTCTTGCCAATAGTTTATAGTTATAGTATGATCATAGGAAAGAAACGTAATAATTGTACAACAAAGAATACCTCGGAATTTTGTAACATTTGTATCCAAAATTGAATGCTTACAATGTAAAATTATGTGGGAAGACAGACAGATATCAATGTATATTCTATCTGATGGTCGAACAAGTTTGGCCGAAAAGAAGTTATTACTCGTTTCATGGCATTGCACCTTTGATTCACAAGTGTGCCTAATTTACATACCGACCGAGACGTTTATATTGTGGAACTGCAGTTACAGAAACTTCGAAAGATATGACTACCACCTCTCTTCGCTTAATTCCCCCAGAGAACGAAGCCAGCAACGCGTTAAAATTTTCTTGCTATTGTGTGCTTCAGTGCTGTACTTTATCTAAAGCGTAGCCATAGGTAAAATTTCTACACCAAGGGATTTTTTTCTGTATGTTTGTGTGTATCTTTTTTATTTAACACAAGACTTTTCTATAGGTTATTTTTTTTTATCTATTTTGATGGAACTTTAAATGGATCGTGATTCTAACATGTCAATATAACCCTCTTATCCAATAAATCAGTTTTATTTAATTATCGGAGAATCAAAGCTTATTACCGGCATGATTACTTCTGTACTTTTATGGAACACTTTTGTACAGTAGCGAAATAAAATAGATATAAGCACATAAAATTTCACCTTCTGAACAGTTATATAAAGTTACTACTTAAGATGCTTGCTGCATTTAGATATGATTTGTTCACTGGGAACTAAACGTGGAATGAGTGACTTTTTTAAGGAAATATCTAGGTGCGTCTAACTGGCGCGCACAGTTTTTAAGTGATGCTTAAATGGTGCTGCATGTTACATCGCGCTGAAAATTTGGGTCAAATTGTGCGTTCCAGCTTCGATTGGTATAACGATAATATCCTTAATATCCAGACTTTGTCACGGGAAAGAAAGACCACTTGAATTGCTCAAAAGAACATTCACAATCATACCGGAGGATTTACTAAAGTATCGAAAATGACTGAGGCGATGGTGGAGTCATGTTTAAAAACTTTTAATAAAAATGCTAACCTAGATGAATGAAACAAAACAATTTTGATGATTATTGAAACAATTATTTGAAACAATGAATTGAAGGAAATGGTCGGTAAATACCTTTGCAATACTTGAAATGCCACCGTATGTTCAATAAAATATCATCAAAAGTAATATCCATGTTATTCAAAGTCCAAAACCATAACGCATACAAACGTGACTAATCGTTTACCAAATCTTACAAGTTATTTGGTAAAATTTGTTGGTACAAGAATACATAAAATGCAAACTGGATACGATTGACTGAAGTTTGGCGTCATAACTTCGACAGCGCTACTTGAATACTTTCCACCAATATAAGATTACGTGCAAGAACTTTATCACAATTTTCATAGTTCAAAAAGGAGCATAAGTTTGGCTAAAACGCAAGTCAGAGTTATCTCATGATGCAAAAGATGTGTGGAGAATCTGAACAAAATTGGTCAAGTAGCTACTAATGGGTACAATTACATACTTTTGACAAAATTGGCAATTGACAAAATTGGCAGTTTGACAATACTGGCAATTAACAAAATTGGCAGTTTGACACAACTGGAAATTCTGTTTCACACCTATTTTCGAGCAGAGAATTTTTCTGTCTGTGAGATTTAGTCGGTATATACTTTTGCAATATTTATATTGCCACCGTGTGTTCTATCAGATGTTAACATGTTATGTCCGAGTCATTCAAAAAGTGACATGCCGTCAGAAGTCCAAAATTATAATGCATATAAATTTAAATAGTCATTTACCAAACCTGACAAATATGGTTTTGATTACTTTACGATTAAATAAGCTGATACTTTCAAAGAAAACTGACTTAATTTTCACTCCACGTAAAATGCAAATTGATTATAGATGACAAAAATTCGAATTTATAATTTCGTCTTAACCATAGGGGCGACATGATGTTATTGTAAAGTGGTTTCTCAATGGCTTACAGAAATAGAGTCAGGCTGAAAAGTTAGCAGACTTTTGAAAACTTGTGAGCGAGTTTATATTTTGCTGTCTCGTGGAAGAAATATGCCACCATATATTTGAGCCAAAATGTCTCTGGATAAGATTTGACTGCCTGTATATGTACATGAAATGTGTAACATGTTTTAAGTAAAATTGTGCTGTACTTAGTCAGATTGAAGGTGAAATGTAATCAATGGACCTTAATATGATCTAAATTAAAATACATTTGTACTGGTATACACTGGAAGGAAATTATCTCTCTTTAACTATTTTTCTTTTGTTTCAATTTTAACTGCTAGAATGTTGCATTATTGGCGTTTAAAAGTAAAATGCTTCTCAAATTTTCAAATTTTTCATTTCAGCTGGAACTATGTCATATAACGATTTTCGTTGCGAAGTGATGAAACTCTAAATCGATATATATATTGTTTATTATAGTCTCATCCATTTACAAACATTAGTAAATACAAATATACAATAACATCTATATCTGCAAATGGTCATTCTATTACAGAATTATAAGAGACTTAAAATAAATTCATATTATTGACAGTACATGTTTCAGTTAAAACCCTATCTAAAATGGAAAGTTGATGTTTACTAATAAAATACATTAAAATTATCACTATCAAATATATGGTAGACTGATTACTGCACTCATATAGATTAGTGCTAGTTTTACGAAGATTAAAAGTCCATTTCACTAAAATTTCTTATTTATATACTTAAAAAAAGTATGTTGTTAAGATACGAATAAAACACTTTTCATCTAACACCAGTTATGGATTTCAATTATTAAAACCATCACTATTACACTACATTTGCATACTTTAACACAAAAACACCTAACCATTTTTGTACTTAATTCTACCATCATATTCTTTAAAATAAGCTTGAGTTACAATACCAATTTATGTATATTACTTGGTTAAAAATCCAAAGTAAAATGTGCTATATATACAGGAAATCAGTTCTTCTTTTTAAAATATCAAAGCAGGTTTTGGCAAACCACCGTACAATACTCTTATTTGTAAATATTTCTTTAAATTTTTCTTCGTCTGTTATGGTAGTGAAATTTTCAATATTATTTGAAGCATATGTAAATAGACTTTCACGCAGATCATCATATAAATGACCGTTCATCAAAACATGAAACTCATTTTCCACCTGATTAGTGCAAAAAGGGCAAACCCTTTGATCAACATTTAACCTTTCGTATCGTCCCGTTTCTATTCTAATTGGGGCAGTACCTATTCTAAAATTTGCAAATGCAGCTCTATGCGTGCGGTGGAGGATCATTTTACAATAATTCTCTACCAAATATTCCTCCTTAATTTTTTAATATGTACGCAATTTGTTCCCTCCTTCTACTGGGTCGGATTGGATTATTAACAATATTTTTCCAAGATGTAACATAACTTCTTATGCTAAGTTTTTCAATTTTATCAATAAACAAAGCCTTGGAAATATTAGTACTATTACCTATGTCAGCACATCCTAACTTATCAAATAACTGCAAAACTCTGTAATTCCAGTTTTTACATCTAGAACCGTTCTTAGTCATACAATACATAAAAATTCTATAATTGATTCTAGATGCAGGCATATAACAAATTCGAAACCAGTATGCAGAAACACAGGTTGTTTGTCTCACTGTTGTTGGTTTCCAAGCCATATCACCTGCTACCCCAGCCGCGGGGGCATGTTTACGTGTTCCCATGTAAAGACACATGGCCCTGTGAATAACAGATTCTATACAAGTAAAATTTTGCGTACCTCAAATGGCTACCCCATAAGAAATGACTGACCACACCATTGAGTCAAACAACCTAGTAAACACATTGTATGGCATTCCACCAGTACTTTGAAATTTTGCTGTTAACAGACCTAGAGCCCTGCTTGCAGACTTTGCAACAACAGTAGCGGTTACTTTATAATCAAGAAACTGGTCTAACATTAGACCTAAATAAACATAACTATCTACTATTTCTAAACTTGTTTCTACACATACAAACGAATACCGAGTACGACTAACACTTTTGGGTCGGAAATGCATTATATTACTTTTACTCGGATTGATATACAGTTTATTTATCTGGCACCACTGATGCAAAGTATGAAGCATAGACTGTAGATCAGTCTCATTTTCAGCTATAAGCACTATATCGTCTGCATAAAGCAGAATGCATACTTTTTCACCATTACCTATATCAATGCCAAGCCCTAGTGCTTGTAATTGCAAGGCTAGATCATTTACAAACAAATTGAACAGAATTGGTGAAAGGCCACATCCTTGTCGTAGGCCAGATTTTACCTCGAAAAATTCAGAAAAACTTGAGTTGACTTTAATGCAGGCTGATGTAAAATTATACAGAGACTTTACTGATTCATACATCTTGCCATCAACCCCCATATTACTAAGCTTCTGCCAGAGATGGTCCCTATCGACAGAGTCATAGCTTTTCTTAAAATCAACGAAAGCAGTGAATGTTGAGAGTTTCTGTTTCATTCTTGTCTCAATAAGATTTATCAAAGATGATAAATGATCTAATGTGCTTCTTTTTTTTTCGAAATCCGTTTTGTTCATCCACAAGTTTATCATAAGATTCTGCCCACACGGACAATATCTGGTTTAGAATAGAATTATAAAGCTTATACATTGTAGTAGACAGTGCAATTCCTCTGTACAACATAGGATCTCTAGGGTCTTTTGTACTACATTTTAGGATAGGATTAACAATATTTTTACCCCATTCTCGTGGAATTATTCCTTTACTAAAACATACATTAAAAAGAACGTGTAAATATGACACAGAAGTATCATTTTTAAAAACTTCATAAGGTAATCCATCAATTCCTTGCGACTTTCCATGTTTTGACATTTGAATAGCTTTTCTAACTTCTAATACAGTGATATTTCTATTCAATATACTATTTTGATTTACATTCTCTAATGTATTATTATTAGCAGATACATCAGAACTGAGTTCGTTTGTATTATTTGAACAATTTAAAAGATCAGAAAAACTATTTCTCTACTTGTCTAAGACTTCTTTTTCATCATTTACAATTGTACCATCTGGAGAAATAATTTCCATACACTCTACATTAACATGCGAGATACCAAATGAAACTTTACTTTCATGTAAAAAAAACGTGTTTTTTCCGGCACGTTGTCTAGGCTGAGCGTTTAGCTTCGGATTCCTTTTACATGTACTAACGCTTTTTTCCTGTATCAGCAAGCGTTTAGGCAACTTGCCAAACCACAACATTCAGTGTAATGACCGGTGGATTGCTTTTAAGCCATATAAAATATGAGGAATCCTTGCTTTGAATATTAACGCGTAGGATCGTTTAAGTCTACATATAACTGAGCCGCGCCATGAGAAAACCAACATAATGGGTGTTCGACCAGCATGGATCCAGACCAGCCTGCGCATCCGCGCAGTCTGGTCAGGCTCCATGCTGTTCGCTTTTATAATCTATTGGAATTGGAGAAACTGTTAGCGAACAGCATGGAGCCTGACCAGATGCGCAGGCTGGTCTGGATCCATGCTGGTCGCACACCCACTATGTTGGTTTTCTCATGGCGCGGCTCAACTGTTTGCACACAATTTACTGTATTTCAATAGTTATCACTTAATTTTGCGGGATGTGGCTACGGCACCTCTTTAGCAGTATTTGACCTAAAACGTATAAGGTGTCATTTGTGTTTAGCTTACTATTACATTTATATTTTATACTTTTAAAGGTGGTCAGTCACATTTAAGCATCATTTTATAACATTCTTCATTTTAGTATTTTCCGTTAGAGATGTATTTAATGAACAAAAAGGCCCATTACATAGAGTTACATTTCTTTTACAAATGAATATTTTTATCATTTTATGAACGTTTTAATTACTGTCCTTTAGTAAGAAAGTATTCAAAAGAAGACTATTTCTTTTGATTTCAATAAAATTTCTAGTTTACATTTGCATTTGAAAGGCATTTGGATATTTCAACAATCTGGACCAAAAGGCAATTTTCAAAAATATGTACGTAGCTGCCAAATTAATTTATTTCTAATATATCCTGGTTGCGCAATCAATATAGGCAAAGTGAGATAATACTGATTTTACAAACTTGCATTTCTAATGAATTTTGCCTAAATAAATATTTGTGAAGGTAAATCTTTGACAAATTAAAAAAAAAAATAGTCCTTATATTCATATAATTCCTTAGGCAAACTAAGTATGTTTATTGAATTTATACATAGTATGACAAAATAACCCTATCTTGGTTGGGCAACCAGGATAGGAAATCAAGTTTTTAGATTAAATCCAGTTTACATCATATATATGTATAAAGCACCCAGTAAACACAGATAATTGCAAATGAACATTAGTTAAACTTTCCAAAAAAGTCGATTACATGATCAAAATCTGATTTACCACTTGTAAAACCCAGTGCGTAGTGCTGTTATCACGCGTAGTTTTATTTAATTCCATATGTGTAGTCATTTTTCGTACTTTCAAATATTACATTTGGGTCCTATATATTTAATGTGTAATATGAATATAAAAAATACTTTATGTACCATCTGCTTACAATTACCTACCAAGTACAGTTAGATAAACTCCTGTACATATGTAAGCCTCATCCGAGAGTAGCTGCTCCATAGTCATAGCTTTTCAAATCCTAGGGATGATTTCTTTAAACATTGCAGTCTGAAAGAAAACATGTTTTGGCATTGTTGATTTTTTATTTAGAACAAGTTAAAGACACTGGCCTCTAGATATTGGCTAAAATATTCTTTCTTTGAAACTGAAGTTAAGTCATATTATGAAAATTAGAATATGAGTTTTTGTTTCTAATTTATCGTAAAAAATGCCATATCAAGAAAAAAGCCAGAGTCGGGAATCTAACCCGGGCCGTCACGGCAATTAAAACTTTCTTGCTGTCTTTATCAATAAACCCCGGAGGAATGTGGATTTACAGATATTACACTTACGGCAGTTTACCTCGAGTAAAGCGTTACAAACGCTTTTCAATTTCAATGCAAAAATTAGTAAAAACAATTAATTCGCATGCTTTTCCATAACTTATAGTATGTCAGTAATTAAGTTTCAAAGCTTTCTTATGGAACATAGCATTAATGTCCCGATCTCTCTCTTTCTCTCTCTCTCTCTCTCTCTTGTCGTGCGATATATGACCATTTTGTGTCGATTCGCCGTAAAACCCAACTCACTCACTATGTCGTGCGATCTGGAGGCTACTACTTTTAATATTGGTCGACGTTAAATATTGCACAGGATATGTGTAAACAATCGTCAGGATATGTAGAGAATATGAAAACATTTGTCAAAAAGTTCAAAAGAAGCATCTGTGCACACAAAACTTTCACAAAATATTTCTATAATTATAAAGGAACATTATTTTAACAAAAGTAATGTTGATTGCCTTGTGATGTCATCTAATGTTGCCGAAGACATTTTGAAAACTTGATAGCATTTGGCAACCTTTAAGGAATCTGCTTTGTAATACAGGCAAACCTTCAACCAAAAATTATGTTAGATGTGGGCAAAATGTGACAAAATAATAGCTAGAGTTGTGTAAATTGTCTTGTAAGGTCATTTTATCATGCCTAATGTATATCTGATGTTGGAAGGTATTTTGCTCGGTACTTTCGGAGAAACTTGCTGACATGAAAGAAAAAATGTGATGCTGACAAAGTCTCCGACGGAAAAGTGGTGACATTTTCAACCATTTGTGAAATTTCAAACATTCAAGCTATCATAGGACCCGTTGCGTGTTTTTTTCCTTATTCAAGCATCTGTTAGGGGCACTGACCTCTAGATTTTGGCTAAAGATGATTTTTCGTAAATTGAAGTTTCGTCATAATATGAACATTAGAACCTGATCTTTTGTTCCTTAACTACTTTAAAAATGTCAAATCGGCAATCGATCCCCAAGATAACAAGGATGAATATTCAACATGGGAAGCCACGTTCTAAAAACGCAGCCTACCTAAATGTTATCTAGTACGCGGACGCGCACACTCATATAAAGTAAACACACAAGGACAAAACGAACAAATAAAGGAACACAGTGGGGCACCGCCTTAGAACGGTCAGTGGCAAAACCACCACTGAGGAGCTTAAACCGGTTTATGGTTCACTTGACAGAAGTGTTTTTAAATTGTAGTTGTATTTTGATTAAGTTCATTGAAATCTTCAGCATGAATGCACGCTCTTGCAAACCGAATTATCTGAGAAATATATATACAATAAGATGTTGCCTGTGGTACATTCCCATCTAAATGAGGGAAATTTACAATATTAAAATTAAATCAACCCTCTTGTCATAAGCTTTAGTATGTATAAAATTGTCGTAAATAGACAGATGTAAATCTAGAAATGAAGCAGTAATATCAGAGTTGTTAGTTTTATTAAAGTTCAACCACCGTGGATAAATAGTATCAACCATTTGAGCAAAAAGAATAATAATCCATATTAAGTATATCATCTTGATAGCGTCATTATATTATTAAATGCAGTAATGCTCCGCAGTAGTAAGTAATTTCCTGCGTTCTTTACCAATACAATCCGGAGGAATACGTACTTGTCAAAGGTGATGATAATTATATAGCTTTATAATTAAGGAAGTTTACCCACAAATACCCCGTCACTAACACTTTTCATTCTTGAATAGAAAAAATTGTCAAAACAACTGTAATTCTTACGTGTTTCTTTCACATATAATCTGTCAGTAACATTTCAAACCCTTTTTAAGAAATATCACAATAACATTTTAATATCTAAAACATTTTTGTTGTAAGATCTGAAGGTCAGTACCTTTTAAAAAACAATAAAATCTTTGCTTTTGATGAAACGTTACTAATATGTACTTATTCAAAAAAAGTTTTGTCCATGAAACATGTCTATCTTTACATCATAACATATTCCTTCCGGAGTTCACTTACAAATTGTTTCTCTTACCTAGTCACCATTATATCACATATATAACACCTTAAGTTTATTAAACAGATGTTTTATTTAAATAATTTCTTAAACTCAAAAAGATTGTTTTGTCAATTCTGGTGAAGGTGCTCTTGAAAATATGATGTATAAAACTCAATATGTAATCTTCAATCAAATAATCTGGAAAGTAGATCCCTCGGAATCACCGAGAACAAATCAAAGTCAAAATTGCAAAACCCTACATGAACGTCAAATAAATTTCACACCAAAAGTGATATAAATACTTACCTAATACTGTTTTGTCTCTGTCAGAAATTTCCATACGTAACAGCGTCGTTCGCAGGATATATCAGATAATTTATACAATGCGAAACTTTATATCAATATCATTTTGTCCAAATTCAAACAACAGGTTGTAATAAGATTCCGTTAAAATATTTTTTTAAGTTTTATCAACTGTGAAATAAAAGAAATGTCATATCTTGCAATTATGATAAATATTATACAGACAAATGTCTAGTAAATGGTTTCCATTGGAAACAACAGTTAAAAATCGCGCTTAGTACAACAACAATGCACTAAAGTGAAGAAATTATCAGGAAATTAACATTGACGTCACCGGGCCACTGAGAGCAATCACCGGTGACTGCATGTGACAGTATGGTTATATAAACCATCTGATAAATATTCTTATCTCCCTTCTTTTTCTCCATAAAATACAGATTGCAGCTAATCTTCTTACAAGAGTATTATGATACGTCAATATCACGTTTATTAGAAATTAGGCGATGTTTTACAGTGAACGTAATTGTATTATAACACAGTTCGTTTGTACCAAAAGTTTCTGAAAGTGAAATAAAATCTAGAAATGTATGTTTAATATTATCTAATATGTTATCAAAAATAAAGTGAGGCGTTTGGTGTGTGAATTCTATGTTTTCACATTTATTGTGACTTTGTTGTATAAACGTTGTTTGTTACGTTGTACATGAGTTTCCAATAAATCTCAGACTAAATCATTTTTATTGACATCCGATTGCAATTAATTTATACGCATGTACAGTTTGTCAATTTCCAATAAACTATAAATGAAATAGGCGTTAAGTTGGTCTGCAGTTTGCAGTTCGCAATTCGAATTGCAAACCGCAAACTGTTTTGCATTTTGCAGTTCGAATTGCAAACTGCAAACTGTTTAGCAGATTGCGATTCGAATTGAAAACCACAAATTGTTTTGCAGTTTGCGATTCAAATTGCAAAATGCGTTTTTATTTTGCAATTCAAGATTTGTATGAATCGCGTTGCTTTCCGAGAAAACTGTTATTGTTTTGGGCTCTTTAGGATTGAAACTTTAACAATTCAATCTAATTTGTACATTGTAATATGAATTGCAAACTGCAAAACATTTTGCATTTTGCAGTTCGAATTGCAAAATGAATTTTGTATTTTGCGATTCACGATACATATGAAGCGCATTTTTTTAGGCTTTGAAATTTAACATTTCACTCTAATATGCACTTTGTAATTTAAATTGCAAACTGCAAAACATTTCGCATTTTACAGTTCGAATTGCAAAATGCATTTTTATTTTGTGGTTCAAGATATATAAGGACGACAATTCTCTTTCTAAGAAATAATCTATTATTTTTTGCCTTTCAGGCCTTATTATTGAAGATTTCAATCTAATTTGCACTTTGTAATTTGAATTGCAAACTGCAAAATATTTTGCATTTTGCACTTTGCAGTTTGAATTGCAAAATGAACTTTTATTTTGCAGTTCGAGAGATATATATAATCCGCAATTCGCTTTCCATGAAAAATGTTAATATTTTGAGCAACTCGGGCTATAACATTGAATATTTCAGTCACATCGTTTTTCTTTTCTTCGATTTGCGATTCGAATGGCAAAATGAAGTTTTACTTATTATTCATTATATATATATGAATTGTAATGTTTTGAGCTTTTCAGTATTTAAAAATGAATATATTTCAGACTTTAAAATCGAACTTTTCAGTCACTTTTGCGCTTTGTATTTTTAATTGCTAACAGCAAAATATTTTGCGCTTTGCTATTCAAATTGAAAAATGATCGCCGTTTAAGATATAAATTAATCGCGATTCGCTTTCCGAGAAAGATGTTAATGTTTTGGACTTTTCAGAATTTTTAATTCAACATTTCATTCTCATTTGCGCTTTGCATTATTAATTTTCAAAATGAACGCATAGATAACGCACGTTTTTTTTTCTTGTTATAACATCTGCAGAATCCCAAGGGATCGGTTGGTGCCCAAGCTCGGTAGACGAGGGCGAGAGTAGCAACGTATCCCGAGGGATATCTGATGATGTTATAACACGAAAATATAATGAACACGCGTTAACGCAATTCTAGCATAAAACGCGCATATAAAAAAATGTTTTAATAACATGTGAACACGAGAACACGTTGTTCAAGAAATTTATACCGCGATTTGCTTTCCGAGAAAATGATTTTCAGGCTTTAAAATTATTCCTGTGCTTGTAGTTTCAATTGCAAACCGCAAAATATTTTCCATTTTGCAGTTCGAATTTCAAATGCGTTTTTTTCAAATTCTGGTTAAGATTCAACAAGTTGTCTTTTTGGCGATGCTAGGAAAAGAATATGGGCTGTGTACACTGACCTCAGATCAAAATCAAGGCCAGTAGGTAAGGTTAGTTTAGTTTACTCGGCAAAGAGAAGTATGAACGGAAAAATTGTGAAAAATGTATTTTCACATTGGGACTTTATTATGTGCAGAAACACAAGCATCAAGTGTTTCTAGTAACAATGTACCCCAGTATGCTGGAAACCGTATAAATGAATCAGTTGCACAAAGCTATGCCATTTCTGACTCCCCTTAAATACCAAGGCAACAGAAATCAAGATCCCCGCCATCAAACCGTGGTTAGAGCCAACGAGCTCCCACTTGGTACGATCAAAAAAGAATGTCTGGATACGAAATCAAGCGTCCGAAGTCCCAAGAAAAACTATCTTTGTCGACGTAGCAGACTTTAGCAAAACCCCAATAGGACAAAAGGGATGGGGGATGTCTAAAGTATTACGAATGACTGTAATTTGACATTTGCCTCACTGAATGCTAGTTACTTGAAACAGAATCTCTTTTTTCTGTAACAAAAACAAATATGAATATGTATGATATTGTAGATATTGAAGGTTATTTGCGATAATTTGCATATATTTTGGAATTATTTTGCCGTTTGCAATTCAAATTACAAAGCGAAAATAAGATTGAAAACCTGAAAAGCCCCACCCAATACCATGTTTCTGAGAAATTTCATCAAAGTTCAATACATATATTGAATCTAATGTATAATTTCATTTTGCAATTCGAACTGTAAAATGCAAAATATTTTGCAGTTTGCAATTCAAATTACAATGCGCAATTGACATTGAAATCTTTAATTCTGAAACGCAAAACAAAAATTCATTTTGCAATTTGAACTGCAAAATGTAAAATATTTTGCAGTTTGCAATTTAAAATTATAAAACGTAAATAAGATTGAAACGTTAAAATTTCAATTTTGAAAACCCCAAACAATACCACCTTTCTGAGCAACTTCATCGCAGTTCAATACATATTGAATCATTTTGCAATTTGAACTGCAAAATGCAAAATATTTTGAAGTTTGCAATTCATATTATGCAAAATGCAAAATATTTTGCAGTTTGCAATTCAAATCAAAAAAAACGCAAATAAGACTGAATTGTTAAATTTTAAAGTCTGGAAAATCCCAACCACTACCACTTTTCTAAGAAACTGAAAAGCAGTTTATTACATATATTGAATCGATATGAAAAAATATTTTACAATTCGAACAGCAAAATGCAAAATATTTTGCACTTTGTTATTCAAATTAAAAGTTTCAAAGTTTATTTCATTCTCAGTTTGTACATACATAAAAAAATCATGATTTACAAATCGAAATGTACATTGATATCCTAAATTCTGAAAAGCAAAATAAAAATTGTAGTTTGAAATTCAAATTACAAAGCGAAAAGGACATTGAAATACTGAATACTGAAACGCAAAATAAAAATTCGTTTTGCAGTTAATATAAATGTAGAAATTCTATTCTCATTAGTATGTTTGATTGTGACCTTGTTTTATATGTTGTATTGAATATATAGAAAATATGCACATACACTTTTGCAAAAACGTTTTAGGCGTAAGGTTACAAACACAGAATTCTTTTATCTATGGCGAACTAGGAAGAGTGCCACTAATAAATCAAAGAATATTACGGATAATTAACAAAATCATATTAAGAAATATTATTGGAAACATCCAAACATACCAAAATTTATAGAGTTGTTAACGTCTGAAAACAACCTGATTCAGAAAACTCTGTCAATATTTGTATACAAGGCATTTGAACTCCGTAGACCTATATATTATAACTAACACTTTTCTCCTCAAGACATAGAGCATTATGCTACATATTGATTTTTACATTAAAAACTACCGCAAATTTGCATTTATATATTCATACGTGCACATTTCTGTTAACTGTTTAACTTAATAACCTTTCATAAATAATAGAAAGTTTTATGTCAAGTCAGCGTAATATGTTACACTGTACATCATGAAACGACATATTTTTGCTTTCTTTAAAGTTGTTTTCTACTTTAATTATTCATTACAGAAACTGTGGTCTACCAGAATAGAGACGAACATGTCACATTGTATGTGAAATTTATATGCATGCTTATTAATCTTATATTAGAAAGTATATTTTGCTTTAAATTGTGTATCATGACATATTTTGTTCAGGCACATTTATGCTATATCTTACTAAGCATTTATTTAGATTTAAGCATTACAGCTTATCATATGTACGAAACATTAGATGGATGCAATGAAAATAAATGACAAAATGAGTCTTATCAAAATAATGAGAGGGTAAAAAAACTATAACTGTTTGAACACTTTAAACAGTCGTCTCTTAAAAGATTTGTTTTCATAGACGATGTAATAATGTCTTATTAGTGCTATAAAACAGTTCTATTATCTTGATCCGCGTCTAATATGACGGTATATACTGTTGTCTCAAGAGTCTATAAGCACCACAAACTAGCATAAAATTGGAGTAAAGTGATTCAGTTTAAATCACAAACTTTTGACTTACTCATGCCTTGCATCAAATCAAATTTACCGTGTCCTGTCTTCAGCTTACTCCTGGGCCCGGCTTTTATTTACAAAGTTAATGGCCATTTGTTACCCCTTACATATGATCTTTTCATTAACCGTGTCCGCAATTGCCTCGCTCTAAGTGGCTTAAACTCTTCGAAGATAGCCAGTAATAGTTTTCGTAGAGGCGGAGCGAGCTTTTGTTACGCAACTGGCCTTCCTACGTTGTTAGGTGATTGGCGCTCCTCCTGTTACCAGTCATACATAGACAATGGCGCCCAAACACGTTTCCAAATTATTCGTAGTATTATTCGTGTTAGGTAGAGTCGACAAAATGTAATATTCTATAAGTAAATTCTAAGTGTTACGGAACCTTTAAAAGAACTTGAATATCAAAGTACCTGTAATATTTCTTCACTAAATGTACACGCAGTTCTAAAGAAGAAAAAGGGAAATATATACATATAATAACATTGGCGTAGTCAATTTTGAACGCAGGAAGTGTGACCTTTTTGTGATCATTTTCCCGCGCTTAGATTAAAATTTGTTGCAAAATGCATAATTATCTCAACATAATTAAGCATAAAATAAAAAGAAAATTTGTTTGTTTTTCGTGAATATGGAATATATCTCACCTCAAAGTGAGAAAATGTTCACATTTTCACTGGCGCTACGCGCTCGTGAAAATATTTGAGATTTTCTCACCTCTAAGCGAGATATATTCCATATTCACGAAAAACAAACAAATATATATAACGTGAACCGCAAAATAACAGTTCATTTTGCTATTCGAACTGCAAAATTGATATGTTTTGCAGTTTGCAATTCAAATTACGAAGTACAAATTAGATGGAAATGTTAAATAATAAAGCATGAAAGGCAAAAAATTACAGAATCTTTATTTATAAAGCGAATCGTCGTTCAAATATATATACCTTGAACCGCAAAATAAAATTCATTTTGCAATTCGAACTGCAAAATGCATAGTGTTTTGCAGTTTGCAATTCAAATTTAAAAGTGCAAATTGGGTTGAAATGTTTAATTTAAAAGCCTGAAAGCAAAATACAGAACAGAACAGAACAGAACAGTAATTTATTGATATAACTTGAACATGTACAGTTCATCGTTATAAGAACAAACTATACTAAACATGCATAGCAATGCGAGAGTGAACAAAACAAAAGAACATTCAGTTAAAATTCATTCAATATTATTTGCAGCGTGACCTGCCGTGAGAATCAAAGACATATATGTAATAGTTTCTAGATAATATTCCCTCAGGGATAATCTTTCTTCAGTGATTGTACAATATGAGATAATATACGAAGGATACAATGTACACATTCATTGAATGTAAAAACCGCAACTTTCTCGGAAAGCGAATCGAAGTTCATCTACCTATATATAACTCGAACCACAAAATCATTCATTTTGCAATTCGAACTGCAAAATGCAAAACTGCAAAATGGAAATCAGTTTGCGGTTTGCATTTCGAACTGCAAAATGCAAACTGCAAAATACAAATCAGTTTGCCGTTTGCATTTCGAACTGCAAAATGCAAAACAGTTTGCAGTTTGCAATTCGAATTGCGAACTGCAAAATGCAAACTGCGGACCAACTTAACGCCTATATAAATGAAATGTATCAACAAATTATTTTGCAACAAATGTGTTTGAGTTTTTTTTACTGAGGTCCGATACATGTGAGCGGTGCAACACGTATGTTTGATTCGTGTTGAAATTGTTATAACAATGCATATTGCCAGCATTGGCGCTAAATGTTCATGTATACGTACGTGTAATCAAACACATGTAAAAATGGCGACGCTTGAAGATGCCGCGGCGCACGGGAAAGTCGTCAGATTCTGTGTGGAATACGGAATAGCTCCGCAGTATGCTCTTGAAGAAGTTGTAACGTGGTGAAAGGCATCAGGATATTTCACGGATAATTGTTTGTAAGTTGCCTATATAAATGAAATGTATCAACAAATTATTTTGCAACAAATGTGTTTGAGTTTTTTTTACTGAGGTCCGATACATGTGAGCGGTGCAACACGTATGTTTGATTCGTGTTGAAATTGTTATAACAATGCATATTGCCAGCATTGGCGCTAAATGTTCATGTATACGTACGTGTAATCAAACACATGTAAAAATGGCGACGCTTGAAGATGCCGCGGCGCACGGGAAAGCCGTCAGATTCTGTTTTGAATACGGAATAGCTCCGCAGTATGCTCTTGAAGAAGTTGTAACGTGGTGAAAGGCATCAGGATATTTCACGGATAATTGTTTGTAAGTTGCCTATTTTTGGCCTATCATCATCTTTTTACTCTGCTCTTAGTCCTGTTTAAGTCGGTTTTATGGAACTATTTTATTTTCGTGTTTTTTTGCTCGGCGCGGCCGCGTTGCGAAAAAGAATTAAGATGTTTGAAAAACGTAGCGACTAACTGTTAAAAGGTTGACCACTTAACATATGTCTAAAATAGTTGGGTCTCTTTAATAAAATATCTTATTTCCCAAAAACACAGTTGAGCTGGAAAAATCCAATGAAGCAAACTTTTACGAAGTTTATAAACAACATTCCCATAAAACAGGGTTTTGATATACCTTTTCACAGAAGTGATTTTACATAACTATGAAATCTAAAACATTTTAGAGACATAATGACGAGGTCGCGGTGCGAAAAGACGTTTATCAGTGTTCTTCTGTTAAGAATAAGTGTCCGCCATTTGAGTTAAGATTCTTCGGCAAGATAGCGGGAGGGATTCCGTCCCGAGACCCGCGAATCAATAAGTTTTCAATTCACTCTACCCGCATTTCAAACTTCATGACACTCGTGTTTTCGTTGCCAGAGCCGCGGGATGAAAATGCGGAATTGCACAGATCAGTAACACTACTTAAGCCTATTTGGCTCTCACAATATTTGGCGATTTGATAACATGGCTTGGAATGCTATTTAACTTTGTTGCTTGGAGATTGTATTCAACTTATTACTCTTTCAGTTAGTCCTTGATGATAAGGGCTTTAACAAATGTTAAACTTACCTTATCTTGATGCTAATAAGAAATATTATCCCGTGAAAGTATTATGACAATCTTACTCAAAATAAGGTTTTTATCAATGTCATCTGGAAATGAAAACAATCAAAAGTGTTCCCGAGTTCAAACATTATTCTTATAGAAAAGATCTTTAGTTAGGTTTGTAAATGTAATTATAAATTCTATGCTTCAGTTCTCCATATCTAAACAGAAGTCTTGCGCCTAGTCAGTAATTAATGGATTTAGGTTTGTTATTATTATTATATTTTATTGTCCTTTATGGATCGTAGAGTTCATTCAATTCCGCTTAAGCTGGTGCTAGTAGGCGTGTGGGTGTTGCACATACCATAAACTCAATCAACCAAGTCTGCTATTATTTTGATTGCCTGCATTCTATGTTTCCAAAGGACCTTCGTATAGATTTTATAATTCATCCACTATCCAGAATATTTCCAGATATTTTATATACCTGTTCATTTAATTCTTGGTGTTCCTTTCGTAAAGATGAAGAACAGGCAGAAATAATTCAATGACATGTGATATCATTACCAATTAATGTAGTATACATGCTATTATTTGAAATGTATTTCATTGCTAATAGATACCAGTCATAACTTCATCCTAGCAATAGACTATAGACAATGATATGGGTTTAATTCGATATATTTGCTCCTTTGCTTTTTCTATGCTTCATACTGTTAGGTACCTTTGATAAATTGTTTGATTTCATTTTTCTGTTATAAAACGGGTATAACGGGAATATATGGGTTCCACAAACGTTGAGTAAAATTAATTTTGACCTAAGTAATATTCTATATTAGGTACTAGTGTAACATTTATATAACAATTTATTTTAGGATATGTTTTTTCATCCCCTATCACGATTAGTAATATATATTTTTGTCTCTCTTGTAGAGCAATTGGAAAGGAGATACACCGCTGTTATCCTTGATCTGATCTCATAACAAATGAAGAACATCATGAACATTTCGCATTTCATAACTAGCTATCATTTATTGAAAAATAGTTTTAATTAGAATGTTAATTAATCTTTAAACTAATATGACCTCTACAGTAACACGTAATTAGAGATTCATTATATTAGAAAGCATGCAATCAACGCCAAAAACGCAGTTGAAAACTGGAGATATTTCAAGCGACGTCAAGTGTAATATTAGTAGTAGTATCATATTGTAGTATATTGATGATACCTGTAGAACTTATCTTGCTGGAGGTAAGCCTGATTTAACATTCTAAAATGATAATTATGAAATTTGTCATTTCGTAACAGCATGCCAAGATCCTATAAGACCAGGTCCCAATTTCACGAACAAAAACTTGAGTAGTCCATTAGCTAAGTCTGTTATTTCAAATGCTTGCTTTTGCTCTTTATGCGTCTTCAATGTTGACTTTTTGCATCTATATCAGAACCTGATATGATGAATGTATGGATCAAAACACAACAATTCTGAATTTTACAGAAAACTTAGTATAGAAATAAGAAATATTCTTAAGCAAATACTTGAGTTTGTTATATCGTGCTTAACAGACTGAACAAATACTATTAACCATAAAAATATAATTTTATATGAATTACACTATTCAAAGTGCATATTTTAATAGCCTGGAGAGAAACTAGACGAGTGCTTAAAAGTGATTCAACGCGGCGCCGCCATGATTTATGTATTTAAAAATAACTACATAAGTAATATATCAACTAATAATAAATAATAATACCAAAAGTAACACTAACAACCTAAAATAAGCATAAAATCAAGCAGCTAAGCAACAACATAGATTTCAATCTTACTTGTTCTAAGTTTATCACACATGTATATCTGTGCTCAATATCATATTACATAAACATGACATGCACTGAATCATACAACAAAGCTTTCATTTCTTATCGCATTACACTCGATATATATTTCGGTTTCCATGGAGACAACAAATATTTCATTTCAAGGTTCGAGTACAGCACTGTTTAAACTCGGCAAGTAAAACATAAACCTTGTTACATATGTTTTGTGTGGGTGATACCAAACAAAATTGTTCATCGGCACTCTTGCATAACCGCCTTTACATTTGTACTGACACATCGTGCATATAATGTATGACAAATATCTTTATGACGTTAATCAAAGCTATTTAATATAACGCCGTAAAAATTGTTTGTGTATATTTAAAAAATAATCAAGGCCTTCGAGTGGTTTATCGTCTGATTTACCACGGTTCAGAATTCAGATGCGTAGGAATTGAATCACGAGGGCGTTAACCCGAGTGGTTAAATACTGAAGCATCTGAACGATGAACCGTGGTAAATTAGACGATAAATCACAAGAAGGCCTTGATTGTTTTCATTCTGACATGTTCATTGATATATTTTAATAAATATTATGCTGGGCTTCATTTTGCGAGGAGGAATGTGGCGGACGTCATGCGACAATTTGATCCTGTTGAGTCTCGAATAAAACCTGAAGTATATGTATAATGCAATTAAGAAGAACACAGGTTCGTTCATTTTAATAATCTATTGGTTTAAAAAGTGTCTTCTAATTCTAATGTCCAGTCTTTGTCAAGTATTGTTTTGATTTTCAATCGGGCAACCTCAATTGCTTACTAAAGTCATTTTAAATTACTTACTTAGGTCGGTTTAAAATAAGAAAATGATAATGTATTATGTTTTACCAGCTTACTTAATAACAGTTTATCCCTTTTGATTGCTCAGTTTCAGTTATTTTCTATTTCAGTTTCTTATTATAGGCTATATGTAAAAAATATTGTATTGATCAACTGTATCAACTATACAGAGGCAAGTTACTGCAAGTTGGTCCAGCAGCGATGTAAGCTAGGTCGTTTAATGTGAAGGTAAATCCGCCTACTATTTCCATTGTTGTCACATTTAAGCAGGATGCAAAGAAGCCAAAGCAAATCCCAAATAGGCTTGACAAGACTAACTTAACATACAACAAATCTGTTAAAACGAAGCCTGCCATGCATCCAGCTGAAACAAGACTTGCTATGATTGGCATCGTCATTGTTTTTATCAATTTAGACCGTATCATGATACCGGGAAGCAGACGCCCTATAATACTAAAGGCATTTAAAAGGAAAAGTCCGAAATGAGCGTTGTCTTGTGATAGACCCGAGTCCTCGAATGCATCTACAATAAACGTTATAAGAATAACGACAGGCGGGTATGAAAACGCCATTCCAACAATAAAGAAAATAAAGCTTCTATTTTTGGCAAGATGTTTTATGCGTTTAGATAACGTTATTTCTTGAGAATTCTGTTTGTATTCAACCTCGGAGTGATTCGTTTCAGTATCTTTACAATTGTTGTGTCTCTGCGTCGGACCTGCGCTAGGAGAACTGTTGTCTTGATGAGTCCTGTCCGTATTTTCCACGTCTTCATAATTTTGACCGTTGTTGCTCCTAATCTGCCGATTTGTTTGATCAGACAACGGAAAGCTGTTGGCCTGTTGAAACTGGGTGATAGTAGTGACTTGGAGTGATTGATTTAATTCAGGTGAATGCTCATTCTGATGAAATATACTAGGTGAAGAGAAGCTGTCCTCTTCATAAGCGTTATTAATCCTTGAATGACCATTTCCTTGATGTACGGAATCAGACGGATATGTTCCGTTGCGGCTACCTTGTTGTCTTGTTTCTTTTTGTCTGCCACTGCTTAAATTCTTACCCGTGCTCTTTATTTCGGCGACTGTCGTACTTTTGATGTTTCGGCGTGGTTTTGTCCTTAGCAGAGCACAAGGGATTGTATTTATTACCAAGCCAGCACAAATCAGCAAAGTGCCACGAAGGCCGTATGTACCACTGTAAAGAAATTGTATTGCCTTATATACTTCTATTTATGACACAAATTATTGTCGTAAAATGTCGTACAGCTTAAGATTAAAATTAAAATAATGATACTAACTCGTACAGTGTGAAAATAATAAAATCTAAAATAACGGCTTTATAATGGTATTTTGTCATTATGAACTAGAACATTTAACATTTACTCTACTAATCGATGGAACTTTCAGTTTTACTGTGCCAGCTGTAAAACGTTATGGTTTTTAGTTACTTATGTAAAACGAACTCACGTTAGGAAAGCCAGGATATATGAAAACAGCATTCCTCCTATGCCAGAGCAGGCACTGAACACAGATAACAGAATAAGAGACTGTCTGCTAGTGAAATGTTGTCCAACTGCAGCGGACGACACAATGTACCTACACATTGACCCTATCGCTAAAACATAATATAGTAGGTTTATTGTGACAGTAGCTCGATCTGAGATGCTGTATTCGGCTCTATTGGATTTTGCCATATTGGATCTTATGAGTCGCGCAAGCGCCGAGTGTGATCCGTCTTTGCAAAATCCACGAGAGCCGAAATACAAAATCCCAGATCTAGCTACTGTTGTAATGACCATTTTATTATATACCTCCACCTTTTTGTTTGTTGTTTTGCTATCGAACGAAAACTTTAATGTTTCTCGATGTTAAAATAGAAATGAATGAAGGTTTTGAATACGCTATTTATAGAACTGTGTCATGTCATGCATATTTAACAAAAGTAGTCCGACAACATACAATACAAAAGGTAATATTTGGATCGTTTCCCGCTTGTATATATTAACTTGTGAAATACAGTGCAACCTCTGCAGAGCAACACCCTTTGGGAGATACAAATATTGACTGTTATGTAGAGGTTGTTGTTCTGGAGATGTAGATTTTATAGTATATTTCAGCTTAGGGAAATTTTGATGATGTTGTTACAGAGAGGACCGCTCTGGAGAGGTTGTACTGTACAAGCTGTATTTTGACAGCATTTATATAGGTATATAATAAAATGTCATATCTGTATGAAGGCAGTTTCACTAGTGTTGAAGATCATGCAAATGTAACAATAAAACAGCAATTTTACAGAACGTCAAAGTTAGGTTGATATAATGTTCATGAAATGACTAGACTTATATCTGCAATTAGACATGCTTTCTGATAATATTTCTTAATATTTAATACATATACGTGTCATAACAGTAAAAATTAAGACACTTGCTAAAACGTCCGTTACATAAGTTTACGTTTAAATTTACTTTTATACAATACAGCTAAATTAATTTTAACAGACTTGTACACAAACGAAAGAGACAATTCAAAATCAAACTAAAAAGCATACACATTGCAATTCCAATTGTTACAATAAGGAAAGGTATAGATGTAGCAAAATATGACAGTCCCAGTCCAGTCGAAGCCAAAAGTGAACCAGCCAGCCCGATTTTCACCATTCCAAATCTGTGTATGAGAATTCCATGCAGAAAGGCTACAAAACAAAAATTAAAAATGCTTGAGATGATTTGTTTCGGTTTGTAACTACATTCCTATACATGAAGCACTCTGGAACGGTTTCTGGTTTAGAGAATTCAAATTGTGCATTTATATATATAATTTTAAGCATTAATCCTTGTTTTTACTTCGTTTACTTGTGGCCAAGTTGTGGGTATTCTGGTACTTTGTCAATGTGTCGTACCGATGATTGTGACAGTCGTGTGAAGAAGCATCGGTGAAGTACATGAATCTGGCATGAGTTACTACGCAAGAACCCTGTCGATTTAATTTCTAAAGTCAGCTGAAGTGTATTCTTTCCAGAAAAATTTACTAGTTTATTAAATTTAGTATTGGTTTAATTTTCTAACACTAGTAACATAGAAAGTAAGGGACCGTGTTTCATTCCTTATATTTACTGTACAATATTTTATAAATACACAATATTAAACACATTTTCCCAAGCAAACCTGTTGTTTATTCGTCAACGCTGAAATATTTCTGCTCAATTAAAAACTGGAGGGCAAAAATTATCAACCGTGAAATAACGTTAAAGGGAATTCCTATAGTTTTTATGCGCATCTTTCTGCGCAGCCGACACTATCTATGGAAAATTAACTAGCGGAGAGAATTTTCTTAAAATTTGCATGATTTTATTAAGAATCATATCAGAAAAAGAATTATGCAAAACAATGGGGGTCCCGGTGCTACGTTTTGAGTTATCTGCCCCTGAATGCGACTTTTTTGCTCTTTTAGGTCATTTTCAAGGGCAGATAACTCAAAGTAATGGTTAGTTACACTTTATTTGATTTCCAAATAGTGTTTGTTACTTTATTTCCTGCAACTGTACTGACGGAATTTATACTATAGTCGCTTACGCAAACAAATAGAAAATTTCTTCAAATTAGGCCCCTTTCTTCAAGAAAAATATAGTATGTTTACTCATTGAAACACAGCAACAATTCTGTTTGACAGAACGGTTAAAAGCTTTGCATAATGTCTGGAAATGTAATAACAAAAAAAATGTAAAATGAAATGTGGTATCCGTTTGCTAGATTTTGAGTTATCTGCCCTTGAAAATGACCAAAAAGAGCAAAAATCTCGCATTCGGGGCAGATAACTCAAAAGGTAGCACCGTTACCCCAAATTATTTTTGCATAAATTCGTTTCTAATATGATGCTCTATGATCATGCAAAGTTTAAGAAAATTCTCTCCGCTAGTTAAAATTTTCCTTCTTTACCTATATATAAAAAACCACTGATATGTCCAACCGGAAGCTAACGTGACGATTTACGACGACGTTTACGACAAACTGAATGTGTTTGTATATTCATTCTTCTTAAAACAAACCATAGACCTGTCTTCGATCTGACGCTTTATGGTTTAATAATGCAGACATAATGAATAAATTGCCGCAGAAACGCTTCAAAACAATGTTGCCTTAAAATGACGTCATTGACGTCATGACGTTACGTGTCAGATAACGCGCAAAATCAATAGCTTTTATCTTGAAAGAAGGTAATTCTGTGCATTTTCTTTATTCAAACTATTTTCAAATAACCATTATTTGCTGAAATATTTTTTATGAATCTTTTGCTCTGAATAATAATCAATATTTTGCTTCTTTTATGTAGTTATATTGAAATGTTATGCGGAATGTAAGAAAATGGATGATGGTAACCAATGTTATTTGGAATATAGTTGGGTGAGAGGTTACTTGTTTCGGCCATTTTCAAATAAAAAATCTAGCAGTTAGATTTGTAATACCTATTTTACAGGTTCCGTTGATAATTTGTTACTTATATACTAAAACTAAGATCTAAAATTGTTCAAATTTCAGTAGAAAATTGTGGTTTCTTGAATTGAATTGATGTTACCATGAAAACGAAGCCCGTGACCTATGTATCTAAATGTAAAATTCAAAAGCGTTGACACTAGTCTATTTAAGAAACACAGCTTCTGATTTTTTTTTTATTTCAACAATATCCATGAGAATAAAAATAGCATGCTGAACGATTTTTCCATGAAAAATTCCAGACGAGGGGTACTGCTGTAAGTATTCTAAGCTTAGAAATTTGTTTGAATAAATGCAGAAAACACGAAAATATAACTTACGTTAGAAATAATATGTTTTAAAGCTACATCAACTAGAAAGATAATCTTATTCAATATTATTTTATAAGAAATTACGACAAAAAGCAAGATATAAGCCATTTAAACATCTCTGTTGCCATGGTTACTTTAAACTTTAAGAAAAATAGGGTACCATGTATAGTGCTTGGTATTTTACTAATAATATTACCCAAATATTCCATGTCGGTCATTAACAGAATGGCACTGAAGCCGTCGAAAACTCCTATTTTTATACATAGTTGTTTAAAAATGAGAGAAAATGCGTTACCATGAAAACACGAGCCCCGCGACATATACATTTTATGCTTATATTAGAAAGCTAACGTGCATACTAGTAAAATTATAGATTATGCTGACTTCTACGGATATCAATGAAACTAAAATACACTGAAAAGTGTTTAATATCCGTATTTTCCTTCTTCTTTCAATATGAAATACTTTTGAAGGGTCATGTTCTTCAAACCTGGATAAAAAATGAACTTGAAGGGACAAAGACAAACGAAACTGAGATTTTAGCAGTTAAAACTTCATATTACACGAAATACAAAAAGATGCTGCGGTTCAACTAATTTGAATTTACCCTTGTAACAAGGTAACCTACCTCCTTAAGCAATTTTGATCGCGACTCAATGCCCGAACCTATATATACTGAACGTCACTGAGTAGGATTTACGTTAATTGATGATATAAAAGCACCCAAGTGGTACAATAAAAGCGTAATGAAGTATTGTTCACTCATAAACCTGACTGTATAGATCTAACAATTGAAAATATTTTGAAAAGACTTTAAGCGTTTCGTCAGATTAATTGTCAGAAAATACTAAATAGTATTACGCATTACAAACCGAACAATCCCGTGCTTTCTTTGTTTTACCTGTACTAAAACTAACGGCAACACCTACAAACTGTATCAGTGATGCCTCTGCTCTTGAAGCCTGAAATACTGTCATGAACTCCACAAATAGAGCTCCGAGAGAATAACAAAATCCCATTGGTACCACCGTCACATAACATCCTGACACGAAGACCATCCATTTGTGCATCTTGATAATCATTGACATTCTTGAACAAGTTTCAGCAAGTACCGAATTGAATCGGAAGATAATTTTAGATGAGGCAAAAGTTTCGAGAATAAACTTGTTATCCTATGCAGTACTGGGCATTAACGTGTATTTTCATCCTTGTGGTGAAACTGTGATTTTAGTAAATAAAAATGTTTTCTCGAATAAACTTTGAATTTTCACGAAAAATGATTTTATTTTTTTACAAAAATTATGTTAATTGTCATGAAATGCATCTAGTGATCCTCTGCAGAAAATTTGCCACCATATATAATGATATATGTAAAATATTATGTATATTATCCGTCACACAACAAATTAGATATGATGTCATGCAGCCACTTGAAAAATGAAAGCAAAAAAGATTGGTACAAGAATAAAAATATACATTTGATGTATACTGAATGAATAAAAAAACGGCGCGTGCATTGGCCCCAAAAATTATTCCTTTCCAATGTGAAAATTTAGAAGAATTTGTATAATTGAATAAGAGTATGAAAGTAGTACTTTGTGCTACATGAAGCATGACTTCATCAGCTCATGGTCTTTGCTTTCAGATATATGGATATTGGTTCGCCGGTAACAAATATCGACCATCCGTAAAAGTCGTAAAACCATTAGAGCAGGAATAACTGCCAGATTTACAGTGACAAAACTTTGAGTTAACTTTCGCGTTGTTAAGCGCTACGGTACATGACGTTGACGTAATTTAAACGTTGACCAGGTGTGGTTACTTTGGGTAATATAACTGGAAAATGTCCACATGTATTAAATTTTGATATTTACAGATGCACACAGTGACTGGTGTATATCACGAAATATAGTCCATGGTGTCAAAGGACAAGCGGGAATTGGGAATATAATGCCAACCCTTCGTTAACCCCAAAAGGTTTATATGTTATAGAATATGTTCATTATTTATGCCAATAGATTTCGTGCATTTTTATTTGTAAGATTCGTAAAGAATTTATACGAAATATTTTGAATTGTACTGTGTTTACTGTTACATTTATTTACATATATAGCGTATAATTTTGTGTAACTATAGTTGTATAACTTTGTAAAACTTGCTGTCAGCGTCATGAAACTTTGTTGGTAGGAAATAAAACTTTATATTTGATAAATTTGAACTATACTTTGTCCTTTTTTCTCTTCAATACAAACAGTATAGAAACTATCATCAAGTTATTCATGTATCTACAGGAGAGCTGTCCGCGTTAACATTTTGCTCCTATGCATAAAAGTCAAACTTAATACAGAGAGGGTGTTAATTGTTCTTGATTAAGACATAATTAAAATAATATAATATAAGAGATAAACTAATCTGAAAGGATGGTGGAAGACCCCATGTGCCGAACGGGCAACTGCGTAGAAGTATCGACCTACTTTAAGCCAGTTAGGTGGCTATTTAAATGAAAATGAATCTACATCGCACGAATATATTTTTCTGATTAAACGAAACAATAAAAACTGTACACGAAAGTGTCGTTTCATCTAATTAATATTAATGTAACTTAAACGTACTGGCTTTAAACTCAATGGGCAGCAGTTCCTTAGCATTCCATCCACATGATGTCATCCTATCTTTAGATATTCCATTTACTGAGGCCTTTAAAGAGATCTAGCGTTTTGCAACATCATAAGTAATTTACATAACACGTTACTGATTTTTGGTATATGAAAAATATAATTAATACATATGAAAGATACTCTAACTGCTAGCAAATGTAGCCATTAGTTTATGCAGCTGCCATCAGATATAAATATTATGATGTAACAAATCCGTATGTAATTTTCATACTCGAAGGTAGCACTTTAGACGGAAACGAGGCTCTGAAGAGTTACCATCTGAAATCCTGATATTCCCGTCTGCAAATACAACCAGCGGCATAATCGTTTTCTTGTGTATCGTATTCTACAATTAATTTAAGAAATAACTTATCTTTCTTTCATAAGCCCCATTTATAAGGTAGTGCATGTATATACACATTCTTTCATAATAATAGTTTGGGACAGCATTTTTCACATAACACACGGTGCAAGACGTATTTCGCTAGTCAAAGTGGAACTCCCGTCCGTTCTGCAAAACAATATGAATGCGAATGTCTTTCTGTGCAAGAAAGGGCATAGGCGGATTCTGAATTTTGGTTTGTTAGTTGGTAGAATTATATGGCCACGAGATGAAATATATGCAATTGTCACATCGGAGCTTCCATAGATACCTCATTAAACAAAGCACGTATGGTTAATTATGAATATTTATGTGCACACTCAGGCAACGTGTTTAATGACCGACATAAACAAAATGTAAACGGTGAACGAGTTATAGATTATTAATCCATTACGGTCAAACTATACTTTATAGTATTTAGAACGTAACCCACTTAAAGACACACCACAACCTAGTGACCAATTTCCCCCCAAAATGAATCTGATAATGCATACATAATATAGCTATACTACAAGACGGCATGTGGACAATTTTGCAAACTTACACAGTCAACATCTTTTCAGTCAAATTAAAAAAAAAACATAGATAGATAACTATCTTACACTGTAGAAACAAAATGTGGTATAACTTTAACTAACTGCATCGAGTAATATGCATACTTCTACAATAATTCAATAACATATTAAAGCATTTAACATATTGCCTTGGCCAAATATTTATAACTACATGTAGATGCTTGTTTTGTTCATGTTATATGCAAAACATATACGAAAATAAGCCTGCGTCAGTGTATATATTCATGGATACATGATCCAGGTGTACACAAGGATATATAGTTAGACAACGAGGATAAAACATATAAGTAACACGATGTGCGGTTTAGAAGGGAGTACACATCAATAAAAGTGCTCCCGGCCAGATATGCAATGACAAAAATAGACGTAATATGTAAATGACAGAGATTCAAATGCTGATATAAAATACATATATAAAAAGATAACCTTATGAACTATATACGCATATAGTCAATGATTTCCCAGAAGGTATAGTTCCATGACAAACACTACTAGCGGTTCAAAACACAGACCAGAAGCTACATGTCCCGTCAGACACAATAAAAAAAGGAAGGAGAAACTGAGTACCAACTATGTGGTACGTCGTAAAAAATCATGGATAAATATCCTAAAGGGAAAGCCACGTTCCAAAAACGTAGCCTGTCCAAGCGCCAACCCAGCACACGGACGCACTCACAACCAACACATACACACACACAAAGCAAACACGCTAGGACAAAAGAACAAATAAAGGAACACAGTGGGGCACCGTCTTGGAACGGTCAGTGTCAAAACGACCACTGGGGAGCTTAAACTGGTTTATGGTGCACCTAACCTCACTCTTACCCCCCCCCCCCCCCCCCCCCTCCACCATGTTCCAAAGTCACAGGCCATTGTAAATAAAAGTGAAACCCTAACATATGCAATGGCAAAGGAAGGCATGTAACACAAAAATGCTCTTGTACATTTATATAAAACGCAATCCTTAAGAACCTAAAATGCATGTACTCAGTGCCTTTGCAGAAGACACAGCAACAAGGGAAACACCATTAAGAGCCCGACAAAACAGGTCAGAAGACAGAAATCAAAATAGCTCAGTCCCGGTCGGATTCAAGAAGTCCTCCAAATGTTCCGTCAGGAAAGCGTAGCGTCCAACTGTAAAAGGGCTGAACACCAAGCATGCTATGTGTCTCAAAACAGTTGCGTCATAACCTATTTTAATAAAAAGTTTAATTGCTTTACTAAATACAAATGGGAAATTGCCATGACTCAAAATCTTATGAAGTTTGTAAACCACTGCCCTATAAAAATCGGGTTTTGATATACCTTCGCGCAGAAGTGTCTTTAAATTACTATTATATTTTAAAACCAAATCTGAAAAACGATGGTACAATTTAGCAAAGTATTGACGTAATTTATGATAACTATTACAGCAGCCATGTTGAAGAAGCTTATTTGTAATATATTGATTACGTTCATTGAAATCCTAAACATGACTACACGTTCTTGCCAACCGAATTAATTGAGATATATATATATCCCGTAAGATGCCGCCTGGTATACATCCCCATCCAAATGCGGGAAATTAAAATTCACCCCTCTTGTCATGATTTTAGTATGTATAAAACTGCCATAAATAAAGGGATATAAATCTAGAAATGAAGCAGAAGAATCGGAATTGTTAGTTTTATTGAAATGGAGCTCCCGAGGATAAATAGCATCTACCAATCGAGCAAAAACCGGATTATCCATTCTAAGAATATCATCCAGATAGCATGATGTATCATTAAGTGCAGTAATAATGTCTGCATGTGCATCTGGGGAAAGGCTCAACAAAACAATATAAAAACAAATCTGCGACAAGTGGTGCGTTGGTTCACACGGGAATGAAAATTACTTGTCTGAAAACTGCATCGCCAAACCTGATGTAAATATTGTTCAATAAAAAGGAAAGGCTTTACAAACTCCGTCACTGGTCTAAATAGTATAATGTTTTACAATGCAACTAGCAACAAATGCTTTATCGAAACTGCAAACGAGTAAAGTAGCATTTTCCCTGGCAAAGTATTGAATTAGGGCAGTTAGTTTTTCATTTATTAAATTATGTGGTAAAGTGTTATACAAAGTAGTAAAAGCGTATGTACTGACTGAAGACACATTGTGATTAATTATTGTAAACTTATCTAAGACTTCGCCAGAATTTTTTGAAGACCAAAATAAGCTTTTAGTATACTTAATCACAATATCTTTTCACGTGGGGTTTTACAGCAGTAGGGCATGATGTCAATAACTTAGAAATATTTGTAGTGATACAAGAGCTTGAATTAGCAATAAAACGAGCTTTATATGGTTGTTTATGCAATTTTGGAATTTAGTACATGTTGAGAAGTTCATATATAATTAGAAACTTCAGTGATGTGATCAGTGACCAAATGATGTTCAACAGAATTGCTCAATGTATAAGCTTTAGCACTATTTAGTTCGTTTCGTAAAACATTAAAATAATTTAGGGGTCAAATGATGATATTTTGGCCGCCTTGTCTGCTGGGTCTAAAACAGAATGGATTTCCTTTTTCAGAATTCTTTAATAAACTCGGGTTTAGGCGGAAGTAGGTGTTTATTTTTTTTTGTACATTTTTATACTAGAATCGACAATGTTAAAGATATCACGTTTCCTATACAACAATGCATTCGAGTTTTTACATTCACAGTAAGTCCGAGTATTTGTATGTACATCTAGATCCTAAGCAGCATTTTATTGTAATTGAATATCATATTTCTTACATGTGTTTAATACTTATAGCAGATAATCGGAACTTTTCTGAAATATTTAGGCACAGAATCAATGACACGTTTATCAACTAGGTGTGTCGATGAAGTCAATACCTTTTTTATTAAACGTAACATCTTAAGTAAATGTCTCCCATGGTCATATTGAGGGTCAATATGTGGACAAAGAATGTGTTGGGTGTACTTTTGAATAAGATATGATACAATCTAAAATGGATCTGTTTGAATAACATTCTGGTCCACTTCCTCGTCAAGTTTTTAAGAGATTGGACAGATAAAGATGTGAGATCAGAAAGCATTGAATGTCTACCAGAGTTTGAAAGAATTTAATCAAGATCTGAAACAGATATATTGATATCTTTTGTAATTTAAACAGTAGAAAACGTGACTCTAGATCCTACGGAATAAGATGCAATGGTAATATTAAGCGCAAATCTAAAGTCAGTATAAGGGGTTTTAGAGATATTACCTTCTTTATATATATTATCATTTAAGCCCAACGCAAACCGTGACGGTAAATGTTTAATCGATTTGAATTCTGCTAAATGTCTGCATTGAATTATTTTAAAACTAGAGGTGGAATTGATATCATAAAAGATTTGCTCTAGGGACTGCATGGTTACCTGGTCAAGAGTATGGCCAGATTTACGAAAGTATTGGTATAAAAATGTAATATAGGAAACTTGTTCCGACCTCGCATTTTGTACAAATGTACTAAAACCTAAGTTCATTCTTTCGTTAAGATTCAAACCGTACAGTCTTACTTATGATGCGTAGGTTACGATAACGAAAACCCCTGACTGGTTAGAGAACTAACACAGTCCTCCTATTCATACTCAGAATCAGCTGAAATCGGTAACAAAGAATTGTGGCGAATTACCTCGTGTTGAATACTTTACCTTTCGTTGTTGTAGAGAACAAATATTTCAGCAGTTCTGAAAATACCGCGGAATGTCGTCATTATTAACTTACTGTCGAGCTGCAAACGTTTCAAAGAGCCTCGGGTCCTTGATTCTTGTATTTTGCAGTGAATTACGCAACAATATCTAATAAATATCAACACAAATACCAAAACGTTTAGTTATAACATTATTCTGTTTGTGTTACAACATTACATTTAATCAAAGACACTCTCAGTTTATTCACTTAATGTACATAAATTATAAACATTTCGATTGGAAATACCATGAAACCACTGATTGTCATCCATGACACTTAATTAAGCAAGTATAAGAAATAATATGTTTACATCGGCGCATGGGCAGACATCGATTTACGGATTAAACAATGTCAATGTCAGACCGTAAGAAACCGAAACAGAATTGATTATATGGAAAAATAATTAATACTTCTTAAACTAAAACATACAAATTACGGTCAAACTGTCTTCCGAATTACGGAACTAATGCTTGCGGTCGCACAGTGCGGATTGTTTACATCCGGGGATTTGTTGACGTCTGTGAAAAACACTGTACTTTCAATTTCTCGTTCTAAAAATACATCTCAGTACTCCATGATAAATTAGGGATTTACAAAATAACAAAATGGAATTTAGATATAACAGTTGCTATTTGCATATCCTGAAATCGTAAATAAAATACATGAATGCCTGCAATTCCATGGAAGATAACTTTAAACATATATGTAAAATTAATCAATTTGAAAATAGCTTCCTTAGTCAATTAAACATTACGTAACATTATGTCCATGTTCCAAAGTTCTGTTTTCTGGTTTGTCTATTCAGATATACCCGCTTATGCTGTGTCTTTAATACATGATGCTCGCAACAAATAACACTGCGAGCAGAAATATCCAAGTGTATGATGTTGATTGAAACCCTGTAAAAGAAAAGACACACACTACTGTAATGAATATAAACAAAGAGATGGCAGTGCAATGTGGGGTGTATGGTTTACATGAAAATTTTGGAAATTACAGTTAAATCAAACATAATAGCGAAAATATATCCAAGTTTAACTGAAGATTAACTGAGAAAAAGGCATGTGCTAATATGGTGGCAGAATAATGCAAGCTTGTCTCCTCGTTATATTGTTCGGTTATTTTCAGAACATACAACCCGCCAGAATACAGCATAAATGCACTGAATAGAAGGTCCACAATAAATAAAGTTTTCTTTTATCCAAAAATTTTATAAGATGTACCATACATTAGATGAAAATTATTTTGACATACAACATGTACAAGAAACACACACATATATATATATAAAGTTTTAAGTAAAGAACATGTTAATTTCTACGGAAGCCCTGGAGGGACATTTATTACTTATTACCTATAATTTACAACTTATAACTTATTAATTAATATTTATAACTTATAATTTATAAGTTATGGATGTTGCTCGTTATTGCGGGAGATCTTTATGTTTGAGTACACTGAGAGCTTAGACTATCGACGTGTACATCGTTTCTATTCATCGAAAGGCGGCGTTTTCTGAGGTTTAACATTCACAGGAACAAAAAAGGTATAAATACACATGTGCAACCAAAAATACTGAATATTTTTATTAATGTTTATAGAAAAGTAGCATTTGGTGCTATATGTAACCCACACCCAAAGTGATCTGAGACCAAGTTTGGCCCAACCCAATGGTCTCCCGGTGACTCCTATGCAATCCTTCTACTTTACAAGCCTCTCATGAAACTACGAGTAAAATGACTTAAAGAAGTGTATTGTATATTCGAAACGCATATAAAATTTTCTGTATGTCGCAGTGTTTAAATAAGACTAAAAACCAGTTTTAAAATGGCAGACAATGCAACTTCGTAACTTAAATACGGTAAGACTAGACTGCGTTCGGTTTATCCGGGTTATTGACATGCGGGATGATACTATAGTTCTACTAAACTCGAACTGTTCCTAAATTGTTTGTGGTTTGGTTGTTTCGCTCATTTTTCCCAACGTAACTATCAAGGGCTTATGATACTGCCATGATTTGAAGACCCAATAATATTTATATTATATGTGTTTTTGTTTTTTGGTCCGTTTCCTTCAATTTAGTTGGCGAACAGAATTTTTTTACAACTGTGAAAAACAAATTTATGCGGATAACTTTTGTGCTGCTCCGGATGTTAGACTACTTTTTTCACTTTTTATTTATACTTAAAAATGATTGACTTGAAAACAATGACTATAAAAAGAAACAAAAGCAATAAATGTCATATATTTGTTTTGTTTTACACACTTGTAAAACCTGAAACCTCGTACACATATCTACGATAACGGCCTTATCGGATATGTGTACTTCTGTTTTGGATTTTACAAGTGTGTAAAACCAAAAAATATGACATTCATTCCTTTAGTAAATATCATTGTGCCATCAGATCTCGGCAGCACTATATCAGGTAGAAAGGTAAGGGATTGCCTGTGGTGATTAATGAGGATAGGGGCGACCTTTTCCCTAATGTCATTGTAATTTTGCCCACTTTTCCCATGAGACTATACCATGTCATTCCTGTGAAAATTGATATTCAGGCTTAAGACTGTAAAAACAGTACCATTAAACAAACAGCAATACGAAGTATACAATCGTGTTGATGATAGACCCCATATACTCCTACATGTATTTGCCTTGAAAGTGGTACTCATTGCATACAGTGTGTCTATTGCCAGATGCTTTACTGTGAAGAAAGCAATTCATAGAATAATATTCAGGCAATATTACAAGTTTTCGACACCCGTGAAAATCAGAAAGGCCTAGTGCAGGTGGTCTATTAAGGTTGTTTCCAGCTAGGTTAGATGAAAATAAATTTATTGTATTACGAGGGGCATGCAAAACGTTTGGCACTTGATTTGTTTTCAAAAAATATTACGAGGTTTGTGAGTGGATGTATTAGAGGGGGCATTCAGGGACATGTTCTGAAAGTGGTCCAGATTACTGTTGAAATGAAACGACAGTGGCTGCGTGTATAGGGTGTAGTCATACCAACTGAACAAAAACCTAGAAAAAAATATGAATTGAAATATATAAAAACTTACCGTAATTACCATATGTTTTTTCACACCTTTGCATTCAGAATTCCCTAAATTTTGGTACACACAGTATTTGCTTTAAGTTTTTGTGACCATCGAATAATGTTTTAATTACAAATAATGTTTCATTTTCGAATGAATCGTAATTGATCTATTTGGATAACTTTTTATATTATAAAGCAAAATAGAAACAGAAGGTTTTAAATTGCGTGATTTTGCTGATTTCTACATTATTACTATGATCCTAAAATATATTGGGACAAGAAAAATAATTAGTTATTTTTACTGTCCCAACACTTATGGTAATTACAGTAAAGCTTTCAATAAAGTAGTTCCCGACTAGGCTTTGGTCAATCCGCTTCAAGACCAAGGGAAGACCAACAATAAAGAAAGTTCGGTTCGAAATTTTGAAGGCATTCCACAAACAACGGCCAAATTGAAGTTCCCTCAGTTTGTTTACTTTTGATCATATATCAGTTGAAAACATACAGTGTAAATAATGATTAAATACATTACTCAAGACAAGACGCAAGACAAGACACAAAGCTGGAAAAGACACATGACAAAATAAAAGACACAGTACAAGACAGAAGCCAAGCATAAGAACCAAACACAAGATGCAAAACAAGGCACCAGACAAGACAAGATTAGACACAAAACAAGACATTAGGCATGAAAAGACAAAAAATGAGACACAAGACAAGACAGAAGACGATACATGCATTGTAAGTTATATGTACATGTAATAGGTTCTACGTAACAAATGATAAGGAATAAGTTATAACTAATAAGTTATAACTAATAAGTTATAAATAATAAGTAATAAATAATAACTAGTAAGTTATAAATAATAAGTAATAACTAATAAATTATAAATAATAAATAAAAGGTAATAGATAATAAGTTATAAATAATAATATAGTTAAGCTACCGTATAAGATGTAGTCATAACAACTGAGCGAAAACCTAATAGAAAATGCATATGCATAGATGGCCGTACTGCTGAACGAAAGGGATAAATGCATAGACTATCTGTCTTTTATGTGTAAGTGTCTAAAACTATTATTTTAAATTGCAGATACATGTACAAGTAATTGGAAAAATGCTTCGGAGTACTGTGATTGTACTTTTTTCGACAGTTATGATGTGGACCATAGGTAATGTAGGAGCTGTCGTGCCTCCATATTTGCCGCCAGCAAGTCGAAATACGCAGTCTAGACTTACACTGCTGAAAGAATACTTTTACGCTGGTTTTAGATACTTTTTTGAAAATGTTCTTCTACTGTTATGTCAACACAATATTAAAATAAGTATTCGACAATTAAAACGTATATTGAAAGCGCCGTGGGGATGTGTATACGCGGCTAGAAGAAGTAAAAGACTTGATAGAAAAGGAACTCCAACTCAGTGGAAATTGTGTTGGTTATAGACGTATGTGGCGTCGATTAATGTACGATTATGAACTGAAAGTTAAGAGAAGTGATGTTATGAGGTTGATGAAAGAAACAGATCCTGAGGGAGTAAGCTTGAGAAGGACTCACAGGCTAAACAGAAGAAGATACTGTGCACAAAGTCCAAATTATATCTGGCACGTCAACGGAAACGACAAACTTAAACAATTTGGTTTATGCATTCATGCAGCAATAGATGGGTATAGTCGCAGAATAATGTGGTTAGAGGTTGGAGCAAGTAACAACGACCCAAAATGCATTGCAAATTATTATCTGGAAACAGTAAAGAGTTTGACGCGTGCTCCACGGATTATCAGAGCTGACTGCGGCACTGAAAACACGTACCTCAGTTACATACAGCCTTTACTTCGACTGAGTCACAATGACACCATGGCGGGAATCAAGAGCTTTATGTTCGGAAGAAGTACTTCCAATCAACGAATTGAAGCCTGGTGGAGCTACCTTAGACGCCAAGGTATACACTGGTGGATAAATAAACTAAAAGATTTACGAGATTCTGGCAGATTTAACGCACTCAATCCGATTCACATATTTAGAATGCGTCAGATTTTATCTTATGGATGTGCTGCAAGCAGAACTTGACCGGATAGCACAGCACTGGAATTTGCACTATATTCGGCCTCAGAAAAGTGCAATGTATCAAATTCAACCAATAGTGATATACCTTGGTTATTTCAGCAGGTATATTGAGTGGGAAGCATTGTGTGAAGTTTCAATCCAACACAGACAGTTGTTATTGAGATACAGCTTCACAGTTGCATACAAGTGCTCCACGGATTATCAGAGCTGACTGCGGCACTGAAAACACATACCTCAGTTTACATACAGCCTTTACTTCGACTGTGTCACAATGACACCATGGAGGGAATCAAGAGTTTTATGTTCGGGAGAAGTACTTCCAATCAACTAATTGAAGCCTGGTGGAGCTACCTTAGACGCCAAGGTATACACTGGTGGATAAATAAACTAAAAGATTTACGAGATTCTGGCAGATTTAACGCACTCAATCCGATTCACATATCTAGAATGCGTCAGATTTTGTCTTATGGATGTGCTGCAAGCAGAACTTGACCGGATAGCACAGCACTGGAATTTGCACAATATTCGGCCTCAGAAAAGTGTAAACGAGCTTCCCTCAGGTAAACCCGAAATCTTGTTTAACGTTCCCGATTTGTTTGGTGGATATGAAATGGGTAAAAACGTTGATGCCGTTGATTTAATTCTTTGTCAAGAAATGTATGCTTCGCCAAAACAAAAAGGTCGTGCAGGTTTCGTGAGCAGAGTTTCGTGAACTGGCATATATCCTTAAACCAGCTCTTCAGGCTCCGTGCAACGCAGATGATGGTTTCAAGTTATATGAAGAACTGATCAGTCTGTACGAACAAGAAATATGATGGGGTAAAACTAATAGACTATGTTCATCAAATGAAACCTATTCACGATAACCATAGTGTTTTGGGAAGTAGTTATCACTATAAATATGATATTGTGTATGTGTAATATAATCTGGAAAATGTCATAAAATGGTTAGATCTTAAACAGCTTTAGTCTATGATAAGCAGTTTTTAAATCCTGAACTGTTTTGATATCTGTCTTCTGGCCTGTTTCGTCCGGCCCTTAAGGGTGTTTCTCTTGTTGCTCTGTCTTCTGAAAAGGCACTGAGTACATGTGTTTTTGGTTCTAAAGGTTTGTTTTTTATATATTTATACACAAGCATTTTTGTGTTTTACATGCCATGCCTTTTTGTTTCCATTACGTGTGTTAGAGATTCACCTGGAGGGGATTACTTTTATTTACACTGCCCCGTGTCTTTGGAACATGGTGGTGTTAAGAGAGAGGTTGGGTGCGCACCATAAACCGGTTTAAGCTCCCCAGTGTTTATTTGCCACTGACAGTTCCAAGGCGGTGCCCAACTGTGTTCCTTTGTTTGTTCGTTTTGTCCTAATGTGTTGGCTTTGTGTGTGTGCGCGTGTATGTGTGTGTGTGTTTGTGGTGTACGCGTCTGCGTGCTGTGGGTTTCGTTTTGGGGAGGCTGCGTTTTTGGTACGTGGCATTCCCTGTGTGATTTTTTTTTTTGGCTTTGTGTGTGCGCGCGTGTATGTGTGTGTGTTTGTGGTGTGCGCGTCTGCGTGCTGTGGGTTTCGTTTTGGGGAG
The DNA here is from genome assembly GCF_021730395.1 of Mercenaria mercenaria. NCBI lineage: Eukaryota > Metazoa > Mollusca > Bivalvia > Venerida > Veneridae > Mercenaria > Mercenaria mercenaria. The sequence continues at coordinate 19,927,980 of NC_069368.1, forward strand.
GCTGCGTTTTTGGTACGTGGCATTCCTTGTTTGATATTTGTCTTTGTTTTTTACATGAAGGCACGTTAAGTTTCTTGTATTACTTTAACTGCAGTATAGGACCTCAAAGTCACGGTGGTCTTTTTTAGTCTTCATATGCATGCAATTCTAAAAACTTGTATATCAATTTCTTTGCACCAATTTAGAGAAACTTCCTGAGTAATATAATTCTGGAAATGTTTTCTTTCTTTGGAAAACTGTTGATACTGAGCACTTTCTAAAAATCGCCAGGCATCCTTCTTGAAAAATAAAAATAAATGCTAGTAACTGTAAGTGTGGAGTTGTTAACATCCGGCCATGAAAACCGAAAGCAGAAAACAGAACTGCCACTGAACAAAATTTCAACTACAGAGTTATTTGTCCCTTCCTCTATATTCCCAACCCCCTCATTCAAATCCCCACAAATTTTCTATAATTTTTCATCTACCTGGTGCTATGTTTTTCTTTGTATAATGAATCTGACTTTTGACCTTTGACCTCTAAATGTGACCTTGGCCTTGGAAGTAGGGTGCGCATGGCGCATTGCAAAGTTATTTCGGTTCCCTTTATGCATGAGGAAGTTGTGATGCGAACACGAAACCAATTCATTCAAAATTTGGCCTCTAAATGTGACCTTGAAGTTAAGACTTAAAAGACATGGGTCTTATACATTTCACACTGCCTCATCATAGTGAACATTTGTGCCAAGTTATCTCAGATTCCCTTCATGCATGAAGGTATGGCCTGGACACAAAAATGTCCAAATTTTTATCCTTCGACCTCCAAGTGTGCCCCTGGACCTGGATCTTGTGCATGACACTTTGCATCAAGCTGTGTGCAGGACTAGTTCAAATCATAAAAATGGAACGACTATTATGCAGACAAGACAAAATAATGCCTAGAATGCATGATGAGAACGGGCAAGATCAAGATGGGAAACGAAAAACGAGGAAATTCCACGAAAACCAGGTTTCCAATTGCACCATGCCAACAGGTTCTTTTAAAAAATGGTCATATTCTATTATACATATATTTTTTATTACAACCATGACCATATTTTTCTATTTTTAGTTACCCAATGGCATTAAAAGGACCTTTTTTGTCACCAAAAAAAAAAAAAAAAAAAGAAAAAAGAAAAACACGAGCTCGTAGAACACGAAATGCCCCGCTTGATGCATTCAGTTATTGCACAAGAAACAAAAATCATTTGCTCACTGTAAACAAAAGTTCTACTGTTCTGGTTCAATGTGACCTTGACCTTTGACCTATTGACCTCAAAATCAACAGGATCATCTGCTGGTCAAGATCAACCTGCCTATTAAGTTTCATGATCCTAGACCCTAGTGTTCTCCAGTTATTGTCCGGAAAGGGTTAAACGGTTCAGGATCAATGTGACTTGCCTTTGGCATTATGACCTCAAAATCTAAAGGGGTCATCTACTGGTCATGACAAATCTCCCTATCAAGTTTCGTGATCCTAGGCCTGTGTTATCAAGTAATCGTCTCAAAACGGTTTAACTGTTCCGGGTCACTGTACCCTTGACCTTTGACCTACTGACCTCAACATCAAAAGGAGTCATCTGTTGGTCATGATTCTTTGCCCAAGCGTTCATGAGTTATTGTCCGGAAACCGTTCAACTGTTCCTGGCCAATTAGACATTGACCTCTGACTTAATGACCTCAAAATCAATAGGGATCATCTGCTGCTCATGACCAATCTCCTACCAATTTTCCTGATCCTAGGCCCAAGCGTTCTTGAAATATCGTCCGGAAATTGTTTTACTGTTCCTGGTCACTACGACCTTGACTTTGACCTACTGATCTCAAAATCAATAGGGGTCATCTGCTGGTGATGACCAACCTCCATATTAACTTTCATGATCTTAGGTCCAAGCGTTCTTGGAGTTATCATCCAGAAACGGATTGGTCTACATACCGACCTACAGACCGACATCTGCAAAACAATATACCCTCTTTCTTCGAAGGGGAGGGGGAGGGGGGGGGGGGGGGCATTAAAACTGAATCTCAGTGAGATTTAAACCGACACCTTTCCATTCCATACCACAAAAATCTATTTTTTATTTCAAATATGACCCCATTTTTCTATTTTTAGCTACACTGACCTTGACTCTGATCCGAGTGATCTCAAATACATTCCCAGCCTTTCGTGTTTAATAAAAACTATCAGCACACCAAGCATACTGACAATAAGTGTACCCAAACTAAAGAATTGAGTGGAAACCATTATTCTATTTTTTAGTAACAGTGACCCCAAATATCACCCAAAGCTAATTCTTTAGATATACTGGTTGTACACAAAGTTTGGTGACAGTATGTAAGTTCAAACTAATTTTATAAAGCAGAAATCACCTTTTAGATAATCATACAGAGAAAAAATCTACTTTAAGAGAGAAAAACCTATTTTAGTAACTTTGACCTTGACCTTGACCAAAACAAAAACAAAGACCTTGACTTAGGCCCAATATACAATCCCAACCTTTGTTTTTCTACAGGCTACCTATAGGCCAAGTTTAATTTCAATACATCAATGCACACTAACGTTATTGTGTGGAACCCAGTTTTTCTATTTTTAGAATCAGCGACCTTGACCTTGACCATTATGACCCCAAATGAATCTCAACCTTCGACTCCTTATCATCTATCTACAGGCCAAGTTTGGTACCCATAGCATGTTCTAAACTAAAGGTATTGCGGGGAAACCACAGTTTGATGCCCGCCCGCCGACATACCCTAATCTATTAACTGGTTATCTACGTAAACCTGGTTAACGATATCTACTAATGATACTAGTTTTGTGCAAGTTTGCTATAAAAACTAAAAAATGGCATGGAACATTTAAGTGGAGGACAAGGCAAAATACTGCTTATTTTAGCCCCTATAGATATCAAGATATGATCAAGATGCATTAAGATTGAACCAAAATTAAGGCCTCTATGCTGTTCGAAAGCATTTCTTGTTTTACCAAACATGACCCACCTTCAATCCTCACCTATATAGGGTCAAGATGAAACTTCTGAAGCTGAAAAATCTGACAAAGTTTCATGAATATTTGACGAAAACTGTGGTCATGGTTTTTCTAATTTGACCTTGTGATCTACTTATTGACCCCACGTGACCAAGACTGAAACTTGGTCTAGATATCAAGGTAAACATTCTGGCCAAGTTTCATCAAGATGTGACTAAAACTGTGACCTCAACTTAGTTCACAAGGTTTTTCTATGAATTGACCTAATTACCAAGTTTTGGGCCCCACATGACCAAGATTCAAATATGACCTAGATGTCACCAAGTTAAACATTTTGTTAAAGTTTCATGAAGATTGGACCAAAACTGTGGCCTCTTTATGAGTTCACAAGATTTTTCTATGATTTAACATAGTGACTTAATTTCTGACCCCACATGACCAATTTTTTAAATCTGACCTAGATATCATAAAAGCAAACAATCTGTTCAAGTTTCACGGAGACCAAATCTGTGGCCTCTACTGTGTTCACTATCTTTTTCTTTCATTTGATCCAGTAACCTGGTTTTTGACTCAACATGACCTTGATTCAGTCTTGACACAAATATCATCAATGTTAACATTTTGACCAAATTGCACGGAGGTCGGACCAAAACTGTGACTTCTATTGTATTTACAAGTTTTTTACTACGATTAAATTTAGTAACCTAGTTTTTGACCTCACATGACCCAAATTAAAACTTGACATTGATATAACCAAGGTGAACATTCTGACAGAATTTCATGAAGCTTTGGCCAAAACTATGGCCTCTTAAGTATTCACAAGGTTTTTCTATGATATTACTTTGTGACCTAGTTTTTAAACCCACATGACCCAGATATGAACTTGACCTAGAGATCAACAAGGTGAACATTGTAATATTGAACCAAAAATTTGACCTCTTGAGTTCAGGAGGAAACGTTGAGGGATGAACAGACAACGGGCACCAGACAAAAGTTGATCACAAAAGCTCACTTTGTCACAAAGTGGCATGTGAGCTAAAAATTTGAATCACGGTAAGTATATGGTGGTCCATGTTCAAGGAACTCCCACTTCAAGCTCTGGCTGAGCCAAAACAAAATAAAGCAACTGACTGTTAAAACTTTTATTGAACTTTTATAACAAAAGCATCAACCCTTTATGCATAAACACTTCAACAATACCATATTTCAAATTAATTGTAAATATAAGATAATGCCCAATGAATCCCAAAATTTCAAAAATAGCGCAAAAATGCTAAATCCGCCACTATTTAAATATGTATATTTTTGTTCATATAGGTTGAAAAGATTTGAAAATCGGCAGTTGCACATCTCTTCTCAAATTCTGAGTTTTTCCACACCTAAACAAAACTAGAGCTATGGAAGGTGATGAATGTACCCCCGTCCCCTGCCCACTGACACAGTACATTGCAATTTGATGCACACAGGATTGTATAATTACGTAGACTGTATGTATATAGTATAGAAACAAAAAAGGAAGTCCCATAACTCTGCAGAATTTTTTTCTGAAAGAACCATACATGCACAACGCACAACCAGCATTGGTACTGATCACTTATGTGAAGTTTCATTAAATTGTTTTCAAGGGTTCTGGAGATTAGACGTACACAAAATTGCATATGCAAACTCAATTTATATAGAGTAAAGTAACAAAAAAAAAAACCAAAGTCCTACAACTCTGCAGAATATTCATCTAAAAGAACGTAACATGCACTATGCACAACTTGGGTTGGTACTGATCATTTATGTGAAGTTTCATCAAATTGTGTGCAATGGTTCAACTTGGTTGTTCAGGGGGTACAATAGAGCAACTATCAAAACTGTAAAGAACTTTTAAAACAAAAGCACAAAACCTTTATGCATAAAAACTTAAACCTCATATTTAAAACAAATTTTAAGCATAAATCATAAGAGAATGCCAGACGAACCCCAAATTTTAAACAAGAGGGTCATGATGACCCTGAATCGCTCACCTGAGTAATATGAGCCACATGTTTAAAATGGTACACTGATGCTAAAATATTAGGAAGTAGGTCACATTTATGGTCACTGAAAGTCAGTTTTAAGATCGATGTGCAAAACTGTATATGTCATCCAAATTTCAACGCTGTATTTTAAAAAACAAGGAAGTAGCTAGGTCAGTAGGTGAAGGTCTCAGCCAAGTAACCTCTAATCGCATGTGGTAATCAGGTAATTATAATTAAACTGTCTAGGAAATATAATCTGATAATTTTTCAAGTATTTGTTCCTATATAACTCATATAACAAGTGACCCCAGGGCAAGCCTCGATCTTTTCACCCCAGGGGCATAATTCGAATATTTCCCGCCAGCTGTATACCGTAACTAATAAATTATAACTTATAAATTTTAAGTAATAACTTATAAGTTATAAATTATAGGTATTAAGTTATAAGTTGTAAATTATAGGTAATAAGTAATAAATGTCCCTCCAGGGCTTCCGTAAATTTCTGCTCTTACATTATGAGTAAACCAGTACAATATTTTCCTACGTATTTAATAAGCAGTATATCACTAAATCACAGAAATATTTGGTTAACAATCCAACAAATGGCGGGTCTTGTGTGTATTTTGTTGCATACATTGTTAAAGATAAACGCCGCTGAATAAGACTGAATAGTAGATTTTTTATTTTTATATATATATATATATATATATATATATATATATATATATATATAGAACTGTCATTAATCTTTCGGAATACAAATCAGCACTCTCAATAGTTTCGGTTTGTAGTACACGTATTTTACATCGTGTGATTGGAGAGAAATGACGATTTTTTAGGGTAGCGTTTGTGGCCGTTTCTGTACTTATATTTGAAAGTGGGTGAGTGCTTGGTCTTCTAGGATCATCCTAGCATGAAAATCGACCAAAATCTCGAATTATTTGCAGGTCCCGGCCTGGAGAGAAATGACGATTTTTGAGGGTAGCGTTTCTGGCCGTTTCTGTACTTATATTTGAAAGTGGGTGAGTGCTTGGTCTTCTAGGACCATCCTAGCATGAAATGCAAGCCAAAAATCCGGGTGGCCAAAATCGACCCAAAACTCGAATTTTTTGCAGGTCCCGACCTGGAGAGAAATGACGATTTTTGAGGGTAGCGTTTCTGGCCGTTTCTGTACTTATATTTGAAAGTGGGTGAGTGCTTGGTCTTCTAGGACCATCCTAGCATGAAATGCAAGCCAAAAATCCGGGTGGCCAAAATCGACCCAAAACTCGAATTTTTTGCAGGTCCCGACCTGGAGAGAAATGACGATTTTTGAGGGTAGCGTTTCTGGCCGTTTCTGTACTTATATTTGAAAGTGGGTGAGTGCTTGGTCTTCTAGGACCATCCTAGCATGAAATGCAAGCCAAAAATCCGGGTGGCCAAAATCGACCCAAAACTCTTTCCATTGTCTCTACGTTTTCGCTCGAGTTTCTTGATATTCTTTGTCTCTTTGTATCCCGAGACTAGCACTACGACAACCCTGCTTATCTCACATATCGTTTTGACAAATACGCTACATTCATAGGGACCATTATTTTTGAAACACTGATAAAAACAGTTTCTACAAAGAACAGGGAACAACTGCATAGAATGATTCTGAAATTGAACAAGTGGTTTATGACAATATTCACTGTATACTGGTGGAGAAAATTAGCTCACTTATGGTCACAAAAGCTGATACAATTTTAATAGAGAGTCACCGCAAAGATATTCTGCCAATTTACTTTATCTAACGCTTTCGTCCACAAATAGTGCCAACAGTAGAAGTTTTTTTGATCTGGGCCTGTAGTGAGCTTTATAAAAGAATTCTTAGAATAATTCCATGCACTCTTTCTTAATCACATTTCTCAAAATATTTATAGATATGTTAATCCAGTCAATCGAACTCGTGCATTTACTTTATTTTGCATGTTCGACCATATGTCAGATCTTAAAAATAGATTTTCCTATCATATGCATATAACACTTGTCATAAGCAAACTTTGACAGTTTTACCGGCAACATACCTTAAAGTTACCGCTAACTTACTGTACTTACTTACGTATTATACATAGCATTTTGCCCCTTCGCTTATTTTTGTCTTACACAACATTTGAAAGACAAAACCAAAAGTCATACATTTAAAAAGCTCAATGTAAAGCATTGTTATGAAGGTCTGAACTAAAATTACAGATAATACAGAAAATGATACATGAATGAAGAGAACAGCATAGTTAGACAGTTTATTTGTAATGATAATCGACATTTTCCGTTCATTCACATATTTCTTGTATTTTCTATTTCGCTAGTTTCCGGTTGTTGCAAAAAAATGCCAAGGCCGAAGAAAGACGAAATGGCATACGACAATTTGGAGTCGCACGAAAACTGCTCATTGTCATATCCGGTCCACTGCAATCAGTTCGCATGACCTAATTACCAGTTGCTAAAAAGTAATAAGGGACGATTAATGTCACAATGTTATACACTGTCAAATAAAGTGAAACATGTATGCATTTATCACCTTTATGTACGTTTTTATCCCACAAGACGTGTTACATCTTAAAACTTATTTCATACTGTGTTTGACGTCCTGCAGAATTTATCCCTACTACAAAGATAAATATCTCATTTATCTTCGAAGAAACTGTCGTTGATTCTGAGATAGAGAATGTGCAATGCTGGAATTTCACTCTCTGATATTGTATTACATCTGAGTACCCTCTCCTTGAGCCAACTGTGACATCATAAACCAGATCTGTAAAACCTGGTATATCGAACACGCCTGTCCAGTCTACCTCAATAGTTCGGTTATAAAGATTGATTGTCATGGCTTTACCTACACGAAAAAGAAATACAAAACAGTGGAAGTTCAGTTTAAAAAGTTCATTGATTGGAAAATTACACCTTATAACAAAAGACTTAAAACATTGTTGCAAACAGTCAATGTTGCAAACAAGAATGTAATTTCATGTAGGCGGTATTGTTTCAGGACTTTGCACTTGATAAGTATAAGGGCATAAATAAAGTCAAATCTTTACATTCTAAAGTGATATAAACAGGATCAGTCTGAGTAGTCAGTAATGTAACTACGTCAACTAGACATATATAAAACGGCTTTCTTAATCATTGTCTGTACACATGTATTTCAAGGGAGCCGAAAGCCAATGATGTACAATGATTTCTAAATATAATTCATTTAGAAATAGACAAAATTCTAAAACATCATGTGAAAAATAATAACACAATTCCTTAACAGATACTTGGAAAAGCATTAATCTGTTTCAAATTGATATGGAAAAAGTAACTGAATCTCATATTAACAGGGTAGAAATAAATAATTTAGTTTTGCCACAGCAAGAGTTTGCATCAACATTGACATGACGGCAGCATGATGCTGCAATAAATCTGACAAATCTACAGGCTTAAGCTATAAAAATCGACATTCATTGTAGCCAAAGTTTAATTTTTACCTGTTAGTTGAGGATGTTCCCCGTAAACCAGCAAATTCACTGTGAGTGGTTCACTGATGAAACCTCTCGAATATACTGCTCTTACATGTATCCTATACAATTCTGTTGGAACGAGATGGAGGGCACTGACTTCTACCAACGTGTGTTTATTTATGCTCTTCCAGTCAGCGTTTTGGTCGGACTCATGTCGCACACGATATTCATAGTGATCAATGTCAGAAATGTCCTCGAAACCAGACCACTCAATCTTAACATTTGACTTGTCCGATTGTATATATAAGTCAGTAATATTTTTACCGAACAATACAATTTCTTGTTTGATTTGAATAGCAGATACCACGCGCAGGTCGGCAAATTCAACACTTGTGTGGTATCTGGAAACAACAATCGAATTTGACACCAAACCTTGTGACAGTTCCACATTATTGATGCATACCGCTTTGATGAAAAAGTATTTTTCGTGCATTAAAATCATGTTATCAAAGCTGCATGTTTCGTTTGTCTCTGCAAGTTTCAATTTTTCTATTCCTTGCATCTGAAATCCAATACCTGAAAGTAAACCGGTAAGTCTGTGTTCATTTCTTAGTAGCAATACTTATTAGCTCCCCCGCACAAAGGTTAAGGTTACCGTTCTTATGATATCTTTTATTTCTGAAAATTAGAAAAACAATTTAGATCTATCATAAAACTGAAAATGAAAAAAAGCACGAAGGATATAGAAATACCGATTAAAATTGTACTAACCGATTCCGCAATAGCAGGCTTTTACACCACTTTCATCATCCTCGACCTTCCAATTTGCAAATATTCTGTAAACTGATCCATTAGACCCATCAACAAAAGTCAACGATGAAGCATTCATATTACTTATAACTGGTGGCGTTTTGTCAATGACAATTGGACCGCTCGTAAAATTGGAAGTTAGACCGGCATGATTTTCAGCAAGCACAGTCAAATACAGCGGACTCCCATGTTCTACGCTGATGTCAATCACGGCTTGGCTTCTATCGTTTAAAGGTAAAAATGGTCGAAGCTGTAGACCACCTCTTGTCGTCCCGATTCCATATCGTATCTGCAGTGACGATATTTTATTAGGTTTTACTAAAACAATATTGGTAATGCATTGTCAATGTTACCTTAACATACCTTGTGTTTACCTACTTTCTACAAAATGCGAGTACATCACTTTCGATACAGGACCGTTTAATAATAATTGTTAAGGGTTTTTTTGTCTTACATTTTCGTCCGACAAAATCAAACTACTAGTATATTTGCAGTTAAAACTATGTATCTCGAACTCGAAGAGGTCGAGAATTTTACTTTGAGATAAGGCCTAAAAAAAAATCTTTGTTTCCGGTAACATGCTCAAAAAAAATTTTTTTTATTAAGTGGGACTTTTCGGAAATTATTTTTGTGTCAAAAAGTGAATACAAATAATACCTTTAGAGCATCAGTAAGTTGATTTCTGACATCACTGTTTAAAGCAGAAAAAGTGCAGCTTTGCACATTTTTGACAAAAAATTGAAAAACATTTTCTCTAAGGCAATAAAAATATTTAGGGTCAGGCCAAAAATTTAGGGTAGGTCGGCATACCGGAAACGAACAATTTTTTTTACGCCCAACCGAAATTATTTTGTGCACGTGTTTTCGGGGCGAAATTTGAAAATGTATTCAGGATAGCCGGAATTAAAGATAAGCGAGTTCGAGATTTTGAGTTCAGAGTCCAGAAGTTTACCTTGTACACAGAGCTCTCTGGGTCTACGAGCAATGTTGTTACACCCAGCACTGACGGCCTGATTTGCTGTAATTTGATCGCGCCGTCGCCGTTCACGTTTGATGACGAGTGAACACACCCATACAAGTTAGCTTCTAATGTATGCCATCCTTCCGTGATAGTAGCTTGCTTTATTTCAATGACCAGTGATTTCTTTTCTTTTGATATAAAGTTGTATTCGAAGTCTTCGGAACCATCATGATTATGCGATGTATGTAATAGAACTTCAAACCTATCCATAACAAGAATAAGCTTTGCTATAGAACCGGTACCATATGTTACGCCACTGATTTTGTATAAATTATCCTTTTCTAGATCAGCTCTGAGTTCTAGGTAAACGTTGGACGATTCATTTTCCGTTTGTTCAAGGTCCAGTTTCGTTTCGTTTCTTTGCATTAAAGAGTATCTGCTGCAATGAAGTCCATATGGTGGAGTAACATCTACATGTTTCAAATTTGTTCTTGCAACAACACTGCTATGTCCTGCGGCATCGCACGCTTTTACCAAACCAACATAAGCCTTTCCATGCATGAGTTTCAAATTTGTAAATGTATACGAAGTTTTAAGGCCCACATTTCTAAGTACGATATTACTTAGATTAAAGCTACCATCTTCAGCCACGGCAATATGGTAGGATTTCACACCGGAATGGTGATCGAGAAAACCGTGCCACGACATACTGAATGTAGAGGTTAATGACTGGTATCCTTTATCAATATACTTATCAGTATTGAAGATCACGCCAGCTATTGGCGTGTCCATGTCTATCACGAAACCGTCAGAGCTGAGCGTGTTGTGCATTCCAATGGTATTGTAAGCCGTTACTGTAAAAAAGTATCTTGTTCCATGGGTGAGGCTAATATTTGTAAGCGTTACATTAGTCTCTAGACCAACTTCAGCAATTTGAAATACATCACTTCCTGAAATATAAGCGATAGTTTAGTTTTGGAGCAGGGGGTCTCTAAGATGAAAGACCCGGTACCAGTAATTGTGCTTTTTAGAACCCCACTGTCGTACGTAGAAATAAATTGTTCATTCAACAATAAAAAAGAAAGCAACAATTACGTGGTGTGATAATAATCGCTTCAAATGATAGTTCTAGCTTGCATTGATAAGATCATTTTTGCCGTATTTTGAAATATTTTCCGAAAAGAGCACGTTCATACATGCGAAATGAAATATAGTATTCATGAAACTGATCTTTTCTCACATTATTTGGCCCTTGCTACAGAAAGTAACATTATAAATAGAAATACAGATGTAATCCAGTCTGAATGGTTTGGTCAGTCATATTACTCTCGTAACAAAACATCTAAATGTACACAGCAAATATTTGTCTAAAATCGCATGCCCATAATTTTGATAGCACAAGACATCGCCATATTGATAACAAATGTAGGATAACCTAGATGATCTAAGCGGCTTAAAAGGGAATAAAGCTAAAGAGTACAGATGTACCACTTTGAATAGGATTTTACTTACTGCAAAATAAATCTGGGTAAACTAGACGTGACATTTCTCACACGGGTATGAGCATATTTTCCACAACAGTACTTCTTAAAGACAAATGTTTCAAAGAAGGCAATGTCTCGTTTTTATTTTTGCAGAAGGACCATACCAACCAGCTAGAATCTTAAACTGATTTATCTTTGCCAATGTTGTGAGTGGTTGTCTGAGGATTAAATATTCAAGTCAGATGCTATGTTTTAAAAGATATATATATATTCAGACATGTGTTCGTTTGTTCACTTCAAATTATTGGGTGACTGGTTAAAGTATTTCAAATTTAAATCTTATTCCATTGTCAGAATGTTTAAAAACACGTAATTTATTTACCATTCACGGATGTGCCAAGTGCGACTGTAAAGTATGAAAGTTTGCTTTGTGTCTCACGAAACACACCTTTCCAACAAAATGTTAGTTCATCCATCCAATCAATGATGTCGTAATCAATAACACACTTGGGATCGGAGTCTAATATGGATCGCCCTTTTGCTTGTTGTGGTGGTGTATGGTCAACCATGATTGGTGGGGACATAAAAGTAAAATGTTCAGTGTTTGAATACCAGGCTTTAACATATATTGTGTATTGCGTGTTATGTGTTAAACCAGATTTTAACGGTAAACAATGTATCACGTGTGTCCTCTTTCCAACGTCATACCATTGTTTCTCCGATGTACTGAATATCCCATCACCTGCCTTTTGACCTGACAAGCCCATACTCCATTCATACCGCACGATCAAAGCAGCATTAGAACCAACTGTTTTCCAGTGTCCTGTAAGACATGCTAATGAAGCTGTCGCATTTTCAGAGATGTTTGCAAGACCACTGTACACAATTACTCGCGGATAATCAAACGTGCCTACAACAGATGTGTTTATGGAAACACAGTCTATTTGTTCTAACGGCGTACAATATTTTCCTACCACGGAACATGTACAGTCTTGATTACACGAATGTACTTTACACGAGTGTTTTTCCAGTTCTAATGATCCTGAGTGATATTCAAAACTTGCCCGTTCCGATGACGAAGATAAAGGCACAATAGTTACTCGAAAAGCAGTGCTGTTTAAACCTGCAGTATTTTGTGCCCATATGGTTAGTATTATGGGACAACTATCATTTAATGAATCGTTCAATGTGACAACAGCACTCTGTCTCGAATCAGATTTGTTCGCATTTAAGGTAACAATTCCTTTTGTTAACTCATACCCGCTGAAATTTCGGCTTACTGTTATATAATATGTGTCTACTGACGAATCCGGATCAATAAACCCATACCATTTAATACTAATGTTTGCTCTACTAATGTTAAAAGGGTCCAGAAAGTTCGTCCAGCTCATTGGTGTGTGGTGGTGACGAATCTATTAATAACGTTTTGGACTCTGAGCTGGTACATAAGCCAGCGATATTACAACATGTGACAACAACCAAAATACTTGTCGCCATCACGTAACCAATTTTCCTTGTCAAGATTAATTAATAAAGTGTCGACATTGCCAATCGCAACATTTTCAATTGGTGTATGACCGTCGTGGTGAGTTTTTATGGAAATAATGTGTTCAACAATTGGGCTATCGGAATCAATGAACTTCCAGGAAACTCTAAGAAGAGATTTGTCCCACTCTACGTCTTTGTTCATTGAAGTATCATGATGCCCAATAGAGTGAAAGTTTGGTTTATCAAGAATTATCGGCGGTGTATTATCAACCTGAAAGCTGTCTGTTGTTTGGCTGACACTCATACCAGCCCAATTGAAAGCTTTTACCACCGCATACAATTTCAATCCGACGGGAAGATTCAGACCTGTCCGTATAATGTGGGACTGAAGAAGACCAGAAGATAGTGGGAAAATATCGCAAGAGTAGGGGTTAGTCCCAACACAATATTCGTAATGGTTGATATCGGACTGCGGATCTTCAAATCCCATCCATTGAATATGAACAGATGTTCTGCAAAAACAAAGCGAACATCATTTATCACATGGAATTATATCACTAACAATGTATATTACACTCCATCCATGTATTCTTTCTTAATTAAATGTCGAATAGTAATATTAAAAACGACACAATATATATCTATGACGCATGCTTTCTTTCATGATCTTGCTACCATAAATATTTATACCCCCACTAAACATGTTTGGGGAGAGTGGGGGCTATATAGGAGTCTGTTTTGTCCCGTCCCGTCGCGTCGCGTCCCGAAATCTATTATCTCAGTTATTACTAAACGGATTTGATTCAAACTTAAAACAGATGTTCCACCTTATCACCTTCATCATGTGACACAAGGTGCATAACTCTGACACCAACTTTAATGAATTATGTCCCCTTTTAGTTAGAATTTAAGGTTAATTTTGATGTATTTTCATAATGTCTCATTTATTACTAAATGGATTTGGTTCAAACTTAAAATAGATATTCCACCTCATCACCCACATCATGTGACACAAGATGCATAACTCTGACACTGATTTTTCATGAATCATGTCCCCTTTTACTTAGAATTTAAGGTTAATTTTGATGTATTTTCGCTATATCTCAGTAAGTACTAAATGGATTTGATTCAAACTTAAAACAGATGTCCCACCTCATCACCCACATCATGTGACACAAGGTGCATAACTCTGACTCCAATTTGTCATGAAATATGCCCCTTTTACTTGAAATTTAAGGTTGATTTTGATGCATTTTCACTATATATCATTCGGATTAGCTTAGAGCCAAAGGGAAGTAACCTTTTTACTTTTGTACTGAGTTACTTCCCCTTAAATTCCAAGAATTAGTCTATTTTTAGAAATTCTAATTTTAGATTTTCAATATTTTAGGTATTTTTCTAACTGTTTTTATTATAAATCTTATGTAGAAAGTAAAACATTTTTCTGTGGTAACATGTGTCGGTAAGACATTTTTTTGTATTCATTTTAGTGTATCGCTAATATCAGAGATTTTATATTTACCTCATCCCTTATCCTGGGCGCATATACTAGTATTACTTATATGCCGCGGAAGCCCAGGATGAAGTACTCCAAAGACGACTAAAATTTATTTTTTAGGTATTAAGTTTTTTTACGTTTTTATATTTTTCTAAGTATTTTTAAAATTTCTTATGGTTGCTATTCTTCTGTGACAAGACCGTATTATGGGGGTATAAGTCACTCCTGTGACAGTTCTAGTTATTTCATGTTCATATAAGATCATAAATTAATCGCTTCTGTTTTGTACATTCTTTATTAATACAAACAAAACTATGTACCGTTGTGGTATAAACTTTAAGTGCGCGTTTCCAGAGCCAATTTTTACAACGCCTGTAATAGGTGGAGAATTATCTAGAAGAATACCATCTGAACTAAAAGAGGTGCACAGTCCCGCAGAATTACATGCATCAACAGTGATATAGTACTTTTGGCCAGTAATAAATGTTCCGTTCCATGCCATATCTGAAATTAAAAAAAAAAATACAAACATGGTCTTAATATAACAGGATAATAATAATCACTTAAATCAAGATGACAACAAGCATTTTAAAGAAGTCAATTACTGTTAAAATACTTTTCTGTCTGTTGGAGATCTATCTACAACCGCGGACGTCATTTGTACGGCTTGCAGGTCCGTGCTTGAAGTAATGTCTAGAGGACGTCAGGGTGCATAGTCTAACACAAAGATTGAAAGTCGCCTTATGAACTTAACAGTCTCAATGTGGCGAAAAGACATAAAACAACTGTGTCATGTAAAGTATTTTATTATGATATTTTGTTCAAAGACTTCAAAACCCTGTCACGGAACAGGCAGATCACATCTAGGAAAATTTGTATTTACGATACTGTGTTACTTTCAAAAGACTAAGCGTTATTTATAAAGCTAACCTGTCTGAAGACCAACTTCAACCATGGTCTCTACATCGTATCTATAAGGTTTTGTCCCTAAACCCACCCTGTAATGTTGCATGCCACTGTGAGGATCAGAAAAGCCTCTCCAATGTCCGGCGAGTACGTGAAGGTCCTTTTGGAAGTCTTGGTCATTCTATAATAGTTTCAGTTCAATAATGTATAATCAGAAAACCTCGCAGTTTAACACTAGTCTAGTAAACCGGTGACATCATTTGATTACTTCAATCTTTCATGTAAAACAAACATACTTTATTTGTATTTTATGTCTTTTCTTTACCACATTATATCAATTTTACTCGCTCAATCTCATAAGCAGACCAAACATTACAAAGTTAATATTAGAAGAGAGAAAATGGTTCAGATTTTTTTATCTCCGTTGAATTTTGATACGGTGAAGCGCTTAACTTTTTGTGTCTTTATCAATATAAAAGACTTTGCTTTTTATGATTATATATTTCGTGTTTAAGGGTGGTTCTATAAGAGTGAAATTTATAAAATAACTATCCCTATTCTTGAAACAGAGAAGATTTCAAATATAATCAACCGTGTTATTTCACTGAATCATTGTAAACAATAAAACAACTAGATCTAATGCAAACTTATTTCCAATTTACATACTTTACATAGATTATAGAGCTTTTGCGATGCTAAATGCGACCAATGACTGATTCTTGGACTCCTGGCAGGTACGCTCTCCTTCACTTGGGAAACTGGAGACTGCAGTCAAATTAAACCTGTTCTTACCTTCTTTGGACCCACGATCTACGGAAAAAGTGAAAAATATCTATCCCTACCTGATGCATCCAGTGGCCATCTATAACATATCCCCCAGTCGGTGGAGACATATCTCTAATAAACTGTGATGTTGCTATTTCTGATTTCAACCCAGCCCTGTTCACAGCCTATTTATTAAATAGTATAAATTCCTGTGATGTTAAATTTGAAAACTAAATATTAAGTAGATCTAATAAATGATGTATGTGCTCTGTGCTAAATAATGTTATACCAAGTACATTTATATCAGCAGCACCCGTTATGTAACTAGTGATTTATTTCTCCATTTCTAAATAATGAGTAATAACTAAATGACTAACTCATTGTTGAAAATAGGAAGGAGAAAAATATTTTATTGATGCCCTAAAACTAATAATAATTTAATAATAATAAACAAATATTCGAAATCCTCAATTGCAAATTTCAATTACCCTTGCGTTGATAAAATAAAGATTTCCATCACTTAAGTTTCGTGGCAGCTGCAAGTGAATATATTCGTTATCAAACTGATCTGGTTCAGTGATATCGCAAACCCTTGACTGTGTCCCCAGACACACCTCAAAGTAAGCTATCCCACTTTCCGTATCGATAAATTCAGCCAAATATAGGTCAATATAGTCTGAACTAATAAAACCATCAACATTTCGCACATTGTCAATTACAATATAGCCTGTTGTTGGTGGCGAACTATCTACAACAAGTTCTTTAGAATGTATTGTCGAAGATAGTCCGGACCAGGCAGTTGCTGAAAAAAAACCAACGTAAATTTCACTTATATGTTTCTAACCTACTTGACATTGTTACAAAGCAGGACAATTTACAGCCTGACTGCCACTGAAATCCGGGGCAGTGAAATATTGTTCCGATGTTATATACATCATGTAGGCTTATTTAACGCTTTCTTGCAATTATCATGGTGTGTTTGAATCTTCCGAAAAAAAAAATATACGTAAAAGCATTGTACTGATATAGAGCTTAAAATTCTAGATTATGAAAGGCAATTGAAAACTAACAGGGAGTGCTTATATATCAAATTTAAGACGAAGTGAGATACTTGAGCCTTGATTTGATCATTCTGAAGTATGGTGTTCAAGCTTTTTAATATCCATGTAGTTCCCCATGGAAATAATCAAACCTATCAAGCCAATAATCAATATGAAATCCTCAGTTATAACTGGATTACTGCGGGAAGAACTTATCTGACTGTGAAATAGTTGTCAAATACTTGCATATTGTATGGCATAAGAAAATGTTTTAGGTCTAATAAAATGTTATATGTACCATACACACATACAAATGAGAAAACTACTCTTTAAAATTTACTTTGAATATGACATTTAAATGAATGACTTAGCACTAAAGTTCTGATTATAAATTAGTTCAGTGTCGCTTTTAAGTGATGTCATACAAGTGCATAGATAAATACCAGATATGATTATCATTTGTGTAATTTATAACTAAATAAGACAGATGGTTATTTCTTCAGGTTTGCAATGATATTTCTTGTATAACACTTTTCAGCATAACATTATAGATACAAATGATAAATACTGGCTTTTGTTTTACTACGTTTTAGTATAGCATAAACATGGCGTTTTATGTTACACCAACTTTTTAATGTTCTTAAATGATTTGAAAGATGTCCAGTACGTTACCTTTAATGAATACAACTAAAGTTGCCCCGTCTTTGGTATTATTTAATTGTGCTGTGATTCTTTGTACATGGCCAACGTTTGTAAAATTCTGAATATCCGCACTTAGAGACGAGGAACCTAATGGAAATACATACAAAAATGACAAGTTATAAATCAGTTATATCTATAAAAATTATATTTGTATAATGCTATTTTTCTACAGATGATGTTTGATGAAATAAGTGAAGCAAACTTACGAATAGTTGTTTTAAACAGACATTTTAATGATAAATACATACCAATAGCGTAGGAATAGTACTGTAGGTTTTCTCCATATCCAAGAACCGATGCATCTATGTTATCACTGAAACCGCCCAATGTGATACGTATGTCGCTTACGTCATTCACAAACCCTCCAGTGTTATCAACATATACCTGTCCCCCAGAAGGAGGGGTGTCGTCCAAGATGAATCCGTTACTGCATGAGCTGATTTCAGGAACATTCTCGGTATATGTTTCCCTATATATTTCAGCGGCTTCAGAAGAGGCACAAATGAAATAAAGGTTGTTCATTATAATATCTGTATTTTGAAACAAAATGTATCCATCCACGCTTGCTTGAGAAGTTATACATTCGGTGTCTCTTTGACATTGACCAAATGCTGGAATACGTCTGGCCGACATTAAATACCACGTGACGTTCCTCTGGGATGCATATAACACTGCAGCTGCTATCTTTGTATCTCTTGTTCCAAAGTTAAGCTCAGCATCATGTAGTATAGCTGTTTTGCGTCCTAAACTAGAGCTGTGGATCATCTTTAAAATAAGCAAAATTCATTTACCATGCAGTAACAGATATCAAACCGTAATATTATGCATTTTGAAAAGACGGCAGTTGAGTATCTTGGAAACCACTCACTTATGAATTGATTACCCCTAACCGCGAGGTGTAGAATTCTTTCATGCAATGAAGCCACAAATAGCTGGCTTTTGGAAAACGTTGTTTGCATTCCCCACCCCGTGGTCGCCCGCGCCTGCGTTAGTGATCGGGGGCACCTGGGGTTTCCTCCACCATGAAAAACTGGGAAGGCACCATATAACCTATGATTGTGTCGGTGTGACGTTCAGCCCAACAAAACTAAACGAAAAAAAGGACGACATAGAGCTACATGTATCAGTATGGATTACAATTAAATAAAGAAATCTTACTTCTAATATTCTTTTCCAAGTATCTGCAGATGCGTCCATATCATATACTGTATTCGTCTCTTGAATTCCTCTCGAATGAAAAACTGGTCTTGTACAAGCTATTTTCATATTTCCAGCGTATGAATACGCCCTCACACAACAATAAAGTGTCGAATGAGAATGAACTGGCAAATGAATAAATTCAGTCATCTAGAAAAATATACATGAAAAAAATAAGTGTACTGTTGTTGTTGTTTCAAAGGCAATGTCTTTACATGAGGAAATTACTTCATAACAATACTTTTGATAGTTATATCATATTTAAAAAAAGGTGCATGGTTTGTGTTTCGTTACCGCTAAATTAATTGATTGAAATATTAACATGTTTTTACATCAGCAAGTTTAGATTATTACTTACCGACATATTTGCTTGCTCCTTATTTTGAATTATCTTCCATTGATCAGTTTCGTGGTTACCGTCTGCGTCTTTGCTGAGAACCCACTGATATAAAACGATACCACTTGGTGCCACAAATGGTGTTAAAGCAATGTTTACAATCATATCTTTACCATTGCCGTCCATTATGATCCCTGCTTTGACGGCAGAATCAATAGTTATGGAGTTTTCAAAGACAAACTTGTCTGACTGTATTATTTCTGAACAACTTACAGGTGTACATAATTTTACACCAACTGAGTATGTTTTGTTCTCAGCCAACCTAATATTTTGAAAAGTGTAGTAAAACTCAACAATATCTGATTTAGCGATTAACTGTGTACAAGATGCGTCATGGGTCACACATTTATGTTCCAGAAGTTCCCATTTTGGAAGCAATAATGTAATGTTACTATTCTTTTCAATGTAAACAGAGAGGCTGTTTTTCGTCGTTACGTAGCCTTGTCTATGTTTTTCGATAATACTGATGCGTGTGTTAGTTACATTTATTCCATATATTTCAAAACATGGTTGATCCACATACGGAGTTATTACATATGTTTTCATATCGCGATATGATAACTGCATCGTATCAGGTTTAACAATTGCCTCACTTGAATTCATAGTTAATTCATCTGAATTAGTTTCAACAGTCATCAAATACAGAGAACCAATTTCCAAATGTGTCTCTGAACAAACTTCAGCAAAGGAAGAATTTAGAAAGCGAATATGTTTTACAATAGATACACTTCTATGACCAAGTTTTATATCAGACTTCCTTATTAAAGTCTTGTTTTCGACAATTAACACTCCGTTTGAACTAGACACAGTCGTGCCACCTGAGCACGAAGCACGGACAGACATGAAATAACGTACGCCATACATAAATTTTTCCGATGTAAGACAATACAGTGGCCGATCTGGTCTTACATGTTCAAAAGCAAGAATGTTGTCTTTTGCTACATTTGTACCCACTCCAATATCTAACGAGACATTCTCGTGATGTCTAAATCCTGTCCAGCGAACACACAATTTCTTTTCTGTAAAGTGAACATTGATGTCTATCTTACTTGAAGTTTTTGCAGGATCAATATCATGAACAACACCATCGCCAGGAGGATATCTTGAAGGGATTTTGAATGGATCGGTCTGCAATTTTGTAAAATGGCCTGCTCTATTGTAAATGAAAACATCCACTGCAAAGTCTAGTCCCAGCTCAGTATCCTTCTTTTGAAGTCTTCTAAGTGGATAAGAAATGCAGTCACTTGGTAAGCTTTTACAATCTTCCGAAGCATCATTACGCCATTCAAGAAGAGGAGAAACTTTTTTAGATCCTTGAACTGAAGATGAATATGTTACTCTTAAACATAATATATCTATTTTAAAGCATCAATTATTATCAATAACATTAGATAATTTCTTTTGGGGCTACTACTTGTAGAGCATGAGTTATATCGCAGAAATGTGGACATGCTGTGTAATACCAAATCATCTTAACATTCTGCAAAATCCAATTTCTAAATGTTCTTTCTTGATTATAAATGTGTACGTGAAAAGTATATGGAATAAAAAGGAAGGTAATTTCGTACCAAATTGGAAGAAAATCTGGTCAATTTTCTCTTTCTGTTCAATATCGTAAAACTGATCTTCGCCCCAGCTAATTGTCAGCTTTTCGTTATCGGTAGAAACAAGTGGTTTCTTCGTGTACAGCGGTGGTGTTTCATCTATAATAATTGGGCCGAGAATAATAGTATTTTCTTTTTTTGCCTTGTTTTGTACCTTAATGAATATGTAAAATTCATCGTCTGACCCCACGCCAAGGTGGTGAACTTTGAAATATGGACTGCCATTGCTCGATTTATACTTTTGCATCGATGGAGCAGATTTCTCCCCTGGCGACTTTCCGAATCCCACGAAGACATTTTCGATTTGACTTAAGCTTTCTTGAACATCCCATTTTATAGAGACATGGTCGTTAGGAAGATATATAATTGTTTTCGAGTTCAACAGAGGGAGACGCTTGCATATGAATTCTTCTATATCCGTGTCATTGTTCGAGTTAGGCAATTCTGGCAATATATTGAACATTTCGATACCAATAGTATCGTTAAAACAGCGATCTTCGCAGATAATTTTGCCTGTAAGAGGAATTTTATTTAATTCGGAGTCGAAAAGCCATGCTTGTCCATTCAAACAAAACATCGATTCTGACCATTTTGCGTGTTCAATACTAATATTTTGAAGAATTGGTGGTAAGATGTCTCTTGTAATTCCATCAGAGCAAACGGGAGTAGATGATTGCATTGCGTTGTTTATCGCTAAAACCGTTGCATACACTTTTCCAGTGAAATTGGCTTGTACTTTGATAGGGGTTTCGGTGTGCAGCGTTTCGAAGAATTGAATGGCTTTAAATGATTTGTTGTTAGAATGAAAATGTTCTTGGCTGAGACATTTATCGGAAATTCCAATTCTGTACATCTTAACTCCGCTTTCGTGATCTAAATATCCGTGCCATCTAACAATAAAATCGCTGTCGCTTGTGTAGTCAATATCGGGTCCACCGACTGCACCTTTAAAGAAATATATATCTTCCAAATGAATCTTAATGTTCAAAATGAACATTTTATTCAAACGTTCTCTTTGGTGTAAACAAAATTCTCGATGATTTCTATAATAATTGATTGCCTTTACAAACGAAGGTCTTTATAGAATCGATAAAAATTAACTTTAAAAGACAAAGAATCGTGAATATGTGAGGTACAATACTTAGATAATAGTCACCATATTACTACTGAACATGTAAAATTTTACCCTCAAATACAACACCGCTCTCAGGAGGGGACTCATCTACAAGAATATCTAGATGCTCAACGTTTCGTAATCTGGCATTATTATACACAGTAACGGTGAAGAAATGGTTCCGGTTATGATCTCCCATATGTGTATTGTTGTTAACTAGTTTATTCAAGTCAATTGTGTACAACGTTTTCTCACATTCACCAATGTCTGGACAGTAGCATTTGCTGCTGTTGCTCGGACATCTGTCCTAAAAAGAGAATAATTTTGTCACTGAAAAAGCAAGGTATACTGGCAAAAATTATCGTTTATGTTTATCCGTACAATTTCCTTTTGTTTACCAATATGAGATTTTAATAACATTTTTTAGAATCCAATTCATCAAAACCACTTTCATAATCCCTATCGAGGCCCCGGACACTTTGTTTACTTTCGTATTTGTTATGTAATATAGTAACTAAGTTTCAAAATCCATGATGTCGAGATAATAAAGGCGTTCAATAAGACAAATGTTCAGTCCCATTAATGCGTGTTTCATGTTTAAGTTATAAAGCCAGCTATATGGTCACCAAGATTAGGCGCATATAGTATAAGACTTCAACATTGTAAGAAAAATTCATTTGCTGAGCGGAGTGATATTTTTCCTGTTTTGTTTCTTTCGCATTCAGTTAATTGGGATAAATCGATTGTCTGGGATTTTGATTTAGGGATCAGTTAAAAACGAAGATATCAAAAACAAAAGCTTACTGATTTTAGTTTGTTGACCCTGATTTTCCCGCTTCCTAGATGTTGTCCAACATCATTTGTTCCAAACGACCATTCTATTGACCTAATACCACTGTGTGGGTCAAAGGTTTCAAAAGACAGTTTCATCTTCGACAGGTCCTTGCTATCATGAACATAATTGTTCTGTGCCATCTTTGGTAAGCCAAATATGTTCTATGATTGGGCCTGAACTGTCTATGTAAACAGTTCTCTTCTCAACTAAGCTATTGTTCATTATGTCTTCAGCTTTAACACTTAGTATATACGAGTCTCCGTCTTTTATAACAAGTTTAGCACAATAACGCTGTTGTTTCAGAGACGGAACATTAGTTTCATCTGAAAACGATTCATTATTCACTTTCCATGAATCCTTGAAATTAACGATGCCATGTACGTTCTCTGTACCATTAATTGGCATTGGACCTGATATTTGTTCGTAAATACCTGAAAAGTCAGGATTTGGTTCTATAGAATGAAGTAACGGGTTGTCCAAATAGAAATCGTTATAAAAGAAATCTAGCCAACTAATGCAAATGTCTTTATGATGTGTCTGCCATGTATAATGTGTTTCCACGGAAGCAGATGTTACGTAAAACATTGTTTTATTTTGTCGCGTTTTTATAACTGATGAATTGTCATACAAAACAAAACGGCGAGCAAACCTGACATTATCTGCAACATCTTTTACTTCAAGTTTTATGCAATACAGTCTAGGTGCATTTGCCGTAAGATTCAAGGTAAGAGAAGTCTCTGAAACATTAAGTTTCTTTGAGTATACTAGTGATTGGCTTCCATTAGAAGAAACTTCGTGCATGCTTACTTCATAAAAAGCTATTCCAGAGGCACTTGAATTATTTGCACCGTAAGGTATCCTATCAAACCATCCAGCAAACTCAGCAAAAAAATGTTTAGAACGTGTTATCCGTTTATCAATAAGTAAAGGATTTTGATTACAAGACATGTTTTCAAGGCAGTGCTGTGGTTTAGCATTATCATAGATATAACAAAGGACTTCTGTTGTTCTTGTCTTTTGGTAAGGCACAGGATCAAGTAGTTTATTTGTTCTTGTATCTTCAGCTTGTACAAAACCACCTCCCAGGGTTTCAAAGTGCAAACACAATCTAAAAGGTATACAAGTATTATCTCAAAATATGACAGTCCGTAGTTGATAAATGAGTCAAACAAGACAAATAAGAAACGAGTCTTAAACACTTTATCTTTTAACAGTTAAAAACACTGTAACTAATCTACTGAAAATTCAAAATGAAAACATAATCAAATCTTAAATAAATCATGAGTGTGGACTGACGTAAACTGTCTGATAACAGATTAGTGTGATAAGTGTTTAACGTTATATTTCATCGGAAAGTAGTCTATAAGCAACGTTATACCTTTCTCCGTTTGTAAGGCTATATTTTGGCTGTGGTAATAATATTTGTGTTCTGTTGGATATCGTATGTCTAACTTTTGTCCCGTTAGCCACATCTATCACTAAATGCTTCCTGCCTTTTTCAATTTCTTTGCCTAAAATACATAAGCATTAACGCTTTAAGTAATCTTATCTAGTACAGTGTCTTTGTCATATCAAACGAAAAGAATATGAAATGCAGTTAATCTAATCACAAAGTGCTTCCCCCATATGAAGCAATAAACCGCCTCGTCTTCTGTCGCATACAAAGGATTGGTTAAAACGTTATTGATTGTGGTACATCTATCCTTAAGACTAGGATTAATTAGAGCAAATGGTTTTTGAAATATATTAGCAGATACAAGCGGATGCTGGTCTGGATCCATGCTGGTCGCAAAGCCACTATGTTGGTTTTCTCATGGCGCGGCTCAAATATTCTAACAATAAAATGATATTCTAAAAATAAAATATAATACTTTGATCAATGAACAAAGCTCATTTCTATACATGTAGGTAATGCATATAATATATGAATAATTTACCGTCTATGCCGACACGCTTTATATACACAGTTGTATCTGTAATACCAAAATTGCTTGTACTTATGTATGAAGGGTTGGGTATTGTAACATTAACTGAAAAATCTGACTGCATCCTCAAGTCAAGTTTTACTGGCTGAAAGTTCCCATATAAGTCGTGTAGCATGTGGCATTTTCCAGCAGTGGTTTGTCTTTTCTTGCTATTCGATCCTGATACTGTTGTGAAACACTGGTTTATAGTCGGTGTGTTGGTATTGGTCACTGTAAAAGTAAGATAAAAATAAAATGTTTATAGACATGTTTGTGTAAAATGCAACCTTTCTTTCCAAGATGATTATGAATCTATTTCACATTCCATCGCTATCCACGCAGATATCATCTCTTTATACAAGAAGACAGTGCTTCTGAAATAATATCATATTCGTTTTCCACGACTAATTTATACTAAAAAAAAATTGTCACATACTGGCGGAGAACTAATTGAGCTGCGCCATGAGAAAAACAACCTGGTGCATTTGCGGCAAGTATGGATGCAGACCAGCCTGCACATTCGCGCAATCTGGTCAGGATCCATGCTGATCGCTTTCAAAGCCGATTTGCAATTAGAGAAACCGTTAGCGAATAGGATGGATCCTGACCAGACTGCGTGAATGCGAAGGCTGGTCTGGATCCATGCTAGTCGAATATGCACTATGTTGGTTTTCTCGTGGCGCGGCTCAATTTAGTTATGGTACTGGTACAGCTACACCATAATCGCCGGCTAAGTAAAAACATAATTATAACGGGCCACTTTGAACACGAATCCTTCCGACTGGCTCAAAAACTTTTCCGCCAATAATTATTTATCAAGAACAGGGAAGATAAGACTAATTCATACAAGTTCTTTCAGAAATACTTTTCAAAAGGAACCAGGCAGCTGACTCTTAGCTACAGCCATCAAGTAAGATCATGAGTTATGCTAAAAATAATAATTGCATTGGCTTATTACTTTGAAGACAAATATGAAAGTTCATATACACTGACAAGAATCCGACACACGCCTGAAGCCTTGTATACACTGACAATTGGTGACCAGTCCATCTTGGCATTTTCCAGGCCAACACTTATGATTATCAAAGGAGCACATCCCTTATGCAACGGGAAAAAAACATTCATATTAGGGAGACCATGACTTCTACAGCATGTAATTTGAAACAATATTTCAATAAAACTAGTGTCCTTTCGTCTGAACTTCAGAACAAAGTTTGAATCCAGCAACACTTAAAGTGCAGTTACCAAAATGACATGGAAGTGTTCTATGAAAGGATGATATCATATTATTGTAGTACTACTCTAACTTCAGTTTTACTGGTCATAAATGTACAGGAAAATCCTGAAATATTCTTTTTGACAACAAATAAAGTGACATTTTTGCTTACTTCCGCATTTCTTGCCGCCTTGTGTGACTTTATAGAACACTTTGTCATAAGAGCATTCATCACACGAAGTGTCCCGTGCGTTGGTACATCGTCTTTTTATACAGTTTGATATCGTATCCCTGCATTCTGTAAATATGTAATATGTACCTTACAAAACAGTCAACAACCCGCTAGTAGTTCTTTTCGAAAATGTCTTCAAAATTACAGAAAGTACTTTTGCAAAATCAAGCGTACGCTCACGGCAATATGTTTTTGATAACATGTCAAAAGTTCATTAAAATCAAACCATGTTGTCATATAAATTTTCTCATTTAACCATTAAACCAATTTCTGAAAAGTGACAACATACAAGAAAATATGTAGAATTTACAAATTAGCAAAAATACGTTATGAGAGAAGAACATGACAACAAAATAAAAAGAACGTCATCATCTTGTCCATCTTAACTTTTAAGCTTTTTGTAATTGCGGAAAAGGTAAGAAATTAATATTTTTAAATTATCCAGATATGCAAACCAAAGCGGAAGTATCCGTCACTTCCAAATCCGAAGCTGATGCTGATGGCTTTAACGGAGAATGACAATCCACCCCACTCCATGAATTTACTGTGGTTTATAGTTTGTCCTTTACCAACCTAATTGGAAACACAAAAGAAATACTTATTTCAAAAGTGCATGTTGCTTTCACATGGTAGCTTCATTATATGTCTACTTTCTACACTAGTATAATGCACCAAACATTTTCACTTAGATTATGGTAATTTACAAAATAAATTGCAACAGAAAAAAAAACAATCATATCAATTTGTCAAACTAAATCAGAATATTAACCCTTTTTCCTCTCAAAAATTTTACTGTTGATTATAATTGAGGAAAAATAAATATTTCAACAGACATGGAGCTTTATAGACTAAATTACAGAGGTTAAGGGCAATGTATTAACTGCCGGGAATAATACCACTCTTCTAAATGTATTTTGAAAATTCATACCCTGATACGCCCTCCAGAAAAAGATATCCAAAACCAGCGGAAGCTTGGTGATGATATTATTCCAGATTCCTGAAAGTTAACATGATACCTTATAACACGTTTTTGAAGAACACTGAATTCATGCTATTAATTGTATAGCTGAAATGATGACAATAATCTATTTTGATACAATCTATTTTGAACTTTGACTATTTAGATGTCTTCTGCTGCCGGGCAATATTTGCACCGATTTTCGGTTGTTTTGTGTATCAAACCACTACATGTTTATGGAAAAGCATGCGATTTTTTCAAGTTTTCAGAGACTAAAATTTAAGGCAAGGGACATTCCACCAATGAAAACATTCAGATTAATTTTGTTCAAATTCACATTCCTTCTACAGATTATGCTAAAACTTAACACTTTAGTTAAGGGTCGTCTAAAAGATAGGTAGAAAATTTCTAAGAAATAGGAAAGCAATCAGTCGTTACCAAATGGTGAGTTCTAGGAGGGTCTTGTTGCTGTGCACTACGTATAACCGACTTGCTATTTCCCCATCCACCGAGAACAATTTCAATGATATTGTTTCTGCGATTGTTATGATTAGATTGTAGCAGTATATGAGCATCATGTTGTCCTTTTAATTGGAGCTTTATTACTGTTTTGCCACTGAGTCGTATTCCGTCGCTGTAGAGATCATGTTGTCCATAGTCTGTGTTGTCACCACTTTTACAATGATACTCAATCAGTGCTGTTTCATATTATAAAACATGAACAGGTTATTTCATTAAAAAATGAGAAAGACGCAATGTGAACTTTAATTGTGATGTTAAACCAAACTAACTGATTGTTTGTTTGTAGGTTAGCTTATTTATGGTCACCATCGTATTCCAGAAGCAGCCTATTTCTTAAGTAGCTTTTGTTTTGTTGGCTTTAGCGTCAAACCGACACATTAGGTTATATGGCGACTTTAGTTGTTTAGCTTCAACTTGTAAAGCATCCAAATACGGGACTCTGATACCCCACTTTTAGTATATTTAGTTGGAGGAGAGGGGACTCGAACTCACGATCCCTGGTTTTGTAATCAGTGTTACCACTTGACCACAGCGTCCGCTCTATTAACTATAAATGTCCTATAATTGTACCGTTGTGACGTTAAATATAGCTATATGTGAAAGTCGCCTTACGACCTGTATTTGTACCGCAATGACGTTGAACCCAACTAAAACAAAAGGACTGTAGTTGATGTAACAGTTTCATAGTAGATTTGCTTCAGAAAGTCCCAAAATAACTGTAACATCCTGACACAATTCTTTGGTATTGAAAATGATAACATTTTGTTATGGTCAGTGGCGTAGTATAGCCAAAGAAGGTTTCGGATCCAGGACATTTAGTAATTTTCCAATATCTTTGTTTTGATATGGTGGACTGACGCTATTTGAAGTTTTTCGTTTTATAAATACCCTAAAAGATATGTTGAATAAAGGCAAGAAACTGTTGATCTTTTGATTTAATATCGTAAATTTATCTTTTTTGTACAAGTCATCAAGCAGAATTAAACGAATTATTCCAAAAGTCTTATCTTATTATTTATTTTAACTTCAATGCAAATGAAGAAATATACTTAATACCAAGAAAAAAACTCACCAAAAGCAGTTGTAAATTCATAATATAATACCACAATTAAAAGCTTCATCGTGCTACATATTCAGTGAATCCTTTTTTCAAAAGAGAATAAATAATTGATTGAACGCAGATTGATACAAAATACACGTTATCTCGACAAGTACAATCCAAATCCCACTTTTTATTTGCATTTTTCACTGGGTTTACTGTCACACTGACACAATGTATTTCATATGGTGACTTTTTATTGACATAATTGATAATGAACTGATAAACGCTGCTGCTTTTTGTGTAATACCTATAATCGAAAAAATAAGCATTTTTGCAGCATTTTATAAATGGGATGGTCAGTGGTATTTTATAAATTTGGTATATTAGACAAACAACCCATTGAAGGCCTTGATTATCTATTTATTATACTTACCAAAATATGTCCATAAATTAAGCTGACCTGATAACTAATGTTATGGTGTTCTGTTATTTTAAATCATAGGAAAGCACGTAAGTGTCTCATTTAATATCGAGCACCGATAGGAATCCCGTGTGGCGAATTCATTGTTCACTGTATGCCTTGAGATAGCTTGGTAGCTAACTTAAAAATATCGTTTCAATAAATGAAGTTTTCTGAAAATATTACCTTGATAGTCGTATGTTTATTTTTTTTTTTTATTTTTTTTTTTTTTTTTTTTTTTTTTTTAATATTATTGCGATAATTTACATTATTATCTCGATATTTTTGCGTAAGTGCCGTTTATTATCTCGGTAGCTAGCTGGATACCTTAAAAATAGTTATCTCGATATTTCGAACTTTTTCTGATAAGTTTATCTCAAAAAGCCTAATAATTCCTGCAAATGAATTTATACTTTAATGCGATAGTTTTCAGAAACGTACACATTTGCTGGAAAGTTTAAAATATTATCGTGGTATCTGCCTAGCTATCTCGTGGCAGTATCGAGCATTAACGCGATTGTTTGCGCTAAATCATTTCCAGGTAATAATGAAATGTATACAGCATATCATTTATTGCTGTAATGTTTTCATAAAAATGTACATATGCCCTGGAAAGTTTAGAATATTCTCGTGATAGCTACCTAGCTAACATATGTAACGTCCATAGTGAACTTTCAGTCAAGGAATACAAAGCTGCCAAATCATTAAATTTTTAAGTTTGCCATCTCAATTTTGTTGCCGCGGACTTAAGCGTGGCTCGCTACTTTCCTCACGAATTCCAGCATCATCGCAGATTGTAATGATTTTCGGTATGCATGAACGGATATGCATCCCCTTTCAAATGGTGCATTTTTTACGGTGTTCCGTTTGGACAGTCGTGACTTTTTATTTAATACTAAAACGCGATGCACGATGGTACGATGATGAAACAACGATGGTACGATGGTGAAAACACGATGGCACGATGATGAAATCGCGATGGTACGATGGTGAAATGTCGATGTAATATCGCGTTTTCATCATCGTACCATCGCGTTTTCACCATCGTACCATCGTTGTTTCATCATCGTACCATCGTGAAAACGCGATGGTACGATGGTGAAAACGCGATGGTACGATGGTGAAACCACTATGGTACGATGATGATAACGCGATGGTACGATGGTGAAAACGCGATGGCACGATGTTACGATGATGAAAACGCGATGGCACGATGGTGCGATGGTAAAAATGCGATGGTACGATGATGAAAACGCGATATTACATCGACATTTCACCATCGTACCATCGCACCACCGCGATTTTGTCATCGTGCCATCGCGTTTATACCATCGTACCATCGTTGTTTCATCATCGTGCCATCGCGCCATCGTGCATCGCGGTTTACTATTGTCCAAACGGAACACCGTAATTTCTAAAATAGATATCTGATATATTTAGGACATCGAGGCGCTCCCTAGCGGCGACGGTAAAAGTGTGCCCTGGTTTATCGATCGTTAATCCTAGTTTTTCGGCCGTGAACCTGGGTTCACGTAATTATTGGATAACTGGCGTGCCATAAACATCAGTTTCTTAGTTGAATCTTATGAAAAATAAAAAATTGAATAAAAATTGCCTTATTCTTTTCAATTGGCAATTATGACGTTCATTTTGTATAAACAGCAAATGGAAAGACACGAAATTTACGTTAACGCTGCTTAGTGATAACATGCCAATTTTGACGACGTCCGCGTATAGTCAGGGCGAACGTTCCTGAGATGACGTCGCAGATGTCCCGTCTGGTGAACAGAATGGTTGTGAAGCTGATTTTAATGTTAAATGTAACAAAACGTGTGCAATTTATAATATGATACTGTTTACAAATGGAAAAAGATATAATGTAAATATAATAATAAATAATAATAATAAGTTAATTTAGGTAACAAGTGACATAGCATGACAATAACAAAATGCATAAATATCAGCAAAATTTTCAGGTGTCCGAAAATGGGCTTGGATCCTTGTTACTGCTTTATTCACAGCGTCCAAGAGGCTTTGAAGATAAATAAAACCATCTGGATATATTGCTGGTATGTATGTCCAAATACCAGTACGTACTACATTGTCGGCGGATTTTCAGGATGCCGACGGTATACGTCCAAAGAAGGCCTAAACGATTGACTTGAGTCACGATTTGGTTTCCTTAGGTCATCGTTAGAGTCTTTATGATATAAAAAAAATGA
This sequence comes from Mercenaria mercenaria, assembly GCF_021730395.1. Classification (NCBI taxonomy): domain Eukaryota; kingdom Metazoa; phylum Mollusca; class Bivalvia; order Venerida; family Veneridae; genus Mercenaria; species Mercenaria mercenaria. The sequence continues at coordinate 19,959,867 of NC_069368.1, forward strand.
AATTAGTTTTAGCATTTTATGAATAATATGTCGGCGAAGAACTATTAACCCTTACTCTGCTGTATTTCTATAATGGACTGGTCCATCTTTCAATTTGGACCATACCATTTTTTATCCTAAGGGGTTTGCACTGAAAATTTACTGACTGAATAGCGGACAGTGCAGACCATGATCAGACTGCACGGATGTGCAGGCTGATCTTGGTCTGCACTGGTCGCAAAGGCAGAATCATCTGCCGCCAGCAGACTAAGGGTTAAATCTGTTGAATATCGTAATTTTAAGCATTTTAGGTGTCCGAAAATGGGCTCGAATTCTTGTTACTGCTGTAATTCACGGCGTCCAGGAAGTTTTGAAGATGAATTAAACCTTCAGGACATATTGCTGGTATGTATGTCCAAATAATAGTACATATATATACATATATTACATTGCCGACGGATCTATCTTTTAAATGCCGACGGTATACGTCCAAAGAAGGCCTAATCACGAGATTGGAACATGTTTTGGTGCTTAGATACTGCTGTATTCTGCACTTTAAACGATTGACTTAAGCCACGATTAGGTCCCCTTAGGTCATCGTTAGAGTCTTTAAAATTCAAAATGAAATTAGTTTTTAGCAGTTTATGAATTTTATGTCAGTGAAGAACGGTTAAATCTGTTGAAAATCGTAATTTTAAGTCTTTTTAGGTGTCCGAAAATGGACATAAATCCTTGTTACTGCTATAATTCGCAGTGTCCATGAGGATTCGAGGATGACTTAAACCAGGTGGATATATTGCTGGTATGTATGTCCAAATAATAATACAAATTACACTGTCGGCAGATTTTCAGAATGCCCACGGCATGCGTCCAAAGAAGCCTTCATCATAAAATTGGAATATGTTTTGGTGCTTAGATACTGTTAGATTCTGTGTCAAAACGATGCACTTCAGCAAATATCTGATCACCCCAGGTCATCGTTGGAATATTTCTAAATTACAAAATGAAATTAGTAAAGCAGTTCATGCATTTTTTACCAACGAAGAACGGCCCAATGTGTTGAACATCGTTATTTTTCAGGTGTCCGAAAATGGGCTCGAATCCTTTTAAATGTAATTCTCAGCGTCCAGGCAGCTTTGAGGATACATTCAACCATGTGGATATATTGATGGTATGATACATGTTCAAATAGCTGTATATATTACATTGCCGACAGATTTTCAGGATGCCGACTGCATGGGTCCAAATAAGGCCTCATCACAAACTGAAGCATGTTTTTTTGTACTTAGATACTGCTGTATTCTACGCCGCAACGATGCACTTGAGCTTCGATTTGGTCTCTTTTGGTGCATTTATCTACAACTGTACATCCTTTAAGTTTCTCAATGTATGTTTCTTTATAATACCTGATAGTATTCATACCTGATAGTATTCATACACGGGCCTCTACCCAAAAGGTAAAATATTCATAACTAACTTTAAATTAACATTTTCATTGAATATGCTCTAGTATTGGTGATACTACACTTTTGACTTGCAAACGTATATTTATCGATCGCCATCATCGCCGTCTCATTTCTACCCGTCAATAGTTAAGTTCAAGGGCTGATACAAGACGTTACCAAGCTCACTCCAAGCTATAAGTGCCGAGTTACACACTTATGTTTAGAGTCTCCTCCAAGACCCACCATATTTTAAACTAAAACAATTACATGTGAAGACGGAGTTTAATTGAAGGTGGGGACCATCTACCTCAAAGGCTAAGAGCCTCTTATACTTTAAAATGCAAGTAAAAACAAGTTAATTTCTGTTTTGCTATCCTTATGTCCTTACTAACACCGCAACGCAAATATGGTAAGTTAAATCTTCATTATAATAACTTTATAAATGGAAGACCAGTATGAGAACATACATGGAGAGCGGATATCTCCATCTCAGACACACGTTGAATCAAGTTAATCAAGGGTTCAATAAAGTGTTGTGGCTTTGGATAATCAAAACGTATGTTATACTTTTCACAATATAACGTGCAGACTATGAACTACCAAATTTGATATGAAAGAAAAGTTCTTGACAAATGCATGTAGCTTGAAAACGTTTAAACATGCACACATAGCAGAGTAAAATGCACCTGCTGAACAACATTGGGTTAAAAAATAAAAATATATCGGAAAAGCAAGCCTTTCCAAATCACACAACATCCACAAAACGTTTGAAATATGCTAGTTAACAATGGGTTAACAACAACAATTTGAGTGTTCAAAAATATTGCTCAAATACACAAAGTTTACAAACTTTGACACTTACATCATCAACCATGGAAACAATATACTTTTTTTCTAGAAGCTATATGTTACCTTTCAATTGATGGTCAAAAATCAATTCCAGGTGGGAAAGATGGTACGAATACGTCATAAAGCATTTGCTGCGAACACCATACATATATCCAGTTGAAAGCCTTAAGTATAATTACAATGTTTTGACCTAGTTAGAAAATTTCAACACACAGACAATTGCAAACGTGAAATAGTTGCACCGGTTACTTCTCTTGCCTAAGGTGAAGCGTACGTAAGTAAAATATTGTTGTTGTTTCCACATGCGGCTGAATAAAAGTATCTGGTGAATATGCAGTGAGATATTCCTGTCAATATTTATATTAGTAATATATAACTCACACAACAATGTTAATGATGTTAAAAATCCTTTTTAAGTGTATTCAAATGTTCGTCAATGCTGTGAACCTGACAACTGGTCTTTGAGCAGCCTACGCAGTATTTTCCCGCTCGGAGACTTTTTTATTTCTTTCACAAATTTGACACCACCTCTCAGATTCTTGAAATCTGCAACATTTTCTGAAACAAACATAGAAGACATATTTTGTTTAAAAAGATTAATATATAATTACATGTATGATATGATTAATAAAACTACAAATTAAAATTTTGACGTCTCGACTTTGCACATTTTCTTCTTTTTTGCATCAGTTTTATATAATCTTGTATATTTGAAAGTAGAAATCCTACGTAGGGCAAACTACAACATTAGGAGCTTGAGAATTTAACATACGTTCTACATATTTTATAATGTCATGTTCACTGAGTGACATATCAGGCTTAAGTACAACATAAGCCATTGGAAGCTCTCCAGCTCGTTCATCTGGCATACCAATCACTGCTACATCTTCTATTGCTGGATGTTTGTGTAACAAGTCTTCTAGCTCTGCAGGTGCGACCTGAAATATTTTAATAGACAGACTGAGGAATAATCACTGGAACGGAATGTTTAGGTCAACAGATTTTCCAGACAGCAACTATGTTTGCTTATAAATGGTTATGGTAGACTGAATTAACGCTTTTTGTAAGTTTTATGTAAACTGCCTGATTAATGAACAACATAGCACTATGTTGCAATAAGTATTAGGCGAAGTTTTTTGGAAATCGAAATTAGGCTAAAAGGGTATACCCTCTGAACAGGAAAATACTGTACTATATGTAATGGTGAAGAATCTTCACTATGCCTTCGAAGACAATGATTTTTTTTATTGGGTTTAGGGGCACACTGACAAAATTTATGTCATATGGCGACTTTTCCAGGGTAGGTCGGAATTCCGAAAACAAACAATTTTTAGGCCTTATTAGCTATTCAATGGACGAAAGAAAGACGCATAAACTATGCACATGTACGTTATCAAACAATAGCAATTGTGTTAACATAACAATTTTCTTTAAAATAATTCTGAAAACGGGAGACCTAGTGAAACCTTCAATGAGAAAATATACAGTCTATACAAAAAAAAATTAAATACACAGTACAATAATCCCCATACAAATGAGAATGAAACAATAAATCTTCAACTATTTGTGAAAAGTCTTTATAACTGATGTGCCTTGTTGAAAAACAAACGTACATGGTTATGAAAAGGCTTACAAACGTGGCATTACCAACTTTTACCGATAAAGCGGGACAGCTTTACCTATCACAAAAGTCTATAAAACCAATAATCTAATATCTCTGCTACCGCTGCTAATCAGTCTTTGTAAGTATATAATATAAGCTTATATAAACGACTCTTTCAAGCCGAGCGCGTTAATTACAAAATCTTGAGAGCGAATAAATACATATTCAACTCATTCTCCTTATAAATGAGCAATTGTTCGATGACCTTGGGAGATAATCATGCTATTTTAAATGTCTTTCTCGTATTATGTTGTATGATAGACAACTAAACAAATTATTGCCATTAAAATGTGGACACAGTCTATATTCATCAATACTTAAGTGCCTCCCCTTTTCTATTATAAGTGTATGTCTACAACATCGGAAATTAGATAAATATGGGTTTTTGAATATAACGTCAAACTTGTTTGAGAGACCGTGTTTACTAAGAGACCGCTTGTATTACGAAATCACTTTTTCAGATCCTTTTTGTGTTGTTATATAACAAGCTGTGTTGTATTAAGATACCATTTGTGTTAAAGATCACTTTTTGCCTTTCTTTGTTGGTCACTTTGTACTACAATGATATTTCGCAGGTCAGTTTTTAGTTAATTAATAGTTGTTTTTTATTTTATCTGGTATTGGTTTAGGTAGAAAATTATGATAGCTCCTTCAAAAAACTACTAATTTTGTTTATATGTTTATATCATTGCAAATATTACTAATCTAGCAAGTTTGGTAACATCGGAATGTTTTATCGATTAAGTTTTGGCCTAAATGATTTTGTTTACCATTATAACTGGTCAGATATGCGAAGTTCTCAACAGAAGTGAATTTGGTTGACCTTAATAAGTTTGTTATGTTTTTCGAATCCTTTATTAATTGCTTATACATGTAAATGTTTTTCACTTTGTTTATCTGGTCAGTTTACAGTTCTTGATTACAACTTTAGCAAAGTTGAATCACAGCCGAATGTATTGTCTATTAGGTCTATTAGATCTGACTTTAATTGTGTTGTTTATATCAGTACTTTAGTGTTTACTTTCAGTCATTTTTTTTTTCAAAAATACCAAGGAGTAATTGATTCTACATCTGTTGCTTACGGTTATTTGAGTACATAATGAGGAATTATTGATTAGGAAAAGGACTAAATCAAAAAGGATGGAATCAAATAGGATGGAATCACTGAAATAGAAAATGTTTTAGAAAAAAGAAGTCGGATAATTGAACATAACGAAATCGGGTTCGAAAGTCGGTTATGGAATATGGAAGATTTGGAAAGGGTTGGAGTTGTAAGTTTAATTCATTACACTTTTCGGCTAAGAAGTATATAACTATCTTAAAGTTTGCGCAGGACAAAAACTGTTTAATAAGCCGATGTATTTATACCTGGGTCGATTCTTAGTATAGTTCGTCTAAATTGTAAATAAACCCGTATGTCTTAACAAATGCTGACTTTCTTAATCTATGCAACCTACAAAGGGACATGAGGTGTTATATCTTAATGCAAGTTGTACCGCATGTCGTCTGTACGGATCGGTAGGTCTAATGATGTAAAACATTTGTGTAAAGTTTGCAAGTCGAGGAGTTCGTTAGATTGTTGAATTCTGAGCACAATGAATGATAAACGTATTCTCTTAAGTCTTTTTATGGTAAAATTTCTAGAAAAAGAAACAGAAGGGTCATCAACGTCTGTAACTGATAACGGATGTCTTCCGCATCCACTCAGAGGAAAATTGTTTGCAACATTTTGGTTCATTCTAGTAATTTGCCAAACGTATCTGTACTTGTTCGACAATTGTGCATTTCTAGAATTCTTATACTCCCGCTGAATAACCTAATATAGGTTTACCTATAGAGTCAAATATTTTAAATTCTTCTTTATGGTTTATTTCGGGTTGGGCGGCCCGTGGTTGTCCATTTTTTCTATTTTTTAATAACCAAAGTATTTTCACGTCTAAATATTTTGAATTGGTTAACAATATGACATATGTGGTAACAAATTACAATAACGGGTACATGGACAGACGAACGGGTTGAAAGACTGCGTAACTACAGAGATCCTAATAATACACACATACCTGTAGGTCCTTATACTTGATCAACTCTTTAAGACGATCTGTTATCACAATACAGTCGTTGTCTCCCATACGTCCTATATCTCCTACAAAAGATTTATCATGGCTTCTGATCACATTTCACATTCACAGTAAGCAAGAAAACAAATCTTAATTCATGATATGCTTGCACGAATAAAAAGTGGAATATTTAATCTTCCATTACAGAATTATTTGAATAGACTGTTATATGATCTTGAAGGTTACCCGGTAGTTCAAAAACAGTATCAAAGGGTTGACTATTTTGTTAGCTAACATTTTACGCAGAAACAATAGAAAAAAAGCTAACAATAGGCTGTCTCGCTGATTTCGCTAACATAAACACCCGTCGTTTTTATGGTCCCTTTATATGAGATACAAACGTTAAAGTTTAGCCTTTCATGTTAATAAAAATTATCAAACAACACCAAATCACAAATTGAATAGCATGTTAAACATGTATTTTAACTCTGCAAAACAATGGTCAATTTTCAAAGAAATGCTACATATCTCCGTTTTGATGCATTTGCAGTAATGTCCCAAATACCTAGATGCAACGTAATTTTCATAGTTTTCAGCAATAGTTTATTACTATTTCTTTACAAACGGCATTCAGCTTTAAAGGACAACGTATTGAGAATATATTAGTATGCATCGTACTGGACGGTACGTAAGAACATATAATGGACATGTAGATTGTTGGTACAGATCATGTTCGTTTATCAAATATTTCTGTTTGTTTTTTATGATATACTTCTTGACCTTAAATGTGCGCATTAAATGTGCTAGAAGGTCTAAACTTCCAACCTGTATGTAGCCATCCATCTTCGTCTATCGTTGTTTTCGTGGCCTTTTCATTGTTTAGATAACCTTTCATTATTTGAGGACCTCTTACACACAACTCTCCCGTCTCGTTACGTCCCAGGCTTTTCCCAGTCGCTGGGTCTATAAACTGAATAAACATAGAAACTAAAATGTATAAACAGGTATGTACAGATTCCTTCTTTTAATGTATTGCAATCAGTAAAAGCAGTAGAAGTAACAACTCAAAATATTAGGGTTACAAATAGTACAAGTTAGCATACAGTACATAATAAGTCTCCCCTCCTCAGCTGTTGGGATTTTCGATCATTGACCACGTTAACGTGCGGTGACGTCAAAGTTTTTGTTGCGACCAAGAAAGAGTGCTTCTATATTTTATCTACTGTTTTAGATTAAGGGCATATTAGAATCGAAATAATTTATAGCAAAAGAGTGTTTTAAACACTATTTATACACTCGGGCGGTAATACGTCGTACAAATAATTTCACTCGGGCTGCGCCCTCGTACAATTATTACCCCCGACGTATAACCGTCCATCGTGCATAAAAAGTGTTAAAGCACTCTTTTGCAATAAATTATTTCATAATTAAGTTGCCGTCGTGACTTAAAAAACACAACTAACGTCAAGCTCTGTATAAAATGCTACATTTATATTTTTGGGACAATCAGATTTACATTTTTGTATTCTTGGAATAACCTGGTTTATATTTTCGGAAAATCCGATATTGTTAGGTTTATTATTTAACTATTACACAGACGAAATAACAGATTGATTGAGTTAACTGAGAGTACCTTGGCTTCTGTGTTCGCAAGCAGCGGTCCAACAGACCCTGCTGTAATTGTTTCATAATCTAAAGTAACCACAGGAGAGGTCTCTGTCATACCATAACCTGCAAAACAAAGAACACGAATCGACTTTAATCTACAAAACAGGAAAAGTATTTTCATCTAAGACGTAAGCCATAAAGCAGATACATCGCAGTAAACCTAAAGGTATGTTGGGTAATAAAATACATGTGCGTCCTCACGACTGTGCATCATCAAACCGTAGATCTAGTTGTAACTGGGATACAAGAATACATATAAAAACATAATAAAAAATTGGCAGGAAAAAAAGGGGGCATAATGTTGTTTAAATATAAAGTAGTGTTATGGAACGTATACACTGCACGTTAGATCACCACAAATATTAAGTGTGTGAACTTTCAATCTATTCCTACAAGTGCTTACTGAGATACCAGCTTACATTAAAAAAAAAGAGGCCGGCGAATGGATGAGAGCAATAGCTCTAAATTTTATACTTCGAATGATCGAGCTAATAACTAACTTTGTCGTATAATTTTATTCTTCTTGCCCATGAACTCCTGGGAAACTGCCTCTGCAAGCGGAGCAGCACCACAAATTATTTTGCGTAAACATGAGAGATCAATCCTGTCAACGGCAGGATGGCGAGTGAGAAACAACAATAAAGGTGGTGTCAGAGTAATTTGTGTTACCTGAAAAATCGAAAGAGTACCTAAGAACACTTTACACTCATATAAATTAATTATGCATGGAATAATTCCATATTTTGAAACAAAGTGAATTAAAGTATTTCTGAAATCCCTTGAAGTTATTACATAACATTTTGCTTGTTTTACGTAAAATTTACTAACGAAGCCAGAGTGGCACGCAGCATCTTTAGTTCAGTTCCATCTTATTAAAGATAATGTGTTAAAGTACAACAAATGTTATGGTAGAGGAACCCCTGCCTCCAATACCTCACACGAAGGAGTTCTATCAATAAAGGCATCCGAGGTATGGTAGTGTCCAGTTTTCGAACTAATCGACATTGGCACATGTCCTTGAATGTCCCTAGGAAGTTTGTTTAGAGTCAGTTACGCATGATGTTACATTAAGTCTAGGGTTTATACGAACAACTTCTAACCTATTCTGTATTAGATGAAATAATTATCAACAGAAATTTAATACCTTATGTTTCACAATTGCCTTTAAATATCCTTCAGGATCGAACCCAGTGGGTATAACCACTAAACCGCCATCTTGTAATGTACCACACAAGGACATAACCATTCCATATATGTGGTAGAATGGGAGTACTGCGAGGTATGTGTCATCCGTGGTGGTACTAAAAGCATTTCTAAAATAAACATAGACACAGAAAATACAATTATAGGTTATGGGTCGGGATTAACAGAAAGAGTCTGCTCCAGTTAGTTTAAAAACATGCGATGAACTTAAAAGAGGCAAGATTGATACAGAGGAATTGAAACCATTGGTTACAAAGTAGTTTTACCAAACAATCCCGTTGTTGTCGACTAAACTAACAAATAGATATTTGATGACAAGAGAATGAAAAAACAAAATCAAATTATAATTATGCATTGATTGTACAGTATAAAACATATCAATATTTCCTTGCGATCGTTCACGTCATTAGTGATTTTCTCATATTTTCAATACAAGAACTGCAAAGGAAAATTCTTACTGGTGTTGTATTAGATTCGATACGACATTATAATGACTTAGCATCACGCCTTTAGGAAGCCCAGTGGTACCACTGCTATAAGGCATAATGACAACATCTTCCTGTGGGTTGATTGAAATATCCGTCGGAAAACACTTGCCGTCGTCGGCTAACATATCGGAAAAAGGCCGGCAACCATCAGCTTTACCTATAACTATAATGTCCTACACAAACAAAAACAACAACTGATTTATGATTGATATGGTTTTAAAGCCTATAATATCAAAACAGAACTAAAGGCAATTTGTAACGACATATCTCTGAATCATTTGTCTTCTCTAGATAATCTGGATGTGTTAAACTATTTGAGCAGGTTTTCGAACTACTATTCCGCAGTTCCTAACATAGCAACATGCTTTCATATTTTTGCATGAATTCTGATTTTTACGAGAAATCCACTAATATAATATATTTACGTTACGGAGAAAACACATTTTTTCACCGTTGCTAATAAAACATGAGAAAAAGAAAAACACCAGAAAGAAAAGATTTGTGGGTTTAACATCATGTAGTACTTACTTGTGTTGATAAGGCTTTTAAAGTATCTAAGGGTTTTCATGAGTACTAACATTGCAATGCGTACATGCATTAAAAGCGGTTCTGTTGATTTGGTCTTAGACGTAAGCTTAACAAAATTCCTCAATATTTGTGAGGGTATTAACGCTAGCCTTATGGAATCATGCAAGACAAAGCCAGCCAACGGCACATTTACAACGTCGTCCGCTTTACTCTGTCTATTAGACTGTATCCATTTTAACGCCCTACGAGCTATGCATGCACTGCTTTATGAAAATTACTACTTAAGCTTATTCTAGAATTTTCGAAAATATTCTAAGTACTTATCATACATTTCTCCGAAACTTCACCAGTCTTGGGTATTTGAAATATATAACACTATACAACACTCACTTTTACTTGACATATTAACACAACCCTACCCGCTTTAAATAAGGAAATAAAATGGTTATTTTTAGTAAGTACTGCAAGCAATCTAATCATCTAATGGTTAAAACCAATTTGTAAGTAAAATTTAAGCCTCTGAACAAGACCACTTTCATCTGATGGTTGAACCAATTTGTAAGTAAAGAAACAACATGCTAGAGTTCCACTGTAAATAAAGAAAACTTAGTTATGGGAGACATAGGGAATGAAGCCGGTCTACTGATCAATTTACTAATGCTGCTGTGGTGATATGCTGCGGAAGTTGTGGAAAACTTTTTCTACTTTTTTTTGCATGAATATGAGAGAGGAGCAAACAAGGATGCTACAGACCAAGTTTGGCGAAGATCCATCCAGTGGTTCATGAAGTCATTGAAATAATTTTCTACTTTTAGACCTGGCGGACCATAACAGTGCTTGCTAAGCGGGTGCATTTGAACAACATTGAAAAAAGTTTATACAAGGATGCTAAAGACCGAGTTTGGGGAAGACCCATCGAGTGGTTCATGAGAAGAAGTCGTTTAAAGATTTTTTTCTTCTATTTTCAGTTCCAGCGGTTCCTGAAAGGGACCCAGCAAACCAGTTTGAACAAATTTTGATAAAGATCCTTGCTACTGATGCTACTGACCTTGACTGGTGTAATCCTCATCAGTAGTGTTAGAGGTGAATATGATAAAATAAAATTGTTACTGCAGGACGACAGACTACGGAAGCAGGACGATGGACGCCTGTCCATCCCCAGTACTAATACTTCATCCTGAACAAAGTTCATTTGAGCTATAAAGAGACGATACTAACGCTGATGTCTGCTTCCCTTGCCTTTATTACAAGCGGAGGAATAGTAACGAGCATCCTCGTCCCTGAATGCTTCACATGCTTTTCCAGCTCTCCTGCATAACATGAATTTCAAACGTATATTTTGATCGGACTAGTATAAGAAATTAAATATCGTTGCATTTAATTCAACATCTTCTCTTTTAGTGGTTAGAGAATATATGGACAAAAATTGACACGGAATCCAGTTATGAGTTATAGCATAAACGAATGAGATAGACGAGAGAATGGGGGAGTAATGCAAGTCAAGAAATTACTAGTATGTTATAATATTAGCATAAATATGTGGAAGTATAGCATAAGATGTGAATAGTTTCTGGAAATTTAGGTAAAACGTGAAAATTTGTTTCACTTGTACATCATTTAATAACATATGAGATTTGGAGAGATGAAAGAATTACCAGACGTGATTGCAGGATTAGCCGTCGTCAAGACAATACCAACAGAAGCACATCCTAGTAACAGAAAACAAAACTCTGGGTTGTTGGTGCCACAGTAACAGATAACGTCATTCTTTCGGAGCCCTTTCCTGTACAAGAAACTGCCAACCTTTCTTGAGAGATCCTCCAGCTGCCAGTAAGTGTATATAGTGCCAGTGGCATCGTCCACCTACAAAGTAAAGTTACCTTTGAGAATGAAAAAATAAAATCCAGGACAATAGAATCTGCATTTTAAGCTTATTTAAAATTTAGAAAAAAAGACATTTTCTAGCAAAGAACAAAATATTAGATAAACTTGTCTCTTTCTTTTGAGTTTGTTGTTGCTAATTATTGGTCTTGTCTAAATTTCCTTCTTAAAGTATAAAAAGAACGCTTCATTACTGAATCACGTTTTCTTTATCGAATCGCCATACTGCCAGCACTTTCTGTAGCTATATTTCAAAAACATGTATTTGCGGGTGGGGGTGGTGTTGGGGGTTGGCTGTTTGACTGTTATTGATGTGTTTGTGTTTTTTTTTTTTTTCTTTTTCTTTTTTTTTTCACTATTTTGTGACATCCTAAATTCATTTATGAATTTTCCAAACTCGTTCAAATCCGATTTATTTTATGATATCTTAAATTCAAATTAATAATATCTTTAATTCTACTTTACTGAATCCAGACGTGAATTTAAGATATCATTAAAAAGAATTTAGGATGGCTTGAAATAGATCGATTTTGCGATACCACTAAATCTAAAATTTTATACTGGTGATATTAAAATTTATTCTTTGATATCAACACACCCAATTCCCCACCCCACCCCACCCCCCATCCTTCAAACTTCTTGTAATTATTAAGAGCATTGATAATAAAAATGCATTTTTAAAACACACTGAAATGGTTACAAAATGCACCTATGCTCAATATATGTTAAAATGCTAAAACATATTCCCTGAAGGGGATGGGTAGGGGTGGGGCGGGTCCTGATCCCAAGTGTCTGTGATAAATACTCAGACCCTAAAACTCTTAAAACTGAGAAACCTCTAAAACAAAAGCAAAAACTGCCTACAATCTAAGAACACAACTATCTGCTTACCTGGTGGCGGGAATAAAAAGAGATCTTCCGTCTGTCCCCTCTTTTTTGGGCCGCTATACGGAGTTTTAACTGGTGAAAATCACAGCAAAAAGTGAAGAAACTAGCGCAGACCACAGCAACAGAAAATCAAAATTTGTTCGTTACGTACGAACAAAATTCCAAATAACATTTACAAATTCTTGTCATTTCTCAAATTTTTAATTGCAATTTGGAATTTTTGGTTCGTACGTACAACAAATCCTGCAGTTCGTACTACGACGCAATAATCCATATTCCGTATTATTTGTTTCAGTTCAGACATGCTGTTTCAAAACAGCTCTGATTTGTTCGTACGTCGAACAAAATTCCAAATAGCTTTAAAATTAACTTTTTCATTTCTCACTATCATTTGTTCATACTATGAACAAGCCAGGATTTGTTCGTACGTACGAAAAATGAGAGAACCAAAAAAGAATGTATTCTTAAAAAAAATGCAACTTGGGAATTTGTACAGTACGTACAACAATCCTGTCCCATATTAATTTTTCAATTCTGATATTCTGTTCAAACAGCCCAGAATTGTTCGGAACGTGATCCGAACAAAATTCCAAAATAGCTTTAAATTTTCTTTAACATTTCCTCACTATCATTTGTTTCATACTATGAACAGCCTGGATTGTTCGTACGTACGAACCAATGAGAGAACCGCAAAAGAATTTATTCTTAAAAAAATGGCAATTTGGCATTTTGTTCGTACGTACGCACAAATCCGGTCCATATTATTATTCAATTCCTGATTATTCAGTTTAAAAAAAAACAAACAGACCCAGTTGTTCGGACGTACGAACAAAATTCCCAAACTCTTTAAAAATTCTTTTTCATTTCATTTCTCACTATCATTTGTTCGTACTACGAACAAATGAGAGAACTGAAAAAAGAATTTATTCTTAAAAAAATGCAATTTGGAATTTGTTCGTACGTACGAACTAATCCTGTCCATATTTTTTTTTCAATTCTGATATTCTGTTCAACAGCCCAGATTTGTTCGGACGTACGAAACAAAATTCCAAACTGCTTTAAAAGTCTTTGTGTGGCATTTCTCACTATCATTTGTTCGTACGTACGAACAGTCTGATTTGTTCGTAACGTATGAACAAATGAAGAACTGAAAAAGAATTTATTCTTTAAAAAATGCCAATTTTGGAATTTTGTTTCGTATGGTACAACAAATCCTGTCCTATTTTTTTTCAATCTCTGATATTCTTCTGTTTCAACAGCCCCGATTTTTTCGGACGTACGAACAAAATTCCGAACTGGCTTAAAAATTCATTTTCATTTCTCATTATCATTTGTTTCGCAAATCCTGTTCATATTTTTTTCATTTCTGATATTCTGTTCAAACATGGCCCAGATTTGTTCGGTCGGCCGATACAACAAAATTCCAAACTGCTTCTAAAATTCTTTTTCCATTTCATTTCACACTATCATTTGTTTTTATACGTACGAACAAATGAGAGAACTGAAAAAGAATTTTATTCTTAAAAAAATGCCATTTGGAATTTTGTTCGTACGTACGAACAAATCCAGTCCATATTATTTTCAATTCTGATCGAACAGCCAGATTTGTTTGTACGTACGAACAAATCCGAACTGCTATAAAAATTCTTTTTCCCTTCACAATCATTTGTGAGTAATGAGCAGCCTGCATTTGTTCATATGTATGAACACATGAGAGAACTGAAAAAGAATTAACTTTTAAAATAATAAAAAAGCAATTTGGAATTTGTTCGTACATACGAACAAATCCAGGGTCTGTATGCAAAAGATACTTTCAGTTCCTGACATTTTTGTTGAACAGTCCAGATTTTTTCGGACGTACAAACAAATTCCAAATTGGCATTTAAAAATTCTTTTGCATTTCTCATAATCATTTTTCTATACCAATCCACTTAATACAATTTTGAAAACAATACAACAATCACCACTGAAAATTTCACACATAATTAATCTATATATTTAGAAAAAAAAACAAAAACAAATACTTATGAACATAATAAATATAACACAAAAGTCTAACAAATAAAAAACAAGAGCTGTCATTGACAAACGCTGTAAGTGACAAATGCACAACCCTCCACCCACAAGTATGCTATAGTCGTATGCACAAAAAAAAGAAAACAAGAGGGCCATGATGGCCCTATCTCGCTCACCGTTATCATTGCACTGAGGACAAGAAGGTCCTCATGAAAAAATATCTAAGTCCTCAAGGACAGGACAACAAAACGACGAAATTAACCAAAAAGAAAAAAAAATTCTTACAAGGTACAGATGATGTCAAAATACACCTAAAAAATGGGAGTACCATCCATGTTGGTACCAAGAAAAGTGGTCTCGGTTTTACCCTACGGCCAGTAATAAAAAAGTAACTAACAAATAAGCTATTTATAGTAACGTACAATGGAAGTAATTACAAAAAAAAATATTGTAAGTGAACAAAAAAAGGATCTGCCAAATAAAACTGTTGACATAAATGAAGATTTTTCAGATCATGATCTTCATTAGTTAACGAGATACACCCTTTTTAATTTGAAAAAGGGAGGAAATTTGACATAAAATAGTCCATAGTTATCTACCCTGATTGTCTCATCCAACTCATAACAATAATGAAAATTTTCAAATAAGTCCTGTAAGTACTTACTGATATAAATCCATTTGATTTACAATCAGGGAGGGGTAATCAGATATAAAATATCTCTGGAACCTACAATTGGATCTGATTACTTGTTCATGGAATCCAGATTTATAGTTGTTTAAGATATTTTGGGAAGTTTGTATCAGATAAAACCATAAAATGAAGTCTCTATATGGCTGCAACAGCCAAAAATAAGCCAATTTTGGACCTTTAACAATGGGCCATAACATCCTGGAACCCATGAAGGAATCCTGGCCAGTTGAAAGAAAGGAAAGCAAGATCTTGGTGATACAAGTTGTGTGCAAGTTTGGTATAAAATCAAATCATAAATGAAGCTGCTTTTGTGCAGAACATGTCAAAATAGCCTAATTTTTGGGCCCTTTCAGGGGCCATAACTCTGAACCCATTAAGGGATCTGGCCCGATTCAAAAAGGAACCGAGATCTAAGGTGACAACAAGTTTTGTGCAAGTTTGATTAAATTCAAAATCATAAATAAAGCTGCTATTGTGCAGACAAGGTCACAAAGAAGCTAATTCTGGTCCCCTTTCAGGGGCCATCACTCTGGAAACCCATAAGGAATCGTTCGCAGTTCAAGAAAGGAACCAAGATCTTATGGTGATACAAGTTGTGTGCAAGTTTGGTTAAAAATGCCAATCATAAATAAAGCTGCTAAATGTTTCAGACAAGGCAAAAAGCTAATTTTGGCCCTTTCAGGGGCCAAACTCTGAACCCATATGGCCAGTTCAAGAAAGGAACCGTGATCTTATGTGATACAAGGTTGTGAGCGAACAAGTTGGTTAAAATAAAATCATAAATGAACCACTATCAGCAGACAAGAAATTGTTGACGCACGTCAGCGCTGATCGCACGACGGACGACGGACGAAGGGTGATCACAAAAGCTCACTTGTCCACTTTTGACCAGGTGAGCCTAAATGAAAGTGTAAAAAACTTCACTAAGGTGGGACGCGGAAAGACGCCAATGCACAGGTCGAGTAGATAGCCCTCCTTTATTCAACGATAGTTGAGCTAAAAATTATATCCAATAAATGCCCATCATGTAATTTACAGAAAAACATATTCTGTTTTGCAGACAGTATTAATCAACAATGACATATACAATTCCAAAAATGAAAATGAATCTTTAAAACAAATATTGGTAGGGGGTCACCTAGGATAATTCCTGTTTAAGTTTGGTGTAAATAAGGCCCTGGATTTTGAAGTAAATTTTTTAACAAATTGTTGACCGATGGATAACCCATGAAAGGAAATAGAGCAGTTACAAAAGCTCAACCATGAAGAGGTTACAAAATTTATTATAAGTTGCAAAATTTCAGTCAAAAAAAAAATTTAATTCAGCTACAATTTGTCGTCAGTTTCTCTAAACAAGAGGGTCATGATGACCCTGGATCGCTCCCTGAGTATTATGAGCTACATGTTTTCAAAGTCAAATCTTGATGACCTTTTAGAAAAATTTTGGAAGAGTTCCGATGTATAATCAAGTAACCCCTAGGGGCGGGGCTAATTTTACCCCAGGGGTCATGATTTGAACAAAGTTTGTAGAAGCTTACATGCAATGTTACATATCAAATATCAAACATCTAGGCCTTCTGGTTTATCTGTAGCAAATTTTGAAGAATTTTTCTATGTACAATCAAGTAACCCCATGGGGTGGGCTCACTTGGAACCTCCGGGGTTCATGATTTGAACAAATTTGTAGAAGTCTACTAGAGCCTTCTGGTTTATTTTAAAAAGATTTTTGAAGATTTCCTATAATAAAATTAAGTGACCCAGGGGGCGGGGTCAATTTTGGACCCGGGTCATGATTTGAACAAATTTTTGTAGACGGTCCACTAGGCAATGCTACATGTCAAATATCTAGGCTCTAGGCCTTCTGGTTTATTTTAAAATTTTGCAAGCATTTTCTATGTACAATCAAGTAACCCCAATGGGGCGGGGGCAATTTTGGCAACGTTACATATCAAAAATCTAAGATCTAGGCTTCAGGTTTATTTTTTGGCAAATTTTGAAGATTTTTCTATGTACAAATCAAGTAACCCCATGGGGCAAGCTCAATTGGACCCCGGGGTCATGATTTGAACAAATTATTTGTAGAAATCTACCTAGGCAAATTGCTTCATTCAAAGTATCTAAGATCCTCGCCTTCTGGTTTATTTTAGAAAATTTTTGAAGATTTTCCTATATAAAAATTAAGTACCCCTGGGGCGGGGTCAATTTGACCCCGTGGTTCCATGATATGAACATATTTTGTATAGGCGAGTCCACTAGGCAAAGCTACAATGTCAAAAAATATCTAAGCTCTAGCCTTCTGGTATTTTTTTTTAAAACTTTGAATATTTTCCTATAGAAAATATGTTAAATATTCAAGTGACCCTTGGGGCGGTCAATTTTTGTTGGATCCTGGGGACATGATTTGAAACAACTTTAGTAGAGTCCACTAGGCAATGCTACATGTCAAATATCTAAGTTCTAGGGCTTCTGGTTTTTGAGAAGAGAATTTTTTAAGAATTTCCCTATGTAAAATCAAGTGACCCCTGGGCGGGTCAATTTTGACCCCAGGGTCCAGGAATTTTGAACAAATTTGGTAGAGGTCCACTAGCAATGCTTCACACCAAATATCTAAGCTCCTATGGCTTCTTGTTTTTGAGAAGAAGATTTTTAAAGTTTATCCTTTCGGTTCTGCATGGAATTCAATTCTTTGAACACTTTTTGTACAGCTTCACCCAAGAACATTTCCTGTGAAGTTTGGAATGAAATTAGGGCCCAGCAGTTTTAGGAGGAGATGTCGTTTAAAGTAAAAGTTTACGGACGGACGCCGACGCCGGACGTGAGTGATCAGAATAGCTCACCCTGAGCCCTCAGCTCTGGTGAGCTAAAAAAGTGGCGAAACTTCTGAGGCCCAGTTTGAGGCCCCTGCTTATATAAAGTACACTTTTTTTTACCTACAAACAGCACTTCCACCCAATACTTTTTATGTAAAGTTTACCTTAATGGATGAAATGGCTAAAACAATCTACTAATTTAACATTTTTGATAACCCAATAAAATATTAGAACCGTACAAAATTGTTTCAAGTACCAGTAGAGTGACAATAGTTTATGGGGAGTCGAAGTTGAAAACTATTTTCTCGAAATCTAAAGTCACAATTTATATTTAATCCCTTGCTCCTATGTTGTTCAAACGAAATGACAACCTATGTTTTCAGACATGAACATGATGAACTGAATAAAACTAAATTCACACAAGAAACTTGCATACATAAAGATAATTTCAAGTTAATAAATACAAGCAATATGCTTTTGTCTTTTCATTGCATCATCTAGTCTTACCATAAAAACCCAATTAAGTGATACGGTTATTGTAGTAATTAAGCTAGTAACAAACATATATTATACAGTTTTTTTCCTCGGGTTGCCCACTTAGTTGAGAAAATTAAATACCAAACTATTTCCTGACTTTTCCCTGACTCCAACTGCGACTTTTCAATGAACCAATACAAGGCCCAATAATTTTGTTGCCTATGAGTATTTACTCATCATAAATTTTGTGAATGAGTAATAAGTAAAATCTAAATTTACTAGGAGTAATTTTACTCTGAAAATTTGTAAATTTAAAAAAAAAAGAAACGGTTTATAACATATTTTATTACTTTGTGTAACACCCATGAATTTGTTTGCAGTTCAGTTTCAATCAGCATTAAGTTTTTGCTTTTGTCTCCCTGGTTATACTCTGGCTTACAATACCGCTACTGAATCCAATAGAATTACTCAATATAGCCTTTAAATATGTTTTAATGATCGTTTCTTGTTGGTTTAAAGATGCGTAGTGTTTTTGTTCACTATTTTTACAATCTCAGATCGACACCGCTTTAGAATACACTATCGTACATCATCTTGTTTCCCACTATTTGACATTACGAATGCATTGGGTATATAATATAGTTTTAACTTATAATACCAATTCAAGGCGTAATGTACTTTTGGGTGGGAGAATTAAGCTAACCGTGCTTTGTTACTAAAGACTTAGATGATTCAGAGTTTTTGTTTACGTAGTAAAAAGTCATTGCAGGAGTTTCCTGTAATTTCTTATACGTTTTTATACGCCTAAAATTGATACACACCTGCGTATATGCATTATATCAAATCGTAATTTACGCTAATACGCATCTTAACTGGAGCCCTGCCAAATTTTGGCGCTTTTTCCTTCCCTCTAGCAGTCCACTCCTTGCTTTTATATTTGACCTTGTGACCTAGTTTTTTGAAACCAATTACCTAAAATCGAACTCGTCCAAGATTTTTATTTGGGGTAACATTTCTACCAAGTTTCATTATGATTGGCCAAAATTGTGACCTCTAGAGTGTTAACATGTGAATGTATGACGTATTGCCATGGCATACAAAGTCCCCTACTGGAAGGCTACCTAATTTCTCTACTGCAGTAAACTTTAACTATAACATCATGAAACTGAATCATCAATGATGATAAACAAATTGTACTATGTAATACAATATGTAATATACAACACACCTGGTTAAATGTGCATATATAAAAACCCACCAGTTGTTTTCATAATTGAAATGTTTTTGTCCGATTATAAAAAGTTATCATATAAGTATTTATAGTACCAACAAAGGAAAATTAATTAAATTAAAAAAAAAAAAAAAAATCTACATAAATAAGTCCACAAGAAACTCTTTTCCCCGTGTAAGATTGTCCAAAATACACCTAAAAATGATGTAAACATGCATGTTGACCACAGAAAAGTGGGTCTCCATTTTTCTCTATGGCCATTAATAAAAAGTTACAATAAAATCTATTTAATAGTAACAACAAAGGACGAAATTCTAAAAAACAAGGGTGCCTCATGGTGGTGAAAATTTGTCCAAGTTACATCAAATCCCTCAATGCATAAAGAAAGATATGCTCCGGACAAGTCATTCTTGAATTTGACCTTTGACCTCTAAATATGAACTTGACCTTAGACCTAGGGACCTGGTTTTTTGCGCATGGCAATCACCTTATGTTGGTGAACATTTGTTGCCAAGTTACATCAAAATCCCTCCATGCATGAGAAGAAATGCTCCAGTACAAAGTCCTTATTTTGTCTGACCTTTGGTCTCTAAGTGTGACACTTGACATTAGACCCTGGCTTGGGTTTTGCGCATAACATGTCTCATCCAGGGAATATTAGTGCCAACTGATATCTAACTCCCTGTTTTGCCATGACAAAGTTATTAGACTGGACAGAAAAAAAATCCCTACTGACCTTTGATCTCAAAGTGTGACCTTGACCTTTAAGTCTAGGGTACTGGGTGTTTTGCGCATGACATGTCCACTCATCATGGGGAACAATTTATGCCAAGTGATATTGTAATCCCCTTGACCGGATGACCGAGTTCGTGGATTGGACAGGAAAAAAAAATATTGACCTTTGACGCTCCAATTGTGACCTTGACTTTGAGCAAAGGGTCCGGGATTGCACACGACACGTCCGTCTCATCATGGGGAACATTGGTGCAAAGAATATAAAATCCCTTATGAATGTCAGAGTTATGGACCCGGACACGAAACAGACCCTGTTTTCATGCTATGTTAACATTGACTGCTAAGTGTGACCTTGACCTTTTGAGCTAGGGTTTTGAAAGTTGTGGCATGACCCATCGTCTTATATGAGGTACATTTTGCCAAGTAATATTAAAATCCCTACATAGATGGGAAGTTCGGACCGGACAGGAAAAAAGCCTTGTTGACCTTGACCTCCAATTGTGACCTTGACGCTTTAAGCTAGGGGTCCAGGTTTTGCGCATGCACATGTCCTCCTCCTCATGGGGAAAATTTGTCCAAGTTAATATTAAAATCTCTTCCATGGATGGGAGAGTTATGGACCGGACAGGAAAAAGCCTGGTTTTGAACTGTGACCTCCAATTGTGACTTGACCTTGAGCTAGGGTCCGGGATTTTGCGCAATTACACATCATCTCATCATGGGAACATTGTGCCAATTAATACTAAAATCGCTTCAAAAGGATGGGAGAGTGTGTCCGGACAGAAAAAAACCCTTATGACCTTTGACCTCCAATTGTGACCTTGACCTTTGAGCTAGAAGGTCCGGTTTTAGGCGCATGACACGTCGTCTCATACATGGGGAACATTTGTGCCAAGTAATATTAAAATCATCCTTCATGGATGACAGAGTTATGGGACGCGACACAAATTGCGGACAGACGGACGGACGGAATGACGGAAAAGTGCATTCCTATAGTCCCCGAAACATTTTCACCAGTAGGGACTACAAGCTTTTCCTTTGATTATGGCCTGGTGACCAATTATTGACCCTAATGACCCATTATCGAAGCACTCCAAGATTTTATTGAGGGTAACATTCTGACCAAGTTTCATTAAGAATTAACCAAAATTGGTGACTTCTAGAGTGTTAACAGTCAAAATGTTGACGACGACCAGACACAGGGCTAGGGGGGGGGGGGGGGGGGGGGGGGGGGGGGGGGGGGGGGGGGGGGGGGGGGGGGGGGGGGGGGGGGGGGGGGGCCACAAAAGCTCACCTTTGAGCACTTTGTGCTAAGGTTAGCTAAAAATCTTCAGTCTAGGTTTGAGTTATAGGCTCATTTATGTCCAGAAGGAGACCAATCCCTAAACCCAACTGTGTTTAATGCGAGGACCTTTATAATAATGCACAGAAGAAAAAAAAAAATAAAAAAATCCATCAAATCGATTCACGAAAAGAAGTCAATTATATGTTTTTATTGTTATTTTAGCCCTAAATTAGCAGACCCGAAGAAGGGCCAGTTTTTACATTCTTATCTCAAAGTATTTCTAAACATCTTTTAGTACTCCTAAAATGCTTTTCTTTGCACTTTCTTCTTTGTTGAAAACAAAGGAAATAAATCAACTTATCTTGCCCTATCAATGACAAAGCCTTCATGAGAACCAAATAAATACAAAAAGTTCACATTCCTCTTTCCATTAAACATTTTCAAGTACATTATACTTCTCCAGATTCATTGTCGTCATTAGAATCGTCTCATATCTTAAAATGTACTTGATTTGAAAGTGACTGACTCTCCATATGTTTGTTTTAATTGGAGGGTGATTCAGTCTTATGGCATAGTTTTGGATCGTAAACAAATTTAAGCCCTTTTTGAACGTCGATTATTGAGGTGGAGTCCGTCTCCTTGTTGTAGAACTTGCCTTCAGTGGGATACTTGTCACAATCGTGCTTGTTTGAAAATCATCCCTTCGGAAAAACATGCTATGCAAGATAATGTTCTCCTTTAAGTTGTTAGGAGAGGCACTTTCTTTTTCGCGGTTGAGACTCACCATCTGCAGAGAAACACCAGTGTCTGCATATTCTTGAATTCATAGAAGTATAATGAAGCAACCACGATCGTTTTAAGGTTTCAGGTCCCTGTGATCTTTGACGATTTGATCCAGTGACCTCAAAATCAAAAAGGGTCATGTACACATTAAGACCAATAAACCTATTAAGTTTCAAGGTCCAAGGTTAAACCATCCAGGGAGAGTTATTGAGGGCAAAACGCATTTTTAATGTTCAGGTCCCCTGTGAGCTTGACTTTTTGACCCAGTGACCACCAAAATTCAATAGGAGTCATCTACAAATCAAGACCATACACCTTGAAGTTCCCGGAAGGTTCTTAGGTGCACGCTTCTCTATTTAATGAGAGAAAATCATTTTTAAAGTTCAATTGTCCCTGTGGCCTTGACGTTTTACCCAGTACTCCAAAATCAATAGGGGCTATCTACTCTCAAGAACAATGTACCTGTTAACCCTTCTCCATTAATTGACTGACGGAACCATTTTCAATGTTTCAGATCCATGTGACCTGACCTTGACCTTAGGACCCTCAAACACCAAGTATAACAATCTGACCATATAACGTGGAAGATATGGCATAAATGTACCTCTAGAGTTTAACAAGCATTTCATGATTTGAAACTGGTGACCTAGTTTGTGACCCCACATGACCCAGATGCCTGTGGATTTGCATGCCTAAAGTTTGGTGTGTGGCCGTAACTGTTACCTATTGTAATCGTGGTTACAGAGCGTGAACAGCCGCGGAAGCAGGTCTTAAAGATAACATTTCTGGTCAAGTTTCATTAAGAAATGGTCCATTAATGTGGTTCTCTAAGTGTTATATAGCTTCTACCTTTGATCTGGATTCTGGTGACCTAGATTTTGAACCCCATGACCCCAGAATCTCCAACTTGATTTAAAGATCATCACTAATAAAATTTCAGACCAAGTTTCAGAATGAGACAGTCATAAATGCACCTCTAGAGTGCTAACAAGCTTTTCGTTGATTTGACCTGGTGACCTAGTTTATGATCCCCATGCGACACCGAAATTCAAACTTGACCTAGAGGCAATCAAGACAAACATCGGACATTCTCATGAGTTTCAAACTTTAAAAATTTTTCACATTTTGATTTTACCTGCTACTCTAGTTTTTTACTCCACCTGACCTAGATTTGAATTTGACCTAAAGATCATCAGAGGTTAATATCCTGACCACGTTTCAAGAAGATTACAGCATAAATGTGGCCTCTAAAGTGTTAACAAACCTTTCCTTGATTATTTGTACCGGTGATCTTGTTTTTGAACCCACATTGACCATATTTTGAACTAGTTCTAAAGATCATCAAGATTATCATTCTGAAAAAGTTTCATTATGATATGGTCATAAATGTGGCCCAAGTGTTAACTAGTAAGCCTTTCCTCTGAATTGACCGGGTGACCTAGTTTTTGACCCCTACTGACATAGATTTGAACTTAACCAAAAGAACATCAAGATTAATATCCTACAAAGTTTCATTAAGATAGGGTCATAAATGCTGTCTCAGAGTGTTAACAAGTCTTTTTACCCAATGACCTAATTTTTGACCCCACATGACCCAGATTTAAACTTGATCTATAGATCATCAAGATCAACATTCTAACCAAGTTTCATAGAGATATGTCAAAAAATCTGGGCCTGTGGTTTTTATCAATGAAAATATATGAAAAAATAAAAATTTACTCACCTTTTCCATTTTGAAACTGGTGGATAGCTCCCACCATGGAAATACCGACAGCTCCTTTCAAGGGTTTTTATTAGCTATGTGGTAGACTGTATCAGCTGAAATTCTATATCTGAACTTGACCTTGATGCAAGGGGCCCAAGTCTTGTAGTTACACACATCTTACAATGGTCTTTAAACATGTATCCTAAAATGATCATAGATATATATGAAACATTGTCTTGTAAGTTGTGTGATACACGGAATCGAAATTAAAAAGTCAATCAATCTTCTTATTAGGGCACCCTTTGCCAAGCACTGCAGTCGAGAAAGGGGTCTGCTCTACTCCATCTGCGGCTTGCTTGGCAAATCTGTAAATAAATGAGAATTTAAATAAATAGAAAAATGTTTGATGTGTTTTATTAATAATATATGTATACCAAATGGTGCAAAACTTAAAACCTCCTGAAGAATACAGTAGAATAGGTGTACAGCTTTAACATGTGAGGTCCGGATCTAGAAATATTGATTTCACCAGCGAGGTGCATAGCATCATGAGGAAAATACCTGGTATGGAGGGGGGCTCTGTCTAATTTGGGGTAAGAGTGGAGTCTCCCCCCTGAAAGTTATTTGATTATAATTATACTGTGTAAATAATCATACATGAAATGGTGGCCTCTGCACGGGTATGAAACGTTGCCTGCGGCACAAAATGTGCCCCGCTGAAATGAAGGCATCGCGCTTCCGACGGCGCAGGCATTGAGCAGGATGTTTACGAATATAACGAGCACGGTGAGTAAAATTGAATGTTTTTGCTTATTTTCTTTTTACAGCAAAAACTTTTTAGAAATCGGGGAATGCAGCGGGATGTAGTTGTATCTTGCCGACATATCCATGCCCAGTTTGTGAAGAAATATTTAATATTGTTATTTTGCGCGTGTTTTTCATCGGCTATAGTAACGTGAAAATTACAAAAGCAGTGAATACTCCGAGTCATTTCACCTCCTACTAAGAAAGGAATGATGTATTTTTGTAGTATATTATATAAAGACATGATATCTGATCGATTGAGATAAAATACATGTGAAGGAAAAGGCATACCCCCTCGTTCTGCCGACTTTTTAATCTAGTGCCGCAGGCATCTCGATGGTGCCGCGGGCATCTTGAGGGGCGCAGTCATCTTGAATACTATTGTAGTCAGTAGTACGTGTACTTTCGACCAACTAACATGTTTTTAAGTTCAAAAAATATCACTAACAATGTTTTTCGTCCAGTTGTTGTGTAAGACAAATCTTCTCAATCTGAACTTTGTAATATTAAAAGCTATTATAACAAGTTTTTACAATATTTTTTCTCGCTGTTTTTGGGAATGGGGCCAGGTCCCTTCTAGTTTGGGAAATCACGTCATTTGTATTAAATTGGGAAGAATTTTTCTTCTAAAATAACAATATTCAACTACCAAACAGTCCCACTTATAACCATTATTGATGCTTAGATTTAAAGTAAGATGTGAAAACCAGCATTGGAGCACAAAAACTTCATACCTTTTGTCATTTTTCAACCAATTTTGATGTTTTTGTTTCAGCATCGAGTTTGGGTTTTTTCTTTGCAATTTAGGTGTACTATTTTTGATTGGCGATAAGCCGAATTTCGCCTCCCGAAAATGGCGAAAAAAACACTGGTTCGCTTTCAGAAGAAAAGGAACGTAAAAAGACAAAACCCGTAAAAAAACCATAAAACTTCTCTAGCTCATCCCGCGCCATGTTTTTCTGTAACAGTATATCAGCACCAAATTTACTGTTAAGATACGAACGAAGAATATTTAAAACGATACTGTCCTCAGTTTTGTGTTGAAAAGAACCAATGAAATTATCGATGTGAGTAAATAGTAGTTAAATGTTTTGTTTATATTACATTTTCAGATGGATGTTAATGCAGTCAGTGTATTAAAAGGAAAAAGGAAATTTCTCGTTATGGTCAGACGTAAACTTGACAGGCAGTGCACAAACTGAAATATTATTTGAACGACAAGAGTGAGTAAAACACGATGATATTTTTGTAGAATTTCAAAAATGATAAGATCAAGTTAAGCCCCATTTTGGACAAATACTTTTAGATAACCCTTGTAAAACTGTGTTATCGAAATATCTCGAGAATGGTCACTATATTCCATATCAGATATTTGGGACCAGTGTATAGTTGACTTTATTATACCTCTCTTTTGTCTACGATGGTAAAAACCCATTACCCGAGAGAGAAATTTTGACTATCAAAAACATTTTCAACTTTTTTAACATGTGACCAAGCGAATGTGACTGTCAGGTCATGTGACTACGCTGATATTTTGAATGTCATATAAGGGCGATTAACTGCTTCATTTGTTTAGTCATATAATTGCCTCCCTACAAATATAGTAGTGACGTCACTATTCAATGTCTACACAGGCGATTACCGCGCTAAAGATGAAACTGTTAAATGAAATGAATTAAAAACTATTTAAAACATTTTTATGCACCAAATTGTGTTCGGTATAATAAAATTGATATCATATGGCAGCGTGTGTGACATTGATACTGTCAACCCTCGAAACAGAATGTCACCACTCAGCTTTCGCCTCGGGTGACATTCTGCCCTTGGGTTGGCAATATCAATGTCACACACGCTGCCATATGATATTCATATAGTATTAATGTATGTGAATTTTCTCAACTATTTGTTCAAGATATTTCCCTCAGGAGATTTCTAATGCATTTTGGAGGCAGACATTTTAGGAACAAGATGTTTCGTAAACTCTTTTCAAATGGAAATAGCTATCTTTAGCTGCAGTTCTGTTCAGTTTTTCATCATCAAGGGAAATGCATGTTTTAGTCTTCCTTATTCTAGTCACCAACTTGCAGGTTCCACCAGGGTGTAATTCCCCAGTTTTGTCACAATAGTTTTAGCAGTTACCCTGCAAACAATTTCAAACTGTGACATTCTCTTCCGTTTTTGCTTTTGGGTGCTAATTGTTAAAACTACAAACAGAAAACTGATGTCTTATACACTCTTGGATGCGCTTAAAATGTAAAGAATGTAATGGAATCGCTAAAAGTCTGTAAGAAAGAAGTTTAATGTCGTCACGTGATTACCCGTACTGCTGTAGCGGTATGATCATGACTGATTAATTCCAAACTGATTTTGAAACTGTCACCTCTGCAGTGTAAACGTGAATTTCCAGTATGTTCTGTGGCCATTACAACCAAATGTTACGAAGGTCATAAGGTAAAATTACAGGCCTGTAGCAACTCATTTTAATAAACTTTTTTTCAAGTTTTTTCCACATGAGTACACCGTTAG
The DNA here is from genome assembly GCF_021730395.1 of Mercenaria mercenaria. Lineage (NCBI taxonomy): Eukaryota > Metazoa > Mollusca > Bivalvia > Venerida > Veneridae > Mercenaria > Mercenaria mercenaria. The sequence goes on from NC_069368.1 coordinate 19,987,579, forward strand.
ACTAATTGTAGTTACTGTGTATGTGAATTATATACTGCTACATTTTTTTTCAGAGCAAAATGGAGAACTGTGCAGTTACGGAAAAACGGAGAAAATTTAAATGTAGCACGTGCGCTAAGACATTTCGTTCAAAGTACGTTTGCAATTTCCATGAAAAGAACGTGCACGAGAAGACAATAAGATCTACAGTATGTTTAATTTGTCACAGAAGATGTTCGTGCAGACGTGCTTTGCGTTTGCATCAAATATGCAGACACAGCAACACCTGGGAAAGATATGTGTGCGGAGTGTGTAACAAAAGCTTCCACAGCAAGCGAAACAAAGAAGAACACATGAGGGTTCATAGAAAACTTACTTTGAAATGTAATTTTTGTAGCAGATCATATATTTACGAAAGAAATTTGAAAGCACATGTTTCAAAGTGTGTCGGAGAGTGTAACATAAGATTTCATTGCAACCAATGCACCAAGTCTTATAAACATGAGCGTGATCTGAATCGCCATGTCAAAGAAAAACATTCTGTCAATAACAAGGAGGAAGCAGTTTGTCACATTTGCGGCAAGAACTTCCAAAGAACATACAGTTGCAATAGACATGTGAGAACCGTGCATAAAAATGACTGAACAATATTTTTCAACACTGTAATTATATCCTCCAGGTGCAGCCATTACTTGTGTGACTTCCATCGAACCTTGTAGCTTAATTTGCAAGACTAGTATTGCAAAAGGGTATGAAAAAATCTCACTGTTTCTATGCCATTATACGCATTATCAAACTTCGCATTTGTTATCTGTAGCAAGCCTCCTCGTGTTTGTAAAAGTTATGCCCCGTTGTGATTTTCATCACGTGATGGTCCTTAATTAGCTCGACTATTCAAAGAATGGTCTTGCTATTCTACTCACCTTGGCGTCGGCGTCACACCTTGGTTAAAATTTGGTATGCAAGTACATATAGCTATCATGTAAAGGCATATAGCTTTGAAACTTTTTTTATATATTTTTTTTCGTTTTCTATGGCAATTAACAACCTCACTGGGTCAGGTCCCATAACTCGGACATGTATTTTGGTCAAATTATGCCCCCTTTTGGTCAAATTATACCCCCTTTTGGACTTAGAAAATTCTGATTAAAGTTTTGCAATGCAAGTTACTATCTCCATAACTGATGCAGATATTAAAATGAAACTTCAAATGTACTTTGGGGCTATAAAGCTAGTAGACTGCATAAAGTCCCATAACTCTGACATGTTTTTTGACAAATTAAGCCCCCGTTTGCACTTAGAAATCTTCTGGTTAAGGTTGTGCATGCATGTTACTATCTCTTACTATCTCTGAAACTAATGCAGATAATGGATCGAAACTTTGTAGATACTTAAAAATTGATATTAATATGCCTTAAAGTAATATTCCTGCTTCTGGGACAACACTTCGAATGGCCGGACACTTACGAACAGCTCTTGATTTTTTTGTATGATTAGTTAAATCTTTGAATTGCCTACAAAACAGTTTCTGTGGAACAGTATTTTCCTTTTTGTTTTATGTATACATGAGGAACATGTTACTGGTTAACCTTTTTTCTTTCTGATTAAGAGGGCTGTTTGTTTGAATTTGAATCCAAAACTAAAAGGTTTAGTGTTCTCTCTTTTATTTGTCAATTTTGTTAATTGTTTGACAAAATCTTTAATGATAAGTACATAAATTGTATAGTTTTCACATACATAAGTAAATGGTTTATTGCGTTCTTTGAGTTTCACTTCGAATTTGAAACAACATGTCAACGTGCATGAATATCAATATCAAAACATGTTTTAAATGTTAAAGTAACAAGTACGATCACTAACATTTGAGCCGTGCCATGAGAAAACCCACATAGTGGGCTTGCGACCAGCATGGATCCAGACCAGCCTGCGCATCTGCGCAGGATCCATGCTTTTCGCCAACGGTTTCTCCAATTCCAATAGGCTTTAAAAGCGAACAGCATGTATCCTGACCAGACTGCGCGGATACGCAGGCTGGTCTGGATCCATACTGGTCGCAAACCCATTATGTTGGTTTTCTCATGGCACGGCTCATTTAACAAATTTTAAATCGGTCGACGTGTTGAAGTTACCCTTACCCTGCTAAACATTTGTAATGAACATTTCCATCTTTGAAATTGGACAGTACCATTAATTGTTAATTAAAAGGGGTGCTTACCAGAAAGATACTGACTAAATGGCGAACAGTGCAGATCATGATCAGACTGCACGGATGTGCAGGCTGATCATGATCTACACTGGTCGCAAAGGTAGAATCAGTCGTGTCTACCATGATAAGGGTTAAGTTAATGAATACTGACTATTTATCGAAAAACTAGACTTGCATAAACACAGAATGATTTTGTTAACTGAAAGCAAATATTTACCCACAACTGAAAAAAATGCAAGTACAAGATATTTGTTGGGCTGTAGTTGCGAACCAAAATAATTCTGTGTACATCTTGATAGAAAAAAAGAGTAAAATGTAAGTAAACATAAGATACTGAAATGCGTTTTATCCATGTCAGTTGCAAGCAATTTGATTTTTGCATTGTGTTATATATTTTAGATCCATTTTGACAACTGTTTTATGAATGTTTCTTTGGGCAGATACCCATGTTAGTTCAAATTTGTGACTGAAAATGTTAATTTTGATACACCACGTGTAGAATACTTTTAAATAAAACAAATATTGATTACTTATGGTGAGGAATTGTTCAATAACAAAAATTCATAGTAGGATATGAACTTTAAAAACATAACCTGTCCGTTTTATGATTCTTTAACTTATCGATTTGATAATGTGTAAGGTAGTATTTCGGAGAAAAAAAATCCAGTTTAACTACATGCATAATGTTAAGTAACATACCAAAAGATATCAATTCAAGATTTAAGCTGTTACTTTATTGGCATCATTAAAAAGATAATACATTTTTGTATTCACATTGAATTACATAGCCTAACATTTAATATATACGACATATGTACGACATTTTAAGTCCGTACTTAAAAATTGTTAAAAATGAACAATGCTTCACCAAGGGTACGATAAATTTCTAATCTCATTATTTCTTCATGGTAAATCATATCATTTGAAATAAATGTTTTAATAAAATAATACAGCATTGTTTGTTACAGAGTTTTTGATGCACATACAACAAGTATTCAGTCAAAGAGTTTTTAATCTTACACATATGCTTTGTCCGTATTTGTGGTTAAGAAACACAGTACAAATAAATGGGCACATGTAATTTTACCTAGTCATTGTATCCTTCTCACATGTTTCAAAAACATTTTTAAACGAGACACGATTGTATAACTATCACATCAGAAATTTGCAATCTTGAAGTGCCGTGTGGCGGCTGTAAAAAGTATCCCCGTACTTGGATTTAGTGTTGTTATATTTTCTGGTCATTTGGGATCATAGAGTACATTCAACATATGTGAAATGAAGTTCTGCATTAGCCGGTACTAGGAGGCGTGAGAGGTGTTGCATTTTATTACCGCTCATGAACAGACTCAGTCAAACCGAATCTGCTATTACTTTTCTTGGTTGCATTCTTTGCTTCCAAATGATCTTTTTACAGATTGCACTGTTATTACTAAGGTTTGTCTGCATAGAAATAACAAACATAGTTTATAAATCCCGATTCTGCAAGTCATTCTGATGGCTGCCTCAAAGTGTTTTATTTAAACCAAACTATTTACTCTTGACAAAGTCATCGTCAGCATCAATTTGTATTGCCAACCTTTTTGATGGCAACATTTTGGCCTCGTTTATCTTGTACCCATATCTAGCTCGAATCGGTTGTTCACCCCGGAGTCGATCTGTTCTACCTGGCTGATATGGCTTCTCGGGTTTGTTCAAGCGTGCTCGCGCTTGTGTGTCGAAAAAATGGTTCCTGAAATTGTAAAAATGGCTAAATATTAGAATCACAGCTTTGCAAAACAGAAACTATTAAAAATGAGATAAATTACTACGAAGCTATGGTGTACCATTTGGGTCGAAAGTCTGCTTTGCGTGCGTGCACATTTCGAAATCTGTGTGCGCGTTTAAATATATACATCTACGTGTATTTTTTATACACGCACGCGTAATTATGTAAGTGCACGCTTATATAGATTTGCGCGTGTATATATTCGGGCTTTTCTTATTACGCTTGCACTTTCATATTTACGCGTGCACGTACATTTAAGCGTGCATATTTATTGTGTACGTATAAAACTATACAGGTACAGCTCGATTATCTGGGTCAAAAGTGTTGTTGTACTTATAAAATAGATTTGTCTGGCCTATAGGTTGGTCAGAGCTACAGATATGTATTGTATTTTGCCATCGAAATATCTCTATAAAATGCTTCGTCCCTTTCCGTTTGGATACGTCCATGTTTACAAACACGTTTGTTTATTTTATGGACTGTAGACGTATATATATACGTGCACGTATATACTGAAATGTGCGCGCATGGAAAGCAGACTTCGACCCAAATGGTACACCATACACAACACCTGCTTGATAGTGCAGCAATGACAGTGCCTTCAACCTAGAGCACGTAAGTCTGTAAGAACTTGAGCTTGGAATATCCATTTTGAATCGAGTTTACGGATTAAATTTGTTTAATAGGGTTAAAACGTTTGGTTGTGGTTAAAAAGAGAAATATCTGTGGAAGACAGCAGTATTATAACTGAAAGAAATGCGACCACTTTGTCTTGTGTTCTTCATAACGCATTAACATTTTGTAATTTCAAAACAAGACCATGTCAAGTAGCTATATATTGATAATTTTAACATGTCCAAACATTGCTGAATGGAACTAATTTCACTCTGATTTTATCGTAGAATCCCTGTGTAAAATCTGAAACTTTAAACTAAATTCAAAGTATTAAATCTATATATTTCATTGAAACTTCGATGTTCTATTGTTTGTAGAATTGTCTTGGGCATGTGCAGTTTAAAATCTAATTTGAAATCTGAAATGATGTGATATTTATTTCTAAAATCACTATATACTCATTGTAAAATACTTTGTCTTAAACAAGTGGAAAATGCAGCTCTCTGATTGTAAGAACCCTTGATGACATAAAGTTATGAATGATGACACCAACTTGTCTTGATCAACTATGAAAATTGATATTATTTTACAAAAACACATGTTACAGCGAATAGATAGCAACATGTGCGATATTTACCTTGTTATTATACATCTGATGAATCCCTCACGTTTGCACTCGCAAAACATAGAGCTGTCTGATCGATCTGTTTCAACATCGTCCAGAACTGTAGGATTAGGATATGCTGCGTCTTTTTTTGTTTTGATATATATGTTCCTGTGTAAAAGGGAGACTTTTTTTAAAATATTACATTATTTATATTCGCTGACAGATATTTTTCTATGGATATATATCTTTGAAAGATTAATCTTACTTTAATTAGCATCCGTTTCCTACAGAATGAAGACAGCGGCAACATAATTATAAAAGTTACATAAAGAAAAAAGTATACCGTACTGTTTTAAGTATATTACTTATTCAAAAACAATTTTCCTGATAACATATAAGTGTTTGTTTATATTGCGTTTATACGTATTGGGTTTTATAACCGTTTCAACACATTTCAGTTACATGTATATCAGGCTTACAGTCTACTTAATTCATATTTTTTGTAAGAATCAGTATCAGACTTCCATTATCCGTAAAAAACTCACTGGTATCTTTCAATGATTGTAAGACAAAGTCCATTCTAGGGGTAAAACCATCAATGCGAAACAAAGATTTAAAATGAGTGACTCACACGCAGAATGAATAGACATATCAATATAAAAGATAATATTTTACCGTGTTTCGTCCATCTTCATCGAGGTTATTGTCGTGAAATCATTGAGATGTTTTTCCACGCCTTTGACTGACAGAATACCCTGGCCCCAAGGGTCCATTTCCTGCATTGTACCAAAAAAGCTTTCGCTACATAAAGTGTTCGGGGCTCTGACGCAGTATGTGCCAGCGTTTGCTATAGTGTACAGGTACAGTTTTGCCTCAAGACTGGTTCGAAGACCTTCATACAGAACGTATGACAAGCCTTTAATCGTGCCTCCATACGGTGGGAACTGTCCGAAGTTGACACCTTTCTGTAACCATTGCATCAATCGGTATCGTTGTAGGCACCGCTCGTACGCTGGAACACCGGGTAAATCATCTGCCTCATACAGACCTTTACGAATTAACTGGCAAAAATCCGCCTCCGGTTCAAAGCCAAGTCTTCTCATTTCATCTTCTACGCCTCCTGATACCATTGTCCTAGCTAGAGATTCCTTCATTTGATCTACTATTTTGCCATCTGTTACTTCAATTATTGTTGGATGCAATAGATCGGTCCTGAATTTAGAGACAGCTTTCCAAGCCTCTATACTGATGCCATGCACCTTGTCTAGACATAGACTCTTTCGCAAATTTGTCCCCATGTGTGTTTTATCGTATGTATAAACCATGAATCCATTGTCATATGGAGGCGTGTAGTATGGCTCGAAGTAAAACTCCTCATTAGGATATTGACCTTTCACACAAACCTGTTCTGCAACTCTGCCTTCTTTCCTGAATTTGTTAACCTCGTTTGGCCATATATATTCTGAATACGCAATGTTGAGAACTTGCTTTGGGTAACTTGATTTTGTCAAAATATCACAAGCAATATCTCTTAATGATTTCAGCTTGTAGGTCTTCTTTGCCTTCTTCTTCCGACTAGAAGTATGGGCGTTACTAGTATCTTTTACTTCATATTGTAGGACACTGGCTATTTCCTTTATGAGATCGCATTTCTTTTTGTTCTTAAAAGGGATTTCATTCCCTGTTCCTCTTAACTGCAGGTTCAAGTACTTTGCTACTTCTATTAGTTCGTTCTTCAAGAGGGTATGCAATGATTGTTCCATAGTTTTGATCACCATTTCAGGCGTTGTGTTCTTCCATTTCGACTGATTAAGCTGACGCAGCAGGTAACAAATATCTTCAGCCTCTTTAGTTCCAATCTGTATATTGTGCTGACAGTTTTCGAAAATCAATGCTTCTGTATCATACAAAATTGTGTCATCTGTGTTCGATTCATCAGTGGCACTTGCAGCTTGGCTGGAAGGAGAGGCCATTTCCGACAATGACGCTTTATTTTTCTTATTTTTCCAACCGCGAACAGGTGTCCTCAAGCGGAAAACCTTGTTGTTGCTTTCAACAATTAATCCATTACTAGTATCATCTTTAGTAACAGTGTGACTGGTATTTATAGACTTTATCAATTTTATCAGCTCTTGCTTTTTCAGCTTGCTTATTTTTTCCCAGACTTGCTTGCTCAGTTGTCTAAGTGTAAGCGGCTGACCAGCATTTCCCTGGACCATCAACTGTATAAATTCACCATCAGAAGACACAGCAGCAACATGCAAACCCTTCTCAGTGCAAGCTTTCACGCATTTTTCTACCAGTTCCCTTGCAATTTCCATCGACAGACTGTATCCTCTATAGCAATGCATGACTGGTATTGCATGTGGAACTTCAGGCTTCCATAAACGGTCCAAGTCTGCAAGCAGATAAACCAAGACTTGAGAAGCGGGAATGGTTTGTAAGTCATAACTTTCTTTCATTGCTTTTTTGGCTTTCAACATTGCGCAGATCAGATCATGAAACGAGTATTCATTCCTTTCATTTTCAGCATAAGGCTGCCTGGACGCATTGGTGATTGCAGTTATGGATGGATATTCCCCAAGAAATTCACAATCTTGTACATGATCTTTGATTTTAGCATTGATCTCTGGCAAAGCAACATGCCTTCTTACTGGCCTCTTTGGAACCTTAGGCTTGTATATGTCTTCTACTACTTTCTTAACACAGTTTACAATGGACTTGCTTGGCGGAATACGGAATAATGTCGAACCCTCAGCGGTCCAGCACATATACAATGTTCCTTTGTCTGCATCTAAGACTTCTTGCTCGAATACAGTCTGGATTACATATCTGTTCGGTACTTGATAGTGTTGAATTGGTTCCGGAGATTTAGTTTTCAAAGAAGGCGCCTTTCCTTCAAACGCAAAGACAACTTTGCCGGCTTCGTCTCTTAAGCTTCCATCTGGAGATACTATAATGTCATCTTGAATGTAGTATCCTTCCTCGCAGAATGTTATTGATGGAAACAGGAACGGTGCGATTATACCCGACAATGTAGCAATCTGATGTATTTCTGCCATGGTCCCATGATCCATTGCCTTTCTCTGTGATTCACTTGGCTGATCTTTATCGACGCCGCTTACAACATGGTCAAAATGTTGTTGGAGTTTCTTCAGACCATCACAGCCAACTGCCGTATATAGAGTACTGCCGCTAACCTTCACTTCTTTTCTGTCATTATACCACTTTGTTGTACGTTGTTTGATTTGACAAGTTGGTGTGTTTTCATCATACTGATCGCTGAGTAACTTGACATTCTGTTGTGTTTCCAAGTTGAGACTACCGTTTTTGTTTGCAAACAAATGCAGCTTACCGTTTAAATAGGCTCCAGCACGACATATTTCCCATTGTATGTCCATAAAACTTGATAGCGTGTTGTCTGTTTGATAGATTGCTGTACGACAAGAGTCCATGGCATACTGGAGAGTTTTTGCTGCGCTTGGGTCTTTCACTATCTTTTCTTTGTAATTAGCCAATGCATTTTCTTTTCTCTTCTTCAGTCTACGTAACGCAATGATATATTTTGAAAAAAGCATAATGCATCCGCGCAGACTTTGGTACATATCAAACTGTGCATTTGGCTCTAATCTTTCCCCATTGTCAATATGTTCATAAATACGTTCTGCTTCTGATATGACAGTTGTGACAGCTTCCAAGTCATCTTTTAAATTTTGTTTTCGCACCTTCGCTGGGTTTTCCTCAAACCCCAGAAGATCTCTTTCCCCACCACGTTTCACTTTCTTGCCATCAAACATGATAACATACGAAAGAGATTCAGTATTTGTCTTTGCTGCCATGTCAATCATATCTTTGTTTAAGCCAGGTCCTTTTTCAGACGTTAGATGAAATCCGAGAGGGTTATAGCTGTCCAATATGTGTGTGCTAGGAGTAGCAAAATTAATCTTCACAACAGAGGGGTCAAGATTTATATTTCCCAGAAGTAATTGAGTTTCGGCTTTCGGTCCACCCATGAAACGCAAAAACCTGCTTCCAAACAGACGCTTTCCCAGCCAAAAAAAGTTCAAACTAGTTGTATTGTACCTCATTGCCCGTATGTCACCTGTATCCAGTAGTTTCACGAGGTCAATAAAAAGCTGAAATGACACGTTGTCTAGTGGAAATTTGTTGCTTGCCACTAGATTCAGAAACTTCAAGAACTCACTTTTTAAATTGTTACTTTCTAAAACGTTCAAAGCCTGTTCAAACAATTTGAAATGACTTTCGTTTTCCTTGTTCTCGTTTTCAAATGAGGCGAACTCTATTAAAGGTTCTTCCTTGCTTTCCTTGCTCTCTTTTTCAAATGAGGCAAACTCTATTAAAGGTTCTTCCTTGCTTTCCTTGCTTTCCTTGCTCTCTTTTTCAAATGAGGCAAACTCTATTGAAGGTCCTTCTGAGTACAAAACTGTTTCTTCCAGATAGTCAAGTTCGAATTCCCACGAATCTGCCATGTCATTTACACGTGAATGATCTTCAAAATTCAATGACTTTTTTGATTGTTTCTTTATTCTTTCAACAAGTACAGATTTACCTGCAACAGGAACGACTGGAGAAACAATTCGCGCTCTTTTACAATATGGAGATTTTTTGGTTGAAATCACCCTAAGCCGTTTAGGTCGCAGCGGGGTGCTGGTGTACTTCGGTGATTCACGTGTTGATGCATATGGATTCAAATGAATATTTTTGCGACTTTGAATCAATCCCATCGAGGAATACCGTCGCTTGAATTTCTCTGACTTTAGGAAATATCCCACCCGGCGCTTGCCTTTAAATATACCCATCTGAAAATACAATGACATTTAACCAATATTACCTAACCGCTAACATTAAATCGCCCCTATTTTGGATGTACGCACATATTGAGAGAACTGTATACTGACTAAAGGTAAAAGTTAGGTTTAATATAGGTGTACTAGTACATTCAACGTATGCGTAAATTTCAGTGGTTCCTGGAGAGAAATACATTAGCTTTTTGCATTTTCCACACAAATCTTAACAAGGCGATCGGTAATGCCGATGGATGCTCCCAAAAGCTAAGATAGAATTTGCTGCAATCTCTGATGTGTTCATTAATTAGGTAAAGCTTTAAAGTATTGTGAAACCGTATACAGCTCCGTTTGGATATAGCTCCCTTGGGAGCTGTATTCGGCGCAAATAGTCATATAAATCTCTGGCTGAGCTATATTCGCCGAATATATAGCTCCCCTACTATAGAGCTTATATTGCTATGTTATTATTGAGAAAAGGGTAATCGGGTAGTGAAGTCATTATCCGTGACAAGTTGTACTACCTTTGAATTGATTTACCATGAAGTTAACCCTGAATTACCAATAAAGACATAATCAACTTTTCCTATAATGTTTTTGTTATCGTTTTCTATTTATACATTGTTTAACTCATGAAAATGAAAAGAAAAGTACATGTCATCCTACTGTAAATTTATAAATGTGTCAGTGCAAAGATCTAATAATTTCTGATATTCCGCCAAAAATATTAACATGTTCTACTCACGCTTTGCCGTTAAAATATTATTTAGATCTCTGCACAGATGTGTAATGTTACGTCTTCTAATCATAACGACGTTGAATTATTTTGTCTTTCAATGCACTGGATACATGTACATCCATCTGAAAATATAAAATGAACGAAACATTTAACTACTATTTACTCCAATCGATAATTTCATTGGTTCCTCGAAGATTCGGCCATCCCCAATTCAAAATAATACTGCCAATTGTAAAGAAAAATCTCAAACTCTATGCTGAAACAAAAACAGCGAGAAAACAATATTGTAAAAACTTGTTATAATAGCTTTTAATATTACAAAGTTCAGATTGAGAAGATATGTCTTACACAACAACTGGACGAAAAACATTGTTAGTGATATTTTTTGAACTTAAAAACATGTAAGTTGGTCGAAAGTACACGTACTACTGACTACAATAGTATTCAAGATGACTGCGCCCCTCAAGATGCCCGCGGCACCATCGAGATGCCTGCGGCACTAGATTAAAAAGTCGGCAGAACGAGGGGGTATGCCTTTTCCTTCACATGTATTTTATCTCAATCGATCAGATATCATGTCTTTATATAATATACTACAAAAATACATCATTCCTTTCTTAGTAGGAGGTGAAATGACTCGGAGTATTCACTGCTTTTGTAATTTTCACGTTACTATAGCCGATGAAAAACACGCGCAAAATAACAATATTAAATATTTCTTCACAAACTGGGCATGGATATGTCGGCAAGATACAACTACATCCCGCTGCATTCCCCGATTTCTAAAAAGTTTTTGCTGTAAAAAGAAAATAAGCAAAAACATTCAATTTTACTCACCGTGCTCGTTATATTCGTAAACATCCTGCTCAATGCCTGCGCCGTCGGAAGCGCGATGCCTTCATTTCAGCGGGGCACATTTTGTGCCGCAGGCAACGTTTCATACCCGTGCTCTGGTGCAATTTTTTCTCTCTATTTAATTTCAAAGTACTGTAGGGTACGCTTCCCTCATTTCCTGGAATGCTTATGTTGTATTCATAATTTTAACACGTCCAAAACATTGCCATGATTGCGGAATGATACTAATTTCCAGGGTTGTTGACTACCAGCCCAGGGTGGGTAAACCCGCCTGGGAAAATCCGGGTTGGGCAAATTTACTCCTAAAAATGAATGAAGTTGGCAATACTGGGCAATAAAAAGTTTTTTCTATTTTTTTTACCAAAAGTTGAGTTTCTATGTTATAAAATGTGAGCTAATTCTTACATTAAGTTTTACTTACTTTGAAACCTTTGGTGAAGTGATAGGTAAACAACAACAGTTTCATTAACAAAATTATCATTTATTTAGTAATTTTACCCAACAAAATATTTTCCATGTGAAAGTAAACACCCTTAAACTTTTTTAGTGTTACAGATATATGAATTTATAAAGGAACGTTACGTATTACTTTGTAATTGACGTATTTATAATTACACACGCACCATCACATATTTGAACAATCTCCCTAGGTCACAACTATGTTTTAAATTTGCTTAACATTTGGTAGTCTAGTTCTTCTTTTTCACAAATACCATTCAGTAAATGAACACAAGTTTGGAGGTCTTTTTATCCCCATGTCAGTGTTTCTGTGTTTGTCTGAATAATACCAAATTTTTTGAAAACACCTTTTGCTGACGCAGCTGATGCCAGCATATCTAGAAGGTTTC